>NC_139019.1:150119182-151483182 GCF_964374135.1 Grampus griseus | reverse complement strand
CTTTCCCATTGCATGGAATCTGAGAAAGATCAATGAAATGATGGGCTTCTGCCATCACCTTCGCTCGGAAGTTTGTGCCATCATCTGGGCTCAGGGCATAACAGAATACCTCAAATTTATCAGGATTGTGCATGCCTGGAATAGACTGCATAAGATGAGAAGTAGGATGATTCCCAAAGTCAGAACTCACGTATCCTACACGCAGTCGACCATCACTGAGCTTCAAGTCTTTTGGATGTTCGTATGGTGGTTTGTGAAGGACACTGATCTCATCCAAGCAGAGGTTCCCGTGGCTCTCAGCAATAGCCTTCCTGAAGCCATGAGAAAGAGGATAGAGCATACTATGATGAGGCTGCACAGAAGGCAACCTATTCTTCTCCAGCTGGTCAGCCACAATGCTGACCAACTTCTTCATTCGCTCATCATAGTCTGTCCAATCACAGACAATCTGCAGGCAATGAGCCAAATCACAATAAGCGTCAGGAAAATCAGGTTCAAGCTTCAGAGCAGTGCGATAAGAAGCAATTGCTTCTGGAATATTCCCTGAATGCTTGTGAATGGAAGCCAGATTGCTGTGGGCATCCGCAAGTGCAGGGTTAATCTGAATGGCACGAGTATAACACTGCAAGGCTCCCTGAACATCCTGCATCTCCTTTAGAGTGTTTCCCATGTTACAGTAGGCATCAGCAAAGGTAGGACTGATTCGAACAGCCTCCTTATAATGCATCAGAGCTTCCTGCAGTTTTCCCTGCTGCTGCAATACACTTGCTAAATTTGAATGGGCAACAGCAAACTCTGGGAAGACTTCTAATGCTTTACAATACAAGCGAACTGCCTCTTCAATGTTTCCCTGGTCTCCTTTGATATTGGCTAGGTTATTCAGAGAGTCTGCATGGGTGGGACACAGCCGCAGAGCTGTATTATAACAATCTTCTGCTTCGGCAACACTGCCCTTCTCTTCCAGAGCGTTGGCTAGGTTGCAGTAAGCATCAGGGAAATGTGGTTGCAATTCAATAGCTCGCCTGTAGGTGTCTATTGCCAGATCTATCAGGCCTTGCTCATAGTATACACAAGCCAGGTTGGCATGTACCACTGCATGATTTGGGCTCAAGCTTAGGGCACAAAGGTAAGCTGCCACAGCTCTGTCAAAAATCCGTGCCTCTTTCAAGACATTTCCTAAATTGATACAAGCATCCAGAAAATTGGGGTCAAGGGTGACAGCCTTTTCAAAGTGATGAATTGCAAGCCAAATCTCCCCTTGTGCATTGAAAACACAGCCACGATTACTCCAAGCTACTGCAAAGTTCGGTTGCGTCTCCATTGCTTTCAAATAACATGCCTTGGCTCCTTCCAAGCGACCCAGGGCCTTGAGCAGGTTCCCCAGGTCACTGCGAACACAGTACAAATCAGGATTGCACTGAAGAGCAGAGACGTAAGCTTGTACTGCCCCTTCCATGTCGCCTGCTGCTACCAAAGCGGCTGCCAGGTTAATATAACCATCGATGAAATCTGGTTTGAGATGCAATGCATGCCGGTAATGCTCAATTGCTTCCTGCAACTGCCCTCTTTCCTTGTACACATTCCCCAAATTCGAATAGGCTTCTGCCAGAAGAGGGTTCTGTTTAATTGCCAGAGTACTAAAGTGGGCAGATCTGTCCAGCCTTCGACACTGGAAGTGTAGAGATGAAAGTAATAAAAGTACTCCAGTATTGTCTGGCTCTTGTCTCCACAGCTGCATGCAGTGTTTCTCAGCTGCCTCAAAATCTCCTGCCTGATATTCTCGATGTGCCAACTCAGCTAACCCTTGGAAGGAAAGCATACGTTTCGTTGGTTCTGTGCTGTTGGCCACGTTGCCCACAGAAGACGCCATCTGGAGCTTCTGGAGAGAGTGAGAAAAGGGGGTAATTGAGTCCCGCTGCCGCCACTACTGGCAAGAATGTTTCTAGAGGTAGCAAATATGAGGGCAGCAGCCGTACCACTGCTTTGGCAGGCTTAAGTGGCGGCGACAGTTACAGGCACCGAACCTTAGGAACTCTGGTTGGTCGTCTAACTGTCACGCTCTTGAAATCTTAATTCTTAACCCTGCCCTCTTCCACCATTTTTCTCCTAATCAGGGAATAAAAATTACCTATACACTTGCCTTAGAAGAAATCAAAAGTCAGTAGTCCAAACACTTTTCAAAATTTTGTTTTCTGCCCAGTTGGAAAGGAAATACATGATTGACTTTACTTCATCATTCATATAGTCAATGTGGAAAACATTAGGGCCGTGAATTTCAATACAGTAAGATCAGAAAATTTTAAATTGGCCTTCCCAAACCACTAATAAGTAACCGATGTTGTATATAATGCTAAAATCTTAGAGACTGAGTTTGATATTTTAAAAGTTCTGAAAGGATTAGCTAATTTTTCCTCATCATACTTCTCATGCCTCAAACCTGAGTATTACTTTTTTAAAAATAAATTTATTTATTTTTATTTATTTATTTTTATTTTGGCTGCTTTGGGTCTCCAATGCTGCGTTCAGACTTTCTCCAGTTGCGGCGAGCAGGGGCTACTTTTTGTTGCGGTGCCCCGGCTTCTCATCACAGCAGCTTCTATTGTTGTTCCACAACTCTATGGGTTCCTTTTTAGGTCCTATGAAGAACCCTAGAAATTAATTCACGTAATTATAGGTTTTTGCAAAATTGTCAAAAGTGAGATATTTTCACTTCCATCAGGTAAGACCAGCGTCTCTTTCTTTGCCAATTTTCCTTCTATCATATTCCGCTATGTTGGATCATATTGGAATGGCCACAGGCTTTTTTGAAATCTGGCTAAGGAGATTTTCTTTTGTTCTGTGGTACGCGGACCTCTCACTGTTGTGGCCTCTCCCGTTGTGGAGCACAGGCTCTGGACGCACAGGCTCAGCGGCCATGGCTCACGGGCCTAGCCGCTCCGCGGCATGTGGGATCTTCCCGGACCGGGAAACAAACCCGTGTCCCCTGCATCGGCAGGTGGACTCTCAACCACTGCGCCACCAGGGAAGCCCTAAGGAGATGTTTTAAGTGAGACTATTATGTGATTTTCAGACACCATCATATGTAATTGACTATATACTATCCCATTACAGGAATAACTTCCAGTACTCATACTGACTACTCTACTGACTTAACTAGCACGAGACACAGAAGCATAAGGACAAAAACCACCTTACAATATAGCCATGTCTTGCACTTCACAGCTCTCAAAGCATGTGCGTTTGAAGAAAAAAAAAAAACAACTGAAAAGTACAAAACCAGAAGCTATTCTGTGGAAAATTACTTCAATCATCAGGCATGTGAAAGATAAGTCAAAGATTCAGTTTTCATCAATGCTTAGTCAAAACGGAAATTTTCTTCTGTCAAGAATATACTCCAGAGGCTTCCCTGATGGTGCAGTGGTTAAGCCAATGCAGGGGACAAGGGTTCGAGCCCTGGTCTGGGAAGATCCCACATGCCACGGAGCAACTAAGCCGTGGTGCCACAACTACACTGCCTGCGCTCTAGAGCCCGTGAGCCGCAACTACTGAGCCTGCGAGCCACAACTACTGAATCCTGCGTGTCTAGCGCCTGTGCTCTGCAACAAGAGAAGCCACCGCAATGAGAAGCCTGTGCACCGCAACAAAGAGTAGCCCCCACTCCGTGCAAGTAGAGAAAGCCTGCGCACAGCAACCCAACACAGCCAAAAATAAATAAATAAATAAATAAATAAATAAAAGAATATACTCCATTAACAATGTGTGTAATGGAATGGTGTGAATGAGTATTTTATCAGAATTCCTGTAATGCACAAGCCTATAGCAGTACTGAAATCAGTAATGCATTTATAATAGTAAATACTTATGAGGAAGTAATCCATAGATTTTCTCAAAGAGGTTTTCTCAAAGTTAACAATGAAAATTAATGTGACATTATCAATAATAAATTGTGAAGCTGAAATAAGCTTTTCTAAACTATTAATAACTAGAAGCAAATTGTAATCAACCATGTTACAAGAAATCTATGTCTAAAAACTACAAAGTTTATTTCTTAAAATTTGATTTCGAAAATATATAAACTGTCGTATGAGGAGGCAGTTAAAGAATATATAGCTAAAAAAGTGGGGGAAAAGTTTTATAGAGACACATCTGGCAGTAGTTAATTTTTAAATGTCATTTTCGTGGATTTTGTGACACCTATAGTATTGATATTTGAAAGCATTTAAAAAATTGTAATTTGAAGATTTGCTACTTCCAGGTAGAATAAAATATTTTGAAGCAAAACAACGTTTCCGCTGAGAAAAACAAAAAAAGCCAAATAAAATAGCCAGCATTCAATCAAAAAGTTCTAGACAAACCAAGAGATAGAATCATATGACTAAAATTCTAAGAAAAGAACAAATAATACAAAAATATTTATATAAGATATTGTGTATCTTTATCAGGAAAAGTCTTTAACAAGAAAAGACTTTAAAATCTTCAGAATTAATATATTTTATTTATTTGTATATTATATTTATATATAGATATTTATATATTTATATAAAGAACTTAACGATAAAGCCCTAGTTAAGGCAGTGACAAGAGCAGTAGCAGTGGGAGTGAAAAGAAATGGTTATATTCAAGCACATTTTGTCAGTAAAAGTCCAAGATCAAATGTCTGACTGCACACATGGGATGGATAGACGGAGTGGGAAAAATCAAAGTTAACTATAGAGGTTCTAGTGAAGATGGGGTTGCCGTCACCCAACCCAAGGGGCTGCGATCATCCCCAAGGCCTAGGAGACTCAAAGGGAAGGTCATGGTCAGAGGCAAAGTTAATTGGTGGGAAAATAAGACTCCCAGTCTCTCCATCTCCTTATACCAGTTTTTTTTTTAACATCTTTATTGGAGTATATTTGCTTTACAATGGTGTGTTAGTTTCTGCTTTATAACAAAGTAAGTCAGTTATACATATGTCCCCATATCTCCTCCCTCTTGCATCTCCCTCCCTCCCACCCTCCCTATCCCACCCCTCTAGGTGGTCACAAAGCACCGAGCGCATCTCCCTGTGCTATGCGGCTGCTTCCCACTAGCTATCTATTCCTTATACCAGTTTTGTTTTTCTGCTCATATACGTAGCAGCATTTCATTCAAGGGGAAAGTCATTGATCTGACTGGTCAAATTAAACAACATAGTTCAAGGCACATTTACAGTGGTTAGTTCCTCCACAATTTAGAAAGTCACATTCACAAGTTCCCTCTTCCTACGCTGCGGAACACATTGGCCATTCCTCCAAAGTTTCCACTCCACAGAGTGGACCAGAGATGATGTGAGCCCAGAACTGAGAGCTTGGCATGAAATGGTGTCAGCCCCACGTAGAGCTCTGGCATAAGTTATAACCCAACCCAGCTCTACAGAGGGCTCTGCATGGAATCCTGGGAGTAAACTCAGCCATAATAATGGGATTCTGTTTTTCATTTGCTTTTCTTCCTTGCTTAACTTTCCCTGGCCACTCTGACAAACAAACTTTCAGGCATTCCTAGGCCACTCGCTAACTTTATTCCATTTAATGTCATCCAGATTCCCAAGAAAATTACTAACTATAAGGAGGGAAATTTGGAACATGGTGAGTTTTAGATGCTTGAAATATACAGGTCATTGAATCCAGTTAAGTAGCAAATTATCTGGATCTCAAATATGCCAGTAGAATAGCAGACTAAGCTCAATTTAATGTACTCTTACTGGAGACACACGTAAATTCTGGGTCAATTTTGAAAAAGTTAAAAGCACATAGCAGAGATTAAAAGAAAGAAACACCTGCATGTTTCAGAAAGTAACAGAGAAATTAAATCCAGAGAAAGAAGATTGGACTGATGTCTGTGGGTTCCGTTCCTTAGTATAGGCCTTATGTAAATAGGGGCTGGAGCTAGAAATCTAACATTACCTTGAGACCAGGAATTTAGACTCAGGATGGAACAATACTGAGAAGTTGGTACAGATATCCTACAGAAATTTCACGAGGAACTGCTTAGTCCATTAAGAGGGCCAAGGGAGGTGGTGAGGAAGATTGATATCTCTTGAAAACCTTCAGGTACAGAAAACATCAACACCTCTGAAAAGTAGGCCTGTCCTTCCCAGCGTTGTGATGGCCAGGTTGTCACTAACCTATAAGGCCCTGTATGAATCAGAAACTGCAAGGAGAGTAATTCAAAGAAAAACAGAAGCAGGATGGGTGTGGCAATAAATCCTAGGACCCTATCAGAAACAAAATTAAAACCACTCTAAAGGGAAATTTTAACAAACCAGAGCAGATAGTATCCTAACCAGAACAGAATAATAATTCTGAGGAAGTTATCTTAGTTATTTAAGTAATATTCAATGCATTTCCATGGCCAGGCCCTTTTGAAGAATTCTAAAACATATACAAACAATTCGTTTACATCTTACATATCCCACCATCCAGAGCAAAATTCACTTAAGTACTGTACTGGTGGAAACTGAGCAGCACTATGGAGACAATAAAAAGGTGTTTACCATCAAAAAACGTCAAGGTAAGAAAGATAATGTCTAATTTTTAATTATCCTGTGGTTTATTGAAATCTTTTGGAAACCCAAAATAGAGAAAACCTAGGAGGCAATGAAGACTTAAATATTTAGAGATTTATCAACTCATCTATAAAAGCTTTATTAATCTCTTCTTTTAATACCATTCCGGAGAGGTATAAATGTGTCCAGTGATAGGGTTGAAGAAGCCTGAGAGAATTTCAATTGTTTACTATTCTTGGTCAGCTATTAAGACCGTTCAGGAGCATCTTGATTTTCATGGCATCATCCAACAAAAAGCAGGATATTTTACAGAAAGTCCTGGTCCACTTTTTGGCTTGCTTTTGTGTTTATGTTTTTGGTTTTCTCACATTGGGCGGTACATTAGGCTACCTATTGCATACTCCCTCATTCATGCATGCATTCATTCAAACAATATTTACTGAGTTGAGATATTTAATTAACACCCAATAAATGATGTTTAGATGAATGAATGCGCTTTTTATCAAAGTAAGTGTAAGTACTGAGAAAAATTACAGAATGTATGATCCCAGCCCCACAAAAGCGTATAATTGTGTTGAGGATATAACATATGCTGGTGAAATAACTAATATATCATATTGGACAGTCTCTAAGTTCAAAAATGAGTTTTTATAAATAATCAGAGCCTAAGGAGGACAAAGAAGGGACAGTTCATTATGGGTTGAATCTATCAATAAATGTACATTTCAGATGAGATTTGAGATTGACCTTAAAGAAAGAAGAGGACTTAGATATATGAACAGAGAACAAAAAAGGCATGGTGATAGCATGTGCATAGATAGTGTGGCCAATATTTATGTTCTTCCTTAAAGATAGTCAGAGATAACCCAAATGTAACTGTTCCCATGGGTCCATTCTCAGTATCCAAACAAAATGGCAAATCCTATCTTAGTAAAACTAATGAAAAACACAGTCTTTAACAAAGAGATTGTGAAGGAAAGGGGGAGAGAAAGGCTTGCATCCCACACTACACAACAAAACTTATTTAATTATGTTTCATTTTCTCCCTCTGAACATTTACTCTCCCTCTCTCTGTACGTCTCTCTTCTCCCACATCTGGCCACACTCTACAAGCCACCTTTTCAGATCTTTCCAGAACTCTCCATCCTAGTTTCATTATGCCACAAGTTAAACATCTCACAGGTCTCCAGGACGCATCCTCATCACTTATTGCACAAAGACAAACAAAGGACACTTCTCAGGATCACGTTTCTTGGAAGGAAGAGGTCACGAGGAGTGATTATAAATAATATAAGGTGGAGAGCAGTGACTTAAAATACCATTTTTCCTCTTAGAATGTGAATACAGGGAACTTTGGGAAACTAGAAAATCTAGAAAGGATTCATTGATAATTATTTATTTTCAATGAATAAAATAAAACGTAATAATATGGCTAAACTCTGACAGATTAACTTTTTCAAAAGTTGCTTTCACACACCTTCACTATTGGGATGTTTGATAAACACATCTTTCTTCTTTCTTTGCAGATACTGGCACCAAACTTTCAAACAATAAGAACCTTCCCATAAGTCCCTTGCCAGGCAAGATTAAGGTATCACAATCCAAACAGATTTTTGAAGAAGATAACTGGTTGAAAGCACAGGAAAAGAGCTGGGTTGCTCTTTTTCAACGGTCACATAATGAGTAATGTGGGAATTGGTTTACAAAGTCTCTCTCCATGAGGGGCTAAGGTTAAGATTAGAACTTCTGAGGCCAGAAGAGCAAAATAACTACAAGAACACACATATTTTCAAGAGCCGCCCTTTGGATGTGAGGGATTGATTTTTCCCACTCTTTTTTCAGCAGCCCACCTGGTGTCTTTAGTAAATGACATAAGAGAATACAGTGTGGCCAAGAAGGCTTAGATTTCCTTAGCCCCAAGTCAGATATTCTCAAGTGACTGTCCACTCAAATTAAAAAGAGAGATTTACAAGAGGAAACTGGATACAACTGAGTGTACTTTTATTTCAGCCCTTTACCTGAATGTTTTGTTTTGTTTCCAGTTCTCCACTGAAGTTGCCTACATTAATATATTTTTAAGAACATTTCCTTAAGTTGAAGTATTCATTCAGTATATTCATTTACTATAATTGAGAAAAGCCAAATGACTTAGGCAAATTCATTTCTGTACTGCCACAGCAGTGTATTGTGAACTAAATGACACCTGGCAGTTCTTTACTCAGATACTAACTCAATTAGAAGGCAGAACAAGGATACCTACCCATTCAGGGAAGGAAAGGTCACTTAGCCTCTGTAGCTGTCTTAGGTCTCTTATCATCACAGTAACAAATTGAAGACTAAAAACCATACGATCATCTCAATAGATGCAGAAAAAGCTTTTGAAAAAATGCAATATCCATTCATGGTAAAAACTCTCCAGAAAGTGGGCATACAGGGAACATACCTCAACATAATAAAGGCCATATATGACAAGCCCATAGCTAACATACTCAATGGTGAAAAGCTGAAAGCCTTTCCCCTAAGAGCAGGAACAAGACAAGGATGCCCACTCTCACCACTTTTATTGAACAGAGTTTTGGAAGTCCTAGCCACAGCAATCAGACAAGAAAAAATAAATAAATAAAAGGACTCCAAAATGGAAAGGAAAAAGTAAAACTGTCACTGTTTGCAGATGGCATGATACATAGAAAATAGGAAAGACACCATCAAAAACCTATTCGAGCTCAAACATGAACTTGGTAAATTTGCAGGATACAATAGATTTCTATATATAAATTTTGTATTTCTATACACTCACAGTGAACTATCAGAAAGAGAAATTAAGGAAACAATCCCATTTACAATCGCATAAAAAAGAATAAAATACATAAGAATAAACCTGCCTAAGGAGGTAAAAGACCTGTACCCAGGAAACTATATGACACTCATAAAAGAAATGAAAGATGACACAAACAGCTGGAAAGGTATACCATGGTCACGGATTGGAAGAATTAATATTGTTAAAATGACCATCATACCCAAGGAAATCTACGGATTCAGTGCAGTCTGTATTAACATATCAAGGGCATTTTCCACAGACCTAGAACAAATAATTTTAAAGTTTGTATGGAAACACAAAAGATTCTGAATAGCTAAAATAGTCTTGAGAAAGAAGAACACAACTGGAGGAATCATGCTCCCTGGCTTCAGACTGTGCTACAAACCTACAGAAATCAAAACAGTATGGTACCGGCACAAAAACATCAATCACTGGAACAGAATAGAGAGCCCAGAAAGAAACCCATGCACTTATGGTCAATCAATCTATGACAAAGGAGGCAAGAATATGCAATGGAGAAAAGTCTGGGCTTCCTTAGGGATGGTTTCATCAATTTGTTTTCCTAAATGGACCATACTTTTCCATGTCTTCGTATACCTTGTGATTTTTTTGGTTGAACATTTGGCTTTCACATATTATAATGTGGTGTCTATGGAAATCAGATTCTCTCACTTTCCCAGGGTTTTCTGGGCTTTTGATTGTTGAAGGCTGTAGTAGTCTGTTTGTTTAGGGACCTTTCCAAACTATTTTAGCAATAACCGTACTCCTTATTGTATGTAGGCATTGAAGTCTTGTTCCTTTAGTTCATGTTTAGCTAATGTTTTGACAGAGATGTCCTTGAATTCCTGCACCTAAGACAAACAAAAACAAATATACACAAGCACATCCACATGCACACTCAAAACCACACACCTCTCCCCATTGTGCAGATTGCTGGATCACTCCTTCAACATTTAGCTGACCTGCACTGAGGTCAGGGCTCAGCCCATGGTAAAAGCTTAGAGACTCCCCTGGCGTTTTCAGAACATGCATCTGATCTTGAGTATGCATGTGGCTTTCTTAATTTCTCTGGACACATGTGTACTTTTTGTATGTTCTAAGTTCCCAAAGAATCTCCCCCAACGTTTGCTCCTGCATCTTATGTGGTCTATTGTATTTCAATGCAGAGTCTTCTGCCCTAGCCATCTGTGCTTTGTTAGTTCACCTTGCACTTTTCTTGAGCAATGACCGCTGCTTTTCCAGACTGTGTTGCAAGTTAGCTAAGACACAGTTAAGCATCTTGTGTCAGTGCTTCAGGTAGCTCCCAGACAGGTTAGAACAGATACACATAATAATCTGAGAGTACGGTCTCTTCTGCTCCCTCCTGAAGCAGGATTGAGGGTCCCATACTAGGAATGATCTGCTGCTACTTTAAGACTATCACTGCATCAAGACTCCACCACTTTAAGACCATCACTACACTAACAGTGGATGGGGCAAGGGCAAGTAAAAATGCCTCAAAACTTTCCTGCCATTTTCCAATTGCCTCTTCCCTGGTTCAGTATGTGTTTGGTTGCTGTAAATCTTTGCCTGATTTCAGGACTAAGAGAAACTCAAGGAACCCCACAACAAGAAACAGTATAATCAAACTCTCAGACGCCAAAAGACAGAGAAAGAATCTTTTCTCCCAAAGGAGAAAGAAAAAACAAATTTGTTACAAAGCAGGGATCCTCAAAAAGATTCATAGCTAATTTCCTACCTGAAACCATGGAGGCAAGAGGCCAGACATATTTAAAGTGCTGAAAGAAAAAAATTGTCCACCAAGAATTCTATATTTGGCCAAACTGGTTTCAAAACTTAGGGAGAAATTAACACATTCCCAGATGAACAAAGGCTGAGGGCATTTGTTTTACAACTTCCTAACACTGCCCTATGACAAATGCTAAATTGAACCTTCAGGTTGAAATGAAGGACACTAGACAGCAACTCGAAGCTGTATAAAGAAATAGAAATCTCCAGTAAAGAGAAATACATGGGTAGATACTAAAGCCAGTATTGTGCTACTGGCTTGTAACTCTACTTTGTATTTCTTACATGATTGAAAAAACAAATGCATAAAATAATCATAAATTCATGTTATTGAGCTCACAAAGTATAAAGGTGTAATTTTTGACAACAATAATGTAAAGAGGAGGAATGGAACTGTAGAGGAACAGAGTTTCTGTGTGCTATTGAAGTTGGTTTCAATTCAAATGATATTGGCTGAACCTTAGAAGGGTAAATGTAATCTTCTTGATAACCACAAAGAAAATATCAATAGACTATACGCAAAAAGAAATGAAAAAGGAATCAAGAGTTCACTACAAGAAAATCGGCTAAGCACAGAAGAAGTCAGTAATGGAGTAAATGAGGGGCAAAAAATGCATAAGACATATAGAAAACAAGCAGGAAACAGACAGAATTAAGTTCTTCCTCATAAGTAATTTTTGAAAAAGTAAGTGGATTAAGCTCTCCAATAAACAGATAAATATTGGCGGAATGGACTTTAAAAACAACCATAATCCAAGTTTATGCTGTCCGCACAAAACTCACTTGATTTCAAGAGACACAAGTTGGTTGAAAGTTAAAGCACAGAATAAAATATCCCATGCAAATAGTAACAAAAAGAAAGAAAGAGAGAGAGAAAAAAAGAAAGGAAGGAAGGAAGCAAGGAAGGAAGCAAGGAAGGAAGATAGATCTGGGATGGCTACGTTAATATCACACAAAATAAACTTTAAATCAAAAACTATCACAAGAGGAAAAGGAGGCCACTATATGTTGATAACAAGTTCAATCTATCAAGAAGATATAACAACTATAAACATATATGTACCAAACAACCCCCAAATATGTGAAGTAGTCATTGACAGAATTGAAGGAAGAAATAGTTCTAAGATAATGGTTGGAGATCAATACCTTGCTTTCAATAATGGATAACACATCTAGACAGAGGATCAGTACAGAGGTAGGGGGACTGAATAACACATTTAACCAACTAAACCTAACAGCCATATATAGATCACTCCACTCAACAACAGCAGAATACACATTTTTCTCAAGTACACATGGAACATTCTCCAGGAAAGACCATATGCTACGCCACAATACAAGTACCAATACATTTTTAAGAAACTGAAATCATACAAAGTATCTTCTTTAGCCACAGTGAAATGAAGGTAGAAATCAATAACAGAACCATTGGTAGCCACTTCCCATCATGCCTGCCACACATGATACAAAGCAATGAAGGGAAAACATACTTGACCATTTAGAAAAGTGGGAAAGAGGACATACCATTGACACAGAGTGTGTGCTGTTTCCCATTGTCAGGGATAGAAATAAATTAGCATCATTTATTCATTAGTGTGTTAATTTCTTGGTCAATCATTGCGCAGCCAGTGTTTCTGCTGGATGGGAAGATTTCCTATACTCAGTGTTGAGTGGAGACAACCTTGAAAGGGATATTTAAAAGGATTATACTGTGATGGGCTTAGCAGTACCCTTCCTCCTATGCCAGTATTTAGGCTGGGGTATTTCCATGGAGTGTGTACAGTCGTAGGCCCCAGGTCACCAGAATTTAGTTGGATTCGTTTTGTTAATACATTCCCTCAGTACTTTGTCTTTTATTTGACTGGTGCATTTACTTCATTCTTTATTATCACTGCAAAACAACTTTGTTTCCTGTTCAGATGCCAAAAAGTGGGTATCAATACCTCCTGAGTTTTACACATCACAGATCTGTTTTACATATCAGAGACAGAGACAGCAACTATTTCCAATGACTTTGAGACATACTTTGAACATGAGATTAACATGTTGAGTGTTGAAATGTGTGTCGAGCTCATTATACTTGCTCTAAAAGGTTTCAAACTGCAAAGATTTAAAAATCTTTCTCTCTGAATAATTTTCCTGTGCTGTCCCTTTGTGTCAGACTGTTAATGTGCAGTCTGGCACCTTCAAATAATGTGGCTTTGTAACCAATTATTTACATGTTGTTTTATCCACAGAGAATCTTTTTTTAAAAAATAAATTTATTTACTATTTATTTTTGGCTGTGTTGGGTCTTTGTTGCTGCACATGGGCTTTCTCTAGTTGGCGCAAGCAGGGGCTACTCTACATTGTGGTGTGTGGGCTCCTCATTGCTGTGGCTTCTCTCGTTGCAGAGCACGGGCTCTAGGCGCTGGGGTTTCAGTAGTTGTGGCACGTGGGCTTCAGTAGTTGTGGCTCATTGGCCCTAGAGCACAGGCTCGGTAGTTGTGGCGCACCGGCTTAGTTGCTCCGCGGCATGTGGGATCTTCCCAGACCAGGGCTCGAACCCATGTCCCCTGCACTGGCAGGCGGATTCCCAACAACTGTGCCACCAGGGAAGTCCCCACACAGAGACCCTTAAGGTCAAAACATACAACTCGATTAACTACACTTCCTCCTGTTCAAATTTCCCTCATCTTTTCTTCATCTTCTGTCTATGTTTCCTTGGCCCTGTTTATATTAAGTGCTTTTGCCATTATATTCGATTGTCTGTATTTTGCTGAGTTACCACAATGCTTTATGAGACATGGTAGGATATAAATGCATTTAAGTAATATATATATATATATATAGATAGATAGATAGATAGATAGATAGATAGGTAGATATAGATATATAGATATATATATGTAGTTTGCTTGAGTGCAGTGTTTTTTGTTTTCTGTACTGAATTCATTAGCATGGGTTGGTATAAAATTTAGCATAGGTCAATATGTAATTTCTAAACTAATAAAGTCTTAAAAGTGAGGAATTAAGTCTTTTGAATTTTATTATTTATTGTAAAGAGCAGAATAGCATACATAAACAGGTGCCTAAGGAAAACGTGTATTCTAATATGGAACTCCTTATGAACACCTATTTTTTTTTCTTTTAATGGTATGACAGTAGGCCATTTAATTATTTCTATTTTTATGGCTTTAACTTTAGAACAATGAAATATTCGTAAATTTTAAAAAGTATTTTTCTGGGGCTTCCCTGGTGGCGCGGTGGTTGAGAGGCCGCCTGCCGATGCAGGGGGCACGTGTTCGTGCCCTGGTCCAGGAGGATCCCACGTGCCGCGGAGCGGCTGGGCCCGTGAGCCATGGCCGCTGAGCCTGCACGTCCGGAGCCTGTGCTCCGCAACGGGAGAGGCCACAGCAGTGGGAGGCCCACGTACCACAAAAAAAAGAAAAAAAAAAAGTATTTTTCTTTATTTGAT
This sequence comes from Grampus griseus, assembly GCF_964374135.1. Classification (NCBI taxonomy): domain Eukaryota; kingdom Metazoa; phylum Chordata; class Mammalia; order Artiodactyla; family Delphinidae; genus Grampus; species Grampus griseus. The sequence continues at coordinate 151,468,593 of NC_139019.1, read as the reverse complement.
GCGGGTGGGATACTGGAGAAATGAAAGGTCAAACACCTATTGAGGAATCCATACTTGTCTATGTATTGTGTACTTTTATTTCAATAACTGATTTAAAATTCCTAAAAGGATGCTATAATAAGTTATTATGCCATTTTACACACTGAATTAAGTGAATTTCAGGGAGGTATGAAACTTGCCTAAGGCTATCCAGCTGCCAAGCGGTAGGAGTGAGAATTAAATCCAGGTATACCTATCGCCAAAGTTTCTGCTCATCTCTTTACATCATCCACTTTTAATAGCCAATGCTTTCCTGCTTACAAATATGACTGAGGTTTCCAGACAGTCAACATTCCTTTGTAATCAGATAGAAAAATTACTGTTGATTCTCTAAAGACATATTCCTTTTCCATTAAGTGACTTTAGTTGTTCAAATAATACTTCCAGACAGTAGTAATCACACAGTTGGGGACTAAGAACAGAACTCAGGGATGTGTCTAGCAGTCAGTAAAGACCAACTGGGCTCACTGATGATATTTACGGTCATTTCCTCTAGACTAACATAAGCTTATTAATAAGACCCTAATAATTCACAGTACTGCCCTTGCCTGATTGTTTGTTCTTCTCCCTCTATCACTCTCTCTTTCCCCATATTATTATTATTTTTGGCAATTTTTGGTGAATTAAATTCAGGGATTAGTATTCAGGAGTACTAGTCACAAAAGCAGAGAATCTTAGCTCACAACAAAGGAAGAGAATAGAGAAAAAGTATAAATTATATGAATACACACACATACACACATGTGCCAACTATATGTTGCACTTCTCCAAAATCTATTCGGTATCTGCACATTTATTGTATATTAGTAGTAAGACCAGAAATGAGCGTAACGCTCTGTTTACAAGGCACAGAAAACAGACCCAAATATGGAAATTACTAGCAATGAGAATGGGGAAGAAAGACTACAACAAGGAATGTAGATGATATTTTTGTTTCCTAGCTATGATGCCAAATATTGAACTTTCAACTTGAGACAAGGAGGCCATAAAAAGTTGTATTAGTTTCCTAGAGCTGCCATGACAAAGTACCAGAGACTGAGGAGGTTAAACAACAGAAATTTACTCACTCACAGGTCTAGAGGCTAGAAATCTGACATAAGGTGTCAGCAGGATTGATTTCTTCTCAAGTATCTCTTCTTGGTTTGTAGATGCCATGTTTTCCTTTTGTCTTCACATGGTCTTCCTCTGTGCATGTCTGTGTCCTAATATTTTCTTTTTATAAGCACGCCAGTCATATTGGATTAGAGCCCACCCATTTGACCTCAATTACCTATTTAGGGCCTTATCTCCAAATACAGTCATATTACGAGGTATTGGGGGTTAAGACTTCTACATATTAACGTGAGCAGGACACAATTCAGCTGATAATAGAAGATAAGAGTAATTTAAGCAAGTAACTATTGTTTACAGTGAGTTGCTTAAGGATATGAATTTACTCAAGAAAAACAAGAAGAAATTACATAACACTGTACGTTATACAAAGATATTAAATTAATCACCATAACATCCTGTGAGATGGGCATTAAATTAGACTAAGCAAGATGAAGCAACTTATCCAGAATTGTATAGTTGGTACTTTCCAGAATTTAAACCAGGTATTTTCCCAGTTCCATTCTACGTTATATATTCATTTCATTATTTGAAATGAATTTTGAGTCTTCATTTTGCTTAGTTTCTGAAGTTATATGGGGATAGAATGGAGTTGGATATTTTCAGTGACATTCACACATGGGGAAGGAAATTGAGTGCAGAAGCTTCAGCAATGTTTCCATGGAGAACACTAACAACAGAACCAGAAACACTGTTATCCTTTTGGTTCAGTGATCTTTCCAGAAGCACTACAAGAATCAATTTTAAGAAGCCCAATGTTTTCCAAACTTTCACCAATGGGCTCTGTAGGGTCCTCTAACAGTATCTAAGAGACTAACTAGTTTCACATTCCAAGTCACTTAAGGAGTTCTGATTGTTCTCTGTGAGGAAATCAAGTGACAATCATAGCAGGTAACTTAGGATAGTTTCTTCAGGGCCCAGGCAAAACCTAATACACAGTAATAGTCATTGTTAACTGCATCTTTGACAAGGATTAATCAGGTATCAAAGAGGTCTATAAATTGGGAGAAATTATGATCAAAGAGAAACACAGACCACAGATATTTAATTAATGCTCAATTATTTATGAGTTTAACTTTGGTTAACCTAATTTTCCTTCTTCTAGACAATTTCCAATTCATCTCCACAAAGAGACCAGAATAATCACCTTCCAATACAAGATTTATTGTGTTCCTTTAATTTAAAGCATACAGTGACTTCTACATTCACTCCACCAAGTTTTGCCAGGACAGAAAAGGAGATGTGATATTTTGTCTTCAATTGGATATGCCACCATACTTGACTTAGCTCATCCTACTGGAAGCACTTTGAGATTCTACAGTCTTGTCTTACATCCTCTACGGAATCAAACCAAGGGAATCACACACAGTTACAGCTGGAAAAACATTTGTTCTGGGTTAACACTTTTAGCCTTTACCACCAAGACTTTATCACCAAGATCTATCTTTACAGTCTCTAAACGGGAGACCTTCTTGCCTTCCCTATTCATATTGACTAGGAAGGTAAAGGGAAGAACTGAGAAGTACCCAAAGTCAGCTAGCAGCCAGCACAGATAAATCATCAGTGGAGATATTGTTTCTTTCAAAAGATATAAACATAAGAGCAAGTCCTAGTGTTTGAAACAACTGTGCATAATAAAATTCCATGAAAACCTAGAAATCCAGATGCAGATCAGTAACATATTGGTTAAATAAGCTGTTATGTTCATGCAATGGACGAGTGTACATACATTAAGAAGAACGAGATACTCTTTTCTATGAGATTCTCTTTTCACTGAATTCATCAGTGCTGCAAAAACAATGTTACATAATACTTTTTCTTTAACATTACATCAGGCATCCTCATCTGGTCCTGCATTTATTGCCAGTGTTACTAAAGTCTATCACTTACCTCTTTCTCTTTTAGATATATAATTTCTTCTTATTTTGGAAGCATTCATCAATCCCTATTTTACCCTTTCTTTTAAATTACAAATGAATATTGAATTTTATAAAATATCTTTTGGAGGATATTTCAAGTGATTGTATACTTTTGCTCTCCTTTGACCTTGTTATATGGTAAATTATATTTTGTTATTTTATATTATGTTATTTATTATATATTGTATTATGTTTACTAATTATATTTATTATATTATAATTACATTATTTTTAAGGTAGCGTTTCATTTTAGATAGACAAAACAACGGAATAGGAAGCGTCTTAAAATTAGATGCGAGAGCATAAGGGAATTGAGATTAAAATAAAATTCATGTTTTGGATCAGTAGCAAAAATTATTCAACAAAAGTGGGAAAATATGGCTATCATTACTAAATTCTAGATAGAGCAACTAGTTAAGAGTTAAAAAATAATGAAAATGTAAAAGTATCAGAAACCCGGGAGACTTGAAATAAATTATTCATGAGGAATACCTTTCTAAGATACAAAAAAAAAGGATACATTTAATTATATAAGAATTAAAAGTTTCCTCATGGCAAAATGCACTACAAAGGTCAGAAAACAAGCAAAAGAAATTGGGAAATATATTTAGAAATGGATATGCTTCTTTACAACTTTTGAGAGAAGCACATGTTTCTTTTTCCTTTAACCTGTTATGTGGGTATTAATCTATAATGTAAGTGCATGGTTCCTTTCCTTTAACCTGTAATGTGAGATTTAATCTATATGGTAAGTGCATGGTTCCTTTCCTTTCATCTGTAATGTGAGTGTCAACATGGGGCACTGCTTCCAAGCACAGACTTTGGATGTTCCTGTACTGGTCCCGTCACTGACCATCCACAAAAACTTACAAATGTTGCTTTACTTTCCTGGGGGTTAGAGTCTTAGCTAAGAAATGGAAGCAAAATAGAACTTTCCCCCAGGGATGATAGAAGGTTTAAAGGAGTAAATATGTAAGTGACTTAGCACAGTGCCTAGTACAAGAGAGATCAATATAAGCACTTACCAATTTTTTAAAGAGACACATGAAAGAAATAAAATGTGGTGATTTCAATCTATTGATATATATTCTTGACATTAAACTACCTTTTCATTCATTGGATGACCTAACTTGCTCATGCTTTTTCTTACTCTAGTGAACTTGGGTAGCTAATAGCATAGTTTAAAATTTTTCCTTTTATATTTACAAGTAAATTTGACCTGTAATTTTCTTTTTCCTTACAGTCCTCATCTATTTTCAGTATTAGGATTATATAGACTTCGTACGATGAATAAAGGAGCATTCTTCCTTTGCTACTCTCTAGAAGTTTTTCTTTGTTAATACTGACGTTATCTGTTTAATAGAAGTTGGATAGAATTCACCTCCCAAATGATCTGGCCGGGTCTGGTATTTTCTTGGTGAACGATTGTAAACTATTGACTTAATTCCTTTACTGGTGCAAGAACTCCAGCTACAAATTTCCTCTTGTGTCAGTTTTGGTAAACTTTAGGAGCTAGGAAATTGTCCACTTTACAGAAATGTTCAAATTTACTGGCATTTCATATATTCTCTGTTTGTACTCTATGCTATAACATTGTCCTGATTCTTTCTGTATAGTATTTACTTACGTTTTTGTTTTGCTTAATCAAATTGTGTTTTTCTAAATCTTTTCAAAGAATATTCTTTTGACTTACTAAATCACCTCAATTTTATACTTTTTTCTGTTTTATTAAGTTCTGCTCATATCTTTATTGTCTATTTTTTCTATGTTCTCAGGGTTTATTGTTTTACTCTTCTGATGTCAATTAAAACACTTGGTTATTAATTTTAATAAATCTTTTTACTTATAAATAGTTGAACTTTTTGAAGATTCCAGCTTAGTTGTACTTATCTAAGGGTCAGCTCCTCCTCATAGTTGCTGGCCTAAGGTTTAGTTCACCCTATAGCAATGTATATATTGACATTTTTTCCCCTCGACTTTCTGTGTTTTGCTACTTCTCACTTTTCTTTGCAGAGAAGCCCTCTGAAATACCCTTAACTTATTTTACAGCCAATAAGTCTTTAAAATACTGTGTATTTTTTAAGATAAATCAGCTTATGTAATTAGGCAGGAAATCTGATCTGCCATATTTTAAAAAACAGCATAATTTCACTCTTCTCCACGATTAATCTGCTGTATTACACGACCTTCGAGTTTTTAGCTTTATCAATGACATGTACTTTAAAAATGTTTGAAAGATCCTACCCAGTCTTTTAAAACATCCTTGCTCCTTGTTTCAGTTCTAGTTTTATGTATATTTTCTGCCTGGCACCTGATTATTCCAACATCTGATGGATGGCCTTGGGAATCTAATTCTGCTATTGATTGTTTTTGCTGATTCTCTCCACTTGTAGCTGATTTCTTCATGATTGTGTAAATTTAGATCATGAGCTCACCTTTAGCTAAACTTTATCTGTGGGAACGCTGTAGGCCTGTGTTGAAGGTCTACCTCTCCAGAAAGGGTTTAGTTTGGTGTTTGGAATACCACCGATTGGGGAGCATTTTAAGTTCATTTCTTAGCTTCTCTTTGCAAGACCGCAAATAAATTTGCAACCCAAACACTGTGAACACAGATCTGCGGTTCAGAATTCTCAAGATTTCCTACCTGTTTCCTACCCAGAGCAGAGGCCAAGAGAATTTGCTCTTAGTCTCCCTTTGCCAGCAGATATGTTTTTCTCCTGGCACACCCTTTCATTAAAGGTGAAGCCAGGGATAGATAGCTTTAGTTCTAACTTCCCATCTAGTAGGGATGGAGTCTTACCTCCTGCCTCCCATGTGGTCATGGCCATTTAAAAACAAGTCTCTATACCAGGTGTGTCATTCAACTACGGCCTGTATTCCAAATCCAGACAGCTGCCTATTTTTTATGGCCTATGAGCTATGAATAATTTTCACATTTTAACTGGTAGCATTTTAATGGTTACCTAAGTACCTAAATAATATCCTCAATTTTGCCTCTTTGGTCTACAAAGCCTAAAATATTTGCCATTTGGCTCCATAAAAACAGGATTTCCAGCTTCTGTTCTAAGCTATCAAGATCTTCAATCCACTCTTAATAGAGCTATAACTCTCACACATGGACCACCCTTCCTTCATGGGTCCTGGAAATTTCGACTGCACACTTCCAAAATCAACCACTCACTTAAAAATAAGTTGTGTACATTTAACCTAGCATACCTAACCCTTTGCTTTTAGGAGAGTTTTTCAAGTAATCTTGCCCACCGTATTCTTCAGAACTTCATTAATAATGGCAAAAAATTGGGCTTACCTGGTGGTGCAGTGGTTGAGAGTCCACCTGCCGATGCAGGGGACACGGGTTTGTGCCCCGGTCCGGGAAGATCCCACATGCTGCGGAGCGGCTGGGCCCGTGAGCCATGGCCGCTGAGCCTGCGCTCCGCAATGGAAGAGGCCACAACAGTGAGAGGCCCGCATACCATAAAAGAAAAAAAGGCAAAAAATTAAAACATTCAACAAAAATGGGAATTGTTCATAACAATTGTAGAAGCACATATAGTAGAAAACTATAAACTGTTACTGAAACAGTGAGACACACATTTTTATTCTTAGAGAACTATGTTTATTTAGGTCCCTTTTGTTTAAATAAGTATATTTCTGTGTATGTATGTATACAGTCATGTATTTATATACACATACATTATTTGTATGATATATTTATATAAACATATGAAATACATACCTATACACATATCTTTGATTTAAATTTGTATACATATACAGGAATATCATTATATATTTTATATACATTGAACTGAAAAGTGGTAGTATACATATATATCGTGTATAAATGTGTGTCTATGTGCATGTGTAGAAAAGCAGGTTGAGAGATATGGAAGCATGAGTTAGACAGGGTTCAAGATTTTAAAAGTAGTCGTGTGTAGGTAGTGAGGTTAAGGCCCATTGGATTGAAAATATTGCATATTTTTACATCAATTGTTATGATGACCAGATTCCTATGTAAATAAAATTATAAATAGCTATACATACTCGTATCTGTAATGTATAACTAAAAGATATATAGTTTTATATATGTATTATATTTATATTATATAATACAATTATCTTATACTAATACATTATACATTGTGTTCTATAGAATATATTAACTATAGTGTATTATATCAGATAATAATAATTATATATTTATATATTATGATATAGCTGTTTTATAATCAATATTACAGGATATATCATATTAATATTACGAACATATTAACCATATAAATACATTTCATTACTCATGTATGTTGTATATAATATATGCTAGGCAAAAATATATATTAATATAATACATAATTGTTATACATTAATATAAATAATAGTATATTACATTTATACGTCAATATAATATTTAATATTGGTATATTTATATTATTTTTAATATATACATAGCTAATGCTCTTTAAAGCCATCTGCTACAAGTAGGATAAGACCAGGAGTATGGCCAAAGCAAATTGTAAAAATATTAGATTACTTATATTCATTTATATGTCATTTTCCTGGAATCTGCCTCTGGCTATTAGAGAGGACACACAGCAAAATCAACAAAAAGTGCCCAGGACATAGGATCCTTTCTTCATTGGAACGGAACCTCAAAGAAAACACAGTGCTATTCAGTCCCCCTTCAAAGAGCCAAGAGCAAACCTTGAAGCACCCAGTAAAAGCCAATTCAAACAAAAAAGCTTTTCCACTTAAACTGGAAAAAGTTAAGTTCCCAAGAGACCCCCTACATCAACCACTGAAGCTCATTTGGCAGTAAAAACAATAATGTTCACCGAACAACAAGAAACGCAAAACAATAGTTGTTTTACCAAAAACACAAAAAAGCAGCTAATTAGTGTCTTTCCTGTTTGAAAGAAGGGGGTGGGAAGTGGGCAGGAGACCTGATAGGAAAGATAAAAAGAAAAGGAAAAGGAAAATAAGAGTTTCCAGTTTGACACTCAAGCTGTCTTCTGCATCCATTTCGTCAAGGCCACCAAGTCAATGTGGAGGCTTTTTCCTCCTTCCTTTTCTTTTCATGAGACTGATCACAACCAGCACTGCAGATTCCATCGAATTAAGGAATGCTGTTGCCTACATTTGTGAATGAGCTGTGAGTAAAGTACTGAAGTAGAGGACACCTAAAGTAAAACGTCTTCATGAATGTCCACGTGGCTGAGCAGCAAGTTAACCTTTCATAGATGTGCTAAAGAAGAAGAGTTGGGTTTTATTTTATTTACTTTTCCCTGAACTGTGCTGAATGACTATCATCGACAAGTTCAGGCTACTTTTTGCTGAGGATCAATGCACTGGGAGAGCTGAGAGAACACTGAACAGTAGAGCTGTCTTTTTCTTGACCAGTTCACCTTAGTTTCCCATACTCTAAGTCTTTCCCTAATGCTTTCTCCTTTTTATTGTAGTAAAATGAACATAACACAAAATCCACCATTTTGATCATTTTACAATTCACTGTACCATTCAGTGGAATTTACTACTGTCACAATGTTGTGCAACTATCACCACTGTCCAACTACAAAACATTTTCATCACCCCAAGAGGAAACATACACCCATTTTGAGGAGTCATTCCCTATTTCCCTCTCTTCCAAACCCCTGGAAACCAGTAATGTATAATAGTTTCCGTGTGTATGGATTTGCCACTGCTGGACATTTCATATAAATGGAACCATACAATATAGAGCCTTTCGTGCCTGACTTCTTTCACTTAGTTGCATCCATGATGTAGCATGTATCAGTAATCCATTCACTTTTATGGCTGAATTCCCTGATCCTGTTTTCTTCATACTGTTTGAATACAAAACTTAAAATAAGTTGAGAGTGAAGCTCTGTTTTAAGGGCACATCTACGAGGCCAATTCTTTTAAAAAAGGTGAAAATGGAGATATTGTTGTGAAGTGATAATCGTTGAGAAGCCTCAGCCAATTTGATAATGAAAAGTTTGGGAAATGTTGCAAAAAATTATCTGCTTTATATTAAAAGCCTTTTAAGCAAGGATTCAGGAGATTGTCTTTTTCTTGCAGGTAACTTAAATGAGTCAGAAGGAAATAACTGCGCTTTAAAACAGATTTTGAAAGGATTCTATTTATTCTTAACAGACGAATGGGAGTACAGGTAGTTCACATCCAATATGGACTCCCTGTGCAAACACCGTTTATCGTTTTAGCCACCACTATCGAATTATATTTCTTGAGAGTAAGGCAGCTCAATTCCTGCATATTACTTTTTTTCCTGCATATTACTTTTTAAAATTCATCTATCAAATCCATTAATATAGTATAAACAAGAGATGTTCATGTTTCAGTGCAGTTCAAATATCAGGTATAAAGAACCACCAGTAAGAAAAAGAATCCTATATCTCTTGCCAGAATGTGTTCAGCTCTAGGGTGCTTTGCTAGCTGAAACACATTTTCATTGTCAAGAGGATAGAGGTTGTTTAAGAGGGATGAGAGCCAAAAAATGTTAACTACGTGTATGTGTTAAGAACAGTGCTAGGTTATCTCATATTCTACATCAGTCAAGGCTCTCCATTTTACATATGTGAAAAGCGAAGTTAAAAGTGTTTTAGTAGGGCTTCCCTGGTGGCGCAGGGGTTAAGAATCTGCCTGCCAGTGCAGGGGACGCGGGTTTGAGCCCTGGTCCGGGAAGCTCCCACATGCCACGGAGCAACTAAGAGCATGCGCCACAACTACTGAGCCTGCACTCTAGAGCCCGTGAACCACAACTACTGAAGACCACACACCTAGACCCCGCACTCAGCAACAAAGAGAAGCCACCACAATGAGAAGCCCACGCACCGTAACAAAGAGTAGCCCCCGCTCACTACAACTAGAGAAAGGCTGCGCATAGCAAGGAAGAGCCAATGCAGCCAAAAATAAATAAATAAATCTACTTTAAAAAAAAAAAGGGTTTTAGTAACTTACTAAAAGGCACATAATTAGTAAAGCTGAGCAAGAATTCAATCCCAAATCTGTCACACTGAAGTTTAAGCTAATACTTGAGATTAATAAAAACAGCACTAAATTAAAAGTTCAGAGATATTTTTAATTTCATACTCTTTCACTAACGCTCTTTGGAGATAAATCATTCCTTTTATATGGGCCTTAGTTTTCACAACTATAACAGTTGGAAGCTTGACTAGATGATCTGTATGTAGTCTTCCAATTCTAAAATGTTCCACTCATTTGGATTCCTACAATAATTGCCCTTGCAATATATGCATGCTGCCACCAAGCAGCCGTACAGACTATTAGTTCCTTTTATATCCCTAGCGGGGAGTGCATTTTGACATCAGACTTACCGGTCAATAGTACAACCTGTTACTATAACTATAAAATAACAAAATAATCTGGTATTATTTCCTGTAAAGCAGAAGCTTTACATTGTCTGTGCATCATATCAGAATCACCTGTAGGTTTGTTTGGTTGTGTTTTAACATCTTTATTGGAGTATAATTGCTTTACAATGGTGTGTTAGTTTCTGCTTTATAACACCTGTAGCTTTTTAAACATAGAGGAAATCCATAACCCATTGAATGAGAATCTTCAGAGACAGGACATGGGCATCTGGATTTTTGGGCTCCCATCATCCATGTATTTTATTTTATTTTATTTTTTGCCTATGTACAATATTTGCCACATCCTCTTGAACCTTTAAATGTTTCTTTTTGTTTTAAAATTTTAGAATATTCCATAATCTTCACCTACTTTTCATAAGGTGTTATCTGTTATCTTTATTCGATCTTGTGCTTCTCCTGGTTGTCTTCTTTTTTTCCTTTTTTTTGAGGGGGGGGCCCTGCCTCATGGCTTGCAGGATCTTAGTTCCCTGACCGGGAATTGGACCCCAGGGCCCCAGCAGTGAAAGCGCCAAGTTCTAACCACTGGACCACCAGGGAAGTCCCAAGACTTCTGTTTTAAATGACTTTTTGCCCACTCTAATTCATTCCTGGGATCAGTTTCATGTTTGAACATTAAACCAACCTTGCATTACTAGAATAAAGCTACTTTGATTGTGATATATGATTGTTTTACATACCATAGATACGGTTTGTGCTTCCGTTTACACATTTTGCATGCATGTTCAAAAGAGAAACTGGCCTGTGATTCTATTCTTGTAATATTCTTTTTAGTTTTGATCTGAAGCTTATGTTGGCCTTATAAATATTTTGAGCAATATATACTTTTCTGTCTCCTGGAAGATTTTTATGTAAGATTACCAATATTTCTTCCCTAAATATTTGGAAGAATTTACTTGGAAAGCCATTTATCCCTGGAAATCATTTTCTGTAAAGGTACTTAATTATACAAACAACTTTTGCAGTAGATATAGGTTTTTGAGATATTTTTTCTTTCTTGGGTTAGTCTTGTTAGCTTGCATTTTTAAAGAATTTGTCATTTTCAATGAATTTTCAAATTTATAAATATAAAATTATCATAAGTTTAACAGCTTTATTGGGATGGAATTTACATACCATAATTTCAACACTTTAATGTATACAATTCAGTGGTTCTCAGTGTAACCACTAAAAGACTTGGGTAAGCATCACAACAATCCAATTGTAGATTTCTGTCCCCCCACAAAAAACCCATTACACATTAACAAGCTTTTTTCAATCTCCTCAGCCCTCTCAGCCCTAGGCAACCACTCATCTACTTCCTGTCTCTACAGATTTGCTATTCTGGGCATTTCATATAAATGGGACCGTACAATATGTGATCTTTTGTGAGTGGCTGCTTTTACTTTACATAATGCTTTCATGGTTCATCCATGTTGTAACATGGATCAGTAGATCATTCCTTTCTATAGCTGAATGCTATTCTATTGTATGGATATTCCACATTTTGGTTATTCATTTATCCGGTTGTCATTTGAATTATTTCCACCTTTTGTTTTTAGAAATATGCTTCTATGAACATTCACGTACAAGCTTTTGTGCAGACATAAGTTTTTATTTCTCTTAGGTATATATTTAGTAGTGGAACTGCTGGGTCATAGGGTAACTCTATGTTTAACACTTGCAGGAACTCTCAAGCTGTTTTGTAAAATGGCCGCACCATTTTACATTCCCACCAGCAATGTATATGGGTTTCAATCTCTTCTCTTACAGCCTAGCATGTCATCTATGCTGGAAAACGTTTCACATGTAGTTGAGCAGGATGAGTATTTTACTGTTTGGTTGAGTGTTCTGTAAACATTTATTAGGTCTTGTTAATTCATAGTCTTGTCCAAGTCTTCTATATCGTTGTTGATCTTCTGCCTAACTGTTCTATCCATTATTGACTGTGGAGTACTGAAGCCTCTACCTAATGTTGTGTAATTACCTATTTCTTCCTTCAGTTCTTCATGGATTTTGGTATTTTCTTCTTCATGTATTTTGGTTTTACCTTATTCAGGGCAAATATGTTAAAAATTTTTGTATCTTCCCTCTCTTTATCATAAAATGTCCCTTTTCATATCTAGTAACTTTTTTGTTTGTTTTAAAGTCTATTATTTCTGGTATTAGTATAGCCACTTCAGCAATGCTTACGGTCGCTATTTGCATGATGTATAGCTTTTCATCCTTTTACTTTGTACACATTAGACTTTTGAATCCAAGGAGTGTCTCCTATAGAAAACATTTTTTAATACCCAGTTCGACAATATCTGCCTTTTGATTGTATTGTTTAATTCATTTACATTTAGTTTTTATTATTGATATGGTAGGATTTATTTATGTCTATCATTTTACCTTTGGTTTTCTACATGTCTCATGATTTTGTTTTTTTGTTATTGTTGTTGTTCCTCCAGTTTCCTTTTATAGTAAGTAGATATTTTCTACTGTAACATGCAATTCCTTTAATGATTTTTAACCACATTGTTTGAGTAATGGCTGCACTAGTGCTTATGTAATACATCTCAGAATCTCTTCAAATTTTTACTAGGTTCATTCCAGATAGAAACAGAAACTGTACTTTTATAGAGCTGTATGCCTTCCCCTCTTTTTTGTTTTTATTACATTTATATATGTTACATACTTAACAACATATTATTATAATTATTACTTCTCACAAGCTTATTTTTTCAAGGAGCTTAGAGAAGAAAGTTGAGCAAATAAATATTTTTGAGTTTGTCGGGTTAATCTATTTACCATTTCTGGTTCTCTTCCTTTCTTCCTGCGGAATCAGCTTATGATCTACTGTCATTTTTATCCTAACACAGCTTTGTTCTCACTGCCTTCGTTGTGCCATATCATCAAATATATGATATTTCTTTATGTTATATAGAGAACAATCCAAATATAGTCATATTGTTTAGGCACTTACTTTTTAAATTAGTTAAGAGAAAAAAGGAGAAGAAATTTGAAATTACAGTATCTTTTATAATTCCCTACACAACTGCTCTAGTCAGCATTCTTTGTTTTGTTTTTATGGCTTGAGTTACTGTCTGCTATCATTTGAAGAACTTCCACTAGTATTACTTCTGAAGCCCGTCTGCTAACAATGAACTCACTCAGTTTCTGTTTCTGTTTCTGAGTTATGGTGAAGTATTGATGATAAGTTGTGGAGTGGTAGGAAAAACTAAAATGTGATGTGCTGTATGATGTATGCTTCACTGAAGTGTCTTGGTCAAATTGTAATGATTTATGATAGAAATCACATAAAGCAAGCATCACAATTCTCCAGGAATGTTCTGTAGAATGCTAATGTTAATGATGAATATGTGATCCCAAATCTTTCACTTGTATTGACCTTATCTCATTAATTCTTCTCCCAACAATGCCATAACTAGAGTTGAGTTCTAAAGTGTACCTTCCTCTTTTCCAATAGAAATGGTCCCACAATTTCAGAAAGTTCTCAAAGGTGAAAAAGTGCACACGGCGTTTATCACGTTTGCAAATACCAATGAAAATGCTAAGTTAACACTGTCCAAAATGCAATATTCTTCTGTGAGGGCACCCAACTTTAAACAAATACACATATTCTAAATACAGCTTAGATCTGTGACATGTTTTGGCCAATGAAGTGTGAGCAGACATGATGGCCTTCAATGAGCAGCAGAGGCCTTAAATGGGCTTGTGCACTTGGGCTCACCTCTTATGTTTCAGTGAACTTTGTGAGAAGACAGGGCCTGGGAGCTGCGGCCTCACAGTTGGGCTCCAGAGGAAGATGTGTGTTACAGACCTCAAACTGACCCAAAACACGGAGCAAAACCAGCCATCTAGAGGTCTAAAAGAGAGCCACTGCAGCTAGCCAATAGGTCCAAGAAAAATAAATTCTTGTTTATGGAACTGAGTTTTGGGTCGATTTGTTCCAAAGCATTATCACAGCAAGAGCTGACTAACACAACATCCTCCAAATCATTGTTATGTAAATGGCTGCCACCATGCCTACAAGTAAGGCAATTGTGTACTCAAATTGTGAGAATTCTTGAACTCTTGGTGCCTCTCCAACACAATGTACATGGCTAAATTTCCACAAATAATTTCACTAATATATCACAAAGATCTCCCTCAGCTTTAATTAAATTTAATGCAAAGTTCATTCTTTTCATTTTCTGCTTCTACATAGTTAAAATGCTTTTTATCAATGTAAAATGGCTCTTACCTTTTGGCTTCTGTTGTGAGAGTCTTTTGAACTCTGAAACACTGCAGAATATCACCTATATATGGAATCTAAAACATACAACATTCGACCGAATATAACAAAAAAGAAGGAGAGTCGCCGATATAGAGAACATACTAATGGTTACCAGTGCGGAGGGGGAGGAGGGGGCAATACAGGGGTGGGGAAGTGAGAGATGTAAACTACTGGGTGTACGACAGGCTCAAGGATGTATTGTACAACACAGGGAATATAGCCAATATTTTGTAATAACTGTAAATGTAGAGTAACCTTTAAAAAGTATATAAAACTTTTTTTAAAAAGAAATCATACTTAAAATTCGAAACAATTTAAATGTCCATCCACAGGAAAATGCACATATAAATTATTGTATTTCCCTATATGGGAATCCTACGTAGCGAGGAAAGTACATGAACTAGACAGAACTTTACGTGTCAGCATGGATGAACCTAGCAAAGATAACACTAAATAAAGCAAGTAACAAGAGAAAACAAAATAGAATATGATATGCAGCTTAAAAATACTTAAAAATGTAGCCTACATAGAAAGACATCCATGCCAGTGATGGAGACCAAGTTCAGAAGAGTGGTTACCCAGGGTCAGCTGGGGAGTGGCTGTGTTTGGGAAAGTGGTCACACCAGAGACTCTTCAACAGGAATGGTAATGTTTCACTTCACACGCTGGCTGGAGGACGGAGGAGTGTCTGCGATGTTATAATGTGAGCACGCTGCATATAAAAGCCATTGCTGACCACATCTAGGGGATCTGATGTGCGGGAGCTGGTAGTGGGTGGAGGCATCCAGAAGGTGGTGGTAGAAGAGGAACGTTGTACACGTAATGCCTAAGGCCTGACCAGAGGACGACCACTGCTCTAGAAACTGGACACAAATCCAACTTCTACGGCCAACCTTAGAAGACAAACTGAGGCATATTTAAAATTTTAACACTTTATGTGCGCAAAAATAGATTCAATTCACGCACCACAAAGCGGAAGAGGTGAGGAGCACTCCAGTCACAGGAGCTGCAGAGATGTTTATTTTAAAAGGGCAGAAGCAAAGCAAGGAAACGAGTCATTTGCTATGGCTTTAACGCCTAGTTGGTGGTTTGTGACTGGGTGTCCTCAGCGGTGTTCGTCACCCTGAGGCGCCGACAGGCTTAGATTTTGGTTGGTTTAAGTAGGCGGCCGCATCGCTAGAGACACCGCAGGCTAACGGCCTCCTTGCAGGGTTAATTTACTAACACCAATTGTCTGAGTCCTTCCTCTTACTCAGTCACTTCACTTCCTACGCCTCAGTTTCTCTTCTGTAAAGTGGATATTCAGTAGTAAATTCTCTGTGGAGGTGTCAGGACAAAACAAAGTGATTATTAGGAACCACGATCATGTCCTGAATGCACGGAACACGTCACCGTTTGCCAACCACCGTGTCAAGTCAGCAGAAACGACAGAAATTAAGAGCTCTCCGCAGAAATTCACACACCTGTGCACCAGGTAAGGGACCACAGGCAGACGTTCACTCAGCCTTTCCTGTGTCCCTCACGGAGTTCACGCTCTCTCCTGGTTGGGGCGAGCACAGACACTTTGCGGGAGTTTAACTACTTTTAAAATGCGCTGATACAACCATGTCTCACTTTTGTTTGGATCAGTCAGCAAACGTACCCCAAACCCTCCACACCGCCTACCTTTCGCGCTGCCGTAGTCTCGAAGCTGCCGACACCGCTCCTCAGGCCGCGTCGTCATGGGAGGCGGGTCTGCGTGCTGCTCCTCAAGCCGCGTCGTCAAGGGAGGCGGGTCTGCGTGCGGACGCACGGCGAGCGCGCGGAAGTCCTCGAGCCCCGCCCCCACGGGCCCGCCCGGAGGCTTAAACCGCAACCCCGCGGCTCGGGAGGGCGTTGATGCCCGCGCAACACCAGGCCGCGCGTGGGCTCCGGAGCACGGCAAGGAGGGCTCGGCCTAGCTGGAGCCCGTGGCCCTATGTCTTCTGGCTGCGACGCCGGTCCTGCGCACGATGCGGGGCCGCAGCCGCCGGGCGGTGGGCGCCCGAGGGGCCGGGAGGCGAGCCGGGACCCACAGGAGGGTGTGGGCATCCTGTCTGCAGCCAGCGTCCCCGAGGCCGCGCTCAGGCCGTGAACACTCGGTGAAGCTGCGCCCGGACAGCGCGGCCGACTCCTTCTCGCGCTCTGAGGACCTGTGCGCGCTGCAGGACTCGGTGCCTCTGCCCTCCGTGCGGGCTTCCCTGAGGGAGGGCCTGCTGGACTTAACGCCGACTGCCGCCGCGGGTAGACTGGGCGCCGCTCCTGAGCACCCTCTGCCCCTGATCTGTATCCAGAGCTTCTTCCAGCCACAGCTTGTCGAGACAGGTTTGTACTTCCCGCTTCCAGGGGCCCTCGTGTGGGCGCTGAGAAGCGGGGTTTTAAATGGTTAACGGTGGAGGGTGGGCACTAGAACCGGTGCCCAGTGCCCGGGTGTGCGTGCACTGGACGGGGCGTGCGGCCTAGGACTCCTGCCAGCTCGGTGACCCCGGCCGAGTGCCTTAAGGCTTCAAGGTCTCAGTGTTCTCATCTGTAGCATGGGCTTAACAGGACCCAGCCTCTGTGGCGGTTACAAGGATGCACTGTGTTAATGCTTCTAGACTCTACAAAGTAGAACACTTAGCACAGTTTGGAGCATCGTTAATTGTTGCACAGATGTTACCTGGTCTGTTGAATGACTTTGCCTGGTACGCACCAAAGCGATTAGGAAATGGATATATCCCAGCTTCATTTCCTTTCCATTCAAACAGGGCTCAGGAAAAAAAAAATTTTTTTCAATAGGTGTATCATATATAGTGGAAAGAGCACCGGTGTCAAGGCAGCTTAGGGTTTGAATTCCAGGGCTGATGCTCTCTGTGGCCTGGACAGGTTTCTTTTGCACTACAATCCCCACACTTGTAAAATGACATTAAAAATCACTCTTTCTGTGGGTTCTTAGAATTAATTAAGCAGGTTATGTGTGTAAAGTATCCTGGCACTTGAATGAGTTGTCAGAACCAAGGGCTGCTGGAGACCATGCTTCTGCCCTAGGTAATCTTCCCTTCTACTGGGCAGCAAGTAAACACAAGCACAGGAGTCAGTGCTCTGGAAGAAGTGAGTTCTGCTGCTACAGAGCACAGAATCTCTCTTTTTCTTTAATTTAATTTTTATTCTATATTGGAGGATAGTTGATTTACAATATTGTGTTAGTTTCAGGTGTACAGTAAAGTGATTCAGATATACATATATCCATTCCTTTTCAGATTCTTTCCCCGTACAGTTTGTTACAGGATATGGAGTAGAGGTCCCTGTGCTATGCAGTAGGTCCTTGTTGATGATTTTATATATAGTCGTGTGTATATGTTAATGCCAAACTCCTAATGTATCCCTCCCCGCCATCTTTCCCCTTTGCAGAGCACAGAAACTTGGAAGGGAAAGTTCAGGGTAGGATTCTTGGAGGAAGTGCCATCCTCTCTAAGGATATGTAGAAGCTCCTGGAGTGGCAGGAGAAAGCAGTGTGTGTTGAAGTTTAAGAAATGCAAGAAAATATGGCAAAACTAATGTACAGGACTGGAACTCAGGGTTTGGGAGAGATATGAGAGTTGATACTGAAAACTTAGTGGGGCCCAACAGAAAGGCGCCTTGTTTGTCCTGTCAGAAGTTTGGATGTTTATCCTGAAGGCTGCGGGAAACACCAAAGAACAGTGAAATGGATTTCTGGTTTAGAGACTCACTTGGACCTCCATGTGGAAGGCAGTTGATTGGGTGCAGGGTGAATTGTAATCTAAGGGTCCCACTTAAGTTATAAAAGGTGGGACCGGGTTTTGCAGATCTGAGAGAGAATGGGTGAGGCCTGGTGACCAGTTAGAAAAGGGAGGGCAGCAAGCGTGGGTGACAGTTTACAGCTGCATCTTTTTGAGAGATACAGAGCACAGTAGAAAGGCATTGGGGGTGGCGAGAGGATCTTACTTCATCTTCAGTGCTTTAGAGGGGCCTGGTAGACACGTCTGGGCCCAAGGTACAGATGTGGGCTTTTGGGAGGACAGGTGTTTGAAGGCATGGTAGAGACTTAGGTTATCCACAAGAATATCCAAAGAATCATAGGTCTGAGAGTTTTTTAAGTGGGTATATTTGAGGATGTTTATAAGCTGAGAGAAAGTAGCCAGCAGAGGAAGGGTGTGAAGATCTAGGAGAGGAAATGATTGTTCATTTGTTTTCGAAAAGCTGAATACTTATCATGTGCCTGGCCCTTTTCTAGGACCTGGGGTTCACACCATCTGTTATCTCTTCTGCAACGACAGTTCAGCTCATCCCCTGGTGAAGAGAAGTCAGATTATTCTTTGCATCCCATTCAGGTATAAGAAGTGTTCTGTACCTCTGAAGGGACTTTACTTAACCAGAGTAGTAAGTTAGAAATCAAAAGAAATTAGAGCTGGAAGGGACCTGAAAGGCCACGGTACTTAATTTTGCCTAATATTTTACATTGAATGTAAGAAAAATTTATTGTAGAGCCCATTCTCTTCAGAGTTCCTTCACTGAACTTTCTTTATGTCTTCCATCCAATGGGCCCAGCTTGTAGATTTTGGCCTTCTCCTAAATTTGCTTCTTCATCCATATTACATTTTGCCCAGACTGTGGCAGAAACTCCTGGGTGGTTTTGCGGCCCCTGGTTCAGTTCCTCTAAGTTCATCTGCCTACTCGTGTTGAGTGATCTTCTACCATAAAAAGATGTGCTTAAAATAATGCTGCTACTGGCTTGCCCACACAGAGTTAGTGCATACTAGCCGCCCAGCGTGTGCTCTGCACAGAGGCGTGTAGTCTGAACTGTGTTTGGCCAAGCCTCATAGGGCTCTTTGCCCTGAAGAAGGGGAGCTTTTTGTGATCACTCCCTTAATCTAATTGGTCCTTCAGCAGCGGGGTGCCTTTTTCTAATCAGCGGAGGCACCCTTACTCAGCCAGTGGTAGCCCCAGGCCTCATCACCTGTGGGGTACAAGCCATGCTCTCTCCCAGGCTTGCTTTGGCCAACATCTCTATTTTCATTTCTGTCTCTACTTGTACTTGGACCCCTGGCCCGTAGTCATCCCCACCTGCAGCATTTACAGTGCCCAGCAGGAGTCAGGCTTGAGTATGTTTTCACAGATGTTCCCTCTGCAGTTAATGCACCTCCTACTCCAACTCTGCATAGCCTCATCTTTCTAGATTGTACTTCAGGGTTACCATGAAGCCATCACTTAGACATAACTTTTTGCCTCCATAGGAACCTCTGCGTATAAAGGTTACGTTTATTTATCTCACGTGATTGAAATTTTGAGTTTTTATACATGTCCCTCTTTAATGAAGGCTTTAAGGGCAGGAGTCGTTTCTAATCCTTAGCACAGAGCAGATGCTTTTGTTTTTATTTAGATGCTTTTTAATGATGATAAAATGTATGGTTTAAATCACTCATTTTACAATAATTTTGCTTTAGGTTGTGACAGAAATAAAGTTTACAGAAGTCGTGTTCCTGCGATATGGAATAAAGATGTGACCTTCCAGTTGTGTAAAGCTCATAAATGCTGTGTAAGTGCGTCGGGTGTGCTAAGGAATGTGGAGCTAAGTGGGCTAGTTGTGAGAGAGAGAGACTTAACTATGTTAACAAAGGTAAGCCTTCATTGTGTCCTCCCAACATTTGATAGTTGCTTTTAGGGTGCTTTTGGGGCAAACGAAACCAAAAAAAGTTTAAACTGTTCCTCCCCATTAAAGGGATTGAATAATTGGCTTCTTTGGTGCACCTGTGTCCTGTGAATTCTCCAGTTGGAGATGGAGGTTTAGAAAGTGAGTTTCAGTCTTGTTTAAGTCTCTTCCCATCAGACTGGTCTCGTGATTTCCTACACACCATGTCTGTCTACCTTTTTCCGTCTACCTTTTCTTGGTGTTGTTAATGCCTGGATTGTCTCCTGTACCTGCTCAAACCTTGGTCCATTCTCATTTGTACCATGGAAGTTTGTCATGCTGGATACTGTCAGAATTAACCTTATTTAAGTTTGTGTTAAGCCACAAACCACATGTTTTATATATTTTCTGTTTTTTGTGTTTGTTTATATTTTTATGGTTTCTCTTCAAGAAATATTATGGGAAGGGAAATAGCAAGATGTAAAGAGCAAAAAAGTTGAGCTTCCCTGGTGGCGCAGTGGTTGGGAGTCTGCCTTCCGATGCAGGGGACGTGGGTTCGTGCCCTGGTCCGGGAGGATCCCGCATGCCGCAGGGTGGCTGGGCCCGTGAGCCGTGGCTGCTGGGCCTGTGCGTCCGGAGCCTGTGCTCCGCAACGGGAGGGGACACAACGGTGAGAGGCCCGCGTACTGCAAAAAAAAAAAAAAAAAAAAGCAAAAAAGTCATCTATCTGCAATCATAATTATAATGCACTGTGGTATGTGTTTAAATAGGAAATACATGTAACGTCCCATAGGAGCAGCAAATTTAGTGGTGTCGGTGAGGGTGTGTCATGGAAGTAATCACAAAGCAGGTGACTCTTGATTAGGGTCCTGAAACATTAGTGTGCCTTCCCTGTGTCCAGTAGTGGTCTGAAGGGGTAAGGAAGCCTGCCTTTCAATTTGAGGGAACAGAGGGTTTGAGGTCCTCCCTCTTCTATTGCTCTAGTATACTGCATAGCAGCTAATAAAATACTGGGTTTATAGTTGACATTTACATCGCTGATTGATCATCAAGATTGGCATGTATTATTGGAAATGAAAATCGGAAGTCTTACGCTCTTTAGGTTTTTCTTTTTTTTCCTTTGTCTCAAAAGATGTAGTACTTTACTGAGTGGTTGGGAAGAAAGTTTGCAGTATCCAGTGTATTCAGTTTTAGTACTGAATAGAATTAAACTGTTGCTGTAAACTGGAATAACACTTTGTTACTGACAAGTTTTAGAATGCATCAGTTCATCAGTTACCTGTTTGGGAAGATTGTATTTAATGATTTTAAGAATGTGGCTGTAAACCTCCAATTGACTCAAGAAAAGCAAATAAGGCAAGATTGACAAATGTATAGGCTCTTCATCTTATTGTGTGTGTGGTTTTTTTTTTTCCTTTTAGTTACTTGTCAAGGTATAAAGAACTCTATCACTCTTAAGACAGTAAACTTCACGGGGTATAATTTGACATGGCAGGGAGCAGATTACATGGCCAAGATCTTAAAGGTGATTTTATGTTTAAACTTTCATGAAAACATATGTGATTGAAGCACATTAACATATTGATACAGATGGCAGTTAATTTTTGTCTTTTAATACATGTGAGTGCATCTTTTGTTTTGTAGAAAGAATATGACCAAATGGGGATGTGAATTGCTGTTGCATAAACTATAGTGTTGAATCCCCAGTCTTTGCACTTTAACAACTCTGTGGTTTCCTATCTTCTTCCTGAGACACTTAATCTGAGGTCCATCCTCCTCATACAGGGTGGTAAATTAGAGAACGATTAATATCACCATTTAAAGAAGTGAGACTGAAATCTCAAGCATCCTGAACATAGGAACTGAAGGGGCCTCTCAGCAGTTCAGAGAGTTATTACCAAGCCAGTCGGCTGAATTCTGTTCAGTTTTCTCCATAGCAGAGCCCTCCAGGTCCTTGTTTTGAGCTTATTTATTTTCATACACAATTCTATATGGATACTGTACATAATACTAAATAGTTGTATTAACTGGGTTTAACTGGTGATGTATTTACATCAAGATCTAACTTTGTTTTGTTGATATCTTTTTAGGGGCTTTCCATTCATCAAAGCTCGTGATGTATGTAATCAGTTGCTGGTGTTTAGCGATCATATTATGATATATAGGGCTTGAACTGGGAAAGGTAGATGGTCATTCTTGCTTTTTAAACGGACAGAGTCTTACAAGAAGCATTTCCCTCTCTGAAATAAATCATGTAAGACATGTTTGGTCGCTCTCCCAATGCAACGGTGTAGTTGTGTGGATTTGGCACACAACTGGCAGCCTTGTGGTTGTCTGTAAACAAGGAAGCCTGTTGTCCAGTAGGCAAATCAGCTGTTACCCGTGAAACGAACTTGACTGCCATTTCTGACCCCTCACATGGAGCTCTCATACTCAAGAACGTTCATATGTTTGCAAGAAACGTTGTTTGCAGGCTATGTGTACAAACTCCTGATCTGAAAGCCAATATAAAGCAACATCTCCCAAACCTCTGCTCTCTCACCAAGGCCACACACATTCCCTAGATTATGGCCTCATGGCAAGCTAATACTGTGAGTATCAGATTCTCCTTCCCAGTGGTTCTGGGAGACTGCATAGTTGGTCTGTGAAAGGCACCACTGCTGAGGTTGAGAGAAGAGCATCTTGGGTGTCAGTCCTGCCCTTGCATGCCCAGAGAGAGGGGTGTGTACCGCGTTCTCCTGTTAGGGTTTTCCTATGCTGCAGGGTTTGCTGCTTGTTGTCAAAATGATGTCCTAGTGACTTGTCTTCTGCGTGGTTATATAATCCCAGCACACTTCTTTATGATCTGTAGACTTTTGTGGGGTTGTGGCCAGGTCAGGTTTTAAATGATTGGAAATGTCCAGTTGAACAGCATTGCAGTGGCAGTGAATCTTGATGGGAGAATTGTATTACTGTTACGCTAGTTTTGGCTTAAGGGTGATGAGAAGATGAAATTTCTGATGGGTTAGTTTTAGTTATGTATGTGTATGTGATTTACTTTTATAAATTCTAACATCTATTATTCCCAGCTTAGATATGTTGACTTTCTGATTATTCTTCTGATTCTTTATCAGTCCCTTTACTGATGTATTTTCCTCTGTAAAACTACATTTTCTTCCAGACTGTTTGTGTCTGATGGTGAAGAATAAATTTTTCATTTGCAGTATAAAGTTGATCTGAGAAAAAATGTCTACCTTGGATCTTCACTTGGCTTCTGTGAAAGAAACTTAATAAAATAATATGGGCAATTCCCATTACTAATCCTAACCATGTACAACAGAGGTCTGTACAGTAACATAGCAAAGATAAGTTCCTGTAATTTTACTTAGTCATTGCCTCTTTTAGACCATGGAGCAGTGAGAGACGTTTATAAATAATGATACCTCAGATCACTTTTGTTAAATGTCCTCTAATATTTGGATATTTGGTATCTGGCTTGTGTTGTCTTTTATACAATCTTGTCTTCTTTCTTTGCACTTTAGTTTAACAACTCTGTGGTTTCCTGTCTTCTTCTTGTGACACTCAGGTCCATCAGAATTTCCTGTGACTGTGACAGTAGAGAGTCCTTCCTCCTCAGAAATCGAAGAGGTTGATGATTCCTCAGAAAGTGTTCAGGAAGAGCCAGAGAAAATCAGTTTGAAACAAGAAGCATTGCAGGTACAAAGTTATCACTTTAAAGCTATAGAGCAGATTATTTTTCAAACAGCAGCCTGATTGCAACACGCCACAGCTTATGTGAGGGTTCTGTTTTCTCCTCCCATCTTCATTGTATCCCCTTGAATGGTTCCTTAAGCTTAGACCAAGGTGAATGGTGGACATTTGAACTCTAAGAAATAAAAATCAAAACACATCGTTAGTAATATATTTTCCTTTCCTTAGAACCTTAGTATATTAGATTTAGGGAGAACCGCAGTGATCATAAGATAAAGAAATTGAGTTCTGAATGAATCTAGTCAGCTGATTCAGGGTTCTTGTTTTACAGATGAGAAAATTGACAGTTCTAGTTGAACTCTGTTTTAATAAGAGGAAAATATGGCCTCATTTTAAATAAAAGTAAAGTTGAAAAAAGTTTTGATTTTGATATTCTCCTTTCCTAAAATAAAAAATATCAAGAAGCTACATTACATTACCAAACAAACCTGACCTCTAATGTCATTCCATACTTTTGTTTGTATGGACAGAAAAGAAAAATTGATTTTCATAAGAAATTTTTGCACCTCAAAAATAATATATTTATTTTATTTCAACTTTAATGCAGAGCTGAACATTTCTAGTAAATAAAGGAACACCATTTGGGGGGGACCTTGTCTTTGTGCTACAAAGTCCATGTTTAATTTTTAAAAATTATTTAATATGATTTTCTTTTCGTATGAAACTTGACCGGTTTCAGAACTAATTATCCCATTATTGTAGGACTATGGGAATTAACTCTTTGATTTTCAAAAGAGAAAGTTAGATTTTTATTTTTTTAATTAAAATTAATGATAATATAGAGAAATTTTAAGAAAAGAACTTAGAAAATTATGAAATGTTAGAGTAGGAGAAATCTATAGTTCATGTAGAGTTACCCCCTTTCGTTTTATAAATGAGCACCTACAATTTGTAGCATGTAGTGGTTTATTAGTAAATGGCAGAGTATGAGAAGACCCTAGAGCATCTACCCGCATTGCTTGTCATTTTAGATGTGTTGTATTCATTTCCTCCACGAGTAGACCAGGAGATTGTATTTCTAAAAGCAATGATAGACACTGGGGAAGACCAAGAAGTTTAAACACTGGGACCACAGAATAGCAGATTCAGAAGGCACTGAGAACCCTTTTAGCTCTTCTCCCTTTGACGAGACACTACAATGATGGTATCAAAGTGTTTAAGTATATGAGCCCACAACAATCAAGAGATTTCAACATAGTTTTGAAAGACGGAAGACAAGTGGAAGAGTGTGAAACTGAAGCAGTAGAACAGAGGAAAAGCATCACCTAGAATATGCACAGCGACCACCTGCAACTGAGGAGGATTCTGACCCCACCTGCAGAAGTAGCCCCATGCTCAGATGGGCATGTAGGAGAGAGGGTGGAGTTAGTTAAAAGTGTGACTGAAATAGGGGAGCTCATTGAAGGGTTGTGTTTGGAGGAGTGGACTCCCAGCCCCACCCTCACACTCCTGAAATGAGATGATTTCATTTTGAAAACAGTGAAACTGGCGAGAACTAGGGCAGCTAGTGTGAGTTTTTACACCCTAGAAAATTGTGTTTGGGGGAGATCCTATTGCAGTTACTCCCCGCTTTTTCCTGCATAAGAAACCAATCAGTCATTGACTTCAGGGAGCTTTCTGCACTCATTCTTAAATAGAAAATAACTGTCATTTGCCTGATAGTTGAGTAAAGCTTACAACATGAGAGAGGGGGAAAAAAGAGTGAAAACATATCCTGGTAGGACCAGGGACAATTTAGGGAACAAAATAATTTAAGAAAATCCCTAATTAGTATCCTGAGAGAGGTTTAAAACGAGCTAGCAACTATAAAATAAGACTAGGGTGTTAATTAAAAAGAGAATGGTCAGAAAGCAAGAGAGGTCTCTTGAAAATGAAAATAAGGTTGCTGAAATAAATTCAGGAGGAATTTTAAAAATTTCTCAGTATATGAAAAAGAAAGACACAGTGGAAAATGTGATAGCAATATGTTAGAGAGGTTGCATCTGGGAGATCCCACATGTTACTATTAACAAGAGAAGCCACTGCAATGAAGAGTAGCCTCTGCTCGCCGCAACTAGAGAAAACCTGCACGCAGCAACAAAGACCCAACACAGCCAAAAATAAATAAGTAATAATTTAAAAATAATAAAAAATAACAATAGTTGACGTAAACGTCATACAAAAGGAAATCCAAACAGCCAGTAAACAGAGAAAAGTGTACGACTTCATTAAGTAATATGAGAAAAGTGAGTCAAAACCAATGAAACTACATGCCAATCAGTTTGACAAATACATAAATAAAGTGTGGTAGTATCAGGTATTGTAGACCTGGAGTACTATGGGAATCTTCTGCCCTGCTTATACTGGAGTATAAATCGACACAACTACTTTGGAAAGCATTTAGCACTCTCCATCAACTGAAGGTATATAAATAGCCTGTGAGCCAGCAGCCCTCACCCCCGCCCTGTGTAAATGCACCGGAATAACCGGTACAGCAGGATTCCTGTCCATGATTTGCATTAGCACAAACTGAAAACAAACCAAATGTCTATTAAGAGTCAAAAATTAAATAAATTTTGTGTATTCGTACAGTGGGAAAACTATCCAGCAATAAAATTGAATGAACTAGAGCTACAGGCTGCAATGTGGATGAATTTTTTAAACCAATGTTGAGAGAAAGAAATAAGATAGAAAAGACTTCATATACTATGATCCTCTACATAAAGGTAGATGTTGACAAAACTAAACTCTTTTGTTAGGGATGCATGCAGGTTAAAGGAAAGGATTGTCAAGAAATGAGGATGGTGTTTAACCTGGAAGAGGAAAGGAGATTGTGATGAGAAAAGGATATGGGGGGGCGGTTTTGAGATGCTGACAAGTATCAATACTTTCAGATTCGAGTAGTGGTTATGTAAGTATTCTTTTTTTATTTGTCACATTGACAATTTTGTCCTGAGCACTTCTCAGTACACATATCATATTTTACAATTAAAAGCCTGAGTAAAGAATCGGTCGCTTCTTGACTGCTGGATGTGGGAGTGGGATGAGACTATTTCATTTTAAGCCCTTCACTGCTGCTTGCGTTCACATGTTCATTCATTCAGCCTTAACTGAACATATGCTGTGTACCAAGCACTCTTCTAATTTTATATGTGTTTTAACGCATGTAATCCTCACAAGAGCTCTGTGATGTGGGAGCTTATCTCCATTTTATAGATGAGGAAGTTGAGGCCTAGAGTTATAGAACTTGTCCAAGGTTATATAGCTAATGGGTAGTGCCAGGCCCATTTGCCTCAGAGTCTGAATTTTTACAATACAATCTAAAAGAGAAATTTAATTACTAATTATAAGCAAAAAAATTGCACATTAAAGAAGATGACAAGTTTTCATCTATCCAGTTAGAGAAAAGCACACAGTCTGTCTTTCACACACGTACATCTTGTATTGGCAGGGATTTTCCTTATTAAGCAATTATTTATTGACCGTCTACGTTGTGCTAGGCACAGGTGCTGGGAATAAACACTTAATAAAATACACCCCCTATCTTCAGATAACTTGCACTCTAAGTGAGGAAATAAGCCAACAGTTATAGTAGAGGTTATATACCAAGTGATACATCGCTGATGGATGGCAGTATAAAATCTCAGACATCTTTTGGAAAGAAGTTTGGAGATAGGTATCTCAGAGCCTTAAAAATGTTCATTTGCTTTGACGTGAAACTCATTTTTATGGATTTATTGCAAGAACGTTATTCTCAATATGGAAAAAAGCCTTCATGCATAAAAACGGTTATTTTGTCTGATAATATTGAAAAGTTGGAAAGAATTTAAATGTGTAAAATGGTTAACCAGTAAAACCACTCAGTGGAATATTTTGTAGCCCACACAAAAAAATCAAGGTTATGAATCCCCTGATTATATGAGAAATGATTGATTTCAATGTTAAATGGAGAAAAGGTGAACATAAAATTTGATATCCAATACGATGGGAGCTTTGTCCCAGAAAAATCACCCTAGCCGGTGTACAGAAGGGAGGAAGGAGAGCAGATGACAGGAAGGAAAATTATTCCAAAGCCTTATCATTAGTCTTACTTAAGTAATAGAATATCAAGCAATTTTACTTTCTAACTTTTTTGGTTCCATATTTCCATGTAAGGGACATGAATTATGAATACTTTATAGTAAGAGGACACAGTTTTTCTTTCTTTTTTTTTTTCATTTTAACATCTTTATTGGAGTATAATTGCTATACAATGGTATGTTAGTTTCAGCTTCACAACAAAATGAATCAGTTATATATATACATATGTTCCCATCTCTCTTCCCGCTTGCGTCTCCCTCCCTCCCACCCCTCCAGGCGGTCACAAAGCACCGAGCTGATCTCCCTGTGCTATGCGGCTGCTTCCCACTAGCTATCTACCTTACGTTTGGTAGTGTATATATGTCCATGCCTCTTTCTCGCTTTGTCACCGTTTACCCTTCCCCCTCCCCATAGCCTCAAGTCCATCCTCTAGTAAGTCTGTGTCTTTATTCCTGTTTCACCTCTAGGTTTTTCATGACATTTTTTTTTCTTAATTTCCATATATATGTGTTAGCATACGGTATTTGTCTCTCTCTTTCTGACTTACTTCACTCTGTATGACAGACTCTAGGTCTATCCACCTCATTACAAATAGCTCAATTTCGTTTCTTTTTATGGCTGAGTAATATTCCATTGTATATATGTGCCACATCTTCTTTATCCATTCATCTGATGATGGACACTTAGGTTGTTTCCATCTCTGGGCTATTGTAAATAGAGCTGCAATGAACATTTTGGTACATGGCTCTTTTTGAATTATGGTTTTCTCAGGGTATATGCCCAGTAGTGGGATTGCTGGGTCATATGGTAGTTCTATTTGTAGTTTTTTAAGGAACATCCATACTGTTCTCCACAGTGGCTGTATCAATTTACATTCCCACCAACAGGGTAAGAGGGTTCCCTTTTCTCCACACCCTCTCCAGCATTTATTGTTTCTAGATTTTTTGATGATGGCCATTCTGACTGGTGTGAGATGATATCTCATTGTAGTTTTGATTTGCATTTCTCTAATGATTAGTGATGTTGAGCATTCTTTCGTGTGTTTGTTGGCACTCTGTATATCTTCTTTGGAGAAATGTCTATTTAGGTCTTCTGCCCATTTTTGGATTGGGTTGTTTGTTTTTTTGTTATTGAGCTGCATGAGCTGCTTATAAATTTTGGAGATTAATCCTTTGTCAGTTGCTTCATTTGCAAATATTTTCTCCCATTCTGAGGGTTGTCTTTTGGTCTTCTTTATGGTTTCCTTTGCTGCACAAAAGCTTTGAAGTTTCATTAGGTCCCATTTGTTTACTTTTGTTTTTATTTCCATTTCTCTAGGAGGTGGGTCAAAAAGGACCTTGCTGTGATTTATGTCATAGAGTGTCCTGCCTATGTTTTCCTCTAAGAGTTTGATAGTTTCTGGCCTTACATTTAGGTCTTTAATCCATTTTGAGCTTATTTTTGTGTATGGTGTTAGGGAGTGATCTAATCTCATACTTTTACATGTAGCTGTCCAGTTTTCCCAGCACCAGTTATTGAATAGGCTGTCCTTTCTCCACTGTACATTCCTGCCTCCTTTGTCAAAGATAAGGTGACCATATGTGCGTGGGTTTATCTCTAGGCTTTCTATCCTGTTCCATTGATCTATATTTCTGTTTTTGTGCCAGTACCATACTGTCTTGATTACTGTAGCTTTGTAGTATAGTCTGAAGTCAGGAAGCCTGATTCCTCCAGCTCCGTTTTTCGTTCTCAAGATTGCTTTGGCTATTCGGGGTCTTTTGTGTTTCCATACAAATTGTGAAATTTTTTGTTCTAGTTCTGTGAAAAATGCCAGTGGTAGTTTGATAGGGATTGCATTGAATCTGTAGATTGCTTTGGGTAGTAGAGTCATTTTCACAGTGTTGATTCTTCCAATCCAAGAACATGGTATATCTTTCCATCTATTTGTATCATCTTTAATTTCTTTCATCAGTGTCTTATAATTTTCTGCATACAGGTCTTTTGTCTCCTTAGGTAGGTTTATTCCTAGATATTTTATTCTTTTTGTTGCAATGGTAAATGGGAGTGTTTTCTTGATTTCACTTTCAGACTTTTCATCCTTAGTGTATAGGAATGCCAGAGATTTCTGTGCATTAATTTTGTATCCTGCTACTTTACCAAATTCATTGATCAGCTCTAGTAGTTTTCTGGTAGCATCTTTAGGATTCTCTATGTATAGTATCATGTCATCTGCAAACAGTGACAGCTTTACTTCTTCTTTTCCGATTTGGATTCCTTTTATTTCCTTTTCTTCTCTGATTGCTGTGGCTAAAACTTCCAAAACTATGTTGAATAAGAGTGGTGAGAGTGGGCAACCTTGTCTTGTTCCTGATCTTAGTGGAAATGCTTTCAGTTTTTCACCATTGAGGACGATGTTGGCTGTGGGTTTGTCATATATGGCCTTTATTATGTTGAGGAAAGTTCCCTCTATGCCTACTTTCTGCAGGGTTTTTATCATAAATGGGTGTTGAATTTTGTCAAAAGCTTTCTCTGCATCAATTGAGATGATCATATGGTTTTTCTCCTTCAATTTGTTAATATGGTGTATCACGTTGATTGATTTGCGTATATTGAAGAATCCTTGCATTCCTGGAATAAACCCCACTTGATCATGGTGTATGATCCTTTTAATGTGCTGTTGGATTCTGTTTGCTAGTATTTTGTTGAGGATTTTTGCATCTATGTTCATCAGTGATATTGGCCTGTAGTTTTCTTTCTTTGTGACAGCCTTGTCTGGTTTTGGTATCAGGGTGATGGTGGCCTCGTAGAATGAGTTGGGGAGTGTTCCTCCCTCTGCTATATTTTGGAAGAGTCTGAGAAGGATAGGTGATAGCTCTTCTCTAAATGTTTGATAGAATTCGCCTGTGAAGCCATCTGGTCCTGGGCTTTTGCTTGTTGGAAGATTTTTAATCACAGTTTCAATTTCAGTGCTTGTGATTGGTCTGTTCATATTTTCTATTTCTTCCTGATTCAGTCTTGGCAGGTTGTGCCTTTCTAAGAATTTGTCCATTTCTTCCAGGTTGTCCATTTTATTGGCATAGAGTTGCTTGTAGTAATCTCTCATGATCCTTTGTATTTCTGCAGTGTCAGTTGTTACTTCTCCTTTTTCATTTCTAATTCTATTGATTTGAGTCTTCTCCCTTTTTTTCTTGATGAGTCTGGCTAATGGTTTATCAATTTTGTTTATCCTTTCAGAGAACCAGCTTTTAGTTTTATTGATCTTTGCTATCGTTTCCTTCATTTCTTTTTCATTTATTTCTGATCTGATTTTTATGATTTCTTTCCTTCTGCTAACTTTGGGGTTTTTTTGTTCTTCTTTCTCTAATTGCTTTAGGTGCAAGGTTAGGTTGTTTATTCGAGATGTTTCCTGCTTCTTAAGGTAGGATTGTATTGCTATAAACTTCCCTCTTAGAACTGCTTTTGCTGCATCCCATAGATTTTGAGTCGTCGTGTCTCCATTGTCATTTGTTTCTAGGTATTTTTTGATTTCCTCTTTGATTTCTTCAGTGATCACTTCGTTATTAAGTAGTGTATTGTTTAGCCTCCATGTGTTTGTATTTTTTACAGATCTTCTCCTGTGATTGATATCGAGTCTCATAGCGTTGTGGTCGGAAAAGATACTTGATACAATTTCAATTTTCTTAAATTTACCAAGGCTTGATTTGTGACCCAAGATATGATCTATCCTGGAGAATGTTCCATGAGCACTTGAGAAAAATGTGTATTCTGTTGTTTTTGGATGGAATGTCCTATAAATATCAATTAACTCTATCTCGTTTAATGTATCATTTAAAGCTTGTGTTTCCTTATTTATTTTCATTTTGGATGATCTGTCCATTGGTGAAAGTGGGGTGTTAAAGTCCCCTACTATGAATGTGTTACTGTCGATTTCCCCTTTTATGGCTGTCAGTATTTGCCTTATGTATTGTGGTGCTCCTATGTTGGGTGCATAAATATTTACAATTGTTATATCTTCTTCTTGGATCGATCCCTTGATCATTATGTAGTGTCCTTCTTTGTCTCTTCTAATAGTCTTTGTTTTAAAGTCTATTTTGTCTGATGTGAGAATTGCTACTCCAGCTTTCTTTCGGTTTCCATTTGCATGAAATACCTTTTTCCATCCCCTTACTTTCAGTCTGTATGTGTCTCTAGGTCTGAAGTGGGTCTCTTGTAGACAGCAAATATATGCGTCTTGTTTTTGTATCTATTCAGCCAATCTGTGTCTTTTGGTGGGAGCATTTAGTCCATTTACATTTAAGGTAATTATCGATATGTGTGTTCCCATTCCCATTTTCTTAATTGTTTTGGGTTCGTTATTGTAGGTCTTTTCCTTCTTTTGTGTTTCTTGCCTAGAGAAGTTCCTGTAGCAGTTGTTGTAGAGCTGGTTTGGTGGTGCTGAACTCTCTCAGCTTTTGCTTGTCTGTAAAGGTTTTAATTTCTCCATCAAATCTGAATGAGATCCTTGCTGGGTAGAGTAATCTTGGTTGCAGGTTTTTCTCCTTCAACACTTTCAATATGTCCTGCCACTCCCTTCTGGCTTGCAGAGTTTCTGCTGAAAGATCAGCTGTTAACCTTATGGGGATTCCCTTGTGTGTTATTTGTTGTTTTTCCCTTGCTGCTTTTAATATGTTTTCTTTGTATTTAATTTTTGACAGTTTGATTAATATGTGTCTTGGCATATTTCTCCTTGGATTTATCCTGTATGGGACTCTCTGTGCTTCCTGGACTTGATTAACTATTTCCTTTCCCATATTAGGGAAGTTTTCAACTATAATCTCTTCAAATATTTTCTCAGTCCCTTTCTTTTTCTCTTCTTCTTCTGGAACCCCTATAATTCGAATGTTGGTGCGTTTAATGTTGTCCCAGAGGTCTCTGAGACTGTCCTCAGTTCTTTTCATTCTTTTTTCTTTATTCTGCTCTGCAGTAGTTATTTCCACTATTTTATCTTCCAGGTCACTTATCCGTTCTTCTGCCTCAGTTATTCTGCTATTGATCCCATCTAGAGTATTTTTCATTTCATTTATTGTGTTGTTCATCATTGTTTGTTTCATCTTTAGTTCTTCTAGGTCCTTGTTAACTGATTCTTGCATTTTGTCTATTCTATTTCCAAGATTTTGGATCATCTTTACTATCATTATTCTGAATTCTTTTTCAGGTAGACTGCCTATTTCCTCTTCATTTGTTAGGTCTCATGGGTTTTTATCTTGCTCCTTCATCTGCTGTGTGTTTTTCTGTCTTTTCATTTTGCTTATCTTACTGTGTTTGGGGTCTCCTTTTTGCAGGCTGCAGGTTCATAGTTCCTGTTGTTTTTTGTGTCTGTCCCCAGTGGCTAAGGTTGGTTCAGTGGGTTGTGTAGGCTTCCTGGTGGAGGGTACTAGTTCCTGTGTTCTGGTGGATGAGGCTGGATCTTGTCTTTCTGGTGGGCAGGTCCACGTCTGGTGGTGTGTTTTGGGGTGTCTGTAGACTTATTATGATTTTGGGGAGCCTCTCTGCTAATGGGTGGGGTTGTGTTCCTGTCTTGCTAGTTGTTTGGCATAGGATGTCCAGCACTGTAGCTTGCTGGTCGTTGAGTGAAGCTGGGTGCTGGCGTTGAGATGGAGATCTCTGGGAGATTTTCGCTGTTTGATATTATGTGCAGCTGGGAGGCCTCTTGTGGACCAGTGTCCTGAAGTTGGCTCTCCCACCTCAGAGGCACAGCACTGACTCCTGGCTGCAGCACCAAGAGCCTTTCATCCACAGGGCTCCTTAATTTGGGATGATTCGTTGTCTATTCAGGTATTCCACAGATGCAGGGTACATCAAGTTGATTGTGGAGCTTTAATCCGCTGCTTCTGAGGCTGCTGGGAGAGATTTCCCTTTCTCTTCTTTGTTCTCACAACTCCCAGGGGCTCAGCTTTGGATTTGGCCCCGCCTGTGCGTGTAGGTCGCCGGAGGGCGTCTGTTCTTTGCTCAGACAGGACGGGGTTAAAGGAGCCGCTGATTCGGAGGCTCTGGCTCACTCAGGCGGGGGGTGGGGGGTGTGTGGGGGGGGGTGGGGGGGGTGGGTAGGGAGGGTCACGGAGTGTGGGGCGGGCCTGTGGCGGCAGAGGCCAACGTGACGTTGCTAGCCTGAGGCGCGCCGTGCGTTCTCCCGGGGGAGTTGTCCCTGGATCCCGGGACCCCGGCAGTGGCGGGCTGCACAGGCTCCCCGGAAGGGGGTGTGGATAGTGACCTGTGCCCGCACACAGGCTTCTTGGTGGCGGCAGCAGCGGCCCTAGCGTCTCATGTCTGTCTCTGGGCTCCGCACTTTCAGCCGCGGCTCGCGCCCGTCTCCGGAGCTCTCCCAAGCAGCGTTCCTAATCCCCTCTCCTCGTGCACCAGGAAACAAAGAGGGAAGAAAAAGTCTCTTGCCTATTCGGCAGGTCCAGACTTTTCCCCGGACTCCTTTCCGGCTAGCCGTGGTGCACTAACGCCCTGCAGGCTGTGTTCACGCCGCCAACCTCAGTCCTCTCCCGGCGCTCCGACAGAAGCCGGAGCCTTAGCTCCCAGCCCCGCCCGCCCCGGCGGGTGAGCAGACAAGCCTCTCGGCTGGTGAGTGCCGGTCGGCCCGATCCTCTGTGTGGGAATCTCGCCGCTTTGCCCTTCGCACCCCTGTTGCTGTGCTCTCCTCCGCGGCTCCCAAGCTCCCCCACTCCGCCACCCGAAGTCTCCGCCCGCGAAGGGGCTCCTAGTGTGTGGACACTTTTCCTCCTTCACAGCTCTCTCCCGCTGGTGCAGGACCCGTCCCTATCCTTTTGTCTCTGTTTAGTTTTTTCTTTTGCCCTAACCAGGTACGTGGGGGGTTCCTTGCCTTTTGGGAGGTCTGAGGTCTTCTGCCGGCGTTCAGTAGGTGCTCCGTAGGAGTTGTTCCACGCATAGATGTATTGCTGATGTATCTGTGGGGAGGAAGGTGATCTCCGCGTCTTACTCTTCCGCCATCTTCCCGGAAGTCCTCGAGGACACAGTTTTTCACAAAAATTTAATACTGTGTACTAATTCCCTCCATTAGAGGGAGAAACTATTCCATGTAACTGCACTTTGATGTGCTATTTAGAACCAGTCAGGATGTTTTACTCTACTTTCCTCTGACTGTGGTGAGGGTTTTTTTGTTTGATTATTTGTTTAGAATTTCCTTAAAATCGGTTTTAGAAGATTTATTGAACCATTATATTGAAAGTAGAGGAATTTTGCAATTTTTTCCCCTTTTCCCCATTGAAAACTTGGCTGGCTTTAGTAATGAAACATTGAAGAATTTGAAGTTCTTAGACTGTCAATTTTTTAAACATGATCTGAATATAAAAGTATATGTTCATTGAGCAAATTTTTGAAAACAATGAACAACTCATTGAAGGAAATAAAAGCCACCTCTGCATGTACACACACCTAATCTGCTCTTTTGTCTTAAAGAAGTATCAAAAATATTTTGCCATGTCACTAAATACTCTTCTACATCAGAGAATTTGATTAAGCTTATGCACCGTCTCCCAGGAAAAACGCACAGATAATTATGAATGTAGAACTCCTGAAGCCCATTCATTAACTCTGGTTGACACCTGTTGTCATTCTTTTCTTAGTGGCTTCATAGCGCATTCCTTCAGACAGTGAGCTGTTTTTGTTTAAACCAGCCCCAATTTGGAGGCTCTTAGCTTTCTTCTAGGGTTTGGTTATAAACAATCTTATGACATCATGTTGGTAGATAAATCTTTGCCCCCATCTTTGATTTCCTTAGGGTAAACTCCTGATGTAGGATTGTTGTTAGGTACCAAGAGCTACCCTCCTGAAAGTGATACCAGTTCCTCTCCCAATGATGGCATATAATAGAGTTCCTCATTCTTTAAGTGATTGTTCAGAGCAGTTAAAAGGTATAAATATACCGTACTGTTTTCATAAGTATAGGTATTCTGATTGTTTATCGCTGCCTAAGAAACCACCCCAAAACAGTGGCCTAAAACAATGACAGTCACTTACTTTGTTCACGAACCTGGAGGTTGAGTAGAATATTAATTCTTTTACTACACTCTTACTGACTGAAAACAGTATCTATTTGACTAGCTCACAGTTCTGCAGGTCAGAAGTCCAGGCACAGCGTGACTGGGTTTCCTGCTCAGACACACGGGAACATGTGAGTTCCCTCCTGAGAGTGTTAAAGCATGTGAAATGTAAGTGTAAGACATTGAGCCCCAAACGTTGGATGTTCACCATAGTTTGTGTGGGTCACAGAGCTGAAATCAAGATGTCAGTCAGGCTGTGTTAGCATCCAGAGGCTCTGGGAAAGAATGCCTCCAGGCTTCTTCGGCTTGTTGGCATAATTCAGATTCTGCAGTTGCAGGACAGAGGTCCCCATTTCCTTGCTGCCTGTCAGTCGGGGGACAGTCTCAGCTCCTAGAGGCCTCTCGCTTGCCTTCCCTGCCACAGCATTGGACTTCTTCAGAGCCAGCAATGGAGAGTCTCCTTCTTGTCCCTTTTGTACTTCAATTCAGGAAGAGTTCAGGTCCTTTTCATGGGGTGCCTGAGTAGGCCATATCCACCTAGAATAATCTCCCTATCTTAAAAAATCAACTGATTTTGAACCTTAATTCCGTCTGCAAAATCCCTTCACTACAGCTAGATTTAGAGTTTGATCGGATAAGTGGAAGGTTTGTGTACTTCAGTAAGTAGGAGTCTTAGGGGCTCTGTTAGAATTCTGCCTATTGCAAGCAGTGTCCCCACTTCAAGGACCGAAGTGTCTTAGTTCCTAAAACTCCTAAGAGAGTTTATCAGTGTTCATTTTATTTCCGTGACCTTGGTGAATGGGAAGACTACCACCTCCGTGAGCAGGAATGGCACCCAGCGTCCTGAGTCCACAGTGTGGCTCTGCTACTTAGTGGTGTGACCTTGGCTGTGCTGCTCTACTTACTCTACTTCTCTGCCTCTGTTTCCCTCATCTGTAAAATAACATGGAGTTAGTGATCGTTCTTTCCTCGTAGGGTTTTTTGTTTTATAAATTTATTTTATTTATTTATTTTGGGCCGCGTTGGGTCTTCGTTGCTGCTCGGGGGCTTTCTCCAGTTGCGTCGAGCCGGGGGCTACTCTTCGTTGCGGCGCGATGGCTTCCCTTATTGCGGAGCACAGGCTCTAGCGCGCAGGCTTCAGTAGTTGTGGCACGTGGGTTCTAGAGCATAGGCTCAGTAGTCGTGGCGCACGGGCTTAGTTGCTCCGCGGCATGTGGGTTCTTCCCGGCCTAGGGCTCGAACCTGTGTCCCCAGCACTGGCAGGCGGATTCTTAACCACTGTGCCAGCAGGGAAGCCCCCTCTTAGTGTTTTGATGATTAGATTATTTGATACCCAGGGAACTCCAGGAACAGTGCTTGACTGTAAATTGCTTTAAAAGTGATTACTTTTTAAAAACATGCTTTTGAATCTGCAATTATGCAATTCAGGTATGTTAAGCATGTTCATTAATAGGACTTCCTGCTATAAAGAGACCCACAAATAAAAATAGAATTTTTCTTTCTTGGTCTTCTTATTTCTGACTTACTATGTTATACGCATATGCCTTTTATGGTGGGCTGCCACAAACTTATGTTGGAAAGAGTGGAATTTAAATAAATTTTTACTATGCTAATTTGATAGATTTTGATAATTCATTTCACTAGCATGGTATGATATTACCAGTAGCAGACTAAAATCTGAGTTCACTTCTGGCTCTGCCCCTAAATCCTGATGAGTCCTATAGCTGGAAAGACTTTTGGCTATTATACTACGAATTAGTTATAACATTTACTCTGTTTGTTTAGGAAAACCTGGAGGAGTGCCTAAAGCAGTTAAAGGAGGAAAGAGTAATAAGACTGAAGGCTGATAAATGAGTCAGTGAGGTAAACAAGTTTCTTCTTCTGCTTTTGAGAGTGTTTTGGTTTTATTTTGATTTGATTTTAAGCCATATACACATAATTTGTAAGCTTTAAAACTGTAATATGTTGCAAATTGGTTGTATCATATGGACTTTTGCATTTACTGGTATTTAGTGATCATATGATCTATATTCCAGAAAGCATGTTTTTAAAAATGTGAAAATCTGGTTTTGTGTGTGTGTGTGTGTGTGTGTGCGCTTTTATATGACATTAGCATATTTCCTGTTCATGATTCTTTGATTCAAGAAGGCACTTTTTGTGCATATATTGTATATACAGTAACATAAAAGACATGATGAGACTGTCCTGGCAGTGAATTAGCAAAGTGAATCATTTAAATAAATTTAAGATATTGGAAAACTTCTAAGAATGCAATGAAAGATAAAAATATATACCATGAGGGGGCTTCCCTGGTGGCGCAGTAGTTGGGAGTCCGCCTGCCGATGAAGGGGACGCGGGTTCGTGCCCCGGTTGGGAGGATCCCGCGTGCCGTGCAGCAGCTGGGCCCGCACGTCCGGAGCCTGTGTTCCGCAGCGGGAGAGGCCACAGCAGTGAGAGGCCCGCGTACAGAAAAAAAAAAAAAAAAGAAAAACAAACCATATATATATATGTGTATATATATATATATATATATTTACCATGAGAATTACATTAGGTAATGTGCATGAAAGCAGGGCATAATCTAAAAAGTTCTATCTAAATATAATTTATCACAGGGTGAGTGTAGGGAGGAATTTTTGAAAGTGCATCCATTGGATTGGCGGACACTCATTCAATAAACGTTGAGCACCTGCTCATGTAAGGCAAAAGGGGCATCATAAACATTAACGGCCTTTCTGAGAAATACTAGAGTTGAGCTTACAGGGGCTTTTAAGTGCATAGATGATGAGCGGAAGGGGAAGAGTTCACGGGGGTGAATATTTTCAAGAAGCCAAAGAAAATATTGGTGATCGTACATTTAATAAATTGGGTTGGGTATGATTTAGGACTTTTAAACGTAAGCATTAGATATTTTGCTCACTAAAGTTAATTCTTAACATTCAGCAGAGTTGTAATATGTTTTGTTCAGATCAGATTCTATAATTCACTTTCCAATTTAAGAGAAACTTAAAGCAGGTAATTTTCCGATGTGGAATGAGGCTCCGTTATGAATTGAACCAGTTAGAAATGTGATCTTTTGTGAAAGATCATTAATAAAACGGTAACTTTGGTTTATTTATATACCACCTGAGCGTTATATAGGAAACTTTATTGGGTGCCTGTGGGTTTTGGTTACTATGTGATATGGTCTCTGTATTTACTGGTGGAGAGTTAGGTTAATTACAGATTAATTACATTTTGAGTGTTTTAGTTTTGTTCCTTGAAACTAGGCAAGACTACTTTTGATGACAATGAGAAAAAATCATGTCAGACATTTTCCGTCTTCTTTTATAGCTGGAACATGAAAATGCCCACTTAAGAAATATGAATTTCTCTTTGTCTGAAGCCCTTCATGCCCACTCATTGACAATCATGATCCTGGATGATGAAGGTGTTTTGGGCAGCATTGAGAATTCTTTTCAGAATTTCCATGCTTTCTTGGATCTCCTTAAAAATCCTGGGTTAGTTCATTTCTCTTCATGGCGTTCTTCTCTTTGCGACTATAATGGTAGTTTGCTGAGGAGCTGGAGCAATTTTCATCACTTTCGTGGCCATATTTAGTGTAATTATAGGTAATATAGTTGACTTTTTAAAATGAGGAATTAAATTTTTTAAGAAATGCAAATAGGGAAGCCTGCTTTGGTAGAGTGGGGAGCTCATTATAAAAGAGTAACCTGTAGATAGAGTAATTAGTAGGTGTAGTTTTTTGTAAAGACTAAATTGAAGGCAGTTTTCACTGCAAATATTCGGGAATGGATAAGAATTTTCCTATCTTTCATTTACTTTGCTTGTTTGATAAGTTTGAATTAAAGTTATTTTTGCCTTAGACATAAAAATTATTATTAATCTGCAGGGGAGATACAGGTCAGTGGTTCTCAACGGGGAGCAATTTTGCTGGAAGACAGAAGTGGAGATTGATAGTTGATGGAGTAGTGTTTTGTCAGTGAATGAATTGGTGTTGGTGTTGGGAAGGAAGGAACAAACACATTCTTGGAAACTGGAGGAAAGGTGGTAAAGAAGTGTGGGAATAGAGGTGTGAGAGGTAATGGACGAGGTGCGTGGTAGATGTTGAAGCTGCTAGTCAGACAGTGTTCAAAATGGAGCGGTAATAGGTAAGGAGATGGGATGTGTCCTAGAGGATGAATCTGGAAAGGGCTGAGAATTTGGGGGAGAGAGAGGCTTGTAGTCTGGAGTAGGATGTTGGCTTTTAAGATTTTAGAAGTACTTCATGACTGTAGGTCTGGGGAAATCTAAACTGCTCTTATGTGATTATAATAACCTTTGTCTTTTCTCCTTTCCTCCTCTGGTCAAAGCTTGGGCAGCTGGCCACAATGGCTAGCATAGATGAGTCAGATTTTCATTTACTAGGTCGTCCCCAGATGAATTCTACTGTTAGTAGTCCACGTAAAGAAGAAAAGAAGCCACTTGAAGAAGAAAAATCAGAATCAAAACAGGATGCCCCAGGACAAATGCAAAATATCCAAGTAAGTGGACAGAACAGCACTTAATAATTCTAAGAGTGATTAGCAAAAAGGAAATGACCAAGTCAGGGAGAAAACAATAATGATCAGTCTCTAGTAGTTCACATGCTCAGGAGCTAGAAGATTCTGGAGTCCTTTCCAAATCTGAGATTAGTAAATGTGTGCCCATTTCATGACACTGTATTGTTGTAAATAAGGAGACTGGAAGTTCTTCAGAAAATTTATGAGTTAAAGCA
The DNA here is from genome assembly GCF_964374135.1 of Grampus griseus. NCBI lineage: Eukaryota > Metazoa > Chordata > Mammalia > Artiodactyla > Delphinidae > Grampus > Grampus griseus. Next base: position 151,427,619 of record NC_139019.1, on the reverse strand, counting down.
AACTATCCTTATTAGAGAAAATATTCCAGATTTTAAATTGTATAAATGTCTATTCTATTCATATTTTATCTAGGTTTCTATTTGTATGCAGTCAGCTTACAATGAAGGAACACTAATGAAGGTACACATACTGATATAATTTTTAAAATAAGTAATCCAGACATAGCTAATAGGTAACATATGACAGTGAATCACCTGGTTATGGGAATGGGAGGGGAAAACCTGTCAGCTTTTCCTCTAGCCTTGCTTGGAGCCCCCATCAGCCAATCTCAGACTGGTCTTGGGAACTGACAGCTTGAGAACACAGTCTGGTCACAAACTATATTATATACTGTTTACATGTGCCTGGAGGATAGCAAAGAAATTAATTTTCTTACAGAATAGGGTTTTATTTTTAGTGAGGGAAAGGAAATGGGTAATAACTACCCCAGTCACCAAAGTCTGAAAATGTAGCGGACACAGCCTTGGATATAGCTAGGTTAAGCTGAGAATCACTTGGCAAGATATAATTAGAGAAAAACTGGCTCTGAAATCTTCTGAATATTGACTGTGTTAATAATAAGATCACAGAGTAACATTGAAGTTTTGAACTCTACTTTTTAATGGTTGACTTTGTTCATCACTGAATTTTTGTCTTGTCTTTTGTCTTTCCCTCCAGTTTCAGAAAATTACAGGTGATGCTGGGATTCCTTTGCCTCTCGACTCCTTCCATGTCCCAGTCTCTACTCAGAAGGCCTTAGAAACTTCCAAAGACAACCTGGGGGTCGCAGTCACAGAGCAGCGGCAGGAGTCTTTTGAAGATTTCATTGCTAGAACATGTTCTCCTTCAGCAGATGTCATTTCTGGAACTAGAAGTCAAAGAAAAGAAGAGGAATTATCTAGAAATAGCAGGTCTTCTTCAGAGAAAATGAGCAAAGCAGGTGAATATACGAAAAACTACTCTGCTAAGAAACAACCTGGGAAGGACCTGCATTCCTGTTCTGACTCACCTGTAAAGCAGAAAAGCAAAGGAATTGGGCAAAATAATTCTTTGGTTAATAAACCAATTAAAAGTGTGTCTTCGAAAAAACACATTTCTGTTAAGAAAGAGAGTAGAATAGTGACTTTCATCAAAGACAACTAAAAAGTAAACTCAATCTACTAGAACATTCTGAAAGTGATACTCCTGGATCTGATTGTGAATTTCAAGAAAGCATCCATACTCTATCACACCTAACATAGGTCTAAATCTTTTAAAATTATGTTTTTGCCTTCAAATTTTAATAAATTACTTATGTTTTTATTATAGCATATGGTGGTTTCAGTTACTTGACTGGAAGCCATTAGAGAAAGATTTATCTATACTTTTTTATTATAATGAAAGTTTTGGTGTACTTTTCCTTGTGACACTTTGCACCATTCATTCAGCTAGTGTTTACTGAGGGCTTCATATGTACAGTACTTTTCTGGGTGCTATTGCTTTCAGCAGTGAACAAAATAAAGCCTTTACTCTCCTGGAACTAGCACTCTGTGTTGGGAGAAAACATAAACAACAAAGCAGGGTAAGGGTTAAAAAGAGATGGGAATGATAAATGGAATAGTTTTACCATTTGGTTAAACATCAAACTATTATAAATCACATGGCCAGAAGCCATTGAGGTGTTTTAATTCACAATAACCAGAGAGCCTCAAACATTTACCAAGGCACTTAACCGTGTTTATGGACTACAGCAACGCTCTGAGGTAGGGAACGGTTACCATCTCCGGTTACAGATGAGGAGTCTGAGGAGACATTATGTGAGTTGCCCAGAATTACACAGCTGTAAGTAAGTGGGAAGCTGCGATGTGACCCGAACCCATGCTCTATTTTTTTTTTTAATGTATGGACTTTATTATGTTTCATTTATGTGAATTTTTTCTTTAAAGATTTTTTCTGACGTCGACCATTTTTAAAGTGTTTATTGCATTTGTTACAGTATTGCTTCTGTTTTATGTTTTGGATTTTTGGCCACAAGGCATGTGGGATCTTAGCTCCCCCACCAGGGATCGAACCCTCACCCCCTCCATTGGAAGGCGAAGTCTTAACCACCGGACCACTAGGGAAGTCCCCCTTATGTGACCATTTTTATGGCAATTTTTTTAAATTTTGTTTTTTTATTGACGTAGAGTTGAATTACAGTGTTGTGTTAATTACTGCTGTACAGGAACGTGACTCAGTTACACATTTATATACATTCTTTTTCATATTCTTTTCCATTACGGTTTATCACAGGATATATAGTTCCCTGTGCTCTACAGTAGGACCTTTTTGGTTTTTTTAAATACATCCACTTTTTTTTTAATAAATGTATTTATTTATTTTTTTATTTTTGGCTGCGTTGGGCCTTTGTTGCTGCACGCAGGCTTTCTCTAGTTGCGGTGTGCGGGCTTCTCATTGTGGTGGCTTTTCTTGTTGCAGAGCATGGGCTCTAGGTGCATGGACTTAAGTAGTTGTGGCATCAGGCTTAGTTGCTCTCTGGCATGTGGGGTCTTCCCGGACCAGGGCTCGAACCCGTGTCCCCTGCATTGGCAGGTGTATTCTTAACCACTGCGCCACCAGGGAAGTCCCATGTAGGGCCTTTTTGTTTATCCATCCTGTATATACACCAGTTTGCATCTGCTAATCCCAAACTCCCAATCCAACCCTCTCCCACCCCCTCCCCCTTGGCAACCACCAGTCTATTCTCTATGTCCTTGGTTATGTTTCTGTTCACAGACAGGCAGAACCCAGGCTCTTAATTACTTTGTTATCCTGTTTCCTTGTTAAGAGAAGAAGGGTTTAAGGAAGGGTTTAAGAGAGAAGCCAGTGAGCACTAGAGATGCAAAGGAGTGGGGCTGTCAGAAAGCACACCTGTCTCCTTCCCCCATCTGAGCAGAATTTTTAAACGGCAGAGTATGTAAGAGTATGTGCTGACACATCTCTGGATTCAATTATGTCTCCCTGGTAAAACATGCACAGATAAGTCTTTAGTTCAATCAGACTGAAAGATGAGATCAGAGAAAAGCTGGAGTGTCAGATTTCTTCTAAAAGGTCCTGCCTGATTGTTACTACTAGGGCTACTACAGTACTAGTTAGTTCATTAGTCATGGATTGGGTGTTAGAGGAGTGAAACAACGAGCAAGATGTAGCGTTGACCCTTTAGAAGTGGAGTGAGAGGGAAGACGCACAGCAGATGTCTCATCCTGCACGTGACATGCTGTGACGGGCATATTCAGGGCGTTTGGTCAGTGTTTGTGGAAGAAGAGGGGGAGCTGTGAGGCATAGAAAAGTCATCTAAAGAGGCAATCCCTAAGCTAAATCTTAAAGGACTCCTGAGAAACTGGTGAGTCAGCAGTGAAAGGCAAGGATACTCAAGGCAGAGTGGACAGCGGAAGTCCAGAGTCGTGAGTGTGCGAGGGGTGTGTTATGGAGCCACAGGCACAGGCTCTGGAGGATCAGTGCAGTGTCCCCAGGCAGTGGCAAGTGCCCCTAAAGGAGGCCGCGAGGAGGAGGAGAGCGGGTCTTAACTACCCATGTGCGTGGAGCTGGTTTCCTCAGAAAACAGCTAAGAATGGAAAGGACAAGTTCAGGTGGCATTTTAGACCACTGACGTCAGCATGGATGAGGAATCTGAAGAAGCCTGGAGACAATTATGCCCCACTCTTCTGAGGAGCAGCGCTTTTTATTTTCAAGAGGGACTTTCACGCTGCCACCTCCTCTCCTGTCCCTACTGAAAGCTTTATAGGCCGGCAGAAGGGAGACCTGGCTTAAGTAAAGTTAATCAGGTTTCTTTACTGTACAGCTCCTCGGGGCTGCTGTAGGCTAGTGTTCATTCTGGATCATCACAGCAGGCGCATGGTACACAGCCATCCTCAAAGCTATTTGACTCTAGCGTCCTCTTTAATAGAAGTGTCTAACAACTGGTTCCACCAAACAGCAATTTGGTAACTTCTAGACCAGGTAATAGCAAGAAGAAAGGGGTCTGAAATAAGGTATAGATGAAAGGAGGAAATAAGTTCTAATTGTATTTGGGAAATTACAAGCAAGCCTTGATCTTGGGAAGTAAGGAAGAAGTAGGAGGCGGAGGCTGGACCCCCATCTGTGTGACTAAGGTTGGGTGGTGCTATCATTGAGTTTGGAAATAGGGGATAAAGAACTGAATTGGGGAAAAGACTTTCGTTCTGGACATGTAGAATTTTAAAGCACCTGTAGAATTCAGGAGACAAACTGGTAGATAACTGGACGTGCACGTGAAGACATGGAAAGATAAAAATTTGAATGTCATCAGCACATATCAGCAGTCATTAAAATCATGAACATGGATGAGATTTCAGAGAATTGTGAGTACTGACAACGTTTAAGTAATAAGGAGAGAAAGAATTCTGGGAAGGAGAGGGGTGATAGAGTTTCAAGAAGGAGGAAGTAGATGACAGTGTCATCCTTTAGAGAATGTGAGTGTCCATTGGATTTGGGCAGTTAGGTCCCCAGTGACCTTAGAGCAGTTCAGTGAAGTGGTGGACAAAAAGCCAGATGGCAATAAATTGAGGGTGTAGGGCTGCCTGTGGGGGCCAGGCGGGGCTAGTGAAGACAGTGGGAATAGGCTACTCTGAAGGAGTTTGGATGAAAAGAGAAAATAATTAGCAAAAAAGAATTTTTTAGAATGAGAAGGACTTATATTTTATATGTTGAATTGAAGGAACCGATAAAGGAGATCCTGAAGATGTAGATAATAATTTAGAGAATTGGGGAAACATGGACATATGAATAAGAAAAAACCTTACACAGTATATAAAAATCACTTGTATCCTTCGAGTTGGATGGATACTGGTAAGTTTGGGAGGAAATAAAGGTAAGAAGAGATAGAAGTTAAATGAGTTTACACTGATAGCCTCAGTTTTCTTTGACACAGATTTTCAGAGACACATATATACACATACGTAATTACAGTTTTAAAATTCTTTCATAGTTACATATTTTATTAATCACGTCTGAGAAAAGTCATTGATTTTCATTTTGTACCCCATTATCTTGTAAGGACAAGATACAGTGACAACTTCCAAGCTTTTTGCATATCAGAGCTGAAACGGAAAGTATCTCCATAATTGAAATTTCACTTCTTATTTGTAATAAGTTTATCCTTAGGAGGATACTTTCATAGTGTTTGATCACAGATGAGTTTGGGCATTGCTATCACTCAATAATGTTAAGCATCTGCCAGGTTCTCTCCTATACTATATATTAATTTTTTCTCTGTTAAGCAAATATTTTTTGGCGGCCTGTGGGAATAAGATACACCTAGGTCCTCTTTCCTTGGTATATTCACAGAAGCCTCTGAAAGTAAATTTCCAAGTCAGGCCATACTAAGGCCTGGCATAATAAGTTTTCATTGTTAACAGTTTTTTTTGTGTTTGTGGGGTTTTTTTGTTTTTATTTTTTTGAAGCAAGGATAAGACACTGTCTTAACTCAGTAGTTGTCCATTCATTGATAAGTCAAAGAAGACATTGATGAAGCATGGTATTTTGAATATCCTTTCCACAGAATAGGTAATGGGCCATCCTGAAACTCTGGTGAGATGTTTATCATTTTCAGATTTTGGAGTGGCAGAGAAAACCCTATTACACCTTGAATTATCACTAGAAACATAAATTCAGCCAAATAAAAACAGTGCCTCTGCCTACTGAGGTTGTCAATTTCCACCTCAACAAAAGTGAACATTTCTCCTTTAGATTAAAATCAAGAAAATCCCCTGTGTCCAGGATGCAATAATGGGGTGCAAGAAAGAGGAAAACTGAAGCTACCCCCTCTTTACACCTGAACAGTGAATTCATTCTGATATCAAATATTTTTTATGATTCTGTTATGACCAGGTGCTTTATTGTTTAGAGATCAAGTTACTGTTCATTCTTGGTAAGTAAGAAAAATCCATGTTTTAGGACTCTGAATAGTACCTTTATATATTTTATATATATATTAAAAATAAATATATATATTATATGTAATATATATTCCACCTATTCAACAAAATTGTAATTTTCATCATCTCTTATGAATGATGAACTGTATTCACTCTTTGGAAAGGGCTTATAGGGAATTAAATTCTCCATTTACTTTTTATATAAGACCATGGAAACCAAATTCTCAACTGGGAGCAAACTTAGGTTTTGCTATGAAGGTTTATGCTTGCCTGGCCTTAGAGTGATAGGCCACGAACTCAAGGTGGAGTATTTTTCCTCTAAGTTACTTTCATTGATGCCTCCCTGAACAAATTTGGAGGGAGTATTTTTTGAAATAGCTTTATCTCAGTAACCCTTTAAAAATGCTTCAGGGTATGGGGAACATAACTGTCAAAATGTTCAAGCAACTCTTGTTGATTTAAGTGTAATTGATCAGGAGCAATACAGGAAGGAGCTGGGTACAAAAGACCCGAGGCTATTTCATGTATTGTTTTTGGCTTATTGTACAAAACAGAGAAAGAATCATACACTCAAGCAGCCAAGGTCCCCTACTGTTCTCTCCTTTTAGTAGAAATAAAAGAGAGCTAGTTTCTCAATAGCAGCATTCTATCCTTAAGTGGGTACACAGTGATATTCTAATGGTCTCTGGAGCAGAGAATAATTCCGTGGCAGCTCTGACCTCCAGTCACCGGGTTCTCTGTAACTTAGTCTTTCATGGCCAAGGACTATAACCATTATTTCCATTTATATTTAGCATCTCAAAATTGAAAGGATTCCATGAACAACAAAACAGTAAGTGATTTCATGAAGTGTTTTAGTATGGATAAAATAATAAACTATAGAAATACAAATCATACTAAAGCTTTTTCTTTCTGGAGAACTATATTCAGAAATTAATGTAAGCATCTAAGATGCGCATGTGTGTTTTTTCACCCATGATGTTTGTGTGTGTGTGTGCATTCCACTGCTACAGGAGACATGCAAAATAATATCAGATTTGCTACTGTATGAAGTTCTGCTTTCTCACAAGAACTGTGTCCTCGCAGGGTTCGTTCAGGAAGGTGAGTGCCCTACCACCACATCGCAGTCATATCTCATCACCTTCGGAAGGAATAATTTACACTTTAACCTTACATGCTGGCATATTAAATTAGTATTACTCATCAGAACTTGCTTATTAATAAAACAAGCTGAATTAGCCACTGGAGAATCATATTTGGAAATTCAATGACAATTTTACATTTTTAATAAAGGCTCAGAAATATTATTGCAGAGCAGGTAGTACAGAAAACTGTGGTCAAATTTGACATTCATTAATAATTGAAGTGTGGAACGTGACAGGTGAAAATTGATATTGATTTCTTTCCTCTAATATTTGGAAGAGTTCTAAAAGGTAAATAAAATGAGATAACAAGACATATCAAGTCTCACTGATTTCTTTGATCAACTCCTCCCCACATATCACTCCTTCGCCTACCATGTTTTCAATAATTCAATGCCCATAGTCTTTCCAGTTCAGTGCATTATAAAACACACTCAAGCTGGGTTTCAATCATATTAGACTGAAAGCTGAACTTTTTATGAAGGATTATTTAAAACCAAATGCGTCTTGAGCCCAACAGCCTTTGAAACCAAACAATCCTGGGAGTTCAGTAAGGAAATGTCAACACTGTGGAGAACTTTTAGATTCAGAAAATTCAGTAATCCTATTTGATGTATGTTAACCGTATCGATATTAACAAACTTCTGCTTGATTTCAGCACTGATTTGAGAGCTGAGTTACTACTGGTCTTGTATTTTAACTAGTTGTGAAAGCACTGAGAGAGTTGTTCTTGGGTTGAACTTGACCTGCCTCTGGGAATGCTCTCTGTTCTATCCGTCTTGAAAAGCTGTATGGTGCATGTCTCTCTCTGCCTTCCTTCTTCTCATCTGCACCACTTGGGAAAACGAAAGATGCTCAAATATAGATGTGAACACTGCAGATGCTCTGTTTGGCAATGGTGTCTTTCAGCTTCCCAATAAAATTTATATTGCTGACCACCCATTTGACTGAAAAGTGACTCATTTTACTGACAGGTATCTGGCTTGAGATGCCAAAAGAAATAGGTCATTTCAAATTTCCTTTTTAAGTCATAGCTTTGTGTTGCAACACTACTTGTTCAAAAGTTAGATCATGAAGGTTCCTTCCTATGACCTCCAAATAATTAATCAAAATGTTCTGCAATGGGCTATATAAAAAGCAAGCAGAATATTCCTAATTATCAATCTTTCTCTTGAGTCATATAGTTCTTGTAATTTCAAGGAAGAGAAACTCAAATGTAAAAATGTAAAGTGTTACAATAGCCAAGCCTACCAGCACTGTTATCTAACCATTCAGCAATTTTTTTTTTCATTCAGCAATTTTCTCTGCCAAGTCACTCTGAACCTTAGACTACTGAGAATGTGTTTTTAATTAATTTTTAAGGTTCTCCTCTTTTGAGTTAAAAAATGGTCACAATTTTTATAAGTAAAATTAAAGAAAAAACACAAAATAGAACATCTGAGATATTTCCATTAGGCATTATGTATATATAAACATATAGATGTACATAATTTTAATATCTCTACATATACAAATGCACTGGGATAAATCTCCATCTTCTGTGTCAGTCGGACATAGGTCCATTTTCTTAGGAATGGGGAACTCCTTTCACAATGGAAGTGAGGAAATTGGCTGGACCATCCTTCTTGAATATAATTCCATGAAGCTGCCATTTAAGGTCATCTGGATCTTGGTTCCTTCTAGCAATCTACTACTCCAACAGTGTGTAGTTAATCAAATTCAGGTCTTTCTGAAGCCAGGCTAGAAATACAAAGTGAGGTGGACGACTAAGGTAACTGACCAAAAAGGAGGAAAGGAAGACGAGCAAAACAATTTCCCAATTTCATTTTTTCCCATATTCTCTGTGCTTGACAAGGGAAAAAATATTCGGGTCTGAGTTCCTTTCATTCTTAGCCATTGTTTGTTCAAAGTCTGAGAAAAAAAAAAAAAAAAGTAAAAACGAAAATATGGAGTCCAGAATTCCGTTAGCTCTCTTGCATGTAATATCACAACTTAAAAGGCCTTCCAAAATGGAGGGATAAACTTTTAAAAATATAGCCCAATCTTTTCAATTTAAATAGGTAAACACTAAAAATATATTTTAGAAATCCAGCAAACACACTCACCACAGTCAAAGCAAAGGAAGGCTTATGGCTTACCAAATGACAGTGGCTGTCTACAAGAGAGAGAAAGAGAATACTCCAAAATTCTATCTGACCTGGCAGAGCTCAGCACAGCTACTATCCTTCTTTCCTAAAATCAAGGCATAAAGAAATTGAATACAACTTGCCAAAATGTCATCTGCTGCCTCCAGAAGCAGATTAAAGAAGGGAGTGTCCAGAAATCAGGATGAAGAAAACTGCTTAGAGAAGACCCTTCTCCTATCAGTGGGCCACCAGGGTTTATCTGGGTAATAAAATGATAATAGGCCTTTCTGTCATCTTCTTTTTATAATTTATACATTTAAATTTCAGTTAACATTTTAAAAATATCCAATCAGAATGACAGGCATTTCCAGAAGTGTCAGTTTTTTTAATCCTCACCCTTTTACAAATGTGAAAACTGAGGCTCAGTATAGCTGTCAAGGGATTTTCCTAAATCATTGAACCTGTAAATTTGGGACCTAAGTCTAAATCAGTTTCTCATTTTATCTTGGCGAACTACTTAAAATTCTGTTTAGGGACATGGGGAGGGGGAAGGGTAAGCTGGGACGAAGTGAGAGAGTGGCATGGACATATATACACTACCAAATGTAAAATAGCTAGCTAGTGGGAAGCAGTCAAATAGCACAGGGAGATCAGCTCGGGGCTTTGTGACCACCTAGAGGGCTGGGATAGGGAGGGTGGGAAGGAGACACAAAAAGGAGGGGATATGGGGATATATACATACGTATAGCTGATGCACTGTTATACAGCAGAGACTAACACAACATTGTAATGCAATTATACTCCAATAAAGATGTTAAAACAATATATATGAAAGCTATATTATAAAACAGATACAGTGATAATATATCTGAGAGGTGGAATTATGGCTGCTTTTTTATCTATTTTTGGATTATTTGATTACATGATTTCTCTATAAAGAATATGAATCTCTTGTGTAATAAAAGTTACTGAAAACCAAAAAAACAAAACAAAACAATTCTGTTTAGGAAGAGAGGATAGAATGAAGGCTTGAGCATAGAAATCATGTAGAAATCACTGAAGATAGTGGGTCTGTAGTGCAGTTTCATTTGTAGTGGGTTTGGCTTACATTCTTATATTTAGTTTTATTTCTATACAACTATCAAAGAAGGAGAAAGAAGTTGGGTAATATTTGCACTTGCAACTAATCAAAGCAGCATTGCTTTTAGCTTTAACAAAAAGATCGTTCTGTGATCTCAGATTAACATCTTTATTCTTAAATGGAGCATAAATAACATTTATTGCCTAAGATTATTTGCAATAAACAAGACTGTTTACTGTTTACCACCTAGCAGATGACTATTTGTAAGTCTCACTGAGTATGATAAAAGCTTATACTGAGCTCTCATTTTACCAGAGTGAATTTAAATTAACTGCAGCAACCAGAATTAATGCAACCGGGTAAATGATGCAAAGATATTCCACAGGGTGTTCTGTTTTAATTAGAGATAGAAAATGTGAGTCATTAGAGGTTTTAAAAAATGTGGTATTGTGGGCTTCCCTGGTGGCGCAGTGGTTGAGAGTCCGCCTGCCGATGCAAGGGACGCGGGTTCGTGCCCCGGTCTGGGAAGATCCCAGGTGCCGCGTAGTGGCTGGGCCCATGAGCCATGGCCGCTGAGCCTGCGCGTCTGGAGCCTGTGTTCCGCAACGGGAGAGGCCACAACAGTGAGAGGCCCGTATACTGCAAAAAAAAAAAAAAAAAAAAAATGTTGCATTGTATTACTTTCTCATATTTTGAATCTAGGAATACAGATGAAAACTAAAAAATGTTAGCCACTTCAGTTCAGGTTGTAATGTATATCAGCTCTGAATTTATATTGAGTGAATAGTAAAGAGTCTGAATGAAGAACATAATCTGGAGGCATTCAGGTACAAGTAATAAACTTTATTAGAAGTTGAGTATCTGTTAATTAGCAGGCAGCTATATAACTTAACTGTAAAGCCACTACAATTCAAACATTGTAGCATTACTACATGAATGAGCACATATACAAATTAAACAGAAAAGAATATCCACAAATAGTTCTAAGTATGTCTGGGAAGTTTGATTGTGACAAAGTCAAGGTATAATCTTTAAAATTGATGCCTAGAAAACTACACACCCATTTAAAACTAAAGTCTGTACCTCACACTACATACCAAAATAAATTACACCAGTTGCACATGTAAGAAGCTTGCAAGTTGCCACTTTACCCTAGCAAGATGCGTCTTTTACAAATGTTTTCTCCCACTCTGTGGCTTGTCTTTTCATTATATTGATAGTGATTTTCACAGAGCAGACATTTTCTATTTTAATGAAGTCTAGCTTATCAATTCTTTCTTTCATGGAGCGTGCCCTTGGTGTTGTATTTTAAAAGTCATTGCCATACCCAAGGTCATCTAGGTTTTCTCCTATGTTATCTTCTGGGAGTTTTACAGTTTTGTGTTTTACATTTAGGTTTGTGGTTCATTTTGAGTTAATTTTTATGAAGGATATAAAGTGTGTGTCTCGATTTTTTTTTTTTTTTTACTGGGGACATCCAGTTGTTTCAGCAGTATTTGATGAAAAGACTATCTTTCCTCCATTGTATTGTCTTTGTTCTTCTGCCAAAGATCAGTTGATTGTACTTATGTGGGTCTATTTTGGGGCTCTTTATTCTGTTCCATTGATCTAGTTGTTCTTTCACCAGTATCACCCTGTCTTGATTACTGCACCTTCATAATAAGTCTTCAAGCTGGGTAGTGTCATTCCTTCAACTTTGTCCTTCAATGAGGTGATAGCTATTCTGGGTCTCTTGCCTCTTCATATGGACTTTAGAATCAGTTTGCCAATATCCATAAAATAACTTGCTGGGATTTTGATTGGGATTGCACTGAATTTCTATAGATTAAGATGGAAAGAACTGACATTTTGATAATACCGAGTCTTCCTATTCATGAACATGCGATATCCCTCCATTTATTTAGTTATTCTTTGACTCCATTCATCATGGTTTTGTAGTTTTCCTCCTATAGAGGTTGTACACATTTTATTAGAGCTATACAGAAGTATTACATTTTGGGCAATGCTAATGTAAATAGTGTCGGTTTTTTTTTAAACCTATTCCACTTGTTCATTTTTGGTATATAGGAAAGCAATTTCCTTTTGTATATTAACCTTGGATCCTGCAACCTTGCTATAATCACTTATTAGTTACAGGAGTTTTGGGTCAACTCTTTAAGATTTTCTACATAGATGATCATGTCACCTGTGGACAAAGACAGGTTTATGTCTTCGTTCTCAATCTGTACACCTTTTATTACCTTTCCTTGCCTTATTGCATTAGCAAGGACTTGCAGCACAATATTGAAAAGTTATAATAAAAGAGGACATTCTTGCCTTGTGCTTAATCTTAGTGGGAAAGCATTGAGTTTCTCTCCAGTAAGTATGATGTTAGCTATTGGTTTTTTTGTAGATTGTATTTATCAAGTTAAGAAAGTCCCTCTCTATTCCTAGTTTACTGAGAGATTTTCTCATGAGTGCATGCTGGATTTTGTCAAATGCTTATTCTGCATGTATTTATACGTTTTTTTCCTTTTTTTGTCTTGGTTGGATTATATTAATTAATTTTCAAATGTTGAACCAGCCTTACATACCTGACACAAATCCCGTTTGGTCATGGTATATAATTGTTTTTATACTTTTTTGGCTTCAATTTGCTAACATTTTGTTGAGAATCTCTGACACACTTTTTATCACATTTCTACTATAAAATGTTTGGGATTCTAATGAATTTAAGCTATTAATTAGTCTTATCAAATTGTGCTTTTTATTCAAAGATACACCATAGCAGAACCCTGAGGGAATGGATGGTGAGTGGTAAGGCCTGAATTTACACTTCTTTTATTCTTTATACCCTGAACCTGTCTCTCAACAATTATTTACAGTTGATGTTTATTTTTTTGGAAATTAGACATAGCTCACTCCATTCATTCATTCAACAGATTCTACAGCAGAAGGGAGGCTTCTAAGGAGGTAGGGTGTATTAGTGGGGCTGCAGGTTATTACAGGGAATCCAAGCAAGGTCTCATAATGGAGATGGTGATATTTGAGAAAAGACCTAAAAAAGTGAGTGGATGAGTACTGTAGATAGTAAAGACAACAGCAATTCAGGTAAAGGGAACAGCCAGTGAAAATGTCTTCCTACTATACTTGTTGAACATCAAGGACTGAAGAGTATAAGGTGTTTGGAAAAGAGTGAGCAAGGAGTAGAGGTGGAGGAGATGAGATCAAATATGTAATGTGGAGGGTAATCATGTAGCAACTTTCCAGCATTTTAAGAACTTCAGCTTCAACTATGATGAAGGGGAAGACACTGAAATCACATAATTCTTCTGACTTAGATTCTCAAAGGGTTCTCCGGCCACTGTGTTAAGGACACAGTTCAGAGGGATAATAATTAAGATGACAGACAACGAAATCTTAATCCTGAGTGGTAACAGTGGAAAAATCGAGAAACTGTCAAATTCTGGTTCTATCTCAAAGATAGGGCTGACACATTTTGCTTGTGTATTGGATGTGAAAGGAGAGAGAAAGAAAAACGTCAAAGATGAATCACATTCTGTAACTGAGCACCAGGAAGAATGGAGCTGCGCTTTTCTGTTTTGGAGAGTCTACAGGAAAAGCATGAGTGACTATGTGTGTATCTGATTGCAAGGTATATTAAGTTTGGGATGTCGATTAAATGACAAAACAGAGGTATTCTGTTAGTAACCAGTCTTGTTAGGTGGATCCAGTCCGTAAAGGACAACCATCAACCTACCTAACCTGCTCAATTTGAAGACCCATAAAGGACTTTGGGGCATCAGTGTGAAGAGGGCCTCCTTTTGCGTTTGTGTGTATGTGTGTCATTTGCTTTGACACTGTGGTTAGGCTAAAGTAGCACTCTTCTGGGCTTTCATCTTTGGCAACTTTTTTCTCACCAAGAAGCTTTTTTATTGGGTTGATGCCAAATGAGTATTTGCCTGATTCTTCATGTCCTGATTCTTTAATTATTTTCCTAGTTTGGACAGCCACAAATTTGCTTAGTGTTTGTTAATTTCACCCTTCAACTTGGACACACTTGAAGCTAAGTGAAGTCCCACCACACTGATGGTAGACTCCATCTAAGCATGCTCAAAAGAGCACAGAAGGGCTTCCCTGGTGGCGCCGTGGTTGAGAGTCCGCCTGTCGATGCAGGGGACATGGGTTCGTATCCCGGTCCGGGAAGATCCCACATGCCGCGGAGCGGCTGCGCCCGTGAGCCATGGCCGCTGAGCCTGTGCGTCCGGAGCCTGTGCTCTGCAACGGGAGAGGCCACAACAGTGAGAGGCCTGCGTACTGCAAAAAAAAAAAAAAAGCACAGAAGGTTGTCCACGGGGAGGGTACTATCAGAGGCTGATTGACAGTCTCTGTGTTGTAGACCAACTTAAGGGCAAACACATACGGTTCTTACGCTTTCCTACTCCTGATAATAGGCAATGGCAGGCTCTGGATCACAATGTTTGAACCCAGCAGGAATAGTGCCGCACTATATGTGGCATGACTATGATAAGGGGTATGTATCTTATCTAGCATGTATCTTCTTTTTTATGCTACACAAATACAAGGCTGTCACTTTCTGAGACAATAAACTTTCTCTGGTTGTGACAGATTCAAAGCAGATGCCAAGTTAGAAACATTTCTGAATTAGGTGATTTGGGATCCTTGACCAGGTTAAAAAAAACAAAACAAAACTGTTTTTCTTCTTGGTTTCACATTTAAACAATATGAGTTAGTCTAAACTATATGACCAAAAAATCGAACTACTAAAATAACAGGCTCTTATCATTATTATTTTGATATAATAAATAATAGAGGGATATTGTTTTACTAATAATTACCAGCATTTAGTAACGACAAGCCAAACATTAAGCCTTTAGGAAATTTGTGAACTCCTTCATTTCTTACAATAACTGTCAGATTGGTACCAGTATTTATCCCCATTGATGAAGAAACTCAGTTTCAGAGGAAGACACTGAGACACAGAGAGGATAAATGTAACTTGTCTATAATTGCCCTAGCTGCTATGCTAGTCGGCTTCATCAACCACTATCACCACTATCACATTTACTTAATTGGCCTTTAGATTCAGATAAACAATTTTTCCTGGTTGCAAGGAGATCATTTAACAAGCCCAGATTGCAATGCTTGAAATGCAAGTCTGAGCCCAAATCTGAGAACCCTAAACCATGTGATCACTAAAAATACTGAGTATCTATTCTGCGCCGTATAATAGGAGTTTGTTTTTAAAATAACAGGTCCTATTAGGAATAAGTGTACAAATGGCATTCTAGGAGGGAATATATCCAACAGGTGTTTTAAATTCCTTTAGTGGCAGTGAAAAAGTATGAAGGCATTTCCTGCAATACTAAATGAGCTGATTTGCTTTTGGTGGGTGAACACTGAACTTTGTTTACAAAACTTAACCTGAAAGCATTTTCTAAGTATCCTGCTATTACTCTACTCAAAGTTAGCCTTGTTATCTTCTTTAACAAACAAGAATGGTAAGACACAGTCTCAGTTAGTATAGTATGGATAAATCATTTTCGGTCTTGGGTAAACTTGTACCTTAACGAGTGTCTTCAATTTTGGGAAGACATGAATTCAGAATTGCCATTCTCTATGCATATTATTGCCATATAAACTAATTCCAGCAAGACAAAGCTATAGTTAGGTAGATCCTTTCATAAAGTGATGCAGTCACTCAGGAATACTTTATAACCTAAACCGACTGGACAGCCAGTAACCAATGAATTATCCTAATGCTGATTCATCTGAGAGGTCCTTTATTCCAATGACTTTTGCTGCTATCCTTCTCTTTTCCTTTTGGGATTAAGAACTATGCATAAAGTCTTACTTACTCTAAGGTTCACCTTGTACCTCTCCTGTCTGACAACTCGTCAGTTTCCCCATCATATGCCACCAAATGCCAAAAAAAAAAAAAAAAATCTGAGTACTCTGCGGTCATGGCACAGGTATTTCTAAAGAGATGAACACCTGTTCAAAAATCACTAATCTGAGAATAAATATATGGGGAAATGATTGGAATCAACTGAAACTGTGAGAGGCCAGCAGGCCAGATATGTGTGTCTGTATGTGTCTTAAAGAATAATGTTCTCTATGAGAAAAAATGCTTTAGTGCCCCTAACTTTAATCCAATTAATATCCTGGAATATATTTCAAGACCACTTGTATATATGTGTATGTACATAATTTCAGCATTATATATTGTTTGTGTTATGTTCTCCCTTCTATTCATGGGAATATGTTGCCTTTAAAGCTTAACCTTTCTTGTCGATTTTGTACATGGATGAATGTTCACACAAGGATAATAAGTTCAAGGATTTCTTTCTCCAATACCATTGATATGAATTCCTGTTACTTAATTTCTTTTTGATAGATTTGCAGATGACAGTCCAAGATAGTTCTGCCAATGGAAATCACAGGACTACCAAATATGGCAAAGACTTTGGAACACTTACAGTGTGTTTTCATGGTCTGCATCAGAATTCTACAGAAGGCTTTTGGCTGAATTGGCAGTGAAATGAGAATGGAAAGTTAGTGTATCATTTACTTTTCAGTTTGGTATTTTTTCTTTTCTAGTACTCTACTATGTATTAGAAATTACATAAAAATCAGGAGAAGATAAATGGTTAAGAAAAATATAACCTGTCATGTTAATGACATTCAGCACTTACCTAGACTCACAGGTACCATGAGAGAACGTGAGACCTGGGTTGTGAGAGCTAACCTTGTTCCAATTCCCTCATTGTATTGATGAAAACCTTTGAGGCTCAAAGAAGGAAGTGACCCTGCCAGAAGCATACCATGAATCAGTGATGAAAGGGAGACTCCTTGGCTTCTGTAGATCCATGCCTCTGTGCACAAGGTATTAAAGAAGCATTAATTAAGTGCCCCTTTACCTAACAACGTGGAGCTTAATCATAGGGTTTGGGCTTCTTGTCTCTTCTTTTCTTTTGCTTTCTCTTTTACATCCTTGGGGGCCTTAGTTTGTAGTTGCTCTCTTGAACTGGATTTAGAAGACATTTATTTTCACTAGCCCTTATTTTTTTGGATTGTAGGCTGAATTTTTAAGAAGTTGGGGAAGGATATTGAACTGCCAGAAGTTAACAGATTATTGGCAAAGAAATAACAATAATTATAATGCCAATTTCCCTGGGTATTCTCTGTGTACTTTAGGTGTAGAAATAGTATTTGTAAAGTGATTTCAAAACGTGCAAATATTACCTGTGGGACATAACCTACTGGTTAAGAGCACTAACTCTGAAATTAATTTGCCTGGATCTTTTTTCCCCAGCTCTACCACTTATTAGTGGTGGGACTTCAGGAGTGTTTCTTCTTTGTGTTTCACTTCCCTTTTAAAAACCAAGGGGTTAATAACCTCACCCATTTTACAAAGCTGTGGCATGGAGTTAATACATGTAGAGTGGTTAGGAATCTATGCCACACTTAAGTCTTTGAAAATCAACCTTACTATTGTTGTTACTATTATTATTTCGTGAGCTGTCCTTGCAAACGTTTGCCAGCAGTACTCACTTGCTTTTCTTTTTGTTGTATATTCTCTACATCCCACTTAAGCTTTCTACCAAACCCTAAGAGGCTGGTTTCAGATATTTTACACCTCTTTACCTGTTTGTCACAGCAAAAGTAAAAGGAGTTTGGCTCACCTTGATTAAACGAACCAGAGCTTTGGTTTTCTCCCATTCATACACATTGGTGAACAGATGTGAAAAAGCGACTCCATGGGGCTTTCAGTCTGGAGCCAAACATCCAGGTTCTGTGTAACTCTACACTATTATGCACACATGTTGGTCCCTTAGGACCCAAAAGAATCTCAACTAAGCCCATCATTATTTCAGGAATATGAAGAATGCTTTTTGTGAAGTAGTTGAACATAACAGAAATACAAGAAAAGGCAGAGGTGTTTCGTATCACAGCTTTTTGAGAAATGCCCAGAGCTCTAAGATGTAGCTGACAATTTCTGCATGAGGTAAAGCTTTCAAAGTTACCATAAATTTCACCATAAATACATTTTTTCATCAATGGCAATAATGCGGTGACTATATTGCTCAATTCTATACAGCGTCAGCATTAAATACATTAAAAGAGTAAGTTAAAATATCTGTATGATTGCTTCTGACATAACC
Organism: Grampus griseus; assembly: GCF_964374135.1. Lineage (NCBI taxonomy): Eukaryota > Metazoa > Chordata > Mammalia > Artiodactyla > Delphinidae > Grampus > Grampus griseus. Next base: position 151,409,192 of record NC_139019.1, on the reverse strand, counting down.
CCTGGATCTCTTTTACTTCTGTACTCCATAAGTTATAATGTGGAACATTAAGACAAATTATTTCTAAACACTAACAAACAATGTAGCAATAAGTGGCAGACAATCAAGGGGAATTTTGCCATAGCAGGGTGTTTATTTTGGTACAAGCAGGAATGCAAATTCAAAGAATGTAATTTAGAGGAAACTCTGTCCTGTCTATTCTCTAGGAACTAGAACAAGGAGACTGAGGGAAGATGATTGTGGGTAAATCAAACCGTTTTCTCCTAATTACAGCTGAATAATTGGGAGCAAACTCCCATGGAAGGTTGTGATCTGCTTGAAGAGAGCTAGGAGGGTGCCCTGGTTAGGGTCTTCCATATACAGTTATTTAAGCTCAGACTTGATCATCTGTCAGGGATGCTACAGTAGGGAGAGTTTTGCCATAGCTGTGAGACTCAGCAAGATCACTTCCAACTCTAAAACCTACCATTTTAATCACCAACACCAGCCGTCATTAAGCGCGACCTCAGATAACTCCAAATCTGTTCATCTACTCACATATTCTTTACACGGTCAACAGACCTCGAGTGATTACTACATGTCAGACACAGTTCTAAGACACAGAATAAGGGATAAGAAAGGTAACAACCTCTGTCACTGTGGGGCTTGAGTTCTTTGGGAAGAATTTCATCTAAATACAAATAGACACAAAAGATAATATTTGTTTTTATTATTACCCTGTGAAAGAAGTAAGGTAATCTGATAAATTGGGACTAAGTTAGGCTAGTAGGACAATCAAGGAAAAAATATCTTTAAGAGATGAGTGCCAAAGAATAGAAAGGAATCATTTACGGAAAACTTTTCTGGAAATAATATTTTCAAAACATGGGAACAGCCAATACAAAGGCTCTGAGGCAAGATGAAGCTTAACTACAATCAAGGAACAAAAAGAAGCTAAAAGGTTAGGTCAGGAGATAACCACACAAATTTACACCAGCTGGTCCCTAACTTCAAGACTACGTGGATATATTCTTGAGGTGAGTTAGATGTATATATCATCCAAAAAACAAAAAAAGTTCACTCGAAAATTACCCTGGAAATTCTGAGTGAGACTCTTGACAACGGCACCACCATCTTAAAGGTCACAGCCATCATTCTCCACAGCTTCACTCTGGCCATCACTTGCAGGCATTTAATGGGGGTGTTTAATATCCGTTCTAAAATATTGTGCAGGAAGCACAAACATCCTAGCATGTCTGCACAGTGCATCTAGTGTCTCGAAATTGAAAATTGGCTGGAGCTCACCCTGCTGACAGCTTTGCCAGCAGTCCAGCATTTAAAGACCTGAGTTCCTGTCCCTTCATCTGGAGTTGTATATCTCTCACTGAACACACTTCCAACAGTATGTCAACACACTTCTGTGATTCTTATGATAAGTGAACGTGCAGGTGTATGTTTGACTCTGCCAGGGACTGTGTCCATATCTGGTGTTTATTGCTAAAACAGACATCTTTGAGTATTTGAATCATGGCATATGCCATATTTACTCTTATGTGAGTAGGCCAATTTTCCTCCAGCTAAAGATTTCTCCCTGCTTACTCCTCCACTTTCCCCCATTGCCCATGCTAAATAATTCAGCTCACTACTCCAGAAGTGACTGTGAGTCACCCAACCCATCTATATTCTTTCAGGGTTAGAGAGGTCAAAACATGAAGAAAAAGGAGTCGACATGCAACAGACATAGAGAAAAACTCTGAAAAACTCTCAACAGATTAAAATAATCACTTCGACTGTACCAAGATTTCATTTTTATTTTGATCTCATTTCCTGGAAAAGGCACACAATTTGGGAAGACTAGTTAGGCAAGGGAGTGAACAATTCATTGCAGCTAGCCTGTTTCTAAAGTCTCCTCTGAAGCTCAGGTTTTGAAACCTTTGCAATTATGAACTGGAAATCCATGTGTTACATAATGCATTTCTGGAAAGATGCCCATGACACATATGTGCTCTACAAAGCTCTAATACTAACAATCTAATGAATGGTATGTTACAAAAGTGAATTGTGTTCATCCTAATGGAAAGCATATTTTCTGAGCAAAGCTTGTGGACTGGAATAGCCAAAAAAGAATCCATCCCCTAAACAGAGCTTCCAGCTAGCGCATCAACCAATAAGATAAGTTGGTGCACCTTCACAGAATGCTGCTTTCTGTTGTCCAGGGGAAAGCATTTTCTAAATCTTGTGCAGGTGTCTGAGAGAGACTACCTAAAAGGAAAAAAACTGAATTCTCCTGTTTGAGCCTCTGGATGACTCTTTTCATATAGAAGTTTGTTTTTTAATATCAGTTCAGTTTTCAAATGCAGCAAACTCCAAGCCCCTGTTTATCCCAGGGGGTTAATTGGGTTAAACTTGATCCATCACATTGTGACTGCCCTCATATTTTACTCCAAAAGGCATAGCATCTTTTATTTATAGTGATCTTCATATTCATTTCTCAACTGAGGCACGCATTTCAGGGTGAGCTTGCATTGATCTCTAATCTTTTTTTTTCTCTCTCGTTGTAATGTATACTTTTTGGGTCTTAAGAAATAGCTCTGATAGAAGTTTGTTTTTTGTTTTTTTTTAAGGAAAAGCAAGAGTTTGAGATTGCTGATTTCTTTTTAACCTCCTGAAGAGACAATCAGCCTTTGTCACCCAGTAGGTGACTTGGCTTTAAATAAAATCTGCATCCCACTATTTTTTTAAGTGCATTTGTCTTCAAGAGATGGAGCCTGACTTGAATGTTTCATGTAGCTGACTTCTGACTATTAACAGGTGAGAATGAGGACGGATCTAAAGAGAGGCTTAAATGACGTAGGAGATGAGAAATGCTCTTTTCCAATGACAAATGAGTTCGTGGGTAGAACCTAGAGTCAAGGCCAATAGATGCATAATTGCATTTTAAGGACTCTAAATCCCATCTAGTTGTCCTGAGAAGCAGCCAGAAGGAACCGCAAGTCAAGGTGGAGACGTAACTCAGCTGTGCGGTGCGGCCACCACAGCAGCCCCGTGTCCCCTATCTCACGCTGTCAGTAGGGGTGGAGTCCAATTTACAGCTGGACATCCCAGGACTCAGTCACTTTGGGGTTGAGCCATGCAGATTAATGCACACCCATCGTGCACCAGAGCCAGCAGTTGAATCTAGGCTTTTAGATTCAAACGAAATTAAGCCATGACTCTTCAACTTCAGCTCCCATTTCGAGGTCAAGTTGCTCCCCTTAAGGCCTTATTTTCTCCTCAGCCAGTGTTCTCCTAATACAAGTGGCATTTTTCTTTTCTTTCCCAAAGTCCTTCTTGGGCTCCACATATCTTTTTGAGTCTGATCATCTGTTCCGTTTCCTCTTCCCCAGGAGAAAGGTGGGTAATGACCTCTGTTATGCTTCAGAATCAAAGGTGCTCTGCAAATATCTGTCTAAAGTTATCACGCTGCACGTAGATCTTTGGTCTTGAGTGCATATTAAGAAATACCCTCATCTTTCACTGTTTCTGGCATGATTACAAATTAGTGCTCTTCTAAGGGAAGGCCTAGAGAGCACAAAAATGATAGCTTTATGAAGAGACTTTGTGATAGGAGATAGCTTGATAAAAAGGATTGAGCATTGGAACTCGGGTCCATTAGCAGCTCCGTCACTGGCTAGCTGCAAATATTTGAGCAAACCATTTAACTCTCTGGTCCTCAGTTTCCTCATGTAAAATAAGGTGTCTAGGGATGAATAATTTCTGCCATTTCTTCTAGCCCTGAGACACTCTGACACAGAAAAGAGAAGGAAAACTATTTTGTTAAGTCTTTCTCTAGTAAGAGATCCTTGCCATACTCCAGCACCATCTCTCTTTCTCAGACTGGATTTCCAGCAAGGTGGTGGAAGGCCCTTACTGGGCTAATTTACTTTGCTTTTGGTTTAGATTCCTCTGGCACATTGTGTCCAGCCTTAATATTTTACATGGTAAGCCGTATCATCTTTTATCTTTTATTTATAGTGATCCTCATATTAATTTCTCAATAGCAGCTCGTGAGGCAGGAGGGACAAGTCATTGATCTTCCAATTTATCTGCTACTCTTACATATCCTGAGGTCGAGGCAGCCTGGGGAGATTGATGGAGCCCTGGCACCTGCCCAGCATCTGTGTGTTCCTCATGCATGAAAATCAACCACAGGAAACCGAAATTCGACAACTGGCAGCAATATCAGCCACCTCTGTACTAAATATAACAGGCCATTCTTTAATAATTGAACGGGTGTCTGGGATTCGGCAATGAAAAAGGGCCTGTACGAGAGCGCCAGTGGAATTCTGGACTGGCCAGAAGCTGGTAGATTTGGGGAGGGGGGTGGAAGTGGGGAGGCTGTTTGCAGATGTCAGCTTCTCATACGGCAAACATTCTTATTCCTCGATTCTCAAGCAAGTCACGATATAGAGTAAGCAATACTTCCTTCACTTTTTGTAAAGCCAAATCCTTTTTATGAAATATTTTTTTAAATTCTGCGAGAAAAACAACAGCTCCTCCTCAGGTCATGTTATTGCCCAACAATGGGAAAGGAAATGGTCCATGGAGCTGCATACACTACACTGGTCACCGATCCCAGGTGAACAATTGTGGCCAGAGCTCCGAATCACTTACAGGTCCTCACAGGGACAAACCACTAATCAGTTCTTAAAGGAAGGTCCTCATTCCTTGTCATGGCTGAGCAGCGGCTTCCATCAGGCCTCCCTGTGGTCTCACTTGTCTCGAGCCCCCGACAGCAGGTTAACCCTGAGCTGGTTACCTCTTCCCACTGCCTGCTCCTCAGGTAACCTGTCCTGTTAAGCTCAGGTGTTGCAGACTTATTTGATCATCAGCTTCGTGTCTGTCTCGATGAAACCCACCCGCTGAGGCTTAGCTCTCTCTTTCATAATCTGTGGCTGGGGAAACAGGTGCTAAATGTGAAGGCAGAGTTTCCCGTGTGAGGCCACATATATGATGTTGTGGTGGCAGGTCATCAAAGAGCCCACGTGTGGGGCTGATGCGGAGCTGTGTGCAAGCAGAGCTTCCCCATCACCAGCCTGTAAACTACCCTGTGCCCTTGGTTATTACACAGCATGCATACTGTATAGACACACATATTATCTCTGCTTTTTTTTTTTATAATAGAGTGATTAATGATGTCCTCCAGGGCTAAACTGGAGTGTCAAGCTGCTCATAAATTTCAGGCAAGCATTGCCAGGAAACTGTTTACATCGAACAAAAGGTGTTACGAAGATTTGGAGTGTACATGGTGTTTGAGCAATGTTATGATTTTCACGGATGGAGCCTCACAAAGGGTTCCGCCCAGTGTGCACTTTCTCTTCCACTGATAAACAGAGGCTGAGTGGATCCCTTTGAGTGTTGAAATCACAATAAATATATCAGATGACTAATCTCATCTAGGACCATTGTCTGATATAAATAGACAATAAAAATATAGAATTCTTCTAGCAGGTTTGAACCCTTTATACATTTCTTGATTTTGATTCTCTTTGCTCCTTGAATTTAAATACCATTTTCCTTTTTGTTCTCTAATCAGGCTTCATTCCACAGTCATTTATAGGTATTGATACATAAAAATTCAAGTGGAAACTAATTCCTCAACAAAAACGAAGACATATAAAATGTCATATCATCTTGTGCAAAGCAGGTCAGACTCACTCAAGATGATGAGCATATTTTCCGGACAGCACCTCACCCAGTGTTATTATTAGCAGTGTGGTAGAAACAGGAGGAAGAATAATATAATAAAGTAGTAGTAATGATAGTGTGTGCTCCTACGGCACACGACCATCTTCAAAACCTCTGTAAGTGCATTGTTTCCCTTGACCTTCAAAATAATCCTATATGTTAGGCAGGCCTGGTGTTCTGATTCCCATTTTGTAGATGAGGAAACTAAATTCCAGAGATATTAAAGCAATTCACCCAACTAAGAAGTCCAAGAATCAGGGTCTCTAAGTACAGGTCTAGGCTCCTCCTCATGGACTGGTGAGACATAAAGTAACAACACTAATAATCGAGAAAGAAACCAAGAACAACACATCCCCAGAACTCTCCTGGCAGGAGGAGTTTGAAGGTAGCTATTGTTGCATGAGGTTTATTAGAAACTAAACAAGAATTCTGGGTTTCAGTAAAATGTGTCAATCCATGGGGTAAAGTGTAGGTAATTACAAAATGGAATCCATAAGATGTCATACAATTTGAAATTTGCCTGAAAATAATTCATATTTGGAGAAGTAAAGGCCAGATGTCTTGAAACTGTTTAAAAACATAATCCCTAAAGATGTATCCTGCTTGCCTGTGTTTTATAGCCTTAGCTGCAGAGATTATGTGAACTCTTTGGCTGTTCCCATCTAAAATACTATTTTTTATGAGAGGAGCACTGCAACCTATGACTATTTTATGGAAGCAGAGTTCTGGAGTATTTGGGGCCCATACACAGGAAAATCACTTCATAGTAAGCACATGAATGAGGAATAATGTAGTGTGGAGGGTCAGGATAATTGATGTCAGTCATGAGGAAGGGGGTACTTTCCAGCCATAACTCTCCCTGCTGGGAGACTGTCCATTTCTAGGTGCCTGCTCAGCACTGGCTTCATGCAGTAGAGCTCAGAGGCCCTGCGGGGGAGGGGGGGGGTGGAGGGGTGGGGTGAGGGAGGTCAACCTGGTGCTGGACCCGTAAAAACCTTCTCTCTACCTCTGAGAATCAGGAGTATCAGGTGAATGATTTAGGCAGCCAGAGGTTTCTACTCAGTAAAAGTTCAACCATGTTAGCAAATCTTTGAAGCGTGACCAATAAAAATACATAAAATGGCTGGATACAAGTGTGCAAACAGCCTAAGCTTACTGCACACACAATTATCTTTGGTTTATTTACATGCCCTTCCTTAAGATGCAGCCTGATGTTACCAAATGAACAAACTGTAAATATGCCAGAGTGAATCAGGCGGTATAGAGGAGACAAAAAACGAGAAAAGTGATAATACAAATTCAAATGATAAAGAACGAACTTGATGTGCCTTTAAAATGGCCAAGTAGTCCCTGAAGAAGAAAATGAATGAAGAATTCTAAGGCAGAACAGCAAGAAAGAGTGTTTACTACCACTAAGAATATTAATAAGAACCTGAATCACTGGTTATTTAGGAACTCAGTAAATTTTCTTTATCTGAACGAAGAGCTACCTAACATAAATCCCAGAACTGTGGAGAAACGTGCTTGTCAAACCTTTGCAACAGCTTGGGACTCTCTTATATAAACTTTGGGAGACGATTAAACTTGAAGTAGAAAGCCCTTTGAAAATAGATACTTATCTGTTCTAGCATATTCATCCCCTGTAGGACAGTTGTGATTCAAAGAAAATTAAATACTGATTTTTTTTTAAAGTAGAGAAAACACAGCACTTCAAAAGGCTTAAATCTGGAAGCATTTCAAATATGAGGTTTAGGATTACTAGTACAGTTGCCTAAGCTCCTAATTACTTGAGAATGAGGGCACTTTTATGTATCTCTCTTTTTGGAATCACTGGAAATATCAATTAAACATAATAAATTAAGAGAATCTCCCTTGGGATATGAGATCATATTATATAAATGATGACCTTCTGCCAATGGTTAACAATTCTTCTTTATTCAATCCAGAGAGGTTTCCTAAGCCCAAGAAATTTGGTAGCAATAGTTTAGGGGTCTTTTAAGCATTTAAGAGATGCTACAATCATTAGAACTGCATTTATCTTTGAAAAAAGATGATTTCTGTATATGTCATGTTTACCATAGTGACACCAACAAAATCTTTCAATCTCCACAGAGAACTTCCAATTTTCTTTCCCTCCTGCTCTTGCTATGTTTGCACAGTCTCACTGTGCATGAAGCGTTGAGAAGGTATCTCACCAGAGTCACCAGCAGCCACAGGCAAACCACTTATCACCAGATACCACTGTTGCCATTGGGTATCAGTGCAACCAGAGACATGTACTAGAGCCTCTGATGGGTTACAGTGGGGCTGGGATCCTCAAGCACAATGAAGCCATAGAGGTTCTGGGTAGATGTAAGGTAAGTTTTATTTTCTCCTTTCCTACAACATGTTGCTAGAGGGATATCAAAAACTATTGCTGAAATACCAGTGAATCCTTTTTTTTTTTAAGCTTTTATTAAGAGTCCCATCTCTTTTAAGAACTGGGATATATTTTTTGAGGGAAATAAAATATAGGAAAATTCAACTGACAGAGATCATACTGTACTTGACTTTTCTGTTCTTTGCTACATTTATTTGTTGAGACACACGTCTGTTCTTAGCCTTTTTTTAATGGCTCTGTTAAATAGAATGGACACAGTACACTGCACAAACTTAAAGACAATTTAAGTTCTGAAATATGCATATACCCATGGAACTGCCAACACAATCAAGAAAAGGAACATATCCATCACTTGCAAGTGTTTTTATGCCTCATTCATAAAGCCCTTTTTTATCCACACATTCCACCCCTTCACTGATATGCTTTCTATCGTTAGACATGTGTTTGCATTTTTCTATATTCTTGTGTGGTTTGCCCCTGGGGTGGATTACCATAGTGGGGGGATATTTGAGCCTTTCCCCAAGTCATTAAAAAACCTCCAGAGAGTAGCCCCTTGTCCTCTCCAGGGAGTGGGGGGAAAGGATCTTTAATCATAACAATCCTGGGGGGAGAAATCTCAGAAATAAGACATCTGCTTCTGTGCCTTGTTGTTTTGCAGAATAGCAATGATTGCTTTAGCAGCTTCTATTGCCATGTGTGTACAATAAGTAAATGAACATAAAATTGAATGAACGCATAAAAGAAGGATAAACCCACCCAGCTTAACAAATCCACTCTCTCACCTGCTGTGCCCTGACACATGAAAGAAAGATTCACGGGATCATAAGGATTAATAAAATAACAGTCTCTGTTAACAATATTGACAGGAGGTATAAGGATAATTTGTCTGATGTGGGACCAACAGCTTAACTGCTTAATTCTTTTCTTTTTTTTTTTAAGGGCAATTCATTCATTTATTGTTTAAAGATTGCAAGACAACATCTGAATTTCTGTAGCACAATTTAAATGTTTTACTTTTTTGATAAAGCAGAGTATAATAGAAAAAACAATTAGTTTCCAGTAATATCTATATCTCTATTCAGAATTAAGTCTTCCACAGACATGTAACCTGGAAACAGAAGCCTGTTACAATAAGCAAAGCTTCAACAGAGCTGCCACTTTTCGGGCCAGGGAAAAGTTCATCCCTATAGGAGGAGGATGTGCTATGTAAAATGGCTGCAAGGTCACAGCCTTGAGGGCACTGGAAGTCTATTATCCTATCCCACATTAAGTAGTTTGGTGAACTTCAAACGTCCGTTCATCTGCAACCAAGCTGGCAAACTTTAACTGATATTTCAAGCAGGTAAAAAATAAATTAAAAGAAATCCTTACATTGATGTTCCTTGATTTACACTGTTAAATGGTTCATTAACATGTAATTCTGGCTAAGAATTACATTTGAGACTCCTTGCTCAGATTTTGGTTAACAGTACAAATCTTTCAGAAATTCAAGTTCTTATTAATCAATAATTTGTCAGCTAGGATACATTCAGGCATCAGCTGCAATTACAGAATAGGTGCACTGCCTCAGCGCTTTGGAAAGACATAATCTAGAACACTACTAGCAGACAAAATATCTGTTACTAGACAGCACAGGTGCAGTACAGCAAGACAAAAACATATATTCATGTGTGCTGGGGACCAGCCGGAGAAAGAGGATTTCACCGCCCAGGGTCACAAGGGAAGGGGTAAGGAACTGAAAGTAGCACCGACGAATGGGGTCAGAAGGACCAAGACAACTGATGGTTGCAAGGCAAATTTTATTGCGCTACAGTTGCAGATTATATAGACTAGAAATCGGAAGGTTGCCAGATGGTGGTTTACATTATCTACAGACTGTTTCGGCTCAAGGTTAACTTCCCTGGGAGGAAACCCATAAACCGAGAAGCATCAAAAATAACCTGCATGTGCAGGGGGGAGACAGCTTTGCTTGTCTCATTTTACATTCTTTCTGATCTCTGGGCCCTGGTGATTTATCTCCCATGGAATGGAACAAGGAGGGGAACAAGTAGGGACAGTCCCTTTGAGCAGCGGCGGCATGCCTGGCATGTCCTTACCTGCTCTCAAGGCTGACTGCTTCCCACAGGTCCCCCTTTTTTATTTTTTAACTTTTGCTGCAAAATAATTCCATGAAGTTTAGTGCCGAGAGTAGTGTACTGTTGCATGAGGATACGAAACAGACATGAGAAGATTAATATCAATAATAGGCAAATTATGGCCAGGGTAATAAATCCTGACAACCTTCCGGTAATCCAAGACTGAGGGTTTAACCACTTTAAATGATCCAGTGAAGTTTGAATTACATCTTCTGGCGAACTATCATCAAGATGTGCATTTTGTATATCCTGAATTTCAGCATTTAATTTCTTAAGATCAAGACTAATATTTATCTGACCAAACACTCAGCAGATGCATTTTTACTTTTTCCCATTCCCAAATAAAGTCATTGTACTTTTAAGGAGTAACACACATCCATGTATACTTTGCATGACAAGCTAAACGCATCCTCAATTTTAATGCTGCCATCTGATCTCCAATCCCCAAAATTGCGTTTTTAAATTCATCTAACTTGTTATTAATCTGTAAATCTATGTGACTTTGTAAAGATAAAGCAAGACTGGTATGTTGAGATAACTGATTAGCAAAGTGAGCATGATGAATACTCCGTGAAAGAACAAGACCGGCAGTAGCCACGGTAGCAGACAGAGCAGCCGAGGCAAGTAAACTTACTATTAGCCACCCAAGAAAGCGTCTCCTTCTCTGCAAGGCTTTAGAGAGTTCCACCCATGCCTGTACTCCAGTATCTTCATACCAAGGTTCTCTCAGATGTACAGGCACCATAACATATATGGGTTGCTTTAGTATAAGCACAGATTGCGTTCCTGCAGAAGGGAACATACAACTGCTAAAAATACAATTAACACAGCTAATATTATATCCTCCTTTGGAAGAATTACCAATGTTAATAGAACCACACAAACGTGTATATGGAGGAGTAACACAAGTTCTAACAGGTGTATTGGAATAAGTTAGAACTAGTTTCCATATATCCCAGTTCTTTTGAAATGTGATAAACCTATCTATGATGGGAATACAAGAGATAAGAATTGACATCTTGGTATAATCTATAGTACACCATATTTGGTTATTATTCCAAGATGCATTGCAATGTTCAAAATTGGATCCAGGAAAGTTAACGGTCATAAAGGGAGGAAATTGATTTTTTGATTTTCTCTTAATAGTAACCTTATGTCCAGCTATAAGTATCCCTTGTCCTCCAAGTAAACGCTTCATACAGAAATAATTTCCTGAATCTTCACCTGTAACCTTGGCTATAGTAATAGCGGAATCCCTAAGTGGTGAGGCGTATGAGATTCGACCTCTAACATTAATAGGTTAACCATTTTATACCAAATGATGGTATCCTTAAGATCCTCTCGTCGGCTGGTAGCCGGGCATGTAAGAGTAATGTTGGTTCCTGTAAAACGAAGGATGCCTGGAGAGCCTGACAAACTAATTGATTGATCCGTTCCCTCATAAACATCTGTATGCTCATAACTAATAGCCTTTACACATCCAGTTTCCAGATTCAATGGGCTAAGACAGACAGGATGGGTACTAAACCAGTTAGTATAATTTACAGACATATTGGTTTGTTTTATATTCCCAATAAGAGGCCCATAAACACTTATCATTGTAAAATACAGGAAACTCTGCTTCAGACCACGATATGGGTTGTAATAGTGGAGGATCAGGTACATAGGCCCAGTAAGTTGCTGCATTAACAGAGGGAACACGTGAAATGGTTGCCAACATAGCCAAAAATAAAGTTACAGGTGTAACAGGATTATTCTGTTGTTTCACTGACTCTTGAGCTCATGAAACCAGTTGTTTAATTTGTCCCCAAGTTGGAACATCACTCCTTTGAGTCGTCCTGGCAAGTGGTCTTCTCTTCCTCTTCTCTTTCTGAATCAACACTGTCAAATTTTCGAGAGAGATGCAGAGCTTCTTCATCTTCTGAACTAGTTGTGAGCTGTGGCGAGCCATCTGTTTGCTTGACTAAGCGCTCAGGAAACCAGCAAGGTCCAGGCGCTGATCTGGGAAAGATACACACGTGACCACGTCCCCAAATCAACACAGGATCAGGACCACGCCAAGTGCTGGTTAACGGATCTTTCCAGAGGACCTCCGGAGATTGAGAGGCCAATCCTGGCTCAGCCACCAACCTTCCCCCTGCAGAGCAGCCAAATTTGTCAACAGTGAGAACATTTAAAATAAACAGAGCATGATTTATAAGGTTATGTGGCGTTGTTCTATACAATTCCCCCCTTTTTATTTTTTCAATAGTTAGCTTTAAAGATCTATTTGCACGTTCTATAATACCTTGTCCTTGAGGGTCATATGGAATGCCTGTAATATGGGTAATTCTGTAATGAATTACAAAATGTTGCAAAAGCAGCACTAGAGTAAGCGGTCCCATTATCTGTTTTAATAATTTTGGGAAGGTTCATGAAAGCAAAACAGTGTAATAAATGAGTGATAACATGTTTAGTAGCTTCTCCGGTCTGTGCTGTAGCACAGAGGAAACCAGAGTAAGTATCGATAGTGACACGAACAAACTGTAATTTCCCAAAAGACGGGATATGAGTAACATCCATTTGCCATAAATGTCTAGGTAATAATCCACGAGGATTAACAACATAATGTGGAACAGGAAGGTGAGGTAAGCACTGTGGGCATTGCTTAACAATTTGTCGGGCGGCTTCACGAGTAAGGGAAAATTGTGTGTGTAATGTAGCCGCCGACTGACGGTGTAAAGCGTGCAACGGCTGTGCTGCTTGTGAAGCAGTTTGATCATAACTTACCATAATATGAGGGTGTCCAGGACATGGACCATGAGTATCAACAGTATGAAGATAATGAATGCAGTACATTAGCCATTCTTGACAGCATGACGAACGGAAAGGAGGAGTATGGTAAATTGGGACATGTCCTGCTTTAGGGAAAAGAGATTGAGGAGGAGGAGTAACTTCAACTCTATTCTTGGGAGGAAAATGTACAGGATAAAGATCACGTTTAGATCGAGTTAAAACATCTGCAGTCGCATTAAGTTTAGTCAATGGACCAGGCAAGTTAGAATGAGCACGGATATACAGACCTGCAACAGGACCATCATGGGAACGAATAAGCTGTTGAAGCAAACGAAAAGAGGATGATAATTCAGGGTTATTAGTATGTCCTATGGTCGCAGTCTCCAGAAGAAATCACAAGCTAATAAGATATTTACTATCAGAAAACAAATTAAAGACATAGAAGGCAAATGTTTAAAAGACATAATGACAGCATACAGTTCAACTTCCTTCCTGAAGTCAAGGAAGTTTCTTTAATGAGGTTTGTTCCGTCGTCAATGATTACAGTAGCCACTCCTGAAGAAGAACCGTCCGTAAAAACCAAAGGTACATGAGGAACAGGCTGTTGCCTAATTATAGAAGGAAAGATATGAGTTAAGTTTGCTGAACTGGATCAATTTATCAGCAGGGTAATGGCATTCCAAGGTACCTGAAAATCCTGCAAGAGCAAGACCCCATTCATTACTATGTTGAAAAAGCCAATTTTGTTGACTAACTGAATAAGGGATAATAATTTGAGAAGGTTCTATACTTACAGGTTGTAAGCATCTAGTTCTACCTTGCATTACTAAATTATTAATAAGTTCATAATAAGGGTTAATAACTTTAGAGGGTGTAGTTTTCATATGGATCTATTCAATAATTCCAACAGTTTGCCATAAGATGGCAGTAGGCACATGAGGAGTTGGACAAATTATTAAGAAAATTGGAAGGTGAGTATGAATTCTAGTTAATTGTGTAGAACTGATAGATCTATTGACTATTTGTAAAGCTTGAAATCCTTCTGGAGTCATAGAGCGTGAAGAAGAAGGATCTGAGTCACCTTTAAGAATATCAAACAAAGGCTGTAATTGAGCAGTAGTAAGTTTTAAGGAAGGCCTTAGCCAATTAATATCTCCAAGTAATTTTTGTAAAGCATTTAATGTTTTTAAATTATCAACTCGAATTTGCAGTTTTTGAGGCCTAATAGTAGTGTTATCAATATATTTTCCCAAATATAAAAATGGAGATTGTCTTTGAATTTTTTTTGAGGCAATGACCAAGCCAAATGATTGTAAGGACTGTTGTAAAAATTGAAAAGCAGTCTCTAATAAAGAAATATTATCAGTGGCTAAAAGTATATCATCCATATAATGTATGAGATATAACGATGGAAACCTTTTTCTCACAGGAGTCAAGGCCTGAGCCATGTATTTTTGGCATAATGTAGGACTATTTGCCATGCCCTGAGGCAATACTTTCCATTGAAATCTCCTCATGGCTTCCTTAAAATTTAAGGCAGGCAAGCTAAAAGCAAAATGTTTTCTATCTTCAGGAAACAAAGGAATAGTGAAAAAACAATCTTTTAACTCTATAACTAAAAGATGATAATTATGTGGTATGGCTGTTGGAGAGGGTAGGCCTGGTTGAAGAGCTCCCATTATTAGCATAGTTTTATTAACAGCTCTTAGATCCTGTAATAACCTATATTTTCCAGATTTTTTCTTGATAATAAAAATAGGAGTATTCCAAGGACTACTGGAAATTTCTAAATGCCCTAATTGTTCCAGTACTGATTGTTCTGCAGCTTCTAATTTCTCCTTTGTGAGGGGCCATTGGTCCACTCATACAGGGTCATCAGTCAGCCAAGTAATTGGATCAGCAGTGAGTGGAGGAGAATCCAAGGCTCCTAAGAAAAACCCAAACCTTGTCTATCATTTTTTATTTTCACATCAATAGGATGGACAGTTCCTTGTTGATTTGTTCCCAGCCCTTTTGTGGGAAGAAATCCTTGATCCAACATCATATTAGAGACTTGAGAATCTGGACTATAAAGTAATACTCCCATTTCTTTTAATATATCTCGGCCCCAGAGGTTTAAAGGCAGCCCAGGCAAAACATAAGGCTGGAAGTATCCTGAATGGCCCTCACTATCTTGCCATAATAATAACTGACTACTTTGCATAGGAGAAGAACTTTGTCCTATTCCGTGAAGTTCTGTAATAGTAGGACTAATGGGCCAACGTTTAGGCCAGTGTATCTGCGTCATAACAGAGACATCAGCTCCAGTGTCTAACAAACCTGAAAAAACCTTTCCATTAATGGTTCATTTCATTTCTGGACGTTCTTTCCCTATCTTCTGAATCCAGTAGGCAGCATTAGACGATCCAAAAGCCTTTGTTTCTCTCTTTTGATGTTGTAAAATTTGTCCATGAAGTACAAAGGGCAAAAGTAGCAATTGTGCAATTTTATCACCAGGAGAAATAATTGTTGTATTTTTAATAGTTTGTGCCATGACTTTTATTTCTCCTTCATAGTCAGAATCTGTGACTCCTGGCATAATAGTTAAACCTTTCATGGTGACACTACTTCTTCCCAATAATAGTCCCATCAAACCCTTGGGTAAAGGTCCACAGATGCCCGTAGAGAGGGCCTGAGGACCCATTTCAGGAGTTAATACATATCGGGCGGAGGTACTGAGCTCCAGTCCTGCGCTTCCTGGTGTTGCTCTGGAGAGCGAGGATATTGTATGTTTCTGTTTTTGGTTAATGTCTGATTGATAATTTGAGGAGGATACACAGACATTGCCCTTATTATTTGTTGGGGCCAGGGAAGGCCCCGGGAGGAGTTTCCCGACAGTGGTGGCCCATCCTTGTGGGCCACTGAGCAACAGTCTTGTGCCCAATGTTTTCCCCTATTGCATTTAGGGCATAAACCAGGGATTTTCTGACCATCTGGAGGTTTCTGAGTAGGGAAGGAAGGACTAGGGTTAGAATTAAAAGATCTACATTCGCTAGCAAAATGACCTGCCTTTCCGCATTTAAAACAAGTCTTCGTTTTCTTTTGATTGTTTTTAAACCCCACTTTAGTTAATGCTGCCGCCACAGCAGCACCCTGTATATAAGTAGGCCCAATGTCTGCACAAAGGCGAATATAATCCTCCAATGTTCCCCGTTTTCTCCAAGGTCGAATCGCAGCCTGAGACGCATTATTAGCATTCTCAAAAGCAAGTTGCTTAACTACAATTGTACCAGTGAGTCCGTCCACAATGAGTCTCCCCACTGCCTGTGACAACCTATCTACAAAATCAGCATATGGTTCATCAGGTCCCTGTCTAATTGTTGAAAGATCCTCAGTTTTGTGTGTAGAAGGTCATTTCCTCCAGGCTTGTAATGCCAAATGATTTATTTGAGGATAAGCAACAAAGGGATAAGTTAATTGATCTTGCAAAGAAAGATACTGTCCTTCCCCAATCAGCATATGATAATCAACTGGAATATTATGGGCAGCATTCTTTTCTGCTTGTTCAGCAGCCCGTTCATAAAAATCAAACTTCCATATTAAATAATCTCCACCATTTAAACAAGCTCGTGCAATAGACTTCCAATCAGCGGGGGGAAGAGCTTCTCCTGTCAACCATAGCAGCAGTAAAAGGAGCAGTGGGCCCATATTGAGCACAGGCAGATTTTCAATCTTTCAAAACTTTCAAAGGGAGAGCCTGATGCTCCCTAGTAGCTTGTTGAGGATTATTAGGACCAGGTCTTTCTATGACGGGACAACAGAAAATAGGATCTTCTCCTCGTTTTATGGCTCCTTGTACAGCGCGCTGCAAGGGACTGAGCATTTTTACAGATGTAGATTTTTGAGCAAGACAGTCCTTATTAACCTGCAGCTTTCTCACTGACTTATCTATCACAGCCATTAGAAAATCATCCTCAGGATAGTTCTCTCTTTTATGTTTACAAGCCTCATCTGTTAAGTCAAAATGTTCCTCTTCATCTAAACTATTTAAATTAATTAGCTCTTTCGGTTTAGGAAGTGGCGACACAGTAGCTGATAATACAGTCTCTCCTTCTGTCAGAGGCTTATGTTTTTCTGACTTTACATTCAAATCAACACTATCATGAGAAGCAGCTAAACATATTTTTATCAGATTCCACAAACTATATGTAACAACAGGAGTATGAGTAGGCCCTCGAGACTCATAATAATTTTTTAAATCTTCTCCAACTTTCTGCCAGATTTCTATGTCAACAGAGCCGCCATCAGGAAACCAGGGAGATACACCATGGATATGCTGTAAAAATTCAGTCAACTGTGAGGTAGAAACTTTATTACCCCGAGCTTTAAGCATCGAAAGTAAAACCTGAGCAAATAATTCACACTCCTTTGAGCCCTTTGGCCCCATCTTATTTTACTTCTGACTATTGCCTTATGCCTCTATTAGTTTCACTTTTACTGGTGGCCACACATATTTTGCATAAGGGTTCTCTTACCTGCACTTCCTTTTTCTTTCAATTGCCTTCACGCTTCAGGTCCCTGTTCGAGTGCCACTTGCCGCGGACCAGCCGGAGAAAGAGGATCTCAGCGCCCAGGGTCAGAAGGGAAGGGGTAAGGAACGGAAGTAGCACCGACGGGTGGGGTCAGAAGGACCAAGACAACTGATGGTTGCAAGGCAAATTTTATTATGCTACAGTTGCAGATTATATAGACTAGAAATCGGAAGGCTGCCAGATGGTGGTTTACATTATCTACAGACTGTCTCGGCTCAAGGTTAACTTCCCTGGGAGGAAACCCATAAACCCAGAAGCATCAAAAATAACCTGCATGTGCAGGGGGGAGACAGCTTTGCTTGTCTCATTTTACATTCTTTCTGATCTCTGGGCCCTGGTGATTTATCTCCCATGGAATGGAACAAGGAGGGGAACAAGTAGGGACAGTCCCTTCGAGCAGCGGCCTCATGCCTGGCATGTCCTTACCTGCTCTCAAGGCTGACTGCTTCCCACACATATGTTGCCTTGTTTAAGCCTCAAGCCCTCGATCCTTTGTTGAAATACAATAATTTCACTCCTATGGTTTTCAATACCAAAAACTCAACCTCCAGGAGGGCTAAAGTCTAATTTGTACTCCAAACCAAGTAGCAGTGCAGTTCACTACTACTGAGGCTGGATCCATAAAGACTTCAAGACCACGTCCAGAAGACAAGTTATTATATATAATACCCTAGAAGGTCTGAAACATAATTATCATATACATAGCTGGTCCTTCAGAGCTTTTGACCTATAACATGTTTTTTGATGAAAGTTATTTAATGTACTGGAGATAACTGTGACTTACTGATCAAATATTTGAATACTTATACTTACCTGGGATTTCATTTCTGCTGAAAGAAAAAGGAAGAACAGGACTCACTAAAAAAAAAAAACAAACTTTAGAAATGAAAGTAAAAATCTTAACACACACTATCACTTTTGGAAGCAGCACAGAGGGGCAGTCAACGGTAAAACACTGGTGAAATAGGTCAAAACTCTGGGCCAAAAATCCATTGTCGTTATCATCAGTGACAGTACCACAACTGTGCCCTTCAGAATTAATAATCACTCCTAAGGATCTTCATTTGGCACCAGATGATGCGTTTAAGAGAAACGCTCTGGGAGGTTTTGAATCAGACTTGGTTTTTTGTTAGCCAAGTTACAGGAGAATTTTTAAAGTGGGGGGAGGGGAAGAAGGAAACGGACCAGGAAAAGAATTTAAGCCATCATCTATAAACCAACAAGGCACTGATAGTTCCAAACATTATGTCAGAAACTAAAATGACTGATACAGGCTCAAGTGGTTTATAAAACCTATAAAAAGACTACACCAGCAAAGTCCCCATTTATCTGTAGAGTTCAGAAACTAAAACAAGGAATATTTTAGCTTAAAACCTTATCTCAAGAGAATCATATACACTTCACATGAATAAAAATACCTGAAACCAAACATTTTTAAAAGCTCCAATACCCCAAATATAAAGAAAAATATTAATCCAGAAGACTCAATCAATCCATGATAATCACAGAACGGCTGGGCAATCTCTATCTCCCTTCCACACTAACCATCCATCCCATGGAAGACCAAGGGAGATCAGACCTTCCAGACTTACCTTCCAGACCTTCCAGACACCTGGCTGCTGCAAAATTCTATGGAGACTCCTTGTGGAACAGCAGTTTCCCATCTCTTGTGTCTCTCCCTATCATGATCATGATCATGCAGGAAGCAAGTCTGGCTGTGCTATTTCTTATCATTGTCTGTCACCCATCTGCAGCATGGTATTGTACAGATAAGGAAAAAGTAGTTCCCTTTCCCCCAGAAGGTTGAGGCTCAGGTACAGGGTAATTCTCCTGTGCACACAGTCCTTATTTAGGCCGACTCAGTGACTTCAACAGGCTTAATCATGTGATCAGGTTTGTTGCCAGCTGCGTAATGCTCCCACATCTGTAGATAGAGCCGCTCTAGGTCCACTGTGTATTGTTTGGTGTTGAACAGAGGGCTAGATGTTCTCTGCTTCCAGACTTTGCCACGAAGTTTCTTCAGGTATTCTAGATCAGTTCCCAGTTTCACAGCTATGTCTTCATATTCTTGTCTATTTTGAGCAATAAGCTCAAGACAGCCTAAACAAGTGAGCTGGGAAGCTGCAACTCGGGAAGCAAGAGTCTCTCCTGGCATAGTCACCATGGGTGTCCCTGACCAAAGGACATCCATCCCTGTGGTGTGTCCATTACAGAGTGGAGTGTCCAAGCAGACATCAGCCAGCTGGCCTCTCCGAACATGTTCCTCTTTAGGAGCAACAGGTGAAAAAATGATACGGTTCTGGGGAAGGCCCATGTTTTGTGCATACTGTTGAATATTAGGTTCTCCTACTGCTGGAAAACGCAACAGCCACAGTACACTATTGGGAACACGCTTCAGAATATTTGCCCACATCTGCAAAGTAGATGGGTCAATTTTATACAACTGATTAAAGTTACAGTACACAATGGCATCTTCCGGTAACCCGTACTGAGAACGTGTGGTTACAATAATGGTACGGGGAACCTCCTCTCCAGTGGCAGCCTTAATGTTGATCTGGCTAGTTGCCAGTCCATTGCTAAGACTGAATCCATTAATTGTTATCTGAATTTGTCCTCTGTTAATCATTTCAATAACTGCCTCTGCAATAGTATTCATAGGAATGACAGGCATATTAAGAGCTGTATTACTGCTGTCTGCATTGTCTCCTCCATCAGGACATTTCATCTTGACAATCTGCACATCTGGGAGACTATCAAGAAATGCTTTGAGGTCGATGCCATTCAGCACAATCCGATTGTCATAAATGTGCCCATTGGACTGAAAATCGATGACTGCTTTCTTCTTCAGGTGAGGGAACATATTAGCATGATCACCAATAAAGAAAGTATGGGGCATATAAGCCAGTTTCTCAGAATACTGCTCAGCAACTTCAGCAGGTGAAGTTTCCTGATCTGTGATGATATAATCCATGAAAAGCACGCCACTGGTCCCAGGGTAGCCCAGCCACATTGCCTGAATAGGAGCTGGCCTGAGAGCAAAGAGTTCATTTCGAGCACCCCTGGTATAACCATTCATATTTACAAGGATGTGTATACCATCTTGATGGATGCGATCAGCTGCTTTCCCATTGCATGGAATCTGAGAAAGATCAATGAAATGATGGGCTTCTGCCATCACCTTCGCTCGGAAGTTTGTGCCATCATCTGGGCTCAGGGCATAACAGAATACCTCAAATTTATCAGGATTGTGCATGCCTGGAATAGACTGCATAAGATGAGAAGTAGGATGATTCCCAAAGTCAGAACTCACGTATCCTACACGCAGTCGACCATCACTGAGCTTCAAGTCTTTTGGATGTTCGTACGGTGGTTTATGAAGGACACTGATCTCATCCAAGCAGAGGTTCCCGTGGCTCTCAGCAATAGCCTTCCTGAAGCCATGAGAAAGAGGATAGAGCATACTATGATGAGGCTGCACAGAAGGCAACCTATTCTTCTCCAGCTGGTCAGCCACAATGCTGACCAACTTCTTCATTCGCTCATCATAGTCTGTCCAATCACAGACAATCTGCAGGCAATGAGCCAAATCACAATAAGCGTCAGGAAAATCAGGTTCAAGCTTCAGAGCAGTGCGATAAGAAGCAATTGCTTCTGGAATATTCCCTGAATGCTTGTGAATGGAAGCCAGATTGCTGTGGGCATCCGCAAGTGCAGGGTTAATCTGAATGGCACGAGTATAACACTGCAAGGCTCCCTGAACATCCTGCATCTCCTTTAGAGTGTTTCCCATGTTACAGTAGGCATCAGCAAAGGTAGGACTGATTCGAACAGCCTCCTTATAATGCATCAGAGCTTCCTGCAGTTTTCCCTGCTGCTGCAATACACTTGCTAAATTTGAATGGGCAACAGCAAACTCTGGGAAGACTTCTAATGCTTTACAATACAAGCGAACTGCCTCTTCAATGTTCCCCTGGTCTCCTTTGATATTGGCTAGGTTATTCAGAGAGTCTGCATGGGTGGGACACAGCCGCAGAGCTGTATTATAACAATCTTCTGCTTCGGCAACACTGCCCTTCTCTTCCAGAGCGTTGGCTAGGTAGCAGTAAGCATCAGGGAAATGTGGTTGCAATTCAATAGCTCGCCTGTAGGTGTCTATTGCCAGATCTATCAGGCCTTGCTCATAGTATACACAAGCCAGGTTGGCATGTACCACAGCATGATTTGGGCTCAAGCTTAGGGCACAAAGGTAAGCTGCCACAGCTCTGTCAAAAATCCGTGCCTCTTGCAAGACATTTCCTAAATTGATATAAGCATCCAGAAAACTGGGGTCAAGGGTGACAGCCTTTTCAAAGTGATGAATTGCAAGCCAAATCTCCCCTTGTGCATTGAAAACACAGCCAAGATTACTCCAAGCTACTGCAAAGTTCGGTTGCGTCTCCATTGCTTTCAAATAACATGCCTTGGCTCCTTCCAAGCGACCCAGGGCTTTGAGCAGGTTCCCCAGGTCACTGCGAACACAGTACAAATCAGGATTGCACTGAAGAGCAGAGACGTAAGCTTGTACTGCCCCTTCCATGTCGCCTGCTGCTACCAAAGCGGCTGCCAGGTTAATATAACCATCGATGAAATCTGGCTTGAGATGCAATGCATGCCGGTAATGCTCAATTGCTTCCTGCAACTGCCCTCTTTCCTTGTACACATTCCCCGAATTCGAATAGGCTTCTGCCAGAAGAGGGTTCTGTTTAATTGCCAGAGTACTAAAGTGGGCAGATCTGTCCAGCCTTCGACACTGGAAGTGTAGAGATGAAAGTAATAAAAGTACTCCAGTATTGTCTGGCTCTTGTCTCCACAGCTGCATGCAGTGTTTCTCAGCTGCCTCAAAATCTCCTGCCTGATATTCTCGATGTGCCAACTCAGCTAACCCTTGGAAGGAAAGCATACGTTTCGTTGGTTCTGTGCTGTCGGCCACGTTGGCCACAGAAGACGCCATCTGGAGCTTCTGGAGAGAGTGAGAAAAGGGGGTAATTGAGTCCCGCTGCCGCCACTACTGGCAAGAATGTTTCTAGAGGTAGCAAATATGAGGGCAGCAGCCGTACCACTGCTTTGGCAGGCTTAAGTGGCGGCGACACTTACAGGCACCGAAACTTAGGAACTCTGGTTGGTCGTCTAACTGTCACGCTCTTGAAATCTTAATTCTTAACCCTGCCCTCTTCCACCATTTTTCTCCTAATCAGGGAATAAAAATTACCTATACACTTGCCTTAGAAGAAATCAAAAGTCAGTAGTCCAAACACTTTTCAAAATTTTGTTTTCTGCCCAGTTGGAAAGGAAATACATGATTGACTTTACTTCATCATTCATATAGTCAATGTGGAAAACATTAGGGCCGTGAATTTCAATACAGTAAGATCAGAAAATTTTAAATTGGCCTTCCCAAACCACTAATAAGTAACCGATGTTGTATATAATGCTAAAATCTTAGAGACTGAGTTTGATATTTTAAAAGTTCTGAAAGGATTAGCTAATTTCTCCTCATCATATTTCTCATGCCTCAAACCTGAGTATTACTTTTTTAAAAATAAATTTATTTATTTTTATTTATTTATTTTTATTTTGGCTGCGTTGGGTCTTCAATGCTGCGTGCAGACTTTCTCCAGTTGCGGCGAGCGGGGGCTACTCTTTGTTGCGGTGCCAGGGCTTCTCATCACAGAAGCTTCTATTGTTGTTCCACAACTCTATGGGTTCCTTTTTAGGTCCTATGAAGAACCCTAGAAATTAATTCATGGAATTATAGGTTTTTGCAAAATTGTCAAAAGTGAGATATTTTCACTTCCATCAGGTAAGACCAGCGTCTCTTTCTTTGCCAATTTTCCTTCTATCATATTCCACTATGTTGGATCATATTGGAATGGCCACAGGCTTTTTTGAAATCTGGCTAAGGAGATTTTCTTTTGTTCTGTGGTACGCGGACCTCTCACTGTTGTGGCCTCTCCCGTTGTGGAGCACAGGCTCTGGACGCACAGGCTCAGCGGCCATGGCTCACGGGCCTAGCCGCTCCGCGGCATGTGGGATCTTCCCGGACCGGGGCACGAACCCGTGTCCCCTGCATCGGCAGGTGGACTCTCAACCACTGCGCCACCAGGGAAGCCCTAAGGAGATGTTTTAAGTGAGGCTATTATGTGATTTTCAGACACCACCATATGTAATTGACTATATACTATCCCATTACAGGAATAACTTCCAGTACTCATACTGACTACTCTACTGACTTAACTAGCACAAGACACAGAAGCATAAGGACAAAAACCACCTTACAATATAGCCATGTCTTGCACTTCACAGCTCTCAAAGCATGTGCGTTTGAAGAAGAAAAAACCAACTGAAAAGTACAAAACCAGAAGCTATTCTGTGGAAAATTATTTCAATCATCAGGCATGTGAAAGATAAGTCAAAGATTCAGTTTTCATCAATGCTTAGTCAAAACGGGAAATTTTCTTCTGTCAAGAATATACTCCAGGGGCTTCCCTGATGGCGCCGTGGTTAAGAAGCCACCTGCCAATGCAGGGGACAAGGGTTCGAGCCCTGGTCCGGGAAGATCCCACATTCCACGGAGCAACTAAGCCGGTGTGCCACAACTACGGAGCCTGCGCTCTAGAGCCCGTGAGCCACGACTACTGAGCCTGCGAGCCACAACTACTGAAGCCTGCGTGCCTAGCGCTCGTGCTCTGCAACGAGAAGCCACGGCAATGAGAAGCCTGTGTACCGCAACAAAGAGTAGCCCCCACTCCCTGCAAGTAGAGAAAGCCTGCGCACAGCAACGAAGACCCAACACAGCCAAAAATAAATAAATAAATAAATAAAAGAATATACCCCATCAACAATGTGTGTAATGGAATGGTGTGAATGAGTATTTTATCAGAATTCCTGTAATGCACAAACCTATAGCAGTACTGAAATCAGTAATGCATTTATAATAGTAAATATTTATGAGGAAGTAATCCATAGAGGTTTTCTCAAAGTTAACAATGAAAATTAATGTGACATTATCAATAATAAATTGTGAAGCTGAAATAAACTTTTCTAAACTATTAATAACTAGAAGCAAATTCTAATCAACCATGTTACAAGAAATCTATGTCTATAAACTACAAAGTTTATTTCTTAAAATTTTATTTCGAAAATACATAAACTGTCGTATGAGGAGGCAGTTAAAGAATATATAGCTAAAAGAGTGGGGGAAAAGTTTTATAGAGACACATCTGGCAGTAGTTAATTTTTAAATGTCATTTTTCTAGATTTTGTGACACCTAGAGTATTGATATTTGAAAGCATTTAAAAAATTGTAATTTGAAGATTTGCTACTTCCAGGTAGAATAAAATATTTGGAAGCAAAACAACGTTTCCACTGAGAAAAACAAAAAAAGCCAAATAAAATAGCCAGCATTCAATCAAAAAGTTCTAGACAAACCAAGAGGTAGAATCATATGACTAAAATTCTAAGAACAGATAATACAAAAATATTTATATAAGATATTGTGTATCTTTATCAGGAAAAGTCTTTCTCAAGAAAAGACTTTAAAATCATCAGAATTAATATTATATTTTATTTGTATATTTATATATAGATATTTATATATTTATATAAAGAACTTAAAGATAAAGCCCTAGTTAAGGCAGTGACAATAGTAGCAGTGGGAGTGAAAAGAAATGGTTATATTCAAGCACATTTTGTCAGGAAAAGTCCAAGATCAAATGTCTGACTGCATACATGGGATGGATAGACGGAGTGGGAAAAATCAAAAGTTAACTATAGAGGTTCTAGTGAAGATGGGGTTGCCGTCACCCAACCCAAGGGGTTGTGATCATCCCCAAGGTCTAGGAGACTCAAAGGGAAGGTCATGGTCAGAGGCAAAGTTAATTGGTGGGAAAATAAGACTCCCAGTCTCTCCATCTCCTTATACCAGTTTTTTTTTTAACATCTTTATTGGAGTATAATTGCTTTACAATGGTGTGTTAGTTTCTGCTTTATAACAAAGTAAATCAGTTATACATATGTCCCCATATCTCTTCCCTCTTGCATCTCTCTCCCTCCCACCCTCCCTATCCCACCCCTCTAGGTGGTCACAAAGCACTGAGCGGATCGCCCTGTGCTATGCGGCTGCTTTCCACTAGCTATCTATTCCTTACACCAGTTTTGTTTTTCTGCTCATATACGTAGCAGCATTTCATTCAAGGGGAATGTCATTGATCTGACTGGTCAAATTAAACAACATAGTTCAAGGCATATTTACAGTGGTTAGTTCCTCCACAATTTAGAAAGTCACATTCACAATTTCCCTCTTCCTACGCCGCGGAACACATTGGCCATTCCTCCGAAGTTTCCACTCCACAGAGTGGACCAGAGATGACGTTAGCCCAGAACTGAGAGCTTGGCATGAAATGGTGTCAGCCCCACGTAGAGCTCTGGCATAAGTTATAACCCAACCCAGCTCTACAGAGAGCTCTGCATGGAATCCTGGGAGTAAACTCAGCCATAATAATGGGATTCTGTTTTTCATTTGCTTTTCTTCCTTGCTTAACTTTCCCTGGCCACTCTGACAAACAAACTTTCAGGCATTCCTGGACCACTCACTAACTTTATTCCATTTAATCTCATCCAGATTCCCAAGAAAATTACTAACTATAAGGAGGGAAATTTGGAACATGGTGAGTGTTAGATGCTTGAAATATACAGGTCATTGAATCCAGTTAAGTAGCAAATTATCTGGATCTCAAATATGCCAGTAGAATAGCAGACTAAGCTCAATTTAATGTACTCTTACTGGAGACACATGTAAATTCTGGGTCAATTTTGAAAAAGTTAAAAGCACATAGCTGAGATTAAAAGAAAGAAAGGAACACCTGCATGTTTCAGAAAGTAACAGAGAAATTAAATCCAGAGAAAGAAGAGCGGACTGATGTCTGTGGGTTCCGTTCCTTAGTATAGGCCTTATGTAAATAGGGGCTGGAGCTAGAAATCTAACATTACCTTGAGGCCAGGAATTTAGACTCAGGATGGAATAATATTGAGAAGTTGGTACAGATATCCTACAGAAATTTCATGAGGAACTGCTTAGTCCATTAAGAGGGCCAAGGGAGGTGGTGAGGAAGACTGGTATCTCTTGAAAACCTTCAGGTACGGAAAACATCAACACCTCTGAAAAGTAGGCCTGTCCTTCCCAGCGTTGTGATGGCCAGGTTGTCACTAACCTGTAAGGCCCTGTATGAATCAGAAACTGCAAGGAGAGTAATTCAAAGAAAAACAGATGCAGGATGGGCGTGGCAATAAATCCTAGGACCCTATCAGAAACAAAATTAAAACCACTCTAAAGGGAAATTTTAACAAACCAGAGCAGATAGTATCCTAACCAGAATAGAATAATAATTCTGAGGAAGTTACTTTAGTTATTTAAGTAATATTCAATGCATTTCCATGGCCAGGCCCTTTTGAAGAATTCTAAAACATATACAAACAATTCGTTTACATCTTATATAGTCCACCATCCAGAGCAAAATTCACTTAAGTACTGTACTGGTGGAAATCGGGCAGCACTATGGAGACAATAAAAAGGTGTTTACCATCAAAAAACGTCAAGGTAAGAAAGATAATGTCTAATTTTTAATTATCCTGTGGTTTATTGAAATCTTTTGGAAACCCAAAATAGAGAAAACCTAGCAGGCAAGGAAGACTTAAATATTTAGAGATTTATCAACTCATCTATAAAAGCTTTATTAATCTCTTCTTTTAATACCATTCCTGAGAGGTATAAATGTGTCCAGTGATAGGGTTGAAGAAGCCTGAGAGAATTTCAATTGTTTACTATTCTTGGTCAGCTATTAAGACCGTTCAGGAGCATCTTGATTTTCACGGCATCATCCAACAAAAAGCAGGATATTTTACAGAAAGTCCTGGTCCACTTTTTGGCTTGCTTTTGTGTTTATGTTTTTGGTTTTCTCACATTGGGCGGTACATTAGGCTACCTATTGCATACTCCCTCATTCATGCATGCATTCATTGAAACAATATTTACTGAGTTGAGATATTTAATTAACACCCAATAAATGATGTTTAGATGAATGAATGCGCTTTTTATCAAAGTAAGTGTAAGTACTGAGAAAAATTACAGAATGTATGATCCCAGCCCCACAAAAGCGTATAATTGTGTTGAGGATATAACATATGCTGGTGAAATAACTAATATATCATATTGGACAGTTTCTAAGTTCAAAAATGAGTTTTTATAAATAATCAGAGCCTAAGGAGGACAATGAAGGGACAGTTCATTATGGGTTGAATCTATCAATAAATGTACATTTCAGATGAGATTTGAGATTGACCTTAAAGAAAGAAGAGGACTTAGATATATGAACAGAGAACAAAAAAGGCATGGTGATAGCATGTGCATAGATAGTGTGGCCAATATTTATGTTCTTCATTAAAGATAGTCAGAGATAACCCAAATGTAACTGTTCCCATGGGTCCATTCTCAGTATCCAAACAAAACGGCAAATCCTATCTCAGTAAAACTAATGAAAAACACAGTCTTTAACAAAGACATTGTGAAGGAAAGGGGGAGAGGAAGGCTTGCGTCCCACACCACACAACAAAACTTATTTAATTATTTGTTTCATTTTCTCCCTCTGAAAATTTCCTCTCCCTCTCTCTGTATGTCTCTCTTCTCCCACGTCTGGCCACACTCTACCAGCCACCTTTCCAGATCTTTCCAGAACTCTCCATCCTAGTTCCATTATGCCACAAGTTGAACATCTCACAGGTCTCCAGGATGCATCCTCATCACTTATTCCACAAAGACAAACAAAGGACACTTCTCAGGATCACGTTTCTTGGAAGGAAGAAGTCACGAGGAGTGATTATAAATAATATAAGGTGGAGAGCAGTGACTTAAAATACCATTTTTCCTCTTAGAATGTGAATACAGGGAACTTTGGGAAACTAGAAAATCTAGAAAGGATTCATTGATAATTATTTATTTTCAATGAATAAAATAAAATGTAATAATACGGCTAAACTCTGACAGATTAACTTTTTCAAAAGTTGCTTTCACACACCTTCACTATTGGGATGTTTGATAAACACATCTTTCTTCTTTCTTTGCAGATACTGGCACCAAACTTTCAAACAATAAGAACCTTCCCATAAGTCCCTTGCCAGGCAAGATTAAGGTATCACAATCCAAACAGATTTTTGAAGAAAATAACTGGTTGAAAGCACAGGAAAAGAGCTGGGTTGCTCTTTTTCAACGGTCACATAATGAGTAATGTGGGAATTGGTTTACAAAGTCTCTCTCCATGAGGGGCTAAGGTTAAGATTAGAACTTCTGAGGCCAGAAGAGCAAAATAACTACAACAACACACATATTTTCAAGAGCCGACCTTTGGATGTGAGGGATTGATTTTTCCCACTCTTTTTTCAGCAGCCCACCTGGTGTCTTTAGTAAATGACATAAGAGAATACAGTGTGGCCAAGAAGGCTTAGATTTCCTTAGCCCCAAGTCAGATATTCTCAAGTGACTGTCCACTCAAATTAAAAAGAGAGATTTACAAGAGGAAACTGGATACAACTGAGTGTACTTTTATTTCAGCCCTTTACCTGAATGTTTTGTTTTGTTTCCAGTTCTCCACTGAAGTTGCCTACATTAATATATTTTTAAGAACATTTCCTTAAGTTGAAGTATTCATTCAGTATATTCATTTACTATAATTGAGAAAAGCCAAATGACTTAGGCAAATTCATTTCTGTACTGCCACAGCAGTGTATTGTGAACTAAATGACACCTGGCAGTTCTTTACTCAGATACTAACTCAATTAGAAGGCAGAACAAGGATACCTACCCATTCAGGGAAGGAAAGGTCACTTAGCCTCTGTAGCTGTCTTAGGTCTCTTATCATCACAGTAACAAATTGAAGACTAAAAACCATACGATCATCTCAATAGATGCAGAAAAAGCTTTTGAAAAAATTCAATATCCATTCATGGTAAAAACTCTCCAGAAAGTGGGCACAGAGGGAACATACCTCAACATAATAAAGGCCATATATGACAAGCCCATAGCTAACATACTCAATGGTGAAAAGCTGAAAGCATTTCCCCTAAGATCAGGAATAAGACAAGGATGCCCACTCTCACCACTTTTATTGAACAGAGTTTTGGAAGTCCTAGCCACAGCAATCAGACAAGAAAAAATAAATAAATAAAAGGACTCCAAAATGGAGAGGAAAAAGTAAAACTGTCACTGTTTGCAGATGGCATGATACATAGAAAATCTGAAAGACACCATCAAAAACCTATTCGAGCTCAAACATGAACTTGGTAAATTTGCAGGATACAATAGATTTCTATATATAAATTTTGTATTTCTATACACTCACAGTGAACTATCAGAAAGAGAAATTAAGGAAACAATCCCATTTACAATCGCATAAAAAAGAATAAAATACATAAGAATAAACCTGCCTAAGGAGGTAAAAGACCTGTACCCAGGAAACTATATGACACTCATAAAAGAAATGAAAGATGACACAAACAGCTGGAAAGATATACCATGGTCACGGATTGGAAGAATTAATATTGTTAAAATGACCATCATACCCAAGCAAATCTACGGATTCAATGCAGTCTGTATCAACATATCAAGGGCATTTTCCACAGACCTAGAACAAATAATTTTAAAGTTTGTATGGAAACACAAAAGATCCTGAATAGCTAAAACAGTCTTGAGAAAGAAGAACACAACTGGAGGAATCATGCTCCCTGGCTTCAGACTGTGCTACAAACCTACAGTAATCAAAACAGTATGGTACCGGCACAAAAACGTCCATCACTGGAACAGAATAGAGAGCCCAGAAAGAAACCCATGCACTTATGGTCAATCAATCTATGACAAAGGAGGCAAGAATATGCAATGGAGAAAAGTCTGGGCTTCCTTAGGGATGGTTTCATCAATTAATTTCTTAAATGGACCATACTTTTCCATGTCTTTGTATACCTTGTGAGTTTCTTGGTTGAACATTTGGCTTTCAAATATTATAATGTGGTGTCTATGGAAATCAGATTCTCCCACTTTCCCAGGGTCTTCTGGGCTTTTGATTGTTGAAGGCTGTAGTAGTCTGTTTGTTTAGGAACCTTTCCAAACTAGTTTTGCAATGACTGTACTCCTTATCGTATGTAGGCACTGAAGTCTCTGTTCCTTTAGTTCATGTTTAGCTAATGTTTTGACAGAGATGTCCTTGAATTCCTGCACCTAAGACAAACAAAAACAAATATACACAAGCACATCCACATGCACACTCAAAACCACACACCTCTCCCCATTGTGCAGATTGCTGGATCACTCCTTCAACATTTAGCTGACCTGCACTGAGGTCAGGGCTCAGCCCATGGTAAAAGCTTAGAGACTCCTCTGGCGTTTTCAGAACGTGCATCTGATCTTGAGTATGCATGTGGCTTTCTTAATTTCTCTGGACACATGTGTACTTTTTGTATGTTCTAAGTTCCCAAAGAATCTCCCCCAACTTTTGCTCCTGCATCTTATGTGTCTATTGTATTTCAATGCACAGTCTTCTGCCCCAGCCATCTGTGCTTTGTTAGTTCACCTTGCACTTTTCTTGAGCAATGACCACTGCTTTTCCAGACTGTGTTCCAGGTTAGCTAAGACAGAGATAAGCATCTTGTGTCAGTCCTTCAGGTAGCTCCCAGACAGGTTAGAACAGATACACATAATAATCCGAGAGTACGGTCTCTTCTGCTCCCTCCTGAAGCAGGATTGAGGGTCCCATACTACGAATGGTCTGCTGCTACTTTAAGACTATCACTGCATTAAGACCCCACCACTTTAAGACCATCACTACACTAACAGTAGATGGGGCAAGGGCAAGTAAAAATGCCACAAAGCTTTCCTGCCATTTTCAAATTGCCTCTTCCCTGGTTCAGTATGTGTTTGGTTGCTGTAAATCTTTGCCTGATTTCAGGACTAAGAGAAACTCAAGGAACGCCACAACAAGAAACAGTATAATCAAACTCTCAGATGCCGAAAGACAGAGAAAGAATCTTTACTCCCAAAGGAGAAAGAAAAAACAAATTTGTTACAAAGCAGGGATCCTCAAAAAGATTCATAGCTAATTTCCTCTCTGAAACCATGGAGGCAAGAGGCCAGACATATTTAAAGTGCTGAAAGAAAAAAACTGTCCACCAAGAATTCTATATTTGGCCAAACTGGTTTCAAAACTTAGGGAGAAATTAACACATTCCCAGATGAACAAAGGCTGAGGGCGTTTGTTTTACAACTTCCTAACACTGCCCTATGACAAATGCTAAATTGAACCTTCAGGTTGAAATGAAAGGACACTAGACAGCAACTCGAAGCTGTATAAAGAAATAGAAATCTCCAGTAAAGATAAACACATGGGCAGATACTATAGCCAGTATTGTGCTACTGGCTTGTAACTCTACTTTGTATTTCTTACATGATTGAAAAAACAAATGCATAAAATAATCATAAATCCATGTTATTGGGCTCACAAAATATAAAGGTGTAATTTGTGACAACAATAATGTAAGGAGGAGGAATGGAACTGTAGAGGAACAGATTTTCTGTGTGCTATTGAAGTTGGTTTCAATTCAAATGATATTGGTTGAACTTTAGAAGGGTGAATGTAATCTTCTTGATAACCACAAAGAAAATATCAATAGACTATATGCAAAAAGAAATGAAAAAGGAATCAAGAGTTCACTACAAGAAAATCGGCTAAGCACAGAAGAAGTCAGTAATGGAGTAAATGAAGGGCAAAAAATGCATAAGACATACAGAAAACAACCAGGAAACAGACAGAATTAAGTTCTTCCTCATCAGTAATTTTTGAAAAAGTGGATTAAGCTCTCCAATAAAAAGATAAATATTGGCAGAATGGACTTTAAAAACATCCATAATCCAAGTATATGCTGTCCGCACAAAACTCACTTGATTTCAAGAGACACAAGTTGGTTGAAAGTTAAAGCACAGAATAAAATATCCCATGCAAATAGTAACAAAAAGAAAGAAAGAGAGAGAGAGAAAAAGGAAGGAAGGAAGGAAGGAAGGAAGGAAGGAAGGAAGGAGGGAAGGAAGATCTGGGATGGCTACGTTAATATCACACAAAATAAACTTTAAATCAAAAACTATCACAAGAGGAAAAGGAGGCCACTATATGTTGATAACAAGTTCAATCTATCAAGAAGATGTAACAACTATAAACATATATGTACCAAACATCCCCCAAATATGTGATGCAGACATCGACAGAATTGAAGGAAGAAATAGATAGTTCTACAATTATAGTTGGAGATCAATACCTTGCTTTCAATAATGGATAACACATCTAGACAGAAGATCGGTAGAGAGGTAGGGGGACTGAATAACACATTTAACCAACTAAACCTAACAGCCATATATAGATCACTCCACTCAACAACAGCAGAATACACATTTTTCTCAAGTACACATGGAACATTCTCCAGGAAAGACCATATGTTATGCCACAATACAAGTACCAATACATTTTTAAGAAACTGAAATCATACAAAGTATCTTCTTTAGCCACAGTGAAATGAAGGTAGAAATCAATAACAGAACCATTGGTAGCCATTTCCCATCATGCCTGCCACACATGATATAAAGCAATGAAGGGAAAAACATACTTGACCATTTAGAAAAGTGGGAAAGAGGACATACCATTGACACAGAGTGTGTGCTGTTTCCCGTTGTCAGGGATAGAAATAAATTAGCATCATTTATTCATTAGTGTGTTAATTTCTTGGTCAATCATTGCGCAGCCAGTGTTTCTGCCTGATGGGAAGATTTCCTATACTCAGTGTTGAGTGGAGACAACCTTGAAAGGGACATTTAAAAGGATTATACTGTGATGGGCCTAGCAGTACCCTTCCTCCTATGCCAGTATTTAGGCTGGGGTATTTCCATGCAGTGTGTACAATCGTAGGCCCCAGGTCACCAGAATTTAGTTGGATTCGTTTTGTTAACACATTCCCTCAGTACTTTGTCTTTTATTTCACTGTTGCATTTACTTCATTCTTTATTATCACTGCGAAACAACTGTTTCCTGTTCAGATGCCAAAAAGTGGGTATCAATACCTCCTGAGTTTTACACATCACAGATCTGTTTTACATATCAGAGACAGAGACAGCAACTATTTCCAATGACTTTGAGACATGCTTTGAACATGTGATTAACATGTGGAGTGTTGAAATGTGTGTCGAGCTCATTATACTTGCTCTAAAAGGTTTCAAACTGCAAAGATTTAAAAATCTTTATCTTTGAATAGTTTTCCTGTGCTGTCTCTTTGTGTCAGACTGTTAATGTGCAGTCTGACACCTTCAAATAATGTGGCTTTGTAACCAATTATTTACATGTTTTATCCACAGAGAATCTTTTTTTTTTCAATAAATTTATTTATTTTGGCTGTGTTGGGTCTTTGTTGCTGCACATGGGCTTTCTCTAGTTGGGGCGAGTGGGGGCTACTCTACATTGTGGTGTGCGGGCTCCTCATTGCTGTGGCTTCTCTCGTTGCGGAGCACGGGCTCTAGGCGCTGGGGTTTCAGTAGTTGTGGCACGCGGGCTTCAGTAGTTGTGGCTCATTGGCCCTAGAGCACAAGCTCAGTAGTTCTGGCGCACGGGCTTAGTTGCTCCGCGGCATGTGGGATCTTCCCAGACCAGGGCCCGAACCCATGTCCCCTGCACTGGCAGGAGGATTCCCAACCACTGTGCCACCAGGGAAGTCCCCACACAGAGAATCTTAAGGTCAAAATATACAACTCGATTAACTACACTTCCTCCTGTTCACATTTCCCTCATCTTTTCTTCATCTTCTGTCTATGTTTCCTTGGCCCTGTTTATATTAAGTGCTTTTGCCATTATATTTGATTGTCTGTATTCCGGTGAGTTACCACAATGCTTTATGAGACATGGTAGGATATAAATGCATTTAAGTTTTTTTTATATATATATATATATATATTATATATATATATATATATGTATTTTGCTTGAGTGCAGTGTTTTTTGTTTTCTGTACTGAATTCATTAGCATGGGTCGGTATAAAACTTAGCATAGGTCAATATGTAATTTGTAAACTAATAAGGTCTTAAAAGTGAGGAATTAAGTCTTTTAAATTTAATTATTTATTGTAAAGAGCAGAATAGCATACATAAACAGGTGCCTAAGGAAAATTTGTATTCTAATATGGAACTCTCATAAACACCTATTTTTTTTTCTTTTAATGGTATGATAGTAGGCCATTTGATTATTTCTATTTTTATGGCTTTAACTTTAGAACAATGAAATATTTGTAAATTTTAAAAAGTATTTTTCTTTATTTGATGCGGCTAGGATACTGGAGAAATGAAAGGTCAAACACCTATTGAGGAATCCATACTTGTCTATATATTGTGTACTTTTATTTCAATAACTGATTTAAAATTCCTAAAAGGATGCTATAATAAGTTATTACGCCATTTTACAGACTGAATTAAGTGAATTTCAGGGAGGTATGAAACTTGCCTAAGGCTATCCAGCTGCCAAGCGGTAGGAGTGAGAATTAAATCCGGGTATACCTATCGCCAAAGTTTCTGCTCATCTCCTTACATCATCCACTTTTAATAGCCAATGCTTTCCTGCTTACAAATATGACTGAGGTTTCCAGACAGTCAACATTCCTTTGTAATCAGATAGAAAAATTACTGTTGATTCTCTAAAGACATATTCCTTTTCCATTAAGTGACTTTAGTTGTTCAAATGATACTTCCAGACAGTAGTAATCATACAGTTGGGGACTAAGAACAGAACTCAGGGATGTGTCTAGCAGTCAGTAAAGACCAACTGGCCTCACTGATGATATTTACGGTCATTTCCTCTAGACTAACATAATCTTATTAATAAGACCCTAATAATTCACAGTAGTGCCCTTGCCTGATTGTTTGTTCTTCTCCCTCTATCACTCTCTCTTTCCCCATATTATTATTATTTTTGGCAATTTTTGGTGAATTAAATTCAGGGATTAGTATTCAGGAGTACTAGTCACAAAAGCAGAGAATCTTAGCTCACACCAAAGGAAGAAAATAGAGAAAAAGTATAAATTATATGAATACACACACATACACACATGTGCCAACTATATGCTGCACTTCTCCAAAATCTATTCAGTATCTGCACATTTACCGTATATTAGCAGTAAGACCAGAAATGAGCGTAACGCTCTGTTTACAAGCCACAG
Source organism: Grampus griseus (assembly GCF_964374135.1). Classification (NCBI taxonomy): domain Eukaryota; kingdom Metazoa; phylum Chordata; class Mammalia; order Artiodactyla; family Delphinidae; genus Grampus; species Grampus griseus. The sequence goes on along the minus strand of NC_139019.1, from coordinate 151,373,302 downwards.
AAAACAGACCCAAATATGGAAATTACTAGCAATGAGAATGGGGAAGAAAGACTACAACAAGGAATGTAGATGATATTTTTGTTTCCTAGCTATGATGCCAAATATTGAACTTTCAACTTGAGACAAGGAGGCCATAAAAAGTTGTATTCGTTTCCTAGAGCTGCCATGACAAAGTACCAGAGACTGAGGAGGTTAAACAACAGAAATTTACTCACTCACAGGTCTAGAGGCTAGAAATCTGACATAAGGTGTCAGCAGGATTGATTTCTTCTCAAGTATCTCTTCTGGGTTTGTAGATGCCATGTTTTCCTTTTGTCTTCACATGGTCTTCTCTCTGTGCATGTCTGTGTCCTAATATTTTCTTTTTATAAGGACACCAGTCATATTGGATTAAAGCCCACCCATTTGACCTCAGTTACCTATTTAAGGGCCTTATCTCCAAATACAGTCATATTACGAGGTATTGGGGGTTAAGACTTCCACATATTAACTTGAGCAGGACACAATTCAGCTGATAACAGAAGATAAGAGTAATTTAAGCAAGTAAGTAACTATTGTTTACAGTGAGTTGCTTAAGGATATGAATTTACTCAAGAAGAACAAGAAGAAATTACGTAACACTGTACGTTATACAAAGATATTAAATTAATCATCATAACATTATAACATTTAATGTTATAAATTAGACTAAGCAAGATGAAGCAACTTATCCAGAATTGTATAGTTGGTACTTTCCAGAATTTAAACCAGGTATTTTCCCAGTTCCATTCTACGTTATATATTCCTTTCATTATTTGAAATGAATTTTGAGTCTTCATTTTGCTTAGTTTCTGAAGTTACATGGGGATAGAGTGGAGTTGGATATTTTCAGTGACATTCACACATGGGGAAGGAAATTGAGTGCAGAAGCTTCAGCAATGTTTCCATGGAGAACACTAACAACAGAACCAGAAACACCGTTATCCTTTTGGTTCAGTGATCTTTCCTGAAGCACTACAAGAATCAATTTTAAGAAGCCCAGTGTTTTCCAAACTTTCACCAATGGGCTCTGTAGGGTCCTCTAACAGTATCTAAGAGACTAACTAGTTTCTCATCCCAAGCCACTTAAGACAAGGAGTTCTGACTGTTCTCTGTGAGGAAATCAAGTGACAATCATAGCTGGTGATTTAGGATAGTTTCTTCAGGGCCCAGGCAAAACCTAATACACAGTAATAATCATTGTTAACTGCATCTTTGACAAGGATTACTCAGGTATCAAAGAGGTCTATAAATTGGGAGAAGTTATGATCAAAGGGAAACATAGACCACAGATATTTAATTAATTCTCAATTTTTTATGAGTTTAACTTTGGTTAACCTAATTTTCCTTCTTCTAGACAATTTCCAATTCGTCTCCACAAAGAGACCAGAATAATCACCTTCCAATACAAGATTTATTGTGTTGCTTTAATTTAAAGCAGACAGTGACTTCTACATTCACTCCACCAAGTTTTGCCAGGAGAGAAAAGGAGACGTGATATTTTGTCTTGAATTAGATATGCCACCATACTTGACTTAGCTCATCCTACTGGAAGCACTTTGAGGGCAGATTCTACAGTCTTGTCTTACATCCTCTACGGAATCAAGCCAAGGGAATCACACACAGTTACAGCTGGAAAAACATTTGTTCTGGGTTAATACTTTTAGCCTTTACCACCAAGACTTTATCACCAAGACCTATCTTTACAGTCTCGAAACAGGAGACCTTCTTGCCTTCCCTTTTCACATTGACTAGGAAGGTAAAGGGAAGAACTGAGAAGTATCCAAAGTCAGCTAGCAGCCAGCACAGATAAATCATCGGTGGAGATAGTGTTTCTTTCAAAAGATATAAACATAAGAGGAAGTCCTAGTGTTTGAAACAACTGTGCATAATAAAATTCCATGAAAACCTAGAAATCCAGATGCAGATCAGTAACATATTGGTTAAATAAGCTGTTATGTTCATGCAGTGGACAAGTGTACATACATTAAGAAGAACGAGATACTCTTTTCTATGAGATTCTCTTTTCACTGAACTCATCAGTGCTGCAAACACAATGTTACATAATACTTTTTCTTTAACATTATATCAGGCATCCTCATCTGGTCCTGCATTTATTGCCAGTGTTACTAAAGTCTATCACTTACCTCTTTCTCTTTTAGACATATAATTTCTTCTTATTTTGGAAGCATTCATCAATCCCTATTTTACTCTTTCTTTTAAATTACAAATGAATATTGAATTTTACAAAATATCTTTTGGGGGATATTTCAAGTGATTGTATACTTTTGCTCTCCTTTGACCTTGTTATATGGTAAATTATATTTTGTTATTTTACATTACGCTATTTATTATATATTGTATTGTTTATTAATGACACTTATTATATTATAATTACATTATTTTTAAGGTAGCATTTTGTTTTAGATAGACAAAACAACCAGTGGAATAGGAAGCATCTTAAAATTAGATGCAAGAGCATAAGGGAATTGAGATTAAAATAAAATTCACGTTTTGGATCAGCAGCAAAAATTATTCAACAAAAGTGGGAAAATATGGCTATCATAGAATTACTAAATTCTAGATACAGCAACTAGTTAAAGGTTAAAAAATAATGAAAGTGTAAAAGTATCAGAAACCTGGGAGACTTGAAATAAATTATTCATGGGGAATACCTTTCTAAGATACAAAGAAAAAAAGGATACATTTAATTATATAAGAATTAAAATTTTCCTCATGGCAAAATGCACTACAAAGGTCAGAAAACAAGCAAAAGAAATTGGGAAATATATTTAGAAATGGATATGCCTTCTTTACAACTTTTGAGAGAAGCACATGTTTCTTTTTCCTTTAACCTGTTATGTGGGTATTAATCTATAATGTAAGTGCATGGTTCCTTTCCTTTCATCTGTAATGTGAGTGTCAACATGGGGCACTGTTTCCAAGCACAGACTTTGGATGTTCCTGTACTGGTCCCGTCACTGACCATCCACAAAAACTTACAAATGTTGCTTTACTTTCCTGGGGGTTAGAGTCTTAGCTAAGAAATGGAAGCAAAATAGAACTTTCCCCCAGGGATGATATAGAAGGTTTAAAGGAGTAAATATGTAAGTGACTTAGCACAGTGCCTAGTACAAGAGAGATCAATGTAAGTACTTACCAAGTTTTTAAAGAGACAGATGAAAGAAATAAAATGTGGTGATTTCAATCTATTGATATATATTCTTGACATTAAACTACATTGGATGACCTAACTTGCTCGTGCTTTTTCTTACTCTAGTGAACTTGGGTAGCTAATATCATAGTTTAAAAGTTTTCCTTTTATATTTACAAGTAAATTTGACCTGTAAATTTCTTTTTCCTTACAGTCCTCATCTATTTTCAGTATTAGGATTATATAGACTTCATAAGATGAATAAAGGAGCATTCTTCCTTTGCTACTCCCTAGAAGTTTTTCTTTGTTAATATTGATGTTATCTGTTTAACAGAAGTTGGATAGAATTCACCTCCCAAATGATCTGGCCGGGTCTGGTATTTTCTTGGTGAAAGCTTGTGAACTATTGACTTAACTCCTTTACTGGTGCAAGAACTCCAGCTACAAATTTCCTCTTGTGTCAGTTTTGGTAAACTTTAGGAGCTAGGAAATTGTCCACTTTACAGAAATGTTCAAATTTACTGGCATTTCATATATTCTCTGTTTGTACTCTCTGCTATAACATTGTCCTGATTCTTTCCGTATATTGTTTACTTACGTTTTTGTTTTGCTTAATCAAAGTTTGTTTTTTTAAAGCTTTTCAAAGAATATTCTTTTGACTTACTAAATCACCTCAATTTTACACTTTTTTCTGTTTTATTAAGTTCTGCTCATATCTTTATTGCCTCTTTTTCTATGTTCTCAGGGTTTATTGTTTTACTCTTCTGATGTCAATTAAAACACTTGGTTATTAATTTTAATAAATCTTTTTACTCATAAATAGTTGAACTTTTTGAAGGTTCCAGCTTAGTTGTACGTATCTAAGGGTCAGCTCCTCCTCATAGTTGCTGGCCTAAGGCTTAGTTCACCCTATAGCCATGTATATATTGACATTTTTCCCCTCGACTTTCTGTGTTTTGCTACTTCTCACTTCTCTTTGCAGAGAAGCCCTTTGAAATACCCTTAACTTATTTTACAGCCAATAAGTCTTTAAAATACTGTGTATTTTTTAAGATAAATCAACTTATATAATTAGGCAGGAAATCTGATCTGCCATATTTTTAAAAACAGCATAATTTCATTCTTCTCCACGATTAATCTGCTGTATTACACGACCTTCGAGTTTTTAGCTTTATCAATGACATGTACTTTAAAAATGTTTGAAAGATCCTACCCAGTCTTTTAAAACATCCTTGCTCCTTGTTTCAGTTCTAGTTTTATGTATATTTTCTGCCTGGCACCTGATTATTCCAACATCTGATGGATGGCCTTGCGAATCTAATTCTGCTATTGATTGTTTTTGCTGATTCTCTCCACTTGTAGCTGATTTCTTCATTATTGTGTAAATTTAGATCATGAGCTCACGTTTAGCTAAACTTTATCTGTGGGAACGCTATAGGCCTGTGTTGAAGGTCTACCTCTCCAGAAAGGGTTTAGTTTTGTGTTTGGAATACCACCGATTTGGGAGCATTTTAAGTTAATTTCTTAGCTTCTGTTTGCAAGACCGCAAATAAATTTGCAACCCAAACACTGTGAACACAGATCTGCGGTTCAGAATTCTCAAGATTTCCTACCTGTTTCCTACCCAGAGCAGAGGCCAAGAGAATTTGCTCTTAGTCTCCCTTTGCCAGCAGATATGTTTTTCTCCTGGCACACCCTTTCATTAAACGTGAAGCCTGGGATAGATAGGTTTAGTTCTAACTTCCCATCTAGTAGGGATGGAGTCTTACCTCCTGCCTCCCATGTGGTCATGGCCATTTAAAAACAAGTCTCTATACCAGGTGTGTCATTCAACTACGGCCTGTATTCCAAATCCAGACAGCTGCCTATTTTTTATGGCCTATGAGCTATGAATAATTTTCACGTTTTAACTGGTAACATTTTAAATGGTTACCTAAGTACCTAAATAATATCCTCAATTTTGCCTCTTTGGTCTACAAAGCCTAAAATATTTGCCATTTGGCTCCATAAAAACAGGAGTTCCAGCTTCTGTTCTAAGCTATCAAGATCTTCAATCCACTCTTAATAGAGCTATAACTCTCACACATGGACCACCCTTCCTTCACGGGTCCTGGACATTTCGACTGCACACTTCCAAAATCAACCACGCACTTAAAAATAAGTTGTGTACATTTAACCTAGCATACCTAACCCTTTTCTTTTAGGAGAGTTTTTCAAGTAATCTTGCCCACCGTATTCTTCAGAACTTCATTAATAATGGCAAAAAACTGGGCTTACCTGGTGGCGCAGTGGTTGAGAGTCCGCCTGCCGATGCAGGGGACACGGGTTCGTGCCCCGGTCCGGGAAGGTCCCACATGCCGTGGAGCGGCTGGGCCCGTGAGCCATGGCCGCTGAGCCTGTGCGTCCGGAGCCTGTGCTCCGCAACGGGAGAGGCCACAACAGTGAGAGGCCTCCGTACCAAAACAAACAAACAAACAAAAAACAAAAAAAGGCAAAAAATTAAACCAACTTAACATTCAACAAAAATGGGAAATGTTCACAACAATTATAGAAGCACATACAGTAGAAAACTATAAACTGTTACTGAAAGAGTGAGACATAACTTTTTATTCTTAGAGAACTATGTTTATTTAGGTCCCTTTTGTTTAAATAAGTATATTTCTGTGTATGTATGTATACAGTCATGTATTTATATACACATACATTATTTGTATGATATATTTATATAAACATATGAAATAGATACCTATACACATACCTTTGATTTATATTTGTATACATACACAGGAATATCATTATATATTATATATTTATATACATTGAACTGAAAACTGGTAGTATACATATATATCGTGTATAAATGTGTGTCTACGTGCATGTGTAGAAAAGCAGGTTGAGAGATATGGAAGCATGAGTTAGACAGGGTTCAAGATTTTAAAAGTAGTTATGTGTAGGTAGTGAGGTTAAGGCCCATTTGATTGAAAATATTGCATATTTTTACATCAATTGTTATGATGACCAGATTCCTATGTAAATAAAATTATAAATAGCTAAACATACTCGTATGTGTAATGTATAACTAAAAGATATATAGTTTTATATATGTATTATATTTATACTATATAATACAATTATACTAATACATTATATATTGTGTCATATAGAATATATTAACTATAGTGTATTATATCAGATAATAATAATTATATATTTCTATATTATGATATAATTGTTTTATAATCAATATTACAGGATATATCATATTAATATTATGAACATATTAACCATAGAAATACATTTCATTACTCATATATTTTGTATATAATATATGCTAGGCAAAAATATATATTAATATAATACATAATTGTTATACACTAATATAAATATTAGTATATTACATTTATACATCAATATAATATTTAATATTGGTACATTTATATTATTTTTAATATATACATAGCTAATGCTCTTTAAAGCCATCTGCTACAAGTAGAATAAGACCAGGAGTATGGCCAAAGCAAATAGTAAAAGTATTAGATTACTTATATTCATTTATATGTCATTTTCCTGGAATCTGCCTCTGGCTATTAGAGAGGACACACACCAAAATCAACAAAAAGTGCCCAGGACATAGGATCCTTTCTTCATTGGAACCTCAAAGGAAACACAGTGCTATTTAGTCCCCCTTCAAAGAGCCAAGAGCAAACCTTGAAGCACCCAGTAAAAGCCAATTCAAACAAAAACGCTTTTCCACTTAAACTGGAAAACGTTAAGTTCCCAAGAGACCCCCTACATCAACCACTGAAGCTCATTTGGCAGTAAAAACAATAATGTTCACCGAACAACAAGAAACGCAAAACAATAGGTGTTTTACCAAAGACACAAAAAAGCAGCTAATTAGTGTCTTTCCTGTTTGAGAGAAGGGGGTGGGAAGTGGGCAGAAGACCTCATAGGAAAGATAAAAAGAAAAGGAAAAGGAAAATAACAGTTTCCAGTTTGACACTCAAGCTGTCTTTTGCATCCATTTCGTCAAGACCACCAAGTCAATGTGGAGGCTTTTTCCTCCTTCCCTTTTCTTTTCATGAGACCGATCACAACCAGCACTGCAGATTCCATCCAATTAAGGAATGCTGTTGCCTACATGTGTGAATGAGCTGTGAGTAAAGTACTGAAGTAGAGGACACCTAAAGTGAAACGATTTCATGAATGTCCACGTGGCTGAGCAGCAAGTTAACCTTTCATAGATGTGCTAAAGAAGAAGAGTTGGGTTTTATTTTATTTACTTTTCCCTGGACTGTGTTGAATGACTATCATCGACAAGTTCAGCCTACTTTTTGCTGAGGATTAATGCACTGGGAGAGCTGAGAGAACACTGAACGGTAGAGCTGTCTTTTTCTTGACCAGTTCACCTTAGTTTCCCAAACTCCAAGTCTTTCCCTAATTCTTTCTCCTTTTTATTGTAGTAAAATGAACATAACACAAAATTCACCATTTTGATCATTTTACAATTCACTGTACCATTCAGTGGAGTTTACTACTGTCACAATGTTGTGCAACTATCACCACTGTCCAACTACAAAACATTTTCATCACCCCAAGAGGAAACATACACCCATTTTGAGGAGTCATTCCCTATTTCCCTCTCTTCCAAACCCCTGGAAACCACTAATGTATAATATTTTCCGTGTGTATGGATTTGCCACTGCTGGACATTTCATATAAATGGAACCATACAATATAGAGCCTTTCGTGCCTGACTTCTTTCACTTAGTTGCATCCATGATGTAGCATGTATCAGTAATCCATTCCCTTTTATGGCTGAACTCCCTGATCCTGTTTTCTTCATACTGTTTGAATACAAAATTTAAAATAAGTTGAGAGTGAAGCTCTGTTTTAAGGGCACATCTACGAGGCCAATTCTTTTAAAAAAGGTGAAAAGGGAGATATTGTTGTGAAGTGATAATCGTTGAGAAGCCTCAGCCAATTTGATAATGAAAAGTTTGGGAAATGTTGCAAAAAATTATCTGCTTTATATTAAAAGCCTTTTAAGCAAGGATTCAGGAGATTGTCTTTTTCTTACAGGTAACTTAAATGAGTCAGAAGGAAATAACTGCGCTTTAAAACAGATTTTGAAAGGATTCTATTTATTCTTAATAGACGAATGGGAGTACAGGTAGTTCATATCCAATATGGACTCCCTGTCCGAACACTGTTTATCGTTTTAGCCACCACTATCGAATTATATTTCTTGAGAGTAAGGCAGCTCAATTCCTGCATATTACTTTTTTTTCCTGCATATTACTTTTTAAAATTCATCTATCAAATCCATTAATATAGTATAAACAAGAGATGTTCATGTTTCAGTGCAGTTCAAATATCAGGTATAAAGAACCACCAGCAAGAAAAAGAATCCTGTATCTCTTGCCAGAATGTGGTCAGCTCTGGGGTGCTTTGCTAGCTGAAACACACTTTCATTGTTAAGAGGATAGAGGCTGTTTAAGAGGGATGAGAGCCAAAAAATGTTAACTACGTGTATGTGTTAAGAACAGTGCTAGGTTATCTCATATTCTATATCAGCCAAGGCTCACCATTTTACATATGTGAAAAGCGAAGTTAAAAGTGTTTTAGTAGGGCTTCCCTGGTGGTGCAGTGGTTAAGAATCTGCCTGCCAGTGCAGGGGATGCGGGTTTGAGCCCTGGTCCGGGAAGCTCCCACATGCCACGGAGCAACTAAGAGCATGCGCCACAACTACTGAGCCTGCACTCTAGAGCCCGTGAACCACAACTACTGAAGCCCACACACCTAGACCCCGTGCTCAGCAACAAAGAGAAGCCACCACAATGAGAAGCCCGCGCACCGTAACAAAGAGTAGCCCCCGCTCACCGCCAACTAGAGAAAGCCCGCGCATGGCAAGGAAGAGCCAACGCAGCCAAAAATAAATAAATACATCTATTTTTTTGTAAAAAAGTGTTTTAGTAACTTACTAAAAGGCACGCAATCAGTAAATCTGAGCAAGGATTCAATCCCAAATCTGTCACACTGAAGTTTAAGCTAATACATGAGATTAATAAAAACAGCACTAAATTAAAAGTTCAGAGATATTTTTAATTTCATACTCTTTCACTAACGCTCTTTGGAGATAAATCATTTCTTTTATATGGGCCTTAGTTTTCACAACTATCATAGTTGGAAGCTTGACTAGATGATCTGTATGTAGTCTTCCAATTCTAAAATGTTCCACTCATTTGGATTCCTACAATAATTGCCCTTGCAATACATGCATGCTGCCACCAAGCAGCCGTACAGACTATTAGTTCCTTTTATATCCATAGCGGGGAGTGCATTTTGACATCAGACTTACCGGTCAACAGTACAACCTGTTACTATAACTATAAAATAACAAAATAATCTGGTATTATTTCCTGTAAAGCAGAAGCTTTACATTGTCTGTGCATCATATCAGAATCACCTGTAGGTTTGTTTGGTTGTGTTTTAACACCTTTATTGGAGTATAATTGCTTTACAATGGTGTGTTAGTTTCTGCTTTATAACACCTGTAGGTTTTTAAACATAGAGGAAATCCATAACCCATTGAATGAGAATCTTCAGAGACAGGACATGGGCATCTGGATTTTTGGGCTCCCATCATCCGTATATTTTATTTTATTTTATTTTTTTGACTATGTACAGTATTTGTCACATCCTCTTGAATCTTTAAATGTTTCTTTTTGTTTTAAAATTTTAGAATATTCCATAATCTTCACCTACTTTTCATAAGGTGTTATCTGTTATGTTTATTCGATCTTGTGCTTCTCCTGGTTAAGTCTTCTTTTTTTCCTTTTTTTTGGTGGGGGGGGCCCTGCCTCATGGCTTGCAGGATCTTAGTTCCCTGACCGGGAATTGGACCCCAGGGCCCCAGCAGTGAAAGCGCCAAGTTCTAACCACTGGACCACCAGGGAAGTCCCAAGACTTCTGTTTTAAATGACTTTTTTTCCCACTCTAATTCATTCCTGGGATCAGTTTCATGTTTGAACGTTAAACCAACCTTGCATTACTAGAATAAAGCTACTTTGATTGTGATATATGATTGTTTTACATACCATGGATACAGTTTGTGCTTCTGTTTACACATTTTGCATGCATGTTCAAAAGAGAAACTGGCCTGTGATTCTATTCTTGTAATATTCTTTTTAGTTTTGACCTGAAGCTTATGTTGGCCTTATAAATATTTTGAGCAATATATACTTTTCTGTTTCCTGGAAGATTACCAATATTTCTTCCCTAAATATTTGGAAGAATTTACTTGGAAAGCCATTAATCCCTGGAAATCATTTTCTGTAAAGGTACTTAATTATACAAACAACTTTTGCAGTAGATATAGGTTTTTGAGATATTTTTTCTTTCTTGGGTTAGTCTTGTTAGCTTGCATTTTTAAAGAATTTGTCATTTTCGATGAATTTTCACATTTATAAATTATCATAATTTTAACAGCTTTATTGGGATGTAATTTACATACCATAATTTCAACACTTTAATGTATACAATTCAGTGGTTCTCAGTGTAACCACTAAAAGACTTGTGTAAGCATCACAACAATCCAATTGTAGATTTCTGTCCCCCCACAAAAAACCCATTACACATTAACAAGCTTTTTTCAATCTCCTCAACCCTCTCAGCCCTAGGCAACCACTCATCTACTTCCTGTCTCTACAGATTTGCTATTCTGGGCATTTCATATAAATGGGACCGTACAATATGTGATCTTTTGTGAGTGGCTGCTTTTACTTTACATAATGCTTTCATGGTTCATCCATGTTGTAACATGGATCAGTAGATCATTCCTTTCTATAGCTGAATGCTATTCTATTGTATGGATATTCCACATTTTGGTTATTCATTTATCCGGTTGTCATTTGAATTATTTCCACCTTTTGTTTTTAGAAATATGCTTCTATGAACATTCACGTACAAGCTTTCGTGCAGACATAAGTTTTTATTTCTCTTAGGTATATATTTAGTAGTGGAACTGCTGGGTCATAGGGTAACTCTATGTTTAACACTTGCAGGAACTCTCAAGCTGTTTTGTAACATGGCCGCACCATTTTACATTCCCACCAGCAATGTATGTGGGTTTCAATCTCTCCTCTTACAGCCTAGCATGTCATCTATGCTGGAAAACGTTTCACATGTAGTTGAGCAGGATGAGTATTTTACTGTTTGGTTGAGTGTTCTGTAAACATTTATTAGGTCTTGTTAATTCATAGTCTTGTCCAAGTCTTCTATATCGTTGTTGATCTCCTGCCTAACTGTTCTATCCATTTTTGACTGTGGAGTACTGAAGCCTCTACCTAATGTTGTGCAATTATCTATTTCTTCCTTCAATTCTTCATGGATTTTGGTATTTTCTTCTTTGTTTATTTTGGTTTTACCTTATTCAGGGCAAATATGGTAAAGATTTTTGTATCTTCCCTTTCTTTATCATAAAATGTCCCTTTTCATAGCTAGTAACTTTTTTGTTTGTTTTAAAGTCTATTTTTTCTGGTATTAGTATAGCCACTTCAGCAATGCTTACGGTTGCTATTTGCATGATGTATATTTTTTCATCCTTTTACTTTGTACACATTAGACTTTTGAATCCAAGCAGTGTCTCCTATAGAAAACAGTTTTTAATACCCAGTTCGACAATATCTGCCTTTTGATTGTACTGTTTAATTCATTTACATTTAGTTTTTATTATTGATATGGTAGGATTTATTTATGTCTATCATTTTACCTTTGGTTTTCTACATGCCTCATGTTTTTGCTTTTTTGTTATTGTTCCTCCAGTTTCCTTTTATAGTAAGTAGATATTTTCTACTGTAACATGTAATTCCTTTAATGATTTTTAACCACATTGTTTGAGTAATGGCTGCACTAGGGCTTATGTAATACATCTCAGAATCTCTTCAGATTTTTACTAGGTTCATTCCAGATAGAAACAGAAACTGTACTTTTATAGAGCTGTATGCCTTCCCCTCTTTTTTGTTTTTATTACATTTATATATGTTACATACTTAACAACATATTATTATAATAATTACTTCTCACAAGCTTATTTTTTCAAAGAGCTTAGAGAAGAAAGTTGAGCAAATAAATATTTTTGAGTTTGTCGGGTTAATCTATTTACCATTTCTGGTTCTCTTCCTTTCTTCCTGTGGATTCAGCTTATGATCTACTGTCATTTTTATTCTAACACAGCTTTGTTCTCACTGCCTTCGTTGTGCCATATCATCAAAGATATGATATTTCTTTATGTTATATAGAGAACAATCCAAACATAGTCATATTGTTTAGGCACTTACTTTTTAAATTAGTTAAGAGAAGAAAGGAGAAGAAATTTGAAATTACAGTATCTTTGATAATTCCCTACACAACTGCTCTAGTCAGCATTCTTTGTTTTGTTCTTATGGCTTGAGTTACTGTCTGCTATCATTTGAAGAACTTCCGCTAGTATTGCTTGTGAAGCCCGTCTGCTAACAATGAACTCACTCAGTTTCTCTTTCTGTTTCTGAGTTATGGTGAAGTATTGATGATAAGTTGTGGAGTGGTAGGAAAAACTAAAATGCGATGTGCTGTATGATATATGTTTCACTGAAGTGTCTTGGTCAAATTCTAATGATTCATGATAGAAATCACATAAAGCAAGCATCACAACTCTCCAGGAATGTTCTGTAGAATGCTAATGTTAATGATGAATATGTGATCCCAAATCTTTCACTTGTATTGACCTTATCTCATTAATTCTTCTCCCAACAATGCCATAACTAGAGTTGAGTTCTAAAGTGTACCTTCCTCTTTTCCAATAGAAATGGTCCCACAATTTCAGAAAGTTCTCAAAGGTGAAAAAGTGCACATGGCGTTTATCACGTTTGCAAATGCCAGTGAAAATGCTAAGGTAACACTGTCCAAAATGCAATATTCTTCTGTGAGGGCACCCAACTTTAAACAAATACACATATTCTAAATACAGCTTAGATCTGTGACATGTTTTGGCCAATGAAGTGTGAGCAGACATGATGGCCTTCAATGAGCAGCAGAGGCCTTAAATAGGCTTGTGCAGTTGGGCTCACCTCCTATGTTTCAGTGAACTTTGTGAGAAGACAGGGCCTGGGAGCCGCGGCCTCACAGTTGGGCTCCAGAGGAAGGTGTGTGTTACAGACCTCAAACTGACCCAAAACATGGAGCAAAACCAGCCATCTAGAGGTCTAAAAGAGAGCCACTGCAGCTAGCCAATAGGTCCAAGAAAAATAAATTCTTGTTTATGGAACTGAGTTTTGGGTCGATTTGTTCCAAAGCATTATCACAGCAAGAGCTGACTAACACAACATCCTCCAAATCATTGTTATGTAAATGGCTGCCACCATGCCTACAAGTAAGGCAATCGTGTACTCAAATTGTGAGAGTTCTTGAACTCTTGGTGCCTCTCCAACACAATGTACATGGCTAAATTTCCACAAATAAGTTCACTAATACTCCACAAAGATCTCCCTAAGCGTTTATTAAATGTAATGCAAAGTTCTTTCTTTTCATTTTCTGCTTCTACATAGTTAAAATGCTTTTTATCAATGTAAAATGGCTCTTACCTTTTGGCTTCTGTCGTGAGAGTCTTTTGAACTCTGAAACACTGTAGGATATCACCTATAAATGGAATCTAAAACATACAACAATTGAACGAATATAACAAAAAAGAAGGAGAGTCATCGATATAGAGAACAAACTAATGGTTGCCAGTGTGGAGGGGGAGGAGGGGGCAATACAGGGGTGGGGAAGTGAGAGATGTAAACTACTGGGTGTACGACAGGCTCAAGGATGTATTGTACAACACAGGGAATATAGCCAATATTTTGTAATAACTGTAAATGTAAAGTAACCTTTATAAGGATATAAAATTTTTTTTAAAAAGAAATCATACTTAAAATTCGAAACAATTTAAATGTCCATCAACAGGAAAATGCACATATAAATTATTGTATTTCCCTACATGGGAATCCTACGTAGCGAGGAAAGTACATGATCTAGACAGATCTTTACGTGTCAGCATGGATGAACCTAGCAAAGATAACACTAAGTAAAGCAAGTAACAAGAGAAAACAAAATAGAATACGATATGCAGTTTAAGAATACTTAAACATGTAGCCTACATAGAAAGACATCCATGCCAGTGATGGAGACCAAGTTCAGAAGAGTGGTTACCCAGGGTCAGCTGGGGAGTGGCTGTGTTTGGGAAAGTGGTCACACCAGAGACTCTTCAACAGGAATGGTAATGTTTCACTTCACACGCTGGCTGGAGGACGGAGGAGTGTCTGCGATGTTATAATGTGAGCACGCTGCATGTAAAAGCCATTGCTGACCACATCTAGGGGAACTGATGCGTGGGAGCTGGTAGTGGGTGGAGGCATCCAGAAGGTGGTGGTAGAAGAGGAACGTTGTACACGTAACGCCTAAGGCCTGACCAGAGGACGACCACTGCTCTAGAAACTGGACACAAATCCAACTTCTACGGCCAATCTTAGAAGACAAACTGAGGCATATTTAAAATTTTAACACTTTATGCGCGCAAAAATAGATTCAACTCACGCACCACAAAGCGGAAGAGGTGAGGAGCACTCCAGCCACAGGAGCTGCAGAGATGTTTATTTTAAAAGGGCAGAAGCAAAGCAAGGAAACGAGTGATTTGCTATGGCTTTAACGCCTAGTTGGTGGTTTGTGACTGGGTGTCCTCAGCGGTGTTCGTCACCCTGAGGCGCTGACAGGCTTAGATTTGGGTTGGTTTAAGTAGGCGGCTGCATCGCTAGAGACAGCGCAGGCTAACGGCCTCCTTGCAGGGTTAATTTACTAACACCAATTGTCTGAGTCCTTCCTCTTACTCAGTCACTTCACTTCCTACGCCTCACTTTCTCTTCTGTAAAGTGGATATTCAGTAGTAAATTCTCTGTGGAGGTGTCAGGACAAAACAAAGTGATTATTAGGAACCACGATCATGTCCTGAATGCACGGAACACGTCACCGTTTGCCAACCACCGTGTCAAGTCAGCAGAAACGACAGAAATTAAGAGCTCTCCGCAGAAATTCACACACCTGTGCACCAGGTAAGGGACCACAGGCAGACGTTCACTCAGCCTTTCCTGTGTCCCTCACGGAGTTCACGCTCTCTCCTGGTTGGGGCGAGCACAGACACTTTGCGGGAGTTTAACTACTTTTAAAATGCGCTGATACAACCATGTCTCACTTTTGTTTGGATCAGTCAGCAAACGCTTTTTGGAAACCCCAAATTCTCCACACCTCCTACCTTTCGCGCTGCCATAGGCTCAAAGCTGCCGACACCGCTCCTCAGGCCGCGTCGTCAGGAGAGGCGGGTCTGCGTGCTGCTCCTCAAGCCGCGTCGTCAAGGGAGGCGGGTCTGCGTGCGGACGCACGGCGAGCGCGCAAAAATCCTCGAGCCCCGCCCCCACGGGCCCGCCCGGAGGCTTAAACCGCAACCCCGCGGCTCGGGAGGGCGTTGATGCCCGCGCCAACACCAGGCCGCGCGTGGGCTCCGGAGCGCGGCATGGAGGGCCCGGCCTAGCTTGGGCCCGTGGCCCTATCTCTTCGGGCCGCAGCCGCCGGGCGGTGGGCGCCCGAGGGGCCGGGAGGCGAGCCGGGACCCACAGGAGGATGTGGGCATCCTGTCTGCAGCCAGCGTCCCCGAGGCCGCGCTCAGGCCATGATCACTCGGTGAAGCTGCGCCCGGACAGCGCGGCCGACTCCTTCTCGCGCTCTGAGGACCTGTGCGCGCTGCAGGACTCGGTGCCTCTGCCCTCCGTGCGGGCTTCCCTGAGGGAGGGCCTGCTGGACTTAACGCCGACTGCCGCCGCGGGTAGACTGGGCGCCGCTCCTGAGCACCCTCTGCCCCTGATCTGTATCCAGAGCTTCTTCCAGCCACGGCTTGTCGAGACAGGTTTGTACTTCCCGCTTCCAGGGGCCTTCGTGTGGGCGGTGAGAAGCGGGGTTTTAAATGGTTAAAGGTGGAGGGTGGGCACTAGAACCGGTGCCCAGTGACCGGGTGTACGTGCACTAGACGGGGCGTGCGGCCTAGGACTCCTGCCAGCTCGGTGACCCCGGCCGAGTGCCTTAAGGCTTCAAGGTCTCAGTGTTCTTATCTGTAGCATGGGCTTCACAGGACCCAGCCTCTGTGGCGGTTACAAGGATGCACTGTGTTAATGCTTCTAGACTCTACAAAGTAGAACACTTAGCACAGTTTGGAGCATCGTTAATTGTTGCACAGATGTTACCTGGTCTGTTGAATGACTTTGCCTGGTACGCACCAAAGCGATTAGGAAATGGATATATCCCAGCTTCATTTCCTTTCCATTCAAACAGGGCTCAGGAAAAAAAAATTTTTTTTCAATAGGTGTATCATATATAGTGGAAAGAGCACCGGAGTCAAGGCAGCTTAGGGTTTGAATTCCAGGGCTGATGCTCTCTGTGGCCTGGACAGGTTTCTTTTGCACTACAATCCCCACACTTGTGAAATGACATTAAAAACCACTCTTTCTGTGGGTTCTTAGAATTAATTAAGCAGGTTATGTGTGTAAAGTATCCTGGCACTTGAATGAGTTGTCAGAACCAAGGGCTGCTGGAGACGATGCTTCTGCCCTAGGTAATCTTCCCTTCTACTGGGCAGCAAGTAAACACAAGCACAGGAGTCAGTGCTCTGGAAGAAGTGAGTTCTGCTGCTATAGAGCACAGAATCTCTTTTTTCTTTGATTTAATTTTTATTCTATATTGGAGGATAGTTGATTTACAATATTGTGTTAGTTTCAGGTGTACAGTAAAGTGATTCAGTTATACATATATCCATTCCTTTTCAGATTCTTTCCCCGTACAGTTTGTTACAGGATATGGAGTAGAGGTCCCTGTGCTATGCAGTAGGTCCTTGTTGATGATTTTATATATAGTCGTGTGTATATGTTAATGCCAAACTCCTAATGTATCCCTCCCCGCCATCTTTCCCCTTTGCAGAGCACAGAAACTTGGAAGGGAAAGTTCAGGGTAGGATTCTTGGAGGAAGTGCCATCCTTTCTAAGGATGTGTAGAAGCTCCTGGGCTGGCAGGAGAGAGCAGTGTGTGTTGAAGTTTGAGAAATGTAAGAAAATATGGCAAAACTAATGTACAGGACTGGAACTCAGGGTTTGGGAAAGAAATGAGAGTCGATACTGAAAACTTAGCGGGGCCCAACAGAAAGGCGCCTTGTTTGTCCTGTCAGAAGTTTGGATGTTTATCCTGAAGGCTGCGGGAAACACCAAAGAACAGTGATTTGGAATTCTGGTTTAGAGGCTCACTTGGACCTCCATGTGGAAGGCAGTTGATTGGGTGCTGGGTGAATTGTAATCTAAGGGTCCCACTTAAGTTATAAAAGATGGGACCGGGTTTTGCAGATCTGAGAGAGAATGGGTGAGGCCTGGTGACCAGTTAGAAAAGGGAGGGCAGCAAGCGTGGGTGACAGTTTACAGCTGCATCTTTTTGAGAGATACAGAGCACAGTAGAAAGGGATTGGGGGTGGCGAGAGGATCTTCCTTCATCTTCAGTGCTTTAGAGGGGCCTGGTAGAGAGGTCTGGGCCCAAGGTACAGATGTGGGCTTTTGGGAGGACAGGTGTTTGAAGGCATGGTAGAGACTTAGGTTATCCACAAGAATATCCAAAGACTCATAGGTCTGAGAGTTTTTTTAAGTGGGTATATTTGAGGATGTTTATAAGCTGAGAGAAAGTAGCCAACAGAGGAAGGGTGTAAAGATCTAGGAGAGGAAGTGACTGTTCATTTGTTTGTGAAAAGCTGAACACTTATCGTGTGCCTGGCCCGTTTCTAGGATCTGGGGTTCACACCATCTGTTATCTCTTCTGCAAGGACAGTTCAATTCATCCCCTGGTGAACAGAAGTCACATTATTCTTTGCATCCCATTCAGGTGTAAGAACTGTTTTGTACCTCTGAAGGGAAGCAAGCTGTATCCTTTGGTCACCTGCTGATGATAATAGCATTGGCTGAGACCTGACCGTTTACAATGAAGGCACTTCTGTAGGTAATAAGTTCCAGGAGGGCCCAAACTGAGTATGTCTGTTTCAGCATTTAGCATGGTTTAGCATCTGAGAGGCCGGTACATTATTGGCATATAGTAGACTTAAAAATGAATATTTGTGGATTGTCTGAATGAGTGGATGTGTGTGATTCACCTCCTATTTGCAGGTCTTATGCCCTGCAATGGATTTTCAGTGTCAGGTTGTGAAAGTATTTATGACGGGGATTGGCATTGTTCCCTATCTAATGGATAAAGATTACACATGAAAGGACTTTACACTGACATCCTAAAAGCCTCATAGGAATTACTTAACAAAAAAATAAAATTGGATTCTGTATAATTTCTAATTTGTAAGCTGGCCAGAACACTGGTATTTCAGCCAGTCCTCTGGTAGTTCCAATGACGTCCCCATGATCACCCAGGCATAATCAGAATGGCTTTAGGATTTGGGAGCCAAAATGTTCCTCAGTATTTACGGCTTTGCTAGTCCATTTAAGAAAATGGACTATTGAAAAAATAGCTTCAGACACAATATGGCATTTTATGATTTAGCATGAAATCTGAGAAATATAGAGGTTATCGGAAGCCTGCAATGGTAAAGTTCCCTCTGCTATTGAAGTTATTGTCTTTAAACAAAGATTCTACATCACTAATGCTATATATATATATTTTATGATATTCAGGTTAATTTCCAATTCTAAGGAAGTAATTGGTTGGTTGGTATGAGAGATGGCGTGGCTTCCAAAGGTGAAAAGTATTATTTTGTTGTAATTTCCGGCTACCTAAGGATGGGAGAGGCCCAGGACACTGCAGTCAGTATATTATGTGGAGCAGGTTATATTGTGGTTTATTTATGAACTTTTACATGTTTATTTTCTTCTTTGCGGTATGCGGGCCTCTCACTGTTGCGGCCTCTCCCGTTGAGGAGCACAGGCTCCGGACGCACAGGCTCAGCGGCCATGGCTCACGGGCCTAGCCACTCCGCGGCATGTGGGATCTTCCCGGACTGGGGCACGAACCCGTGTCCCCTGCATCGGCAGGCAGACTCTCAACCACTGCGCCACAAGGGAAGCCCACATGTTTATTTTCTATGCAAGTTTGTGTGCTCCTTTTTGAGTTTTGGTAGATAAGTGTTTTGTAACTTTGGAATACTTGGAGTTATATACATATATATATATATATATTTTTTTTTCATGTAGTAGTTAAAGCCGTGGAGAGTGTACTAGTCTACCTAGTTCAAATTCTGGCTTTACCCTATGACTTCCCTGTGGCTTCCTCTGCTCACCTATTCAAAAGGAGGATAATAAGACTGCTGTGGTGAGTTACGTACTAAGTGCTATTTAAGCATTTGCTATAATGATTATGTATACTCGAAGGCAAGGAACTTGCCCCTTGATCGTCTCTGTATTCCTAGTGCTTAAGAATTCCTAGTGCTTTCCTAGTGCATTGTCTTAGGATAGAGATAGCTCAGTATAGTTCTTCTCACTATAAAGTACTGTTAACGTTGAAAGTCTTTGCTCGTGTACTAATAATCTATGACATATCTGCTGAGGACAAGGAAAGGAATAGTTTTAAAACTGCAATGGATAACAAAAGATTGTATGATGTAATGCCTTTATTATGTAATTATAAAACTAACAAATGATCATGGTAGAAAATTTGAAAAACTCCTAGACAAAAGAGAGGTCAGCAAAATTTGGAGTAACTTTCAGAGTGTAGAGTTGTCCATGAATATTAGTGCTTTCATATTTTCCAGGACTTTAAGTAGACTCTGCTTCTTAAGAGTCTATTCATGATATTTTACTTTAATGATGTTTTCATCATGGGGACACACACACACAGAAATCTGTCAAAAAAAAAAGGCATGTAAATCACTGATGTTTCAGATAGCCACATGAAATAAAGTGAGAAAGGTCAACAAGCTGAAAGAATGTGGAGTAGCATCTCCTTAATTGCTTACATAACTCTGATAATTACCTCTTTGTGGATAAAGTAATTAATGGGGAATCTAATTCAAGAAAAGTGTATGAACTTCAAGCCTTCTCAAAGCCAAGTATTTCTTTCCACAAAAGGTTACTTTCCACGGCCATTCTTCCTTATTACCAGACAGGGAAAGTGTATTGTATGGCAAAGGGTCTTCCTGAAGGAGGGTGCTTCCCACACTGATTGTCATAAATGACTTCGGAATTACTGTTGCTGTATTACCAAAATCTTAAACTAGGATATTTTTGACAAATATGGTCCTTAGTTAATTTTTAGAGCTACAAACTGTCAGATGGCTCTGAAATAACAATTGTCTGGCTATTCAGGGTGATCACAATATGGTAATGACCTTGAGGTATCACTAAAAAGCAGGAAGGTGTGAGTCTTCCTTTGGTGCCAGAGTGAAATGCGTGTTGGAGTTGGAGTTGGAAAAGAGGCCCACAACCAAGTGATAGAGAAGGAAATGTGAGGTCATTGGTGAAAAACCAGGTTGAAGTTAAGGTGAAGAGGCATGAGGAAATGGTCAACGGTTACAGTATTACAAAGATCATCAAGGAGCATATCCATGAATGTGGTTTGTATTGCAATCTGCTGAAAAAGAGACAAATATCCTGGCCTGGCCTTCATGGAGATTATATTTTATTGATTCTGATAACAGATTATTGTTGAAAAGGGCCTCCTATAAATTATAACCATGCAAAGGCAGCAAGATAATTTATTTTTCTTTATGTATGTGTTTCATTCCTACTCACTTCTCTCTTAGGGGAAGAGAAAATCACACACACAAAAAATGTCAAGTCTCAGCTATTCCTTTTCAAAATAATTTTTTTCCAAATTCCAGTGGAGGCAGTAGGTTAACTGTTAAGATTTGTAAGGCTCAAAAAGCTAGATTTTTACAAGGTGTAGCCAAATTTCATTCCATACATAATAGCTTTGGAAAGAATATGTGGTGATACAAAGTTGGAAAAAGCTGGTTTTCCTTCCGTGAATGGCTTCACTGTCTTGGGAGAAGAGGCAGAGAAGAAATCAAAGTAATTAAACATAGGGTGAGTTTTCCTGATAGGGGACTCTAGTGCTTTAAAATAGACTAGATAATCCTAGGGATGATCTGAGGGTAGAACAGACCAATGCCTCATTTCCAATCTGGTACCCTGGAAGAAAACAGTGTATTTCCTTTGAGGTCTTGAGAGGTTTTTCTTCTGCTTTGTTTTGGTTTTGGTTCATTTTGTAATCAACCTTATTAAGGTATCATTTACATACAATAAAATGCAGACATTTTTAGTCAAGGGTTCAGTGACTTTTAATTAATGTATACATTTGTTTAACTACCACCCCCATAAAGATAGATAACAATTCTAAAACCCTAGAAAGTTTCCTCCTAGGCTTTTGCAAAAGTATCCCCATCTCCCACCCCAAGGCCACCACGGATCTGTTTTTTATCTTTAGAGATGACTTTTGCCGAGTTTACAATTTCATGTAAGTTGAATAATATAGTAGGTGCCCTTCTGATCTGGCTTCACTTGCTCAGCATATGGTTTTTGAGATTCATTCACGTTGGGATGTTTTAAACCAGGACTTTAGCCTGGGTGGCTGATGTTGTCTGAAGGCACCTATACGTACATCTGAGTCTCTGGCATTGTCACTGTCTGTTCTTGGCTCAGTATTTTCAACTTTACTAAGAAGCACGAGGTTGAAGTAAGGAAGATCATTGTCAGTATAATGGAGGTGAAGTGGGTTCTGTTATATAATATTCTCAGCAAAAATTGACCTGCTTGGAATCATTGTGTTGATAATCGACAAGGATTCTCTTCCTCCAAAAGCCTTGATACTATAAACCTTCTAAAGGACGCTGTCCTAGGACCCTTCTTTTAGTTTTCATATTTTGGGAAACATTTCTGGAAAATTCAAATGCTCACAACCTGAAAGAAGCAATTATTCACCTGAAGGCTAACTCTGCTAAAGTTGAGTTGTCCGACCTTTACATGCTGATAGAACCCAAATAGCCTTGCAAAACAATGCTCTCTTATTGGATATAAGCATATAGATTGTTTAAGGTGGACGTGTGTATGCAGTAAAGTGAAAAAACAAAGAATCTTTGAGTTTCCCTTGCTGGTTTTTTTTAGTTTTTCATTTAAGTTTCTATAGTGTATGCTAATGGCTCAGGGAAACCTCAGGTTAGTTTTAGGTCCACTCTTTACGTAAATGTTGAAGTACTCCATACCCACCTTTTTTCTACCTTCCTTCTTTTCTTCCATCTTTCCTTTCTAACTTCTTATAATCCATTATACTTAATCCTGCATTTGCTGAGGTGGCAATTAGTGTAGGAAAATACTGTGAAATTTTGCTGTTCAGAATGCATGTTGACCAAATTCTATATTGAGAAAAGGTCTGAATTCACCCAGAGTAACCCTTTCTCAGAGTCTTTGAATAAACGCCATAGAAACTGGGCTATATATAATATCCTGACAGGTATGTAGAACTCATAGCAATTGCCCTAAAGAGCTTACCTAGCGTAGATGCATATGAATGCATTTAATGATTGTTTTATTGGCAGCAGTGCCAACATACACAGTCTGTTTTGTTTTATATCATTCTCATTACCTGCTGTTTACCACTGTATACATTGCTAATGGCGTGGTTTCTATGGCTTGTGAATTTCACAGCCAAATAATATGTAATTTATTGCACACTTCAGTGTAGAAGATGGAGACTCCATAACTTTTCGTGTGCTCTTTGCCCCTTTGGAAAGTGTTACACTGAGATCAGGCAAAGTAATAAATTTATTTCAAATGTGCGTGATAGCTAAACATCAATTAGGACTGATGGGCAATATTTCTTCTTCCAGCAACATAACAGTTTTTAAAGACTAAGCCACTGAACGTGGAGTCACTGAACATGGGACTCAGTTCACTGGGATCCTTCTTAGAAAAATAAAGGACAACTTGGATTTGTGTGGCTTATTCAAGTAGTAACTAATCAGCTACATCTTGGTGAACTTAATTTGTCACAATCGTTTGGTATTTTATTAACTCCCTTCCCCTTCTTCCCCCGACTCTCAGGAGAACGGATCATGAGTATCTTAAAACATATTAAGTCATCTTCCATCCCTGTTAATCTAACTACAAAAGCACACTTTCCTTATCCAATGTAACTTACTGTCTTTTAGAGTGGCTGGGGTTTTAATTCTCCACAAAATTTAAACCAGCAAAGAGAAACATTTTCAAGGAGCCACCACATGGTAGCGCTTTAGAAAGAAAACTTTAGAATTAAGGGCAACTATATCATTTTATAGCTAAAGCACCTGAGGCCTAAATTAGGAAGGTAACCATCAAGGTCAGGGAAGGGGTGGAAGATCAGGTTTCAAGCTGAGGAAGAGTCTACAGGGACTCAATCTGAGCAGGTCAGAAACTGAAAGGAGACCACAAATGTTCTGGGAAGGCTGGCATCTGGCCTCCAGTGTGGCGTTCAGACAGGGAGTGGGCCCGGTGGGAACTGCGCTTCTGCAGTAGGCAGAGAAATCCACCTCCCCTCCGGAAAGTGCCACTGACATCAGGGAGTTGAGGGGAAAGAGCAATGAATTCCAGTCCACCTGAGAAAGCAGGCCAGTCTGATTAACTCTGAATTTAGGCTTATTTCAGATACTTCTTGAGAAAGAACTTGGACAAGAGCAAGTCCCACGCAGCCTCTTTTAAATCCATGCCCAGTATTTTCTGGTGGAGCTGCTTAAACCCTCCAAGTGACTCCAGTATTTTAATTTCACTCTGTATTTAATTCCGACAGTTCTGTGACTGATTATTTAATGGGCAAATAAGTAGGGTCACAAAAGAGTGTGAATGTATTTTACAGGATGAAGATGGGCGGAGTGGAGCAGTCTGGAACAGGACACCAATAAAAAGGGATCTTGGTAAAGAAGAACGTCTATTAGAAATGGAGAGGAATTCGCAAGGAAATTAGTGCCTGACACCACGCCCTTCTCTCTGCATGTTTAGAAGCTAGTTTCTAATTTTATTTTCATAGGAGGTGTGCCTGTGATGAATTGTCTTTTACCTCCACACTGTTTGTCACATGGACATATTGTGAAGTTTGTGTGAGAGAAAGCAAGTATTAGAATTTGTTTTGCACGGAGCTATAATCACTTCCTGGAACAATACAGGGTAGAAGGAAAAGGAAAGGAAGGTGGAAACAAAGGAGAAAGACAGCTAATGATGCTGGAGTCTCTCGCTGGGATTTGTGGTATCTCCTTCTGAAACTAGGTACAGAAAGTCAGAACTTGACTGATTGTTTCTTGTTCACGGTTTGTTTTCATTTTTGTTTTTTTTCTTGCTCTCTCATCAGTTACTCCAGCCAGTGCCATGTCAGTTTCAGTTTCAGTAAGCATGCCTGTCTTGTTTCCATTTGCATTATTCATGCAAATGTTGATTGAACTAATGACCCCGGTTTATCACGGAAATAAGTGGATAAAACTAAATAAAATCTAACAGCACAAAAGAGTAATAATAAAATATATCAAAAATTAGAATGCATTAAAACAAGTGGAAGAAGAAAAAGTAGTAAAAGAAATTTAAGATCTCAGCATTGCTTGAGAAGCAGTACAAGAGCTAATAAGTCATGGTACATGTGTAACTGCTACTTGTGTAAAAGTAACAAGCTAATATAAGGGAAAATGGAATTTGAAGAAATGTCAAAGGAAGAAAATAAGAGCAAAAGGAACACAACAAGGTGGGACAAAGAGTAAACAAGGAGTAAACGGTCTGTAAGAAAATACATTTACTGTAAATACTCAAAGGACAAGGATTATTGAAACAAACAAAAACCTAATTCTATGCCACCTACAAGAGACAAGAGTCAGACTGAAAATGAAAGGATTCAAAAATTATGTCATAACGACAATAAGTAAAATTGAAGAAGATTTTTTAATGTTAACATAGATTTGAAAGCAAAATGTATCACTGGCGATAAGGCAGGATAATAAAACCCACTGTTACTTTACAAGGAATATATTATAAGTCTAAACTTCAATGCAATATATGAAGGGAAATTCCAAAAATCTAAGTAGAAATAGAAAAATCTAAATTACCTAGATCAGTAACATAGAACCACAACAACAAATCAGCAGATTATAGAAGATCTGAATACCATCATTAAAAACTTGGGCCTAAATTTACATAAAACACTGCACCAACCATGATGGAATATATATATTATGCAGAAATTTTTAGGTGCACATGGCACATTTATAAAATTGCCTATATTCTGGTTATAAAACAAGACTCCGAATAAGCAAGAAATTTAAAACTATATAACCAATATTTTACCAAATAGTTGGATATTTAAAACATACTTCTGATCATTATGTAGGTCAAAGATAAAAGTCACAATGGGAATTAGAATTTTATTAATTGGATGGTAATGAAAATATGCCATAACAAAACCTGTGGGTTGCAAATAAAGCTGTGGTCACAGAGAAGTTTATGTATTCCAATTATACTTTCTAAATGTAAAATGGAAAGGAATAAAGCAACTAGAAGATAACCTATCACCCTGAGGTAGGCAGCTCCTGAACTGTACCTGGTGGAGAAGGCAGGGCAGAACTTCAGGAGGCCAGCTGAGAGCACGGTGAACACCATGTCAGGAGCAGTCTCCAAGAAAGAGAATTTAATGTACAAAGGGATGACTAAAATATATTTAAGAGCTAGCACCCTGACCCCTCTTAAGGATGACTTATGTTGCTGGGGAAAAAATAAGAAGTGCTCGATGTAGAAGGTGAATAGCTTTATAATTCCCAGGAGAATCTTTGTACCAGGACCACACAATGAAGAACTTGGAGTCCCCATGGCTAATCCAGCAGAGAGAAAAGGAGAAATAGAGATGCGAGAGAAAATAAAGGGAACTCTTGGTGCAATTCGGTGCTGCTGCAGGCCCAAGTCCAGGTATGTGCTCTCTATCTCCACATCTTAAATAAAAGCCACCATGTTCCTCAGTCTTTCAGGTACTTAGAATTTCTCTTTAGAACCTGAAAATGGGGTCAGGTTTCCTGTCTGCATTGCTAGAGTACAAAATAGAGGCAGGATGTTTGAAATAGTTCTCCATCTGGCAGAGGAGGCCTTGAAGCTGTGAGCCACTTGCTGCAAACCAGCAGGACATGAAGGATTCTTGAGCAGATCTGAAGCTACTGGGAGGCCTTTGAGGAGTTAAATCCCATAGTAAATACTGTACCTTCAATCAATGGCCCCTTCTCCCTCTCTGTCCAGTCTTCCTCCACTCCCGCGGGGGCCCAAAGGGGTTAAATGAGCACTCTTTGACTTGTACTTGGTGGTCCCAGAACTTGACGTGGGCTTGGAGACTTCCATGAAAAGTCTGCCTTCCATCTACTGGCTTGGGTTTCTTGGGCTCTCTGCTCCAGGCTAATCCCTTCAACCTGCTTTTTCCATTTCTGCCAATAATCCCCCTCTCCAGACCTTCCTAATGCTCTTCTGGGGCAGGGGGAGACTTACTGAGGGCAATGTTTATTTCTAGAGGGAGACGTGACCACATGACTTCACACTGGTCGTCCCCTTGATTATTCAGTTTCTGTCTAGATTAGTCGTGGGTGTTTGTGCACCCCAGCCTCACCCCCAGGAGGCTTTAGAACACTGTCCTTATCTCAGCACTGAGCCTCTATCTAGCCTCCTTCCCTCTCTCTCCTTACCCATCTTTACCCACAGACTCGCAGGCTTTCTGGACCTCTGAGGAAGATAAGCACTTCACAGAACCTCTGCTACAGAACCAAACATATTGAAATGACTCTTTACCAAGATACTGAAACAACAGAAAAAGAATAGATGACGATTGTTTCTCCTGAGGGTTCAGTTACCTAGGGGGCCTTTAGCAATCTTTGATTGATAAATCTAACCTTTCCTTCCTTGGCAATAGTTGATCACACTGTGAGGAAAACAAGTTGGAGAATGGAAAAATAATATTTGGATTTCAATGAAATAATAAAGATGCAGGGGCTATCTTTGACTTTTGCAAGGTGAGAAGAGAGTTTACATTTTGATTATTTGATGGCAGGAATCCCTTTTAAAACAGGGCCAGTCTGCATGATGCATTTAAAAATCAACCTTTTCAAATACAGCCATAACCCCCACAAGATTTCTTGATTTCTCTGGGGTCAAATAAACCATCACATCTCACAGTGGTGCCCTGTATATGAAAGTGATAAACATAACCTGGAAGCACAGCAGTGGCTAAAAATATGGAGCTGGAAGCCATTCGTTGAAATGTTGTTTTGCTTTTAATTCATTGCATAAAATGCTAATGTCCAAATTCAGGCAGGTTGATCTTATCAACCATCAAGAGCTTCAACCCTGCTAACAGCTAAGTATGCACTTTTAAACCCTACTTTGACTGCTCCAGAAACTTACTGGGTTTCTTTAATGCCTCTGTTACTATTTCCTTTGTGTCATTTTGTTTTTCTTTAAAAACACAGCTGTGTGATCTTGGGGAAGTTACATTATTTCCTGGGTATAATTTTAGTATTGCGCAATAGAATTTTTGTTGAAAATGAAAATATTCTATATCTGTACTATGTAAAGCAGTATTCAGTAGCTACATGAAACTAATAAACATGTTTGATATGGCAAATGCAAATGAGGAACTGAATTTTTAATCTTATTTTTAAATTTGTTTAAATATAAATAATGCCACGTGGCTAGCATCTCTTGACAGTACAGATCTACAATATTTTAAGGACACTCTCCACTCAAAAACTCTACCATTCATTAACTCAACCTAAATATTTTTGCCCTCTGACAAACAAAAAATAATTTATGCTTCCCTTGAAATTATCTGTCAAGACCTTTATCAGTTTGGGGACATTATATTCTTAAAATTGACTTTGCTTTATGAAACTTTAATAATGTTGGAATTCCCTGCCCTTGGTACCACCTTTGTGATGATGGGAAATATTGCGGATAATCAAGGACCATTTCAAGAGATCATGGAGAGAAACCTCCTTCTGGATTTAATTTCATTATGAGGATGTCAAAATGCTAAATTACTTAAAATAAAACCCATACCGTTTTTATGCTAAGTTATATGCTACATGTAGCTGGAAAAATGTTAAAAAGATTTTTAAAGAACTGCGCATCTATTTTTGAAGCTGATTTGGCTGTTCAAGGCTTGCTAGCACTTTATCCATCTCAGTACTATTTCACTTAGTAAACAAATGCAGTTGCCATAATTGCTGCATATTTGTCTGTGTTCCCTTCTAGGCTATATGTTTTTGAAGTTAGAAACTATATTTATATCACAGCCCCTATGTATAGCACAATATCCATTGCTAATTCAGATTGTGTTTTAAGATGAGACAAAATTTAAGACTTTTATTATAGTCATAAACATCTAGCAAACCAACCAGAAAATAAAAACTAATTTTCAGTTGGTTGGCCAAGAACAAAAAAGAGAGGAATACCTAGTGCAAAATCATATCTCTAATATCTACTGTTGGATTTAGAGCACACACATGCTAAACTTATTTTAAAATATCTTCTCATCAAAGATTTGGGGTTAGACCTGAAAAAATCATATCAGAAGTGAAAATAATTATGTGGTCTGACCAGCGTGGATCACACAAAGTGTATACAATATATAAAGTAGATAAACTATGAGGTCCTACTGTATAGCACAGGCAACTATATTCAAGACCTTGTAATAACCTGTAAAGGAAAAGGATCTGAAAAAAGAAATATGTATATCTGAATCACTTGGCTGTACACCTGAAACACAACATTGTCAATCAACTATACTTCAAGTAAAACAAAACAAAACAAAGTAAGTGTAAAGGGAAGTATAGTTTTATTAATTCACCTCTGATATCCAATGGCCCAACTGAAAGACAACAGAAAGTACAACTTTCTAGGAGACAGGACATGGCCAGCAAACCAGGCCGTTACCCTCGGTAACGGTCATAACTGCCAAAAAATATACAGACTAGCCTGCATTCATGAATACATAGGAATTCTTCATTTATCTGGCATTATTAGGCAATGAGGTATTGTATGTTAGGAGAAGTTTTTTTTAAATGACAAATTGAAGAGGAGTTATGTTAACCTTCACTTGGTAATTTTTTGCTAAAATTAAGAAATGTATCCACTGGTGTATCTAATGTTCCCGTGATAAATCGGGGTCATCAGTTCAATCAACGTTTGCATGAATAATGAATAATGCAAATGGAAACAAGACAGGCATGCTTACTGAAACTGAAACTGACATGGCACTGGCTGGAGTAACTGATGAGAGAGCAAGAAAAAAAACAAAAATGAAAACAAACCGTGAACAAGAAACAATCAGTCAAGTTCTGACTTTCTGTACCTAGTTTCAGAAGGAGATACCACAAATCCCAGCGAGAGACTCCAGCATCATTAGCTGTCTTTCTCCTTTGTTTCCACCTTCCTTTCCTTTTCCTTCTACCCTGTATTGTTCCAGGAAGTGATTATAGCTCCGTGCAAAACAAATTCTAATACTTGCTTTCTCTCACACAAACTTCACAATATGTCCATGTGACAAACAGTGTGGAGGTAAAAGACAATTCATCACAGGCACACCTCCTATGAAAATAAAATTAGAAACTAGCTTCTAAACATGCAGAGAGAAGGGCGTGGTGTCAGGCACTAATTTCCTTGCGAATTCCTCTCCATTTCTAATAGACGTTCTTCTTTACCAAGATCCCTTTTTATTGGTGTCCTGTTCCAGACTGCTCCACTCCGCCCATCTTCATCCTGTAAAATACATTCACACTCTTTTGTGACCCTACTTATTTGCCCATTAAATAATCAGTCACAGAACTGTCGGAATTAAATACAGAGTGAAATTAAAATACTGGAGTCACTTGGAGGGTTTAAGCAGCTCCACCAGAAAATACTGGGCATGGATTTAAAAGAGGCTGCGTGGGACTTGCTCTTGTCCAAGTTCTTTCTCAAGAAGTATCTGAAATAAGCCTAAATTCAGAGTTAATCAGACTGGCCTGCTTTCTCAGGTGGACTGGAATTCATTGCTCTTTCCCCTCAACTCCCTGATGTCAGTGGCACTTTCCGGAGGGGAGGTGGATTTCTCTGCCTACTGCAGAAGCGCAGTTCCCACCGGGCCCACTCCCTGTCTGAACGCCACACTGGAGGCCAGATGCCAGCCTTCCCAGAACATTTGTGGTCTCCTTTCAGTTTCTGACCTGCTCAGATTGAGTCCCTGTAGACTCTTCCTCAGCTTGAAACCTGATCTTCCACCCCTTCCCTGACCTTGATGGTTACCTTCCTAATTTAGGCCTCAGGTGCTTTAGCTATAAAATGATATAGTTGCCCTTAATTCTAAAGTTTTCTTTCTAAAGCGCTACCATGTGGTGGCTCCTTGAAAATGTTTCTCTTTGCTGGTTTAAATTTTGTGGAGAATTAAAACCCCAGCCACTCTAAAAGACAGTAAGTTACATTGGATAAGGAAAGTGTGCTTTTGTAGTTAGATTAACAGGGATGGAAGATGACTTAATATGTTTTAAGATACTCATGATCCGTTCTCCTGAGAGTCGGGGGAAGAAGGGGAAGGGAGTTAATAAAATACCAAACGATTGTGACAAATTAAGTTCACCAAGATGTAGCTGATTAGTTACTACTTGAATAAGCCACACAAATCCAAGTTGTCCTTTATTTTTCTAAGAAGGATCCCAGTGAACTGAGTCCCATGTTCAGTGACTCCACGTTCAGTGGCTTAGTCTTTAAAAACTGTTATGTTGCTGGAAGAAGAAATATTGCCCATCAGTCCTAATTGATGTTTAGCTATCACGCACATTTGAAATAAATTTATTACTTTGCCTGATCTCAGTGTAATACTTTCCAAAGGGGCAAAGAGCACACGAAAAGTTATGGAGTCTCCATCTTCTACACTGAAGTGTGCAATAAATTACATATTATTTGGCTGTGAAATTCACAAGCCATAGAAACCACGCCATTAGCAATGTATACAGTGGTAAACAGCAGGTAATGAGAATGATATAAAACAAAACAGACTGTGTATGTTGGCACTGCTGCCAATAAAACAATCATTAAATGCATTCATATGCATCTACGCTAGGTAAGCTCTTTAGGGCAATTGCTATGAGTTCTACATACCTGTCAGGATATTATATATAGCCCAGTTTCTATGGCGTTTATTCAAAGACTCTGAGAAAGGGTTACTCTGGGTGAATTCAGACCTTTTCTCAATATAGAATTTGGTCAACATGCATTCTGAACAGCAAAATTTCACAGTATTTTCCTACACTAATTGCCACCTCAGCAAATGCAGGATTAAGTATAATGGATTATAAGAAGTTAGAAAGGAAAGATGGAAGAAAAGAAGGAAGGTAGAAAAAAGGTGGGTATGGAGTACTTCAACATTTACGTAAAGAGTGGACCTAAAACTAACCTGAGGTTTCCCTGAGCCATTAGCATACACTATAGAAACTTAAATGAAAAACTAAAAAAAACCAGCAAGGGAAACTCAAAGATTCTTTGTTTTTTCACTTTACTGCATACACACGTCCACCTTAAACAATCTATATGCTTATATCCAATAAGAGAGCATTGTTTTGCAAGGCTATTTGGGTTCTATCAGCATGTAAAGGTCGGACAACTCAACTTTAGCAGAGTTAGCCTTCAGGTGAATAATTGCTTCTTTCAGGTTGTGAGCATTTGAATTTTCCAGAAATGTTTCCCAAAATATGAAAACTAAAAGAAGGGTCCTAGGACAGCGTCCTTTAGAAGGTTTATAGTATCAAGGCTTTTGGAGGAAGAGAATCCTTGTCGATTATCAACACAATGATTCCAAGCAGGTCAATTTTTGCTGAGAATATTATATAACAGAACCCACTTCACCTCCATTATACTGACAATGATCTTCCTTACTTCAACCTCGTGCTTCTTAGTAAAGTTGAAAATACTGAGCCAAGAACAGACAGTGACAATGCCAGAGACTCAGATGTACCTATAGGTGCCTTCAGACAACATCAGCCACCCAGGCTAAAGTCCTGGTTTAAAACATCCCAACGTGAATGAATCTCAAAAACCATATGCTGAGCAAGTGAAGCCAGATCAGAAGGGCACCTACTGTATTATTCAACTTACATGAAATTGTAAACTCGGCAAAAGTCATCTCTAAAGATAAAAAACAGATCCGTGGTGGCCTTGGGGTGGGAGATGGGGATACTTTTGCAAAAGCCTAGGAGGAAACTTTCTAGGGTTTTAGAATTGTTATCTATCTTTATGGGGGTGGTAGTTAAACAAATGTATACATTAATTAAAAGTCACTGAACCCTTGACTAAAAATGTCTGCATTTTATTGTATGTAAATGATACCTTAATAAGGTTGATTACAAAATGAACCAAAACCAAAACAAAGCAGAAGAAAAACCTCTCAAGACCTCAAAGGAAATACACTGTTTTCTTCCAGGGTACCAGATTGGAAATGAGGCATTGGTCTGTTCTACCCTCAGATCATCCCTAGGATTATCTAGTCTATTTTAAAGCACTAGAGTCCCCTATCAGGAAAACTCACCCTATGTTTAATTACTTTGATTTCTTCTCTGCCTCTTCTCCCAAGACAGTGAAGCCATTCACGGAAGGAAAACCAGCTTTTTCCAACTTTGCATCACCACATATTCTTTCCAAAGCTATTATGTATGGAATGAAATTTGGCTACACCTTGTAAAAATCTAGCTTTTTGAGCCTTACAAATCTTAACAGTTAACCTACTGCCTCCACTGGAATTTGGAAAAAAATTATTTTGAAAAGGAATAGCTGAGACTTGACATTTTTTGTGTGTGTGATTTTCTCTTCCCCTAAGAGAGAAGTGAGTAGGAATGAAACACATACATAAAGAAAAATAAATTATCTTGCTGCCTTTGCATGGTTATAATTTATAGGAGGCCCTTTTCAACAATAATCTGTTATCAGAATCAATAAAATATAATCTCCATGAAGGCCAGGCCAGGATATTTGTCTCTTTTTCAGCAGATTGCAATACAAACCACATTCATGGATATGCTCCTTGATGATCTTTGTAATACTGTAACCGTTGACCATTTCCTCATGCCTCTTCACCTTAACTTCAACCTGGTTTTTCACCAATGACCTCACATTTCCTTCTCTATCACTTGGTTGTGGGCCTCTTTTCCAACTCCAACTCCAACACGCATTTCACTCTGGCACCAAAGGAAGACTCACACCTTCCTGCTTTTTAGTGATACCTCAAGGTCATTACCATATTGTGATCACCCTGAATAGCCAGACAATTGTTATTTCAGAGCCATCTGACAGTTTGTAGCTCTAAAAATTAACTAAGGACCATATTTGTCAAAAATATCCTAGTTTAAGATTTTGGTAATACAGCAACAGTAATTCCGAAGTCATTTATGACAATCAGTGTGGGAAGCACCCTCCTTCAGGAAGACCCTTTGCCATACAATACACTTTCCCTGTCTGGTAATAAGGAAGAATGGCCGTGGAAAGTAACCTTTTGTGGAAAGAAATACTTGGCTTTGAGAAGGCTTGAAGTTCATACACTTTTCTTGAATTAGATTCCCCATTAATTACTTTATCCACAAAGAGGTAATTATCAGAGTTATGTAAGCAATTAAGGAGATGCTACTCCACATTCTTTCAGCTTGTTGACCTTTCTCACTTTATTTCATGTGGCTATCTGAAACATCAGTGATTTACATGCCTTTTTTTTTTGACAGATTTCTGTGTGTGTGTGTCCCCATGATGAAAACATCATTAAAGTAAAATATCATGAATAGACTCTTAAGAAGCAGAGTCTACTTAAAGTCCTGGAAAATATGAAAGCACTAATATTCATGGACAACTCTACACTCTGAAAGTTACTCCAAATTTTGCTGACCTCTCTTTTGTCTAGGAGTTTTTCAAATTTTCTACCATGATCATTTGTTAGTTTTATAATTACATAATAAAGGCATTACATCATACAATCTTTTGTTATCCATTGCAGTTTTAAAACTATTCCTTTCCTTGTCCTCAGCAGATATGTCATAGATTATTAGTACACGAGCAAAGACTTTCAACGTTAACAGTACTTTATAGTGAGAAGAACTATACTGAGCTATCTCTATCCTAAGACAATGCACTAGGAAAGCACTAGGAATTCTTAAGCACTAGGAATACAGAGACGATCAAGGGGCAAGTTCCTTGCCTTCGAGTATACATAATCATTATAGCAAATGCTTAAATAGCACTTAGTACGTAACTCACCACAGCAGTCTTATTATCCTCCTTTTGAATAGGTGAGCAGAGGAAGCCACAGGGAAGTCATAGGGTAAAGCCAGAATTTGAACTAGGTAGACTAGTACACTCTCCACGGCTTTAACTACTACATGAAAAAAAAATATATATATATATATATGTATATAACTCCAAGTATTCCAAAGTTACAAAACACTTATCTACCAAAACTCAAAAAGGAGCACACAAACTTGCATAGAAAATAAACATGTGGGCTTCCCTTGTGGCGCAGTGGTTGAGAGTCTGCCTGCCGATGCAGGGGACACGGGTTCGTGCCCCAGTCCGGGAAGATCCCACATGCCGCGGAGTGGCTAGGCCCGTGAGCCATGGCCGCTGAGCCTGTGCGTCCGGAGCCTGTGCTCCTCAACGGGAGAGGCCGCAACAGTGAGAGGCCCGCATACCGCAAAGAAGAAAATAAACATGTAAAAGTTCATAAATAAACCACAATATAACCTGCTCCACATAATATACTGACTGCAGTGTCCTGGGCCTCTCCCATCCTTAGGTAGCCGGAAATTACAACAAAATAATACTTTTCACCTTTGGAAGCCACGCCATCTCTCATACCAACCAACCAATTACTTCCTTAGAATTGGAAATTAACCTGAATATCATAAAATATATATATATAGCATTAGTGATGTAGAATCTTTGTTTAAAGACAATAACTTCAATAGCAGAGGGAACTTTACCATTGCAGGCTTCCGATAACCTCTATATTTCTCAGATTTCATGCTAAATCATAAAATGCCATATTGTGTCTGAAGCTATTTTTTCAATAGTCCATTTTCTTAAATGGACTAGCAAAGCCGTAAATACTGAGGAACATTTTGGCTCCCAAATCCTAAAGCCATTCTGATTATGCCTGGGTGATCATGGGGACGTCATCGGAACTACCAGAGGACTGGCTGAAATACCAGTGTTCTGGCCAGCTTACAAATTAGAAATTATACAGAATCCAATTTTATTTTTTTGTTAAGTAATTCCTATGAGGCTTTTAGGATGTCAGTGTAAAGTCCTTTCATGTGTAATCTTTATCCATTAGATAGGGAACAATGCCAATCCCCGTCATAAATACTTTCACAACCTGACACTGAAAATCCATTGCAGGGCATAAGACCTGCAAATAGGAGGTGAATCACACACATCCACTCATTCAGACAATCCACAAATATTCATTTTTAAGTCTACTATATGCCAATAATGTACCGGCCTCTCAGATGCTAAACCATGCTAAATGCTGAAACAGACATACTCAGTTTGGGCCCTCCTGGAACTTATTACCTACAGAAGTGCCTTCATTGTAAACGGTCAGGTCTCAGCCAATGCTATTATCATCAGCAGGTGACCAAAGGATACAGCTTGCTTCCCTTCAGAGGTACAAAACAGTTCTTACACCTGAATGGGATGCAAAGAATAATGTGACTTCTGTTCACCAGGGGATGAATTGAACTGTCCTTGCAGAAGAGATAACAGATGGTGTGAACCCCAGATCCTAGAAACGGGCCAGGCACACGATAAGTGTTCAGCTTTTCACAAACAAATGAACAGTCACTTCCTCTCCTAGATCTTTACACCCTTCCTCTGTTGGCTACTTTCTCTCAGCTTATAAACATCCTCAAATATACCCACTTAAAAAAACTCTCAGACCTATGATTCTTTGGATATTCTTGTGGATAACCTAAGTCTCTACCATGCCTTCAAACACCTGTCCTCCCAAAAGCCCACATCTGTACCTTGGGCCCAGACCTCTCTACCAGGCCCCTCTAAAGCACTGAAGATGAAGGAAGATCCTCTCGCCACCCCCAATCCCTTTCTACTGTGCTCTGTATCTCTCAAAAAGATGCAGCTGTAAACTGTCACCCACGCTTGCTGCCCTCCCTTTTCTAACTGGTCACCAGGCCTCACCCATTCTCTCTCAGATCTGCAAAACCCGGTCCCATCTTTTATAACTTAAGTGGGACCCTTAGATTACAATTCACCCAGCACCCAATCAACTGCCTTCCACATGGAGGTCCAAGTGAGCCTCTAAACCAGAATTCCAAATCACTGTTCTTTGGTGTTTCCCGCAGCCTTCAGGATAAACATCCAAACTTCTGACAGGACAAACAAGGCGCCTTTCTGTTGGGCCCCGCTAAGTTTTCAGTATCGACTCTCATTTCTTTCCCAAACCCTGAGTTCCAGTCCTGTACATTAGTTTTGCCATATTTTCTTACATTTCTCAAACTTCAACACACACTGCTCTCTCCTGCCAGCCCAGGAGCTTCTACACATCCTTAGAAAGGATGGCACTTCCTCCAAGAATCCTACCCTGAACTTTCCCTTCCAAGTTTCTGTGCTCTGCAAAGGGGAAAGATGGCGGGGAGGGATACATTAGGAGTTTGGCATTAACATATACACACGACTATATATAAAATCATCAACAAGGACCTACTGCATAGCACAGGGACCTCTACTCCATATCCTGTAACAAACTGTACGGGGAAAGAATCTGAAAAGGAATGGATATATGTATAACTGAATCACTTTACTGTACACCTGAAACTAACACAATATTGTAAATCAACTATCCTCCAATATAGAATAAAAATTAAATCAAAGAAAAAAGAGATTCTGTGCTCTATAGCAGCAGAACTCACTTCTTCCAGAGCACTGACTCCTGTGCTTGTGTTTACTTGCTGCCCAGTAGAAGGGAAGATTACCTAGGGCAGAAGCATCGTCTCCAGCAGCCCTTGGTTCTGACAACTCATTCAAGTGCCAGGATACTTTACACACATAACCTGCTTAATTAATTATAAGAACCCACAGAAAGAGTGGTTTTTAATGTCATTTCACAAGTGTGGGGATTGTAGTGCAGAAGAAACCTGTCCAGGCCACAGAGAGCATCAGCCCTGGAATTCAAACCCTAAGCTGCCTTGACTCCGGTGCTCTTTCCACTATATATGATACACCTATTGAAAAAAAATTTTTTTTTCCTGAGCCCTGTTTGAATGGAAAGGAAATGAAGCTGGGATATATCCATTTCCTAATCGCTTTGGTGCGTACCAGGCAAAGTCATTCAACAGACCAGGTAACATCTGTGCAACAATTAACGATGCTCCAAACTGTGCTAAGTGTTCTACTTTGTAGAGTCTAGAAGCATTAACACAGTGCATCCTTGTAACCGCCACAGAGGCTGGGTCCTGTGAAGCCCATGCTACAGATAAGAACACTGAGACCTTGAAGCCTTAAGGCACTCGGCCGGGGTCACCGAGCTGGCAGGAGTCCTAGGCCGCACGCCCCGTCTAGTGCACGTACACCCGGTCACTGGGCACCGGTTCTAGTGCCCACCCTCCACCTTTAACCATTTAAAACCCCGCTTCTCACCGCCCACACGAAGGCCCCTGGAAGCGGGAAGTACAAACCTGTCTCGACAAGCCGTGGCTGGAAGAAGCTCTGGATACAGATCAGGGGCAGAGGGTGCTCAGGAGCGGCGCCCAGTCTACCCGCGGCGGCAGTCGGCGTTAAGTCCAGCAGGCCCTCCCTCAGGGAAGCCCGCACGGAGGGCAGAGGCACCGAGTCCTGCAGCGCGCACAGGTCCTCAGAGCGCGAGAAGGAGTCGGCCGCGCTGTCCGGGCGCAGCTTCACCGAGTGTTCATGGCCTGAGCGCGGCCTCGGGGACGCTGGCTGCAGACAGGATGCCCACATCCTCCTGTGGGTCCCGGCTCGCCTCCCGGCCCCTCGGGCGCCCACCGCCCGGCGGCTGCGGCCCGAAGACATAGGGCCACGGGCCCAAGCTAGGCCGGGCCCTCCATGCCGCGCTCCGGAGCCCACGCGCGGCCTGGTGTTGGCGCGGGCATCAACGCCCTCCCGAGCCGCGGGGTTGCGGTTTAAGCCTCCGGGCGGGCCCGTGGGGGCGGGGCTCGAGGATTTTTGCGCGCTCGCCGTGCGTCCGCACGCAGACCCGCCTCCCTTGACGACGCGGCTTGAGGAGCAGCACGCAGACCCGCCTCTCCTGACGACGCGGCCTGAGGAGCGGTGTCGGCAGCTTTGAGCCTATGGCAGCGCGAAAGGTAGGAGGTGTGGAGAATTTGGGGTTTCCAAAAAGCGTTTGCTGACTGATCCAAACAAAAGTGAGACATGGTTGTATCAGCGCATT
Organism: Grampus griseus; assembly: GCF_964374135.1. Lineage (NCBI taxonomy): Eukaryota > Metazoa > Chordata > Mammalia > Artiodactyla > Delphinidae > Grampus > Grampus griseus. The sequence goes on along the minus strand of NC_139019.1, from coordinate 151,334,616 downwards.
TTAAAAGTAGTTAAACTCCCGCAAAGTGTCTGTGCTCGCCCCGCCCAGAAGAGAGCGTGAACTCCGTGAGGGACACAGGAAAGGCTGAGTGAACGTCTGCCTGTGGTCCCTTACCTGGTGCACAGGTGTGTGAATTTCTGCGGAGAGCTCTTAATTTCTGTCGTTTCTGCTGACTTGACACGGTGGTTGGCAAACGGTGACGTGTTCCGTGCATTCAGGACATGATCGTGGTTCCTAATAATCACTTTGTTTTGTCCTGACACCTCCACAGAGAATTTACTACTGAATATCCACTTTACAGAAGAGAAAGTGAGGCGTAGGAAGTGAAGTGACTGAGTAAGAGGAAGGACTCAGACAATTGGTGTTAGTAAATTAACCCTGCAAGGAGGCCGTTAGCCTGCGGTGTCTCTAGCGATGCGGCCGCCCACTTAAACCAACCCAAATCTAAGCCTGTCAGCGCCTCAGGGTGACGAACACCGCTGAGGACACCCAGTCACAAACCACCAACTAGGCGTTAAAGCCATAGCAAATCACTCGTTTCCTTGCTTTGCTTCTGCCCTTTTAAAATAAACATCTCTGCAGCTCCTGTGGCTGGAGTGCTCCTCACCTCTTCCGCTTTGTGGTGCGTGAGTTGAATCTATTTTTGCGCGCATAAAGTGTTAAAATTTTAAATATGCCTCAGTTTGTCTTCTAAGATTGGCCGTAGAAGTTGGATTTGTGTCCAGTTTCTAGAGCAGTGGTCGTCCTCTGGTCAGGCCTTAGGCGTTACGTGTACAACGTTCCTCTTCTACCACCACCTTCTGGATGCCTCCACCCACTACCAGCTCCCACGCATCAGTTCCCCTAGATGTGGTCAGCAATGGCTTTTACATGCAGCGTGCTCACATTATAACATCGCAGACACTCCTCCGTCCTCCAGCCAGCGTGTGAAGTGAAACATTACCATTCCTGTTGAAGAGTCTCTGGTGTGACCACTTTCCCAAACACAGCCACTCCCCAGCTGACCCTGGGTAACCACTCTTCTGAACTTGGTCTCCATCACTGGCATGGATGTCTTTCTATGTAGGCTACATGTTTAAGTATTCTTAAACTGCATATCGTATTCTATTTTGTTTTCTCTTGTTACTTGCTTTACTTAGTGTTATCTTTGCTAGGTTCATCCATGCTGACACGTAAAGATCTGTCTAGATCATGTACTTTCCTCGCTACGTAGGATTCCCATGTAGGGAAATACAATAATTTATATGTGCATTTTCCTGTTGATGGACATTTAAATTGTTTCGAATTTTAAGTATGATTTCTTTTTAAAAAAAATTTTATATCCTTATAAAGGTTACTTTACATTTACAGTTATTACAAAATATTGGCTATATTCCCTGTGTTGTACAATACATCCTTGAGCCTGTCGTACACCCAGTAGTTTACATCTCTCACTTCCCCACCCCTGTATTGCCCCCTCCTCCCCCTCCACACTGGCAACCATTAGTTTGTTCTCTATATCGATGACTCTCCTTCTTTTTTGTTATATTCGTTCAATTGTTGTATGTTTTAGATTCCATTTATAGGTGATATCCTACAGTGTTTCAGAGTTCAAAAGACTCTCACGACAGAAGCCAAAAGGTAAGAGCCATTTTACATTGATAAAAAGCATTTTAACTATGTAGAAGCAGAAAATGAAAAGAAAGAACTTTGCATTACATTTAATAAACGCTTAGGGAGATCTTTGTGGAGTATTAGTGAACTTATTTGTGGAAATTTAGCCATGTACATTGTGTTGGAGAGGCACCAAGAGTTCAAGAACTCTCACAATTTGAGTACACGATTGCCTTACTTGTAGGCATGGTGGCAGCCATTTACATAACAATGATTTGGAGGATGTTGTGTTAGTCAGCTCTTGCTGTGATAATGCTTTGGAACAAATCGACCCAAAACTCAGTTCCATAAACAAGAATTTATTTTTCTTGGACCTATTGGCTAGCTGCAGTGGCTCTCTTTTAGACCTCTAGATGGCTGGTTTTGCTCCGTGTTTTGGGTCAGTTTGAGGTCTGTAACACACACCTTCCTCTGGAGCCCAACTGTGAGGCCGCGGCTCCCAGGCCCTGTCTTCTCACAAAGTTCACTGAAACATAGGAGGTGAGCCCAACTGCACAAGCCTATTTAAGGCCTCTGCTGCTCATTGAAGGCCATCATGTCTGCTCACACTTCATTGGCCAAAACATGTCACAGATCTAAGCTGTATTTAGAATATGTGTATTTGTTTAAAGTTGGGTGCCCTCACAGAAGAATATTGCATTTTGGACAGTGTTACCTTAGCATTTTCACTGGCATTTGCAAACGTGATAAACGCCATGTGCACTTTTTCACCTTTGAGAACTTTCTGAAATTGTGGGACCATTTCTATTGGAAAAGAGGAAGGTACACTTTAGAACTCAACTCTAGTTATGGCATTGTTGGGAGAAGAATTAATGAGATAAGGTCAATACAAGTGAAAGATTTGGGATCACATATTCATCATTAACATTAGCATTCTACAGAACATTCCTGGAGAGTTGTGATGCTTGCTTTATGTGATTTCTATCATGAATCATTAGAATTTGACCAAGACACTTCAGTGAAACATATATCATACAGCACATCGCATTTTAGTTTTTCCTACCACTCCACAACTTATCATCAATACTTCACCATAACTCAGAAACAGAAAGAGAAACTGAGTGAGTTCATTGTTAGCAGACGGGCTTCACAAGCAATACTAGCGGAAGTTCTTCAAATGATAGCAGACAGTAACTCAAGCCATAAGAACAAAACAAAGAATGCTGACTAGAGCAGTTGTGTAGGGAATTATCAAAGATACTGTAATTTCAAATTTCTTCTCCTTTCTTCTCTTAACTAATTTAAAAAGTAAGTGCCTAAACAATATGACTATGTTTGGATTGTTCTCTATATAACATAAAGAAATATCATATCTTTGATGATATGGCACAACGAAGGCAGTGAGAACAAAGCTGTGTTAGAATAAAAATGACAGTAGATCATAAGCTGAATCCACAGGAAGAAAGGAAGAGAACCAGAAATGGTAAATAGATTAACCCGACAAACTCAAAAATATTTATTTGCTCAACTTTCTTCTCTAAGCTCTTTGAAAAAATAAGCTTGTGAGAAGTAATTATTATAATAATATGTTGTTAAGTATGTAACATATATAAATGTAATAAAAACAAAAAAGAGGGGAAGGCATACAGCTCTATAAAAGTACAGTTTCTGTTTCTATCTGGAATGAACCTAGTAAAAATCTGAAGAGATTCTGAGATGTATTACATAAGCCCTAGTGCAGCCATTACTCAAACAATGTGGTTAAAAATCATTAAAGGAATTACATGTTACAGTAGAAAATATCTACTTACTATAAAAGGAAACTGGAGGAACAATAACAAAAAAGCAAAAACATGAGGCATGTAGAAAACCAAAGGTAAAATGATAGACATAAATAAATCCTACCATATCAATAATAAAAACTAAATGTAAATGAATTAAACAGTACAATCAAAAGGCAGATATTGTCGAACTGGGTATTAAAAACTGTTTTCTATAGGAGACACTGCTTGGATTCAAAAGTCTAATGTGTACAAAGTAAAAGGATGAAAAAATATACATCATGCAAATAGCAACCGTAAGCATTGCTGAAGTGGCTATACTAATACCAGAAAAAATAGACTTTAAAACAAACAAAAAAGTTACTAGCTATGAAAAGGGACATTTTATGATAAAGAAAGGGAAGATACAAAAATCTTTACCATATTTGCCCTGAATAAGGTAAAACCAAAATAAACAAAGAAGAAAATACCAAAATCCATGAAGAATTGAAGGAAGAAATAGATAATTGCACAACATTAGGTAGAGGCTTCAGTACTCCACAGTCAAAAATGGATAGAACAGTTAGGCAGGAGATCAACAACGATATAGAAGACTTGGACAAGACTATGAATTAACAAGACCTAATAAATGTTTACAGAACACTCAACCAAACAGTAAAATACTCATCCTGCTCAACTACATGTGAAACGTTTTCCAGCATAGATGACATGCTAGGCTGTAAGAGGAGAGATTGAAACCCACATACATTGCTGGTGGGAATGTAAAATGGTGCGGCCATGTTACAAAACAGCTTGAGAGTTCCTGCAAGTGTTAAACATAGAGTTACCCTATGACCCAGCAGTTCCACTACTAAATATATACCTAAGAGAAATAAAAACTTATGTCTGCACGAAAGCTTGTACGTGAATGTTCATAGAAGCATATTTCTAAAAACAAAAGGTGGAAATAATTCAAATGACAACCGGATAAATGAATAACCAAAATGTGGAATATCCATACAATAGAATAGCATTCAGCTATAGAAAGGAATGATCTACTGATCCATGTTACAACATGGATGAACCATGAAAGCATTATGTAAAGTAAAAGCAGCCACTCACAAAAGATCACATATTGTACGGTCCCATTTATATGAAATGCCCAGAATAGCAAATCTGTAGAGACAGGAAGTAGATGAGTGGTTGCCTAGGGCTGAGAGGGTTGAGGAGATTGAAAAAAGCTTGTTAATGTGTAATGGGTTTTTTGTGGGGGGACAGAAATCTACAATTGGATTGTTGTGATGCTTACACAAGTCTTTTAGTGGTTACACTGAGAACCACTGAATTGTATACATTAAAGTGTTGAAATTATGGTATGTAAATTACATCCCAATAAAGCTGTTAAAATTATGATAATTTATAAATGTGAAAATTCATCGAAAATGACAAATTCTTTAAAAATGCAAGCTAACAAGACTAACCCAAGAAAGAAAAAATATCTCAAAAACCTATATCTACTGCAAAAGTTGTTTGTATAATTAAGTACCTTTACAGAAAATGATTTCCAGGGATTAATGTCTTTCCAAGTAAATTCTTCCAAATATTCAGGGAAGAAATATTGGTAATCTTCCAGGAAACAGAAAAGTATATATTGCTCAAAATATTTATAAGGCCAACATAAGCTTCAGGTCAAAACTAAAAAGAATATTACAAGAATAGAATCACAGGCCAGTTTCTCTTTTGAACATGCATGCAAAATGTGTAAACAGAAGCACAAACTGTATCCATGGTATGTAAAACAATCATATATCACAATCAAAGTAGCTTTATTCTAGTAATGCAAGGTTGGTTTAACGTTCAAACATGAAACTGATCCCAGGAATGAATTAGAGTGGGAAAAAAAGTCATTTAAAACAGAAGTCTTGGGACTTCCCTGGTGGTCCAGTGGTTAGAACTTGGCGCTTTCACTGCTGGGGCCCTGGGGTCCAATTCCCGGTCAGGGAACTAAGATCCTGCAAGCCATGAGGCAGGGCCCCCCCCACCAAAAAAAAGGAAAAAAAGAAGACTTAACCAGGAGAAGCACAAGATCGAATAAACATAACAGATAACACCTTATGAAAAGTAGGTGAAGATTATGGAATATTCTAAAATTTTAAAACAAAAAGAAACATTTAAAGATTCAAGAGGATGTGACAAATACTGTACATAGTCAAAAAAATAAAATAAAATAAAATATACGGATGATGGGAGCCCAAAAATCCAGATGCCCATGTCCTGTCTCTGAAGATTCTCATTCAATGGGTTATGGATTTCCTCTATGTTTAAAAACCTACAGGTGTTATAAAGCAGAAACTAACACACCATTGTAAAGCAATTATACTCCAATAAAGGTGTTAAAACACAACCAAACAAACCTACAGGTGATTCTGATATGATGCACAGACAATGTAAAGCTTCTGCTTTACAGGAAATAATACCAGATTATTTTGTTATTTTATAGTTATAGTAACAGGTTGTACTGTTGACCGGTAAGTCTGATGTCAAAATGCACTCCCCGCTATGGATATAAAAGGAACTAATAGTCTGTACGGCTGCTTGGTGGCAGCATGCATGTATTGCAAGGGCAATTATTGTAGGAATCCAAATGAGTGGAACATTTTAGAATTGGAAGACTACATACAGATCATCTAGTCAAGCTTCCAACTATGATAGTTGTGAAAACTAAGGCCCATATAAAAGAAATGATTTATCTCCAAAGAGCGTTAGTGAAAGAGTATGAAATTAAAAATATCTCTGAACTTTTAATTTAGTGCTGTTTTTATTAATCTCATGTATTAGCTTAAACTTCAGTGTGACAGATTTGGGATTGAATCCTTGCTCAGATTTACTGATTGCGTGCCTTTTAGTAAGTTACTAAAACACTTTTTTACAAAAAAATAGATGTATTTATTTATTTTTGGCTGCGTTGGCTCTTCCTTGCCATGCGCGGGCTTTCTCTAGTTGGCGGTGAGCGGGGGCTACTCTTTGTTACGGTGCGCGGGCTTCTCATTGTGGTGGCTTCTCTTTGTTGCTGAGCACGGGGTCTAGGTGTGTGGGCTTCAGTAGTTGTGGTTCACGGGCTCTAGAGTGCAGGCTCAGTAGTTGTGGCGCATGCTCTTAGTTGCTCCGTGGCATGTGGGAGCTTCCCGGACCAGGGCTCAAACCCGCATCCCCTGCACTGGCAGGCAGATTCTTAACCACTGCACCACCAGGGAAGCCCTACTAAAACACTTTTAACTTCGCTTTTCACATATGTAAAATGGTGAGCCTTGGCTGATATAGAATATGAGATAACCTAGCGCTGTTCTTAACACATACACGTAGTTAACATTTTTTGGCTCTCATCCCTCTTAAACAGCCTCTATCCTCTTAACAATGAAAGTGTGTTTCAGCTAGCAAAGCACCCCAGAGCTGACCACATTCTGGCAAGAGATACAGGATTCTTTTTCTTGCTGGTGGTTCTTTATACCTGATATTTGAACTGCACTGAAACATGAACATCTCTTGTTTATACTATATTAATGGATTTGATAGATGAATTTTAAAAAGTAATATGCAGGAAAAAAAAGTAATATGCAGGAATTGAGCTGCCTTACTCTCAAGAAATATAATTCGATAGTGGTGGCTAAAACGATAAACAGTGTTCGGACAGGGAGTCCATATTGGATATGAACTACCTGTACTCCCATTCGTCTATTAAGAATAAATAGAATCCTTTCAAAATCTGTTTTAAAGCGCAGTTATTTCCTTCTGACTCATTTAAGTTACCTGTAAGAAAAAGACAATCTCCTGAATCCTTGCTTAAAAGGCTTTTAATATAAAGCAGATAATTTTTTGCAACATTTCCCAAACTTTTCATTATCAAATTGGCTGAGGCTTCTCAACGATTATCACTTCACAACAATATCTCCCTTTTCACCTTTTTTAAAAGAATTGGCCTCGTAGATGTGCCCTTAAAACAGAGCTTCACTCTCAACTTATTTTAAATTTTGTATTCAAACAGTATGAAGAAAACAGGATCAGGGAGTTCAGCCATAAAAGGGAATGGATTACTGATACATGCTACATCATGGATGCAACTAAGTGAAAGAAGTCAGGCACGAAAGGCTCTATATTGTATGGTTCCATTTATATGAAATGTCCAGCAGTGGCAAATCCATACACACGGAAAATATTATACATTAGTGGTTTCCAGGGGTTTGGAAGAGAGGGAAATAGGGAATGACTCCTCAAAATGGGTGTATGTTTCCTCTTGGGGTGATGAAAATGTTTTGTAGTTGGACAGTGGTGATAGTTGCACAACATTGTGACAGTAGTAAACTCCACTGAATGGTACAGTGAATTGTAAAATGATCAAAATGGTGAATTTTGTGTTATGTTCATTTTACTACAATAAAAAGGAGAAAGAATTAGGGAAAGACTTGGAGTTTGGGAAACTAAGGTGAACTGGTCAAGAAAAAGACAGCTCTACCGTTCAGTGTTCTCTCAGCTCTCCCAGTGCATTAATCCTCAGCAAAAAGTAGGCTGAACTTGTCGATGATAGTCATTCAACACAGTCCAGGGAAAAGTAAATAAAATAAAACCCAACTCTTCTTCTTTAGCACATCTATGAAAGGTTAACTTGCTGCTCAGCCACGTGGACATTCATGAAATCGTTTCACTTTAGGTGTCCTCTACTTCAGTACTTTACTCACAGCTCATTCACACATGTAGGCAACAGCATTCCTTAATTGGATGGAATCTGCAGTGCTGGTTGTGATCGGTCTCATGAAAAGAAAAGGGAAGGAGGAAAAAGCCTCCACATTGACTTGGTGGTCTTGACGAAATGGATGCAAAAGACAGCTTGAGTGTCAAACTGGAAACTGTTATTTTCCTTTTCCTTTTCTTTTTATCTTTCCTATGAGGTCTTCTGCCCACTTCCCACCCCCTTCTCTCAAACAGGAAAGACACTAATTAGCTGCTTTTTTGTGTCTTTGGTAAAACACCTATTGTTTTGCGTTTCTTGTTGTTCGGTGAACATTATTGTTTTTACTGCCAAATGAGCTTCAGTGGTTGATGTAGGGGGTCTCTTGGGAACTTAACGTTTTCCAGTTTAAGTGGAAAAGCGTTTTTGTTTGAATTGGCTTTTACTGGGTGCTTCAAGGTTTGCTCTTGGCTCTTTGAAGGGGGACTAAATAGCACTGTGTTTCCTTTGAGGTTCCAATGAAGAAAGGATCCTATGTCCTGGGCACTTTTTGTTGATTTTGGTGTGTGTCCTCTCTAATAGCCAGAGGTAGATTCCAGGAAAATGACATATAAATGAATATAAGTAATCTAATACTTTTACTATTTGCTTTGGCCATACTCCTGGTCTTATTCTACTTGTAGCAGATGGCTTTAAAGAGCATTAGCTATGTATATATTAAAAATAATATAAATGTACCAATATTAAATATTATATTGATGTATAAATGTAATATACTAATATTTATATTAGTGTATAACAATTATGTATTATATTAATATATATTTTTGCCTAGCATATATTATATACAAAATATATGAGTAATGAAATGTATTTCTATGGTTAATATGTTCATAATATTAATATGATATATCCTGTAATATTGATTATAAAACAATTATATCATAATATAGAAATATATAATTATTATTATCTGATATAATACACTATAGTTAATATATTCTATATGACACAATATATAATGTATTAGTATAATTGTATTATATAGTATAAATATAATACATATATAAAACTATATATCTTTTAGTTATACATTACACATACGAGTATGTTTAGCTATTTATAATTTTATTTACATAGGAATCTGGTCATCATAACAATTGATGTAAAAATATGCAATATTTTCAATCAAATGGGCCTTAACCTCACTACCTACACATAACTACTTTTAAAATCTTGAACCCTGTCTAACTCATGCTTCCATATCTCTCAACCTGCTTTTCTACACATGCACGTAGACACACATTTATACACGATATATATGTATACTACCAGTTTTCAGTTCAATGTATATAAATATATAATATATAATGATATTCCTGTGTATGTATACAAATATAAATCAAAGGTATGTGTATAGGTATCTATTTCATATGTTTATATAAATATATCATACAAATAATGTATGTGTATATAAATACATGACTGTATACATACATACACAGAAATATACTTATTTAAACAAAAGGGACCTAAATAAACATAGTTCTCTAAGAATAAAAAGTTATGTCTCACTCTTTCAGTAACAGTTTATAGTTTTCTACTGTATGTGCTTCTATAATTGTTGTGAACATTTCCCATTTTTGTTGAATGTTAAGTTGGTTTAATTTTTTGCCTTTTTTTGTTTTTTGTTTGTTTGTTTGTTTTGGTACGGAGGCCTCTCACTGTTGTGGCCTCTCCCGTTGCGGAGCACAGGCTCCGGACGCACAGGCTCAGCGGCCATGGCTCACGGGCCCAGCCGCTCCACGGCATGTGGGACCTTCCCGGACCGGGGCACGAACCCGTGTCCCCTGCATCGGCAGGCGGACTCTCAACCACTGCGCCACCAGGTAAGCCCAGTTTTTTGCCATTATTAATGAAGTTCTGAAGAATACGGTGGGCAAGATTACTTGAAAAACTCTCCTAAAAGAAAAGGGTTAGGTATGCTAGGTTAAATGTACACAACTTATTTTTAAGTGCGTGGTTGATTTTGGAAGTGTGCAGTCGAAATGTCCAGGACCCGTGAAGGAAGGGTGGTCCATGTGTGAGAGTTATAGCTCTATTAAGAGTGGATTGAAGATCTTGATAGCTTAGAACAGAAGCTGGAACTCCTGTTTTTATGGAGCCAAATGGCAAATATTTTAGGCTTTGTAGACCAAAGAGGCAAAATTGAGGATATTATTTAGGTACTTAGGTAACCATTTAAAATGTTACCAGTTAAAACGTGAAAATTATTCATAGCTCATAGGCCATAAAAAATAGGCAGCTGTCTGGATTTGGAATACAGGCCGTAGTTGAATGACACACCTGGTATAGAGACTTGTTTTTAAATGGCCATGACCACATGGGAGGCAGGAGGTAAGACTCCATCCCTACTAGATGGGAAGTTAGAACTAAACCTATCTATCCCAGGCTTCACGTTTAATGAAAGGGTGTGCCAGGAGAAAAACATATCTGCTGGCAAAGGGAGACTAAGAGCAAATTCTCTTGGCCTCTGCTCTGGGTAGGAAACAGGTAGGAAATCTTGAGAATTCTGAACCGCAGATCTGTGTTCACAGTGTTTGGGTTGCAAATTTATTTGCGGTCTTGCAAACAGAAGCTAAGAAATTAACTTAAAATGCTCCCAAATCGGTGGTATTCCAAACACAAAACTAAACCCTTTCTGGAGAGGTAGACCTTCAACACAGGCCTATAGCGTTCCCACAGATAAAGTTTAGCTAAACGTGAGCTCATGATCTAAATTTACACAATAATGAAGAAATCAGCTACAAGTGGAGAGAATCAGCAAAAACAATCAATAGCAGAATTAGATTCGCAAGGCCATCCATCAGATGTTGGAATAATCAGGTGCCAGGCAGAAAATATACATAAAACTAGAACTGAAACAAGGAGCAAGGATGTTTTAAAAGACTGGGTAGGATCTTTCAAACATTTTTAAAGTACATGTCATTGATAAAGCTAAAAACTCGAAGGTCGTGTAATACAGCAGATTAATCGTGGAGAAGAATGAAATTATGCTGTTTTTAAAAATATGGCAGATCAGATTTCCTGCCTAATTATATAAGTTGATTTATCTTAAAAAATACACAGTATTTTAAAGACTTATTGGCTGTAAAATAAGTTAAGGGTATTTCAAAGGGCTTCTCTGCAAAGAGAAGTGAGAAGTAGCAAAACACAGAAAGTCGAGGGGAAAAATGTCAATATATACATGGCTATAGGGTGAACTAAGCCTTAGGCCAGCAACTATGAGGAGGAGCTGACCCTTAGATACGTACAACTAAGCTGGAACCTTCAAAAAGTTCAACTATTTATGAGTAAAAAGATTTATTAAAATTAATAACCAAGTGTTTTAATTGACATCAGAAGAGTAAAACAATAAACCCTGAGAACATAGAAAAAGAGGCAATAAAGATATGAGCAGAACTTAATAAAACAGAAAAAAGTGTAAAATTGAGGTGATTTAGTAAGTCAAAAGAATATTCTTTGAAAAGCTTTAAAAAAACAAACTTTGATTAAGCAAAACAAAAACGTAAGTAAACAATATACGGAAAGAATCAGGACAATGTTATAGCAGAGAGTACAAACAGAGAATATATGAAATGCCAGTAAATTTGAACATTTCTGTAAAGTGGACAATTTCCTAGCTCCTAAAGTTTACCAAAACTGACACAAGAGGAAATTTGTAGCTGGAGTTCTTGCACCAGTAAAGGAGTTAAGTCAATAGTTCACAAGCTTTCACCAAGAAAATACCAGACCCGGCCAGATCATTTGGGAGGTGAATTCTATCCAACTTCTGTTAAACAGATAACATCAATATTAACAAAGAAAAACTTCTAGGGAGTAGCAAAGGAAGAATGCTCCTTTATTCATCTTATGAAGTCTATATAATCCTAATACTGAAAATAGATGAGGACTGTAAGGAAAAAGAAATTTACAGGTCAAATTTACTTGTAAATATAAAAGGAAAACTTTTAAACTATGATATTAGCTACCCAAGTTCACTAGAGTAAGAAAAAGCACGAGCAAGTTAGGTCATCCAATGTAGTTTAATGTCAAGAATATATATCAATAGATTGAAATCACCACATTTTATTTCTTTCATCTGTCTCTTTAAAAACTTGGTAAGTACTTACATTGATCTCTCTTGTACTAGGCACTGTGCTAAGTCACTTACATATTTACTCCTTTAAACCTTCTATATCATCCCTGGGGGAAAGTTCTATTTTGCTTCCATTTCTTAGCTAAGACTCTAACCCCCAGGAAAGTAAAGCAACATTTGTAAGTTTTTGTGGATGGTCAGTGACGGGACCAGTACAGGAACATCCAAAGTCTGTGCTTGGAAACAGTGCCCCATGTTGACACTCACATTACAGATGAAAGGAAAGGAACCATGCACTTACATTATAGATTAATACCCACATAACAGGTTAAAGGAAAAAGAAACATGTGCTTCTCTCAAAAGTTGTAAAGAAGGCATATCCATTTCTAAATATATTTCCCAATTTCTTTTGCTTGTTTTCTGACCTTTGTAGTGCATTTTGCCATGAGGAAAATTTTAATTCTTATATAATTAAATGTATCCTTTTTTTCTTTGTATCTTAGAAAGGTATTCCCCATGAATAATTTATTTCAAGTCTCCCAGGTTTCTGATACTTTTACACTTTCATTATTTTTTAACCTTTAACTAGTTGCTGTATCTAGAATTTAGTAATTCTATGATAGCCATATTTTCCCACTTTTGTTGAATAATTTTTGCTGCTGATCCAAAACGTGAATTTTATTTTAATCTCAATTCCCTTATGCTCTTGCATCTAATTTTAAGATGCTTCCTATTCCACTGGTTGTTTTGTCTATCTAAAACAAAATGCTACCTTAAAAATAATGTAATTATAATATAATAAGTGTCATTAATAAACAATACAATATATAATAAATAGCGTAATGTAAAATAACAAAATATAATTTACCATATAACAAGGTCAAAGGAGAGCAAAAGTATACAATCACTTGAAATATCCCCCAAAAGATATTTTGTAAAATTCAATATTCATTTGTAATTTAAAAGAAAGAGTAAAATAGGGATTGATGAATGCTTCCAAAATAAGAAGAAATTATATGTCTAAAAGAGAAAGAGGTAAGTGATAGACTTTAGTAACACTGGCAATAAATGCAGGACCAGATGAGGATGCCTGATATAATGTTAAAGAAAAAGTATTATGTAACATTGTGTTTGCAGCACTGATGAGTTCAGTGAAAAGAGAATCTCATAGAAAAGAGTATCTCGTTCTTCTTAATGTATGTACACTTGTCCACTGCATGAACATAACAGCTTATTTAACCAATATGTTACTGATCTGCATCTGGATTTCTAGGTTTTCATGGAATTTTATTATGCACAGTTGTTTCAAACACTAGGACTTCCTCTTATGTTTATATCTTTTGAAAGAAACACTATCTCCACCGATGATTTATCTGTGCTGGCTGCTAGCTGACTTTGGATACTTCTCAGTTCTTCCCTTTACCTTCCTAGTCAATGTGAAAAGGGAAGGCAAGAAGGTCTCCTGTTTCGAGACTGTAAAGATAGGTCTTGGTGATAAAGTCTTGGTGGTAAAGGCTAAAAGTATTAACCCAGAACAAATGTTTTTCCAGCTGTAACTGTGTGTGATTCCCTTGGCTTGATTCCGTAGAGGATGTAAGACAAGACTGTAGAATCTGCCCTCAAAGTGCTTCCAGTAGGATGAGCTAAGTCAAGTATGGTGGCATATCTAATTCAAGACAAAATATCACGTCTCCTTTTCTCTCCTGGCAAAACTTGGTGGAGTGAATGTAGAAGTCACTGTCTGCTTTAAATTAAAGCAACACAATAAATCTTGTATTGGAAGGTGATTATTCTGGTCTCTTTGTGGAGACGAATTGGAAATTGTCTAGAAGAAGGAAAATTAGGTTAACCAAAGTTAAACTCATAAAAAATTGAGAATTAATTAAATATCTGTGGTCTATGTTTCCCTTTGATCATAACTTCTCCCAATTTATAGACCTCTTTGATACCTGAGTAATCCTTGTCAAAGATGCAGTTAACAATGATTATTACTGTGTATTAGGTTTTGCCTGGGCCCTGAAGAAACTATCCTAAATCACCAGCTATGATTGTCACTTGATTTCCTCACAGAGAACAGTCAGAACTCCTTGTCTTAAGTGGCTTGGGATGAGAAACTAGTTAGTCTCTTAGATACTGTTAGAGGACCCTACAGAGCCCATTGGTGAAAGTTTGGAAAACACTGGGCTTCTTAAAATTGATTCTTGTAGTGCTTCAGGAAAGATCACTGAACCAAAAGGATAACGGTGTTTCTGGTTCTGTTGTTAGTGTTCTCCATGGAAACATTGCTGAAGCTTCTGCACTCAATTTCCTTCCCCATGTGTGAATGTCACTGAAAATATCCAACTCCACTCTATCCCCATGTAACTTCAGAAACTAAGCAAAATGAAGACTCAAAATTCATTTCAAATAATGAAAGGAATATATAACGTAGAATGGAACTGGGAAAATACCTGGTTTAAATTCTGGAAAGTACCAACTATACAATTCTGGATAAGTTGCTTCATCTTGCTTAGTCTAATTTATAACATTAAATGTTATAATGTTATGATGATTAATTTAATATCTTTGTATAACGTACAGTGTTACGTAATTTCTTCTTGTTCTTCTTGAGTAAATTCATATCCTTAAGCAACTCACTGTAAACAATAGTTACTTACTTGCTTAAATTACTCTTATCTTCTGTTATCAGCTGAATTGTGTCCTGCTCAAGTTAATATGTGGAAGTCTTAACCCCCAATACCTCGTAATATGACTGTATTTGGAGATAAGGCCCTTAAATAGGTAACTGAGGTCAAATGGGTGGGCTTTAATCCAATATGACTGGTGTCCTTATAAAAAGAAAATATTAGGACACAGACATGCACAGAGAGAAGACCATGTGAAGACAAAAGGAAAACATGGCATCTACAAACCCAGAAGAGATACTTGAGAAGAAATCAATCCTGCTGACACCTTATGTCAGATTTCTAGCCTCTAGACCTGTGAGTGAGTAAATTTCTGTTGTTTAACCTCCTCAGTCTCTGGTACTTTGTCATGGCAGCTCTAGGAAACGAATACAACTTTTTATGGCCTCCTTGTCTCAAGTTGAAAGTTCAATATTTGGCATCATAGCTAGGAAACAAAAATATCATCTACATTCCTTGTTGTAGTCTTTCTTCCCCATTCTCATTGCTAGTAATTTCCATATTTGGGTCTGTTTTCTGTGGCTTGTAAACAGAGCGTTACGCTCATTTCTGGTCTTACTGCTAATATACGGTAAATGTGCAGATACTGAATAGATTTTGGAGAAGTGCAGCATATAGTTGGCACATGTGTGTATGTGTGTGTATTCATATAATTTATACTTTTTCTCTATTTTCTTCCTTTGGTGTGAGCTAAGATTCTCTGCTTTTGTGACTAGTACTCCTGAATACTAATCCCTGAATTTAATTCACCAAAAATTGCCAAAAATAATAATAATATGGGGAAAGAGAGAGTGATAGAGGGAGAAGAACAAACAATCAGGCAAGGGCACTACTGTGAATTATTAGGGTCTTATTAATAAGATTATGTTAGTCTAGAGGAAATGACCGTAAATATCATCAGTGAGGCCAGTTGGTCTTTACTGACTGCTAGACACATCCCTGAGTTCTGTTCTTAGTCCCCAACTGTATGATTACTACTGTCTGGAAGTATCATTTGAACAACTAAAGTCACTTAATGGAAAAGGAATATGTCTTTAGAGAATCAACAGTAATTTTTCTATCTGATTACAAAGGAATGTTGACTGTCTGGAAACCTCAGTCATATTTGTAAGCAGGAAAGCATTGGCTATTAAAAGTGGATGATGTAAGGAGATGAGCAGAAACTTTGGCGATAGGTATACCCGGATTTAATTCTCACTCCTACCGCTTGGCAGCTGGATAGCCTTAGGCAAGTTTCATACCTCCCTGAAATTCACTTAATTCAGTCTGTAAAATGGCGTAATAACTTATTATAGCATCCTTTTAGGAATTTTAAATCAGTTATTGAAATAAAAGTACACAATATATAGACAAGTATGGATTCCTCAATAGGTGTTTGACCTTTCATTTCTCCAGTATCCTAGCCGCATCAAATAAAGAAAAATACTTTTTAAAATTTACAAATATTTCATTGTTCTAAAGTTAAAGCCATAAAAATAGAAATAATCAAATGGCCTACTATCATACCATTAAAAGAAAAAAAAATAGGTGTTTATGAGAGTTCCATATTAGAATACAAATTTTCCTTAGGCACCTGTTTATGTATGCTATTCTGCTCTTTACAATAAATAATTAAATTTAAAAGACTTAATTCCTCACTTTTAAGACCTTATTAGTTTACAAATTACATATTGACCTATGCTAAGTTTTATACCGACCCATGCTAATGAATTCAGTACAGAAAACAAAAAACACTGCACTCAAGCAAAATACATATATATATATATATATAATATATATATATATATATATAAAAAAAACTTAAATGCATTTATATCCTACCATGTCTCATAAAGCATTGTGGTAACTCACCGGAATACAGACAATCAAATATAATGGCAAAAGCACTTAATATAAACAGGGCCAAGGAAACATAGACAGAAGATGAAGAAAAGATGAGGGAAATGTGAACAGGAGGAAGTGTAGTTAATCGAGTTGTATATTTTGACCTTAAGATTCTCTGTGTGGGGACTTCCCTGGTGGCACAGTGGTTGGGAATCCTCCTGCCAGTGCAGGGGACATGGGTTCGGGCCCTGGTCTGGGAAGATCCCACATGCCGCGGAGCAACTAAGCCCGTGCGCCAGAACTACTGAGCTTGTGCTCTAGGGCCAATGAGCCACAACTACTGAAGCCCGCGTGCCACAACTACTGAAACCCCAGCGCCTAGAGCCCGTGCTCCGCAACGAGAGAAGCCACAGCAATGAGGAGCCCGCACACCACAATGTAGAGTAGCCCCCACTCGCCCCAACTAGAGAAAGCCCATGTGCAGCAACAAAGACCCAACACAGCCAAAATAAATAAATTTATTGAAAAAAAAAAGATTCTCTGTGGATAAAACATGTAAATAATTGGTTACAAAGCCACATTATTTGAAGGTGTCAGACTGCACATTAACAGTCTGACACAAAGAGACAGCACAGGAAAACTATTCAAAGATAAAGATTTTTAAATCTTTGCAGTTTGAAACCTTTTAGAGCAAGTATAATGAGCTCGACACACATTTCAACACTCCACATGTTAATCACATGTTCAAAGCATGTCTCAAAGTCATTGGAAATAGTTGCTGTCTCTGTCTCTGATATGTAAAACAGATCTGTGATGTGTAAAACTCAGGAGGTATTGATACCCACTTTTTGGCATCTGAACAGGAAACAGTTGTTTCGCAGTGATAATAAAGAATGAAGTAAATGCAACAGTGAAATAAAAGACAAAGTACTGAGGGAATGTGTTAACAAAACGAATCCAACTAAATTCTGGTGACCTGGGGCCTACGATTGTACACACTGCATGGAAATACCCCAGCCTAAATACTGGCATAGGAGGAAGGGTACTGCTAGGCCCATCACAGTATAATCCTTTTAAATGTCCCTTTCAAGGTTGTCTCCACTCAACACTGAGTATAGGAAATCTTCCCATCAGGCAGAAACACTGGCTGCGCAATGATTGACCAAGAAATTAACACACTAATGAATAAATGATGCTAATTTATTTCTATCCCTGACAACGGGAAACAGCACACACTCTGTGTCAATGGTATGTCCTCTTTCCCACTTTTCTAAATGGTCAAGTATGTTTTTCCCTTCATTGCTTTATATCATGTGTGGCAGGCATGATGGGAAATGGCTACCAATGGTTCTGTTATTGATTTCTACCTTCATTTCACTGTGGCTAAAGAAGATACTTTGTATGATTTCAGTTTCTTAAAAATGTATTGGTACTTGTATTGTGGCATAACATATGGTCTTTCCTGGAGAATGTTCCATGTGTACTTGAGAAAAATGTGTATTCTGCTGTTGTTGAGTGGAGTGATCTATATATGGCTGTTAGGTTTAGTTGGTTAAATGTGTTATTCAGTCCCCCTACCTCTCTACCGATCTTCTGTCTAGATGTGTTATCCATTATTGAAAGCAAGGTATTGATCTCCAACTATAATTGTAGAACTATCTATTTCTTCCTTCAATTCTGTCGATGTCTGCATCACATATTTGGGGGATGTTTGGTACATATATGTTTATAGTTGTTACATCTTCTTGATAGATTGAACTTGTTATCAACATATAGTGGCCTCCTTTTCCTCTTGTGATAGTTTTTGATTTAAAGTTTATTTTGTGTGATATTAACGTAGCCATCCCAGATCTTCCTTCCCTCCTTCCTTCCTTCCTTCCTTCCTTCCTTCCTTCCTTCCTTCCTTCCTTTTTCTCTCTCTCTCTTTCTTTCTTTTTGTTACTATTTGCATGGGATATTTTATTCTGTGCTTTAACTTTCAACCAACTTGTGTCTCTTGAAATCAAGTGAGTTTTGTGCGGACAGCATATACTTGGATTATGGATGTTTTTAAAGTCCATTCTGCCAATATTTATCTTTTTATTGGAGAGCTTAATCCACTTTTTCAAAAATTACTGATGAGGAAGAACTTAATTCTGTCTGTTTCCTGGTTGTTTTCTGTATGTCTTATGCATTTTTTGCCCTTCATTTACTCCATTACTGACTTCTTCTGTGCTTAGCCGATTTTCTTGTAGTGAACTCTTGATTCCTTTTTCATTTCTTTTTGCATATAGTCTATTGATATTTTCTTTGTGGTTATCAAGAAGATTACATTCACCCTTCTAAAGTTCAACCAATATCATTTGAATTGAAACCAACTTCAATAGCACACAGAAAATCTGTTCCTCTACAGTTCCATTCCTCCTCCTTACATTATTGTTGTCACAAATTACACCTTTATATTTTGTGAGCCCAATAACATGGATTTATGATTATTTTATGCATTTGTTTTTTCAATCATGTAAGAAATACAAAGTAGAGTTACAAGCCAGTAGCACAATACTGGCTATAGTATCTGCCCATGTGTTTATCTTTACTGGAGATTTCTATTTCTTTATACAGCTTCGAGTTGCTGTCTAGTGTCCTTTCATTTCAACCTGAAGGTTCAATTTAGCATTTGTCATAGGGCAGTGTTAGGAAGTTGTAAAACAAACGCCCTCAGCCTTTGTTCATCTGGGAATGTGTTAATTTCTCCCTAAGTTTTGAAACCAGTTTGGCCAAATATAGAATTCTTGGTGGACAGTTTTTTTCTTTCAGCACTTTAAATATGTCTGGCCTCTTGCCTCCATGGTTTCAGAGAGGAAATTAGCTATGAATCTTTTTGAGGATCCCTGCTTTGTAACAAATTTGTTTTTTCTTTCTCCTTTGGGAGTAAAGATTCTTTCTCTGTCTTTCGGCATCTGAGAGTTTGATTATACTGTTTCTTGTTGTGGCGTTCCTTGAGTTTCTCTTAGTCCTGAAATCAGGCAAAGATTTACAGCAACCAAACACATACTGAACCAGGGAAGAGGCAATTTGAAAATGGCAGGAAAGCTTTGTGGCATTTTTACTTGCCCTTGCCCCATCTACTGTTAGTGTAGTGATGGTCTTAAAGTGGTGGGGTCTTAATGCAGTGATAGTCTTAAAGTAGCAGCAGACCATTCGTAGTATGGGACCCTCAATCCTGCTTCAGGAGGGAGCAGAAGAGACCGTACTCTCGGATTATTATGTGTATCTGTTCTAACCTGTCTGGGAGCTACCTGAAGGACTGACACAAGATGCTTATCTCTGTCTTAGCTAACCTGGAACACAGTCTGGAAAAGCAGTGGTCATTGCTCAAGAAAAGTGCAAGGTGAACTAACAAAGCACAGATGGCTGGGGCAGAAGACTGTGCATTGAAATACAATAGACACATAAGATGCAGGAGCAAAAGTTGGGGGAGATTCTTTGGGAACTTAGAACATACAAAAAGTACACATGTGTCCAGAGAAATTAAGAAAGCCACATGCATACTCAAGATCAGATGCACGTTCTGAAAACGCCAGAGGAGTCTCTAAGCTTTTACCATGGGCTGAGCCCTGACCTCAGTGCAGGTCAGCTAAATGTTGAAGGAGTGATCCAGCAATCTGCACAATGGGGAGAGGTGTGTGGTTTTGAGTGTGCATGTGGATGTGCTTGTGTATATTTGTTTTTGTTTGTCTTAGGTGCAGGAATTCAAGGACATCTCTGTCAAAACATTAGCTAAACATGAACTAAAGGAACAGAGACTTCAGTGCCTACATACGATAAGGAGTACAGTCATTGCAAAACTAGTTTGGAAAGGTTCCTAAACAAACAGACTACTACAGCCTTCAACAATCAAAAGCCCAGAAGACCCTGGGAAAGTGGGAGAATCTGATTTCCATAGACACCACATTATAATATTTGAAAGCCAAATGTTCAACCAAGAAACTCACAAGGTATACAAAGACATGGAAAAGTATGGTCCATTTAAGAAATTAATTGATGAAACCATCCCTAAGGAAGCCCAGACTTTTCTCCATTGCATATTCTTGCCTCCTTTGTCATATATTGATTGACCATAAGTGCATGGGTTTCTTTCTGGGCTCTCTATTCTGTTCCAGTGATGGACGTTTTTGTGCCGGTACCATACTGTTTTGATTACTGTAGGTTTGTAGCACAGTCTGAAGCCAGGGAGCATGATTCCTCCAGTTGTGTTCTTCTTTCTCAAGACTGTTTTAGCTATTCAGGATCTTTTGTGTTTCCATACAAACTTTAAAATTATTTGTTCTAGGTCTGTGGAAAATGCCCTTGATATGTTGATACAGACTGCATTGAATCCGTAGATTTGCTTGGGTATGATGGTCATTTTAACAATATTAATTCTTCCAATCCGTGACCATGGTATATCTTTCCAGCTGTTTGTGTCATCTTTCATTTCTTTTATGAGTGTCATATAGTTTCCTGGGTACAGGTCTTTTACCTCCTTAGGCAGGTTTATTCTTATGTATTTTATTCTTTTTTATGCGATTGTAAATGGGATTGTTTCCTTAATTTCTCTTTCTGATAGTTCACTGTGAGTGTATAGAAATACAAAATTTATATATAGAAATCTATTGTATCCTGCAAATTTACCAAGTTCATGTTTGAGCTCGAATAGGTTTTTGATGGTGTCTTTCAGATTTTCTATGTATCATGCCATCTGCAAACAGTGACAGTTTTACTTTTTCCTCTCCATTTTGGAGTCCTTTTATTTATTTATTTTTTCTTGTCTGATTGCTGTGGCTAGGACTTCCAAAACTCTGTTCAATAAAAGTGGTGAGAGTGGGCATCCTTGTCTTATTCCTGATCTTAGGGGAAATGCTTTCAGCTTTTCACCATTGAGTATGTTAGCTATGGGCTTGTCATATATGGCCTTTATTATGTTGAGGTATGTTCCCTCTGTGCCCACTTTCTGGAGAGTTTTTACCATGAATGGATATTGAATTTTTTCAAAAGCTTTTTCTGCATCTATTGAGATGATCGTATGGTTTTTAGTCTTCAATTTGTTACTGTGATGATAAGAGACCTAAGACAGCTACAGAGGCTAAGTGACCTTTCCTTCCCTGAATGGGTAGGTATCCTTGTTCTGCCTTCTAATTGAGTTAGTATCTGAGTAAAGAACTGCCAGGTGTCATTTAGTTCACAATACACTGCTGTGGCAGTACAGAAATGAATTTGCCTAAGTCATTTGGCTTTTCTCAATTATAGTAAATGAATATACTGAATGAATACTTCAACTTAAGGAAATGTTCTTAAAAATATATTAATGTAGGCAACTTCAGTGGAGAACTGGAAACAAAACAAAACATTCAGGTAAAGGGCTGAAATAAAAGTACACTCAGTTGTATCCAGTTTCCTCTTGTAAATCTCTCTTTTTAATTTGAGTGGACAGTCACTTGAGAATATCTGACTTGGGGCTAAGGAAATCTAAGCCTTCTTGGCCACACTGTATTCTCTTATGTCATTTACTAAAGACACCAGGTGGGCTGCTGAAAAAAGAGTGGGAAAAATCAATCCCTCACATCCAAAGGTCGGCTCTTGAAAATATGTGTGTTGTTGTAGTTATTTTGCTCTTCTGGCCTCAGAAGTTCTAATCTTAACCTTAGCCCCTCATGGAGAGAGACTTTGTAAACCAATTCCCACATTACTCATTATGTGACCGTTGAAAAAGAGCAACCCAGCTCTTTTCCTGTGCTTTCAACCAGTTATTTTCTTCAAAAATCTGTTTGGATTGTTATACCTTAATCTTGCCTGGCAAGGGACTTATGGGAAGGTTCTTATTGTTTGAAAGTTTGGTGCCAGTATCTGCAAAGAAAGAAGAAAGATGTGTTTATCAAACATCCCAGTAGTGAAGGTGTGTGAAAGCAACTTTTGAAAAAGTTAATCTGTCAGAGTTTAGCCGTATTATTACATTTTATTTTATTCATTGAAAATAAATAATTATCAATGAATCCTTTCTAGATTTTCTAGTTTCCCAAAGTTCCCTGTATTCACATTCTAAGAGGAAAAATGGTATTTTAAGTCACTGCTCTCCACCTTATATTATTTATAATCACTCCTCGTGACTTCTTCCTTCCAAGAAACGTGATCCTGAGAAGTGTCCTTTGTTTGTCTTTGTGGAATAAGTGATGAGGATGCATCCTGGAGACCTGTGAGATGTTCAACTTGTGGCATAATGGAACTAGGATGGAGAGTTCTGGAAAGATCTGGAAAGGTGGCTGGTAGAGTGTGGCCAGACGTGGGAGAAGAGAGACATACAGAGAGAGGGAGAGGAAATTTTCAGAGGGAGAAAATGAAACAAATAATTAAATAAGTTTTGTTGTGTGGTGTGGGACGCAAGCCTTCCTCTCCCCCTTTCCTTCACAATGTCTTTGTTAAAGACTGTGTTTTTCATTAGTTTTACTGAGATAGGATTTGCCGTTTTGTTTGGATACTGAGAATGGACCCATGGGAACAGTTACATTTGGGTTATCTCTGACTATCTTTAATGAAGAACATAAATATTGGCCACACTATCTATGCACATGCTATCACCATGCCTTTTTTGTTCTCTGTTCATATATCTAAGTCCTCTTCTTTCTTTAAGGTCAATCTCAAATCTCATCTGAAATGTACATTTATTGATAGATTCAACCCATAATGAACTGTCCCTTCATTGTCCTCCTTAGGCTCTGATTATTTATAAAAACTCATTTTTGAACTTAGAAACTGTCCAATATGATATATTAGTTATTTCACCAGCATATGTTATATCCTCAACACAATTATACGCTTTTGTGGGGCTGGGATCATACATTCTGTAATTTTTCTCAGTACTTACACTTACTTTGATAAAAAGCGCATTCATTCATCTAAACATCATTTATTGGGTGTTAATTAAATATCTCAACTCAGTAAATATTGTTTCAATGAATGCATGCATGAATGAGGGAGTATGCAATAGGTAGCCTAATGTACCGCCCAATGTGAGAAAACCAAAAACATAAACACAAAAGCAAGCCAAAAAGTGGACCAGGACTTTCTGTAAAATATCCTGCTTTTTGTTGGATGATGCCGTGAAAATCAAGATGCTCCTGAACGGTCTTAATAGCTGACCAAGAATAGTAAACAATTGGAATTCTCTCAGGCTTCTTCAACCCTATCACTGGACACATTTATACCTCTCAGGAATGGTATTAAAAGAAGAGATTAATAAAGCTTTTATAGATGAGTTGATAAATCTCTAAATATTTAAGTCTTCCTTGCCTGCTAGGTTTTCTCTATTTTGGGTTTCCAAAAGATTTCAATAAACCACAGGATAATTAAAAATTAGACATTATCTTTCTTACCTTGACGTTTTTTGATGGTAAACACCTTTTTATTGTCTCCATAGTGCTGCCCGATTTCCACCAGTACAGTACTTAAGTGAATTTTGCTCTGGATGGTGGACTATATAAGATGTAAACGAATTGTTTGTATATGTTTTAGAATTCTTCAAAAGGGCCTGGCCATGGAAATGCATTGAATATTACTTAAATAACTAAAGTAACTTCCTCAGAATTATTATTCTATTCTGGTTAGGATACTATCTGCTCTGGTTTGTTAAAATTTCCCTTTAGAGTGGTTTTAATTTTGTTTCTGATAGGGTCCTAGGATTTATTGCCACGCCCATCCTGCATCTGTTTTTCTTTGAATTACTCTCCTTGCAGTTTCTGATTCATACAGGGCCTTACAGGTTAGTGACAACCTGGCCATCACAACGCTGGGAAGGACAGGCCTACTTTTCAGAGGTGTTGATGTTTTCCGTACCTGAAGGTTTTCAAGAGATACCAGTCTTCCTCACCACCTCCCTTGGCCCTCTTAATGGACTAAGCAGTTCCTCATGAAATTTCTGTAGGATATCTGTACCAACTTCTCAATATTATTCCATCCTGAGTCTAAATTCCTGGCCTCAAGGTAATGTTAGATTTCTAGCTCCAGCCCCTATTTACATAAGGCCTATACTAAGGAACGGAACCCACAGACATCAGTCCGCTCTTCTTTCTCTGGATTTAATTTCTCTGTTACTTTCTGAAACATGCAGGTGTTCCTTTCTTTCTTTTAATCTCAGCTATGTGCTTTTAACTTTTTCAAAATTGACCCAGAATTTACATGTGTCTCCAGTAAGAGTACATTAAATTGAGCTTAGTCTGCTATTCTACTGGCATATTTGAGATCCAGATAATTTGCTACTTAACTGGATTCAATGACCTGTATATTTCAAGCATCTAACACTCACCATGTTCCAAATTTCCCTCCTTATAGTTAGTAATTTTCTTGGGAATCTGGATGAGATTAAATGGAATAAAGTTAGTGAGTGGTCCAGGAATGCCTGAAAGTTTGTTTGTCAGAGTGGCCAGGGAAAGTTAAGCAAGGAAGAAAAGCAAATGAAAAACAGAATCCCATTATTATGGCTGAGTTTACTCCCAGGATTCCATGCAGAGCTCTCTGTAGAGCTGGGTTGGGTTATAACTTATGCCAGAGCTCTACGTGGGGCTGACACCATTTCATGCCAAGCTCTCAGTTCTGGGCTAACGTCATCTCTGGTCCACTCTGTGGAGTGGAAACTTCGGAGGAATGGCCAATGTGTTCCGCGGCGTAGGAAGAGGGAAATTGTGAATGTGACTTTCTAAATTGTGGAGGAACTAACCACTGTAAATATGCCTTGAACTATGTTGTTTAATTTGACCAGTCAGATCAATGACATTCCCCTTGAATGAAATGCTGCTACGTATATGAGCAGAAAAACAAAACTGGTGTAAGGAATAGATAGCTAGTGGAAAGCAGCCGCATAGCACAGGGCGATCCGCTCAGTGCTTTGTGACCACCTAGAGGGGTGGGATAGGGAGGGTGGGAGGGAGAGAGATGCAAGAGGGAAGAGATATGGGGACATATGTATAACTGATTTACTTTGTTATAAAGCAGAAACTAACACACCATTGTAAAGCAATTATACTCCAATAAAGATGTTAAAAAAAAAACTGGTATAAGGAGATGGAGAGACTGGGAGTCTTATTTTCCCACCAATTAACTTTGCCTCTGACCATGACCTTCCCTTTGAGTCTCCTAGACCTTGGGGATGATCACAACCCCTTGGGTTGGGTGACGGCAACCCCATCTTCACTAGAACCTCTATAGTTAACTTTTGATTTTTCCCACTCCGTCTATCCATCCCATGTATGCAGTCAGACATTTGATCTTGGACTTTTCCTGACAAAATGTGCTTGAATATAACCATTTCTTTTCACTCCCACTGCTACTATTGTCACTGCCTTAACTAGGGCTTTATCTTTAAGTTCTTTATATAAATATATAAATATCTATATATAAATATACAAATAAAATATAATATTAATTCTGATGATTTTAAAGTCTTTTCTTGAGAAAGACTTTTCCTGATAAAGATACACAATATCTTATATAAATATTTTTGTATTATCTGTTCTTAGAATTTTAGTCATATGATTCTACCTCTTGGTTTGTCTAGAACTTTTTGATTGAATGCTGGCTATTTTATTTGGCTTTTTTTGTTTTTCTCAGTGGAAACGTTGTTTTGCTTCCAAATATTTTATTCTACCTGGAAGTAGCAAATCTTCAAATTACAATTTTTTAAATGCTTTCAAATATCAATACTCTAGGTGTCACAAAATCTAGAAAAATGACATTTAAAAATTAACTACTGCCAGATGTGTCTCTATAAAACTTTTCCCCCACTCTTTTAGCTATATATTCTTTAACTGCCTCCTCATACGACAGTTTATGTATTTTCGAAATAAAATTTTAAGAAATAAACTTTGTAGTTTATAGACATAGATTTCTTGTAACATGGTTGATTAGAATTTGCTTCTAGTTATTAATAGTTTAGAAAAGTTTATTTCAGCTTCACAATTTATTATTGATAATGTCACATTAATTTTCATTGTTAACTTTGAGAAAACCTCTATGGATTACTTCCTCATAAATATTTACTATTATAAATGCATTACTGATTTCAGTACTGCTATAGGTTTGTGCATTACAGGAATTCTGATAAAATACTCATTCACACCATTCCATTACACACATTGTTGATGGGGTATATTCTTTTATTTATTTATTTATTTATTTTTGGCTGTGTTGGGTCTTCGTTGCTGTGCGCAGGCTTTCTCTACTTGCAGGGAGTGGGGGCTACTCTTTGTTGCGGTCCACAGGCTTCTCATTGCCGTGGCTTCTCGTTGCAGAGCACGAGCGCTAGGCACGCAGGCTTCAGTAGTTGTGGCTCGCAGGCTCAGTAGTCGTGGCTCACGGGCTCTAGAGCGCAGGCTCCGTAGTTGTGGCACACCGGCTTAGTTGCTCCGTGGAATGTGGGATCTTCCCGGACCAGGGCTCGAACCCTTGTCCCCTGCATTGGCAGGTGGCTTCTTAACCACGGCGCCATCAGGGAAGCCCCTGGAGTATATTCTTGACAGAAGAAAATTTCCCGTTTTGACTAAGCATTGATGAAAACTGAATCTTTGACTTATCTTTCACATGCCTGATGATTGAAATAATTTTCCACAGAATAGCTTCTGGTTTTGTACTTTTCAGTTGGTTTTTTCTTCTTCAAACGCACATGCTTTGAGAGCTGTGAAGTGCAAGACATGGCTATATTGTAAGGTGGTTTTTGTCCTTATGCTTCTGTGTCTTGTGCTAGTTAAGTCAGTAGAGTAGTCAGTATGAGTACTGGAAGTTATTCCTGTAATGGGATAGTATATAGTCAATTACATATGGTGGTGTCTGAAAATCACATAATAGCCTCACTTAAAACATCTCCTTAGGGCTTCCCTGGTGGCGCAGTGGTTGAGAGTCCACCTGCCGATGCAGGGGACACGGGTTCGTGCCCCGGTCCGGGAAGATCCCACATGCCGCGGAGCGGCTAGGCCCGTGAGCCATGGCCGCTGAGCCTGTGCGTCCAGAGCCTGTGCTCCACAACGGGAGAGGCCACAACAGTGAGAGGTCCGCGTACCACAGAACAAAAGAAAATCTCCTTAGCCAGATTTCAAAAAAGCCTGTGGCCATTCCAATATGATCCAACATAGTGGAATATGATAGAAGGAAAATTGGCAAAGAAAGAGACGCTGGTCTTACCTGATGGAAGTGAAAATATCTCACTTTTGACAATTTTGCAAAAACCTATAATTCCATGAATTAATTTCTAGGGTTCTTCATAGGACCTAAAAAGGAACCCATAGAGTTGTGGAACAACAATAGAAGCTTCTGTGATGAGAAGCCCTGGCACCGCAACAAAGAGTAGCCCCCGCTCGCCGCAACTGGAGAAAGTCTGCACGCAGCATTGAAGACCCAACGCAGCCAAAATAAAAATAAATAAATAAAAATAAATAAATTTATTTTTAAAAAAGTAATACTCAGGTTTGAGGCATGAGAAATATGATGAGGAGAAATTAGCTAATCCTTTCAGAACTTTTAAAATATCAAACTCAGTCTCTAAGATTTTAGCATTATATACAACATCGGTTACTTATTAGTGGTTTGGGAAGGCCAATTTAAAATTTTCTGATCTTACTGTATTGAAATTCACGGCCCTAATGTTTTCCACATTGACTATATGAATGATGAAGTAAAGTCAATCATGTATTTCCTTTCCAACTGGGCAGAAAACAAAATTTTGAAAAGTGTTTGGACTACTGACTTTTGATTTCTTCTAAGGCAAGTGTATAGGTAATTTTTATTCCCTGATTAGGAGAAAAATGGTGGAAGAGGGCAGGGTTAAGAATTAAGATTTCAAGAGCGTGACAGTTAGACGACCAACCAGAGTTCCTAAGTTTCGGTGCCTGTAAGTGTCGCCGCCACTTAAGCCTGCCAAAGCAGTGGTACGGCTGCTGCCCTCATATTTGCTACCTCTAGAAACATTCTTGCCAGTAGTGGCGGCAGCGGGACTCAATTACCCCCTTTTCTCACTCTCTCCAGAAGCTCCAGATGGCGTCTTCTGTGGGCAACGTGGCCAACAGCACAGAACCAACGAAACGTATGCTTTCCTTCCAAGGGTTAGCTGAGTTGGCACATCGAGAATATCAGGCAGGAGATTTTGAGGCAGCTGAGAAACACTGCATGCAGCTGTGGAGACAAGAGCCAGACAATACTGGAGTACTTTTATTACTTTCATCTCTACACTTCCAGTGTCGAAGACTGGACAGATCTGCCCACTTTAGTACTCTGGCAATTAAACAGAACCCTCTTCTGGCAGAAGCCTATTCGAATTTGGGGAATGTGTACAAGGAAAGAGGGCAGTTGCAGGAAGCAATTGAGCATTACCGGCATGCATTGCATCTCAAACCAGATTTCATCGATGGTTATATTAACCTGGCAGCCGCTTTGGTAGCAGCAGGCGACATGGAAGGGGCAGTACAAGCTTACGTCTCTGCTCTTCAGTGCAATCCTGATTTGTACTGTGTTCGCAGTGACCTGGGGAACCTGCTCAAAGCCCTGGGTCGCTTGGAAGGAGCCAAGGCATGTTATTTGAAAGCAATGGAGACGCAACCGAACTTTGCAGTAGCTTGGAGTAATCTTGGCTGTGTTTTCAATGCACAAGGGGAGATTTGGCTTGCAATTCATCACTTTGAAAAGGCTGTCACCCTTGACCCCAGTTTTCTGGATGCTTATATCAATTTAGGAAATGTCTTGCAAGAGGCACGGATTTTTGACAGAGCTGTGGCAGCTTACCTTTGTGCCCTAAGCTTGAGCCCAAATCATGCTGTGGTACATGCCAACCTGGCTTGTGTATACTATGAGCAAGGCCTGATAGATCTGGCAATAGACACCTACAGGCGAGCTATTGAATTGCAACCACATTTCCCTGATGCTTACTGCTACCTAGCCAACGCTCTGGAAGAGAAGGGCAGTGTTGCCGAAGCAGAAGATTGTTATAATACAGCTCTGCGGCTGTGTCCCACCCATGCAGACTCTCTGAATAACCTAGCCAATATCAAAGGAGACCAGGGGAACATTGAAGAGGCAGTTCGCTTGTATTGTAAAGCATTAGAAGTCTTCCCAGAGTTTGCTGTTGCCCATTCAAATTTAGCAAGTGTATTGCAGCAGCAGGGAAAACTGCAGGAAGCTCTGATGCATTATAAGGAGGCTGTTCGAATCAGTCCTACCTTTGCTGATGCCTACTGTAACATGGGAAACACTCTAAAGGAGATGCAGGATGTTCAGGGAGCCTTGCAGTGTTATACTCGTGCCATTCAGATTAACCCTGCACTTGCGGATGCCCACAGCAATCTGGCTTCCATTCACAAGCATTCAGGGAATATTCCAGAAGCAATTGCTTCTTATCGCACTGCTCTGAAGCTTGAACCTGATTTTCCTGACGCTTATTGTGATTTGGCTCATTGCCTGCAGATTGTCTGTGATTGGACAGACTATGATGAGCGAATGAAGAAGTTGGTCAGCATTGTGGCTGACCAGCTGGAGAAGAATAGGTTGCCTTCTGTGCAGCCTCATCATAGTATGCTCTATCCTCTTTCTCATGGCTTCAGGAAGGCTATTGCTGAGAGCCATGGGAACCTCTGCTTGGATGAGATCAGTGTCCTTCATAAACCACCGTACGAACATCCAAAAGACTTGAAGCTCAGTGATGGTCGACTGCGTGTAGGATACGTGAGTTCTGACTTTGGGAATCATCCTACTTCTCATCTTATGCAGTCTATTCCAGGCATGCACAATCCTGATAAATTTGAGGTATTCTGTTATGCCCTGAGCCCAGATGATGGCACAAACTTCCGAGCGAAGGTGATGGCAGAAGCCCATCATTTCATTGATCTTTCTCAGATTCCATGCAATGGGAAAGCAGCTGATCGCATCCATCAAGATGGTATACACATCCTTGTAAATATGAATGGTTATACCAGGGGTGCTCGAAATGAACTCTTTGCTCTCAGGCCAGCTCCTATTCAGGCAATGTGGCTGGGCTACCCTGGGACCAGTGGCGTGCTTTTCATGGATTATATCATCACTGATCAGGAAACTTCACCTGCTGAAGTTGCTGAGCAGTATTCTGAGAAACTGGCTTATATGCCCCATACTTTCTTTATTGGTGATCATGCTAATATGTTCCCTCACCTGAAGAAGAAAGCAGTCATCGATTTTCAGTCCAATGGGCACATTTATGACAATCGGATTGTGCTGAATGGCATCGACCTCAAAGCATTTCTTGATAGTCTCCCAGATGTGCAGATTGTCAAGATGAAATGTCCTGATGGAGGAGACAATGCAGACAGCAGTAATACAGCTCTTAATATGCCTGTCATTCCTATGAATACTATTGCAGAGGCAGTTATTGAAATGATTAACAGAGGACAAATTCAGATAACAATTAATGGATTCAGTCTTAGCAATGGACTGGCAACTAGCCAGATCAACATTAAGGCTGCCACTGGAGAGGAGGTTCCCCGTACCATTATTGTAACCACACGTTCTCAGTACGGGTTACCGGAAGATGCCATTGTGTACTGTAACTTTAATCAGTTGTATAAAATTGACCCATCTACTTTGCAGATGTGGGCAAATATTCTGAAGCGTGTTCCCAATAGTGTACTGTGGCTGTTGCGTTTTCCAGCAGTAGGAGAACCTAATATTCAACAGTATGCACAAAACATGGGCCTTCCCCAGAACCGTATCATTTTTTCACCTGTTGCTCCTAAAGAGGAACATGTTCGGAGAGGCCAGCTGGCTGATGTCTGCTTGGACACTCCACTCTGTAATGGACACACCACAGGGATGGATGTCCTTTGGTCAGGGACACCCATGGTGACTATGCCAGGAGAGACTCTTGCTTCCCGAGTTGCAGCTTCCCAGCTCACTTGTTTAGGCTGTCTTGAGCTTATTGCTCAAAATAGACAAGAATATGAAGACATAGCTGTGAAACTGGGAACTGATCTAGAATACCTGAAGAAACTTCGTGGCAAAGTCTGGAAGCAGAGAACATCTAGCCCTCTGTTCAACACCAAACAATACACAGTGGACCTAGAGCGGCTCTATCTACAGATGTGGGAGCATTACGCAGCTGGCAACAAACCTGATCACATGATTAAGCCTGTTGAAGTCACTGAGTCGGCCTAAATAAGGACTGTGTGCACAGGAGAATTACCCTGTACCTGAGCCTCAACCTTCTGGGGGAAAGGGAACTACTTTTTCCTTATCTGTACAATACCATGCTGCAGATGGGTGACAGACAATGATAAGAAATAGCACAGCCAGACTTGCTTCCTGCATGATCATGATCATGATAGGGAGAGACACAAGAGATGGGAAACTGCTGTTCCACAAGGAGTCTCCATAGAATTTTGCAGCAGCCAGGTGTCTGGAAGGTCTGGAAGGTAAGTCTGGAAGGTCTGATCTCCCTTGGTCTTCCATGGGATGGATGGTTAGTGTGGAAGGGAGATAGAGATTGCCCAGCCGTTCTGTGATTATCATGGATTGATTGAGTCTTCTGGATTAATATTTTTCTTTATATTTGGGGTATTGGAGCTTTTAAAAATGTTTGGTTTCAGGTATTTTTATTCATGTGAAGTGTATATGATTCTCTTGAGATAAGGTTTTAAGCTAAAATATTCCTTGTTTTAGTTTCTGAACTCTACAGATAAATGGGGACTTTGCTGGTGTAGTCTTTTTATAGGTTTTATAAACCACTTGAGCCTGTATCAGTCATTTTAGTTTCTGACATAATGTTTGGAACTATCAGTGCCTTGTTGGTTTATAGATGATGGCTTAAATTCTTTTCCTGGTCCGTTTCCTTCTTCCCCTCCCCCCACTTTAAAAATTCTCCTGTAACTTGGCTAACAAAAAACCAAGTCTGATTCAAAACCTCCCAGAGCGTTTCTCTTAAACGCATCATCTGGTGCCAAATGAAGATCCTTAGGAGTGATTATTAATTCTGAAGGGCACAGTTGTGGTACTGTCACTGATGATAACGACAATGGATTTTTGGCCCAGAGTTTTGACCTATTTCACCAGTGTTTTACCGTTGACTGCCCCTCTGTGCTGCTTCCAAAAGTGATAGTGTGTGTTAAGATTTTTACTTTCATTTCTAAAGTTTGTTTTTTTTTTTTAGTGAGTCCTGTTCTTCCTTTTTCTTTCAGCAGAAATGAAATCCCAGGTAAGTATAAGTATTCAAATATTTGATCAGTAAGTCACAGTTATCTCCAGTACATTAAATAACTTTCATCAAAAAACATGTTATAGGTCAAAAGCTCTGAAGGACCAGCTATGTATATGATAATTATGTTTCAGACCTTCTAGGGTATTATATATAATAACTTGTCTTCTGGACGTGGTCTTGAAGTCTTTATGGATCCAGCCTCAGTAGTAGTGAACTGCACTGCTACTTGGTTTGGAGTACAAATTAGACTTTAGCCCTCCTGGAGGTTGAGTTTTTGGTATTGAAAACCATAGGAGTGAAATTATTGTATTTCAACAAAGGATCGAGGGCTTGAGGCTTAAACAAGGCAACATATGTGTGGGAAGCAGTCAGCCTTGAGAGCAGGTAAGGACATGCCAGGCATGAGGCCGCTGCTCGAAGGGACTGTCCCTACTTGTTCCCCTCCTTGTTCCATTCCATGGGAGATAAATCACCAGGGCCCAGAGATCAGAAAGAATGTAAAATGAGACAAGCAAAGCTGTCTCCCCTCTGCACGTGCAGGTTATTTTTGATGCTTCTGGGTTTATGGGTTTCCTCCCAGGGAAGTTAACCTTGAGCCGAGACAGTCTGTAGATAATGTAAACCACCATCTGGCAGCCTTCCGATTTCTAGTCTATATAATCTGCAACTGTAGCATAATAAAATTTGCCTTGCAACCATCAGTTGTCTTGGTCCTTCTGACCCCACCCGTCGGTGCTACTTCCGTTCCTTACCCCTTCCCTTCTGACCCTGGGCGCTGAGATCCTCTTTCTCCGGCTGGTCCGCGGCAAGTGGCACTCGAACAGGGACCTGAAGCGTGAAGGCAATTGAAAGAAAAAGAAAGTGCAGGTAAGAGAACCCTTATGCAAAATATGTGTGGCCACCAGTAAAAGTGAAACTAATAGAGGCATAAGGCAATAGTCAGAAGTAAAATAAGATGGGGCCAAAGGGCTCAAAGGAGTGTGAATTATTTGCTCAGGTTTTACTTTCGATGCTTAAAGCTCGGGGTAATAAAGTTTCTACCTCACAGTTGACTGAATTTTTACAGCATATCCATGGTGTATCTCCCTGGTTTCCTGATGGCGGCTCTGTTGACATAGAAATCTGGCAGAAAGTTGGAGAAGATTTAAAAAATTATTATGAGTCTCGAGGGCCTACTCATACTCCTGTTGTTACATATAGTTTGTGGAATCTGATAAAAATATGTTTAGCTGCTTCTCATGATAGTGTTGATTTGAATGTAAAGTCAGAAAAACATAAGCCTCTGACAGAAGGAGAGACTGTATTATCAGCTACTGTGTCGCCACTTCCTAAACCGAAAGAGCTAATTAATTTAAATAGTTTAGATGAAGAGGAACATTTTGACTTAACAGATGAGACTTGTAAACATAAAAGAGAGAACTATCCTGAGGATGATTTTCTAATGGCTGTGATAGATAAGTCAGTGAGAAAGCTGCAGGTTAATAAGGACTGTCTTGCTCAAAAATCTACATCTGTAAAAATGCTCAGTCCCTTGCAGCGTGCTGTACAAGGAGCCATAAAACGAGGAGAAGATCCTATTTTCTGTTGTCCCGTCATAGAAAGACCTGGTCCTAATAATCCTCAACAAGCTACTAGGGAGCATCAGGCTCTCCCTTTGAAAGTTTTGAAAGATTGAAAATCTGCCTGTGCTCAATATGGGCCCACTGCTCCTTTTACTGCTGCTATGGTTGACAGGAGAAGCTCTTCCCCCCGCTGATTGGAAGTCTATTGCACGAGCTTGTTTAAATGGTGGAGATTATTTAATATGGAAGTTTGATTTTTATGAACGGGCTGCTGAACAAGCAGAAAAGAATGCTGCCCATAATATTCCAGTTGATTATCATATGCTGATTGGGGAAGGACAGTATCTTTCTTTGCAAGATCAATTAACTTATCCCTTTGTTGCTTATCCTCAAATAAATCATTTGGCATTACAAGCCTGGAGGAAATGACCTTCTACACACAAAACTGAGGATCTTTCAACAATTAGACAGGGACCTGATGAACCATATGCTGATTTTGTAGATAGGTTGTCACAGGCAGTGGGGAGACTCATTGTGGACGGACTCACTGGTACAATTGTAGTTAAGCAACTTGCTTTTGAGAATGCTAATAATGCGTCTCAGGCTGCGATTCGACCTTGGAGAAAACGGGGAACATTGGAGGATTATATTCGCCTTTGTGCAGACATTGGGCCTACTTATATACAGGGTGCTGCTGTGGCGGCAGCATTAACTAAAGTGGGGTTTAAAAACAATCAAAAGAAAACGAAGACTTGTTTTAAATGCGGAAAGGCAGGTCATTTTGCTAGCGAATGTAGATCTTTTAATTCTAACCCTAGTCCTTCCTTCCCTACTCAGAAACCTCCAGATGGTCAGAAAATCCCTGGTTTATGCCCTAAATGCAATAGGGGAAAACATTGGGCACAAGACTGTTGCTCAGTGGCCCACAAGGATGGGCCACCACTGTCGGGAAACTCCTCCCGGGGCCTTCCCTGGCCCCAACAAATAATAAGGGCAATGTCTGTGTATCCTCCTCAAATTATCAATCAGACATTAACCAAAAACAGAAACATACAATATCCTCGCTCTCCAGAGCAACACCAGGAAGCGCAGGACTGGAGCTCAGTACCTCCGCCCGATATGTATTAACTCCTGAAATGGGTCCTCAGGCCCTCTCTACGGGCATCTGTGGACCTTTACCCAAGGGTTTGATGGGACTATTATTGGGAAGAAGTAGTGTCACCATGAAAGGTTTAACTATTATGCCAGGAGTCACAGATTCTGACTATGAAGGAGAAATAAAAGTCATGGCACAAACTATTAAAAATACAACAATTATTTCTCCTGGTGATAAAATTGCACAATTGCTACTTTTGCCCTTTGTACTTCATGGACAAATTTTACAACATCAAAAGAGAGAAACAAAGGCTTTTGGATCGTCTAATGCTGCCTACTGGATTCAGAAGATAGGGAAAGAACGTCCAGAAATGAAATGAACCATTAATGGAAAGGTTTTTTCAGGTTTGTTAGACACTGGAGCTGATGTCTCTGTTATGACGCAGATACACTGGCCTAAACGTTGGCCCATTAGTCCTACTATTACAGAACTTCACGGAATAGGACAAAGTTCTTCTCCTATGCAAAGTAGTCAGTTATTATTATGGCAAGATAGTGAGGGCCATTCAGGATACTTCCAGCCTTATGTTTTGCCTGGGCTGCCTTTAAACCTCTGGGGCCGAGATATATTAAAAGAAATGGGAGTATTACTTTATAGTCCAGATTCTCAAGTCTCTAATATGATGTTGGATCAAGGATTTCTTCCCACAAAAGGGCTGGGAACAAATCAACAAGGAACTGTCCATCCTATTGATGTGAAAATAAAAAATGATAGACAAGGTTTGGGTTTTTCTTAGGAGCCTTGGATTCTCCTCCACTCACTGCTGATCCAATTACTTGGCTGACTGATGACCCTGTATGAGTGGACCAATGGCCCCTCACAAAGGAGAAATTAGAAGCTGCAGAACAATCAGTACTGGAACAATTAGGGCATTTAGAAATTTCCAGTAGTCCTTGGAATACTCCTATTTTTATTATCAAGAAAAAATCTGGAAAATATAGGTTATTACAGGATCTAAGAGCTGTTAATAAAACTATGCTAATAATGGGAGCTCTTCAACCAGGCCTACCCTCTCCAACAGCCATACCACATAATTATCATCTTTTAGTTATAGAGTTAAAAGATTGTTTTTTCACTATTCCTTTGTTTCCTGAAGATAGAAAACATTTTGCTTTTAGCTTGCCTGCCTTAAATTTTAAGGAAGCCATGAGGAGATTTCAATGGAAAGTATTGCCTCAGGGCATGGCAAATAGTCCTACATTATGCCAAAAATACATGGCTCAGGCCTTGACTCCTGTGAGAAAAAGGTTTCCATCGTTATATCTCATACATTATATGGATGATATACTTTTAGCCACTGATAATATTTCTTTATTAGAGACTGCTTTTCAATTTTTACAACAGTCCTTACAATCATTTGGCTTGGTCATTGCCTCAAAAAAAATTCAAAGACAATCTCCATTTTTATATTTGGGAAAATATATTGATAACACTACTATTAGGCCTCAAAAACTGCAAATTCGAGTTGATAATTTAAAAACATTAAATGCTTTACAAAAATTACTTGGAGATATTAATTGGCTAAGGCCTTCCTTAAAACTTACTACTGCTCAATTACAGCCTTTGTTTGATATTCTTAAAGGTGACTCAGATCCTTCTTCTTCACGCTCTATGACTCCAGAAGGATTTCAAGCTTTACAAATAGTCAATAGATCTATCAGTTCTACACAATTAACTAGAATTCATACTCACCTTCCAATTTTCTTAATAATTTGTCCAACTCCTCATGTGCCTACTGCCATCTTATGGCAAACTGTTGGAATTATTGAATAGATCCATATGAAAACTACACCCTCTAAAGTTATTAACCCTTATTATGAACTTATTAATAATTTAGTAATGCAAGGTAGAACTAGATGCTTACAACCTATAAGTATAGAACCTTCTCAAATTATTATCCCTTATTCAGTTAGTCAACAAAATTGGCTTTTTCAACATAGTAATGAATGGGGTCTTGCTCTTGCAGGATTTTCAGGTACCTTGGAATGCCATTACCCTGCTGATAAATTGATCCAGTTCAGCAAACTTAACTCATATCTTTCCTTCTATAATTAGGCAACAGCCTGTTCCTCATGTACCTTTGGTTTTTACGGACGGTTCTTCTTCAGGAGTGGCTACTGTAATCATTGACGACGGAACAAACCTCATTAAAGAAACTTCCTTGACTTCAGGAAGGAAGTTGAACTGTATGCTGTCATTATGTCTTTTAAACATTTGCCTTCTATGTCTTTAATTTGTTTTCTGATAGTAAATATCTTATTAGCTTGTGATTTCTTCTGGAGACTGCGACCATAGGACATACTAATAACCCTGAATTATCATCCTCTTTTCGTTTGCTTCAACAGCTTATTCGTTCCCATGATGGTCCTGTTGCAGGTCTGTATATCCGTGCTCATTCTAACTTGCCTGGTCCATTGACTAAACTTAATGCGACTGCAGATGTTTTAACTCGATCTAAACGTGATCTTTATCCTGTACATTTTCCTCCCAAGAATAGAGTTGAAGTTACTCCTCCTCCTCAATCTCTTTTCCCTAAAGCAGGACATGTCCCAATTTACCATACTCCTCCTTTCCGTTCGTCATGCTGTCAAGAATGGCTAATGTACTGCATTCATTATCTTCATACTGTTGATACTCATGGTCCATGTCCTGGACACCCTCATATTATGGTAAGTTATGATCAAACTGCTTCACAAGCAGCACAGCCGTTGCACGCTTTACACCGTCAGTCGGCGGCTACATTACACACACAATTTTCCCTTACTCGTGAAGCCGCCCGACAAATTGTTAAGCAATGCCCACAGTGCTTACCTCACCTTCCTGTTCCACATTATGTTGTTAATCCTCGTGGATTATTACCTAGACATTTATGGCAAATGGATGTTACTCATATCCCGTCTTTTGGGAAATTACAGTTTGTTCGTGTCACTATCGATACTTACTCTGGTTTCCTCTGTGCTACAGCACAGACCGGAGAAGCTACTAAACATGTTACTCATTTATTACACTGTTTTGCTTTCATGAACCTTCCCAAAATTATTAAAACAGATAATGGGACCGCTTACTCTAGTGCTGCTTTTGCAACATTTTGTAATTCATTACAGAATTACCCATATTACAGGCATTCCATATGACCCTCAAGGACAAGGTATTATAGAACGTGCAAATAGATCTTTAAAGCTAACTATTGAAAAAATAAAAAGGGGGGAATTGTATAGAACAACGCCACATAACCTTATAAATCATGCTCTGTTTATTTTAAATGTTCTCACTGTTGACAAATTTGGCTGCTCTGCAGGGGGAAGGTTGGTGGCTGAGCCAGGATTGGCCTCTCAATCTCCGGAGGTCCTCTGGAAAGATCCGTTAACCAGCACTTGGCGTGGTCCTGATCCTGTGTTGATTTGGGGACGTGGTCACGTGTGTATCTTTCCCAGATCAGCGCCTGGACCTTGCTGGTTTCCTGAGCGCTTAGTCAAGCAAACAGATGGCTCGCCACAGCTCACAACTAGTTCAGAAGATGAAGAAGCTCTGCATCTCTCTCGAAAATTTGACAGTGTTGATTCAGAAAGAGAAGAGGAAGAGAAGACCACTTGCCAGGACGACTCAAAGGAGTGATGTTCCAACTTGGGGACAAATTAAACAACTGGTTTCATGAGCTCAAGAGTCAGTGAAACAACAGAATAATCCTGTTACACCTGTAACTTTATTTTTGGCTATGTTGGCAACCATTTCACGTGTTCCCTCTGTTAATGCAGCAACTTACTGGGCCTATGTACCTGATCCTCCACTATTACAACCCATATCATGGTCTGAAGCAGAGTTTCCTGTATTTTACAATGATAAGTGTTTATGGGCCTCTTATTGGGAATATAAAACAAACCAATATGTCTGTAAATTATACTAACTGGTTTAGTACCCATCCTGTCTTAGCCCATTGAATCTGGAAACTGGACGTGTAAAGGCTATTAGTTATGAGCATACAGATGTTTATGAGGGAACGGATCAATCAATTAGTTTGTCAGGCTCTCCAGGCATCCTTCGTTTTACAGGAACCAACATTACTCTTACATGCCCGGCTACCAGCCGACGAGAGGATCTTAAGGATACCATCATTTGGTATAAAATGGGCAACCTATTAATATTAGAGGTCGAATCTCATACGCCTCACCACTTAGGGATTCCGCTATTACTATAGCCAAGGTTACAGGTGAAGATTCAGGAAATTATTTCTGTATGAAGCGTTTACTTGGAGGACAAGGGATACTTATAGCTGGACATAAGGTTACTATGCTTAACAGAAAATCAAAAAATCAATTTCCTCCCCTTATGACCGTTAACTTTCCTGGATCCAATTTTGAACATTGCAATGCATCTTGGAATAATAAACAAATATACCAAGGTGTCAATTCTTATCTCTTCTATTCCCATCATAGATAGGTTTATCACATTTCAAAAGAACTGGGATATATGGAAACTAGCTCTAACTTATTCCAATACACCTGTTAGAACTTGTGTTACTCCTCCATATACACGTTTGTGTGGTTCTATTAACATTGGTAATTCTTCCAAAGGAGGATATAATATTAGCTGTGTTAATTGTACTTTTAGCAGTTGTACGTTCCCTTCTGCAGGAACACAATCTGTGCTTATACTAAAGCAACCC
Organism: Grampus griseus; assembly: GCF_964374135.1. NCBI lineage: Eukaryota > Metazoa > Chordata > Mammalia > Artiodactyla > Delphinidae > Grampus > Grampus griseus. The sequence continues at coordinate 151,294,300 of NC_139019.1, read as the reverse complement.
ATATATGTTATGGTGCCTGTACATCTGAGAGAACCTTGGTATGAAGATACTGGAGTACAGGCATGGGTGGAACTCTCTAAAGCCTTGCAGAGAAGGAGACGCTTTCTTGGGTGGCTAATAGTAAGTTTACTTGCCTCAGCTGCTCTGCTACCGCGGCTACTGCCGGTCTTGCTATTTCACAGAGTATTCATCATGCTCACTTTGCTAATCAGTTATCTCAACATACCAGTCTTGCTTTATCTTTACAAAGTCACATAGATTAACAGATTAATAACAAGTTAGATGAATTTAAAAACGCAATTTTGGGGATTGGAGATCAGATGGCAGCATTAAAATTGAGGATGCGTTTAGCTTGTCATGCAAAGTATACATGGATGTGTGTTACTCCTTAAAAGTACAGTGACTGTATTTGGGAATGGGAAAAAGTAAAAATGCATCTGCTGAGTGGTCAGAAAATATTAGTCTTGATCTTAAGAAATTAAATGCTGAAATTCAGGATATACAAAATGCACATCTTGATGATATTTCGCCAGAAGATGTAATTCAAACTTTACTGGACCATTTAAAGTGGTTAAATCCTCAGTCTTGGATTACCGGAAGGTTGTCAGGATTTATTACCCGGCCATAATTTGCCTATTATTGATATTAATCTTCTCATGTCTGTTTCGTATCCTCATGCAACAGTATACTACTCTCGGCACTAAACTTCATGGAATTATTTTGCAGCAAAAGTTAAAAAATAAAAAAGGGGGACCTGTGGGAAGCAGTCAGCCTTGAGAGCAGGCTACAGACATGCCAGGCATGCCGCCGCTGCTCAAAGGGACTGTCCCTACTTGTTCCCCTCCTTGTTCCATTCCATGGGAGATAAATCACCAGGGCCCAGAGATCAGAAAGAATGTAAAATGAGACAAGCAAAGCTGTCTCCCCCCTGCACATGCAGGTTATTTTTGATGCTTCTGGGTTTATGGGTTTCCTCCCAGGGAAGTTAACCTTGAGCCGAGACAGTCTGTAGATAATGTAAACCACCATCTGGCAGCCTTCCGATTTCTAGTCTATATAATCTGCAACTGTAGCGCAATAAAATTTGCCTTGCAACCATCAGTTGTCTTGGTCCTTCTGACCCCATTCGTCGGTGCTACTTCAGTTCCTTACCCCTTCCCTTGTGACCCTGGGCGGTGAAATCCTCTTTCTCCGGCTGGTCCCCAGCACACATGAATATATGTTTTTGTCTTGCTGTACTGCACCTGTGCTGTCTAGTAACAGATATTTTGTCTGCTAGTAGTGTTCTAGATTATGTCTTTCCAAAGCGCTGAGGCAGTGCACCTATTCTGTAGTTGCAGCTGATGCCTGAATGTATCCTAGCTGACAAATTATTGATTAATAAGAACTTGAATTTCTGAAAGATTTGTACTATTAACCAAAATCTGAGCAAGGAGTCTCAAATGTAATTCTTAGCCAGAATTACATGTTAATGAACCATTTAACAGTGTAAATCAAGAAACATCAGTGTAAGGATTTCTTTTAATTTATTTTTTACCTGCTTGAAATATCAGTTAAAGTTTGCCAGCTTGGTTGCAGATGAACGGACGTTTGAAGTTCACCAAACTACTTAATGTGGGATAGGATAATAGACTTCCAGTGCCCTCAAGGCTGTGACCTTGCAGCCATTTTACATAGCACATCCTCCTCCTATAGGGATGAACCTTTCCCTGGCCCGAAAAGTGGCAGCTCTGTTGAAGCTTTGCTTATTGTAACAGGCTTCTGTTTCCAGGTTACATGTCTGTGGAAGACTTAATTCTGAATAGAGATATAGATATTACTGGAAACTAATTGTTTTTTCTATTATACTCTGCTTTATCAAAAAAATAAAACATTTAAATTGTGCTACAGAAATTCAGATGTTGTCTTGCAATCTTTAAACAATAAATGAATGAGTTGCCCTTAAAAAAAAAAAAAAGAATTAAGCAGTTAGGCTTTGTGGGCCATATACAGTTTCTGTAACTTCTCCTACCCTTTTTTCTTCAACAACCTTTCTAGACGTGAGACGTTATTAGCTCACAGTCCCACAGATCCAGGCTGAGAGCCTGATTTGATTTGTGGCCATTATTTGCCGATTCCTGCTCTGCGTCCTTACTGAGGAGGGGGACTATGTTTGAGTAATCACTTCTTTGAATCAACTATTGGTCTTCTGGGGCTTGTCCTTACTCTCCTACAGTCTCTAATCAACATGGCATCCAGAGAGATCTTGTTAAAACATAAGTGAGATCATGTCACTTAAGTCTCTTCAATGGCTCCTTCACAGGAAAAGCAAAGTCCTCAAAGTGCGTCCACAGCCCTAGAAATGTGGGCCTCTGTTTTCCTGTCTGACTGTTTCCTTCTCCTCTCCACTTTGCTCCCTCTGTTTTCCACACACTGACATCCTTTCTGCTCCTTGGATACTCCAAGCCCACTCTTGCCTCATTGCCTTTCCATCTGACTGTTCCCTCTGCTTGTACTCTTCACTTCCCAGATATGCACCTTGCTCCCTCTCACAACCTTAAGTTCCCTCTTATATTTTATCTTCCCCAGAAAGCCCTCATCGATCACTTAGTTTCAGATCGCAGTCTCCTCCTACCAGCTAACAATCTCCATCTCCCTTCCCTGCTTGCTGTTTCTCTCCAACACTTACCTGATACACTATTCTATCCATTTATTTAATTTTTATTTACATATTTATACTTATGATTTTTTTTTTTTGCGGTACGCAGGCTTCTCACTGTTGTGGCCTCTCCCATTATGGAGCACAGGCTCCGGACGCAGAGGCTAAGTGGCCATGGCTCACGGGGCTAGCCGCTCCGCGGCATGTGGGATCTACACGGACTGGGGCACGAACCGGTGTCCCCTGCATCGGCAGGGGTCTTTCAACCACTGCGCCACCAGGGAAGCCCTATACTTATGATTTTATATTTGCTTATTTACTTTTGTCTCCCCACTCAGCTCAAGGGAGACTATATTCATCTGTGTTAATCACTGCTGTGTTTCCTGAACATGCCTATAAATCATACTGAAGAATGGTGCCTGAAATTTGGTAAGGGATCAATCAATTTTCTTGGCTGGATGAAGAAATGTGTTCATAAATTAACGAACAGATCTTCGAGGCTTCTGACTTGAGGACTAATGGGAAGAGGATGGCAAATGGTTGGGACAGGGTACTGCAAGAAGTAATATTTGGAGTACTCTGATAGCTATCCTAACATAAGATTGTGTTCATTTAAGTAGGTTTAATGAGAGAGCTGGGAACTAGGGACACACAGCATTAAGGTTTTTATAATGCATTCTGTAGAGTTCTTTTTAAGTCTGTACAAACATCATTGAAAATATATGCATACATATACACCTCTGTTACTTTAATTAGTGCCTTACGAGAGCCCCTCAAGGAAGGAGTAGTAGCAACTATCAGTATCCTTCCTTTATGATGAGCTTAATTTATTCAAAGTTACATCATAATTTATTTGTAACTGTGAAACTAGACTTAGTTATTGAATAAACCCTCCCTAGAAATGTATGACATTAATAAAACCAACAAAACTTTGTTCAGTTTCCAATGATAGACACACTACAGACTCAATTATGGGCCATCCAGTTTAATGAAGGGAAGAAGTGATTTAACAAATATAGAGCAAAGAGAATATGAAGTTTTATCCTCCATTAATATTAGTAACGGATAGTGTGGGCTCCAATGGCTTCAAGATAGCTTGAGACCATCATCTCTGTGTCATGGGCAGGGGGATGTTCAGTCAGGGTGTCTTTCACTGTCCCTGAGAAAAATTTCCATAATATATAATGATACCTACTGAAACTGATATGGGGCATTTGGGTAATAAGGAATCCATTAGCATATTTTTCCGGAAGCCTTGACTACAAAATGAAGACAGTAGATTTGCACACTTTCAGCCATGAAGAAGTTGTTTGGATATTCATCCTTATGCCTAATGAAATAAGCTTATTTCATCTCTGCAGCTTCCCATATACCATTTTCCCACCTCTGTTTTATGTTTGGAAAGACTTTTAGAAATTGAAAGTCAAGTTAAAAAGTGAGTGACAACTTAAATGATATATGGAATATTTTGCTGACTTACAAGAGCATGCAGAATTAAATATGACCCAGTTCAAATGTTTATTTTAATGTGTATGTTGAGGTGGTGTTTTCAAGGTGCCAGAAAATGAGAATTCACCTTCCAGTGTGTGTTACCAGTTCTGTTCATTGCACAGAATCATCTTCATAAAACATAGTGTTTTCTATGTACCTGGTATATATCTCAATTAGTTTGAAGAATTTCTCAGATACCTCTTAATATGTAGTGCTCCAATTCCAATCTTGCCATGTCCTGTACCAGTGACACAGCACACAGGAGTTTTATTTCTCTTTATTTCTCTGGGTTGTTCAGAACCCAATGAAAGAACAATGGAATGGGATCCAAGAGATCAGGGTTCTTGTCCCAGATTTACCATAAAATAACTGTGTCCTCTTGGGAAAATTATAGTCATTCTAGGTCCCTTTTCTTTACTTTGACAGAGCTGTACTAGATGACCCCAAATAATATAGCACTCTTTCAGTAGTCGCTTAGATGTTATTGGTATTCTGAAACAAATGAAGACAATGACACATGGAGCTGTGCAACATCTCTGTAACTCTGTTGTCTTAGAGTTGCCTCCATTTGACAGATGATAAGATGACTGTGCATAGAAGTAGATGTTTGGAACCAGCGGTTCCAAAGTAAGTGGAGGTAAACCGCAAATTTCCTTCCTTCCTGAAGCTCACTTAGCCAAAACATAGGCTTCTGAATATTAAGCTGTAAAGCATATTATCAGTACATTTTAAAAGAAGCTATTCTTCTAGGATTTCCAATTAATAGCAGGAGGTTTTGAAATTCTTAAACGATCATCTAATTTTGTGAGATTTACAGCTCTATTTTCCTGTCAAGCAACTTGTATTAGTGCCAGAGAGTCAGCTGAGCTTCTGGATGCTTCTCTGAACCTCTTGAAGTTTTCTTCTTGCTATCTGAAATTCATGCCAGATAAGCCTTTTTCTAGAGCATATGTACAGATTTGTGTATTTTTATATAGGAAAGCGATGCAGTGAGTCAAGTCGGGGGTTAAGCCCTCATTCTCAGAGTGGTATTGAGCTCCTGGTGAAATATAATCATCATTTCGTCAGAATCGAAAAGCAGTTATCTCAGGTGTATAATCCCATTAACTATTTATACATTTACGTATGATACATGTATTTATTGTACCTACGAGGTGTGTTCTCTTTGGGAAGTACAAAGCTCTTAGAGACATAGGTTGTTCATTTTTTTGTTTTCCCACAAATACTGTGACCCTTTGAGCAGGAAGGTCTATATTTTACTAACATCTAGAACCAGCAGTTAACAGGGTGTCTAAGATGTAGTCAATAAATATGAAATAGATAAATGAACACATTTTTATGTAAGGGCCAGGACATGGACAAATAGAAATTTTTCGTTTTCAGTCACAAAGCAACAACAGACATAAAAATGATACAACAAGTGCTACGGTCATTCAAAGAAGGCATAGAATAGATAGAAGGATCTCCTCTATGGCACAGGAAACTATACTAAATATTTTGTAATAACATCTGTATGGGGCACCTGCTCCACACCAGGCCCTATGACAGGTGTTTACATACTTTCCCTCTCCCCCATCCTATGGGGAAAGTACCTCTGCTATAGATTTAACATTTGCCTCCCCCAAAATTCATATGTTGAAATCCTAACCCCCAAAGTGATGGTATCAGGAGGTGTGGCATTTGGGAGGTGATAAGGTCATGAGGGTAGAGCCCTCATGAACAAAATTAGTGCCCTCATAAAAGAGACCCCGCAGAGGTCCCTCGACCTTTCTGCCATGGCAGGTTACAGAGAAAACACGCCAACTGTGACCCAGGAAGAGGAGACTCACCGGACTGTGAATCTGCTCGCACCCTGATCTTAGACTTCCAACCTCCAGAACTATGAGAAATAAATTTCTGTTTTTTATAAGCTACCCAGACTCTGGTATTTTGTTATAGCAGTCCAAATGGATTACGATAACCTCTGTCCTTAGGTTTCAGACCCAGAAACTCAACTTTGTAGAGGTTACGAGGACCCTAAAGCCACTCAACCAGGCAGAGGCAGATTTGAAATTTAAGTCTCCAATTCCACATGTAAGTCTATCAGACCCTGTCTCCAGACATGATGTCATGAACAAGAGCTAATGCAACAAAGAGTTTACATGCAGCAAAACAATTAGCAAACAAAGTAAGAATATAGTAGACCGACTGTTTTGGTCACCCAATAGCCATTCACCACTCTTCCAGTTGAACAGAAGCCATGCCCCGTGGGCACATTCAGCCCTGCTGTTTTCACTTCCCAGATTTGAGGGGTAGGAAATTATTATCCCTCCTGGCCATCAGCACCCTGACCTCTACCACCCACCGGGCCAGCTTCAAGAACAGCTGGATCCACCTGTTCAAATGAAACAGGTCTGCTCTCTGTGGTGTTGGCTTCTAGTTCAAGCAGCTCTCCCCACATGATAGCAAAGCTGGCTTCCAGCGGTTGCAAGCATGAATCCTACCAGCCTAGCAGTCCCAACAGATACCTTTTAAGTATTTTTTCCCCAAAGCTCCAGTTAAAAGTCCTAGGCTGATTCCAATTTGATCTGCTCTGGACAAACATTTTCTTTAGAACCTAGAAGGCTGCCAGACAAAATACAGGATGCCCGCCTCGTTAAAGCTGAACTTCAGATAAACAGTAATTGTTTTAGTAGAAGTATGTTGCATGCAAAGTTGAAGACACCCTAAAAAGTCGTGGTTTTCACCTAAGGTTCAGCTTTAACTGAGCGCCCCGTGTGGCCTTTGCCAGCTGTGGTGGGCGCCGAGCGGGGTCGGCGGGGACGGGGGGGAGGGGAGAGGGAGACGGTGGCCCGAGCCGGGTTGCACACCCAGCCCGCAGCGTGCAGGGAGAGAGGGGCAGCCTCGTCTCCGCTGCAGGAGCTGAGACGGGGAGAAGGGGAGCGCCCCAAAAGGAAACCAGCTGCCCCTCCCAGGAGAGAGGAGATGGCTGTTCAGCAGCCAGAAACAGCAGAGGAGCCGGAGCACAGAAGCGGCGGCCTCTGAAGACGCGGTGCACATATTTCTGGTGTGCGAGGGGCACGCGGGCCGGTCCGTGGGAAAGAGGGGAGCCCGCGCCGGCCCCTCCGCCTCCCGAGCCTGTGCGTTTCCCTAAAAGAGCAGCAGCTGTGCAAACTGACCGTTCACAGTTGTGATAAATCGCCTTAGGAAAGCACTTCGATTAAAGTCACATCTAAATAGAACGCAAGAAGTCACCCCTGAACAAATCAATTGCGAGAGGGGCAGCTCTGGGCGCGCACCCACCCCGCTGCTGTTTTGCTTTCCCCGCAGGACGAGGGCCGCTCACTGGGTCGCGGGGACAGCGCGCTGTCTCAGGTGGGGAAGAGGCGCTTCCTCAGGACACATGCAAAACCCAAAGTGTGAAAGGAGGCCTTTATGCCATTCCTTTGGGGGATTTCTTAATGACGTAAAGCCCAACTTGGTTTCAGATCTGCCTGTCGTTTCCATGACAGAACTTTCCTGGGGGGGTCCACCAGCAGCGGGGTGGCCAGGCGCCACAGGGCTGTGCTCTCCTTCCCAAGCCAGTTCATCTCCATCTGTAGCATTTTCAGAGAAACTCTCGGATAGGTTTTCTCCAACAGGTTCTTTTTCCTTCAGTTTATAAAGTCATTCTCCTGCACAAAATGAAAGGCCTGAAGACATCACTGAGCCTCTTTTTCTCCCAGGGTCAGGGCCAGCACGGCCCCCAGACCACAGGGGTGCAGGACCTCACAATGGGCTTCAGGCCTTCCCCTCCCCTCCCGCCCCTCCCACCCTGCCCTACCCCTCCCCTCCCGCCCCTCCCACCCTGCCCTACCCCTCCCCTCCTCCCCTGCAGAAATCACATCCCTTTCTCCAGACTCCCCACTTCAGCTTGAATTCCAGCAGATCTTTACCCTGCCAGTTAGTAATTCAGGACTAATTAGGTGATTGCTTTCATTTATGGTAGCAGCTGGGGCGGGGGTGGGTGGGTGGGATGAAATGGCTTTGCCCCTATTCTTGTTGGAAAAATAAATCACACCCACTGTCACTTGAGATCTTATTTTTGCCCCCAATCAAGCAAATCAGCAGCGTGGTTCATTTCCCCAGCATTCACTCCTGAACAGACGGCAGTGCCCTGGAACATGGCTTAGAGCTGTGTGGTCAGTGCAATTGTTTGGGGCTGTTTGTGCCGACAATGAGAGGAGACGCCTGTCTCCCAAAAGAAGAGTGGCCCTTGTCTTGCTTAGGCCAACGAGCTGCCCGGAGCGCTGCCCGCCTGGCTTCTGAGGAAGATGTACACCGCCATCTAGTGGATATGGGGGCTCACTGCAGTGTGCTCGCTCTCCCGCCTTTCCTTCTGGCCGGTAAGGACAAGCAATAATGCTTCTTGTAAATTCCTAAAAATAGGGAGGTCTCATTATATCACCAGGAGTGAAATGTTTGCCTCAATGTCTGTAATGAAAGTGCAACCCCATGCTTGCATAACGTCTGTCTTGTCAGTAGCCCTCTTTCATCCCGATGTTTAGGTCCAAGACAGGATTGTCATTGTCTGAGCAATGGGTATCTCTGTGAAGCTGGGTAGTTCTCCCCTGTCCCAAGTAGTGTGGGAGGAGACAGTCAGCACCTTCAGAGGCGCCTTCATCTCTGCAGCCTCGCCATCACTGCTCATCTCGCCCACAGGAAGCCCTATTCCAAAATGCACAGGGTAGAGGCGTTCGAAAGTTGGCTTGTTCAACCAGGGGCATTGCCACTTCCCAGCGGGAGCCACAAACACACCCACATCCTAAGACTCTTTTCAGTCTTGGTGTTGAGGGAGTTCCCACTCTGTCCCCTGCCTACACACAAGTCAGCGTCTTTTTCCTTTCCACTCATTCTACCTACATGAAGAGCATGTTGATCTCCCCAGTTTTAACACAGGAACCATGATTTTCTTGGGTTTTGTGTACTGGGGGGTGGGGGGAGATTGAGAGAGAGAGCAAGTACATCCCAATATGGAAGGGCTTGGGGCCGTGGTTCTCCACCAGGGGCAATTTTGCACCCAGGAGACATTTGAAAGTGTCTTGGGACACTTTGGATGGTCACAGCTTACGCGAGGCTAAATGTCCTTCCATCACAGGACAGGCCCACAGCAAAGAAGCATCCAACCCCACCCAGCAGTCGTGCTGAGGCTGAGAAAGCCTGGTTTAGGCTCGCAGATATCGCCCTCCAGCAAGCCGGTGAGAACACTGATTGTCCTCAAATGGGCCACACTGCAGAGGCTGTGGATAGATAATGCATCCTCTCCCAAGTCAGTACTGACCACCGTTTTTCTTCTTTTAGACTCTTCCATTTTAAACATAATTTAGCTGTCTCTTTTTTGTCCCTCTGCTCTGCTGGGAAGAGAAAGGATTGGAAAGGGGGAGGGGAAGGTGACAGAAAAGGAGGATTAGAGGCCTGACCTGTTTCTCCTGCAGAAGCTGGGCACATTCCTCTCTCACAAGCTTTGTGACCCAGCAGGGTACAATTAAAAGCACAACAATTTGCTTGTTATTCAAGTCAGGCATTAGTCCGGGTAATGGCATGCTTGCTAGAGAGATGGATTTCCTTGTTTGGAGCTAAGCACAGGACTAGCTGCATTCTCCATGGAGAAATCTTGATTTGTTCAGGTCTTTCATGTTTTCTACAGAGACGGGGTTATGTCTTCCTAAAGAGGGGCCTTGCTTAAAAAGCTACAAAAGTATAAGAAAAGGATTTAGGGCAGAGGGGCCTGTGGTTACGTAGCTGAGGGGTACAGGGAATTTCAGAGCCAAGGATTATTTAAAGCCATAAAGTTAAAAAAATAATTGGTTTAGGGACTCCCCTGGTGGTGCAGTGGTTAGAATCCACCTGCCAGTGCAGGGGACATGGGTTCGAGCCCTGGTCCGGGAAGATCCCACATGCCACGGAGCAACTAAGCCCGTGCGCCACAACTACGGAGCCTGCACTCTAGAGCCCACGAGCTACAACTACTGAGCCCAAGTGCCACAACTACTGAAGCCCATGTGCCTAAAGCCCGTACTCTGCAACAAGAGGAGCCACCCAATGAGAAGCCCGCGAACCGCAACGAAGAGTAGCCCCTGCTCACCGCAACTAGAGAAAGCCCGCGCGCAGCAACAAAGACCTAAGGCAGGCAAAACTAAAAATAAATAAATTTTTTAAAATTTATTTAAAAAATTAGTTTAGCACTACTGCATCCATGCTGGTGAGTACGCTGTAAAGGCAATTAAGCATGAGCTATAATTCATTTTACTTTGGCTAATTACTGCATGGATCCAGGAGAGGGAGGGGAAAGAAAACATGCCCCCTCCCTGGCAATCAGGAAGGACGTTGGTTTTGGTTTCTTTGCCTTATCGGCACGCTTATTAGTTGGGGTGCCCAGAATCCAGGCGTCACAAGGGCCTTATTAGTTAAAACACAGGAAAATTGTTCTCTCAAGGCAGAACAGTGAATGCTCTGCTGTCCCAGTGACCAAGCAGAAGCCACTATTAGTTTTAACTCCATCGATTATTGTTAGCCAGAGAGGACATGACATACACAGTCCTGACTTCACCCATGTGCCTGCTGAGCCTGGGTCAGGGGCTCTCAACCCAGAGCAACTCTGCCGCCCTCCCCCCAGCTCCCCGCCCCCGGGACAATTGACAAGTTCAGGAGGCATTTCTGCTGTCACAGCTGGGGAAGGACTGCTGGCATCCGCTGGGCAGAGGCCAGGGATACTGTAGGAGTATCCCACAATGCCCAGGACAGCCCACAGCAAAGAATTATCGGACACAAAATGTCACCAGTGGCAAAAGTAAGAGGTCCTGGTCTAGACAGAGGCAATTTCCTCTCCTTGAGTAGGTGAAGGTCTTCAGAATCTCCGCTTCCTCAAATACATAATGGACAAGTCATCAGATGACCATATTTCATGCTAACTAACACGCTTTTCTTCCCACTTTTCTACACTGAGTATTCATTCTCCCACTTCAGGAAATCGAGTGACACTAAGAAAAACTTGCCCTGGAAGGATGGTCTGCGGCGGCGAACCGAGACCCAAGTCGGTGCCCGCCCTCTCCTTCCCCGATTCACACACAGGCACCCAAGAGAGAAGACAGCGAGCTTCTCTGCAATCCCCTGGTTCGGAGTTTTGAGAAGTTTTATTCCCTTCTCTGAGATTACCCATTCTTCCCTGCATGAAGCATGTTCAGGGAAGTCATTTGTCCTGCAGCTTTACAGGAGTTAAGAGCCCGCAGCAGTGAGATATCCATTTCCTCCCTGGAGAATGAGGACTACCCCTGAGGGAGGTTAATGCTCAGGACAGGAGCATCCCTGGAGCTGGCGACAGCCAAGAGGCTGTGACTCAGGACTGTCCCAGGCAGGCCATCAACTCGCTGGGAGAGCCTCAAGGATGTACTTAGCCTCCGTTTACAGGAGGTGAGGAGGGCAGAGTGCTGCAGACGGGGAGCGGGGCGGCCACACCCAGACTAAACCCTACCCGGCACCCTGCAAGAGACAGAAAACCTCTCCCCTCAGGTCCCACCAGCCCTGCTCTCCCCTTCTGTGCACCCCTTTTAAATGCGTTTTTCTGCTTTGCCCCCTCCCATTCAATCCGTTCTAGGTACAGCAGTCACGGTGATCCTGGTAAGTCCCAAGTCAGATCGTGTTGCTCGGAGCTCAAAACCCTTCAAAGGCTCCCATCTGGATTCGAACAAAAGCAAAAAAAACAAAAGTCTTCTCCCCCTCTCCCCCTCCCCATTCCTCTCTCTCTCTGTCTCTCTCTCTCTCTCTGTCTCTCTCTCTCTCTCTGTCTCTCTCTCTCTCTGTCTCTCTGTCTCTCTCTCTCTCTGACACACACACACACACACACACACACCCCGTCCCTCCCCTTCCCTCAAGCCCTTCCAGACACACTGGTGAGCTGTCCCTGGCTGTTCCTAGCAGCTCCCTCCCCATAGCCTCCTGCACTTGCTATTCTCTCTGCCTAGAATGTTCTTTCTCTCCATAACTACAGGGGCTGCTCTCTCCGGTCTGTCCACATGTCCCCTTCAAATTAGGGTAGCCCTCTTTCCCTTTGATGCTTTATTGTTCCCGTAACCTACATCATCTGGTAACATGCTAAAAACTTCCATGCTTTTATTTGCGGGTCCTTCCCTACCCCACCTCTCACTCCCAGATTGCAAGGATCTCTGTATAATTTTTTCACAGCTGTCTATCTCGAGGACCAAGTACAGTGCCCGGCTCCAGCAAGCACTCAGATATTCGCTAAAGAAATTAGGAAATGGACCAGGCTACTTAGCTTCAGAAGCTCTTTCATGGAAGTTCCCATCCCCTCCGTACCAGTTCTCAGCTAGTTGACTGAAGACTAACACCCTGACAATGAGGCAGCTCTAAACTGTGAACGACAAAAATATTTACTGTGTCTCTGAGGGGCACTTGTGTTTGGTATTTTATTTTTTAAATAATTTTTAAAATTAATTTTTAAATTTATTTATTTATTTATTTTTGGCTGCGTTGGGTCTTTGTTGCTGTGCGCAGGCTTTCTCTAGTTGCGGCGAGCGGGGGCTACTCCTCGTTGCGGTGTGCGGGCTTCTCACAGTGGTGGCTTCTCTTGTTGAGGAGCACGGGCTCTAGGTGCATGCACTTCAGTAGTTGTGGCACACGGGCTTCAGTAGCTGTGGCTCGCAGGCTCTAGAGTGCAGGCTCAGTAGTTGTGGCATACGGGCTTAGTTGTTCCGCGACATGTGGGATCTTCCCGGACCAGGGCTTGAACCCGTGTCCCCTGCATTGGCAGGCGGGTTCTTAACCACTGCGCCACCAGGGAAGTCCATGTTTTGTTTTTATTTGTAGTGAAATGCACATAAAATTGTATCATCGTATCACTTATGAGTGTAGAGTTTAGAAACGTTCAGGCGATTCACGTTGTGCGGCAGCCAATCTCCAGAACTCTTTTCTTCTGGAAAAACTGGAACTCTCTGCCCTCCAGCAACCGCTACCCCCAGCCCCTGGCACCCACCATTCGACATTCTGTCTGTATGAACTTGACCACTCTAGGTGCCTCATACAAGTGGAATTGACAGCATTTGTCTTTCTGTGACTGGTAGGTTAGCATCATGTCCTCAAGATTCATCCATGTTGTAGCCTGTGTCAGAACTTCCTCTTTAAGGCTGAATAATATTCTGTTGTGTATACATCCCGTTTTGCTTATCTATTCATCTGTCAGTGGGCAGTTGGGTTTCTTCCACAGTTTAGTTATTGTGAACAATGCTGCTATGAACATAGGTATACAAAGTATCTTGCAAAACCTGCTTTCAGTTATGTTGGGTATATACCCAGAAGTGGAATTGGACCATATGGTAATCCTACTTTTAATTTTGAGGAACCACCATAATATTTTGCACAATGGCTGTACCATTTTACATTCTCACCAGTAGTGCACAGGGCTTCAATTTCCTACATCCTCATTAACCCTTGTTATTTTTTGTTTTCACAGTAGCCACCCTAATGTGTGTAAGGTGGTGTCTCACTGTAGTCTTGACTTGCATTTTCCTAATGATCGCTGATGCTGAGCATCTTTTGAGGTGTTTATGGGCCATTTATGTATCTTCTTAGCAGAAATGTCTAATCAAGTCCTTTGCCCATTTTTTAGCCAGGTTGTTTGCTTTGTGGTTGAGTTTTAGGAGTTCTCTGTACACTCTAGATATTAATCCCTTAACAGATATGTGATTTCCAAACATCTCCTCTCATTCTGCAATTGCCCTTTTCCTCTGTTGATAGGGTCTGGATGCACAGATTTTTAAAAATTTTCTTGAAGTCAATTTCTCTATTTTCCTTTTGTTGCCTGTGCCTTCGGTGTCATAATCAAGAAATCATTGCCAAAATCTAATGCCATTAAATTGGGGGCACTTGTGCTTTTTAAAAGGACCTTTTAATGACAAGTTCCTCAGTTTGGGGAGTTCAGAGCCCTGAAACCTAACTATAAGTGTTCCCAATGCAGAACGTACATAAGAACCAGAGTGCTTAATCAACATTTCTGTTGGCAAGCAAGGTCCCAAGGAGCGTGTGGAAGCACAGCAGAAGTATCATGGAGGACTTTTAGGAATGTTCTCTGCCACCTTAGTTTCCTCCCTCTTTCTCCATATATCCCTCCCATTTTTCCTTCTTTCCTTCCTTTCAGATAACATGTCTGGGGCAGCATATGGTGAAGAAAATGCTTTTACCTCACTCCCCTATAACAACACTGACCACTCCATGAGCCTTGGAGAAACAATTTGCCTAATTTGGAGAGAAAAACTCCATTCAAGCCCTGCTGGGATGCAAGTTCAAATCTGCATGACCACAAAACCCACGTTCATGGACACACTTGCCTCTATTGCTTTTTTAAGCTATAGGAATGCTGGATGAGGAATGTTGTCTGTTATTAACTAGCAAAACACGATCCCCCCTTTGAGCCTTCATGTCATTATCTATACGATGAAAATGGACAAGCACAGCACATTTCCAGTGTTACTTTTGAAATTTTCAGTGCTATCTTACATGAAAATAACATGAAGACACAGAAGCAAACCTGCCTGATTCCCCCTTATGCCTTGACTTCTTGGCCTCCAGAGAGGTCTCCAAGACCCTCCTTGGATGATCCAGGGTTCAGCCCAGCACTGAGCTAGACGACCACAGGCTCCCCTTCCAGCCCAGTGAGTCTTTGCATGACTGTTTTGGGTTTTTTTTCCTAGACTCCCATTTCTTAAAAGTTTGAGAGCCAGTCACAGATCTCCATTTCACCCAAGGGCTGGCATGTCACGAGGTCACCAATATTTGTTTTATGTACTGCTAAGAGATTAAGGGGCAGTATAATTTCAGAGAAAAGTTAGGTTCCCTGGAAGTCAGGAACCCCAGCATCCTGCCCTTAAACACTCGAATGACCTTGAGCAATGAAAGGTCTCCAGACCTTCATTTCTCATCTTCAAATGAGAAGACAAATTGGACAACATCACTGTTTCCTAAAGTGTGGTGTGTACACCGCTGTGGAAAGTAAGCAATAGGTAGAAAAAAGTTAGGTGCTTTTATCTTATGTATATATCTATAAATACTTAAATAGCCTCTCAGCTCTACAGTATCTTAGCTATTATTGCTACAGCAAGGCTGAAGTCGGTGACACACACACAAGCAAGGCCCAATGTTAGTACATGCGATGAAGGTATCGCACCTTCAGGAATTGTCCTTTCCACCCAAACTGTCCAGAAAGATTGACACCCATGAAATGGATCGCTGTTGTGGATCCTCATATACCAAATTCCCATGAGCTTTGCTGAGAAGACCTCAGCAGTGCATCAAAGCATCCCTTTGATGCAATGTGAATAAGGTTTAAAACAGTTATTAATGTGGCTAGTAACTGACTGCAGTTTGGGAAATCCTACACTTGATTTCTTGGTTTCTTCCACGTCTAGCTGTCTTTGACGTGTGACGTGCTTAGACGAAAGTCAGTGTGCTCTCTTCAGGTCAGTCTTAATCTATAACCTGTGTTATACATGTGCCTCATTAAGGACAAATTGCTAGTTCCAGATGGGGAATTTGGAGCAGGCTCTTTTTTCTCTAAATGAATGGGGCTCTACTCCAAGAGCACAGACTTCACATATATGGGTATAAACACATACATACACCAAAGTCAAGTCACTTTCTATCCCTCTATTCACTGTTTAGGCCCTGAAGGTATTGTTTACAGCCGGACACTTGGCTTGCAGGGAAGAATCTCATCCACCTGAGATCTTAGGCACAGTGCCTCCAATCCCCTCCTCTCTTTCTGTTAAATTTCTGCAAAGGCAGGAAGTACCAGAGTGATGCAGAGGTTGGCTGGAAGGTTGAGAAGAGGCCCCAAAGATGTAGGGCTTAGCATGACCCTGAAGAAGAGATGGGGTTTGGGCAGTCGGCATGGAAGCTAGAGAAAATTCCAACTGGGCAAGGAAGGAGTGGGCACTAAAAATGGGGGACAGGGAAAAGACTGGAACACAGGGTTTGGACTGGGAAGCAAAGAAGATGGTATAAGGCAGGTTCGAGGGGTGGGTTAGAGAGAGCCTGATGGCCCACCAAATCTTTTAAGCTCCACTCTGTGCCACTCACGTGCTACAAAAGCATTTATTTCAGTGTGAGGTGAGATGTAAGTGCTACTTTAAGAATTTAACTGCACCAAAATGGCCTGGGGACCAGGATGCTAGTCTACTGTTATAGGGGAAAAAAGCCAACATAAAATGGTGCATTAGTCTGTTTGGGCTGCCATAATAGAATACTAGAGACCGGAGGCTTAAACAACAGAAATTTCCTTTCTCGCAGTTCTGGAATTCTGCAGTCTAAAATCAAGATGCCAGCAGAGTTGCTTTCTTCTGAGGCCTCTCTTCCTGGCTTGCAGACAGCTGCCTTCTCACTGAGTCCTCACATGGTCTTACCTGTGTGTGTGCATGGACAGAGAGAGGCCGCTGATGTCTCTATCTTCTTATAAGGACACGAGTCCAGTCTGATTAGGGCTTCACCATTATGACTTTATTTAACCTTAATTACCTCCTTACAGACCCTATTTCCTCATACAGTCACATTAGAGGTGAGGGCTTTAACTCAGGAATTGGCAGGGGCGGGGCGTTTCTGCCCTATGTGAGAGGGCTGGGAATGGCACAGAGCCCATCCCGCTGAAGGCTGTGCCTGTGCTGCCCTTCCCACCTTTTCCAGTGGTAAGATATAGGCAGAGAGGGAAGAGCGTTCTAGAACAGGCTTCATGACTTGCTTCAGTTCAAACCTATTCAAACCCAAGGACAAGCATTCACTCTTGTGGACCAGCACAGCTTACCAGATTTTCAGGGGTTGGGGGAGGGTTTAAAGCCCAAATAAAGTGTTCATTTCTCGTTGGCCGGGGGCACAAGCCGCCCACACAGGGTGGGCAGGTAGCTCCCTCAGCACCCAAACTCCCTCTGTGGGGAAATGAAACCCCCGGGGCCATTTGGAGGAAAGGTGCAGTTTCAATACACCCACACAAAGGGAGCAGCGTCATAAGATTCATTACTTTCAGAAATAGATAACTAATGAGAACCTACTGTATAGCACAGGGAACTCTACTCAGTGCTCTGTGGTGACCTAAGTGAGAAAGAAATCTAAAAAGGAGGGGTATATGTATACGTGTAACTGATTCACTTTGCTGTACAGCAGAGACCAACACAACATTGTAAAGCAGCTATGCTCCAACAAAAATTAATTTAAAAAATAAAATAAATGATTTATTACTTACAGATCCCAAAAGCAAGGGGACACAGTGAGCCGGGGGAAGGGCAGTCTTCCACCCCAGGTCACAAGCCAGCAGGAGCTAGAGCGGGGTAGCAAGCACCTAGTCCTTACAAGGTGATTGGGGCAGAGGCTACTAACTTTTCACAGGCTTAACTCTAAGTGGTTATTTTTTTTTTAAACATCTTTATTGGAGTATAATTGCTTTACAATGGTGTGTTAGTTTCTGCTTAATAACAAAGTGAATCAGTTACACATATACATATGTTCCCATATCTCTTCTCTCTTGCGTCTCCCTCCCACCCTCCCTATCCCACCCCTCTAGATGGTCACAAAGCCCCGAGCTGATCTCCCTGTGCTATGCGGCTGCTTCCCACTAGCTATTTTACGTTTGGTAGTGTATATACGTCCATGCCACTCTCTCACTTTGTCACAGCTTACCCTTCCCCCTCCCCATATCCTCAAGTCCATTCTCTAGTAGGTTTGTGTCTTTATTCCTGTCTTACCCCTACGTTCTTCATGACCTTCTTTTTTTTTTCCCTTAGATTCCATATATATGTGTTAGCATACGGTATTTGTTTTTCTCTTTCTGACTTACTTCACTCTGTATGACAGACTCTAGGTCCATCCACCTCACTACAAATGACTCAATTTCGTTTCTTTTTATGGCTGAGTAATATTCCATTGTATATATGTGCCACATCTTCTTTATCCATTCATCTGTTGATGGACACTTAGGTTGCTTCCATGTCTTGGCTATTGTAAATAGAGCTGCAATGAACATTTTGGTACATGACTCTTTTTGAATTATGGTTTTCTCAGGGTATATGCCCAGTAGTGGGATTGCTGGGTCGTATGGTAGTTCTATCTGTAGTTTTTTAAGGAACCTCCATACTGTTCTCCATAGTGGCTGTATCAATTTACATTAAAAAATTTTATTTAAAACCCGCTTAGCTCTAAATTTTTAAAAAATTTTATTTATTTATGTTTTTTGGCCACACAGTGTGGCATGCAGCACTTCCCTGACCAGGGGTCGAACCCATGCCCGCTGCAGTGGAAGCTCAGAGTCTTAACCACTGGACCACCAGGGAAGCCCACTCAGTGGTTATATTAAAAGGTTCCACCGGGGAAGGCAAAGCAGGAACCTGTGGGGATACCCTAAACCTATCTAAAAGTCCAGACTCTGAACTTTTGGTGTTAGTAGGGTCACCATACTGTAAAATGCCTAGGCAGCCACTCAGAAAAACAAATTTTTTTCCTCAAAGTTGTTTTTCTCATCACACCTTTCTAGTTTTGACCCTCTTGCATTATTATCCTAGCTAGGACAGGAGGTGACATGATGCAGCTGCAAGAAGGGTTTGGGGGAAAAAAGCTCAGTGAGGGCAGCCTGGAGTGGAGTAAGATAGATCCTGGGTGAAATCCCAGCTTCACCAATAGCTGTGTGACCTTGGGCAAGTGACCTCACCTCTCTGAGCTTCCATTAAAAAAAAATTTCCATTATCAAAAATTTTAAACAGAAAAATAGAAAGAGAATACAATGAACACTTATACATCCGCCCAGATTCAACAAGTCTAAACTCTGCCATATTTGCTTCAACTAAGCCACTTTAAAGTAAATTACAAACGCTAAGTACCATCGTCTCTAAATACTTTAGCATTTGTGTCCAACAAAAGAGAACATTTTCCCCCATAACCACAAAACTATTATGCCTCAAAAAGACAGTTCCCTGGGACTTCCCTGGTGGTCCGGTGGTAAAGAATCCACCTTCCAATGCAGGGAACTTGGGTTCGATCCCTGGTCAGGGAACGAAGATCCCTCATGCTGCAGGGCAACTAAGCCCACGTGCCACAACTACTGAGCTCCCACGCCTCAACTAGAGAGCCCGTGTGCCGCAAACTACAAAGCCCACACACCCTGGAACCCACGCGCCACAACTAGGGAGAGAAAACCCGCACGCCACAGCTAGAGAGAAGCCCGAGCCCGCACGCTGCAACAAAAGATCCCGCATTGCCACAACTAAGACCTGACGCAGCCAAGAAAATAAATAAATATTAAAAAAACAATTCCCTTATATATATATATTATTTAATATTCTGGCCATATTGAAATTTCCCCAATTGTTCCCAAATTATATTTTACAGATGGTCCATTCACACCAAGATCCAATCAGAGACCTTGCATTGCATTTGGTCATTATGGATCTTAAATCACTGAGTTTCCATTCTGCTCATCTGTAAAATGGGAAAAGAATAGTACATACCTCACAGGGTACACAAATTAGACATAATACATGTTAAGGGGTTAGGCTAGTGCATCCTAAAAAGTACACTATTATTATTACCTTCCTTACTGGACTTGCTCTGCTCAAGGCAGTAGTGCATTGGGATGGAGTGTCTTGAGATGTCAGTAGCATGGGCTAGAGATAATGAGGCAACAGGTCCCAGCATCCTCAGGGATGTAGACCCACAAGCTGCATTTTGCCCAGCCCTGGCCTGGGGATGGAGGGAACAAGTCTCACCTTGACCACCTTCAGCACCCCCGATTCCTGGTCCAGCCCTTGCTCCCCCTGGAAGCTCTGCTCCCTCAGGAACTGCTCCACGGTCTGCACAGTCTCCAACACCTCTTTCTTCCACTTCTGGCTGGGATGCAGGCAGTGAGCCACCAAGGAGTTCAGCCTGGAAGCTGGGGTGACAAAGAGCTCCGGGGGCACTGCCATCTCTGTCTTGAGAGTACCACTGGTGGCTAGATCTATACCCACACACCTACCCAGCTCCTGGCACACACACTCTTCTTTAAGGGGACTCCTCCTCAGCTGACCTCCAGCACCCTGTGGAACAAAGGACCAGAGTGGAGAGGAAACAAGGGGTGTCTGGCTGACCAGGGGATCCTCTTCCTGGAGGCCATTCACTGCAGCTGGGGTACCGAGGGACACTGGGTGAAACCACCTTAACAGGTGGGGCTTTTAGTCACCCATTCTGCTGTAGGTTTCGTTTCTCACCTCTTAGTTTCCCTTTTACAACTTGGAAACTGAAACTGGCTTGAGGATGGCCCTGGGAAAGGCAACTCCCCCAGGAGATGGGAGTTGGATGGTATCCACCAATCCCATCCCCACAACCTTGTCACCCAAAACAGGCTCAGTAAGAGCAGGCACTCGCTGGAGGTTGGACTGAACAGTGGGAATTCTAGGGTTCCGCAGAACAAACTCTGGAATTCCAGTCTGCCCTTTGCCAGACTCTTAACCTCTCTGACTCTCACAGAAATAATCCTTAAAATGGGTTTAAGAATAATACCTACCCCATAGGTTGTGTGGATTAAGCAAGAGAACATTTAGCAGAGAAAACATTAAGTAAATGCAAGTATTGTTATTCGTTCACTGTACATCTATTGAGTGCTGGCTGGGTGCCAGACATTGTGCGAAGAAGACAATGTAAGACGTGGTTCCTGCCCCAGGGGCTCCCAGAGCAGTGGGGGAGACAGAGGAGACACAGAGAGTCCAGTGTCCTGTGTACTAGGAGAAAAGAGGGCACAGAAACTTGGTGGAAATTCAGGCAGAAGAGTTTCTTTGGGGTCACCTGTGGTGTCAGTGAACACCTGCTTGAGATGAGTCTTAAAAGACTGGGAATGCGGCCACGAGACAGAGGGCACAAGACAGGATAAGGCTGAGAAGTGTGAATCATCCTGCCATGTGCCAGGACTCGGCTGTCAGATCCACGTTGGCATGGAGGGCAGGGAGGGGAGAGGGGAGAGCTGTGCCTGGACAGGTGGGCAGGGATTGAAACTCGGAATGCCATTCATTCATTCATTCAACAAACATTTGTTGAGTGCCCGCTATGTGCCAGGCAGGTGTCCTGGGGATACAGCAGTGAATAGGCAAAATTCTCGGACTGCAGAGAGCTAACACTCTAATGGTGGAGACAGATAATAAACAGGATAAATAAGTAACATTATAATAATTAAGACGGTGATAAGCGCTAATCAGGAAAATAAAGCAGGGAAAGAGGTTAAAAGGTACTGACTACGTGTGTGGGGGTGGGGTGAGAATTGGCAATGTTCAGGGGTTCAGTCTCAAGAAAGGCGCCTAGGGAAGGTCTGAAAAGGAGACATTTGAGCAAAGACATGAAGGAGGCGAAGAGTGAGCGGTATGTATGTCAGAGGGAAGAATGAGAGAAAGTGGGACTTCCCTGGTGGTCCAGTGGGTAAGACTCCACTCTCCCAGTGCAGGGGGCCCAGGTTCGATCCCCGATCGGGGAACTAAATTCCACATGCATGCCGCAGCTAAGAGTCTGTATGCGGCAACTAAGAAGTCCACACGCCCCAACGAAAGATCCCGTGTGCCGTGAGTGAGACCCGGCTCAGCCAAAAATTTAAAAAAAATTAAAAAAAATTAAAGAAGAATGGGAGAAGGAACAGCAAGTGCAAAGGCCCTGTGGCGGCAGTATGCCTGGTGGGATTGAGGAATAGCAGTGTGACTGGAATGGAATGATCAAAGGGGGAGAGTGGGAGGGGATGAGGTTTGAGTACAAGGGTAGGGGGCAAATTGTGTAGGATCTTGAAGACTACTAAGACTTTGGCTTTTACTCTGATTGAAATGGGGAGCCACTGGGGAGTTCCAAGCAGAAGAGGGACATGGATGGACTTTCATTTTAACGGTATCACACTGGCTGTTCGTGGGAAGACTGGATTAAAAGCAGAGGGTGGGGAGTGGAGGTGAGAGCAGAAGCAGGAATTCAGTTAAGAAGCTACTACAACAGTCCAGGCAAGAGATGTGGCGCCTTGGATCAGAATGGTAGCAGTGAAAGGTAGGGAGAAGTGGTATGATTCAATTTTCTTATTATGGAAAATTTCAAACATGAACAAAAGTAGAATAATACAATGAACCTCCACGTACCATCCCCCATCTTCAACAATTATCAACCTGTAGACAGTTTTTTAAATGTTTATTCAGGTCTTCTGCCCATTTTAATTTTTATTGGCCACCCGGCACGCGGGATCTTAGTTCCCCAACCAGGGATTGAACCCATGCCCCCTGCAGTAGAAGCACAGAGTCCTAACCACTGGACCACCAGGGAAGTCCCAACCTACAGACAATCTTGTTTCAATGATATCTCCATCCACATCTCCCCTCCTGTATTATTCGGAAGTGAATCCCAGACCTCATATCATTTCACTGGCTATATTTTGAGTATAAACAGGTCTTGCTAAAGGATAGAGTGTGATGTGAGAGAAAAATTAGAGTCAAGGACCACTCTAAGGCTTTTGGCCTTAGCACTGGAAGGATAGAATTGTCCTTAACTGAGAAGAGAAAGACTGGGCCAGGGCACAGTGTAGGCATGAAGGTCGGGAGCTCGGCTTTGGAAGCAAACTTGAGTGTCTAGTGAGATCCGAGTTGGCTAGGGAGTTGCATATTTGAGTCTGGATTTCAGGGACGAAGTCTGGGGTTGGGATACAAATGACCAGCATAGATATATTTAAAGCCATGAGGCTGGATGGGTTCACCAAGGGAGTGAGTATAGAGCAAGGCAAGAAAAGGACCAGTGACTGGGCCCTGAAACACTTAATAGTATTAAGTGATTGGGGAGAGGCAAGCATCCGGCAAACAAGAATGCGAAGGAGTAGCCAGGGAGGTGGAAGAAAAATCCGGAGTGTGTTTTGATAGCCAAGTGGAAACATTGTTCTAGGAAAGAGAAAGTGATCCACTGGGTCACATATCAGGTGAATCTGCGCTGACTTTGTCCTGAGGGCAGTGGCAAATCAGAGGAGCGACCAGAGGTGAAATGACCATTCTGGAAAGATTGGTCTGGCTGCTTCTGTGGGGAGGATGGATTGCAGGGGGCAGGGGTAGATATGTAGGGAGAGGTGTCAGGACACTGTACAGTGATCCAGGTGAGAGGGAAGGTGACCCGGACTTGGCTGGAGAAGGGATGGGATTCTAGGTCTACCTTGGGGGAAGGGTGAACAGGACTTGGTGACTACAGGTAGGAGGTGAGGGAAAAGACAGGATGGCTATCAGCTCTCTGGCTTGGGTACCTGGGTAATGGATGGAGGGTACTATTAACAAAGGGAGGAAGATACAAGGAGGAGTGGGAAGTGGGGAGGTCTACAAGGGTAGCTGTTTAAGCCAGAGAGCTTAAAATAGTTGTCCACGTTGCCTAATGCTTCCGATAAGTTCAGGAATATAGGTCTGAGAAGCACCCAAGAGGCTACTGGTGACCATTGTGGGTGAAATGTAAGGGAGAGCTGGGAGCAGAAGCCAGATCTTAGGTGCGGGGTTGAAGAGTAAGTTGGGTGAGGAGGATGGAGACCAGGAGTGTAGATAACACTTTCAAGAACTTTGTCGTGAAAGGGAGGAGAAAGACCAGGTGTTAGCTGGAGGAAGTGGTGGGGTGGAGGGTGTTTGTTGTCTTAAATACCATTTGGGGGGGAAAAAAAACCCTCAATCATGACACGTTTCAATTTAAACTCTCCAACTGGCTAACCCCAAACGGAAAGAATCACACTTTTAATTACATAGATTCTAAAAGTCTCCATATTTTCAAAGTTTGGTAGTGCCTGGTCCTTAAACAGTCCTATATTATAACGGTTTAAAGAGCAGTGGCAATTTCGCAAACCAAAGTCAACAATAAAGTGAGATTCCAAACATTTGTCCTATGTTTATAATGACAGATAATGAGCTTCAAGGCAATATAAAAGTTATTCAAACAAAAGTTATTCAAACATTCAGACCTTACATCTTAGTTTAAAACATTTTTTTGAAGTATAATTGATTTACAACACTATATCAGTTTCAGGTGTACAACATTGTTATTCAATATTTTTACAGGTTATACTCCATTTAAAGTTATTATAGGCACTTCCCTGGTGATCCAATGGTAAACAATCTGCCTTCCAATTCAGGGGACACAGGTCTGATCCCTGGTCGGGGAACTAAGATCCTACAGGCGGCAGAGCAACTAAGCCCGCACGCCACAACTGCTGAGCCCATGTGTCCTGGAGCATGCAGGCCACAACTAGAGAGAAACCTCCACACCACAACGAAGAGCCCACGTGCTGCAATGAAAGATGCCGCACGCCTCAATGAAGATCCTGCGTCTCGCAACTAAGACCCAATGCAGCCAAAAATAAATTAAATAAATAATAAACCTTTGAAAAACTAAAGTTATTATAATATATTGGCTCTATTCCCTGTGCTGTACAATATGTCCTTGTAGCTTATCTATTTTATACACAGTAGTTTGTACCTCTTAATCCCGTCCTCCTATTTTGCCTCTCCCCACTTCCTTCTCCCCACTGGTAGCCACCACTTTGCTCAATAGACCTTACATATTAGTTTTGATTCATTTCATTATTCATTTTCATGAGATATCTGGGAGTTCAGCAGCTTTCAAGATTTCAAAAGGGGGAATTCCCTGGCAGTCCAGCCGTTGGGACTCTGGGCTTTCACTGCCAGGGACCAGGGTTCAACCCAGGGGACATGGGTTCGTGCCCCAGTCCAGGAAGATCCCACACACTGTGGAGCGGCTAGGCCCATGAGCCATGGCTGCTGAGACTGCACATCCGGAGCCTGTGCTCTGCAACAGGAGAGGCCACAACAGTGAGAGGCCCGCGTACCGCAAAAAAAAAAGGGGGGGGGGAACATGCAGTCGATTGTGTATTGGTTTTATGGTTTGGTTTTAATGCCACGCAGTTGGGCACATTTCTATGGCGGTGGGGGAAGAGCTAGTGGTTAGGAAGGGTGTGGGCTGGGTTTTAGGAAGGAGGAAGATGCATGAAGATGGGTTTTCTCTTAGCTTGTGTTCCTCCAAATGCAGAGCCTGAGACAAGGATTTGCATGAGACTTGTTTTGGGAAATGATCCCAAAGGACAGGTGTGGGGGATTGAGAAGGAGGAAAAAACAGTCCAAGAAATATCATGAAATTGATCACTACTGTGGACAGCTGAGCTTTGATCCCACTGGGGACCCTCTAAGGAGCAATGCAGAACGTGCCTCAAAATTATCCACCTGAGAGGTGGAGGAGGGGAGTATGCACTCACTGCACTCGCTGGTTCCTGTCTTTCAATGGACCAAGGCTTACCCCCTGGGGTGTTAACTCCCTGGAACTTCCATATTTGCTCAGAATTACTTGGAAGGCTTGTTAAGACACAGATTGCTGAGTCCCACTTCCAGAGAACCTAACTCAGGTAATTCTGGGCTAGCTGCTGAGAATTTTTATTTCAAAGAGGTTCCCAGATGATGTTGATTCTGTTGGTCTGGGATCCGTACTTTTGAGAATCAATAACTTAGAGGTTTGAACTTTGAATGGTGACAACATGGGGGAGAAGGAAAGTTGACTCAAAGTCATGGAGTTGTGAGCCAGCATTCAGTGTTCTGGAATTGCAAGTGTTTGGCCACGTCTGGTATGTTTTGAGAGTGACGAGGAGAGACTGAGAGGTCAGCAAGAGCTAAATGGTCAAGAACCCTGAATGCCAAGCAAAGGAACTTGAACTTGATTCTGTAGGTAATAGGAGCCATTGGAGAATTTTAAGCAGGGGAGGATTCTGTTTCTATTTATGCTTCAGAAAGAGCACAGTGGTCTGGGTAGAAAGGGGTGAGCTAGGGGGACATGACCATAGAAGTCTACAAAATGAACAGCCTGATCTTGGCACTCGTGGGGATGTGGGGCCTCTCTTAACGAGCATGATGGTGTCACAATCCTTGATGTGCAGTCTGAGAAGCTATTGATTCCACAGTTTCTGGCCCCGGACCCTCCATGTAAGGTCCTCCAGACTCTTCAACCTTCTCTTTCAAGTCGTGGATGGAGTCATCAGGGTCAATGTGTAAGGCTTGCCCTGGCCACTGGAGTCCTTCATGAAGACCTGGATCTCAGGAGGGAAGGTCTCCAGCACCTGGAGGCTCCTGAAAGGAGAGACAGTGGTGTCCACTGGGGCCACATGTCCTCTTGTTTTCATAGTTTTGCCATTCCCAGAATGTCATATGGTTGGAATCATCCAGTGTGTAGTCTTTTCAGACCGGTTTCTTTCAACTAGCAATATGCATTTAAGCTTCTTCCATGGCTTTTCATACATCACCACTCACAGTAACAAATTATTTTTTTCTTGTGATGAGAGCTTTTAAGATCTACTCTCTTAGCAACTTTCAAATACACAACAATATTGTTAGCTATAGTCACTACACTATACATGACATCCCCAGGACTTATTTATCTTATAACTTGAAGTTTGTACCTTTGGACCACTTTCAGCTATTTCACCCACCTCCCACCTCTGACAACCAGTCTATTCTATGTATCTGTGAGTTGTTTCTTCTTTTTTTTAAAAGATTCCACATATAAGTGATCTCATACAGTATTTATGTTTCGCCCTCTGACTTAATGCACTTAGCATAATGCCCTCAAGGTCTATCTGTGTTGTCACAAATGGCAGATTTCCTTCTTTTCATGTGGCTGAATAAAATTCCATTCTCTATCTATCTATCATCTATCTATCTATCTATCTATCTATCTATCTATCTATCTATCTATATCTATCTATCTATCTATCTAGCTATATCTATCTATATCTATCTATCTATCTATCTATCTATCTATCTATCTATCTATCTATATCTATATGTCACATTTTCTTTATCCATTCACCTGTTGGACACTTAGTTGTTTCCTAGTCTTGCTTTGCCTATTTTATTTTATTTTTTTACACACACTGCATGACATGCGGGCCTTAATTCCCTGACCAGGGATCAAACCCATGCCCCCTGCAGTGGAAGTGTGGAGTCTTAACCACTGGACCACCAGGGAAGTCCCCTGCTTTGCCTATTTTAGAATCAGATTATTTGTTTTTGTTTGTTTGTTTTTTGCTATGGAGTTGTTTGAATTCCTTATAGATTTTGGATATTAACCTCTTATCATACATGTGGTTTGCAAATATTTTTTCCCATTCCTAGGTTGCCTTTTCATTTTGTTGATTGTTTCTTTTGCTCTCCAGGAGCTTTTTAGTTTGATGTAGTCCCATTGGTTGCTTTTTGTTTTTGTTGCTTGTGGTTTTGTTGTCATATCCAAAAAATCATCACCAAGACCAATGTTAAGGAGCTTTCTCTTTATGTTCTCTTCTAGGAGTTTTACAGTTTCAGGTCTTACATTTAAGTCTTTAATCCATTTCAAGTTAATTTTTACAAATGGTGTAAGATAGGGGTCCACTTTCTTTGTTTTGCATGTGGGTATCCAGTTTTGCCAACACCATTTACTGAAGAGACTATCTTTTCCCTGTTGAGTATTCTTGGATCCCTGTCAATTAGTTGCCTGTATGTGTGTGGATATATTTCTCGGCTCTTGATTCTGTTGCATTGGTGTATGTGTCTGTTTTCATGCCAGTACCATACTATTTTGATTACTCTAGCTTTGTAGTATAATTTGAAATCAGGAAAAGTGTTGCCTCCAGCTTTGTTCTTCTTTCTCAGGATTGCTGTGGCTTTTGAAGTCTATTGCAGTTCCATACGAATTTTAGGATTGTTTTTACTATTTATGTAAAAAATGTCATGGGAATTTTGATAGGGATTGCACTGGATCTGTAGATTGCTTTAGGTTGTATGGACATATACTCTCCGAGTGAGATGTGCATGTAAATGATTTGCCTAAGACCTATTAAAGCAAAACAAAAAAAGTCAAAGAAACTGCTACATTAGAAAATACTAAACGTGTAGAGTATGGGCGGCTGGTGTGTGCTCGGGATGACCCAGCCCCCTCCAGGCCAGAGAGGTGGGTGGGAAGCAGCAATTACAACAGACAAGGATGACCCTCCCTGTTTACCCCTCCCTCTGGGCCCATTTTATTCCCGGCTGCATCGTTTAAACTCAAAACACACTTTTATTATAGGGCCCTTGTAGCCATCTTGTTGTGCTACTCTTCACAACCCATGAGCAGGGTCACAGGAAACTGTAAACAGGTCTGGCTTTCCATGTTACCACTCATACAAGCCAGTGTTTTCCACACTTGATCTACAGATCACAGACACGTGAGGATTATGCAAAAGAACAAGAACAAAGCTTTATTATAAGTTTCACATCGAAACAGGGTCCACACGAGGCCCAGCCTGGGAGGAGGTGGACACTGATGGCCTCGCCCCAAAGTTATTGGCTCAGGCCAACTTCCTCCTCTTAAACCCCAAGGTAATGAATCGAGACCTGGAGGAGAATGACTTGGTCGATGGCCCAGTGGTTTTTTGTCCAGCCACGCCCTGGGCAGGTGATGAGGGGGCCCTAAGAGCAAGGCTGCACCTTGCTGTGCCCACTGCGGAGCTGAGGCTGATAGGAGTAGAGGCCGGAACCGACACACCCCTAAAGTCAGCCTTGGCTGGGCATGGGCTGCGCCCTCCGCTGGAAGTAGGGGGGCCCTGCCTGGGTGCGCCCCCAGGGATGTGATGTAAGATGGGGGCAGTAGTGCCTCCAAACCTAGGCTTCTTCTTAGGGCTGGGTCCCGTGGTCACCATGGGGTGGCTCTGGTGAGGAGGGCCCCAGGAGTTCAGGCCCACGCTGCCCCCATTGCTGTGTGTGGTGCTCGGGGGCCCCCTCTTTCTTGATGTCACTCTGAGAGCTGCAAACATGCAGCTCAGATCATCTAGGGCAGCCGCTCTGCTCCCAAAACCCAGCTGTGTGCTGGCATGGGTGCCCACGGTGGAATTTCTGGATGATGAACACCCAGAAGATGTTTGTGCGGGGCCGCCCGAAGCTGGGGGGCCTGGGGCAGAGGCAAAGGCTGGGGCTTTCCGTTTCCTCTGCTGGGGAGAGCTGCCACAGGCGGTGGTTCCTCGCTGCTGCCAATCAGGGCCCCCAGGGATGTGCATTAAGATGGGGGCAGTAGTGCCTCCAAACCCAGGCTTCTTCTTAGGGCTGGGTCCCGTGGTCACCATGGGGTGGCTCTGGTGAGGAGGGTCCCAGGAGTTCAGGCCCACGCTGCCCCCATTGCTGTGTGTGGTGCTCGGGGGCCCCCTCTTTCTCGATGTCACGCTGAGAGCTGCAAACATGCAGCTCAGATCTAGGGCAGCCGCTCTGCTCCCAAAACCCAGCTGTGTGCTGGCATGGGTGCCCACGGTGGAATTTCTGGATGATGAACACCCAGAAGATGCTTGTGCGGGGTCGCTCGAAGCTGGGGGGCCTGGAGCAGAGGCAAAGGCTGGGGCTTTCCGTTGCCTATGCTGGGGAGAGCTGCCGAGGTCCCCGATGGCATAGGTCTCACCCCGCAGCGCTCTGTTGATGCGCCGGAACACTGCTTCCTTCTCTGAGTCTAAGTCTTCGGCGGTGACCCGGAAACCCGGCTCAGGGGCTGGAGGCAGCCTCAGAGGCTCCCCTCGCCTGTGCGGCAGCAGAGGAATCCTGCGTTTTCGGGGCCTGGGACTGTCAGATGTGCAGGAGCCCTTCCTCCAGGGCCCTTTCTGCCCCCTTGCTGCCTCTGCATTTTTGTCAGGCTGGCTTTTCCTCTGGTAAACCACCAGAGCTGCAGAGGGCGATGGAGGGCCCTCCTCGCCCCCTGTCTTTGCAGACTTCTGGGGCAGCCCTTGCGGTATGGCGGGACCCCTCCTTCTTTCCACTGGCAGGAAACCTCGGGTGGAGCTATATGAGCTCGTGATGGCGTTTCTTTGGGGGCAGGAGCTCATACAAGAGGTCTGTTGTTTCCTGGCAGATCTGTCCTCTGCCCACTTGGCGTGGAGATCTCTCTGTAGAGGTCCAGGCCTGGGCACGAAGAAAGAGCCCCCCAGGGGCCTAAATGCAGATCGTGCGCCCCCGGTGTCATTGGGGCTTCTCTGGTCATCGTTCTTCCCTGTGACTGTGGGGACTTCCTCCTGCTTGGCCATCCCTTGCCCGCTCTCTCCCAGGGCCCTCAACACCGTCTTCTCTGTGCTGTAGTTCGGGACACAGCTGGGTGTCCTGGCCGACACTGGCTGCCCCCGTGCCACACTGAGAGTGACTGTGTCCACTGCGGACACTGAGCTGCGGGACGTCGTGGAGGTGCGAGCACCCATCTCTGCCTTCTTCCGATGGCCTCGCCTGAAGATGGAGATAAGGATCCCCATAAGGAGTGCAGCGTCTGCGGGATGGTAGAATGGGGTCTCAGAGACTCTGTGGCAAAGCGCAGATGGCAGAGTCACTGGACACTTGTGGGCCGGCCTGCGAGTGGATAGCCGGCCATAGACAGCTGGGTGACCCGGGCCGGCCACGGGAAGTCGGTGGGCGCGGGGAGCGGGCTGGGGGCAGCCGAGCCCTCCTGGCAGGTGCTGGTCCCCCAGTGCCCGGGGCGAGGGTGAGGGGCAGGGCCTACCTAAGTAACTGCTCCTAGAGAACTTGGGTGAGGTCGGTCCTTGGTTAGAGAGCTGGGCTCCGAGCACTCTCCTTCAGCTGCCAACTCGGCCAAAAGCGGAGTGCGCTCTCTTTGGCCTGTTGCCTTTTTATACTCTGAAACCTGTGAGCGAACAATGGGCGTGCGTTGGCGGGGCGCAAAAGTTTAGGGAGGGGTGGCGCATGCGCAGAGTACACGTCAGGCCCTGGGGCGCACAGGTGAGGATGCGCGCCCCTGGACCGTCTAGCGCTTCTGAATCTCCCGGGGGTCTGAGGGCTGGAGGTGTTTGCCTTGAGGGTGATGAGCTTCTTGGCAGGACAGCTGGCCCTTCTCCCCTGGCCGCGCCCCAGTGCTGTCGGGGTAAGTAACTGTACTGGACGGGATCCCCGCCCAGCAAAGTGGAGCAAGGTTGCTGGCTGTGCACCTCCCACAAGAGGCGGCAGCTTTGGCAGCAGCGCCTCTGCGTCCTCCTGCCCTTTCCCCTGGCGGCACTGGAGGGGAGTCGCTAAGAACGGAAGTGCCCACACCATCCAGATCCTGCTGGGGTGACACCTGAAGTGGTGGCCAGGGCTGGCTGAGAGGGCCATACTTACCATATGACCCCAAAACCCACTCCTAGGCAATTAACCAAGAGAAAAACTTTTCACAAAACACATATGTGAATGTTTTAGCTATCTTGTCCACAATTCCTAAATATAGGACTATTGAGGTTATCCAATTTTCTTGAGTTTGTCATTTTTTAATTGTTCTTGGAATAACACTATGTATACGTATTGTTTCACAGTCTAGAGTTAATATTTTACCAATTAAATAAAATTCAGAAGGCTTACATCCATATAGATTCTTTTACCTTCCACTCTTTGTTATAGCTGTCATACGTGTCACCTTTGTATGACGTCAACGCCACCCTCTGAGACTGTGGTATCCTTTTTTCATACATATACAGGGAATTCCCTGGTGGTCCAGTGGTTAGGACTCAGCACTTTCACTGCTGGGGCCCCGGGTTCAGTCCCTGGTAGGGGAACTAAGACTCCTTAAACTTAACCCCACTCTGGGGCAATGTCCCAGCCAGGCAGAAACTGCAGGTGGAGCTGGAGACCTTGAAGAGTTTGGCTATACTTCCAGCTCAGCCCAAAGCCCAAGGCTGATTCTGGACTTTCATTCTGACTCGTGCATTTCAGATCTTTCTGGGTTTGGACCTGGTATATATGTCCCTCCCAGCCCGCCCTGCCTGCCCCTTCAGTTGTCACCCCAGCAGGATCTGATTGGCTTGGGCACTTCTGGGGTTTTTTGTTTGTTTGTTTTTGGTTTTTTTTTTTTGCACTTCTGTTCTTAGCGGCTCTCTCCTCCAATGTTACCAGGTGGGAGGGCAGGCGGACGCACAGGCGCTGATGCCAAATCTGCCACCTCGGGCGGCGGCTGCTGAGCCAGGTACCCTGCTCTCCAGCTTTCCTGCTCTGGTGGCCGGGGACCCATCCTGTACAGCTAGAGCCGGCCGGGGGAGAAGAGGCAGCTGCCCTGCCAAGAAGCTCATCACCCTCAAGGCAAACACCTCCAGCCCTCAGACCCCCGGGGAGATTCAGAAGCGCTAGACGGTCCAGGGGCGCGCATCCTCACCTGTGCGCCCCAGGGCCTGACGTGTACTCTGCGCATGCGCCACCCCTCCCTAAACTTTTGCGCCCAACCAACGCACGCCCATTGTTCGCTCACAGGTTTCAGAGCTGCATCCCAGCAACAGGCCAAAGAGAGCGCACTCCGCTTTTGGCCGAGTTGGCAGCTGAAGGAGAGTGCTCGGAGCCCAGCTCTCTAACCAAGGACCGACCTCACCCAAGTTCTCTAGGGTCAGTTACTTAGGTAGGCCCTGCCCCTCACCCCCGCCCCGGGCACTGGGGGACCAGCACCTGCCAGGAGGTTTCGGCTGCCCCCAGCCCGCTCCCCGCACCCACCGACTTCCCATGGCTGGCCCGGGTAACCCAGCTGTCTATGGCCGGCTATCCACTCGCAGGCCAGCCCACAAGTATCCAGTGACTCTGCATCTGCGCTTTGCCACAGAGTCTCTGAGACCCCATTCTACCGTTCCGCAGACCCTGCGCTCCTTTCTGGGGATCCTTATCTCCATCTGCAGGCGAGGCCATCGGAAGAAGGCAGTGATGGGTGCTCGCACCTCCACGACGTCCCGCAGCTCAGTGTCCGCAGTGGACACAGTCACTCTCAGTGTGGCACGGGGGCAGCCAGTGCCGGCCACGACACCCAGCTGTGTCCTGAACTACAGCACAGAGAAGACGGTGTTGAGGGCCCTGGGAGAGAGCGGGCAAGGGATGGCCGAGCAGGAAGAAGTCCCCACAGTCACAGGGAGGAACGAAGACCAGAGAAGCGGCCCCGATGACACCGGGGGTGCACGATCTGCATTTAGGCCCCTGGGGGGCTCTTTCTTCGTGCCCAGGCCTGGACCTCTGCAGAGAGACCTCCACGCCAAGAGGGCAGAAGACAGATCCACCAGGAGACTGCAGACCACTTGTATGAGCGCCTGCTCCCAAAGAAACGCCATCACGAACTCATATAGCTCCACCCGAGGTGTCCTACCAGTGAGGAGAAGGAGGAGTCCCGCCATACCGGAAGGGCTGCTCGAAAAGTCTGCAAAGAAAAGGAGCAAGGAGGGCCCTCCGTCGCCCTCTGCAGCTCCGGTGGTTTCCCAGAGGAAAAGCCAGCCTGACAAAGATGTAGAGGCAACAAGAGGGCAGAAAGGGCCCTGAAGGAACGGCTCCTGCACATCTGACAGTCCCAGGTCCCGAAAACGCAGGATTCCTCTGCTGCCGCACCGGCAAGGGGAGCCTCTGAGGCTGCCCCCAGGCCCTGAGCTGGGTTTCCCTGTTGCCGCTGAAGACCTAGACTCCGAGAAGGAAGCAGTGTTCCGGCGCATCAGCAGTGAGCTGCAGGGTGAGACCTAGGCCATTGGGGGCCTGGGCACCATGCAGCCTCCCTGTCCCTTTCTGCTGCCTGCTGCAGGGGCTGCTTCTCCGCAGAAAATGTTTCATAGTTATTTCTATTTTAATATGATCATGGTACATTAAAATGTATTAGTGCTTGCCTGTGAACACTAAGGTCACTTGTAATTTTCTATATTGTTCTATATTTTTGTGACTAAAGGCATTACTTGGGGGAATTAAAAGAATATCTTGAAGCGATTTCGGCTTTTGATCTGCCACTAATTGCTATTTAACCTTAATTCAGGGGTCGGATTCTTTGACCCAAGGAAACAGAATAGTATAAAAAGAAAGAATGTGAGTGTCAGATGGTGGCAGTGATTAAGTATAGCAAGAGACGCCTTTGCAAAAGTTACTGTTGGTCCCAGAAGACTCTCACTTAGCTGTGTGACCCTGGGCAAGTCACTTCACCTAAATCTCTGAATTATAGGGCTGTGCTGATGATTTAAAAGTGACTGAGCACGGTGGACACTCGGAAATCCTGGGTTCTCAATAAAGCCACTGCCCTGCTCTTTGGTCCTTTGGAATTACTATATTAGTAAAATTTATACTTGACAGTAATTTTAGCTTAAAGTTTATTTTGTCTATTTCATCTCAGCCTTTCGGCTAAGATCAAGTGTAGTACCTGTTCTTGTCAATTTAAATAGCAAGAGAAAAGAAAGGAAAATAACGGGCATGCCCCCACACTCTTCAGACAATAGGAGCCTCTTAACCTGTTCCTTTGTCCAGAGACACAGGCCATTTCTCAGTGAAGGCCTCTGCCATCACTGAGGTTGCAGGGGAGATGTGGTAACTGGGGAGAAAAAGACCAATGGGGATGACCCCCTCACTCCTCAACATCCAAGCCCCCCACTTTCTCACTTGTCTGGCTAGAAATAAAAGGTTGATCCCATGGTTTTAACTTTCAGTTGTTGCTGGACTTTGCGTGCCTTGCCTAAGTTGGGAGACAGAGGCAGGAAAAAAACCCCACCATAATCACCCTGTTATGGGCTGTTATTCAACTTTGGACTTCCAGGCCCCATCTGCCTGTTAGCGTTCACTTCTTAGAGTTTCAAGTGCATGCTGTTTGTCCTCTATCTTGCCCCACGCGGCTCTCAAGCCCTCGTAATATGACCACATTTCTCGTGACACATGTAAACATTCTAACACTTTGCAGATACTGAATTAAAAATCTATTATTTACATTGACTTCACCATTTTCATTTTCCTGGTGTGTTCAGTAGAAAATTCAAAATTACATATGTGCCTGGCATTATGTATTTTTTGGTGAGCAGTGATCCAGAGGATGGAAATGTATGCCTCCTTCGACTCCTTAAACTTAACCTCACTCTGGGGCAATGTCCCAGCCAGGCAGAAACTGCAGTGTGTCTTGGAGAAGGTCTTTTGCATTGAGATAGTAGGATGCTCTTTTAGCTTCAAGAACTTGGATGTTGTTGAGTTTAACCTGGTATAAGTTCAAATTAGAGTGTTTTAATTTTAGGATGTTAAAGGTAATCCCCATGGTAAACACAAAGAAAATAGCTATAGAATAGTCCCAAAAGGAAGTGAGAAAGTAATTTAAATATTTTATTGTAAGAAATCAGCTAAACACACACAACGAAAGATAGGAATGCAGGAAATGAGGGGCAAAAAAGCTTTGGGCAGATGGAAAAGAAACAGCACAATAGCAGAAATAAGTCTTTTTTTTGTCAGCAATTACTTTTTTTTTTTTTGTCAGCAATTACTTTAAATGTAAATGCATTAAACTCTCCAATCAAAATACAGAGATTGGTGGAATAGGTAAAAACATATGACCCAACTATATGCTGTCTACAAGAGACTTACTAGAGATCAAAAGAATCAAGCAGGTTGAAAGTTAAAGGATAGAAAAGGGAATTCCAAACTCAGTGAGAAAACTCAAATAGTAACCAAAAGAGCAGGAGTGTCTATACCAATATCAGACAAAATAGACTTTGAATTTAAAATGGATCAAAGAGTTAAATATAAGAGCTAAACTATACAAATTTCTGAAAAAAAAAAGGGATAAATCTTCATAGTCTTGGATTTGGCAATGAACTCTTAAATATGATAGCAAAAGCACAGGCAACAAAAGGAAAAAGAAATTGGACTTTATCAAAATTAAAATCCTTTGTGTTTCAAAGAACACCATCAAGAAAGACATAATACAA
Organism: Grampus griseus; assembly: GCF_964374135.1. Classification (NCBI taxonomy): domain Eukaryota; kingdom Metazoa; phylum Chordata; class Mammalia; order Artiodactyla; family Delphinidae; genus Grampus; species Grampus griseus. The sequence continues at coordinate 151,258,445 of NC_139019.1, read as the reverse complement.
CCTTCAGAATGAAGGAAAATGTTTGCAAGTCATATATCTGATAAAGCCTAGTATTCAGAATATGTAAAGAACACTGGCAACTCAACAATAAAATGTCAAATAACCAAATTTTAAAAATGAGAAAAAGAATCTGCATAGATAGTGCTCCAAAGAAGACACAAATTGCCAATAAGCACGTGAAAACATGTCCAAAATTATTAGTCAAAATTATGCAAACTGAAACTACAGTGAGATACCACTTCATACCCACTATTGTGCCATATAATTTTTTTAAAAACAAGCGTTGGCAATGATGTGGGGAAATTGGCACTTTCAAGCATCGCTGGTGCAAATATGAAAAAGAAAATAGTTTGGCCGTTCCTCAAGAAGTTCAACACAGAGATACAGCATGGCCCAGGAACTCCACTCCCAGGTATATGTCCAGGAGAAATAAAAAACATATGTTCACACGAAAACTTGTACATGAGTGTTATACTGTCATATCATTATTCATAATAGCCAAAAAGTGGAAACAACCCAACTATTCGCCAACTGAGGAATGGAAAAATAAAATGTGTTATATCCATACAATGAATATTATTCAGCCATTAAAAGGGTGAAGGACAGATACATGCTACAACCTGGATGCACCTTGAATACATTTTGCTTACTGCAAAAGTCAGACACAGAAGTCCGCACGTTGTGTGGTTCTATTCATATGAAAGGTCCAGCATAGGAAAATCAATAGAGACAGAAAGACCCAGGGCTGGGGTGAAAGGGGAGGACAGAATGAGAATGACTGATACTAGGTATGAGGTTTCTCTTGGGGATGATGAAAATGTACTGGAATTAGAGATGTTGATTGCAAAACCTGAGTACACTAAAAGCAGCCGAATCACACAGTTAAAAAAAAATGTGCATTGATGGAATGTGAATTATATCTCAGTCAAAGGATAATATGACAACATTTTTATAGTCATTACTCTTGATCAGTTTCAGGATGGAATTCTCACAGTGACTTCAATGGAGTGGCTTGTATGGGATGATAGTTGAGGCTCAACCCTTTGGGACTAGATGTTCATTTTGAGCTGTTGAATGACGGTGAGGGCCAGCCAGTATATTTTCTTCACGGAGGATCAATCCCCATATGTATCCTTGGTTTGAATCCTTGTCTTTTTCTTTTCATATTCCTGAAACAAGTTCCTAGGAAATACATTCACAATAGTGAGAGGTGTTGACATCTTCCTGGCAAAAGTCTTAACTTATTCACAGGTCAAACTTCAGAGCTCCTTATTACTAGCTGCCCGGGGAGTCCCCTGAATCAAAGTAGGGCTTATGAAGATGGATCTTGCTTTTTAGCGTGCACTTAAAATACCCAACAGGCTCATCACATGGGGAAAATAACTTTATTTACATGAGACAAGTACAAAGTCAGCACAACACAATGAGGGAGAGTATGGGTGCTGGTGCCTGATGGCCTGAAATCAAATCCTATTTGAACGCCATGTGTACCTAGGAAGGTTAGTTACTTAGCCCTTCTGTTTCTCAGTTCCCTGGCCAAGGATATGGAAATATTAGTAGGACCTGCTTATTCGTATTATGTTCTGAGGTTAAAAATTAGTAAATACAAAGCCTGAAGAAAAATGATGGGTACTTCATAAGTGCTACCTACATAAATGTTCAAGTATTAAATGCCTGGAGGAATAAGTAGGTCGTCTCCAGAAAGGGCACCTAGGAGGCTACAAACAGGAGGATAGAGCCTACTTTTTCACATTGATGACATGAGTAAGAAGTTTTAGAGCTCATGGAAAGAATATTATTTCTTGTGATGCACTGTGGGGTGGGCAGAGTAGGGGCTGTGACCCATATTTTATGGTTCAGGGCACTGAAATTTAGACAGATTGAGTAACTTGCCCAGAGTCACAACACTGATGAGTGATGGGTCTGAGGCAGGGGAGGGATAGAGATTCCTGAACACATGGACATGAGATCATGCCCTGGATACACAAACCAAGAGCTCTCCTCACTCCCTTTCCCACATCCTCCTGCCCCAAGGATGCTGCAGGGAGACAGCTGGTACTCGGACGAGGTGCCTGGTCCAAGAGAACGGCTCAAATCTGGACCCACCTCCTGGCTCTACGTTTCAATCCCTGACCCCAAATACAATGTCTTTCCCCCAAATGCAGACCCCCTGATGGACCGGGGTATCCAAATGTGTGTGCAGCTTCCCTCCCTTCCCCCTCAGCACTTGATTCTAGCAGCTGATTTGCAGTGAGACTTCCTGGTGGTCAGGTGACCACCCTGAATGACCAGTAGTCTACTTGACTCCCTAACTGACTCAAAACCCAGGACAGTCCAAACCAACTGCCCACATGACAGTTGCACAGAGAATTAGCATCATCTTCAACTGATCAAACCTGGATGATGAGCAGTTAATATTCATTAGCTGGGAACAGGGTCTACTGGGCTGGTGTTTTGGTGGCTTAACAGATGAGGTTTACAGGCCCCCAGGGTCTCACTGACTAGAAACTGACCAATCATCTGAGCAGCTTGGACTAAGGCCTGGCTAAGAGCGGGCAGTGGCTGCACGGGCTCTGAGTGGGCACCTTCCATGCCCAATCCTCCCTCAGCCAGATCCAGGCTCTGCTGTACAAACTACAGCCATTGCTCCTGAATCTACTTGCTGGTATTATTTCCACAGTACCTTCAATGGAGTGGTTAGTGGGGGTGCTATTTGTGTCCCTACCCTGTTGTTTGGCCAGATGCTGATTCTGATGTGCCTGAACCACCGCTGCGGATGGCCAGCAGATTATCTTGATCGCAGATGATATTCTTGTGCATCCTGTGTTTGACTCCTTTATAATCTTCCTTTTCTGCTTGGTACCCGAGTCATGATCCAGGAAAACACAACAAAAACTGAGAGAACTATTGATATGTTGCTGGGAGAAGACCATGCAGAGGTGTCAATTCATTCCCAGGTCACACGTCTGTTCTCTTTGTTCACCAGCCTCCTAGGGGAGTCTAGGGGAGTCAAGTGAATCGAAGCTGGGCTGAGAAGAGGGTGTTGCAATGTGGTGTGCACTTAAAATAGCCAGCAGGCTGACTGCACGGGGACATGACTTTATTTAGTGAGATAATACAGAAAGGGAGCACAGCACAGTGACCGACAGAGTGGGGGCTGGTGCCTGATGGTCTGGATTCAAATCATACCAGAAGCCACATGAACCTGGGAAAGTTATGCAGACCCTCTGTCCTCAGTTCCTTGTTCTGTGATAATGGAAATGTTAAGAGGGCCCACTTATTAGTATTACATGATGAAGCTTAATACAGCAAATCAGGTAGACCCTGATGAAAAATGATGGTTACTTCATAAGTGCTACCTAAGTGTGCAAATATTAAATGTCTGGAAGAATAAGCAAGAAATGTGGTAGTGCTGCCTCCAGAGAGGGGACCTGGATGCCACAGGGCAGGGGAGTGGGGAAGGTTATGGGTGTGATGCTTTAGAGCTTGTGAAGAATATCTGTCATCATCTCCTGTGATCCCCACATCAGCCCCGTGGGGAACTCATGGCAGGTGCTGTGAACCATATTTTATGGTACATGGCACGAAAATGTTGAGATTTTAAGTGACTTTCCCGGAGTCGCAAAGCTGATGACAGATGGATGTGGGACAGGAATGTAGTTGGTTCCCTGGGACAGAAATCCCTGAACCCCTGAATCCTCTAGATGGTGCTCTGGACCCCTGAGCCCAGGGCTCCCCTCCCTCCATGCCCCCAATCCTCCTGCCTGCCCCATGGTTGCTCCAAGGACAGGAGGGGTCTGAGCCAACAGGAGGGCCCATGCCTGACATGCTGCCCCCCTTACATGTTGATCCCTGACCCCACAGCTCTTAAATATCCCTGAAAGAAGGTCCCTTGAAGGATCAGAGGGTCCCATCTACGTCCCTCCTCCCTCAGCGTCTTCACACACTGGGTGAGCCTCCTGGTGGTCTGACCAGTGGTCGGCTTGTCTCCACGTGGCTCAGAGCCCTGGTCTCTCCAAGCCAGTTGCCCACATGGCACGTCTCTAACAAATTAGCTTGGTCTTCAACAACCAGCCCTGGATGCACAGGTAGTGCTGATTAATGAGGACAGTGGCCTGCTGGGCTGTGCTTGGTGGTTTAGTGGGTGAAGGTGGCGTGATCGCCTATTGATGTGAGCAATTGTCTGAGTAGCCTGGGCTACGGCCTGGCTGGGGAGGGGCCGTGGCTGCACTGGCTCTGAGGGCGCACCTTCCCTGCTCATCCTTCCTCATCAAAAACCAGCCCCTACAAACTCCTCATCCATCCCTAGACCCTGCAGTGGCACAGGAGAGAGGCCCATGCCCTTCTAGAGGGACCCCTCCATAGCCACAGCCTAGAGACCCCATCCCAGGACTGTCTCTGAGGATGACCCAGGCCCTCCTAATCTCTGTCACCAAATGTTCATTCCACTAACCCGATGGCATTGTCCCTCCTCTCCACGTTCCCAGGCAGCGCCCAAACACCCAGTGATCCTGTTCACATCAACCACTGGAAATACCACCACGAAATCCCAGTTTCCTTCCTTTCTGAAAACCTCTAGATTTAGACTGCTAATATTTGCTTTTGGATTTTGACATCGACATTCAGAAGTGTTTAGCCTGTAATTTCTCCTGTCCTGTAATATCTGCTACTGGTACGACATCAGTATTCTCCTGGTCCGATGAAAGCAGTGTGGGTGTGTTCCCTCTGTATCTGTTCTCTGGAAGAGTGTGTAGGAGACGGGCATCGTTTCTGTCTTAAATGTTTGGTAGAAATCAGAGGAAGCCACCGGGCCCTGAAGTTTGTTTTGTGGGGAAATTTTTTTGGCATCTCTTTCTAATTGAAGTTTACTTGGTGTATTGTACAGGGCACAGATCTTAAGCGTAGAGCTTTATGGTTTCTTGTAAATATAAACACATCTGTTACCAACACCCAGTTCAATATACAGGACGTCCCCAGCACCCTGGCTGCCCCCTGTAGAAGGGGAGAAGAATAATTGCTAACTTATTCGGTTATAAGAATGAAATCAGTTACTCCACGTATATTCCAAGTGCAGTGATTTACACACAAATAACTCAAAATGAGTGTGGCAGCACAATCAGAAAGTAGTGGAGGGTGCTGGAGGGCTGGGAGAATCCAGTCCCTTTGGGATTTCCGCTGTGGAGGTCGGGCCAGAGTAAGGAAGCTGAGAAGCTTCTCAGAAGCATCTGGGCTTTCACAGAGGGAAAAACTACTGCTCCCCAGAGTGGAGCGCCCATTGTAATTCACTGAGCCCTCCCTTTGCGGAGGGTGCTTTTCTATACTTGTGTGTTATCTTACACAGAAATACTTAAAAAAAAAAAGAGATCAATTTTGCTTGATGTAACAGCCTTTCACTGTTAAAAGTAAGACCTATATCTAAAATTTATGCTAAATCTGTACAGCTCCGACAGGAAGTAACCGGCACTCACTAGCTGACTCAGGAGCGGAGGGGGAGCAGAGAGGCGGCCCTCCTTCCTTGGCTTCGTGTCTCATTTAAGCTGCCAGACGCTGCACAAGCTCCATCCCCTCTGAGTCTCAGGCTGAGGCCTCCAGGTCACAGTCCTCACAGGTGTCAGACCAGAACCTGCCACACAAAGGCAGGGACTGGAGTCAGTGGGGAGGTGGGCTTCCTGGGGTCGGTGTGTGGGACCCAGGGGGCTACTCAGACCCTGCAAGTGACTTTGGGCCCTGACATCCCCCAGGGCTCACATCCCCAGGGCACTGGGGCCTGTTTGCTGCTCTTTGCCAAGTGTGTTCTGGTAGCAGAGAGACCTGTCCTACAGGGGCGATTTAACCTGGGCATTTGGCAGGGCGGCGTTCAAGTGATTGGTCCCCTGAACAGTGAAAGTGATGCAGAGGAAAGGGGAGGCTCTGGGGCTCCAGGGTGAAAAGTGTGGGTCCCTCTCACCTGGGCGCTGTGAGGAGTGGGAGGTCTGATGACACAGGTGGGAGTAGTGATCCTGTCCCTCCAGGCCACACGCAACACGGCCCATCATGAGACCAGCACAGTGGAAGTGGGCAGAGAACCGCAATGTTCCCTTTTCCCCTAATAATCATTTTTCTTTCTTTAACACCCCAGCCAAACTTGCCTGTGCTTTTTAATTTAAAAATATCCTGATGCTGTGGTCACAGAATCATAAATTCTATAGCTTTGCTGTATCCCAACATGAAAAGTTTGTAGAAGACACTGCTTTTCAGCGTGTAATAAAACCAAATGTATTTGTTATCTAATTTTAAGGTCATAATTAACTTGGAATGCTGGCCCTTTAACTCATCCTAAATTAGCATTGCTTTGAATTGCCTTCATTTTGTGTGTGTGTGTTGTATTCAATTTTTACACATCTATGGAAAATCTATAGAACCTCAGGTTGAGAAATGTTGCCATGAGGTGACCCAGGCCCTTCAGTGGGGCTCCACAGAGGTTGCGGGGTCCCCAAGGGGTGGGCAAATCCCAGCCAGGTGTGGATCCTGCAGTGTCCCCTACCGGATGCCAGGGCTACCGCGTGCCCACAGGGATGCAGCAGCGCTGGGCCAGGTGAGCTGTCTGCTTGCGTGAGAAGAAGCCCCGGTGCCTCTGTCCTCCTCACCCTTTCCCCAGGACGCCTGAACTGGGGGGTACCAGGGCCACTCCAGATATCTCACCACACCTGGTGATTAACTGGGGATGTTGCCTGCTGACCTCGGCAGGTTGGGAGGGCAAGGCTGGGTCCTGCAGAGGGAGATGTGGAACCTCACCAGGGACACTCTTTACAAAGAGTGAACAACACCTCCAGGAGTGATGTATGTGGTGACCCCACAGACGCCTTCGGCCCCCCATCTAAACATAAGAGCCTGGCATCTTCAGGGGTTCTATGGAACAGGGACTGTTCCCTGGCGAGATGCACTCAGGTCATCCTCCAGTTGCCTGCGCAGATTACCACCATTCTCTTCTCTCCACCTTTTTGTTCACATGCAGTGGTGACCACCTCCGTGCTCTTCTCTGGCTTTTGGGTTTTCCTGAAGCGCAAAAAAAAAAAAAAAAAAAGTCAGGGATGGCAAGGGAAGCACATACACTTATTTGCCTTCTGCTCTTCCTCCTACCCTCTCCACGCTCACATTTCCTCTTCTTGTTCTTCCTCATCCTTTTACTTCATCCCTTCTCTTGAATCCAGGACAAGAGAATTTCTTTTTTTTTTTTTTAATTGGATGAGTCAGTCTTCTTTTCCTTATTTATTTATTTTTAACGTCCTTATTGGAGTATAATTGCTTTACAATGGTGTGTTTCTGCTATATAACAAAGTGAATTAGCTATACATATACATACATCCCCATAACCCCTCCCTCTTTTGTCTCCCTCCCACCCTCCCTATCCCACCCATCCAGGTGGTCACAAAGCACAGAGCTGATCTCCCTGTGCTAAGCGGCTGCTTCCCACTAGCTAGCTATTTCATGTTTGGTAGTGTATATATGTCCATGCCACTCTCTCACTTTGTCACAGCTTAACCTTCTACCTCCCCATATCCTCAAACCCATACCGTTTTTATGCTAAGTTATATTCTACATGTACCTGGAAAAATGTTAAAAAGATTTTTAAAGAACTGCGCATCTATTTTTGAAGCTGATTTGCCTGTTCAAGGCTTGCTAGCACTTTATCCATCTCAGTGCTATTTCACTTAGTAAACAAATGCAGTTGCCATAATTGCTGCATATGTGTCTGTGTTCCCTTCTAGGTTATATGTTTTTGAAGTTAGAAACTATATTTATATCACAGCCCCTATGTATAGCACAATATCCATTGCTAATTCAGATTGTGCTTTAAGATATGAGACAAAATTTAAGACTTTTATTATAGTCATAAACATCTAGCAAACTAACCAGAAAATAAAAACTAATTTTCAATTGGTTGGCCAAGAACAAAAAAGAGAGGAATACCTAGTGCAAAATCATATCTCTAATAACTACTGTTGGATTTAGAGCACACACATGCTAACCTTATTTTAAAATATCTTCTCATCAAAGATTTGAGGTTGGACCTGAAAAAATTATATCAGAAGTGAAAATAATTATGTGGTCTGACCAGCGTGGATCACACAAAGTAAGTGTATACTATGTATAAAGTAGATAACTACGAGGTCCTGCTGTATAGCACAGGCAACTATATTCAATACCTTGTAATAACCTATAAAGGAAACGGATCTGAAAAAGAAATATATATATCTGAATCTCTTGGCTGTACACCTGAAACACAACATTGTCAATCAACTACACTTCAAGTAAAACAAAACAAAACAAAACAAAACAAAGTAAGTGTAAAGGGAAGTATAGTTTTATAAATTCACCTCTGATATCCAATGGACCAACTGAAAGACAACAGAAACTACAACTTTCTAGGAGACAGGACATGGCCAGCAAACCAGGCCGTTACCCTCGGTAACGGTCATACCTGCCAAAAAATATACAGACTAGCCTGCATTCATGAATACATAGGAATTCTTCATTTATCTGGCATTGTTAGGCAATGAAGTATTGTATGTTAGGAAAAGTTTTTTTAAAATGACAAATTTAAGAGGAGTTATTTTAACCTTCACTCGGTAATTTTCTTCTAAAATTAAGAAATGTATCTACTGGTGTATCTAATGTTTCCGTTATAACTAGGGGTCATCAGTTCAATCAACGTTTGCATGAATGATGCAAATGGAAACAAGACAGGCATGCTTACTGAAACTGAAAATGACATGGCACTGGCTGGAGTAACTGATGAGAGAGCAAGAAAAAAAACAAAAATGAAAACAAACTGTGATCAAGAAACAATCAGTCAAGCTCTGACTTTCTGTACTTAGTTTCAAAAAGAGATACCACAAATCCCAGCGAGAGACTCCAGCATCATTAGCTGTCTTTCTCCTTTGTTTCCACCTTCCTTTCCTTTTCCTTCTATCCTAGATTGTTCCAGGAAGTGTTTATAGCTCCTTGCAAGACAAATTCTAATACTTGCTTTCTCTCACACAAACTTCACAATATGTCCATGTGATAAATAGTGTGGAGGTAAAAGAGAATTCATCACAGGGACATCGCCTATGAAAATAAAATTAGAAACTAGCTTCTAAACATGAAGCGAGAAGGGCGTGGTGTCAGGCACTAATTTCCTTGCGAATTCCTCTCCATTTCTAATAGACGTTCTTCTTTATCAAGATCCCTTTTTATTGGTGTCCTATTCCAGACTGCTCCACTCCGCCCATCCTCATCCTGTAAAATACATTCACACTCTTTTGTGACCCTACTTATTTTCCCATTAAATAATCAATTATAGAACTGTCAGAATTAATTACAGAGTGAAATTAAAATACTGGAGTCACTTGGAGGGTTTAAGCAGCTCCACCAGAAAATACTGGGCATGGATTTAAAAGAGGCTGCGTGGGACTTGCTCTTGTCCAAGTTCTTTCTCAAGAAGTATCTGAAATAAGCCTAAATTCAGAGTTAATCAGACTGGCCTTCTTTCTCAGGTGGACTGGAATTCATTGGTCTTTCCCCTCAACTCCCTGATGTCAGTGGCACTTTCCGGAGAGGAGGTGGACTTCTCTGCCTACTGCAGAAGCTCAGTTCCCCCAGGCCCACTCCCTGTCTGAATCCCACACTTGAGGCCAGATGCCAGCCTTCCCAGAACTTTCGTGGTCTCCTTTCAGTTTCCGACCTGCTCAGATTGAGTCCCTCTAGACTCTTTCTCAGCTGGAAACCTGATCTTCAACCCCTTTCCCTGACCTCGATGGTTACCTGCCTACTTTAGGCCTCAGGTGCTTTAGCTATAAAATGATATATTTGTCCTTAATTCTAAAGTCTTCTTTCTAAGGCTCTACAATGTGGTGGCTCCTTGAAAATGTTTCTCTTTGCTGGTTTTAATTTTGTAGAGAATTAAAACCCCAGCCACTCTAAAAGTAAGTTACATTGGATAAGGAAAGTGTGCTTTTGTAGTTAGATTAACAGGGATGGAAGATGACTTAGTATGTTTTAAGATACTCATGATCCATTCTCGTGAGAGTCGGGGGAAGAAGGGGAAGAGAGTTAATAAAATACCAAACGATTGTGACAAATTAAGTTCACCAAGATGTAGCTGATTAGTTACTACTTGAATAAGCCACACAAATCCAATTCAAGTTGTCCTTTATTTTTCTAAGAAGGATCCCAGTGAACTGAGTCCCATGTTCAGTAACTCCACGTTCAATGGCTTAGTCTTTAAAAACTGTTATGTTGCTGGAAGAAGAAATATTGCCCATCAGTCCTAATTGATGTCTACCTATCACGCACATTTGGAATAAATCTATTACTTTGACTGATCTCAGTGTAATATATTCCAAAGGGGCAACGAGCACACGAAAATTTATGAAGTCTCCATCTTCTACACTGAAGTGTGCAATAAATTACGTATTATTTGGCCGTGAAATTCACAAGCCATAGAAACCACGCCATTAGCAATGTATACAGTGGTAAACAGCAGGTAATGAGAATGATATAAAACAAAATAGACTGTGTATGTTGGCACTGCTGCCAATAAAGCAATTATTAAATGCATTCATATGCATCTACGCTAGTTAAGCTCTTTGAGGGCGATTGCTATGAATTCTACATACCTGTCAGGATACTATATATAGCCCACTTTCTATGGCCTTTATTCAAAGACGCTGAGAAAGGGTTACTCTGGGTAAATTCAGACCTTTTCTCAATATAGAATTTGGTCAACATGCATTCTGAACAGCAAAATTTCACAGTATTTTCCTACACTAATTGCCACCTCAGCAAATGCAGGATTAAGTATAATGGATTATAAGAAGTTAGAAAGGAAAGATGGAAGAAAAGAAGGAAGGTAGAAAAAAGGTGGGTATGGAGTACTTCAACATTTACGTAAAGAGTGGACCTAAAACTAACCTGAGGTTTCCCTGAGCTATTAGCATACGCTATGGAAACTCAAATGAAAAAATAAAAAAAACCAGCAAGGGAAACTCAAAGATTCTTTGTTTTTTCACTTTACTGCATACACACGTCCACCTTAAACCATCTATATGCTTATATCCAATAAGAGAGCATTGTTTTGCAAGGCTATTTGGGTTCTATCAGCATGTAAAGGTCGGACAACTCAACTTTAGCAGAGTTAGCCTTCAGGTGAATAATTGCTTCTTTCAGGTTGCGAGCAGTTGAATTTTCCAGAAATGTTTCCCAAAATATGAAAACTAAAAGAAGGGTCCTAGGACAGCGTCCTTTAGAAGGTTTATAGTATCAAGGCTTTTGGAGGAAGAGTATCCTTGTTGATTACCAACACAATGATTCCAAGCAGGTCAACTTATGCTGAGAATATTATATAACAGAACCCACTTCACCTCCATTATACTGACAATGATCTTCCTTACTTCAACCTTGTGCTTTTTAGTAAAGTTGAAAATACGGAGCCAAGAACAGAGAGTGACAATACCAGAGACTCAGATGTACCTATAGGTGCCTTCAGACAACATCAGCCACCCAGGCCAAAGTCCTGGTTTAAAACATCCCAACGTGAATGAATCTCAAAAACCATATGCTGAGCAAGTGAAGCCAGATCAGAAGGGCACCTACTGTATTATTCAACTTACATGAAATTGTAAACTCGGCAAAAGTCATCTCTAAAGATAAAAAACAGATCCGTGGTGGCCTTGGGGTGGGAGATGGGGATACTTTTGCAAAAGCCTAGGAGGAAACTTTCTAGGGTTTTAGAATTGTTATCTATCTTTATGGGGGTGGTAGTTAAACAAATGTATACATTAATTAAAAGTCACTGAACCCTTGACTAAAAATGTCTGCATTTTATTGTATGTAAATGATACCTTAATAAGGTTGATTACAAAATGAACCAAAACCAAAACAAAGCAGAAGAAAAACCTCTCAAGACCTCAAAGGAAATACACTGTTTTCTTCCAGGGTACCAGATTGGAAATGAGGCATTGGTCTGTTCTACCCTCAGATCATCCCTAGGATTATCTAGTCTATTTTAAAGCACTAGAGTCCCCTATCAGGAAAACTCACCCTATGTTTAATTACTTTGATTTCTTCTCTGCCTCTTCTCCCAAGACAGTGAAGCCATTCACGGAAGGAAAACCAGCTTTTTCCAACTTTGCATCACCACATATTCTTTCCAAAGCTATTATTTATGGAATGAAATTTGGCTACACTTTGTAAAAATCTAGCTTTTTGAGCCTTACAAATCTTAACAGTTAACCTATTGCCTCCACTGGAATTTGGAAAAAAAATATTTTGAAAAGGAATAGCTGAGACTTGACATTTTTTTGTGTGATTTTCTCTTCCCCTAAGAGAGAAGTGAGTAGGAATGAAACACATACATAAAGAAAAATAAATTATCTTGCTGCCTTTGCATGGTTATAATTTATAGGAGGCCCTTTTCAACAATAATCTGTTATCAGAATCAATAAAATATAATCTCCATGAAGGCCAGGCCAGGATATTTGTCTCTTTTTCAGCAGATTGCAATACAAACCACATTCATGGATATGCTTCTTGATGATCTTTGTAATACTGTAACCGTTGACCATTTCCTCATGCCTCTTCACCTTAACTTCAACCTGGTTTTTCACCAATGACCTCACATTTCCTTCTCTATCACTTGGTTGTGGGCCTCTTTTCCAACTCCAACTCGCATTTCACTCTGGAACCAAAGGAAGACTCACACCTTCCTGCTTTTTAGTGATACCTCAAGGTCATTACCATATTGTGATCACCCTGAAGAATAGCCAGACAATTGTTATTTCAGAGCCATCTGACAGTTTGTAGCTCTAAAAATTAACTAAGGACCGCATTTGTCAAAAATATCCTAGTTTAAGATTTTGGTAATACAGCAACAGTAATTCCAAAGTCATTATGCTACAGTTGCAGATTAAATAGACTAGAAAAAGGAAGCTTGCCAGATGGTGGTTTACATTATCTACAGACTGTCTCGGTTCAAGGTTAACTTCCCTGGGAGAAAACCCATAAACCCAGAATCATCAAAAATAACCTGCACGTGCAGAGGGGAGACAGCTTTGCTTGTCAAATTTTACATTCTTTCTGATCTCTGGGCCCTGGTGATTTATCTCCCATGGAATGGAATAAGGAGGGGAACAAGTAGGGACAGTCCCTTCGAGCAGCGGCCGCATGCCTGGTATGTCCTTACCTGCTTTCAAGGCTGACTGCTTCCCACACATATGTTGCCTTTTTTAAGCCTCAAGCCCTCGATCCTTTGCTGAAATACAATAATTTCATTTCTATGGTTTTCAATACCAAAAACTCAACCTCCAGGAGGGCTAGAGTCTAATTTGTACTCCAAACCAAGTAGCAGTGCAGTTCACTACTACCGAGGCTGAATCCATAAAGACTTCAAGACCACGTCCAGAAGACAAGTTATTATATATAATACCGTAGAAGGTCTGAAACATAATTATCATATACATAGCTGGTCCTTCAGAGCTTTTTACCTATAACATGTTTCTTTGATGAAAGTTATTTAATGTACTGGAGATAACTGTGACTTACTGATCAAATATTTGAATACTTATACTTATCTGGGATTTCATTTCTGCTGAGAGAAAAAGGAAGAACAGGACTCACTAAAAAAAAAAAAAAAAAAAAAAACTTTAGAAATGAAAGTAAAAATCTTATCACACACTATGACTTTTGGAAGCAGCATAGAGGGGCAGTCAACGGTAAAACACTGGTGAAATAGGTCAACACTCTAGGCCAAAAATCCATTATTATTATCATCAGTGACAGTACCACAACTGTGCCCTTCAGAATTAATAATCACTCCTAAGGATCTTCATTTGGCACCAGATGATGCGTTTAAGAGAAACGCTCTGGGAGGTTTTGAATCAGACTTGGTTTTTTGTTAGCCAAGTTACAGGAGAATTTTTAAAGTGGGGGGACGGGAAGAAGGAAACGGACCAGGAAAAGAATTTAAGCCATCATCTATAAACCAACAAAGCACTGATAGTTCCAAACATTATGTCAGACACTGAAATGACTGATATAGACTCAAGTGGTTTATAAAACCTATAAAAAGACTACACCAGCAAAATCCCCATTTATCTGTAGAGTTCAGAAACTAAAACAAGGAATATTTTAGCTTAAAACCTTATCTCAAGAGAATCATATACACTTCACATGAATAAAAATACCTGAAACCAAACATTTTTAAAAGCTCCAATACCCAAAATATAAAGAAAAATATTAATCCAGAAGACTCAATCAATCCATGATAATCACAAAACGGCTGGGCAATCTCTATCTCCCTTCCACACTAACCATCCATCCCATGGAAGACCAAGGGAGATCAGACCTTCCAGACTTACCTTCCAGACCTTCCAGACACCTGGCTGCTGCAAAATTCTATGGAGACTCCTTGTGGAACAGTAGTTTCCCATCTCTTGTGTCTCTTCCTATCGTGATCATGCAGGAAGCAAGTCTGGCTGTGCTATTTCTTATCATTGTCTGTCACCCATCTGCAACATGATATTGTACAGATAAGGAAAAAGTAGTTCCCTTTCCCCCAGAAGGTTGAGGCTCAGGTACAGGGGTAATTCTCCTGTGCACCCAGTCCTTATTTAGGCCGACTCAGTGACTTCAACAGGCTTAATCATGTGATCAGGTTTGTTGCCAGCTGCGTAATGCTCCCACATCTGTAGATAGAGCCGCTCTAGGTCCATTGTGTATTGTTTGGTGTTGAACAGAGGACTAGATGTTCTCTGCTTCCAGACTTTGCCACGAAGTTTCTTCAGGTATTCTAGATCAGTTCCCAGTTTCACAGCTATGTCTTCATATTCTTGTCTATTTTTAGCAATAAGCTCACGATAGCCTAAACAAGTGAGCTGGGAAGCTGCAACTCGGGAAGCAAGAGTCTCTCCTGGCATAGTCACCATGGGTGTCCCTGACCAAAGGACATCCATCCCTGTGGTGTGTCCATTACAGAGTGGAGTGTCCAAGCAGACATCAGCCAGCTGGCCTCTCCGAACATGTTCCTCTTTAGGAGCAACAGGTGAAAAAATGATACGGTTCTGGGGAAGGCCCATATTTTGTGCATACTGTTGAATATTAGGTTCTCCTACTGCTGGAAAACGCAACAGCCACAGTACACTATTGGGAACACGCTTCAGAATATTTGCCCACATCTGCAAAGTAGATGGGTCAATTTTATATAACTGATTAAAGTTACAGTACACAATGGCATCTTCCGGTAACCCGTACTGAGAACGTGTGGTTACAATAATGGTACGGGGAACCTCCTCTCCAGTGGCAGCCTTAATGTTGATCTGGGTAGTTGCCAGTCCATTGCTAAGACTGAATCCATTAATTGTTATCTGAATTTGTCCTCTGTTAATCATTTCAATAGCTGCCTCTGCAATAGTATTCATAGGAATGACAGGCATATTAAGAGCTGTATTACTGCTGTTTGCACTGTCTCCTCCATCAGGACATTTCGTCTTGACAATCTGCACATCTGGGAGACTATCAAGAAATGCTTTGAGGTCGATGCCATTCAGCACAATCCGATTGTCATAAATGTGCCCATTGGACTGAAAATCGATGACTGCTTTCTTCTTCAGGTGAGGGAACATATTAGCATGATCACCAATAAAGAAAGTATGGGGCATATAAGCCAGTTTCTCAGAATACTGCTCAGCAACTTCAGCAGGTGAAGTTTCCTGATCAGTGATGATATAATCCATGAAAAGCACGCCACTGGTCCCAGGGTAGCCCAGCCACATTGCCTGAATAGGAGCTGGCCTGAGAGCAAAGAGTTCATTTCGAGCACCCCTGGTATAACCATTCATATTTACAAGGATGTGTATACCATCTTGATGGATGCGATCAGCTGCTTTCCCATTGCATGGAATCTGAGAAAGATCAATGAAATGATGGGCTTCTGCCATCACCTTCGCTCGGAAGTTTGTGCCATCATCTGGGCTCAGGGCATAACAGAATACCTCAAATTTATCAGGATTGTGCATGCCTGGAATAGACTGCATAAGATGAGAAGTAGGATGATTCCCAAAGTCAGAACTCACGTATCCTACACGCAGTCGACCATCACTGAGCTTCAAGTCTTTTGGATGTTCGTACGGTGGTTTGTGAAGGACACTGATCTCATCCAAGCAGAGGTTCCCATGGCTCTCAGCAATAGCCTTCCTGAAGCCATGAGAAAGAGGATAGAGCATACTATGATGAGGCTGCACAGAAGGCAACCTATTCTTCTCCAGCTGGTCAGCCACAATGCTGACCAACTTCTTCATTCGCTCATCATAGTCTGTCCAATCACAGACAATCTGCAGGCAATGAGCCAAATCACAATAAGCGTCAGGAAAATCAGGTTCAAGCTTCAGAGCAGTGCGATAAGAAGCAATTGCTTCTGGAATATTCCCTGAATACTTGTGAATGGAAGCCAGATTGCTGTGGGCATCCGCAAGTGCAGGGTTAATCTGAATGGCACGAATATAACACTGCAAGGCTCCCTGAACATCCTGCATCTCCTTTAGAGTGTTTCCCATGTTACAGTAGGCATCAGCAAAGGTAGGACTGATTCGAACAGCCTCCTTATAATGCATCAGAGCTTCCTGCAGTTTTCCCTGCTGCTGCAATACACTTGCTAAATTTGAATGGGCAACAGCAAACTCTGGGAAGACTTCTAATGCTTTACAATACAAGCGAACTGCCTCTTCAATGTTTCCCTGGTCTCCTTTGATATTGGCTAGGTTATTCAGAGAGTCTGCATGGGTGGGACACAGCCGCAGAGCTGTATTATAACAATCTTCTGCTTCAGCAACACTGCCCTTCTCTTCCAGAGCGTTGGCTAGGTTGCAGTAAGCATCAGGGAAATGTGGTTGCAATTCAATAGCTCGCCTGTAGGTGTCTATTGCCAGATCTATCAGGCCTTGCTCATAGTATACACAAGCCAGGTTGGCATGTACCACTGCATGATTTGGGCTCAAGCTTAGGGCACAAAGGTAAGCTGCCACAGCTCTGTCAAAAATCCGTGCCTCTTGCAAGACATTTCCTAAATTGATATAAGCATCCAGAAAACTGGGGTCAAGGGTGACAGCCTTTTCAAAGTGATGAATTGCAAGCCAAATCTCCCCTTGTGCATTGAAAACACAGCCAAGATTACTCCAAGCTACTGCAAAGTTCGGTTGCGTCTCCATTGCTTTCAAATAACATGCCTTGGCTCCTTCCAAGCGACCCAGGGCTTTGAGCAGGTTCCCCAGGTCACTGCGAACACAGTACAAATCAGGATTGCACTGAAGAGCAGAGACGTAAGCTTGTACTGCCCCTTCCATGTCGCCTGCTGCTACCAAAGCGGCTGCCAGGTTAATATAACCATCGATGAAATCTGGCTTGAGATGCAATGCATGCCGGTAATGCTCAATTGCTTCCTGCAACTGTCCTCTTTCCTTGTACACATTCCCCGAATTCGAATAGGCTTCTGCCAGAAGAGGGTTCTGTTTAATTGCCAGAGTACTAAAGTGGGCAGATCTGTCCAGCCTTCGACACTGGAAGTGTAGAGATGAAAGTAATAGAAGTACTCCAATATTGTCTGGCTCTTGTCTCCACAGCTGCATGCAGTGTCTCTCAGCTGCCTCAAAATCTCCTGCCTGATATTCTCGATGTGCCAACTCAGCTAACCCTTGGAAGGAAAGCATACGTTTCGTTGGTTCTGTGCTGTCGGCCACGTTGCCCACAGAAGACGCCATCTGGAGCTTCTGGAGAGAGTGAGAAAAGGGGGTAATTGAGTCCCGCTGCCGCCACTACTGGCAAGAATGTTTCTAGAGGTAGCAAATACGAGGGCAGCAGCCATACCACTGTTTTGGCAGGCTTAAGCGGCGGCGACAGTTACACGCACCGAACCTTAGGAACTCTGGTTGGTCGTCTAACTGTCACGCTCTTGAAATCTTAATTCTTAACCCTGCCCTCTTCCACCATTTTTCTCCTAATCAGGGAATAAAAATTACCTATACACTTGCCTTAGAAGAAATCAAAAGTCAGTAGTCCAAACACTTTTCAAAATTTTGTTTTCTGCCCAGTCGGAAAGGAAATACATGATTGACTTTACTTCATCATTCATATAGTCAATGTGGAAAACATTAGGGCCGTGAATTTCAATACAGTAAGATCAGAAAATTTTAAATTGGCCTTCCCAAACCACTAATAAGTAATCGATGTTGTATATAATGCTAAAATCTTAGAGACTGAGTTTGATATTTTAAAAGTTCTGAAAGGATTAGCTAATTTCTCTTCTCATGCCTCAAACCAGAGTATTACTTTTTTAAAAATAAATTTATTTATTTTTATTTATTTATTTTTATTTTGGCTGCATTGGGTCTTCAATGCTGCGTGTAGACTTTCTCCAGTTGCGGCGAGTCGGGGCTACTGTTTGTTGCGGTGCCTGGGCTTCTCATCACAGAAGCTTCTATTGTTGTTCCACAACTCTATGGGTTCCTTTTTAGGTCCTATGAAGAACCCTAGAAATTAATTCATGGAATTATAGGTTTTTGCAAAATTGTCAAAAGTGAGATATTTTCACTTCCATCAGGTAAGACCAGCGTCTCTTTCTTTGCCAATTTTCCTTCTATCATATTCCACTATGTTGGATCATATTGGAATGGCCACAGGCTTTTTTGATATCTGGCTAAGGAGATTTTCTTTTGTTCTGTGGTACGCGGACCTCTCACTGTTGTGGCCTCTCCCGTTGTGGAGCACAGGCTCTGGACGCACAGGCTCAGCGGCCATGGCTCACGGGCCTAGCCGCTCCGCGGCATGTGGGATCTTCCCGGACCGGGGCACGAACCCGTGTCCCCTGCGTCGGCTGGTGAACTCTCAACCACTGCGCCACCAGGGAAGCCCTAAGGAGATGTTTTAAGTGAGGCTATTATGTGATTTTCAGACACCACCATATGTAATTGACTATATACCATCCCATTACAGGAATAACTTCCAGTACTCATACTGACTACTCTACTGACTTAACTAGCACAAGACACAGAAGCATAAGGACAAAAACCACCTTACAATATAGCCATGTCTTGCACTTCACAGCTCTCAAAGCATGTGCGTTTGAAGAAGAAAAAAACAACTGAAAAGTACAAAACCAGAAGCTATTCTGTGGAAAATTATTTCAATCATCAGGCATGTGAAAGATAAGTCAAAGATTCAGTTCTCATCAATGCTTAGTCAAAACGGAAATTTTCTTCTGTCAAGAATATACTCCAGGGGCTTCCCTGATGGCGCTGTCGTTAAGAAGCCACCTGCCAATGCAGGGGACAAGGGTTCGAGCCCTGGTCTGGGGAGATCCCACATGCCACGGAGCAACTAAGCCGGTGTGCCACAACTACGGAACCTGCGCTCTAGAGCCCGTGAGCCACGACTACTGAGCCTGCGAGCCACAACTACTGAAGCCTCCGTGCCTAGCGCCCGTGCTCTGCAACAAGAGAAGCCACCGCAATGAGAAGCCTGTGCACCGCAACGAAGAGTAGCCCCCACTCCGTGCAAGTAGAGAAAGCCTGCCTGCGCACAGCAACGAAGACCCAACACAGCGAAAAATAAATAAATAAATAAATAAATAAATAAATGAATATACTCCATGAACAATGTGTGTAATGGAATGGTGTGAATGAGTATTTTATCAGAATCCCTGTAATGCACAAACCTATAGCAGTACTGAAATCAGTAATGCATTTATAATAGTAAATATTTATGAGGAAGTAATCCTTAGAGGTTTTCTCAAAAGTTAACAATGAAAATTAATGTGACATTATCAGTAATAAATTGTGAAGCTGAAATAAACTTTTCTAAACTATTAATAACTAGAAGCAAATTCTAATCAACCATGTTACAAGAAATCTATGTCTAAAAACTACAAAGTTTATTTCTTAAAATTTTATTTCAAAAATACATAAACTGTCATATGAGGAGGCAGTTAAAGAATATATAGCTAAAAGAGTGGGGGAAAAGTTTTATAGAGACACATCTGGCAGTAGTTCATTTTTAAATGTCATTTTTCTAGATTTTGTGACACCTATAGTATTGATATTTGAAAGCATTTAAAAAATTGTAATTTGAAGATTTGCTACTTCCAGGTAGAATAAAATATTTGGAAGCAAAACAACGTTTCCACTGAGAAAAACAACAAAAAGCCAAATAAAATAGCCAGCATTCAATCAAAAACTTCTAGACAAACCAAGAGATAGAATCATATGGCTAAAATTCTAAGAAAAGAACAGATAATACAAAAATATTTATATAAGATATTGTGTATCTTTATCAGGAAAAGTCTTTATCAAGAAAAGACTTTAAAATCATCAGAATTAATATTATATTTTATTTGTATATTATATTTATATATAGATATTTATATATTTATATAAAGAACTTAAAGATAAAGCCCTAGTTAAGGCAGTGACAATAGCAGTAGCAGTGGGAGTGAAAAGAAATGGTTATATTCAAGCATATTTTGTCAGGAAAAGTCCAAGATCAAATGTCTGACTGCATACATGGGATGGATAGACGGAGTTGGAAAAATCAAAGTTAACTATAGAGGTTCTAGTGAAGATGGGGTTGCCGTCACCCAACGCAAGGGGCTGCGATCATCCCCAAGGTTTAGGAGACTCAAAGGGAAGGTCATGGTCAGAGGCAAAGTTAATTGGTGGGAAAATAAGACTCCCAGTCTCTCCATCTCCTTATACCAGTTTTTTTTTTAACATCTTTATTGGAGTATAATTGCTTTACAATGGTGTGTTAGTTTCTGCTTTATAACAAAGTAAGTCAGTTATACATATGTCCCCATATCTCCTCCCTCTTGCATCTCCCTCCCTCCCACCCTCCCTATCCCACCCCTCTAGGTGGTCACAAAGCACCGAGCGCATCTCCCTGTGCTATGCGGCTGCTTCCCACTAGCTATCTATTCCTTATACCAGTTTTGTTTTTCTGCTCATATACGTAGCAGCATTTCATTCAAGGGGAATGTCATTGATCTGACTGGTCAAATTAAACAACATAGTTCAAGGCACATTTACAGTGGTTAGTTCCTCCACAATTTAGAAAGTCACATTCACAAGTTCCCTCTTCCTACGCCGTGGAACACATTGGCCATTCCTCCGAAGTTTCCACTCCACAGAGTGGACCAGAGATGACGTGAGCCCAGAACTGAGAGCTTGGCATGAGATGGTGTCAGCCCCACGTAGAGCTCTGGCATAAGTTATAACCCAACCCAGCTCTACAGAGAGCTCTGCATGGAATCCTGGGAGTAAACTCAGCCATAATAATGGGATTCTGTTTTTCATTTGCTTTTCTTCCTTGCTTAACTTTCCCTGGCCACTCTGACAAACAAACTTTCAGGCATTCCTGGGCCACTCACTAACTTTATTCCATTTAATGTCATCCAGATTCCCAAGAAAATTACTAACTATAAGGAGGGAAATTTGGAACATGGTGATTTTTAGATGCCTGAAATATACAGGTCATTGAATCCAGTTAAGTAGCAAATTATCTGGATCTCAAATATGCCAGTAGAATAGCAGACTAAGCTCAATTTAATGTACTCTTACTGGAGACAGATGTAAATTCTGGGTCAATTTTGAAAAAGTTAAAAGCACATACCTGAGATTAAAAGAAAGAAAGGAACACCTGCATGTTTCAGAAAGTAACAGAGAAATTAAATCCAGAGAAAGAAGAGCAGACTGATGTCTGTGGGTTCCGTTCCTTAGTATAGGCCTTATGTAAATAGGGGCTGGAGCTAGAAATCTAACATTACCTTGAGGCCAGGAATTTAGACTCAGGATGGAACAATATTGAGAAGTTGGTACAGATATCCCACAGAAATTTCATGAGGAACTGCTTAGTCCATTAAGAGGGCCAAGGGCGGTGGTGAGGAAGATTGATATCTCTTGAAAACCTTCAGGTACAGAAAACATCAACACCTCTGAAAAGTAGGCCTCTCCTTCCCAGCGTTGTGATGGCCAGGTTGTCACTAACCTGTAAGGCCCTGTATGAATCAGAAACTGCAAGGAGAGTAATTCAAAGAAAAACAGATGCAGGATGGGTGTGGCAATAAATCCTAGGACCCTATCAGAAACAAAATTAAAACCACTCTAAAGGGAAATTTTAACAAACCAGAGCAGATATATCCTAACCAGAATAGAATAATAATTCTCAGGAAGTTACTTTAGTTATTTAAGTAATATTCAATGCATTTCCATGGCCAGGCCCTTTTGAAGGATTCTAAAACATATACAAACAATTCGTTTACATCTTATATATCCCACCATCCAGAGCAAAATTCACTTAAGTACTGTACTGGTGGAAATTGGGCAGCACTATGGAGACAATAAAAAGGTGTTTACCATCAAAAAACGTCAAGGTAAGAAAGATAATGTCTAATTTTTAATTATCCTGTGGTTTATTGAAATCTTTTGGAAACCCAAAATAGAGAAAACCTAGGAGGCAATGAAGACTTAAATATTTAGAGATTTATCAACTCATCTATAAAAGCTTTATTAATCTCTTCTTTTAATACCATTCCGGAGAGGTATAAATGTGTCCAGTGATAGGGTTGAAGAAGCCTGAGAGAATTTCAATTGTTTACTATTCTTGGTCAGCTATTAAGACCTTTCAGGAGCATCTTGATTTTCATGGCATCATCCAACAAAAAGCAGGATATTTTACAGAAAGTCCTGGTCCACTTTTTGGCTTGCTTTTGTGTTTATGTTTTTGGTTTTCTCCCATTGGGCGGTACATTAGGCTACCTATTGCATACTCCCTCATTCATGCATGCATTTATTCAAACAATATTTACTGAGTTGAGATATTTAATTAACACCCAATAAATGATGTTTAGATGAATGAATGCGCTTTTTATCAAAGTAAGTGTAAGTACTGAGAAAAATTACAGAATGTATGATCCCAGCCCCACAAAAGTGTATAATTGTGTTGAGGATACAACATATGCTGGTGAAATAACTAATATATCATATTGGACAGTCTCTAAGTTCAAAAATGAGTTTTTATAAATAATCAGGGCCTAAGGAGGACAAAGAAGGGACAGTTCATTATGGGTTGAATCTATCAATACATGTACATTTCAGATGAGATTTGAGATTGACCTTAAAGAAAGAAGAGGACTTAGATATATGAACAGAGAACAAAAAAGGCATGGTGATAGCATGTGCATAGATAGTGGGGCCCATATTTATGTTCTTCATTAAAGATAGTCAGAGATAACCCAAATATAACTGTTTCCATGGGTCCATTCTCAGTATCCAAACAAAACGGCAAATCCTATCTTAGTAAAACTAATGAAAAACACAGTCTTTAACAAAGACATTGTGAAGGAAAGGGGGAGAGGAAGGCTTGCATCCCACAGCACACAACAAAACTTATTTAATTATTTGTTTCATTTTCTCCCTCTGAAAATTTCCTCTCCCTCTCTCTGTACGTCTCTCTTCTCCCACATCTGGCCACACTCTACCAGCCACCTTTCCAGATCTTTCCAGAACTCTCCATCCTAGTTTCACTATGCCACAAGTTAAACATCTCACAGGTCTCCAGGACGCATCCTCATCACTTATTCCACAAAGACAAACAAAGGACACTTCTCAGGATCACGTTTCTTGGAAGGAAGAAGTCACGAGGAGTGATTATAAATAATATAAGGTGGAGAGCAGTGACTTAAAATACCATTTTTCCTCTTAGAATGTGAATACAGGGAACTTTGGGAAACTAGAAAATCTAGAAAGGATTCATTGATAATTATTCATTTTCAATGAATAAAATAAAATGTAATCATACGGCTAAACTCTGACAGATTAACTTTTGAAAAGTTGCTTTCACACACCTTCACTATTGGGATGTTTGATAAACACATCTTTCTTCTTTCTTTGCAGATACTGGCACCAAACTTTCAAACAATAAGAACCTTCCCATAAGTCCCTTTCCAGGCAAGATTAAGGTATAACAATCCAAACAGATTTTTGAAGAAGATAACTGGTTGAAAGCACAGGAAAAGAGCTGGGTTGCTCTTTTTCAACGGTCACATAATGAGTAATGTGGGAATTGGTTTACAAAGTCTCTCTCCATGAGGGGCTAAGGTTAAGATTAGAACTTCTGAGGCCAGAAGAGCAAAATAACTACAACAACACACATATTTTCAAGAGCCGACCTTTGGATGTGAGGGATTGATTTTTCCCACTCTTTTTTCAGCAGCCCACCTGGTGTCTTTAGTAAATGACATAAGAGAATACAGTGTGGCCAAGAAGGCTTAGATTTCCTTAGCCCCAAGTCAGATATTCTCAAGTGACTGTCCACTCAAATTAAAAAGAGAGATTTACAAGAGGAAACTGGATACAACTGAGTGTACTTTTATTTCAGCCCTTTACCTGAATGTTTTGTTTTGTTTTCAGTTCTCCACTGAAGTTGCCTACATTAATATATTTTTAAGAACATTTCCTTAAGTTCAAGTATTCATTCAGTATATTCATTTACTATAATTGAGAAAAGCCAAATGACTTAGGCAAATTCATTTCTATATTGCCACAGCAGTGTATTGTGAACTAAATGACACCTGGCAGTTGTTTACTCAGATACTAACTCAGTTAGAAGGCAGAACAAGGATACCTACCCATTCAGGGAAGGAAAGGTCACTTAGCCTCTGTAGCTGTCTTAGGTCTCTTATCATCACAGTAACAAATTGAAGACTAAAAACCATACGATCATCTCAATAGATGCAGAAAAAGTTTCTGAAAAAATTCAATATCCATTCATGGTAAAAACTCTCCAGAAAGTGGGCATACAGGGAACATACCTCAACATAATAAAGGCCATATATGACAAGCCCATAGCTAACATACTCAATGGTGAAAAGTTGAAAGCATTTCCCCTAAGATCAGGAACAAGACAAGGATGCCCACTCTCACCACTTTTATTGAACAGAGTTTTGGAAATCCTAGCCACAGCAATCAGACAAGAAAAAATAAATAAATAAAAGGACTGCAAAATGGAAAGGAAAAAGTAAAACTGTCACTGTTGGCAGATGGCATGATACATAGAAAATCTGAAAGACACCATCAAAAACCTATTCGAGCTCAAACATGAACTTGGTAAATTTGCAGGATACAATAGATTTCTATATATAAATTTTGTATTTCTATACACTCACAGTGAACTATCAGAAAGAGAAATTAAGGAAACAATCCCATTTACAATCACATAAAAAAGAATAAAATACATAAGAATAAACCTGCCTAAGGAGGTAAAAGACCTGTACCCAGGAAACTATATGACACGCATAAAAGAAATGAAAGATGACACAAACAGCTGGAAAGATATACCATGGTCACGGATTGGAAGAATTAATATTGTTAAAATGACCATCATACCCAAGGACATCTACGGATTCAATGCAGTCTGTATCAACATATTAAGGGCATTTTCCACAGACCTAGAACAAATAATTTTAAAGTTTGTATGGAAACACAAAAGATCCTGAATAGCTAAAACAGTCTTGAGAAAGAAGAACACAACTGGAGGAATCATGCTCCCTGGCTTCAGACTGTGCTACAAACCTACAGTAATCAAAACAGTATGGTACCGGCACAAAAACATCCATCACTGGAACAGAATAGAGAGCCCAGAAAGAAACCCATGCACTTATGTCAATGAATCTATGACAAAGGAGGCAAGAATATGCAATGGAGAAAAGTCTGGGCTTCCTTAGGGATGGTTTCATCAATTAATTTGTTTTCTTAAATGGACCATACTTTTCCATGTCTTTGAATACCTTGTGAGTTTTTTGGTTGAACATTTGGCTTTCAAATATTATAATGTGGTGTCTATGGAAATCAGATTCTCCCACTTTCCCAGGGTTTTCTTGGCTTGGATTGTTGAAGGCTGTAGTAGTCTGTTTGTTTGGGGACCTTTCCAAACTAGTTTTGCAATGACTGTACTCCTTATCGTATGTAGGCACTGAAGTCTCTGTTCCTTTAGTTCATGTTTAGCTAATGTTTTGACAGAGATGTCCTTGAATTCCTGCACCTAAGACAAACAAAAACAAATATACACAAGCACATCCACATGCACACTCAAAACCACACACCTCTCCCCATTGTGCAGATTGCTGGATCACTCCTTCAACATTTAGCTGACCTGCACTGAGGTCAGGGCTCAGCCCATGGTAAAAGCTTAGAGACTCCTCTGGTGTTTTCAGAACATGCATCTTATCTTGAGTATGCTTGTGGCTTTCTTAATTTCTCTGGACACATGTGTACTTTTTGTATGTTCTAAGTTCCCAAAGAATCTCCCCCAACGTTTGCTCCTGCATCTTATGTGGTCTATTGTATTTCAATGCACAGTCTTCTGCCCCAGCCATCTGTGCTTTGTTAGTTCACCTTGCACTTTTTTTGAGCAATGACCGCTGCTTTTCCAGACTGTGTTCCAGGTTAGCTAAGACAGAGATAAGCATCTTGTGTCAGTCCTTCAGGTAGCTCCCAGACAGGTTAGAACAGATACACATAATAATCCGAGAGTACGGTCTCTTCTGCTCCCTCCTGAAGCAGGATTGAGGGTCCCATACTACGAATGGTCTGCTGCTACTTTAAGACTATCACTGCATTAAGACCCCACCACTTTAAGACCACCACTACACTAACAGTAGATGGGGCAAGGGCAAGTAAAAATGCCACAAAGCTTTCCTGCCATTTTCAAATTGCCTCTTCCCTGGTTCAGTATGTGTTTGGTTGCTGTAAATCTTTGCCTGATTTCAGGACTAAGAGAAACTCAAGGAACGCCACAACAAGAAACAATATAATCAAACTCTCAGATGCCAAAAGACAGAGAAAGAATCTTTACTCCCAAAGGAGAAAGAAAAAACAAATTTGTTACAAAGCAGGGATCCTCAAAAAGATTCACAGCTAATTTCCTATCTGAAACCACGGAAGCAATAGGCCAGACATATTTAAAGTGCTGAAGGAAAAAAACTGTCCACCAAGAATTCTATATTTGCCCAAACTGGTTTCAAAACTTAGGGAGAAATTAACACATTCCCAGATGAACAAAGGCTGAGGGGGTTTGTTTTACAACTTCCTAACACTGCCCGATGACAAATGCTAAATTGAACCTTCAGCTTGAAATGAGAGGACACTAGACAGCAACTCGAAGCTGTATAAAGAAATAGAAATCTCCAGTAAAGATAAATACATGGGCAGATACTATAGCCAGTATTGTGCTACTGGCTTGTAACGCTAGTTTTCATTTCTTACATGATTGAAAAAACAAATGCATAAAATAATCATAAATCCATGTTATTGGGCTCACAAAGTATAAAGGTGTAATTTGTGACAACAATAAGGAGGAGGAATGGAACTGTAGAGGAACAGATTTTCTGTGTGCTATTGAAGTTGGTTCCAATTCAAATGATATTGGTTGAACTTTAGAAGGGTAAATGTAATCTTCTTGATAACCACAAAGAAAATATCAATAGACTATATGCAAAAAGAAATGAAAAAGGAATCAAGAGTTCACTACAACAAAATCGGCTAAGCACAGAAGAAGTCAGTAATGGAGTAAATGAGGGGCAAAAAATGCATAAGACATACAGAAAACAACCAGGAAACAGACAGAATTAAGTTCTTCCTCATCAGTAATTTTTGAAAAAGTGGATTAAGCTCTCCAATAAAACGATAAATATTGGCAGAATGGACCTTAAAAACATCCATAATCCAAGTATATGCTGTCCGCAAAAAACTCACTTGATTTCAAGAGACACAAGTTGGTTGAAAGTTAAAGCACAGAATAAAATATCCCATGCAAATAGTAACAAAAAGAAAGAAAGAGAGAGAGAGAAAAAGGAAGGAAGGAAGGAAGGAAGGAAGGAAGGAAGGAAGGAAGGAAGGAAGGAAGGAAGGAAGATAGATCTGGGATGGCTATGTTAATATCACACAAAATAAACTTTAAATCAAAAACTATCACAAGAGGAAAAGGAGGCCACTATATGTTGATAACAAGTTCAATCTATCAAGAAGATATAACAACTATAAACATATATGTACCAAACATCCCCCAAATATGTGAAGCAGACATTGACAGAATTGAAGGAAGAAATAGAT
Organism: Grampus griseus; assembly: GCF_964374135.1. NCBI lineage: Eukaryota > Metazoa > Chordata > Mammalia > Artiodactyla > Delphinidae > Grampus > Grampus griseus. The sequence goes on along the minus strand of NC_139019.1, from coordinate 151,230,276 downwards.
AGTTCTAAAATAATAGTTGGAGATCAATACCTTGCTTTCAATAATGGATAACACATCTAGACAGAAGATCAGTAGAGAGGTAGGGGGACTGAATAACACATTTAACCAACTAAACCTAACAGCCATATATATATCACTCCACTCAACAACAGCAGAATACACATTTTTCTCAAGTACACATGGAACATTCTCCAGGAAAGACCATATGTTACGCCACAATACAAGTACCAATACATTTTTAAGAAACTGAAATCATACAAAGTATCTTCTTTAGCCACAGTGAAATGAAGGTAGAAATCAATAACAGAACCATTGGTAGCCATTTCCCATCATGCCTGCCACACATGATATAAAGCAATGAAGGGAAAAACATACTAGACCATTTAGAAAAGTGGGAAAGAGGACATACCATTGACACAGAGTGTGTGCTGTTTCCCGTTGTCAGGGATAGAAATAAATTAGCATCATTTATTCATTAGTGTGTTAATTTCTTGGTCAATCATTGCGCAGCCAGTGTTTCTGCCTGATGGGAAGTTTTCCTATACTCAGTGTTGAGTGGAGACAACCTTGAAAGGGACATTTAAAAGGATTATACTGTGATGGGCTTAGCAGTACCCTTCCTCCTATGCCAGTATTTAGGCTGGGGTATTTCCATGCAGTGTGTACAATCGTAGGCCCCAGGTCACCAGAATTTAGTTGGATTCGTTTTGTTAATACATTCCCTCAGTACTTTGTCTTTTATTTGACTGTTGCATTTACTTCATTCTTTATTATCACTGCGAAACAACTTTGTTTCCTGTTCAGATGCCAAAAAGTGGGTATCAATACCTCCTGAGTTTTACACATCACAGGTCTGTTTTACATATCAGAGACAGAGACAGCAACTATTTCCAATGACTTTGAGACATGCTTTGAACATGTGATTAACACGTGGAGTGTTGAAATGTGTGTCGAGCTCATTATACTTGCTCTAAAAGGTTTCAAACTGCAAAGATTTAAAAATCTTTATCTTTGAATAGTTTTCCTGTGCTGTCCCTTTGTGTCAGACTGTTAATGTGCAGTCTGGCACCTTCAAATAACATGGCTTTGTAACCAATTATTTACATGTTGTTTTATCCACAGAGAATCTTTTTTTTAATAAATTTATTTATTTTTGGCTGTGTTGGGTCTTTGTTGCTGCACATGGGCTTTCTCTAGTTGGGGCGAGTGGGGGCTACTCTACATTGTGGTGTGCAGGCTCCTCATTGCTGTGGCTTCTCTCGTTGCGGAGCACGGGCTCTAGGCGCTAGGGTTTCAGTAGTTGTGGCACGCGGGCTTCAGTAGTTGTGGCTCAGTGGCCCTAGAGCACAGGCTCAGTAGTTGTGGCGCACGGGCTTAGTTGCTCCGCGGCATGTGGGATCTTCCCAGACCAGGGCCCGAACCCATGTCCCCTACACTGGCAGGAGGATTCCCAACCACTGTTCCACCAGGGAAGTCCCCACACAGAGAATCTTAAGGTCAAAACATACAACTCGATTAACTACACTTCCTCCTGTTCACATTTCCCTCATCTTTTCTTCATCTTCTATGTTTCCTTGGCCCTGTTTATATTAAGTGCTTTTGCCATTATATTTGATTGTCTGTATTCCGGTGAGTTACCACAATGCTTTATGAGATATGGTAGGATATAAATGCATTTAGGTAATATATATATATATATATATATATATATATATATATATATATATATATATATATGTAGTTTGCTTGAGTGCAGTGTTTTTTGTTTTCTGTACTGAATTTATTAGCATGGGTCGGTATAAAATGTAGCATAGGTCAATATGTAATTTGTAAACTAATAAGGTCTTAAAAGTGAGGAATTAAGTCTTTTAAATTTAATTATTTATTGTAAAGAGCAGAATAGCATACATAAACAGGTGCCTAAGGAAAATTTGTATTCTAATATGGAACTCTTATGAACACTTTTTTTTTCTTCTAATGGTATGATAGGCCATTTGATTATTTCTATTTTTAATGGCTTTAACTTTAGAACAATGAAATATTTGTAAAGTTTAAAAAGTATTTTTCTTTATTTGATGCGGGTGGGATACTGGAGAAATGAAAGGTCAAACACCTATTGAGGAATCCATACTTGTCTATATATTGTGTACTTTTATTTCAATAACTGATTTAAAATTCCTAAAAGGATGCTATAATAAGTTATTATGCCATTTTACACACTGAATTAAGTGAATTTCACGGAGGTATGAAACTTGCCTAATGTTATCCAGCTGCCAAGCGGTAGGAGTGAGAATTAAATCCGGGTATACCTATCGCCAAAGTTTCTGCTCATCTCTTTACATCATCCACTTTTAATAGCCAATGCTTTCCTGCTTACAAATATGACTGAGGTTTCCAGACAGTCAACATTCCTTTGTAATCAGATAGAAAAATTACTGTTGATTCTCTAAAGACATATTCCTTTTCCATTAAGTGACTTTAGTTGTTCAAATGATACTTCCAGACAGTAGTAATCACACAGTTGGAGACTAAGAACAGAACTCAGGGATGTGTCTAGCAGTCAGTAAAGACCAACTGGGCTCACTGATGATACTTACAGTCATTTCCTCTAGACTAATATAATCTTATTAATAAGACCCTAATAATTCACAGTACTGCCCTTGCCTGATTGTTTGTTCTTCTCCCTCTATCACTCTCTCTTTCCCCATATTATTATTATTTTTGGCAATTTTTGGTGAATTAAATTCAGGGATTAGTATTCAGGAGTACTAGTCACAAAAGCAGAGAATCTTAGCTCACCAAAGGAAGAAAATAGAGAAAAAGTATAAATTATATGAATACACACACATACACACATGTGCCAACTATATGCTGCACTTCTCCAAAATCTATTCAGTATCTGCACATTTACTGTATATTAGCAGTAAGACCAGAAATGAGCGTAACGCTCTGTTTACAAGGCACAGCAAACAGACCCAAATATGGAAATTACTAGCAATGAGAATGGGGAAGAAAGACTACAACAAGGAATGTAGATGATATTTTTGTTTCCTAGCTATGATGCCAAATATTGAACTTTCAACTTGAGACAAGGAGGCCATAAAAAGTTGTATTAGTTTCCTAGAGCTGCCATGACAAAGTACCAGAGACTGAGGAGGTTAAACAACAGAAATTTACTCACTCACAGGTCTAGAGGCTAGAAATCTGACATAAGGTGTCAGCAGGATTGATTTCTTCTCAAGTATCTCTTCTGGGTTTGTAGATGCCATGTTTTCCTTTTGTCTTCACATGATCTTCTCTCTGTGAATGTCTGTGTCCTAATATTTTCTTTTTATAAGGACACCAGTCATTGGATTAGAGCCCACACATTTGACCTCATTTGACCTCAGTTACCTATTTAAGGGCCTTATCTCCAAATACAGTCATATTACCAGGTATTGGGGGTTAAGACTTCCACATATCAACTAGAGCAGGACACAATTCAGCTGATAATAGAAGATAAGAGTAATTTAAGCAAGTAACTATTGTTTACAGTGAGTTGCTTAAGGATATGAATTTACTCAAGAAAAACAAGAAGAAATTACATAACACTGTACGTTATACAAAGATATTAAATTAATCATCATAACATCCTGTGAGATGGGCATTAAATTAGACTAAGCAAGATGAAGCAACTTATCCAGAATTGTATAGTTGGTACTTTCCAGAATTTAAACCAGGTATTTTCCCAGTTCCATTCTACGTTATATATTCATTTCATTATTTGAAATGAATTTTGAGTCTTCATTTTGCTTAGTTTCTGAAGTTACATGGGGATAGAGTGGAGTTGGATATTTTCAGTGACATTCACACATGGGGAAGGAAATTGAGTGCAGAAGCTTCAGCAATGTTTCCATGGAGAACACTAACAACAGAACCAGAAACACCATTATCCTTTTGGTTCAGTGATCTTTCCTGAAGCACTACAAGAATCAATTTTAAGAAGCCCAGTGTTTTCCAAACTTTCACCAATGGGCTCTGTAGGGTCCTCTAACAGTATCGAAGAGACTAACTAGTTTCACATCCCAAGCCACTTAAGACAAGGAGTTCTGATTGTTCTCTGTGAGGAAATCAAGTGACAATCATAGCTGGTGATTTAGGATAGTTTCTTCAGGGCCCAGGCAAAACCTAATACACAGTAATAATCATTGTTAACTGCATCTTTGACAAGGATTAATCAGGTATCAAAGAGGTCTATAAATTGGGAGAAATTATGATCAAAGAGAAACATAGACCACAGATATTTAATTAATGCTCAATTTTTTATGAGTTTAACTTTGGTTAACCTAATTTTCTTTCTTCTAGACAATTTCCAATTCGTCTCCACAAAGAGACCAGAATAATCACCTTCCAATACAAGATTTATTGTGTTGCTTTAATTTAAAGCATACAGTGACTTCTACATTCACTCCACCAAGTTTTGCCAGGAGAGAAAAGGAGACGTGATATTTTGTCTTGAATTGGATATGCCACCATACTTGACTTAGCTCATCCTACTGGAAGCACTTTGAGGGCAGATTCTACAGTCTTGTCTTACATCCTCTACGGAATCAAGCCAAGGGAATCACACACAGTTACAGCTGGAAAAACATTTGTTCTGGGTTAATACTTTTAGCCTTTACCACCAAGACTTTATCACCAAGACCCATCTTTACAGTCTCTAAACAGGAGACCTTCTTGCCTTCCGTTTTCATATTGACTAGGAAGGTAAAGGGAAGAACTGAGAAGTACCCAAAGTCAGCTAGCAGCCAGCACAGATAAATCATCTGTGGAGATATTGTTTCTTTCAAAAGATATAAACATAAGAGGAAGTCCTAGTGTTTGAAACAACTGTGCATAATAAAATTCCATGAAAACCTAGAAATCCAGATGCAGATCAGTAACATATTGGTTAAATAAGCTGTTATGTTCATGCAATGGACAAGTGTACATACATTAAGAAGAACGAGATACTCTTTTCTATGAGATTCTCTTTTCACTGAACTCATCAGTGCTGCAAACACAATGTTACATAATACTTTTTCTTTAACATTATATCAGGCATCCTCATCTTGTCCTGCATTTATTGCCAGTGTTACTAAAGTCTGTCACTTACCTCTTTCTCTTTTAGACATATAATTTCTTCTTATTTTGGAAGCATTCATCAATTCCTTTTTTACTCTTTCTTTTAAATTACAAATGAATATTGAATTTTATAAAATATCTTTTGGGGGATATTTCAAGTGATTGTATACTTTTGCTCTCCTTTGACCTTGTTATATGGTAAATTATATTTTGTTATTTTATATTATGCTATTTATTATATATTGTATTCTGTTTACTAATGACATTTATTATATTATAATTTCATTATTTTTAAGGTAGCATTTTGTTTTAGATAGACAAAACAACCAGTGGAATAGGAAGCATCTTAAAATTAGATGCAAGAGCATAAGAGAATTGAGATTAAAATAAAATTCACGTTTTGGATCAGTAGCAAAAATTATTCAACAAAAGTGGGAAAATATGGCTATCATAGAATTACTAAATTCTAGATACAGCAACCAGTTAAAAGTTATAAAATAATGAAAGTGTAAAAGTATCAGAAACCTGGGAGACTTGAAATAAATTATTCATGAGGAATACCTTTCTAAGATACAAAGAAAAAAGGATACATTTAATTATATAAGAATTAAAATTTTCCTCATGGCAAAATGCACTACAATGGTCAGAAAACAAGCAAAAGAAATTGGGAAATATATTTAGAAATGGATATGCCTTCTTTACAACCTTTGAGAGAAGCACATGTTTCTTTGTCTTTTAACCTGTTATGTGGGTATTAATCTATAATGTAAGTGCATGGTTCCTTTCCTTTCATCTGTAATGTGAGTGTCAACATGGGGCACTGTTTCCAAGCACAGACTTTGGATGTTCCTGTACTGGTCCCATCACTGACCATCCACAAAAACTTACAAATGTTGCTTTACTTTCCTGGGGGTTAGAGTCTTAACTAAGAAATGGAAGCAAAATAGAACTTTCCCCCAGGGATGATAGAAGGTTTAAAGGAGTAAATATGTAAGTGACTTGGCACAGTGCCTAGCACAAGAGAGATCAATATAAGTACTTACCAATTTTTTAAAGAGACACATGAAAGAAATAAAATGTGGTGATTTCAATCTATTGATATATATTCTTGACATTAAACTACATTGGATGACCTAACTTGCTCGTGCTTTTTCTTACTCTAGTGAACTTGGGTAGCTAATATCATAGTTTAAAAGTTTTCCTTTTATATTTACAAGTAAATTTGACCTGTAAATTTCTTTTTCCTTACAGTCCTCATCTATTTTCAGTATTAGGATTATATAGACTTCATAAGATGAATAAAGGAGCATTCTTCCTTTGCTACTCCCTAGAAGTTTTTCTTTGTTAATATTGATGTTATCTGTTTAACAGAAGTTTGATAGAATTCACCTCGCAAATGATCTGGCCGGGTCTGGTATTTTCTTGGTGAAAGCTTGTGAACTATTGACTTAATTCCTTTACTGGTGTAAGAACTCCAGCTACAAATTTCCGCTTGTGTCAGTTTTGGTAAACTTTAGGAGCTAGGAAATTGTCCACTTTACAGAAATGTTCAAATTTACTGACATTTCATATATTCTCTGTTTGTACTCTCTGCTATAACATTGTCCTGATTCTTTCTGTATATTGTTTACTTATGTTTTTGTTTTGCTTAATCAAAGTTTGTTTTTTTAAATCTTTTCAAAGAATATTCTTTTGACTTACTAAATCACCTCAATTTTATACTTTTTTCTGTTTTATTAAGTTCTGCTCATATCTTTACTGTCTATTTTTCTATGTTCTCAGGGTTTATTGTTTTACTCTTCTGATGTCAATTAAAACACTTGGTTATTAATTTTAATAAATCTTTTGACTTATAAACAGTTGAACTTTTTGAAGGTTCCAGCTTAGTTGTACGTATCTAAGGGTCAGCTCCTCCTCATAGTTGCTGGCCTAAGGCTTAGTTCACCCTATAGCCATGTATATATTGACATTTTTTCCCCTTGACTTTCTGTGTTTTGCTACTTCTCACTTCTCTTTGCAGAGAAGCCCTTTGAAATACCCTTAACTTATTTTACAGCCAATAAGTCTTTAAAATACTGTGTATTTTTTAAGATAAATCAACTTATATAATTAGGCAGGAAATCTGACCTGCCATATTTTTAAAAACAGCATAATTTCACTCTTCTCCACGATTAATCTGCTGTATTACACGACCTTCGAGTTTTTAGCTTTAACAATGACATGTACTCTAAAAATGTTTGAAAGATCCTACCCAGTCTTTTAAAACATCCTTGCTCCTTGTTTCAGTTCTAGTTTTATGTATATTTTCTGCCTGGCACCTGATTATTCCAACATCTGATGGATGGCCTTGCGAATCTAATTCTGCTATTGATTGTTTTTGCTGATTCTCTCCACTTGTAGCTGATTTCTTCATTATTGTGTAAATTTAGATCATGAGCTCACGTTTAGCTAAACTTTATCTGTGGGAACGCTATAGGCCTGTGTTGAAGGTCTACCTCTCCAGAAAGGGTTTAGTTTTGTGTTTGGAATACCACCGATTTGGGAGCATTGTAAGTTAATTTCTTAGCTTCTGTTTGCAAGACCGCAAATAAATTTGCAACCCAAACACTGTGAACACAGATCTGCGGTTCAGAATTCTCAAGATTTCCTACCTGTTTCCTACCCAGAGCAGAGGCCAAGAGAATTTGCTCTTAGTCTCCCTTTGCCAGCAGATATTTTTTTCTCCTGGCACACCCTTTCATTAAAGGTGAAGCCAGGGATAGATAGCTTTAGTTCTAACTTCCCATCTAGTAGGGATGGAGTCTTACCTCCTGCCTCCCATGTGGTCATGGCCATTTAAAAACAAGTCTCTATACCAGGTGTGTCATTCAACTACGGCCTGTATTCCAAATCCAGACAGCTGCCTATTTTTTATGGCCTATGAGCTATGAATAATTTTCACGTTTTAACTGGTAACATTTTAAATGGTTACCTAAGTACCTAAATAATGTCCTCAATTTTGCCTCTTTGGTCTACAAAGCCTAAAATATTTGCCATTTGGCTCCATAAAAACAGGAGTTCCAGCTTCTGTTCTAAGCTATCAAGATCTTCAATCCACTCTTAATAGAGCTATAACTCTCACACATGGACCACCCTTCCTTCATGGGTACTGGAAATTTCGACTGCACACTTCCAAAATCAACCACGCACTTAAAAATAAGTTGTGTACATTTAACCTAGCATACCTAACCCTTTTCTTTTAGGAGAGTTTTTCAAGTAATCTTGCCCACCATATTCTTCAGAACTTCATTAATAATGGCAAAAAACTGGGCTTACCTGGTGGCGCAGTGGTTGAGAGTCTGCCTGCCGATACAGGGGACACGGGTTCGTGCCCCGGTCCGGGAAGGTCCCACATGCCGTGGAGCGGCTGGGCCCGTGAGCCATGGCTGCTGAGCCTGTGCGTCCGGAGCCTGTGCTCCGCAATGGGAGAGGCCACAACAGTGAGAGGCCTACGTACCAAACAAACAAAAAAACAAAAAAAGGCAAAAAATTAAAACAACTTAACATTCAACAAAAATGGGAAATGTTCATAACAATTATAGAAGAACATACAGTAGAAAACTATAAACTGTTATTGAAAGAGTGAGACATAACCTTTTATTCTTGGAGAACTATGTTTATTTAGGTCCCTTTTGTTTAAATAAGTATATTTCTGTGTATGTATGTATACAGTCATGTATTTATATACACATACATTATTTGTATGATATATTTATATAAACATATGAAATACATACCTATACACATACCTTTGATTTATATTTGTATACATACACAGGAATATCATTATATATTATATATTTATATACATTGAACTGAAAACTGGTAGTATACATATATATCGTGTATAAACGTGTGTCTATGTGCATGTGTAGAAAAGCAGGTTGAGAGATATGGAAGCATGAGTTAGACAGGGTTCAAGATTTTAAAAGTAGTTATGTGTAGGTAGTGAGGTTAAGGCCCATTTGATTGAAAATATTGCATATTTTTACATCAATTGTTATGATGACCAGATTCCTATGTAAATAAAATTATAATTAGCTATACATACTCGTATGTGTAATGTATAACCAAAAGATATATAGTTTTATATATGTATTATATTTATATTATATAATACAATTATACTAATACATTATATATTGTGTTCTATAGAATATATTAACTATAGTGTATTATATCAGATAATAATAATTATATATTTATATATTATGATATAATTGTTTTAAAATCAATATTACAGGATATATCATATTAATATTATGAACATATTAATGATATAAATACATTTCATTACTCATATATTTTGTCTATAATATATGCTAGGCAAAAATATATATTAATATAATACATAATTGTTATACACTAATATAAATATTAGTATATTACATTTATACATCAATATAATATTTAATATTGGTATATTTATATTATTTTTAATATATACATAGCTAATGCTCTTTAAAGCCATCTGCTACAAGTAGAATAAGACCAGGAGTATGGCCAAAGCAAATTGTAAAAATATTAGATTACTTATATTCATTTATATGTCATTTTCCTGGAATCTGCATCTGGTACTAGAGAGGACACACAGCAAAATCAACAAAAAGTGCCCAGGACATAGGATCCTTTCTTCATTGGAACCTCAAAGGAAACACAGTGCTATTTAGTCCCCCTTCAAAGAGCCAAGAGCAAACCTTGAAGCACCCAGTAAAAGCCAATTCAAACAAAAACGCTTTTCCACTTAAACTGGAAAACGTTAAGTTCCCAAGAGACCCCCTACATCAACCACTGAAGCTCATTTGGCAGTAAAAACCGAACAACAAGAAACGCAAAACAATAGGTGTTTTACCAAAAACACAAAAAAGCAGCTAATTAGTGTCTTTCCTGTTTGAGAGAAGGGGGTGGGAAGTGGGCAGAAGACCTCATAGGAAAGATAAAAAGAAAAGGAAAAGGAAAATAACAGTTTCCAGTTTGACACTCAAGCTGTCTTCTGCATCCATTTCGTCAAGACCACCAAGTCAATGTGGAGGCTTTTTCCTCCTTCCCTTTTCTTTTCATGAGACCGATCACAACCAGCACTGCAGATTCCATCCAATTAAGGAATGCTGTTGCCTACAGGTGTGAATGAGCTGTGAGTAAAGTACTGAAGTAGAGGACACCTAAAGTGAAACGATTTCATGAATGTCCACGTGGCTGAGCAGCAAGTTAACCTTTCATAGATGTGCTAAAGAAGAAGAGTTGGGTTTTATTTTATTTACTTTTCCCTGGACTGTGTTGAATGACTATCATCGACAAGTTCAGGCTACTTTTTGCTGAGGATTAATGCACTGGGAGAGCTGAGAGAACACTGAACAGTAGAGCTGTCTTTTTCTTGATCAGTTCACCTTAGTTTCCCAAACTCTAAGTCTTTCCCTAATTCTTTCTCCTTTTTATTGTAGTAAAATGAACATAACACAAAATTCACCATTTTGATCATTTTACAATTCACTGTACCATTCAGTGGAATTTACTACTGTCACAATGTTGTGCAACTATCACCACTGTCCAACTACAAAACATTTTCATCACCCCAAGAGGAAACATACACCCATTTTGAGGAGTCATTCCCTATTTCCCTCTCTTCCAAACCCCTGGAAACCACTAATGTATAATATTTTCCGTGTGTATGGATTTGCCACTGCTGGACATTTCATATAAATGGAACCATACAATATAGAGCCTTTTGTGCCTGACTTCGTTCACTTAGTTGCATCCATGATGTAGCATGTATCAGTAATCCATTCACTTTTATGGCTGAATTCCCTGATCCTGTTTTCTTCATACTGTTTGAATACAAAATTTAAAATAAGTTGAGAGTGAAGCTCTGTTTTAAGGGCACATCTACGAGGCCAACTCTTTTAAAAAAGGTGAAAATGGAGATATTGTTGTGAAATGATAATCGTTGAGAAGCCTCAGCCAATTTGATAATGAAAAGTTTGGGAAATGTTGCAAAAAATTATCTGCTTTATATTAAAAGCCTTTTAAGCAAGGATTCAGGAGATTGTCTTTTTCTTGCAGGTAACTTAAATGAGTCAGAAGGAAATAACTGCGCTTTAAAACAGATTTTGAAAGGATTCTATTTATTCTTAATAGACGAATGGGAGTACAGGTAGTTCACATCCAATATGGACTCCTTGTGCAAACACTGTTTATCGTTTTAGCCACCACTATCGAATTATATTTCTTGAGAGTAAGGCAGCTCAATTCCTGCATATTACTTTTTTTCCTGCATATTACTTTTTAAAATTCATCTATCAAATTATCAAATTCATCAATCCATTAATACAGTATAAACAAGAGATATTCATGTTTCAGTGCAGTTCAAATATCAGGTATAAAGAACCACCAGCAAGAAAAAGAATCCTATATCTCTTGCCAGAATGTGGTCAGCTCTGGGGTGCTTTGCTAGCTGAAACACACTTTCATTGTTAAGAGGATAGAGGCTGTTTAAGAGGGATGAGAGCCAAAAAATGTTAACTACGTGTATGTGTTAAGAACAGTGCTAGGTTATCTCATATTCTGTATCAGCCAAGGCTCACCATTTTACATATGTGAAAAGCGAAGTTAAAAGTGTTTTAGTAGGGCTTCCCTGGTGGCGCAGTGGTTAAGAATCTGCCTGCCAGTGCAGGGGACGCGGGTTTGAGCCCTGGTCCGGGAAGCTCCCACATGCCACGGAGCAACTAAGAGCATGCGCCACAACTACTGAGCCTGCACTCTAGAGCCCGTGAACCACAACTACTGAAGCCCACACACCTAGACCCCGTGCTCAGCAACAAAGAGAAGCCACCACAATGAGAAGCCCGCGCACCGTAACAAAGAGTAGCCCCCGCTCACCGCAACTAGAGAAAGCCCGCGCATAGCAAGGAAGAGCCAACGCAGCCAAAAATAAATAAATAAATCTATTTTTTTGTAAAAAAGTGTTTTAGTAACTTACTAAATGGCACGCAATCAGTAAATCTGAGCAAGAATTCAATCCCAAATCTGTCACACTGAAGTTTAAGCTAATACATGAGATTAATAAAAACAGCACTAAATTAAAAGTTCAGAGATATTTTTAATTTCATACTCTTTCACTAACGCTCTTTGGAGATAAATCATTTCTTTTATATGGGCCTTAGTTTTCACAACTATCATAGTTGGAAGCTTGACTAGATGATCTGTATGTAGTCTTCCAATTCTAAAATGTTCCACTCATTTGGATTCCTACAATAATTGCCCTTGCAATACATGCATGCTGCCACCAAGTAGCCGTACAGACTATTAGTTCCTTTTATATCCCTAGTGGGGAGTGCATTTTGACATCAGACTTACCGGTCAACAGTACAACCTGTTACTATAACTATAAAATAACAAAATAATCTGGTATTATTTCCTGTAAAGCAGAAGCTTTACATTGTCTGTGCATCATATCAGAATCACCTGTAGGTTTGTTTGGTTGTGTTTTAACATCTTTATTGGAGTATAATTGCTTTACAATGGTGTGTTAGTTTCTGCTTTATAACACCTGTAGGTTTTTAAACATAGAGGAAATCCATAACCCATTGAATGAGAATCTTCAGAGACAGGACATGGGCATCTGGATTTTTGGGCTCCCATCATCCGTATATTTTATTTTATTTTATTTTTTTGACTATGTACAGTATTTGTCACATCCTCTTGAATCTTTAAATGTTTCTTTTTGTTTTAAAATTTTAGAATATTCCATAATCTTCACCTACTTTTCATAAGGTGTTATCTGTTATGTTTATTCGATCTTGTGCTTCTCCTGGTTGTCTTCTTTTTTTCCTTTTTTTTTTTGGCGGGGGGGGGGGGCGCCTCATGGCTTGCAGGATCTTAGTTCCCTGACCGGGAATTGGACCCCAGGGCCCCAGCAGTGAAAGCGCCAAGTTCTAACCACTGGACCACCAGGGAAGTCCCAAGACTTCTGTTTTAAATGACTTTTTTTCCCACTCTAATTCATTCCTGGGATCAGTTTCATGTTTGAACGTTAAACCAACCTTGCATTACTAGAATAAAGCTACTTTGATTGTGATATATGATTGTTTTACATACCATGGATACAGTTTGTGCTTCTGTTTACACATTTTGCATGCATGTTCAAAAGAGAAACTGGCCTGTGATTCTATTCTTGTAATATTCTTTTTAGTTTTGACCTGAAGCTTATGTTGGCCTTATAAATATTTTGAGCAATATATACTTTTCTGTTTCCTGGAAGATTACCAATATTTCTTCCCTAAATATTTGGAAGAATTTACTTGGAAAGCCATTAATCCCTGGAAATCATTTTCTGTAAAGGTACTTAATTATACAAACAACTTTTGCAGTAGATATAGGTTTTTGAGATATTTTTTCTTTCTTGGGTTAGTCTTGTTAGCTTGCATTTTTAAAGAATTTGTCATTTTCGATGAATTTTCACATTTATAAATTATCATAATTTTAACAGCTTTATTGAGATGTAATTTACATACCATAATTTCAACACTTTAATGTATACAATTCAGTGGTTCTCAGTGTAACCACTAAAAGACTTGTGTAAGCATCACAACAATCCAATTGTAGATTTCTGTCCCCCCACAAAAAACCCATTACACATTAACAAGCTTTTTTCAATCTCCTCAACCCTCTCAGCCCTAGGCAACCACTCATCTACTTCCTGTCTCTACAGATTTGCTATTCTGGGCATTTCATATAAATGGGACCGTACAATATGTGATCTTTTGTGAGTGGCTGCTTTTACTTTACATAATGCTTTCATGGTTCATCCATGTTGTAACATGGATCAGTAGATCATTCCTTTCTATAGCTGAATGCTATTCTATTGTATGGATATTCCACATTTTGGTTATTCATTTATCCGGTTGTCATTTGAATTATTTCCACCTTTTGTTTTTAGAAATATGCTTCTATGAACATTCACGTACAAGCTTTCGTGCAGACATAAGTTTTTATTTCTCTTAGGTATATATTTAGTAGTGGAACTGCTGGGTCATAGGGTAACTCTATGTTTAACACTTGCAGGAACTCTCAAGCTGTTTTGTAACATGGCCGCACCATTTTACATTCCCACCAGCAATGTATGTGGGTTTCAATCTCTCCTCTTACAGCCTAGCATGTCATCTATGCTGGAAAACGTTTCACATGTAGTTGAGCAGGATGAGTATTTTACTGTTTGGTTGAGTGTTCTGTAAACATTTATTAGGTCTTGTTAATTCATAGTCTTGTCCAAGTCTTCTATATCGTTGTTGATCTCCTGCCTAACTGTTCTATCCATTTTTGACTGTGGAGTACTGAAGCCTCTACCTAATGATGTGCAATTATCTATTTCTTCCTTCAATTCTTCATGGATTTTGGTATTTTCTTCTTTGTTTATTTTGGTTTTACCTTATTCAGGGCAAATATGGTAAAGATTTTTGTATCTTCCCTTTCTTTATCATAAAATGTCCCTTTTCATAGCTAGTAACTTTTTTGTTTGTTTTAAAGTCTATTTTTTCTGGTATTAGTATAGCCACTTCAGCAATGCTTACGGTTGCTATTTGCATGATGTATATTTTTTCATCCTTTTACTTTGTACACATTAGACTTTTGAATCCAAGCAGTGTCTCCTATAGAAAACAGTTTTTAATACCCAGTTCGACAATATCTGCCTTTTGATTGTACTGTTTAATTCATTTACATTTAGTTTTTATTATTGATATGGTAGGATTTATTTATGTCTATCATTTTACCTTTGGTTTTCTACATGCCTCATGTTTTTGCTTTTTTGTTATTGTTCCTCCAGTTTCCTTTTATAGTAAGTAGATATTTTCTACTGTAACATGTAATTCCTTTAATGATTTTTAACCACATTGTTTGAGTAATGGCTGCACTAGGGCTTATGTAATACATCTCAGAATCTCTTCAGATTTTTACTAGGTTCATTCCAGATAGAAACAGAAACTGTACTTTTATAGAGCTGTATGCCTTCCCCTCTTTTTTGTTTTTATTACATTTATATATGTTACATACTTAACAACATATTATTATAATAATTACTTCTCACAAGCTTATTTTTTCAAAGAGCTTAGAGAAGAAAGTTGAGCAAATAAATATTTTTGAGTTTGTCGGGTTAATCTATTTACCATTTCTGGTTCTCTTCCTTTCTTCCTGTGGATTCAGCTTATGATCTACTGTCATTTTTATTCTAACACAGCTTTGTTCTCACTGCCTTCGTTGTGCCATATCATCAAAGATATGATATTTCTTTATGTTATATAGAGAACAATCCAAACATAGTCATATTGTTTAGGCACTTACTTTTTAAATTAGTTAAGAGAAGAAAGGAGAAGAAATTTGAAATTACAGTATCTTTGATAATTCCCTACACAACTGCTCTAGTCAGCATTCTTTGTTTTGTTCTTATGGCTTGAGTTACTGTCTGCTATCATTTGAAGAACTTCCGCTAGTATTGCTTGTGAAGCCCGTCTGCTAACAATGAACTCACTCAGTTTCTCTTTCTGTTTCTGAGTTATGGTGAAGTATTGATGATAAGTTGTGGAGTGGTAGGAAAAACTAAAATGCGATGTGCTGTATGATGTATGTTTCACTGAAGTGTCTTGGTCAAATTCTAATGATTTATGATAGAAATCACATAAAGCAAGCATCACAACCCTCCAGGAATGTTCTGTAGAATGCTAATGTTAATGATGAACATGTGATCCCAAATCTTTCACTTGTATTGACCTTATCTCATTAATTCTTCTCCCAACAATGCCATAACTAGAGTTGAGTTCTAAAGTGTACCTTCCTCTTTTCCAATAGAAATGGTCCCACAATTTCAGAAAGTTCTCAAAGGTGAAAAAGTGCACATGGCGTTTATCACGTTTGCAAATGCCAGTGAAAATGCTAAGGTAACACTGTCCAAAATGCAATATTCTTCTGTGAGGGCACCCAACTTTAAACAAATACACATATTCTAAATACAGCTTAGATCTGTGACATGTTTTGGCCAATGAAGTGTGAGCAGACATGATGGCCTTCAATGAGCAGCAGAGGCCTTAAATAGGCTTGTGCAGTTGGGCTCACCTCCTATGTTTCAGTGAACTTTGTGAGAAGACAGGGCCTGGGAGCCGCGGCCTCACAGTTGGGCTCCAGAGGAAGGTGTGTGTTACAGACCTCAAACTGACCCAAAACACGGAGCAAAACCAGCCATCTAGAGGTCTAAAAGAGAGCCACTGCAGCTAGCCAATAGGTCCAAGAAAAATAAATTCTTGTTTATGGAACTGAGTTTTGGGTCGATTTGTTCCAAAGCATTATCACAGCAAGAGCTGACTAACACAACATCCTCCAAATCATTGTTATGTAAATGGCTGCCACCATGCCTACAAGTAAGGCAATCGTGTACTCAAATTGTGAGAGTTCTTGAACTCTTGGTGCCTCTCCAACACAATGTACATGGCTAAATTTCCACAAATAAGTTCACTAATACTCCACAAAGATCTCCCTAAGCTTTTATTAAATGTAATGCAAAGTTCTTTCTTTTCATTTTCTGCTTCTACATAGTTAAAATGCTTTTTATCAATGTAAAATGGCTCTTACCTTTTGGCTTCTGTCGTGAGAGTCTTTTGAACTCTGAAACACTGTAGGATATCACCTATAAATGGAATCTAAAACATACAACAATTGAACGAATATAACAAAAAAGGAGAGTCACCGATATAGAGAACAAACTAATGGTTGCCAGTGTGGAGGGGGAGGAGGGGGCAATACAGGGGTGGGGAAGTGAGAGATGTAAACTACTGGGTGTACGACAGGCTCAAGGATGTATTGTACAACACAGGGAATATAGCCAATATTTGGTAATAACTGTAAATGTAAAGTAACCTTTAAAAAGGATATAAAAATTTTTTAAAAAAGAAATCATACTTAAAATTCGAAACAATTTAAATGTCCATCAACAGGAAAATGCACATATAAATTATTGTATTTCCCTACATGGGAATCCTACGTAGCGAGGAAAGTACATGATCTAGACAGATCTTTACGTGTCAGCATGGATGAACCTAGCAAAGATAACGCTAAATAAAGCAAGTAACAAGAGAAAACAAAATAGAATACGATATGCAGTTTAAGAATACTTAAAAATGTAGCCTACATAGAAAGACATCCATGCCACTGATGGAGACCAAGTTCAGAAGAGTGGTTACCCAGGATCAGCTGGGGAGTGGTTGTGTTTGGGAAAGTGGTCACACCAGAGACTCTTCAACAGGAATGGTAATGTTTCACTTCACACGCTGGCTGGAGGACGGAGGAGTGTCTGCGATGTTATAATGTGAGCACGCTACATGTAAAAGCCATTGCTGACCACATCTAGGGGAACTGATGCGTGGGAGCTGGTAGTGGGTGGAGGCATCCAGAAGGTGGTGGTAGAAGAGGAACGTTGTACACGTAACGCCTAAGGCCTGAACAGAGGACGACCACCGCTCTAGAAACTGGACACAAATCCAACTTCTACGGCCAATCTTAGAAGACAAACTGAGGCATGTTTAAAATTTTAACACTTTATGTGCGCAAAAATAGATTCAATTCACGCACCACAAAGCGGAAGAGGTGAGGAGCACTCCAGCCACAGGAGCTGCAGAGATGTTTATTTTAAAAGGGCAGAAGCAAAGCAAGGAAACGAGTGATTTGCTATGGCTTTAACGCCTAGTTGGTGGTTTGTGACTGGGTGTCCTCAGCGGTGTTCCTCACCCTGAGGCGCTGACAGGCTTAGATTTGGGTTGGTTTAAGTGGGCGGCCGCATCGCTAGAGCCACCGCAGGCTAACGGCCTCCTTGCAGGGTTAATTTACTAACACCAATTGTCTGAGTCCTTCCTCTTCCTCAGTCACTTCACTTCCTACGCCTCACTTTCTCTTCTGCAAAGTGGATATTCAGTAGTAAATTCTCTGTGGAGGTGTCAGTACAAAACAAAGTGATTATTAGGAACCACGATCATGTCCTGAATGCACGGAACACGTCACCGTTTGCCAACCACCGTGTCAAGTCAGCAGAAACGACAGAAATTAAGAGCTCTCCGCAGAAATTCACACACCTGTGCACCAGGTAAGGGACCACAGGCAGACGTTCTCTCAGCCTTTCCTGTGTCCCTCACGGAGTTCAAGCTCTCTCCTGGGCGGGGCGAGCACAGACACTTTGCGGGAGTTTAACTACTTTTAAAATGCGCTGATACAACCAGTCTCACTTTTGTTTGGATCAATCAGCAAACGCTTTTTGGAAACCCCAAATTCTCCACACCTCCTACCTTTCGCGCTGCCATAGGCTCAAAGCTGCCGACACCGCTCCTCAGGCCGCGTCGTCAGGAGAGGCGGGTCTGCGTGCTGCTCCTCAAGCCGCGTCGTCAAGGGAGGCGGGTCTGCGTGCGGACGCACGGCGAGCGCGCAGAAGTCCTCGAGCCCCGCCCCCACGGGCCCGCCCGGAGGCTTAAACCGCAACCCCGCGGCTCGGGAGGGCGTTGATGCCCGCGCCAACACCAGGCCGCGCGTGGGCTCCGGAGCGCGGCATGGAGGGCCCGGCCTAGCTGGGGCCCGTGGCCCTATGTCTTCGGGCCGCAGCCGCCGGGCGGTGGGCGCCCGAGGGGCCGGGAGGCGAGCCGGGACCCACAGGAGGATGTGGGCATCCTGTCTGCAGCCAGCGTCCCCGAGGCCGCGCTCAGGCCATGAACACTCGGTGAAGCTGCGCCCGGACAGCGCGGCCGACTCCTTCTCGCGCTCTGAGGACCTGTGCGCGCTGCAGGACTCGGTGCCTCTGCCCTCCGTGCGGGCTTCCCTGAGGGAGGGCCTGCTGGACTTAACGCCTTCTGCCTCCGCGGGTAGACTGGGCGCCGCTCCTGAGCACCCTCTGCCCCTGATCTGTATCCAGAGCTTCTTCCAGCCACGGCTTGTCGAGACAGGTTTGTACTTCCCGCTTCCAGGGGCCCTCGTGTGGGCGCTGAGAAGCGGGGTTTTAAATGGTTAACAGTGGAGGGTGGGCACTAGAACCGGTGCCCAGTGCCCGGGTGTGCCTGCACTAGATGGGGCGTGCGGCCTAGGACTCCTGCCAGCTCGGTGACCCCGGCCGAGTGCCTTAAGGCTTCAAGGTCTCAGTGTTCTCATCTGTAGCATGGGCTTCACAGGACCCAGCCTCTGTGGCGGTTACAAGGATGCACTGTGTTAATGCTTCTAGACTCTACAAAGTAGAACACTTAGCACAGTTTGGAGCATCGTTAATTGTTGCACAGATGTTACCTGGTCTGTTGAATGACTTTGCCTGGTACGCACCAAAGCGATTAGGAAATGGATATATCCCAGCTTCATTTCCTTTCCATTCAAACAGGGCTCAGGAAAAAAAAATTTTTTTCCAATAGGTGTATCATATATAGTGGAAAGAGCACCGGTGTCAAGGCAGCTTAGGGTTTGAATTCCAGGGCTGATGCTCTCTGTGGCCTGGACAGGTTTCTTTTGCACTACAATCCCCACACTTGTAAAATGACATTAAAAACCACTCTTTCTGTGGGTTCTTAGAATTAATTAAGCAGGTTATGTGTGTAAAGTATCCTGGCACTTGAATGAGTTGTCAGAACCAAGGGCTGCTGGAGACGATGCTTCTGCCCTAGGTAATCTTCCCTTCTGCTGGGCAGCAAGTAAACACAAGCACAGGAGTCAGTGCTCTGGAAGAAGTGAGTTCTGCTGCTACAGAGCACAGAATCTCTTTTTTCTTTGATTTAATTTTTATTCTATATTGGAGGATAGTTGATTTACAATGTTGTGTTAGTTTCAGGTGTACAGTAAAGTGATTCAGTTATACATATATCCATTCCTTTTCAGATTCTTTCCCCGTACAGTTTGTTACAGGATATGGAGTAGAGGTCCCTGTGCTATGCAGTAGGTCCTTGTTGATGATTTTATATATAGTCGTGTGTATATGTTAATGCCAAACTCCTAATGTATCCCTCCCCGCCATCTTTCCCCTTTGCAGAGCACAGAAACTTGGAAGGGAAAGTTCAGGGTAGGATTCTTGGAGGAAGTGCCATCCTTTCTAAGGATATGTAGAAGCTCCTGGGGTGGCAGGAGAAAGCAGTGTGTGTTGAAGTTTGAGAAATGTAAGAAAATATGGCAAAACTAATGTACAGGGCTGGAACTCAGGGTTTGGGAAAGAAATGAGAGTTAATACTGAAAACTTAGTGGGGCCCAACAGAAAGGCGCCTTGTTTGTCCTGTCAGAAGTTTGGATGTTTATCCTGAAGGCTGCGGGAAACACCAAAGAACAGTGATTTGGAATTCTGGTTTAGAGGCTCACTTGGACCTCCATGTGGAAGGCAGTTGATTGGGTGCTGGGTGAATTGTAATCTAAGGGTCCCACTTAAGTTATAAAAGGTGGGACCGGGTTTTGCAGATCTGAGAGAGAATGGGTGAGGCCTGGTGACCAGTTAGAAAAGGGAGGGCAGCAAGCGTGGGTGACAGTTTACAGCTGCATCTTTTTGAGAGATACAGAGCACAGTAGAAAGGGATTGGGGGTGGCGAGAGGATCTTCCTTCATCTTCAGTGCTTTAGAGGGGCCTGGTAGAGAGGTCTGGGCCCAAGGTACAGATGTGGGCTTTTGGGAGGACAGGTGTTTGAAGGCATGGTAGAGACTTAGGTTATCCACAAGAATATCCAAAGAATCATAGGTCTGAGAGTTTTTTTAAGTGGGTATATTTGAGGATGTTTATAAGCTGAGAGAAAGTAGCCAACAGAGGAAGGGTGTAAAGATCTAGGAGAGGAAGTGATTGTTCATTTGTTTGTGAAAAGCTGAACACTTATCGTGTGCCTGGCCCGTTTCTAGGATCTGGGGTTCACACCATCTGTTATCTCTTCTGCAAGGACAGTTCAATTCATCCCCTGGTGAACAGAAGTCAGATTATTCTTTGCACCCCATTCAGATGTAAGAACTGTTTTGTACCTCTGAAGGGAAGCAAGCTGTATCCTTTGGTCACCTGCTGATGATAATAGCATTGGCTGAGACCTGACCATTTACAACGAAGGCACTTCTGTAGGTAATAAGTTCCAGGAGGGCCCGAACTGAGTATGTCTGTTTCAGCATTTAGCATGGTTTAGCATCTGAGAGGCCGGTACATTATTGGCATATAGTAGACTTAAAAATGAACATTTGTGGATTGTCTGAATGAGTGGATTTGTGTGATTCACATCCTATTTGCAGGTCCTATGCGCTGCAATGGATTTTCAGTGTCAGGTTGTGACAGTATTTATGACGGGGATTGGCATTGTTCCGTATCTAATGGATAAAGATTACACATGAAAGGACTTTACAGTGACATCTCAAAAGCCTCATAGGAATTACTTAACAAAAAAATAAAATTGGATTCTGTATAATTTTTAATTTGTAAGCTGGCCAGAACACTGGTATTTCAGCCAGTCCTCTGGTAGTTCCGATGACGTCCCCATGATCACCCAGGCATAATCAGAATGGCTTTAGGATTTGAGAGCCAAAATGTTCCTCAGTATTTACGGCTTTGCTAGTCCATTTAAGAAAATGGACTATTGAAAAAATAGCTTCAGACACAATATGGCATTTTATGATTTAGCATGAAATCTGAGAAATATAGAGGTTATCGGAAGCCTGCAATGGTAAAGTTCCCTCTGCTATTGAAGTTATTGTCTTTAAACAAAGATTCTACATCACTAATGCTATATATATATTTTTTATGATATTCAGGTTAATTTCCTGTTCTCTCTAAGGAAGTAATTGGTTGCTTGGTATGAGAGATGGTGTGGCTTCCAAAGGTGAAAAGTATTATTTTGTTGTAATTTCCGGCTACCTAAGGATGGGAGAGGCCCAGGACACTGCAGTCAGTATATTATGTGGAGCAGGTTATATTGTGGTTTATTTATGAACTTTTACATGTTTATTTTCTTTTTTGCGGTACGCGGGCCTCTCACTGTTGCGGCCTCTCCCGTTGAGGAGCACAGGCTCCGGACGCGCAGGCTCAGCGGCCATGGCTCACGGGCCCAGCCGCTCCGCGGCAGGTGGGATCTTCCCGGACTGGGGCACGAACCCGTGTCCCCTGCATCGGCAGGCAGACTCTCAACCACTGCGCCACAAGGGAAACCCACATGTTTATTTTCTATGCAAGTTTGTGTGCTCCTTTTTGAGTTTTGGTAGATAAGTGTTTTGTAACTTTGGAATACTTGGAGTTTTATATATATATATATATATATATATATATATATATATATATATAACTTATATATATATATATTTTTAACGTAGTAGTTAAAGCCGTGGAGAGTGTACTAGTCTACCTAGGTTCAAATTCTGGCTTTACCCTATGAATTCCCTGTGGCTTCCTCTGCTCACCTATTAAAATGGAGGATAATAAGACTGCTGTGGTGAGTTACTTACTAAGTGCTATTTAAGCATTTGCTATAATGATCCTGTATACTCGAAGGCAAGGAACTTGCCCCTTGATTGTCTCTGTATTCCTATTGTTTAAGAATTCCTAGTGCTTTCCTAGTGCATTGTCTTAGGATAGAGATAGCTCAGTATAGTTCTTCTCACTATAAAATACTGTTACGTTGAAAGTTTTTGCTTGTGTACTAATAATCTATGACATATCTGCTGAGGACAAGGAAAGGAATAGTTTTAAAACTGCAATGGATAACAAAAGATTGTATGATGTAATGCCTTTATTATGTAATTATAAAACTAACAAATGATCATGGTAGAAAATTTGAAAAACTCCTAGACAAAAGAGAGGTCAGCAAAATTTGGAGTAACTTTCAGAGTGTAGAGTTGTCCATGAATATTAGTGCTTTCATATTTTCCAGGACTTTAAGTAGACTCTGCTTCTTAAGAGTCTATTCATGATATTTTACTTTAATGATGTTTTCATCATGAGGACACACACACACAGAAATCTGTCAAAAAAAAAAAGGCATGTAAATCACTGATGTTTCAGATAGCCACATGAAATAAAGTGAGAAAGGTCAACCAGCTGAAAGAATGTGGAGTAGCATCTCCTTAATTGCTTACATAACTCTGATAATTACCTCTTTGTGGATAAAGTAATTAATGGGGAATCTAATTCAAGAAAAATGTATGAACTTCAAGCCTTCTCAAAGCCAAGTATTTCTTTCCACAAAAGGTTACTTTCCACGGCCATTCTTCCTTATTACCAGACAGGGAAAGAGTATTGTATGGCAAAGGATCTTCCTGAAGGAGCGTGCTTCCCACACTGATTGTCATAAATGACTTTGGAATTACTGTTGCTGTATTACCAAAATCTTAAACTAGGATATTTTTGACAAATGCGGTCCTTAGTTAATTTTTAGAGCTACAAACTGTCAGATGGCTCTGAAATAACAATTGTCTGGCTATTCTTCAGGGTGATCACAATATGGTAATGACCTTGAGGTATCATTAAAAAGCAGGAAGGTGTGAGTCTTCCTTTGGTGCCAGAGTGAAATGCGAGTTGGAGTTGGAAAAGAGGCCCACAACCAAGTGATAGAGAAGGAAATGTGAGGTCATTAGTGAAAAACCAGGTTGAAGTTAAGGGGAAGAGGCATGAGGAAATGGTCAACTGTTACAGTATTACAAAGATCATCAAGGAGCATATCCATGAATGTGGTTTGTATTGCAATCTGCTGAAAAAGAGACAAATATCCTGGCCTGGCCTTCATGGAGATTATATTTTATTGATTCTGATAATAGATTATTGTTGATAAGGGCCTCCTATAAATTATAACCATGCAAAGGCAGCAAGATAATTTTTTTTCCTTTATGTATGTGTTTCTCATTCCTACTCACTTCTCTCTTAGGGGAAGAGAAAATCACACACACAAAAAATGTCAAGTCTCAGCTATTCCTTTTCAAAATAATTTTTTTCCAAATTCCAGTGGAGGCAATAGGTTAACTGTTAAGATTTGTAAGGCTCAAAAAGCTAGATTTTTACAAAGTGTAGCCAAATTTTATTACATAAATAATAGCTTTGGAAAGAATATATGATGATGAAAATTTGGCAAAAGCTGGCTTTTCTTCCGTGAATGACTTCACTGTGTTGGGAGAAGAGGCAGAGAAGAAATCAAAGTAATTAAACATGGGGTGAGTTTTCCTGATAGGGGACTCTAGTGCTTTAAAATAGACTAGATAATCCTAGAGATAATCTGAGGGTAGAACAGACCAATGCCTCATTTCCAATCTGGTACCCTGGAAGAAAACAGTATATTTTCTTTGAGGTCTTGAGAGGTTTTTCTTCAGTTTTGTTTTGGTTTTGGTTCATTTTGTAATCAACCTTATTAAGGTATCATTTACATACAATAAAATGCAGACATTTTTAGTCAAGGGTTCAGTGACTTTTAATTAATGTATACATTTGTTTAACTACCACCCCCATAAAGATAGATAACAATCCTAAAACCCTAGAAAGTTTCCTCCTAGGCTTTTGCAAAAGTATCCCCATCTCCCACCCCAAGGCCACCACGGATCTGTTTTTTATCTTTAGAGATGACTTTTGCCGAGTTTACAATTTCATGTAAGTTGAATAATACAGTAGGTGCCCTTCTGATCTGGCTTCACTTGCTCAGCATATGGTTTTTGAGATTCATTCATGTTGGGATGTTTTAAACCAGGACTTTGGCCTGGGTGGCTGATGTTGTCTGAAGGCACCTATTGGTACATCTGAGTCTCTGGCATTGTCACTCTCTGTTCTTGGCTCCGTATTTTCAACTTTACTAAAAAGCACAAGGTTGAAGTAAGGAAGATCATTGTCAGTATAATGGAGGTGAAGTGGGTTCTGTTATATAATATTCTCAGCATAAATTGACCTGCTTGGAATCATTGTGTTGGTAATCAACAAGGATACTCTTCCTCCAAAAGCCTTGATACTATAAAACTTCTAAAGGATGCTGTCGTAGGACTCTTTTAGTTTTCATTTTTTGGGAAACATTTCTGGAAAAATCAAATGCTCACAACCTGAAAGAAGCAATTATTCACCTGAAGGCTAACTCTGCTAAAGTTGAGTTGTCCGACCTTTACATGCTGATAGAAGCCAAATAGCCTTGCAAAACAATGCTCTCTTATTGGATATAAGCATATAGATTGTTTAAGATGGACGAGTATATGCAGTAAAGTGAAAAAACAAAGAATCTTTGAGTTTCCCTTGCTGGTTTTTTTTATTTTTTCATTTAAGTTTCTATAGCCTATGCTAATAGTTCAGGGAAACCTCAATTTAGTTTTAGGTCCACTCTACATAAATGTTGAAGTACTCCATACCCACCTTTTTTCTACCTTCCTTCTTTTCTTCCATCTTTCCTTTCTAACTTCTTATAATCCATTATACTTAATCCTGCATTTGCTGAGGTGACAATTAGTGTAGGAAAATTGAAAGCACTGTGAAATTTTGCTGTTCAGAATGCATGTTGACCAAATTCTATATTGAGAAAAGGTCTGAATTTACCCAGAGTAACCCTTTCTCAGCGTCTTTGAATAAAGGCCATAGAAAGTGGGCTATATATAATATCCTGACAGGTATGTAGAACTCATAGCAATTGCCCTAAAGAGCTTACCTAGCATAGATGCATATGAATGCATTTAATGATTGTTTTATTGGCAGCAGTGCCAACATACACAGTCTGTTTTGTTTTATATCATTCTCATTACCTGCTGTTTACCACTGTATAATGGTAATGGTGTGGTATCTATGGCTTGTGAATTTCACGGCCAAATAATATGTAATTTATTGCACACTTCAGTGTAGACGATGGAGACTCCATAACTTTTCATGTGCTCTTTGCCCCTTTGGAATGTATTACACTGAGATCAGGCAAAGTAATAAATTTATTTCAAATGTGCGTGATAGCTAAACATCAATTAGGACTGATGGGCAATATTTCTTCTTCCAGCAAGATAACAGTTTTTAAAGACTAAGCCATTGAACATGGAGTTACTGAACATGGGACTCAGTTCACTGGGATCCTTCTTAGAAAAATAAAGGACAACTTGAATTGGATTTGTGTGGCTTATTCAAGTAGTAACTAATCAGCTACATCTTGGTGAACTTAATTTGTCACAATCGTTTGGTATTTTATTAACTCTCTTCCCCTTCTTCCCCCGACTCTCATGAGAACGGATCATGAGTATCTTAAAACATACTAAGTCGTCTTCCATCCCTGTTAATCTAAATACAGAAGCACACTTTCCTTATCGAATGCAACTTACTGTCTTTTAGAGTAGCTGTGGTTTTAATTCTCTACAAAATTAAAACCAGCAAAGAGAAACATTTTCAAGGAGGCACACATTGTAGAGCTTTAGAAAGAAGACTTTAGAATTAAGGGCAAATATATCGATTTATAGCTAAAGCACCTGAGGCCTAAAGTAGGCAGGTAACCATCAAGGTCAGGGAAGGGGTTGAAGATCAGGTTTCCAGCTGAGAAAGAGTCTACAGGGACTCAATCTGAGCAGGTCAAAAACCGAAAGGAGATCACGAATGTTCTGGGAAAGCTGGCATCTGGCCTCCAGTGTGGGATTCAGATGGGGAGTGGTTCCTGGGGGAACTGAGCTTCTGCAGTAGGCAGAGAAGTCCACCTCCCCTACGGAAAGTGCCACTGACATCAGGGAGTTGAGGGGAAAGAGCAATGAATTCCAGTCCACCTGAGAAAGCAGGCCAGACTGATTAACTCTGAATTTAGGCTTATTTCAGATACTTCTTGAGAAAGAACTTGCACAAGAGCAAGTCCCACGCAGCCTCTTTTAAATCCATGCCCAGTATTTTCTGGTGGAGCTGCTTAAACCCTCCAAGTGACTCCAGTATTTTAATTTCACTCTGTATTTAATTCCGACAGTTCTATGATTGATTATTTAATGGGAAAATAAATAGGGTCACAAAAGAGTGTGAATGTATTTTACAGGATGAGGATGGGCGGAGTGGAGCAGTCTGAAATAGGACACCAATAAAAAGGGATCTTGGTAAAGAAGAACGTCTATTAGAAATGGAGAGGAATTCCCAAGGGAATTAGTGCCTGACACCACGCCCTTCTCTCTGCATGTTTAGAAGCTAGTTTCTAATTTTATTTTCATAGGAGATGTCCCTGTGATGAATTGTCTTTAATTCCATACTATTTATCACATGGACATATTGTGAAGTTTGTGTGAGAGAAAGCAAGTATTAGAATTTGTCTTGCAAGCAGCTATAAGCACTGCCTGTAACAGTCTAGGATAGAAGGAAAAGGAAAGGAAGGTGGAAACAAAGGAGAAAGACAGCTAATGATGCTGGAGTCTCTCGCTAGGATTTGTGGTATCTCGTTTTGAAACTAAGTACAGAAAGTCAGAGCTTGACTGATTGTTTCTTGATCACGGTTTGTTTTCATTTTTGCTTTTTTCTTGCTCTCTCATCAGTTATTCCAGCCAGTGCCATGTCATTTTCAGTTTCAGTAAGCATGCCTGTCTTTTTTCCATTTGCATTATTCATGCAAACGTTGATTGAACTGATGACCCCGATTGAACTGATGACACGGAAACATTAGATACACCAGTGGATACATTTCTTAATTTTAGAAAAAAATTCCCGAGTGAAGGTTAAAATAACTCCTCTTCAATTTGTCAGTTAAAAAAACTTCTCCTAACATACAATACCTCATTGCCTAACAATGCCAGATAAATGAAGAATTGCTATGTATTCATGAATGCAGGCTAGTCTGTATATTTTTTGGCAGGTATGACCGTTACCGAGGGTAATGGCCTTGTTTGCTGGCCATGTCCTGTCTCCTAGAAAGTTGTACTTTCCGTTTTCTTTCAGTTGGTCCATTGGATATCAGAGGTGAATTTATAAAACTATACTTCCCTTTACACTTACTTTGTTTTGTTTTGTTTTGTTTTACTTGAAGTATAGTTGATTGACAATGTTGTGTTTCAGGTGTACCGCCAAGAGATTCAGATATATATATTTCTTTTTCAGATCCGTTTCCTTTATAGGTTATTACAAGGTATTGAATATAGTTGCCTGTGCTATACAGCAGGACCTCGTAGTTTATCTACTTTATACATAGTATACACTTACTTTGTGTGATCCACGCTGGTCAGACCACATAATTATTTTCACTTCTGATATAATTTTTTCAGGTCCAACCTCAAATCTTTGATGAGAAGATATTTTAAAATAAGTTTAGCATGTGTGTGCTCTAAATCCAACAGTAGTTATTAGAGATATGATTTTGCACTAGGTATTCCTCTCTTTTTTGTTCTTGGCCAACCAATTGAAAATTAGTTTTTATTTTCTGGTTGGTTTGCTAGATGTTTATGACTATAATAAACGTGTTAAATTTTCTCTCATATCTTAAAGCACAATCTGAATTAGCAATGGATATTGTGCTATACATAGGGGCTGTGATATAAATATAGTTTCTAACTTCAAAAACATATAGCCTAGAAGGGAACACAGACACATATGCAGCAATTATGGCAACTGCATCTGTTTACTAAGTGAAATAGTACTGAGATGCATAAAGTGCTAGCAAGCCTTGAACAGGCAAATCAGCTTCAAAAATAGATGCGCAGTTCTTTAAAAATCTTTTTAACATTTTTCCAGCTACATGTAGAATATAACTTAGCATAAAAACGGTATGGGTTTGAGGATATGGGGAGGGGGAGGGTTAAGCTGTGACAAAGTGAGAGAGTGGCATGGACAGATATACACTACCAAACATAAAATAGCTAGTGGGAAGCAGCCGCTTAGCACAGGGAGATCAGCTTGGTGCCTTGTGACCACCTGGATGGGTGGGATAGGGAGGGTGGGAGGGAGACAAAAGAGGGAGGGGTTATGGGGATATATGTATATGTATAGCTGATTCACTTTGTTATATAGCAGAAACTAACACAGCATTGTAAAGCAATTATACTCCAATAAGGACATTTAAAATAAATAAATAAGTAAAAGAAGACTGACTCATGCAATTAAAAAAAAAAAGAAATTCTTTTGTCCTGGATTCAAGAGAAGGGATGAAGTAAAAGGATGAGGAAGAACAAGAAGAGGAAATGTGAGCGTGGAGAGGGTAGGAGGAAGAGCAGAAGGCAAATAAGTGTATGTGCTTCCCTTGCCATCCCTGACTTTTTTTTTTTTTTTTTTTTGCGCTTCAGGAAAACCCAAAAGCCAGAGAAGAGCACGGAGGTGGTCACCACTGCATGTGAACAAAAAGGTGGAGAGAAGAGAATGGTGGTAATCTGGGCAGGCAACTGGAGGGTGACCTGAGTGCATCTCACCAGGGAAGAGTCCCGGTTCCATAGATCCCCTGAAGATGCCAGACTCTTATGTTTAGATGGGGGGCCGAAGGCATCTGTGGGGTCACCACATACATCACTCCTGGAGGTGTTGTTCACTCTTTGTAAAGAGTGTCCCTGGTGAGGTTCCACATCTCCCTCTGCAGGACCCAGCCTTGCCCTCCCAACCTGCCGAGGTCAGCAGGCAACATCCCCAGTTAATCACCAGGTGTGGTAAGATATCTGGAGTGGCCCTGGTACCCCCCAGTTCAGGCGTCCTGGGGAAAGGGTGAGGAGGACAGAGGCACCGGGGCTTCTTCTCACGCAAGCAGACAGCTCACCTGGCCCAGCGCTGCTGCATCCCTGTGGGCACGCAGTAGCCCTGGCATCCGGTAGGGGACACTGCAGGATCCACACCTGGCTGGGATTTGCCCACCCCTTGGGGACCCCGCAGCCTCTGTGGAGCCCCACTGAAGGGCCTGGGTCACCTCATGGCAACATTTCTCAACCTGAGGTTCTATAGATTTTCCATAGATGTGTAAAAATTGAATACAACACACACACACAAAATGAAGGCAATTCAAAGCAATGCTAATTTAGGATGAGTTAAAGGGCCAGCATTCCAAGTTAATTATGACCTTAAAATTAGATAACAAATACATTTGGTTTTATTACACGCTGAAAAGCAGTGTCTTCTACAAACTTTTCATGTTGGGATACAGCAAAGCTATAGAATTTATGATTCTGTGACCACAGCATCAGGATATTTTTAAATTAAAAAGCACAGGCAAGTTTGGCTGGGGTGTTAAAGAAAGAAAAATGATTATTAGGGGAAAAGGGAACATTGTGGTTCTCTGCCCACTTCCACTGTGCTGGTCTCATGATGGGCCGTGTTGCGTGTGGCCTGGAGGGACAGGGTCACTACTCCCACCTGTGTCATCAGACCTCCCACTCCTCACAGCGCCCAGGTGGGAGGGACCCACACTTTTCACCCTGGAGCCCCAGAGCCTCCCCTTTCCTCTGCATCACTTTCACTGTTCAGGGGACCAATCACTTGAACGCCGCCCTGCCAAATGCCCAGGTTAAATCGCCCCTGTAGGACAGGTCTCTCTGCTACCAGAACACACTTGGCAAAGAGCAGCAAACAGGCCCCAGTGCCCTGGGGATGTGAGCCCTGGGGGATGTCAGGGCCCAAAGTCACTTGCAGGGTCTGAGTAGCCCCCTGGGTCCCACACACCGACCCCAGGAAGCCCACCTCCCCACTGACTCCAGTCCCTGCCTTTGTGTGGCAGGTTCTGGTCTGACACCTGTGAGGACTGTGACCTGGAGGCCTCAGCCTGAGACTCAGAGGGGATGGAGCTTGTGCAGCGTCTGGCAGCTTAAATGAGACACGAAGCCAAGGAAGGAGGGCCGCCTCTCTGCTCCCCCTCCGCTCCTGAGTCAGCTAGTGAGTGCCGGTTACTTCCTGTCGGAGCTGTACAGATTTAGCATAAATTTTAGATATAGGTCTTACTTTTAACAGTGAAAGGCTGTTACATCAAGCAAAATTGATCTCTTTTTTTTTTTAAGTATTTCTGTGTAAGATAACACACAAGTATAGAAAAGCACCCTCCGCAAAGGGAGGGCTCAGTGAATTACAATGGGCGCTCCACTCTGGGGAGCAGTAGTTTTTCCCTCTGTGAAAGCCCAGATGCTTCTGAGAAGCTTCTCAGCTTCCTTACTCTGGCCCGACCTCCACAGCGGAAATCCCAAAGGGACTGGATTCTCCCAGCCCTCCAGCACCCTCCACTACTTTCTGATTGTGCTGCCACACTCATTTTGAGTTATTTGTGTGTAAATCACTGCACTTGGAATATACGTGGAGTAACTGATTTCATTCTTATAACCGAATAAGTTAGCAATTATTCTTCTCCCCTTCTACAGGGGGCAGCCAGGGTGCTGGGGACGTCCTGTATATTGAACTGGGTGTTGGTAACAGATGTGTTTATATTTACAAGAAACCATAAAGCTCTACGCTTAAGATCTGTGCCCTGTACAATACACCAAGGAAACTTCAATTAGAAAGAGATGCCAAAAAAATTTCCCCACAAAACAAACTTCAGGGCCCGGTGGCTTCCTCTGATTTCTACCAAACATTTAAGACAGAAACGATGCCCGTCTCCTACACACTCTTCCAGAGAACAGATACAGAGGGAACACAACCACACTGCTTTCATCGGACCAGGAGAATACTGATGTCATACCAGCAGCAGATATTACAGGACAGGAGAAATTACAGGCTAAACACTTCTGAATGTCGATGTCAAAATCCAAAAGCAAATATTAGCAGTCTAAATCTAGAGGTTTTCAGAAAGGAAGGAAACTGGGATTTCGTGGTGGTATTTCCAGTGGTTGATGTGAACAGGATCACTGGGTGTTTGGGCGCTGCCTGGGAACGTGGAGAGGAGGGACAATGCCATCGGGTTAGTGGAATGAACATTTGGTGACAGAGATTAGGAGGGCCTGGGTCATCCTCAGAGACAGTCCTGGGATGGGGTCTCTAGGCTGTGGCTATGGAGGGGTCCCTCTAGAAGGGCATGGGCCTCTCTCCTGTGCCACTGCAGGGTCTAGGGATGGATGAGGAGTTTGTAGGGGCTGGTTTTTGATGAGGAAGGATGAGCAGGGAAGGTGCGCCCTCAGAGCCAGTGCAGCCACGGCCCCTCCCCAGCCAGGCCGTAGCCCAGGCTACTCAGACAATTGCTCACATCAATAGGCGATCACGCCACCTTCACCCACTAAACCACCAAGCACAGCCCAGCAGGCCACTGTCCTCATTAATCAGCACTACCTGTGCATCCAGGGCTGGTTGTTGAAGACCAAGCTAATTTGTTAGAGACGTGCCATGTGGGCAACTGGCTTGGAGAGACCAGGGCTCTGAGCCACGTGGAGACAAGCCGACCACTGGTCAGACCACCAGGAGGCTCACCCAGTGTGTGAAGACGCTGAGGGAGGAGGGACGTAGATGGGACCCTCTGATCCTTCAAGGGACCTTCTTTCAGGGATATTTAAGAGCTGTGGGGTCAGGGATCAACATGTAAGGGGGGCAGCATGTCAGGCATGGGCCCTCCTGTTGGCTCAGACCCCTCCTGTCCTTGGAGCAACCATGGGGCAGGCAGGAGGATTGGGGGCATGGAGGGAGGGGAGCCCTGGGCTCAGGGGTCCAGAGCACCATCTAGAGGATTCAGGGGTTCAGGGATTTCTGTCCCAGGGAACCAACTACATTCCTGTCCCACATCCATCTGTCATCAGCTTTGCGACTCCGGGAAAGTCACTTAAAATCTCAACATTTTCGTGCCATGTACCATAAAATATGGTTCACAGCACCTGCCATGAGTTCCCCACGGGGCTGATGTGGGGATCACAGGAGATGATGACAGATATTCTTCACAAGCTCTAAAGCATCACACCCATAACCTTCCCCACTCCCCTGCCCTGTGGCATCCAGGTCCCCTCTCTGGAGGCAGCACTACCACATTTCTTGCTTATTCTTCCAGACATTTAATATTTGCACACTTAGGTAGCACTTATGAAGTAACCATCATTTTTCATCAGGGTCTACCTGATTTGCTGTATTAAGCTTCATCATGTAATACTAATAAGTGGGCCCTCTTAACATTTCCATTATCACAGAACAAGGAACTGAGGACAGAGGGTCTGCATAACTTTCCCAGGTTCATGTGGCTTCTGGTATGATTTGAATCCAGACCATCAGGCACCAGCCCCCACTCTGTCGGTCACTGTGCTGTGCTCCCTTTCTGTATTATCTCACTAAATAAAGTCATGTCCCCGTGCAGTCAGCCTGCTGGCTATTTTAAGTGCACACCACATTGCAACACCCTCTTCTCAGCCCAGCTTCGATTCACTTGACTCCCCTAGACTCCCCTAGGAGGCTGGTGAACAAAGAGAACAGACGTGTGACCTGGGAATGAATTGACACCTCTGCATGGTCTTCTCCCAGCAACATATCAATAGTTCTCTCAGTTTTTGTTGTGTTTTCCTGGATCATGACTCGGGTACCAAGCAGAAAAGGAAGATTATAAAGGAGTCAAACACAGGATGCACAAAAATATCATCTGCGATCAAGATAATCTGCTGGCCATCCGCAGCGGTGGTTCAGGCACATCAGAATCAGCATCTGGCCAAACAACAGGGTAGGGACACAAATAGCACCCCCACTAACCACTCCATTGAAGGTACTGTGGAAATAATACCAGCAAGTAGATTCAGGAGCAATGGCTGTAGTTTGTACAGCAGAGCCTGGATCTGGCTGAGGGAGGATTGGGCATGGAAGGTGCCCACTCAGAGCCCGTGCAGCCACTGCCCGCTCTTAGCCAGGCCTTAGTCCAAGCTGCTCAGATGATTGGTCAGTTTCTAGTCAGTGAGACCCTGGGGGCCTGTAAACCTCATCTGTTAAGCCACCAAAACACCAGCCCAGTAGACCCTGTTCCCAGCTAATGAATATTAACTGCTCATCATCCAGGTTTGATCAGTTGAAGATGATGCTAATTCTCTGTGCAACTGTCATGTGGGCAGTTGGTTTGGACTGTCCTGGGTTTTGAGTCAGTTAGGGAGTCAAGTAGACTACTGGTCATTCAGGGTGGTCACCTGACCACCAGGAAGTCTCACTGCAAATCAGCTGCTAGAATCAAGTGCTGAGGGGGAAGGGAGGGAAGATGCACACACATTTGGATACCCTGGTCCATCAGGGGGTCTGCATTTGGGGGAAAGACATTGTATTTGGGGTCAGGGATTGAAACGTAGAGCCAGGAGGTGGGTCCAGATTTGAGCCATTCTCTTGGACCAGGCACCTCGTCCGAGTACCAGCTGTCTCCCTGCAGCATCCTTGGGGCAGGAGGATGTGGGAAAGGGAGTGAGGAGAGCTCTTGGTTTGTGTATCCAGGGCATGATCTCATGTCCATGTGTTCAGGAATCTCTCTCCCTCCCCTGCCTCAGACCCATCACTCATCAGTGTTGTGACTCTGGGCAAGTTACTCAATCTGTCTAAATTTCAGTGCCCTGAACCATAAAATATGGGTCACAGCCCCTACTCTGCCCACCCCACAGTGCATCACAAGAAATAATATTCTTTCCATGAGCTCTAAAACTTCTTACTCATGTCATCAATGTGAAAAAGTAGGCTCTATCCTCCTGTTTGTAGCCTCCTAGGTGCCCTTTCTGGAGACGACCTACTTATTCTTCCAGGCATTTAATACTTGAACATTTATGTAGGTAGCACTTATGAAGTACCCATCATTTTTCTTCAGGCTTTGTATTTACTAATTTTTAACCTCAGAACATAATACGAATAAGCAGGTCCTACTAATATTTCCATATCCTTGGCCAGGGAACTGAGAAACAGAAGGGCTACGTAACTAACCTTCCTAGGTACACACGGCGTTCAAATAGGATTTGATTTCAGGCCATCAGGCACCAGCACCCATACTCTCCCTCATTGTGTTGTGCTGACTTTGTACTTGTCTCATGTAAATAAAGTTATTTTCCCCATGTGATGAGCCTGTTGGGTATTTTAAGTGCACGCTAAAATGCAAGATCCATCTTCATAAGCCCTACTTTGATTCAGGGGACTCCCCGGGCAGCTAGTAATAAGGAGCTCTGAAGTTTGACCTGTGAATAAGTTAAGACTTTTGCCAGGAAGATGTCAACACCTCTCACTATTGTGAATGTATTTCCTAGGAACTTGTTTCAGGAATATGAAAAGAAAAAGACAAGGATTCAAACCAAGGATACATATGGGGATTGATCCTCCGTGAAGAAAATATACTGGCTGGCCCTCACCGTCATTCAACAGCTCAAAATGAACATCTAGTCCCAAAGGGTTGAGCCTCAACTATCATCCCATACAAGCCACTCCATTGAAGTCACTGTGAGAATTCCATCCTGAAACTGATCAAGAGTAATGACTATAAAAATGTTGTCATATTATCCTTTGACTGAGATATAATTCACATTCCATCAATGCACATTTTTTTTTAACTGTGTGATTCGGCTGCTTTTAGTGTACTCAGGTTTTGCAATCAACATCTCTAATTCCAGTACATTTTCATCATCCCCAAGAGAAACCTCATACCTAGTATCAGTCATTCTCATTCTGTCCTCCCCTTTCACCCCAGCCCTGGGTCTTTCTGTCTCTATTGATTTTCCTATGCTGGACCTTTCATATGAATAGAACCACACAACGTGCGGACTTCTGTGTCTGACTTTTGCAGTAAGCAAAATGTATTCAAGGTGCATCCAGGTTGTAGCATGTATCTGTCCTTCACCCTTTTAATGGCTGAATAATATTCATTGTATGGATATAACACATTTTATTTTTCCATTCCTCAGTTGGCGAATAGTTGGGTTGTTTCCACTTTTTGGCTATTATGAATAATGATATGACAGTATAACACTCATGTACAAGTTTTCGTGTGAACATATGTTTTTTATTTCTCCTGGACATATACCTGGGAGTGGAGTTCCTGGGCCATGCTGTATCTCTGTGTTGAACTTCTTGAGGAACGGCCAAACTATTTTCTTTTTCATATTTGCACCAGCGATGCTTGAAAGTGCCAATTTCCCCACATCATTGCCAACGCTTGTTTTTAAAAAAATTATATGGCACAATAGTGGGTATGAAGTGGTATCTCACTGTAGTTTCAGTTTGCATAATTTTGACTAATAATTTTGGACATGTTTTCACGTGCTTATTGGCAATTTGTGTCTTCTTTGGAGCACTATCTATGCAGATTCTTTTTCTCATTTTTAAAATTTGGTTATTTGACATTTTATTGTTGAGTTGCCAGTGTTCTTTACATATTCTGAATACTAGGCTTTATCAGATATATGACTTGCAAACATTTTCCTTCATTCTGAAGGTTGTATTATGTCTTTCTTGATGGTGTTCTTTGAAACACAAAGGATTTTAATTTTGATAAAGTCCAATTTCTTTTTCCTTTTGTTGCCTGTGCTTTTGCTATCATATTTAAGAGTTCATTGCCAAATCCAAGACTATGAAGATTTATCCCTTTTTTTTTCAGAAATTTGTATAGTTTAGCTCTTATATTTAACTCTTTGATCCATTTTAAATTCAAAGTCTATTTTGTCTGATATTGGTATAGACACTCCTGCTCTTTTGGTTACTATTTGAGTTTTCTCACTGAGTTTGGAATTCCCTTTTCTATCCTTTAACTTTCAACCTGCTTGATTCTTTTGATCTCAAGTAAGTCTCTTGTAGACAGCATATAGTTGGGTCATATGTTTTTACCTATTCCGCCAATCTCTGTATTTTGATTGGAGAGTTTAATGCATTTACATTTAAAGTAATTGCTGACAAAAAAAAAAAAAAGTAATTGCTGACAAAAAAAAGACTTATTTCTGCTATTGTGCTGTTTCTTTTCCATCTGCCCAAAGCTTTTTTGCCCCTCATTTCCTGCATTCCTATCTTTCGTTGTGTGTGTTTAGCTGATTTCTTACAATAAAATATTTAAATTACTTTCTCACTTCCTTTTGGGACTATTCTATAGCTATTTTCTTTGTGTTTACCATGGGGATTACCTTTAACATCCTAAAATTAAAACAGTCTAATTTGAACTTATACCAGGTTAAACTCAACAACATCCAAGTTCTTGAAGCTAAAAGAGCATCCTACTATCTCAATGCAAAAGACCTTCTCCAAGACACACTGCAGTTTCTGCCTGGCTGGGACATTGCCCCAGAGTGAGGTTAAGTTTAAGGAGTCGAAGGAGGCATACATTTCCATCCTCTGGATCACTGCTCACCAAAAAATACATAATGCCAGGCACATATGTAATTTTGAATTTTCTACTGAACACACCAGGAAAATGAAAATGGTGAAGTCAATGTAAATAATAGATTTTTAATTCAGTATCTGCAAAGTGTTAGAATGTTTACATGTGTCACGAGAAATGTGGTCATATTACGAAGGCTTGAGAGCCGCGTGGGGCAAGATAGAGGACAAACAGCATGCACTTGAAACTCTAAGAAGTGAACGCTAACAGGCAGATGGGGCCTGGAAGTCCAAAGTTGAATAACAGCCCATAACAGGGTGATTATGGTGGGGTTTTTTTCCTGCCTCTGTCTCCCAACTTAGGCAAGGCACGCAAAGTCCAGCAACAACTGAAAGTTAAAACCATGGGATCAACCTTTTATTTCTAGCCAGACAAGTGAGAAAGTGGGGGGCTTGGATGTTGAGGAGTGAGGGGGTCATCCCCATTGGTCTTTTTCTCCCCAGTTACCACATCTCCCCTGCAACCTCAGTGATGGCAGAGGCCTTCACTGAGAAATGGCCTGTGTCTCTGGACAAAGGAACAGGTTAAGAGGCTCCTATTGTCTGAAGAGTGTGGGGGCATGCCCGTTATTTTCCTTTCTTTTCTCTTGTTATTTAAATTGACAAGAACAGGTACTACACTTGATCTTAGCCGAAAGGCTGAGATGAAATAGACAAAATAAACTTTAAGCTAAAATTACTGTCAAGTATAAATTTTACTAATATAGTAATTCCAAAGGACCAAAGAGCAGGGCAGTGGCTTTATTGAGAACCCAGGATTTCCGAGTGTCCACCGTGCTCAGTCACTTTTAAATCATCAGCACAGCCCTATAATTCAGAGATTTAGGTGAAGTGACTTGCCCAGGGTCACACAGCTAAGTGAGAGTCTTCTGGGACCAACAGTAACTTTTGCAAAGGCGTCTCTTGCTATACTTAATCACTGCCACCATCTGACACTCACATTCTTTCTTTTTATACTATTCTGTTTCCTTGGGTCAAAGAATCCGACCCCTGAATTAAGGTTAAATAGCAATTAGTGGCAGATCAAAAGCCGAAATCGCTTCAAGATATTCTTTTAATTCCCCCAAGTAATGCCTTTAGACACAAAAATATAGAACAATATAGAAAATTACAAGTGACCTTAGTGTTCACAGGCAAGCACTAATACATTTTAATGTACCATGATCATATTAAAATAGAAATAACTATGAAACATTTTCTGCGGAGAAGCAGCCCCTGCAGCAGGCAGCAGAAAGGGACAGGGAGGCTGCATGGTGCCCAGGCCCCCAATGGCCTAGGTCTCACCCTGCAGCTCACTGCTGATGCGCCGGAACACTGCTTCCTTCTCGGAGTCTAGGTCTTCAGCGGCAACAGGGAAACCCAGCTCAGGGCCTGGGGGCAGCCTCAGAGGCTCCCCTTGCCGGTGCGGCAGCAGAGGAATCCTGCGTTTTCGGGGCCTGGGACTGTCAGATGTGCAGGAGCCGTTCCTTCAGGGCCCTTTCTGCCCTCTTGTTGCCTCTACATCTTTGTCAGGCTGGCTTTTCCTCTGGGAAACCACCGGAGCTGCAGAGGGCGACGGAGGGCCCTCCTTGCTCCTTTTCTTTGCAGACTTTTCGAGCAGCCCTTCCGGTATGGCGGGACTCCTCCTTCTCCTCACTGGTAGGACACCTCGGGTGGAGCTATATGAGTTCGTGATGGCGTTTCTTTGGGAGCAGGCGCTCATACAAGTGGTCTGCAGTCTCCTGGTGGATCTGTCTTCTGCCCTCTTGGCGTGGAGGTCTCTCTGCAGAGGTCCAGGCCTGGGCACGAAGAAAGAGCCCCCCAGGGGCCTAAATGCAGATCGTGCACCCCCGGTGTCATCGGGGCCGCTTCTCTGGTCTTCGTTCCTCCCTGTGACTGTGGGGACTTCTTCCTGCTCGGCCATCCCTTGCCCGCTCTCTCCCAGGGCCCTCAACACCGTCTTCTCTGTGCTGTAGTTCAGGACACAGCTGGGTGTCGTGGCCGGCACTGGCTGCCCCCGTGCCACACTGAGAGTGACTGTGTCCACTGCGGACACTGAGCTGCGGGACGTCGTGGAGGTGCGAGCACCCATCACTGCCTTCTTCCGATGGCCTCGCCTGCAGATGGAGATAAGGATCCCCAGAAAGGAGCGCAGGGTCTGCGGAACGGTAGAATGGGGTCTCAGAGACTCTGTGGCAAAGCGCAGATGCAGAGTCACTGGATACTTGTGGGCTGGCCTGCGAGTGGATAGCCGGCCATAGACAGCTGGGTTACCCGGGCCAGCCATGGGAAGTCGGTGGGTGCGGGGAGCGGGCTGGGGGCAGCCGAAACCTCCTGGCAGGTGCTGGTCCCCCAGTGCCCGGGGCGGGGGTGAGGGGCAGGGCCTACCTAAGTAACTGACCCTAGAGAACTTGGGTGAGGTCGGTCCTTGGTTAGAGAGCTGGGCTCCGAGCACTCTCCTTCAGCTGCCAACTCGGCCAAAAGCGGAGTGCGCTCTCTTTGGCCTGTTGCTGGGATGCAGCTCTGAAACCTGTGAGCGAACAATGGGCGTGCGTTGGTTGGGCGCAAAAGTTTAGGGAGGGGTGGCGCATGCGCAGAGTACACGTCAGGCCCTGGGGCGCACAGGTGAGGATGCGCGCCCCTGGACCGTCTAGCGCTTCTGAATCTCCCCGGGGGTCTGAGGGCTGGAGGTGTTTGCCTTGAGGGTGATGAGCTTCTTGGCAGGGCAGCTGCCCCTTCTCCCCCGGCCGGCTCTAGCTGTACAGGATGGGTCCCCGGCCACCAGAGCAGGAAAGCTGGAGAGCAGGGTACCTGGCTCAGCAGCCGCCGCCCGAGGTGGCAGATTTGGCATCAGCGCCTGTGCGTCCGCCTGCCCTCCCACCTGGTAACATTGGAGGAGAGAGCCGCTAAGAACAGAAGTGCAAAAAAAAAAAACCAAAAACAAACAAACAAAAAACCCCAGAAGTGCCCAAGCCAATCAGATCCTGCTGGGGTGACAACTGAAGGGGCAGGCAGGGCGGGCTGGGAGGGACATATATACCAGGTCCAAACCCAGAAAGATCTGAAATGCACGAGTCAGAATGAAAGTCCAGAATCAGCCTTGGGCTTTGGGCTGAGCTGGAAGTATAGCCAAACTCTTCAAGGTCTCCAGCTCCACCTGCAGTTTCTGCCTGGCTGGGACATTGCCCCAGAGTGGGGTTAAGTTTAAGGAGTCTTAGTTCCCCTACCAGGGACTGAACCCGGGGCCCCAGCAGTGAAAGTGCTGAGTCCTAACCACTGGACCACCAGGGAATTCCCTGTATATGTATGAAAAAAGGATACCACAGTCTCAGAGGGTGGCGTTGACGTCATACAAAGGTGACACGTATGACAGCTATAACAAAGAGTGGAAGGTAAAAGAATCTATATGGATGTAAGCCTTCTGAATTTTATTTAATTGGTAAAATATTAACTCTAGACTGTGAAACAATACGTATACATAGTGTTATTCCAAGAACAATTAAAAAATGACAAACTCAAGAAAATTGGATAACCTCAATAGTCCTATATTTAGGAATTGTGGACAAGATAGCTAAAACATTCACATATGTGTTTTGTGAAAAGTTTTTCTCTTGGTTAATTGCCTAGGAGTGGGTTTTGGGGTCATATGGTAAGTATGGCCCTCTCAGCCAGCCCTGGCCACCACTTCAGGTGTCACCCCAGCAGGATCTGGATGGTGTGGGCACTTCCGTTCTTAGCGACTCCCCTCCAGTGCCGCCAGGGGAAAGGGCAGGAGGACGCAGAGGCGCTGCTGCCAAAGCTGCCGCCTCTTGTGGGAGGTGCACAGCCAGCAACCTTGCTCCACTTTGCTGGGCGGGGATCCCGTCCAGTACAGTTACTTACCCCGACAGCACTGGGGCGCGGCCAGGGGAGAAGGGCCAGCTGTCCTGCCAAGAAGCTCATCACCCTCAAGGCAAACACCTCCAGCCCTCAGACCCCCGGGAGATTCAGAAGCGCTAGACGGTCCAGGGGCGCGCATCCTCACCTGTGCGCCCCAGGGCCTGACGTGTACTCTGCGCATGCGCCACCCCTCCCTAAACTTTTGCGCCCCGCCAACGCACGCCCATTGTTCGCTCACAGGTTTCAGAGTATAAAAAGGCAACAGGCCAAAGAGAGCGCACTCCGCTTTTGGCCGAGTTGGCAGCTGAAGGAGAGTGCTCGGAGCCCAGCTCTCTAACCAAGGACCGACCTCACCCAAGTTCTCTAGGAGCAGTTACTTAGGTAGGCCCTGCCCCTCACCCTCGCCCCGGGCACTGGGGGACCAGCACCTGCCAGGAGGGCTCGGCTGCCCCCAGCCCGCTCCCCGCGCCCACCGACTTCCCGTGGCCGGCCCGGGTCACCCAGCTGTCTATGGCCGGCTATCCACTCGCAGGCCGGCCCACAAGTGTCCAGTGACTCTGCCATCTGCGCTTTGCCACAGAGTCTCTGAGACCCCATTCTACCATCCCGCAGACGCTGCACTCCTTATGGGGATCCTTATCTCCATCTTCAGGCGAGGCCATCGGAAGAAGGCAGAGATGGGTGCTCGCACCTCCACGACGTCCCGCAGCTCAGTGTCCGCAGTGGACACAGTCACTCTCAGTGTGGCACGGGGGCAGCCAGTGTCGGCCAGGACACCCAGCTGTGTCCCGAACTACAGCACAGAGAAGACGGTGTTGAGGGCCCTGGGAGAGAGCGGGCAAGGGATGGCCAAGCAGGAGGAAGTCCCCACAGTCACAGGGAAGAACGATGACCAGAGAAGCCCCAATGACACCGGGGGCGCACGATCTGCATTTAGGCCCCTGGGGGGCTCTTTCTTCGTGCCCAGGCCTGGACCTCTACAGAGAGATCTCCACGCCAAGTGGGCAGAGGACAGATCTGCCAGGAAACAACAGACCTCTTGTATGAGCTCCTGCCCCCAAAGAAACGCCATCACGAGCTCATATAGCTCCACCCGAGGTTTCCTGCCAGTGGAAAGAAGGAGGGGTCCCGCCATACCGCAAGGGCTGCCCCAGAAGTCTGCAAAGACAGGGGGCGAGGAGGGCCCTCCATCGCCCTCTGCAGCTCTGGTGGTTTACCAGAGGAAAAGCCAGCCTGACAAAAATGCAGAGGCAGCAAGGGGGCAGAAAGGGCCCTGGAGGAAGGGCTCCTGCACATCTGACAGTCCCAGGCCCCGAAAACGCAGGATTCCTCTGCTGCCGCACAGGCGAGGGGAGCCTCTGAGGCTGCCTCCAGCCCCTGAGCCGGGTTTCCGGGTCACCGCCGAAGACTTAGACTCAGAGAAGGAAGCAGTGTTCCGGCGCATCAACAGAGCGCTGCGGGGTGAGACCTATGCCATCGGGGACCTCGGCAGCTCTCCCCAGCATAGGCAACGGAAAGCCCCAGCCTTTGCCTCTGCTCCAGGCCCCCCAGCTTCGAGCGACCCCGCACAAGCATCTTCTGGGTGTTCATCATCCAGAAATTCCACCGTGGGCACCCATGCCAGCACACAGCTGGGTTTTGGGAGCAGAGCGGCTGCCCTAGATCTGAGCTGCATGTTTGCAGCTCTCAGCGTGACATCGAGAAAGAGGGGGCCCCCGAGCACCACACACAGCAATGGGGGCAGCGTGGGCCTGAACTCCTGGGACCCTCCTCACCAGAGCCACCCCATGGTGACCACGGGACCCAGCCCTAAGAAGAAGCCTGGGTTTGGAGGCACTACTGCCCCCATCTTAATGCACATCCCTGGGGGCCCTGATTGGCAGCAGCGAGGAACCACCGCCTGTGGCAGCTCTCCCCAGCAGAGGAAACGGAAAGCCCCAGCCTTTGCCTCTGCCCCAGGCCCCCCAGCTTCGGGCGGCCCCGCACAAACATCTTCTGGGTGTTCATCATCCAGAAATTCCACCGTGGGCACCCATGCCAGCACACAGCTGGGTTTTGGGAGCAGAGCGGCTGCCCTAGATGATCTGAGCTGCATGTTTGCAGCTCTCAGAGTGACATCAAGAAAGAGGGGGCCCCCGAGCACCACACACAGCAATGGGGGCAGCGTGGGCCTGAACTCCTGGGGCCCTCCTCACCAGAGCCACCCCATGGTGACCACGGGACCCAGCCCTAAGAAGAAGCCTAGGTTTGGAGGCACTACTGCCCCCATCTTACATCACATCCCTGGGGGCGCACCCAGGCAGGGCCCCCCTACTTCCAGCGGAGGGCGCAGCCCATGCCCAGCCAAGGCTGACTTTAGGGGTGTGTCGGTTCCGGCCTCTACTCCTATCAGCCTCAGCTCCGCAGTGGGCACAGCAAGGTGCAGCCTTGCTCTTAGGGCCCCCTCATCACCTGCCCAGGGCGTGGCTGGACAAAAAACCACTGGGCCATCGACCAAGTCATTCTCCTCCAGGTCTCGATTCATTACCTTGGGGTTTAAGAGGAGGAAGTTGGCCTGAGCCAATAACTTTGGGGCGAGGCCATCAGTGTCCACCTCCTCCCAGGCTGGGCCTCGTGTGGACCCTGTTTCGATGTGAAACTTATAATAAAGCTTTGTTCTTGTTCTTTTGCATAATCCTCACGTGTCTGTGATCTGTAGATCAAGTGTGGAAAAGCACTGGCTTGTATGAGTGGTAACATGGAAAGCCAGACCTGTTTACAGTTTCCTGTGACCCTGCTCATGGGTTGTGAAGAGTAGCACAACAAGATGGCTACAAGGGCCCTATATTAAAAGTGTGTTTTGAGTTTAAACGATGCAGCCGGGAATAAAATGGGCCCAGAGGGAGGGGTAAACAGGGAGGGTCATCCTTGTCTGTTGTAATTGCTGCTTCCCACCCACCTCTCTGGCCTGGAGGGGGCTGGGTCATCCCGAGCACACACCAGCCGCCCATACTCTACACGTTTAGTATTTTCTAATGTAGCAGTTTCTTTGACTTTTTTTGTTTTGCTTTAATAGGTCTTAGGCAAATCATTTACATGCACATCTCACTCGGAGAGTATATGTCCATACAACCTAAAGCAATCTACAGATCCAGTGCAATCCCTATCAAAATTCCCATGACATTTTTTACATAAATAGGAAAAACAATCCTAAAATTCGTATGGAACTGCAATAGACTTCAAAAGCCACAGCAATCCTGAGAAAGAAGAACAAAGCTGGAGGCAACACTTTTCCTGATTTCAAATTATACTACAAAGCTAGAGTAATCAAAATAGTATGGTACTGGCATGAAAACAGACACATACACCAATGCAACAGAATCAAGAGCCGAGAAATATATCCACACACATACAGGCAACTAATTGACAGGGATCCAAGAATACTCAACAGGGAAAAGATAGTCTCTTCAGTAAATGGTGTTGGCAAAACTGGATACCCACATGCAAAACAAAGAAAGTGGACCCCTATCTTACACCATTT
Source organism: Grampus griseus (assembly GCF_964374135.1). NCBI lineage: Eukaryota > Metazoa > Chordata > Mammalia > Artiodactyla > Delphinidae > Grampus > Grampus griseus. The sequence continues at coordinate 151,185,610 of NC_139019.1, read as the reverse complement.
GTAAAAATTAACTTGAAATGGATTAAAGACTTAAATGTAAGACCTGAAACTGTAAAACTCCTAGAAGAGAACATAAAGAGAAAGCTCCTTAACATTGGTCTTGGTGATGATTTTTTGGATATGACAACAAAACCACAAGCAACAAAAACAAAAAGCAACCAATGGGACTACATCAAACTAAAAAGCTCCTGGAGAGCAAAAGAAACAATCAACAAAATGAAAAGGCAACCTAGGAATGGGAAAAAATATTTGCAAACCACATGTATGATAAGAGGTTAATATCCAAAATCTATAAGGAATTCAAACAACTCCATAGCAAAAAACAAACAAACAAAAACAAATAATCTGATTCTAAAATAGGCAAAGCAGGGGACTTCCCTGGTGGTCCAGTGGTTAAGACTCCACACTTCCACTGCAGGGGGCATGGGTTTGATCCCTGGTCAGGGAATTAAGGCCCGCATGTCATGCAGTGTGTGTAAAAAAATAAAATAAAATAGGCAAAGCAAGACTAGGAAACAACTAAGTGTCCAACAGGTGAATGGATAAAGAAAATGTGACATATAGATATAGATAGATAGATAGATAGATAGATAGATAGATAGATAGATAGATATAGATAGATATAGCTAGATAGATAGATAGATAGATATAGATAGATAGATAGATAGATAGATAGATAGATGATAGATAGATAGAGAATGGAATTTTATTCAGCCACATGAAAAGAAGGAAATCTGCCATTTGTGACAACACAGATAGACCTTGAGGGCATTATGCTAAGTGCATTAAGTCAGAGGGCGAAACATAAATACTGTATGAGATCACTTATATGTGGAATCTTTTAAAAAAAAGAAGAAACAACTCACAGATACATAGAATAGACTGGTTGTCAGAGGTGGGAGGTGGGTGAAATAGCTGAAAGTGGTCCAAAGGTACAAACTTCAAGTTATAAGATAAATAAGTCCTGGGGATGTCATGTATAGTGTAGTGACTATAGCTAACAATATTGTTGTGTATTTGAAAGTTGCTAAGAGAGTAGATCTTAAAAGCTCTCATCACAAGAAAAAAATAATTTGTTACTGTGAGTGGTGATGTATGAAAAGCCATGGAAGAAGCTTAAATGCATATTGCTAGTTGAAAGAAACTGGTCTGAAAAGACTACACACTGGATGATTCCAACCATATGACATTCTGGGAATGGCAAAACTATGAAAACAAGAGGACATGTGGCCCCAGTGGACACCACTGTCTCTCCTTTCAGGAGCCTCCAGGTGCTGGAGACCTTCCCTCCTGAGATCCAGGTCTTCATGAAGGACTCCAGTGGCCAGGGCAAGCCTTACACATTGACCCTGATGACTCCATCCACGACTTGAAAGAGAAGGTTGAAGAGTCTGGAGGACCTTACATGGAGGGTCCGGGGCCAGAAACTGTGGAATCAATAGCTTCTCAGACTGCACATCAAGGATTGTGACACCATCATGCTCGTTAAGAGAGGCCCCACATCCCCACGAGTGCCAAGATCAGGCTGTTCATTTTGTAGACTTCTATGGTCATGTCCCCCTAGCTCACCCCTTTCTACCCAGACCACTGTGCTCTTTCTGAAGCATAAATAGAAACAGAATCCTCCCCTGCTTAAAATTCTCCAATGGCTCCTATTACCTACAGAATCAAGTTCAAGTTCCTTTGCTTGGCATTCAGGGTTCTTGACCATTTAGCTCTTGCTGACCTCTCAGTCTCTCCTCGTCACTCTCAAAACATACCAGACGTGGCCAAACACTTGCAATTCCAGAACACTGAATGCTGGCTCACAACTCCATGACTTTGAGTCAACTTTCCTTCTCCCCCATGTTGTCACCATTCAAAGTTCAAACCTCTAAGTTATTGATTCTCAAAAGTACGGACCCCAGACCAGCAGAATCAACATCATCTGGGAACCTCTTTGAAATAAAAATTCTCAGCAGCTAGCCCAGAATTACCTGAGTTAGGTTCTCTGGAAGTGGGACTCAGCAATCTGTGTCTTAACAAGCCTTCCAAGTAATTCTGAGCAAATATGGAAGTTCCAGGGAGTTAACACCCCAGGGGGTAAGCCTTGGTCCATTGAAAGACAGGAATCAGCGAGTGCAGTGAGTGCATACTCCCCTCCTCCACCTCTCAGGTGGATAATTTTGAGGCACGTTCTGCATTGCTCCTTAGAGGGTCCCCAGTGGGATCAAAGCTCAGCTGTCCACAGTAGTGATCAATTTCATGATATTTCTTGGACTGTTTTTTCCTCCTTCTCAATCCCCCACACCTGTCCTTTGGGATCATTTCCCAAAACAAGTCTCATGCAAATCCTTGTCTCAGGCTCTGCATTTGGAGGAACACAAGCTAAGAGAAAACCCATCTTCATGCATCTTCCTCCTTCCTAAAACCCAGCCCACACCCTTCCTAACCACTAGCTCTTCCCCCACCGCCATAGAAATGTGCCCAACTGCGTGGCATTAAAACCAAACCATAAAACCAATACACAATCGACTGCATGTTCCCCCCCTCCTTTTTTTTTTGCGGTACGCGGGCCTCTCACTGTTGTGGCCTCTCCTGTTGCAGAGCACAGGCTCCGGATGTGCAGTCTCAGCAGCCATGGCTCATGGGCCTAGCCGCTCCGCAGTGTGTGGGATCTTCCTGGACTGGGGCACGAACCCATGTCCCCTGGGTTGAACCCTGGTCCCTGGCAGTGAAAGCCCAGAGTCCCAACGGCTGGACTGCCAGGGAATTCCCCCTTTTGAAATCTTGAAAGCTGCTGAACTCCCAGATATCTCATGAAAATGAATAATGAAATGAATCAAAACTAATATGTAAGGTCTATTGAGCAAAGTGGTGGCTACCAGTGGGGAGAAGGAAGTGGGGAGAGGCAAAATAGGAGGACGGGATTAAGAGGTACAAACTACTGTGTATAAAATAGATAAGCTACAAGGACATATTGTACAGCACAGGGAATAGAGCCAATATATTATAATAACTTTAGTTTTTCAAAGGTTTATTATTTATTTAATTTATTTTTGGCTGCATTGGGTCTTAGTTGCGAGACGCAGGATCTTCATTGAGGCGTGCGGCATCTTTCATTGCAGCACGTGGGCTCTTCGTTGTGGTGTGGAGGTTTCTCTCTAGTTGTGGCCTGCATGCTCCAGGACACATGGGCTCAGCAGTTGTGGCGTGCGGGCTTAGTTGCTCTGCCGCCTGTAGGATCTTAGTTCCCCGACCAGGGATCAGACCTGTGTCCCCTGAATTGGAAGGCAGATTGTTTACCATTGGATCACCAGGGAAGTGCCTATAATAACTTTAAATGGAGTATAACCTGTAAAAATATTGAATAACAATGTTGTACACCTGAAACTGATATAGTGTTGTAAATCAATTATACTTCAAAAAAATGTTTTAAACTAAGATGTAAGGTCTGAATGTTTGAATAACTTTTGTTTGAATAACTTTTATATTGCCTTGAAGCTCATTATCTGTCATTATAAACATAGGACAAATGTTTGGAATCTCACTTTATTGTTGACTTTGGTTTGCGAAATTGCCACTGCTCTTTAAACCGTTATAATATAGGACTGTTTAAGGACCAGGCACTACCAAACTTTGAAAATATGGAGACTTTTAGAATCTATGTAATTAAAAGTGTGATTCTTTCCGTTTGGGGTTAGCCAGTTGGAGAGTTTAAATTGAAACGTGTCATGATTGAGGGTTTTTTTTCCCCCCCAAATGGTATTTAAGACAACAAACACCCTCCACCCCACCACTTCCTCCAGCTAACACCTGGTCTTTCTCCTCCCTTTCACGACAAAGTTCTTGAAAGTGTTATCTACACTCCTGGTCTCCATCCTCCTCACCCAACTTACTCTTCAACCCCGCACCTAAGATCTGGCTTCTGCTCCCAGCTCTCCCTTACATTTCACCCACAATGGTCACCAGTAGCCTCTTGGGTGCTTCTCAGACCTATATTCCTGAACTTATCGGAAGCATTAGGCAACGTGGACAACTATTTTAAGCTCTCTGGCTTAAACAGCTACCCTTGTAGACCTCCCCACTTCCCACTCCTCCTTGTATCTTCCTCCCTTTGTTAATAGTACCCTCCATCCATTACCCAGGTACCCAAGCCAGAGAGCTGATAGCCATCCTGTCTTTTCCCTCACCTCCTACCTGTAGTCACCAAGTCCTGTTCACCCTTCCCCCAAGGTAGACCTAGAATCCCATCCCTTCTCCAGCCAAGTCCGGGTCACCTTCCCTCTCACCTGGATCACTGTACAGTGTCCTGACACCTCTCCCTACATATCTACCCCTGCCCCCTGCAATCCATCCTCCCCACAGAAGCAGCCAGACCAATCTTTCCAGAATGGTCATTTCACCTCTGGTCGCTCCTCTGATTTGCCACTGCCCTCAGGACAAAGTCAGCGCAGATTCACCTGATATGTGACCCAGTGGATCACTTTCTCTTTCCTAGAACAATGTTTCCACTTGGCTATCAAAACACACTCCGGATTTTTCTTCCACCTCCCTGGCTACTCCTTCGCATTCTTGTTTGCCGGATGCTTGCCTCTCCCCAATCACTTAATACTATTAAGTGTTTCAGGGCCCAGTCACTGGTCCTTTTCTTGCCTTGCTCTATACTCACTCCCTTGGTGAACCCATCCAGCCTCATGGCTTTAAATATATCTATGCTGGTCATTTGTATCCCAACCCCAGACTTCGTCCCTGAAATCCAGACTCAAATATGCAACTCCCTAGCCAACTCGGATCTCACTAGACACTCAAGTTTGCTTCCAAAGCCGAGCTCCCGACCTTCATGCCTACACTGTGCCCTGGCCCAGTCTTTCTCTTCTCAGTTAAGGACAATTCTATCCTTCCAGTGCTAAGGCCAAAAGCCTTAGAGTGGTCCTTGACTCTAATTTTTCTCTCACATCACACTCTATCCTTTAGCAAGACCTGTTTATACTCAAAATATAGCCAGTGAAATGATATGAGGTCTGGGATTCACTTCCGAATAATACAGGAGGGGAGATGTGGATGGAGATATCATTGAAACAAGATTGTCTGTAGGTTGGGACTTCCCTGGTGGTCCAGTGGTTAGGACTCTGTGCTTCTACTGCAGGGGGCATGGGTTCAATCCCTGGTTGGGGAACTAAGATCCCGCGTGCCGGGTGGCCAATAAAAATTAAAATGGGCAGAAGACCTGAATAAACATTTAAAAAACTGTCTACAGGTTGATAATTGTTGAAGATGGGGGATGGTACGTGGAGGTTCATTGTATTATTCTACTTTTGTTCATGTTTGAAATTTTCCATAATAAGAAAATTGAATCATACCACTTCTCCCTACCTTTCACTGCTACCATTCTGATCCAAGGCGCCACATCTCTTGCCTGGACTGTTGTAGTAGCTTCTTAACTGAATTCCTGCTTCTGCTCTCACCTCCACTCCCCACCCTCTGCTTTTAATCCAGTCTTCCCACGAACAGCCAGTGTGATACCGTTAAAATGAAAGTCCATCCATGTCCCTCTTCTGCTTGGAACTCCCCAGTGGCTCCCCATTTCAATCAGAGTAAAAGCCAAAGTCTTAGTAGTCTTCAAGATCCTACACAATTTGCCCCCTACCCTTGTACTCAAACCTCATCCCCTCCCACTCTCCCCCTTTGATCATTCCATTCCAGTCACACTGCTATTCCTCAATCCCACCAGGCATACTGCCGCCACAGGGCCTTTGCACTTGCTGTTCCTTCTCCCATTCTTCTTTAATTTTTTTTAATTTTTTTTAAATTTTTGGCTGAGCCGGGTCTCACTCACGGCACACGGGATCTTTCGTTGGGGCGTGTGGACTTCTTAGTTGCCGCATACAGACTCTTAGCTGCGGCATGCATGTGGAATTTAGTTCCCCGATCGGGGATCGAACCTGGGCCCCCTGCACTGGGAGAGTGGAGTCTTACCCACTGGACCACCAGGGAAGTCCCACTTTCTCTCATTCTTCCCTCTGACATACATACCGCTCACTCTTCGCCTCCTTCATGTCTTTGCTCAAATGTCTCCTTTTCAGACCTTCCCTAGGCGCCTTTCTTGAGACTGAACCCCTGAACATTGCCAATTCTCACCCCACCCCCACACACGTAGTCAGTACCTTTTAACCTCTTTCCCTGCTTTATTTTCCTGATTAGCGCTTATCACCGTCTTAATTATTATAATGTTACTTATTTATCCTGTTTATTATCTGTCTCCACCATTAGAGTGTTAGCTCTCTGCAGTCCGAGAATTTTGCCTATTCACTGCTGTATCCCCAGGACACCTGCCTGGCACATAGCGGGCACTCAACAAATGTTTGTTGAATGAATGAATGAATGGCATTCCGAGTTTCAATCCCTGCCCACCTGTCCAGGCACAGCTCTCCCCTCTCCCCTCCCTGCCCTCCATGCCAACGTGGATCTGACAGCCGAGTCCTGGCACATGGCAGGATGATTCACACTTCTCAGCCTTATCCTGTCTTGTGCCCTCTGTCTCGTGGCCGCATTCCCAGTCTTTTAAGACTCATCTCAAGCAGGTGTTCACTGACACCACAGGTGACCCCAAAGAAACTCTTCTGCCTGAATTTCCACCAAGTTTCTGTGCCCTCTTTTCTCCTAGTACACAGGACACTGGACTCTCTGTGTCTCCTCTGTCTCCCCCACTGCTCTGGGAGCCCCTGGGGCAGGAACCACGTCTTACATTGTCTTCTTCGCACAATGTCTGGCACCCAGCCAGCACTCAATAGATGTACAGTGAACGAATAACAATACTTGCATTTACTTAATGTTTTCTCTGCTAAATGTTCTCTTGCTTAATCCACACAACCTATGGGGTAGGTATTATTCTTAAACCCATTTTAAGGATTATTTCTGTGAGAGTCAGAGAGGTTAAGAGTCTGGCAAAGGGCAGACTGGAATTCCAGAGTTTGTTCTGCGGAACCCTAGAATTCCCACTGTTCAGTCCAACCTCCAGCGAGTGCCTGCTCTTACTGAGCCTGTTTTGGGTGACAAGGTTGTGGGGATGGGATTGGTGGATACCATCCAACTCCCATCTCCTGGGGGAGTTGCCTTTCCCAGGGCCATCCTCAAGCCAGTTTCAGTTTCCAAGTTGTAAAAGGGAAACTAAGAGGTGAGAAACGAAACCTACAGCAGAATGGGTGACTAAAAGCCCCACCTGTTAAGGTGGTTTCACCCAGTGTCCCTCGGTACCCCAGCTGCAGTGAATGGCCTCCAGGAAGAGGATCCCCTGGTCAGCCAGACACCCCTTGTTTCCTCTCCACTCTGGTCCTTTGTTCCACAGGGTGCTGGAGGTCAGCTGAGGAGGAGTCCCCTTAAAGAAGAGTGTGTGTGCCAGGAGCTGGGTAGGTGTGTGGGTATAGATCTAGCCACCAGTGGTACTCTCAAGACAGAGATGGCAGTGCCCCCGGAGCTCTTTGTCACCCCAGCTTCCAGGCTGAACTCCTTGGTGGCTCACTGCCTGCATCCCAGCCAGAAGTGGAAGAAAGAGGTGTTGGAGACTGTGCAGACCGTGGAGCAGTTCCTGAGGGAGCAGAGCTTCCAGGGGGAGCAAGGGCTGGACCAGGAATCGGGGGTGCTGAAGGTGGTCAAGGTGAGACTTGTTCCCTCCATCCCCAGGCCAGGGCTGGGCAAAATGCAGCTTGTGGGTCTACATCCCTGAGGATGCTGGGACCTGTTGCCTCATTATCTCTAGCCCATGCTACTGACATCTCAAGACACTCCATCCCAATGCACTACTGCCTTGAGCAGAGCAAGTCCAGTAAGGAAGGTAATAATAATAGTGTACTTTTTAGGATGCACTAGCCTAACCCCTTAACATGTATTATGTCTAATTTGTGTACCCTGTGAGGTATGTACTATTCTTTTCCCATTTTACAGATGAGCAGAATGGAAACTCAGTGATTTAAGATCCATAATGACCAAATGCAATGCAAGGTCTCTGATTGGATCTTGGTGTGAATGGACCATCTGTAAAATATAATTTGGGAACAATTGGGGAAATTTCAATATGGCCAGAATATTAAATAATATATATATATAAGGGAATTGTTTTTTTAATATTTATTTATTTTCTTGGCTGCGTCAGGTCTTAGTTGTGGCAATGCGGGATCTTTTGTTGCAGCGTGCGGGCTCGGGCTTCTCTCTAGCTGTGGCGTGCGGGTTTTCTCTCCCTAGTTGTGGCGCGTGGGTTCCAGGGTGTGTGGGCTTTGTAGTTTGCGGCACACGGGCTCTCTAGTTGAGGCGTGGGAGCTCAGTAGTTGTGGCACGTGGGCTTAGTTGCCCTGCAGCATGAGGGATCTTCGTTCCCTGACCAGGGATCGAACCCAAGTTCCCTGCATTGGAAGGTGGATTCTTTACCACCGGACCACCAGGGAAGTCCCAGGGAACTGTCTTTTTGAGGCATAATAGTTTTGTGGTTATGGGGGAAAATGTTCTCTTTTGTTGGACACAAATGCTAAAGTATTTAGAGACGATGGTACTTAGCGTTTGTAATTTACTTTAAAGTGGCTTAGTTGAAGCAAATATGGCAGAGTTTAGACTTGTTGAATCTGGGCGGATGTATAAGTGTTCATTGTATTCTCTTTCTATTTTTCTGTTTAAAATTTTTGATAATGGAAATTTTTTTTTAATGGAAGCTCAGAGAGGTGAGGTCACTTGCCCAAGGTCACACAGCTATTGGTGAAGCTGGGATTTCACCCAGGATCTATCTTACTCCACTCCAGGCTGCCCTCACTGAGCTTTTTTCCCCCAAACCCTTCTTGCAGCTGCATCATGTCACCTCCTGTCCTAGCTAGGATAATAATGCAAGAGGGTCAAAACTAGAAAGGTGTGATGAGAAAAACAACTTTGAGGAAAAAAATTTGTTTTTCTGAGTGGCTGCCTAGGCATTTTACAGTATGGTGACCCTACTAACACCAAAAGTTCAGAGTCTGGACTTTTAGATAGGTTTAGGGTATCCCCACAGGTTCCTGCTTTGCCTTCCCCGGTGGAACCTTTTAATATAACCACTGAGTGGGCTTCCCTGGTGGTCCAGTGGTTAAGACTCTGAGCTTCCACTGCAGCGGGCATGGGTTCGACCCCTGGTCAGGGAAGTGCTGCATGCCACACTGTGTGGCCAAAAAACATAAATAAATAAAATTTTTTAAAAATTTAGAGCTAAGCGGGTTTTAAATAAAATTTTTTAATGTAAATTGATACAGCCACTATGGAGAACAGTATGGAGGTTCCTTAAAAAACTACAGATAGAACTACCATACGACCCAGCAATCCCACTACTGGGCATATACCCTGAGAAAACCATAATTCAAAAAGAGTCATGTACCAAAATGTTCATTGCAGCTCTATTTACAATAGCCAAGACATGGAAGCAACCTAAGTGTCCATCAACAGATGAATGGATAAAGAAGATGTGGCACATATATACAATGGAATATTACTCAGCCATAAAAAGAAACGAAATTGAGTTATTTGTAGTGAGGTGGATGGACCTAGAGTCTGTCATACAGAGTGAAGTAAGTCAGAAAGAGAAAAACAAATACCGTATGCTAACACATATATATGGAATCTAAGGGAAAAAAAAAAGAAGGTCATGAAGAACGTAGGGGTAAGACAGGAATAAAGACACAAACCTACTAGAGAATGGACTTGAGGATATGGGGAGGGGGAAGGGTAAGCTGTGACAAAGTGAGAGAGTGGCATGGACGTATATACACTACCAAACGTAAAATAGCTAGTGGGAAGCAGCCGCATAGCACAGGGAGATCAGCTCGGGGCTTTGTGACCATCTAGAGGGGTGGGATAGGGAGGGTGGGAGGGAGACGCAAGAGAGAAGAGATATGGGAACATATGTATATGTGTAACTGATTCACTTTGTTATTAAGCAGAAACTAACACACCATTGTAAAGCAATTATACTCCAATAAAGATGTTTAAAAAAAAAATAACCACTTAGAGTTAAGCCTGTGAAAAGTTAGTAGCCTCTGCCCCAATCACCTTGTAAGGACTAGGTGCTTGCTACCCCGCTCTAGCTCCTGCTGGCTTGTGACCTGGGGTGGAAGACTGCCCTTCCCCCGGCTCACTGTGTCCCCTTGCTTTTGGGATCTGTAAGTAATAAATCATTTATTTTATTTTTTAAATTAATTTTTGTTGGAGCATAGCTGCTTTACAATGTTGTGTTGGTCTCTGCTGTACAGCAAAGTGAATCAGTTACACGTATACATATACCCCTCCTTTTTAGATTTCTTTCTCACTTAGGTCACCACAGAGCACTGAGTAGAGTTCCCTGTGCTATACAGTAGGTTCTCATTAGTTATCTATTTCTGAAAGTAATGAATCTTATGACGCTGCTCCCTTTGTGTGGGTGTATTGAAACTGCACCTTTCCTCCAAATGGCCCCGGGGGTTTCATTTCCCCACAGAGGGAGTTTGGGTGCTGAGGGAGCTACCTGCCCACCCTGTGTGGGCGGCTTGTGCCCCCGGCCAACGAGAAATGAACACTTTATTTGGGCTTTAAACCCTCCCCCAACCCCTGAAAATCTGGTAAGCTGTGCTGGTCCACAAGAGTGAATGCTTGTCCTTGGGTTTGAATAGGTTTGAACTGAAGCAAGTCATGAAGCCTGTTCTAGAACGCTCTTCCCTCTCTGCCTATATCTTACCACTGGAAAAGGTGGGAAGGGCAGCACAGGCACAGCCTTCAGCGGGATGGGCTCTGTGTCATTCCCAGCCCTCTCACATAGGGCAGAAACGCCCCGCCCCTGCCAATTCCTGAGTTAAAGCCCTCACCTCTAATGTGACTGTATGAGGAAATAGGGTCTGTAAGGAGGTAATTAAGGTTAAATAAAGTCATAATGGTGAAGCCCTAATCAGACTGGACTCGTGTCCTTATAAGAAGATAGAGACATCAGCGGCCTCTCTCTGTCCATGCACACACACAGGTAAGACCATGTGAGGACTCAGTGAGAAGGCAGCTGTCTGCAAGCCAGGAAGAGAGGCCTCAGAAGAAAGCAACTCTGCTGGCATCTTGATTTTAGACTGCAGAATTCCAGAACTGCGAGAAAGGAAATTTCTGTTGTTTAAGCCTCCGGTCTCTAGTATTCTATTATGGCAGCCCAAACAGACTAATGCACCATTTTATGTTGGCTTTTTTCCCCTATAACAGTTGACTAGCATCCTGGTCCCCAGGCCATTTTGGTGCAGTTAAATTCTTAAAGTAGCACTTACATCTCACCTCACACTGAAATAAATGCTTTTGTAGCACGTGAGTGGCACAGAGTGGAGCTTAAAAGATTTGGTGGGCCATCAGGCTCTCTCTAACCCACCCCTCGAACCTGCCTTATACCATCTTCTTTGCTTCCCAGTCCAAACCCTGTGTTCCAGTCTTTTCCCTGTCCCCCATTTTTAGTGCCCACTCCTTCCTTGCCCAGTTGGAATTTTCTCTAGCTTCCATGCCGACTGCCCAAACCCCATCTCTTCTTCAGGGTCATGCTAAGCCCTACATCTTTGGGGCCTCTTCTCAACCTTCCAGCCAACCTCTGCATCACTCTGGTACTTCCTGCCTTTGCAGAAATTTAACAGAAAGAGAGGAGGGGATTGGAGGCACTGTGCCTAAGATCTCAGGTGGATGAGATTCTTCCCTGCAAGCCAAGTGTCCGGCTGTAAACAATACCTTCAGGGCCTAAACAGTGAATAGAGGGATAGAAAGTGACTTGACTTTGGTGTATGTATGTGTTTATACCCATATATGTGAAGTCTGTGCTCTTGGAGTAGAGCCCCATTCATTTAGAGAAAAAAGAGCCTGCTCCAAATTCCCCATCTGGAACTAGCAATTTGTCCTTAATGAGGCACATGTATAACACAGGTTATAGATTAAGACTGACCTGAAGAGAGCACACTGACTTTCGTCTAAGCACGTCACACGTCAAAGACAGCTAGACGTGGAAGAAACCAAGAAATCAAGTGTAGGATTTCCCAAACTGCAGTCAGTTACTAGCCACATTAATAACTGTTTTAAACCTTATTCACATTGCATCAAAGGGATGCTTTGATGCACTGCTGAGGTCTTCTCAGCAAAGCTCATGGGAATTTGGTATATGAGGATCCACAACAGCGATCCATTTCATGGGTGTCAATCTTTCTGGACAGTTTGGGTGGAAAGGACAATTCCTGAAGGTGCGATACCTTCACCGCATGTACTAACATTGGGCCTTGCTTGTGTGTGTGTCACCGACTTCAGCCTTGCTGTAGCAATAATAGCTAAGATACTGTAGAGCTGAGAGGCTATTTAAGTATTTATAGATATATACATAAGATAAAAGCACCTAACTTTTTTCTACCTATTGCTTACTTTCCACAGCGGTGTACACACCACACTTTAGGAAACAGTGATGTTGTCCAATTTGTCTTCTCATTTGAAGATGAGAAATGAAGGTCTGGAGACCTTTCATTGCTCAAGGTCATTCGAGTGTTTAAGGGCAGGATGCTGGGGTTCCTGACTTCCAGGGAACCTAACTTTTCTCTGAAATTATACTGCCCCTTAATCTCTTAGCAGTACATAAAACAAATATTGGTGACCTCGTGACATGCCAGCCCTTGGGTGAAATGGAGATCTGTGACTGGCTCTCAAACTTTTAAGAAATGGGAGTCTAGGAAAAAAAACCCAAAACAGTCATGCAAAGACTCACTGGGCTGGAAGGGGAGCCTGTGGTCGTCTAGCTCAGTGCTGGGCTGAACCCTGGATCATCCAAGGAGGGTCTTGGAGACCTCTCTGGAGGCCAAGAAGTCAAGGCATAAGGGGGAATCAGGCAGGTTTGCTTCTGTGTCTTCATGTTATTTTCATGTAAGATAGCACTGAAAATTTCAAAAGTAACACTGGAAATGTGCTGTGCTTGTCCATTTTCATCGTATAGATAATGACATGAAGGCTCAAAGGGGGGATCGTGTTTTGCTAGTTAATAACAGACAACATTCCTCATCCAGCATTCCTATAGCTTAAAAAAGCAATAGAGGCAAGTGTGTCCATGAACGTGGGTTTGTGGTCATGCAGATTTGAACTTGCATCCCAGCAGGGCTTGAATGGAGTTTTTCTCTCCAAATTAGGCAAATTGTTTCTCCAAGGCTCATGGAGTGGTCAGTGTTGTTATAGGGGAGTGAGGTAAAAGCATTTTCTTCACCATATGCTGCCCCAGACATGTTATCTGAAAGGAAGGAAAGAAGGAAAAATGGGAGGGATATATGGAGAAAGAGGGAGGAAACTAAGGTGGCAGAGAACATTCCTAAAAGTCCTCCATGATACTTCTGCTGTGCTTCCACACGCTCCTTGGGACCTTGCTTGCCAACAGAAATGTTGATTAAGCACTCTGGTTCTTATGTACGTTCTGCATTGGGAACACTTATAGTTAGGTTTCAGGGCTCTGAACTCCCCAAACTGAGGAACTTGTCATTAAAAGGTCCTTTTAAAAAGCACAAGTGCCCCCAATTTAATGGCATTAGATTTTGGCAATGATTTCTTGATTATGACACCGAAGGCACAGGCAACAAAAGGAAAATAGAGAAATTGACTTCAAGAAAATTTTTAAAAATCTGTGCATCCAGACCCTATCAACAGAGGAAAAGGGCAATTGCAGAATGAGAGGAGATGTTTGGAAATCACATATCTGTTAAGGGATTAATATCTAGAGTGTACAGAGAACTCCTAAAACTCAACCACAAAGCAAACAACCTGGCTAAAAAATGGGCAAAGGACTTGATTAGACATTTCTGCTAAGAAGATACATAAATGGCCCATAAACACCTCAAAAGATGCTCAGCATCAGCGATCATTAGGAAAATGCAAGTCAAGACTACAGTGAGACACCACCTTACACACATTAGGGTGGCTACTGTGAAAACAAAAAATAACAAGGGTTAATGAGGATGTAGGAAATTGGAGCCCTGTGCACTACTGGTGAGAATGTAAAATGGTACAGCCATTGTGCAAAATATTATGGTGGTTCCTCAAAATTAAAAGTAGGATTACCATATGGTCCAATTCCACTTCTGGGTATATACCCAACATAACTGAAAGCAGGTTTTGCAAGATACTTTGTATACCTATGTTCATAGCAGCATTGTTCACAATAACTAAACTGTGGAAGAAACCCAACTGCCCACTGACAGATGAATAGATAAGCAAAACGGGATGTATACACAACAGAATATTATTCAGCCTTAAAGAGGAAGTTCTGACACAGGCTACAACATGGATGAATCTTGAGGACATGATGCTAACCTACCAGTCACAGAAAGACAAATGCTGTCAATTCCACTTGTATGAGGCACCTAGAGTGGTCAAGTTCATACAGACAGAATGTCGAATGGTGGGTGCCAGGGGCTGGGGGTAGCGGTTGCTGGAGGGCAGAGAGTTCCAGTTTTTCCAGAAGAAAAGAGTTCTGGAGATTGGCTGCCGCACAACGTGAATCGCCTGAACGTTTCTAAACTCTACACTCATAAGTGATACGATGATACAATTTTATGTGCATTTCACTACAAATAAAAACAAAACATGGACTTCCCTGGTGGCGCAGTGGTTAAGAACCCGCCTGCCAATGCAGGGGACACGGGTTCAAGCCCTGGTCCGGGAAGATCCCACATGTCGCGGAACAACTAAGCCCGTATGCCACAACTACTGAGCCTGCACTCTAGAGCCTGCGAGCCACAGCTACTGAAGCCCGTGTGCCACAACTACTGAAGTGCATGCACCTAGAGCCCGTGCTCCTCAACAAGAGAAGCCACCACTGTGAGAAGCCCGCACACCGCAACGAGGAGTAGCCCCCGCTCGCCGCAACTAGAGAAAGCCTGCGCACAGCAACAAAGACCCAACGCAGCCAAAAATAAATAAATAAATAAATTTAAAAATTAATTTTAAAAATTATTTAAAAAATAAAATACCAAACACAAGTGCCCCTCAGAGACACAGTAAATATTTTTGTCGTTCACAGTTTAGAGCTGCCTCATTGTCAGGGTGTTAGTCTTCAGTCAACTAGCTGAGAACTGGTACGGAGGGGATGGGAACTTCCATGAAAGAGCTTCTGAAGCTAAGTAGCCTGGTCCATTTCCTAATTTCTTTAGCGAATATCTGAGTGCTTGCTGGAGCCGGGCACTGTACTTGGTCCTCGAGATAGACAGCTGTGAAAAAATTATACAGAGATCCTTGCAATCTGGGAGTGAGAGGTGGGGTAGGGAAGGACCCGCAAATAAAAGCATGGAAGTTTTTAGCATGTTACCAGATGATGTAGGTTACGGGAACAATAAAGCATCAAAGGGAAAGAGGGCTACCCTAATTTGAAGGGGACATGTGGACAGACCGGAGAGAGCAGCCCCTGTAGTTATGGAGAGAAAGAACATTCTAGGCAGAGAGAATAGCAAGTGCAGGAGGCTATGGGGAGGGAGCTGCTAGGAACAGCCAGGGACAGCTCACCAGTGTGTCTGGAAGGGCTTGAGGGAAGGGGAGGGACGGTGTGTGTGTGTGTGTGTGTGTGTGTGTGTGTGTGTGTGTGTGTGTGTGTGTGTGTGTGTGTGTGTCAGAGAGAGAGAGAGAGACAGAGAGAGAGAGAGAGACAGAGAGAGAGAGAGAGACAGAGAGAGAGAGGAATGGGGAGGGGGAGAGGGGGAGAAGACTTTTGTTTTTTTTGCTTTTGTTCGAATCCAGATGGGAGCCTTTGAAGGGTTTTGAGCTCCGAGCAACACGATCTGACTTGGGACTTACCAGGATCACCGTGACTGCTGTACCTAGAACGGATTGAATGGGAGGGGGCAAAGCAGAAAAACGCATTTAAAAGGGGTGCACAGAAGGGGAGAGCAGGGCTGGTGGGACCTGAGGGGAGAGGTTTTCTGTCTCTTGCAGGGTGCCGGGTAGGGTTTAGTCTGGGTGTGGCCGCCCCGCTCCCCGTCTGCAGCACTCTGCCCTCCTCACCTCCTGTAAACGGAGGCTAAGTACATCCTTGAGGCTCTCCCAGCGAGTTGATGGCCTGCCTGGGACAGTCCTGAGTCACAGCCTCTTGGCTGTCGCCAGCTCCAGGGATGCTCCTGTCCTGAGCATTAACCTCCCTCAGGGGTAGTCCTCATTCTCCAGGGAGGAAATGGATATCTCACTGCTGCGGGCTCTTAACTCCTGTAAAGCTGCAGGACAAATGACTTCCCTGAACATGCTTCATGCAGGGAAGAATGGGTAATCTCAGAGAAGGGAATAAAACTTCTCAAAACTCCGAACCAGGGGATTGCAGAGAAGCTCGCTGTCTTCTCTCTTGGGTGCCTGTGTGTGAATCGGGGAAGGAGAGGGCGGGCACCGACTTGGGTCTCGGTTCGCCGCCGCAGACCATCCTTCCAGGGCAAGTTTTTCTTAGTGTCACTCGATTTCCTGAAGTGGGAGAATGAATACTCAGTGTAGAAAAGTGGGAAGAAAAGCGTGTTAGTTAGCATGAAATATGGTCATCTGATGACTTGTCCATTATGTATTTGAGGAAGCGGAGATTCTGAAGACCTTCACCTACTCAAGGAGAGGAAATTGCCTCTGTCTAGACCAGGACCTCTTACTTTTGCCACTGGTGACATTTTGTGTCCGATAATTCTTTGCTGTGGGCTGTCCTGGGCATTGTGGGATACTCCTACAGTATCCCTGGCCTCTGCCCAGCGGATGCCAGCAGTCCTTCCCCAGCTGTGACAGCAGAAATGCCTCCTGAACTTGTCAATTGTCCCGGGGGCGGGGAGCTGGGGGGAGGGCGGCAGAGTTGCTCTGGGTTGAGAGCCCCTGACCCAGGCTCAGCAGGCACATGGGTGAAGTCAGGACTGTGTATGTCATGTCCTCTCTGGCTAACAATAATCGATGGAGTTAAAACTAATAGTGGCTTCTGCTTGGTCACTGGGACAGCAGAGCATTCACTGTTCTGCCTTGAGAGAACAATTTTCCTGTGTTTTAACTAATAAGGCCCTTGTGACGCCTGGATTCTGGGCACCCCAACTAATAAGCGTGCCGATAAGGCAAAGAAACCAAAACCAACGTCCTTCCTGATTGCCAGGGAGGGGGCATGTTTTCTTTCCCCTCCCTCTCCTGGATCCATGCAGTAATTAGCCAAAGTAAAATGAATTATAGCTCATGCTTAATTGCCTTTACAGCGTACTCACCAGCATGGATGCAGTAGTGCTAAACTAATTTTTTAAATAAATTTTAAAAAATTTATTTATTTTTAGTTTTGCCTGCCTTAGGTCTTTGTTGCTGCGCGCGGGCTTTCTCTAGTTGCGGTGAGCAGGGGCTACTCTTCGTTGCGGTTCGCGGGCTTCTCATTGGGTGGCTCCTCTTGTTGCAGAGTACGGGCTTTAGGCACATGGGCTTCAGTAGTTGTGGCACTTGGGCTCAGTAGTTGTAGCTCGTGGGCTCTAGAGTGCAGGCTCCGTAGTTGTGGCGCACGGGCTTAGTTGCTCCGTGGCATGTGGGATCTTCCCGGACCAGGGCTCGAACCCATGTCCCCTGCACTGGCAGGTGGATTCTAACCACTGCACCACCAGGGGAGTCCCTAAACCAATTATTTTTTTAACTTTATGGCTTTAAATAATCCTTGGCTCTGAAATTCCCTGTACCCCTCAGCTACGTAACCACAGGCCCCTCTGCCCTAAATCCTTTTCTTATACTTTTGTAGCTTTTTAAGCAAGGCCCCTCTTTAGGAAGACATAACCCCGTCTCTGTAGAAAACATGAAAGACCTGAACAAATCAAGATTTCTCCATGGAGAATGCAGCTAGTCCTGTGCTTAGCTCCAAACAAGGAAATCCATCTCTCTAGCAAGCATGCCATTACCCGGACTAATGCCTGACTTGAATAACAAGCAAATTGTTGTGCTTTTAATTGTACCCTGCTGGGTCACAAAGCTTGTGAGAGAGGAATGTGCCCAGCTTCTGCAGGAGAAACAGGTCAGGCCTCTAATCCTCCTTTTCTGTCACCTTCCCCTCCCCCTTTCCAATCCTTTCTCTTCCCAGCAGAGCAGAGGGACAAAAAAGAGACAGCTAAATTATGTTTAAAATGGAAGAGTCTAAAAGAAGAAAAACGGTGGTCAGTACTGACTTGGGAGAGGATGCATTATCTATCCACAGCCTCTGCAGTGTGGCCCATTTGAGGACAATCAGTGTTCCAACCGGCTTGCTGGAGGGCGATATCTGCGAGCCTAAACCAGGCTTTCTCAGCCTCAGCACGACTGCTGGGTGGGGTTGGATGCTTCTTTGCTGTGGGCCTGTCCTGTGATGGAAGGACATTTAGCCTCGCGTAAGCTGTGACCATCCAAAGTGTCCCAAGACACTTTCAAATGTCTCCTGGGTGCAAAATTGCCCCTGGTGGAGAACCACGGCCCCAAGCCCTTCCATATTGGGATGTACTTGCTCTCTCTCTCAATCTCCCCCCACCCCCCAGTACACAAAACCCAAGAAAATCATGGTTCCTGTGTTAAAACTGGGGAGATCAACATGCTCTTCATGTAGGTAGAATGAGTGGAAAGGAAAAAGACGCTGACTTGTGTGTAGGCAGGGGACAGAGTGGGAACTCCCTCAACACCAAGACTGAAAAGAGTCTTAGGATGTGGGTGTGTTTGTGGCTCCCGCTGGGAAGTGGCAATGCCCCTGGTTGAACAAGCCAACTTTCGAACGCCTCTACCCTGTGCATTTTGGAATAGGGCTTCCTGTGGGCGAGATGAGCAGTGATGGCGAGGCTGCAGAGATGAAGGCGCCTCTGAAGGTGCTGACTGTCTCCTCCCACACTACTTGGGACAGGGGAGAACTACCCAGCTTCACAGAGATACCCATTGCTCAGACAATGACAAT
This sequence comes from Grampus griseus, assembly GCF_964374135.1. Lineage (NCBI taxonomy): Eukaryota > Metazoa > Chordata > Mammalia > Artiodactyla > Delphinidae > Grampus > Grampus griseus. The sequence goes on along the minus strand of NC_139019.1, from coordinate 151,166,727 downwards.
CCTGTCTTGGACCTAAACATCGGGATGAAAGAGGGCTACTGACAAGACAGACGTTATGCAAGCATGGGGTTGCACTTTCATTACAGACATTGAGGCAAACATTTCACTCCTGGTGATATAATGAGACCTCCCTATTTTTAGGAATTTACAAGAAGCATTATTGCTTGTCCTTACCGGCCAGAAGGAAAGGCGGGAGAGCGAGCACACTGCAGTGAGCCCCCATATCCACTAGATGGCGGTGTACATCTTCCTCAGAAGCCAGGCGGGCAGCGCTCCGGGCAGCTCGTTGGCCTAAGCAAGACAAGGGCCACTCTTCTTTTGGGAGACAGGCGTCTCCTCTCATTGTCGGCACAAACAGCCCCAAACAATTGCACTGACCACACAGCTCTAAGCCATGTTCCAGGGCACTGCCGTCTGTTCAGGAGTGAATGCTGGGGAAATGAACCACGCTGCTGATTTGCTTGATTGGGGGCAAAAATAAGATCTCAAGTGACAGTGGGTGTGATTTATTTTTCCAACAAGAATAGGGGCAAAGCCATTTCATCCCACCCACCCACCCCCGCCCCAGCTGCTACCATAAATGAAAGCAATCACCTAATTAGTCCTGAATTACTAACTGGCAGGGTAAAGATCTGCTGGAATTCAAGCTGAAGTGGGGAGTCTGGAGAAAGGGATGTGATTTCTGCAGGGGAGGAGGGGAGGGGTAGGGCAGGGTGGGAGGGGCGGGAGGGGAGGGGTAGGGCAGGGTGGGAGGGGCGGGAGGGGAGGGGAAGGCCTGAAGCCCATTGTGAGGTCCTGCACCCCTGTGGTCTGGGGGCCGTGCTGGCCCTGACCCTGGGAGAAAAAGAGGCTCAGTGATGTCTTCAGGCCTTTCATTTTGTGCAGGAGAATGACTTTATAAACTGAAGGAAAAAGAACCTGTTGGAGAAAACCTATCCGAGAGTTTCTCTGAAAATGCTACAGATGGAGATGAACTGGCTTGGGAAGGAGAGCACAGCCCTGTGGCGCCTGGCCACCCCGCTGCTGGTGGACCCCCCCAGGAAAGTTCTGTCATGGAAACGACAGGCAGATCTGAAACCAAGTTGGGCTTTACGTCATTAAGAAATCCCCCAAAGGAATGGCATAAAGGCCTCCTTTCACACTTTGGGTTTTGCATGTGTCCTGAGGAAGCGCCTCTTCCCCACCTGAGACAGCGCGCTGTCCCCGCGACCCAGTGAGCGGCCCTCGTCCTGCGGGGAAAGCAAAACAGCAGCGGGGTGGGTGCGCGCCCAGAGCTGCCCCTCTCGCAATTGATTTGTTCAGGGGTGACTTCTTGCGTTCTATTTAGATGTGACTTTAATCGAAGTGCTTTCCTAAGGCGATTTATCACAACTGTGAACGGTCAGTTTGCACAGCTGCTGCTCTTTTAGGGAAACGCACAGGCTCGGGAGGCGGAGGGGCCGGCGCGGGCTCCCCTCTTTCCCACGGACCGGCCCGCGTGCCCCTCGCACACCAGAAATATGTGCACCGCGTCTTCAGAGGCCGCCGCTTCTGTGCTCCGGCTCCTCTGCTGTTTCTGGCTGCTGAACAGCCATCTCCTCTCTCCTGGGAGGGGCAGCTGGTTTCCTTTTGGGGCGCTCCCCTTCTCCCCGTCTCAGCTCCTGCAGCGGAGACGAGGCTGCCCCTCTCTCCCTGCACGCTGCGGGCTGGGTGTGCAACCCGGCTCGGGCCACCGTCTCCCTCTCCCCTCCCCCCCGTCCCCGCCGACCCCGCTCGGCGCCCACCACAGCTGGCAAAGGCCACACGGGGCGCTCAGTTAAAGCTGAACCTTAGGTGAAAACCACGACTTTTTAGGGTGTCTTCAACTTTGCATGCAACATACTTCTACTAAAACAATTACTGTTTATCTGAAGTTCAGCTTTAACGAGGCGGGCATCCTGTATTTTGTCTGGCAGCCTTCTAGGTTCTAAAGAAAATGTTTGTCCAGAGCAGATCAAATTGGAATCAGCCTAGGACTTTTAACTGGAGCTTTGGGGAAAAAATACTTAAAAGGTATCTGTTGGGACTGCTAGGCTGGTAGGATTCATGCTTGCAACCGCTGGAAGCCAGCTTTGCTATCATGTGGGGAGAGCTGCTTGAACTAGAAGCCAACACCACAGAGAGCAGACCTGTTTCATTTGAACAGGTGGATCCAGCTGTTCTTGAAGCTGGCCCGGTGGGTGGTAGAGGTCAGGGTGCTGATGGCCAGGAGGGATAATAATTTCCTACCCCTCAAATCTGGGAAGTGAAAACAGCAGGGCTGAATGTGCCCACGGGGCATGGCTTCTGTTCAACTGGAAGAGTGGTGAATGGCTATTGGGTGACCAAAACAGTCGGTCTACTATATTCTTACTTTGTTTGCTAATTGTTTTGCTGCATGTAAACTCTTTGTTGCATTAGCTCTTGTTCATGACATCATGTCTGGAGACAGGGTCTGATAGACTTACATGTGGAATTGGAGACTTAAATTTCAAATCTGCCTCTGCCTGGTTGAGTGGCTTTAGGGTCCTCGTAACCTCTACAAAGTTGAGTTTCTGGGTCTGAAACCTAAGGACAGAGGTTATCGTAATCCATTTGGACTGCTATAACAAAATACCAGAGTCTGGGTAGCTTATAAAAAACAGAAATTTATTTCTCATAGTTCTGGAGGTTGGAAGTCTAAGATCAGGGTGCGAGCAGATTCACAGTCCGGTGAGTCTCCTCTTCCTGGGTCACAGTTGGCGTGTTTTCTCTGTAACCTGCCATGGCAGAAAGGTCGAGGGACCTCTGCGGGGTCTCTTTTATGAGGGCACTAATTTTGTTCATGAGGGCTCTACCCTCATGACCTTATCACCTCCCAAATGCCACACCTCCTGATACCATCACTTTGGGGGTTAGGATTTCAACATATGAATTTTGGGGGAGGCAAATGTTAAATCTATAGCAGAGGTACTTTCCCCATAGGATGGGGGAGAGGGAAAGTATGTAAACACCTGTCATAGGGCCTGGTGTGGAGCAGGTGCCCCATACAGATGTTATTACAAAATATTTAGTATAGTTTCCTGTGCCATAGAGGAGATCCTTCTATCTATTCTATGCCTTCTTTGAATGACCGTAGCACTTGTTGTATCATTTTTATGTCTGTTGTTGCTTTGTGACTGAAAACGAAAAATTTCTATTTGTCCATGTCCTGGCCCTTACATAAAAATGTGTTCATTTATCTATTTCATATTTATTGACTACATCTTAGACACCCTGTTAACTGCTGGTTCTAGATGTTAGTAAAATATAGACCTTCCTGCTCAAAGGGTCACAGTATTTGTGGGAAAACAAAAAAATGAACAACCTATGTCTCTAAGAGCTTTGTACTTCCCAAAGAGAACACACCTCGTAGGTACAATAAATACATGTATCATACGTAAATGTATAAATAGTTAATGGGATTATACACCTGAGATAACTGCTTTTCGATTCTGACGAAATGATGATTATATTTCACCAGGAGCTCAATACCACTCTGAGAATGAGGGCTTAACCCCCGACTTGACTCACTGCATCGCTTTCCTATATAAAAATACACAAATCTGTACATATGCTCTAGAAAAAGGCTTATCTGGCATGAATTTCAGATAGCAAGAAGAAAACTTCAAGAGGTTCAGAGAAGCATCCAGAAGCTCAGCTGACTCTCTGGCACTAATACAAGTTGCTTGACAGGAAAATAGAGCTGTAAATCTCACAAAATTAGATGATCGTTTAAGAATTTCAAAACCTCCTGCTATTAATTGGAAATCCTAGAAGAATAGCTTCTTTTAAAATGTACTGATAATATGCTTTACAGCTTAATATTCAGAAGCCTATGTTTTGGCTAAGTGAGCTTCAGGAAGGAAGGAAATTTGCGGTTTACCTCCACTTACTTTGGAACCGCTGGTTCCAAACATCTACTTCTATGCACAGTCATCTTATCATCTGTCAAATGGAGGCAACTCTAAGACAACAGAGTTACAGAGATGTTGCACAGCTCCATGTGTCATTGTCTTCATTTGTTTCAGAATACCAATAACATCTAAGCGACTACTGAAAGAGTGCTATATTATTTGGGGTCATCTAGTACAGCTCTGTCAAAGTAAAGAAAAGGGACCTAGAATGACTATAATTTTCCCAAGAGGACACAGTTATTTTATGGTAAATCTGGGACAAGAACCCTGATCTCTTGGATCCCATTCCATTGTTCTTTCATTGGGTTCTGAACAACCCAGAGAAATAAAGAGAAATAAAACTCCTGTGTGCTGTGTCACTGGTACAGGACATGGCAAGATTGGAATTGGAGCACTACATATTAAGAGGTATCTGAGAAATTCTTCAAACTAATTGAGATATATACCAGGTACATAGAAAACACTATGTTTTATGAAGATGATTCTGTGCAATGAACAGAACTGGTAACACACACTGGAAGGTGAATTCTCATTTTCTGGCACCTTGAAAACACCACCTCAACATACACATTAAAATAAACATTTGAACTGGGTCATATTTAATTCTGCATGCTCTTGTAAGTCAGCAAAATATTCCATATATCATTTAAGTTGTCACTCACTTTTTAACTTGACTTTCAATTTCTAAAAGTCTTTCCAAACATAAAACAGAAGTGGGAAAATGGTATATGGGAAGCTGCAGAGATGAAATAAGCTTATTTCATTAGGCATAAGGATGAATATCCAAACAACTTCTTCATGGCTGAAAGTGTGCAAATCTACTGTCTTCATTTTGTAGTCAAGGCTTCCGGAAAAATATGCTAATGGATTCCTTATTACCCAAATGCCCCATATCAGTTTCAGTAGGTATCATTATATATTATGGAAATTTTTCTCAGGGACAGTGAAAGACACCCTGACTGAACATCCCCCTGCCCATGACACAGAGATGATGGTCTCAAGCTATCTTGAAGCCATTGGAGCCCACACTATCCGTTACTAATATTAATGGAGGATAAAACTTCATATTCTCTTTGCTCTATATTTGTTAAATCACTTCTTCCCTTCATTAAACTGGATGGCCCATAATTGAGTCTGTAGTGTGTCTATCATTGGAAACTGAACAAAGTTTTGTTGGTTTTATTAATGTCATACATTTCTAGGGAGGGTTTATTCAATAACTAAGTCTAGTTTCACAGTTACAAATAAATTATGATGTAACCTTGAATAAATTAAGCTCATCATAAAGGAAGGATACTGATAGTTGCTACTACTCCTTCCTTGAGGGGCTCTCGTAAGGCACTAATTAAAGTAACAGAGGTGTATATGTATGCATATATTTTCAATGATGTTTGTACAGACTTAAAAAGAACTCTACAGAATGCATTATAAAAACCTTAATGCTGTGTGTCCCTAGTTCCCAGCTCTCTCATTAAACCTACTTAAATGAACACAATCTTATGTTAGGATAGCTATCAGAGTACTCCAAATATTACTTCTTGCAGTACCCTGTCCCAACCATTTGCCATCCTCTTCCCATTAGTCCTCAAGTCAGAAGCCTCGAAGATCTGTTCGTTAATTTATGAACACATTTCTTCATCCAGCCAAGAAAATTGATTGATCCCTTACCAAATTTCAGGCACCATTCTTCAGTATGATTTATAGGCATGTTCAGGAAACACAGCAGTGATTAACACAGATGAATATAGTCTCCCTTGAGCTGAGTGGGGAGACAAAAGTAAATAAGCAAATATAAAATCATAAGTATAGGGCTTCCCTGGTGGCGCAGTGGTTGAAAGACCCCTGCCGATGCAGGGGACACCGGTTCGTGCCCCAGTCCGTGTAGATCCCACATGCCGCGGAGCGGCTAGCCCCGTGAGCCATGGCCACTTAGCCTCTGCGTCCGGAGCCTGTGCTCCATAATGGGAGAGGCCACAACAGTGAGAAGCCTGCGTACCGCAAAAAAAAAAAAAAAAAAAAAAAAAAAATCATAAGTATAAATATGTAAATAAAAATTAAATAAATGGATAGAATAGTGTATCAGGTAAGTGTTGGAGAGAAACAGCAAGCAGGGAAGGGAGATGGAGATTGTTAGCTGGTAGGAGGAGACTGCGATCTGAAACTAAGTGATCGATGAGGGCTTTCTGGGGAAGATAAAATATAAGAGGGAACTTAAGGTTGTGAGAGGGAGCAAGGTGCATATCTGGGAAGTGAAGAGTACAAGCAGAGGGAACAGTCAGATGGAAAGGCAATGAGGCAAGAGTGGGCTTGGAGTATCCAAGGAGCAGAAAGGATGTCAGTGTGTGGAAAACAGAGGGAGCAAAGTGGAGAGGAGAAGGAAACAGTCAGACAGGAAAACAGAGGCCCACATTTCTAGGGCTGTGGACGCACTTTGAGGACTTTGCTTTTCCTGTGAAGGAGCCATTGAAGAGACTTAAGTGACATGATCTCACTTATGTTTTAACAAGATCTCTCTGGATGCCATGTTGATTAGAGACTGTAGGAGAGTAAGGACAAGCCCCAGAAGACCAATAGTTGATTCAAAGAAGTGATTACTCAAACATAGTCCCCCTCCTCAGTAAGGACGCAGAGCAGGAATCGGCAAATAATGGCCACAAATCAAATCAGGCTCTCAGCCTGGATCTGTGGGACTGTGAGCTAATAACGTCTCACGTCTAGAAAGGTTGTTGAAGAAAAAAGGGTAGGAGAAGTTACAGAAACTGTATATGGCCCACAAAGCCTAACTGCTTAATTCTTTTTTTTTTTTTTAAGGGCAACTCATTCATTTATTGTTTAAAGATTGCAAGACAACATCTGAATTTCTGTAGCACAATTTAAATGTTTTATTTTTTTGATAAAGCAGAGTATAATAGAAAAAACAATTAGTTTCCAGTAATATCTATATCTCTATTCAGAATTAAGTCTTCCACAGACATGTAACCTGGAAACAGAAGCCTGTTACAATAAGCAAAGCTTCAACAGAGCTGCCACTTTTCGGGCCAGGGAAAGGTTCATCCCTATAGGAGGAGGATGTGCTATGTAAAATGGCTGCAAGGTCACAGCCTTGAGGGCACTGGAAGTCTATTATCCTATACCACATTAAGTAGTTTGGTGAACTTCAAACGTCCGTTCATCTGCAACCAAGCTGGCAAACTTTAACTGATATTTCAAGCAGGTAAAAAATAAATTAAAAGAAATCCTTACACTGATGTTCCTTGATTTACACTGTTAAATGGTTCATTAACATGTAATTCTGGCTAAGAATTACATTTGAGACTCCTTGCTCAGATTTTGGTTAACAGTACAAATCTTTCAGAAATTCAAGTTCTTATTAATCAATAATTTGTCAGCTAGGATACATTCAGGCATCAGCTGCAACTACAGAATAGGTGCACTGCCTCAGCGCTTTGGAAAGACATAATCTAGAACACTACTAGCAGACAAAATATCTGTTACTAGACAGCACAGGTGCAGTACAGCAAGACAAAAACATATATTCATGTGTGCTGGGGACCAGCCGGAGAAAGAGGATTTCACCGCCCAGGGTCACAAGGGAAGGGGTAAGGAACTGAAGTGGCACCGACGAATGGGGTCAGAAGGACCAAGACAACGATGGTTGCAAGGCAAATTTTATTGCGCTACAGTTGCAGATTATATAGACTAGAAATCGGAAGGCTGCCAGATGGTGGTTTACATTATCTACAGACTGTCTCGGCTCAAGGTTAACTTCCCTGGGAGGAAACCCATAAACCCAGAAGCATCAAAAATAATCTGCATGTGCAGGGGGGAGACAGCTTTGCTTGTCTCATTTTACATTCTTTCTGATCTCTGGGCCCTGGTGATTTATCTCCCATGGAATGGAACAAGGAGGGGAACAAGTAGGGACAGTCCCTTTGAGCAGCGGCGGCATGCCTGGCATGTCCTTACCTGCTCTCAAGGCTGACTGCTTCCCACAGGTCCCCCTTTTTTATTTTTTAACTTTTGCTGCAAAATAATTCCATGAAGTTTAGTGCCGAGAGTAGTATACTGTTGCATGAGGATACGAAACAGACATGAGAAGATTAATATCAATAATAGGCAAATTATGGCCGGGTAATAAATCCTGACAACCTTCCGGTAATCCAAGACTGAGGATTTAACCACTTTAAATGGTCCAGTAAAGTTTGAATTACATCTTCTGGCGAAATATCATCAAGATGTGCATTTTGTATATCCTGAATTTCAGCATTTAATTTCTTAAGATCAAGACTAATATTTTCTGACCACTCAGCAGATGCATTTTTACTTTTTCCCATTCCCAAATACAGTCACTGTACTTTTAAGGAGTAACACACATCCATGTATACTTTGCATGACAAGCTAAACGCATCCTCAATTTTAATGCTGCCATCTGATCTCCAATCCCCAAAATTGCGTTTTTAAATTCATCTAACTTGTTATTAATCTGTTAATCTATGTGACTTTGTAAAGATAAAGCAAGACTGGTATGTTGAGATAACTGATTAGCAAAGTGAGCATGATGAATACTCTGTGAAATAGCAAGACCGGCAGTAGCCGCGGTAGCAGAGCAGCTGAGGCAAGTAAACTTACTATTAGCCACCCAAGAAAGCGTCTCCTTCTCTGCAAGGCTTTAGAGAGTTCCACCCATGCCTGTACTCCAGTATCTTCATACCAAGGTTCTCTCAGATGTACAGGCACCATAACATATATGGGTTGCTTTAGTATAAGCACAGATTGTGTTCCTGCAGAAGGGAACGTACAACTGCTAAAAGTACAATTAACACAGCTAATATTATATCCTCCTTTGGAAGAATTACCAATGTTAATAGAACCACACAAACGTGTATATGGAGGAGTAACACAAGTTCTAACAGGTGTATTGGAATAAGTTAGAGCTAGTTTCCATATATCCCAGTTCTTTTGAAATGTGATAAACCTATCTATGATGGGAATAGAAGAGATAAGAATTGACACCTTGGTATATTTGTTTATTATTCCAAGATGCATTGCAATGTTCAAAATTGGATCCAGGAAAGTTAACGGTCATAAGGGGAGGAAATTGATTTTTTGATTTTCTGTTAAGCATAGTAACCTTATGTCCAGCTATAAGTATCCCTTGTCCTCCAAGTAAACGCTTCATACAGAAATAATTTCCTGAATCTTCACCTGTAACCTTGGCTATAGTAATAGCGGAATCCCTAAGTGGTGAGGCGTATGAGATTCGACCTCTAATATTAATAGGTTGCCCATTTTATACCAAATGATGGTATCCTTAAGATCCTCTCGTCGGCTGGTAGCCGGGCATGTAAGAGTAATGTTGGTTCCTGTAAAACGAAGGATGCCTGGAGAGCCTGACAAACTAATTGATTGATCCGTTCCCTCATAAACATCTGTATGCTCATAACTAATAGCCTTTACACGTCCAGTTTCCAGATTCAATGGGCTAAGACAGGATGGGTACTAAACCAGTTAGTATAATTTACAGACATATTGGTTTGTTTTATATTCCCAATAAGAGGCCCATAAACACTTATCATTGTAAAATACAGGAAACTCTGCTTCAGACCATGATATGGGTTGTAATAGTGGAGGATCAGGTACATAGGCCCAGTAAGTTGCTGCATTAACAGAGGGAACACGTGAAATGGTTGCCAACATAGCCAAAAATAAAGTTACAGGTGTAACAGGATTATTCTGTTGTTTCACTGACTCTTGAGCTCATGAAACCAGTTGTTTAATTTGTCCCCAAGTTGGAACATCACTCCTTTGAGTCGTCCTGGCAAGTGGTCTTCTCTTCCTCTTCTCTTTCTGAATCAACACTGTCAAATTTTCGAGAGAGATGCAGAGCTTCTTCATCTTCTGAACTAGTTGTGAGCTGTGGCGAGCCATCTGTTTGCTTGACTAAGCGCTCAGGAAACCAGCAAGGTCCAGGCGCTGATCTGGGAAAGATACACACGTGACCACGTCCCCAAATCAACACAGGATCAGGACCACGCCAAGTGCTGGTTAACGGATCTTTCCAGAGGACCTCCGGAGATTGAGAGGCCAATCCTGGCTCAGCCACCAACCTTCCCCCTGCAGAGCAGCCAAATTTGTCAACAGTGAGAACATTTAAAATAAACAGAGCATGATTTATAAGGTTATGTGGCGTTGTTCTATACAATTCCCCCCTTTTTATTTTTTCAATAGTTAGCTTTAAAGATCTATTTGCACGTTCTATAATACCTTGTCCTTGAGGGTCATATGGAATGCCTGTAATATGGGTAATTCTGTAATGAATTACAAAATGTTGCAAAAGCAGCACTAGAGTAAGCGGTCCCATTATCTGTTTTAATAATTTTGGGAAGGTTCATGAAAGCAAAACAGTGTAATAAATGAGTGATAACATGTTTAGTAGCTTCTCCGGTCTGTGCTGTAGCACAGAGGAAACCAGAGTAAGTATCGATAGTGACACGAACAAACTGTAATTTCCCAAAAGACGGGATATGAGTAACATCCATTTGCCATAAATGTCTAGGTAATAATCCACGAGGATTAACAACATAATGTGGAACAGGAAGGTGAGGTAAGCACTGTGGGCATTGCTTAACAATTTGTCGGGCGGCTTCACGAGTAAGGGAAAATTGTGTGTGTAATGTAGCCGCCGACTGACGGTGTAAAGCGTGCAACGGCTGTGCTGCTTGTGAAGCAGTTTGATCATAACTTACCATAATATGAGGGTGTCCAGGACATGGACCATGAGTATCAACAGTATGAAGATAATGAATGCAGTACATTAGCCATTCTTGACAGCATGACGAACGGAAAGGAGGAGTATGGTAAATTGGGACATGTCCTGCTTTAGGGAAAAGAGATTGAGGAGGAGGAGTAACTTCAACTCTATTCTTGGGAGGAAAATGTACAGGATAAAGATCACGTTTAGATCGAGTTAAAACATCTGCAGTCGCATTAAGTTTAGTCAATGGACCAGGCAAGTTAGAATGAGCACGGATATACAGACCTGCAACAGGACCATCATGGGAACGAATAAGCTGTTGAAGCAAACGAAAAGAGGATGATAATTCAGGGTTATTAGTATGTCCTATGGTCGCAGTCTCCAGAAGAAATCACAAGCTAATAAGATATTTACTATCAGAAAACAAATTAAAGACATAGAAGGCAAATGTTTAAAAGACATAATGACAGCATACAGTTCAACATACAGTTCAACTTCCTTCCTGAAGTCAAGGAAGTTTCTTTAATGAGGTTTGTTCCGTCGTCAATGATTACAGTAGCCACTCCTGAAGAAGAACCGTCCGTAAAAACCAAAGGTACATGAGGAACAGGCTGTTGCCTAATTATAGAAGGAAAGATATGAGTTAAGTTTGCTGAACTGGATCAATTTATCAGCAGGGTAATGGCATTCCAAGGTACCTGAAAATCCTGCAAGAGCAAGACCCCATTCATTACTATGTTGAAAAAGCCAATTTTGTTGACTAACTGAATAAGGGATAATAATTTGAGAAGGTTCTATACTTATAGGTTGTAAGCATCTAGTTCTACCTTGCATTACTAAATTATTAATAAGTTCATAATAAGGGTTAATAACTTTAGAGGGTGTAGTTTTCATATGGATCTATTCAATAATTCCAACAGTTTGCCATAAGATGGCAGTAGGCACATGAGGAGTTGGACAAATTATTAAGAAAATTGGAAGGTGAGTATGAATTCTAGCTAATTGTGTAGAAATGATAGATCTATTGACTATTTGTAAAGCTTGAAATCCTTCTGGAGTCATAGAGCGTGAAGAAGAAGGATCTGAGTCACCTTTAAGAATATCAAACAAAGGCTGTAATTGAGCAGTAGTAAGTTTTAAGGAAGGCCTTAGCCAATTAATATCTCCAAGTAATTTTTGTAAAGCATTTAATGTTTTTAAATTATCAACTCGAATTTGCAGTTTTTGAGGCCTAATAGTAGTGTTATCAATATATTTTCCCAAATATAAAAATGGAGATTGTCTTTGAATTTTTTTTGAGGCAATGACCAAGCCAAATGATTGTAAGGACTGTTGTAAAAATTGAAAAGCAGTCTCTAATAAAGAAATATTATCAGTGGCTAAAAGTATATCATCCATATAATGTATGAGATATAACGATGGAAACCTTTTTCTCACAGGAGTCAAGGCCTGAGCCATGTATTTTTGGCATAATGTAGGACTATTTGCCATGCCCTGAGGCAATACTTTCCATTGAAATCTCCTCATGGCTTCCTTAAAATTTAAGGCAGGCAAGCTAAAAGCAAAATGTTTTCTATCTTCAGGAAACAAAGGAATAGTGAAAAAACAATCTTTTAACTCTATAACTAAAAGATGATAATTATGTGGTATGGCTGTTGGAGAGGGTAGGCCTGGTTGAAGAGCTCCCATTATTAGCATAGTTTTATTAACAGCTCTTAGATCCTGTAATAACCTATATTTTCCAGATTTTTTCTTGATAATAAAAATAGGAGTATTCCAAGGACTACTGGAAATTTCTAAATGCCCTAATTGTTCCAGTACTGATTGTTCTGCAGCTTCTAATTTCTCCTTTGTGAGGGGCCATTGGTCCACCCATACAGGGTCATCAGTCAGCCAAGTAATTGGATCAGCAGTGAGTGGAGGAGAATCCAAGGCTCCTAAGAAAAACCCAAACCTTGTCTATCATTTTTTATTTTCACATCAATAGGATGGACAGTTCCTTGTTGATTTGTTCCCAGCCCTTTTGTGGGAAGAAATCCTTGATCCAACATCATATTAGAGACTTGAGAATCTGGACTATAAAGTAATACTCCCATTTCTTTTAATATATCTCGGCCCCAGAGGTTTAAAGGCAGCCCAGGCAAAACATAAGGCTGGAAGTATCCTGAATGGCCCTCACTATCTTGCCATAATAATAACTGACTACTTTGCATAGGAGAAGAACTTTGTCCTATTCCGTGAAGTTCTGTAATAGTAGGACTAATGGGCCAACGTTTAGGCCAGTGTATCTGCGTCATAACAGAGACATCAGCTCCAGTGTCTAACAAACCTGAAAAAACCTTTCCATTAATGGTTCATTTCATTTCTGGACGTTCTTTCCCTATCTTCTGAATCCAGTAGGCAGCATTAGACGATCCAAAAGCCTTTGTTTCTCTCTTTTGATGTTGTAAAATTTGTCCATGAAGTACAAAGGGCAAAAGTAGCAATTGTGCAATTTTATCACCAGGAGAAATAATTGTTGTATTTTTAATAGTTTGTGCCATGACTTTTATTTCTCCTTCATAGTCAGAATCTGTGACTCCTGGCATAATAGTTAAACCTTTCATGGTGACACTACTTCTTCCCAATAATAGTCCCATCAAACCCTTGGGTAAAGGTCCACAGATGCCCGTAGAGAGGGCCTGAGGACCCATTTCAGGAGTTAATACATATCGGGCGGAGGTACTGAGCTCCAGTCCTGCGCTTCCTGGTGTTGCTCTGGAGAGCGAGGATATTGTATGTTTCTGTTTTTGGTTAATGTCTGATTGATAATTTGAGGAGGATACACAGACATTGCCCTTATTATTTGTTGGGGCCAGGGAAGGCCCCGGGAGGAGTTTCCCGACAGTGGTGGCCCATCCTTGTGGGCCACTGAGCAACAGTCTTGTGCCCAATGTTTTCCCCTATTGCATTTAGGGCATAAACCAGGGATTTTCTGACCATCTGGAGGTTTCTGAGTAGGGAAGGAAGGACTAGGGTTAGAATTAAAAGATCTACATTCGCTAGCAAAATGACCTGCCTTTCCGCATTTAAAACAAGTCTTCGTTTTCTTTTGATTGTTTTTAAACCCCACTTTAGTTAATGCTGCCGCCACAGCAGCACCCTGTATATAAGTAGGCCCAATGTCTGCACAAAGGCGAATATAATCCTCCAATGTTCCCCGTTTTCTCCAAGGTCGAATCGCAGCCTGAGACGCATTATTAGCATTCTCAAAAGCAAGTTGCTTAACTACAATTGTACCAGTGAGTCCGTCCACAATGAGTCTCCCCACTGCCTGTGACAACCTATCTACAAAATCAGCATATGGTTCATCAGGTCCCTGTCTAATTGTTGAAAGATCCTCAGTTTTGTGTGTAGAAGGTCATTTCCTCCAGGCTTGTAATGCCAAATGATTTATTTGAGGATAAGCAACAAAGGGATAAGTTAATTGATCTTGCAAAGAAAGATACTGTCCTTCCCCAATCAGCATATGATAATCAACTGGAATATTATGGGCAGCATTCTTTTCTGCTTGTTCAGCAGCCCGTTCATAAAAATCAAACTTCCATATTAAATAATCTCCACCATTTAAACAAGCTCGTGCAATAGACTTCCAATCAGCGGGGGGAAGAGCTTCTCCTGTCAACCATAGCAGCAGTAAAAGGAGCAGTGGGCCCATATTGAGCACAGGCAGATTTTCAATCTTTCAAAACTTTCAAAGGGAGAGCCTGATGCTCCCTAGTAGCTTGTTGAGGATTATTAGGACCAGGTCTTTCTATGACGGGACAACAGAAAATAGGATCTTCTCCTCGTTTTATGGCTCCTTGTACAGCGCGCTGCAAGGGACTGAGCATTTTACAGATGTAGATTTTTGAGCAAGACAGTCCTTATTAACCTGCAGCTTTCTCACTGACTTATCTATCACAGCCATTAGAAAATCATCCTCAGGATAGTTCTCTCTTTTATGTTTACAAGCCTCATCTGTTAAGTCAAAATGTTCCTCTTCATCTAAACTATTTAAATTAATTAGCTCTTTCGGTTTAGGAAGTGGCGACACAGTAGCTGATAATACAGTCTCTCCTTCTGTCAGAGGCTTATGTTTTTCTGACTTTACATTCAAATCAACACTATCATGAGAAGCAGCTAAACATATTTTTATCAGATTCCACAAACTATATGTAACAACAGGAGTATGAGTAGGCCCTCGAGACTCATAATAATTTTTTAAATCTTCTCCAACTTTCTGCCAGATTTCTATGTCAACAGAGCCGCCATCAGGAAACCAGGGAGATACACCATGGATATGCTGTAAAAATTCAGTCAACTGTGAGGTAGAAACTTTATTACCCCGAGCTTTAAGCATCGAAAGTAAAACCTGAGCAAATAATTCACACTCCTTTGAGCCCTTTGGCCCCATCTTATTTTACTTCTGACTATTGCCTTATGCCTCTATTAGTTTCACTTTTACTGGTGGCCACACATATTTTGCATAAGGGTTCTCTTACCTGCACTTTCTTTTTCTTTTAATTGCCTTCACGCTTCAGGTCCCTGTTCGAGTGCCACTTGCCGCGGACCAGCCGGAGAAAGAGGATCTCAGCGCCCAGGGTCAGAAGGGAAGGGGTAAGGAACTGAAGTAGCACCGACGGATGGGGTCAGAAGGACCAAGACAACTGATGGTTGCAAGGCAAATTTTATTATGCTACAGTTGCAGATTATATAGACTAGAAATCGGAAGGCTGCCAGATGGTGGTTTACATTACCTACAGACTGTCTCGGCTCAAGGTTAACTTCCCTGGGAGGAAACCCATAAACCCAGAAGCATCAAAAATAACCTGCATGTGCAGGGGGGAGACAGCTTTGCTTGTCTCATTTTACATTCTTTCTGATCTCTGGGCCCTGGTGATTTATCTCCCATGGAATGGAATAAGGAGGGGAACAAGTAGGGACAGTCCCTTCGAGCAGCGGCCTCATGCCTGGCATGTCCTTACCTGCTCTCAAGGCTGACTGCTTCCCACACATATGTTGCCTTGTTTAAGCCTCAAGCCCTCGATCCTTTGTTGAAATACAATAATTTCACTCCTATGGTTTTCAATACCAAAAACTCAACCTCCAGGAGGGCTAAAGTCTAATTTGTACTCCAAACCAAGTAGCAGTGCAGTTCACTACTACTGAGGCTGGATCCATAAAGACTTCAAGACCACGTCCAGAAGACAAGTTATTATATATAATACCCTAGAAGGTCTGAAACATAATTATCATATACATAGCTGGTCCTTCAGAGCTTTTGACCTATAACATGTTTTTTGATGAAAGTTATTTAATGTACTGGAGATAACTGTGACTTACTGATCAAATATTTGAATACTTATACTTACCTGGGATTTCATTTCTGCTGAAAGAAAAAGGAAGAACAGGACTCACTAAAAAAAAAAAACAAACTTTAGAAATGAAAGTAAAAATCTTAACACACACTATCACTTTTGGAAGCAGCACAGAGGGGCAGTCAACGGTAAAACACTGGTGAAATAGGTCAAAACTCTGGGCCAAAAATCCATTGTCGTTATCATCAGTGACAGTACCACAACTGTGCCCTTCAGAATTAATAATCACTCCTAAGGATCTTCATTTGGCACCAGATGATGCGTTTAAGAGAAACGCTCTGGGAGGTTTTGAATCAGACTTGGTTTTTTGTTAGCCAAGTTACAGGAGAATTTTTAAAGTGGGGGGAGGGGAAGAAGGAAACGGACCAGGAAAAGAATTTAAGCCATCATCTATAAACCAACAAGGCACTGATAGTTCCAAACATTATGTCAGAAACTAAAATGACTGATACAGGCTCAAGTGGTTTATAAAACCTATAAAAAGACTACACCAGCAAAGTCCCCATTTATCTGTAGAGTTCAGAAACTAAAACAAGGAATATTTTAGCTTAAAACCTTATCTCAAGAGAATCATATACACTTCACATGAATAAAAATACCTGAAACCAAACATTTTTAAAAGCTCCAATACCCCAAATATAAAGAAAAATATTAATCCAGAAGACTCAATCAATCCATGATAATCACAGAACGGCTGGGCAATCTCTATCTCCCTTCCACACTAACCATCCATCCCATGGAAGACCAAGGGAGATCAGACCTTCCAGACTTACCTTCCAGACCTTCCAGACACCTGGCTGCTGCAAAATTCTATGGAGACTCCTTGTGGAACAGCAGTTTCCCATCTCTTGTGTCTCTCCCTATCATGATCATGATCATGCAGGAAGCAAGTCTGGCTGTGCTATTTCTTATCATTGTCTGTCACCCATCTGCAGCATGGTATTGTACAGATAAGGAAAAAGTAGTTCCCTTTCCCCCAGAAGGTTGAGGCTCAGGTACAGGGTAATTCTCCTGTGCACACAGTCCTTATTTAGGCCGACTCAGTGACTTCAACAGGCTTAATCATGTGATCAGGTTTGTTGCCAGCTGCGTAATGCTCCCACATCTGTAGATAGAGCCGCTCTAGGTCCACTGTGTATTGTTTGGTGTTGAACAGAGGGCTAGATGTTCTCTGCTTCCAGACTTTGCCACGAAGTTTCTTCAGGTATTCTAGATCAGTTCCCAGTTTCACAGCTATGTCTTCATATTCTTGTCTATTTTGAGCAATAAGCTCAAGACAGCCTAAACAAGTGAGCTGGGAAGCTGCAACTCGGGAAGCAAGAGTCTCTCCTGGCATAGTCACCATGGGTGTCCCTGACCAAAGGACATCCATCCCTGTGGTGTGTCCATTACAGAGTGGAGTGTCCAAGCAGACATCAGCCAGCTGGCCTCTCCGAACATGTTCCTCTTTAGGAGCAACAGGTGAAAAAATGATACGGTTCTGGGGAAGGCCCATGTTTTGTGCATACTGTTGAATATTAGGTTCTCCTACTGCTGGAAAACGCAACAGCCACAGTACACTATTGGGAACACGCTTCAGAATATTTGCCCACATCTGCAAAGTAGATGGGTCAATTTTATATAACTGATTAAAGTTACAGTACACAATGGCATCTTCCGGTAACCCGTACTGAGAACGTGTGGTTACAATAATGGTACGGGGAACCTCCTCCCCAGTGGCAGCCTTAATGTTGATCTGGCTAGTTGCCAGTCCATTGCTAAGACTGAATCCATTAATTGTTATCTGAATTTGTCCTCTGTTAATCATTTCAATAACTGCCTCTGCAATAGTATTCATAGGAATGACAGGCATATTAAGAGCTGTATTACTGCTGTCTGCATTGTCTCCTCCATCAGGACATTTCATCTTGACAATCTGCACATCTGGGAGACTATCAAGAAATGCTTTGAGGTGGATGCCATTCAGCACAATCCGATTGTCATAAATGTGCCCATTGGACTGAAAATCGATGACTGCTTTCTTCTTCAGGTGAGGGAACATATTAGCATGATCACCAATAAAGAAAGTATGGGGCATATAAGCCAGTTTCTCAGAATACTGCTCAGCAACTTCAGCAGGTGAAGTTTCCTGATCTGTGATGATATAATCCATGAAAAGCACGCCACTGGTCCCAGGGTAGCCCAGCCACATTGCCTGAATAGGAGCTGGCCTGAGAGCAAAGAGTTCATTTCGAGCACCCCTGGTATAACCATTCATATTTACAAGGATGTGTATACCATCTTGATGGATGCGATCAGCTGCTTTCCCATTGCATGGAATCTGAGAAAGATCAATGAAATGATGGGCTTCTGCCATCACCTTCGCTCGGAAGTTTGTGCCATCATCTGGGCTCAGGGCATAACAGAATACCTCAAATTTATCAGGATTGTGCATGCCTGGAATAGACTGCATAAGATGAGAAGTAGGATGATTCCCAAAGTCAGAACTCACGTATCCTACACGCAGTCGACCATCACTGAGCTTCAAGTCTTTTGGATGTTCGTACGGTGGTTTATGAAGGACATCGATCTCATCCAAGCAGAGGTTCCCGTGGCTCTCAGCAATAGCCTTCCTGAAGCCATGAGAAAGAGGATAGAGCATACTATGATGAGGCTGCACAGAAGGCAACCTATTCTTCTCCAGCTGGTCAGCCACAATGCTGACCAACTTCTTCATTCGCTCATCATAGTCTGTCCAATCACAGACAATCTGCAGGCAATGAGCCAAATCACAATAAGCGTCAGGAAAATCAGGTTCAAGCTTCAGAGCAGTGCGATAAGAAGCAATTGCTTCTGGAATATTCCCTGAATGCTTGTGAATGGAAGCCAGATTGCTGTGGGCATCCGCAAGTGCAGGGTTAATCTGAATGGCACGAGTATAACACTGCAAGGCTCCCTGAACATCCTGCATCTCCTTTAGAGTGTTTCCCATGTTACAGTAGGCATCAGCAAAGGTAGGACTGATTCGAACAGCCTCCTTATAATGCATCAGAGCTTCCTGCAGTTTTCCCTGCTGCTGCAATACACTTGCTAAATTTGAATGGGCAACAGCAAACTCTGGGAAGACTTCTAATGCTTTACAATACAAGCGAACTGCCTCTTCAATGTTCCCCTGGTCTCCTTTGATATTGGCTAGGTTACTCAGAGAGTCTGCATGGGTGGGACACAGCCGCAGAGCTGTATTATAACAATCTTCTGCTTCGGCAACACTGCCCTTCTCTTCCAGAGCGTTGGCTAGGTTGCAGTAAGCATCAGGGAAATGTGGTTGCAATTCAATAGCTCGCCTGTAGGTGTCTATTGCCAGATCTATCAGGCCTTGCTCATAGTATACACAAGCCAGGTTGGCATGTACCACAGCATGATTTGGGCTCAAGCTTAGGGCACAAAGGTAAGCTGCCACAGCTCTGTCAAAAATCCGTGCCTCTTGCAAGACATTTCCTAAATTGATATAAGCATCCAGAAAACTGGGGTCAAGGGTGACAGCCTTTTCAAAGTGATGAATTGCAAGCCAAATCTCCCCTTGTGCATTGAAAACACAGCCAAGATTACTCCAAGCTACTGCAAAGTTCGGTTGCGTCTCCATTGCTTTCAAATAACATGCCTTGGCTCCTTCCAAGCGACCCAGGGCTTTGAGCAGGTTCCCCAGGTCACTGCGAACACAGTACAAATCAGGATTGCACTGAAGAGCAGAGACGTAAGCTTGTACTGCCCCTTCCATGTCGCCTGCTGCTACCAAAGCGGCTGCCAGGTTAATATAACCATCGATGAAATCTGGCTTGAGATGCAGTGCATGCCGGTAATGCTCAATTGCTTCCTGCAACTGCCCTCTTTCCTTGTACACATTCCCCAAATTCGAATAGGCTTCTGCCAGAAGAGGGTTCTGTTTAATTGCCAGAGTACTAAAGTGGGCAGATCTGTCCAGTCTTCGACACTGGAAGTGTAGAGATGAAAGTAATAAAAGTACTCCAGTATTGTCTGGCTCTTGTCTCCACAGCTGCATGCAGTGCTTCTCAGCTGCCTCAAAATCTCCTGCCTGATATTCTCGATGTGCCAACTCAGCTAACCCTTGGAAGGAAAGCATACGTTTCATTGGTTCTGTGCTGTCGGCCACGTTGCCCACAGAAGACGCCATCTGGAGCTTCTGGAGAGAGTGAGAAAAGGGGGTAATTGAGTCCCGCTGCCGCCACTACTGGCAAGAATGTTTCTAGAGGTAGCAAATATGAGGGCACTAGCCGTACCACTGCTTTGGCAGGCTTAAGTGGCGGCGACACTTACAGGCACCGAACCTTAGGAACTCTGGTTGGTCGTCTAACTGTCACGCTCTTGAAATCTTAATTCTTAACCCTGCCCTCTTCCACCATTTTTCTCCTAATCAGGGAATAAAAATTACCTATACACTTGCCTTAGAAGAAATCAAAAGTCAGTAGTCCAAACACTTTTCAAAATTTTGTTTTCTGCCCAGTTGGAAAGGAAATACATGATTGACTTTACTTCATCATTCATATAGTCAATGTGGAAAACATTAGGGCCGTGAATTTCAATACAGTAAGATCAGAAAATTTTAAATTGGCCTTCCCAAACCACTAATAAGTAACCGATGTTGTATATAATGCTAAAATCTTAGAGACTGAGTTTGATATTTTAAAAGTTCTGAAAGGATTAGCTAATTTCTCCTCATCATATTTCTCATGCCTCAAACCTGAGTATTACTTTTTTAAAAATAAATTTATTTATTTTTATTTATTTATTTTTATTTTGGCTGCGTTGGGTCTTCAATGCTGCGTGCAGACTTCCTCCAGTTGCGGCGAGCGGGGGCTACTCTTTGTTGCGGTGCCAGGGCTTCTCATCACAGAAGCTTCTATTGTTGTTCCACAACTCTATGGGTTCCTTTTTAGGTCCTATGAAGAACCCTAGAAATTAATTCATGGAATTATAGGTTTTTGCAAAATTGTCAAAAGTGAGATATTTTCACTTCCATCAGGTAAGACCAGCGTCTCTTTCTTTGCCAATTTTCCTTCTATCATATTCCACTATGTTGGATCATATTGGAATGGCCACAGGCTTTTTTGAAATCTGGCTAAGGAGATTTTCTTTTGTTCTGTGGTACGCGGACCTCTCACTGTTGTGGCCTCTCCCGTTGTGGAGCACAGGCTCTGGACGCACAGGCTCAGCGGCCATGGCTCACGGGCCTAGCCGCTCCGCGGCATGTGGGATCTTCCCGGACCGGGGCACGAACCCGTGTCCCCTGCATCGGCAGGTGGACTCTCAACCACTGCGCCACCAGGGAAGCCCTAAGGAGATGTTTTAAGTGAGGCTATTATGTGATTTTCAGACACCACCATATGTAATTGACTATATACTATCCCATTACAGGAATAACTTCCAGTACTCATACTGACTACTCTACTGACTTAACTAGCACAAGACACAGAAGCATAAGGACAAAAACCACCTTACAATATAGCCATGTCTTGCACTTCACAGCTCTCAAAGCATGTGCGTTTGAAGAAGAAAAAACCAACTGAAAAGTACAAAACCAGAAGCTATTCTGTGGAAAATTATTTCAATCATCAGGCATGTGAAAGATAAGTCAAAGATTCAGTTTTCATCAATGCTTAGTCAAAACGGGAAATTTTCTTCTGTCAAGAATATACTCCAGGGGCTTCCCTGATGGCGCCGTGGTTAAGAAGCCACCTGCCAATGCAGGGGACAAGGGTTCGAGCCCTGGTCCGGGAAGATCCCACATTCCACGGAGCAACTAAGCCGGTGTGCCACAACTACGGAGCCTGCGCTCTAGAGCCCGTGAGCCACGACTACTGAGCCTGCGAGCCACAACTACTGAAGCCTGCGTGCCTAGCGCTCGTGCTCTGCAACGAGAAGCCACGGCAATGAGAAGCCTGTGTACCGCAACAAAGAGTAGCCCCCACTCCCTGCAAGTAGAGAAAGCCTGCGCACAGCAACGAAGACCCAACACAGCCAAAAATAAATAAATAAATAAATAAAAGAATATACCCCATCAACAATGTGTGTAATGGAATGGTGTGAATGAGTATTTTATCAGAATTCCTGTAATGCACAAACCTATAGCAGTACTGAAATCAGTAATGCATTTATAATAGTAAATATTTATGAGGAAGTAATCCATAGAGGTTTTCTCAAAGTTAACAATGAAAATTAATGTGACATTATCAATAATAAATTGTGAAGCTGAAATAAACTTTTCTAAACTATTAATAACTAGAAGCAAATTCTAATCAACCATGTTACAAGAAATCTATGTCTATAAACTACAAAGTTTATTTCTTAAAATTTTATTTCGAAAATACATAAACTGTCGTATGAGGAGGCAGTTAAAGAATATATAGCTAAAAGAGTGGGGGAAAAGTTTTATAGAGACACATCTGGCAGTAGTTAATTTTTAAATGTCATTTTTCTAGATTTTGTGACACCTATAGTATTGATATTTGAAAGCATTTAAAAAATTGTAATTTGAAGATTTGCTACTTCCAGGTAGAATAAAATATTTGGAAGCAAAACAACGTTTCCACTGAGAAAAACAAAAAAAGCCAAATAAAATAGCCAGCATTCAATCAAAAAGTTCTAGACAAACCAAGAGGTAGAATCATATGACTAAAATTCTAAGAACAGATAATACAAAAATATTTATATAAGATATTGTGTATCTTTATCAGGAAAAGTCTTTCTCAAGAAAAGACTTTAAAATCATCAGAATTAATATTATATTTTATTTGTATATTTATATATAGATATTTATATATTTATATAAAGAACTTAAAGATAAAGCCCTAGTTAAGGCAGTGACAATAGTAGCAGTGGGAGTGAAAAGAAATGGTTATATTCAAGCACATTTTGTCAGGAAAAGTCCAAGATCAAATGTCTGACTGCATACATGGGATGGATAGACGGAGTGGGAAAAATCAAAAGTTAACTATAGAGGTTCTAGTGAAGATGGGGTTGCCGTCACCCAACCCAAGGGGTTGTGATCATCCCCAAGGTCTAGGAGACTCAAAGGGAAGGTCATGGTCAGAGGCAAAGTTAATTGGTGGGAAAATAAGACTCCCAGTCTCTCCATCTCCTTATACCAGTTTTTTTTTTTAACATCTTTATTGGAGTATAATTGCTTTACAATGGTGTGTTAGTTTCTGCTTTATAACAAAGTAAATCAGTTATACATATGTCCCCATATCTCTTCCCTCTTGCATCTCTCTCCCTCCCACCCTCCCTATCCCACCCCTCTAGGTGGTCACAAAGCACTGAGCGGATCGCCCTGTGCTATGCGGCTGCTTTCCACTAGCTATCTATTCCTTACACCAGTTTTGTTTTTCTGCTCATATACGTAGCAGCATTTCATTCAAGGGGAATGTCATTGATCTGACTGGTCAAATTAAACAACATAGTTCAAGGCACATTTACAGTGGTTAGTTCCTCCACAATTTAGAAAGTCACATTCACAATTTCCCTCTTCCTACACCGCGGAACACATTGGCCATTCCTCCGAAGTTTCCACTCCACAGAGTGGACCAGAGATGACGTTAGCCCAGAACTGAGAGCTTGGCATGAAATGGTGTCAGCCCCACGTAGAGCTCTGGCATAAGTTATAACCCAACCCAGCTCTACAGAGAGCTCTGCATGGAATCCTGGGAGTAAACTCAGCCATAATAATGGGATTCTGTTTTTCATTTGCTTTTCTTCCTTGCTTAACTTTCCCTGGCCACTCTGACAAACAAACTTTCAGGCATTCCTGGACCACTCACTAACTTTATTCCATTTAATCTCATCCAGATTCCCAAGAAAATTACTAACTATAAGGAGGGAAATTTGGAACATGGTGAGTTTTAGATGCCTGAAATATACAGGTCATTGAATCCAGTTAAGTAGCAAATTATCTGGATCTCAAATATGCCAGTAGAATAGCAGACTAAGCTCAATTTAATGTACTCTTACTGGAGACACATGTAAATTCTGGGTCAATTTTGAAAAAGTTAAAAGCACATAGCTGAGATTAAAAGAAAGAAAGGAACACCTGCATGTTTCAGAAAGTAACAGAGAAATTAAATCCAGAGAAAGAAGAGCGGACTGATGTCTGTGGGTTCCGTTCCTTAGTATAGGCCTTATGTAAATAGGGGCTGGAGCTAGAAATCTAACATTACCTTGAGGCCAGGAATTTAGACTCAGGATGGAACAATATTGAGAAGTTGGTACAGATATCCTACAGAAATTTCATGAGGAACTGCTTAGTCCATTAAGAGGGCCAAGGGAGGTGGTGAGGAAGACTGGTATCTCTTGAAAACCTTCAGGTACGGAAAACATCAACACCTCTGAAAAGTAGGCCTGTCCTTCCCAGCGTTGTGATGGCCAGGTTGTCACTAACCTGTAAGGCCCTGTATGAATCAGAAACTGCAAGGAGAGTAATTCAAAGAAAAACAGATGCAGGATGGGCGTGGCAATAAATCCTAGGACCCTATCAGAAACAAAATTAAAACCACTCTAAAGGGAAATTTTAACAAACCAGAGCAGATATATCCTAACCAGAATAGAATAATAATTCTGAGGAAGTTATCTTAGTTATTTAAGTAATATTCAATGCATTTCCATGGCCAGGCCCTTTTGAAGAATTCTAAAACATATACAAACAATTCGTTTACATCTTATATAGTCCACCATCCAGAGCAAAATTCACTTAAGTACTGTACTGGTGGAAATCGGGCAGCACTATGGAGACAATAAAAAGGTGTTTACCATCAAAAAACGTCAAGGCAAGAAAGATAATGTCTAATTTTTAATTATCCTGTGGTTTATTGAAATCTTTTGGAAACCCAAAATAGAGAAAACCTAGCAGGCAAGGAAGACTTAAATATTTAGAGATTTATCAACTCATCTATAAAAGCTTTATTAATCTCTTCTTTTAATACCATTCCTGAGAGGTATAAATGTGTCCAGTGATAGGGTTGAAGAAGCCTGAGAGAATTCCAATTGTTTACTATTCTTGGTCAGCTATTAAGACCGTTCAGGAGCATCTTGATTTTCATGGCATCATCCAACAAAAAGCAGGATATTTTACAGAAAGTCCTTGTCCACTTTTTGGCTTGCTTTTGTGTTTATGTTTTTGGTTTTCTCACATTGGGCGGTACATTAGGCTACCTATTGCATACTCCCTCATTCATGCATGCATTCATTGAAACAATATTTACTGAGTTGAGATATTTAATTAACACCCAATAAATGATGTTTAGATGAATGAATGCGCTTTTTATCAAAGTAAGTGTAAATACTGAGAAAAATTACAGAATGTATGATCCCAGCCCCACAAAAGCGTATAATTGTGTTGAGGATATAACATATGCTGGTGAAATAACTAATATATCATATTGGACAGTTTCTAAGTTCAAAAATGAGTTTTTATAAATAATCAGAGCCTAAGGATGACAAAGAAGGGACAGTTCATTATGGGTTGAATCTATCAATACATGTACATTTCAGATGAGATTTGAGATTGACCTTAAAGAAAGAAGAGGACTTAGATATATGAACAGAGAACAAAAAAGGCATGGTGATAGCATGTGCATAGATAGTGTGGCCAATATTTATGTTCTTCATTAAAGATAGTCAGAGATAACCCAAATGTAACTGTTCCCATGGGTCCATTCTCAGTATCCAAACAAAACGGCAAATCCTATCTCAGTAAAACTAATGAAAAACACAGTCTTTAATAAAGACATTGTGAAGGAATGGGGGAGAGAAAGGCTTGCGTCCCACACCACACAACAAAACTTATTTAATTATTTGTTTCATTTTCTCCCTCTGAAAATTTCCTCTCCCTCCCTCTGTATGTCTCTCTTCTCCCACATCTGGCCACACTCTACCAGCCACCTTTCCAGATCTTTCCAGAACTCTCCATCCTAGTTTCATTATGCCACAAGTTGAACATCTCACAGGTCTCCAGGATGCATCCTCATCACTTATTCCACAAAGACAAACAAAGGACACTTCTCAGGATCACGTTTCTTGGAAGGAAGAAGTCATGAGGAGTGATTATAAATAATATAAGGTGGAGAGCAGTGACTTAAAATACCATTTTTCCTCTTAGAATGTGAATACAGGGAACTTTGGGAAACTAGAAAATCTAGAAAGGATTCATTGATAATTATTTATTTTCAATGAATAAAATAAAATGTAATCATACGGCTAAACTCTGACAGATTAACTTTTTCAAAAGTTGCTTTCACACACCTTCACTATTGGGATGTTTGATAAACACATCTTTCTTCTTTCTTTGCAGATACTGGCACCAAACTTTCAAACAATAAGAACCTTCCCATAAGTCCCTTTCCAGGCAAGATTAAGGTATAACAATCCAAACAGATTTTTGAAGAAGATAACTGGTTGAAAGCACAGGAAAAGAGCTGGGTTGCTCTTTTTCAACGGTCACATAATGAGTAATGTGGGAATTGGTTTACAAAGTCTCTCTCCATGAGGGGCTAAGGTTAAGATTAGAACTTCTGAGGCCAGAAGAGCAAAATAACTACAACAACACACATATTTTCAAGAGCCGCCCTTTGGATGTGAGGGATTGATTTTTCCCACTCTTTTTTCAGCAGCCCACCTGGTGTCTTTAGTAAATGACATAAGAGAATACAGTGTGGCCAAGAAGGCTTAGATTTCCTTAGTCCCAAGTCAGATATTCTCAAGTGACTGTCCACTCAAATTAAAAAGAGAGATTTACAAGAGGAAACTGGATACAACTGAGTGTACTTTTATTTCAGCCCTTTACCTGAATGTTTTGTTTTGTTTTCAGTTCTCCACTGAAGTTGCCTACATTAATATATTTTTAAGAACATTTCCTTAAGTTGAAGTATTCATTCAGTATATTCATTTACTATAATTGAGAACAGCCAAATGACTTAGGCAAATTCATTTCTGTACTGCCACAGCAGCGTATTGTGAACTAAATGACACCTGGCAGTTGTTTACTCAGATACTAACTCAGTTAGAAGGCAGAACAAGGATACCTACCCATTCAGGGAAGGAAAGGTCACTTAGCCTCTGTAGCTGTCTTAGGTCTCTTATCATCACAGTAACAAATTGAAGACTAAAAACCATACGATCATCTCAATAGATGCAGAAAAAGCTTTTGAAAAAATTCAATATCCATTCATGGTAAAAACTCTCCAGAAAGTGGGCACAGAGGGAACATACCTCAACATAATAAAGGCCATATATGACAAGCCCATAGCTAACATACTCAATGGTGAAAAGCTGAAAGCATTTCCCCTAAGATCAGGAACAAGACAAGGATGCCCACTCTCACCACTTTTATTGAACAGAGTTTTGGAAGTCCTAGCCACAGCAATCAGACAAGAAAAAATAAATAAATAAAAGGACTCCAAAATGGAGAGGAAAAAGTAAAACTGTCACTGTTTGCAGATGGCATGATACATAGAAAATCTGAAAGACACCATCAAAAACCTATTCGAGCTCAAACATGAACTTGGTAAATTTGCAGGATACAATAGATTTCTATATATAAATTTTGTATTTCTATACACTCACAGTGAACTATCAGAAAGAGAAATTAAGGAAACAATCCCATTTACAATCGCATAAAAAAGAATAAAATACATAAGAATAAACCTGCCTAAGGAGGTAAAAGACCTGTACCCAGGAAACTATATGATACTCATAAAAGAAATGAAAGATGACACAAACAGCTGGAAAGATATACCATGGTCACGGATTGGAAGAATTAATATTGTTAAAATGACCATCATACCCAAGCAAATCTACGGATTCAATGCAGTCTGTATCAACATATCAAGGGCATTTTCCACAGACCTAGAACAAATAATTTTAAAGTTTGTATGGAAACACAAAAGATCCTGAATAGCTAAAACAGTCTTGAGAAAGAAGAACACAACTGGAGGAATCATGCTCCCTGGCTTCAGACTGTGCTACAAACCTACAGTAATCAAAACAGTATGGTACCGGCACAAAAACGTCCATCACTGGAACAGAATAGAGAGCCCAGAAAGAAACCCATGCACTTATGGTCAATCAATCTATGACAAAGGAGGCAAGAATATGCAATGGAGAAAAGTCTGGGCTTCCTTAGGGATGGTTTCATCAATTAATTTCTTAAATGGACCATACTTTTCCATGTCTTTGTATACCTTGTGAGTTTCTTGGTTGAACATTTGGCTTTCAAATATTATAATGTGGTGTCTATGGAAATCAGATTCTCCCACTTTCCCAGGGTCTTCTGGGCTTTTGATTGTTGAAGGCTGTAGTAGTCTGTTTGTTTAGGAACCTTTCCAAACTAGTTTTGCAATGACTGTACTCCTTATCGTATGTAGGCACTGAAGTCTCTGTTCCTTTAGTTCATGTTTAGCTAATGTTTTGACAGAGATGTCCTTGAATTCCTGCACCTAAGACAAACAAAAACAAATATACACAAGCACATCCACATGCACACTCAAAACCACACACCTCTCCCCATTGTGCAGATTGCTGGATCACTCCTTCAACATTTAGCTGACCTGCACTGAGGTCAGGGCTCAGCCCATGGTAAAAGCTTAGAGACTCCTCTGGCGTTTTCAGAACGTGCATCTGATCTTGAGTATGCATGTGGCTTTCTTAATTTCTCTGGACACATGTGTACTTTTTGTATGTTCTAAGTTCCCAAAGAATCTCCCCCAACTTTTGCTCCTGCATCTTATGTGTCTATTGTATTTCAATGCAGAGTCTTCTGCCCCAGCCATCTGTGCTTTGTTAGTTCACCTTGCACTTTTCTTGAGCAATGACCACTGCTTTTCCAGACTGTGTTCCAGGTTAGCTAAGACAGAGATAAGCATCTTGTGTCAGTCCTTCAGGTAGCTCCCAGACAGGTTAGAACAGATACACATAATAATCCGAGAGTATGGTCTCTTCTGCTCCCTCCTGAAGCAGGATTGAGGGTCCCATACTAGGAATGGTCTGCTGCTACTTTAAGACTATCACTGCATTAAGACCCCACCACTTTAAGACCATCACTACACTAACAGTAGATGGGGCAAGGGCAAGTAAAAATGCCACAAAGCTTTCCTGCCATTTTCAAATTGCCTCTTCCCGGGTTCAGTATGTGTTTGGTTGCTGTAAATCTTTGCCTGATTTCAGGACTAAGAGAAACTCAAGGAACGCCACAACAAGAAACAGTATAATCAAACTCTCAGATGCCGAAAGACAGAGAAAGAATCTTTACTCCCAAAGGAGAAAGAAAAAACAAATTTGTTACAAAGCAGGGATCCTCAAAAAGATTCATAGCTAATTTCCTCTCTGAAACCATGGAGGCAAGAGGCCAGACATATTTAAAGTGCTGAAAGAAAAAAACTGTCCACCAAGAATTCTATATTTGGCCAAACTGGTTTCAAAACTTAGGGAGAAATTAACACATTCCCAGATGAACAAAGGCTGTGGGCGTTTGTTTTACAACTTCCTAACACTGCCCTATGACAAATGCTAAATTGAACCTTCAGGTTGAAATGAAAGGACACTAGACAGCAACTCGAAGCTGTATAAAGAAATAGAAATCTCCAGTAAAGATAAACACATGGGCAGATACTATAGCCAGTATTGTGCTACTGGCTTGTAACTCTACTTTGTATTTCTTACATGATTGAAAAAACAAATGCATAAAATAATCATAAATCCATGTTATTGGGCTCACAAAATATAAAGGTGTAATTTGTGACAACAATAATGTAAGGAGGAGGAATGGAACTGTAGAGGAACAGAGTTTCTGTGTGCTATTGAAGTTGGTTTCAATTCAAATGATATTGGTTGAACTTTAGAAGGGTGAATGTAATCTTCTTGATAACCACAAAGAAAATATCAATAGACTATATGCAAAAAGAAATGAAAAAGGAATCAAGAGTTCACTACAAGAAAATCGGCTAAGCACAGAAGAAGTCAGTAATGGAGTAAATGAAGGGCAAAAAATGCATAAGACATACAGAAAACAACCAGGAAACAGACAGAATTAAGTTCTTCCTCATCAGTAATTTTTGAAAAAGTGGATTAAGCTCTCCAATAAAAAGATAAATATTGGCAGAATGGACTTTAAAAACATCCATAATCCAAGTATATGCTGTCCGCACAAAACTCACTTGATTTCAAGAGACACAAGTTGGTTGAAAGTTAAAGCACAGAATAAAATATCCCATGCAAATAGTAACAAAAAGAAAGAAAGAGAGAGAGAGAGAAAAAGGAAGGAAGGAAGGAAGGAAGGAAGGAAGGAAGGAAGGAAGGAGGGAAGGAAGATCTGGGATGGCTACGTTAATATCACACAAAATAAACTTTAAATCAAAAACTATCACAAGAGGAAAAGGAGGCCACTATATGTTGATAACAAGTTCAATCTATCAAGAAGATGTAACAACTATAAACATATATGTACCAAACATCCCCCAAATATGTGATGCAGACATCGACAGAATTGAAGGAAGAAATAGATAGTTCTACAATTATAGTTGGAGATCAATACCTTGCTTTCAATAATGGATAACACATCTAGACAGAAGATCGGTAGAGAGGTAGGGGGACTGAATAACACATTTAACCAACTAAACCTAACAGCCATATATAGATCACTCCACTCAACAACAGCAGAATACACATTTTTCTCAAGTACACATGGAACATTCTCCAGGAAAGACCATATGTTATGCCACAATACAAGTACCAATACATTTTTAAGAAACTGAAATCATACAAAGTATCTTCTTTAGCCACAGTGAAATGAAGGTAGAAATCAATAACAGAACCATTGGTAGCCATTTCCCATCATGCCTGCCACACATGATATAAAGCAATGAAGGGAAAAACATACTTGACCATTTAGAAAAGTGGGAAAGAGGACATACCATTGACACAGAGTGTGTGCTGTTTCCCGTTGTCAGGGATAGAAATAAATTAGCATCATTTATTCATTAGTGTGTTAATTTCTTGGTCAATCATTGCGCAGCCAGTGTTTCTGCCTGATGGGAAGATTTCCTATACTCAGTGTTGAGTGGAGACAACCTTGAAAGGGACATTTAAAAGGATTATACTGTGATGGGCCTAGCAGTACCCTTCCTCCTATGCCAGTATTTAGGCTGGGGTATTTCCATGCAGTGTGTACAATCGTAGGCCCCAGGTCACCAGAATTTAGTTGGATTCGTTTTGTTAACACATTCCCTCAGTACTTTGTCTTTTATTTCACTGTTGCATTTACTTCATTCTTTATTATCACTGCGAAACAACTGTTTCCTGTTCAGATGCCAAAAAGTGGGTATCAATACCTCCTGAGTTTTACACATCACAGATCTGTTTTACATATCAGAGACAGAGACAGCAACTATTTCCAATGACTTTGAGACATGCTTTGAACATGTGATTAACATGTGGAGTGTTGAAATGTGTGTCGAGTTCATTATACTTGCTCTAAAAGGTTTCAAACTGCAAAGATTTAAAAATTTTTATCTTTGAATAGTTTTCCTGTGCTGTCTCTTTGTGTCAGACTGTTAATGTGCAGTCTGACACCTTCAAATAATGTGGCTTTGTAACCAATTATTTACATGTTTTATCCACAGAGAATCTTTTTTTTTTCAATAAATTTATTTATTTTGGCTGTGTTGGGTCTTTGTTGCTGCACATGGGCTTTCTCTAGTTGGGGCGAGTGGGGGCTACTCTACATTGTGGTGTGCGGGCTCCTCATTGCTGTGGCTTCTCTCGTTGCGGAGCACGGGCTCTAGGCACTGGGGTTTCAGTAGTTGTGGCACGCGGGCTTCAGTAGTTGTGGCTCATTGGCCCTAGAGCACAAGCTCAGTAGTTCTGGCGCACGGGCTTAGTTGCTCCGCGGCATGTGGGATCTTCCCAGACCAGGGCCCGAACCCATGTCCCCTGCACTGGCAGGAGGATTCCCAACCACTGTGCCACCAGGGAAGTCCCCACACAGAGAATCTTAAGGTCAAAATATACAACTCGATTAACTACACTTCCTCCTGTTCACATTTCCCTCATCTTTTCTTCATCTTCTGTCTATGTTTCCTTGGCCCTGTTTATATTAAGTGCTTTTGCCATTATATTTGATTGTCTGTATTCCGGTGAGTTACCACAATGCTTTATGAGACATGGTAGGATATAAATGCATTTAAGTTTTATATATATATATATATATATATATATATTATATATATATATATGTATTTTGCTTGAGTGCAGTGTTTTTTGTTTTCTGTACTGAATTCATTAGCATGGGTCGGTATAAAACTTAGCATAGGTCAATATGTAATTTGTAAACTAATAAGGTCTTAAAAGTGAGGAATTAAGTCTTTTAAATTTAATTATTTATTGTAAAGAGCAGAATAGCATACATAAACAGGTGCCTAAGGAAAATTTGTATTCTAATATGGAACTCTCATAAACACCTATTTTTTTTTCTTTTAATGGTATGATAGTAGGCCATTTGATTATTTCTATTTTTATGGCTTTAACTTTAGAACAATGAAATATTTGTAAATTTTAAAAAGTATTTTTCTTTATTTGATGCGGCTAGGATACTGGAGAAATGAAAGGTCAAACACCTATTGAGGAATCCATACTTGTCTATATATTGTGTACTTTTATTTCAATAACTGATTTAAAATTCCTAAAAGGATGCTATAATAAGTTATTACGCCATTTTACAGACTGAATTAAGTGAATTTCAGGGAGGTATGAAACTTGCCTAAGGCTATCCAGCTGCCAAGCGGTAGGAGTGAGAATTAAATCCGGGTATACCTATCGCCAAAGTTTCTGCTCATCTCCTTACATCATCCACTTTTAATAGCCAATGCTTTCCTGCTTACAAATATGACTGAGGTTTCCAGACAGTCAACATTCCTTTGTAATCAGATAGAAAAATTACTGTTGATTCTCTAAAGACATATTCCTTTTCCATTAAGTGACTTTAGTTGTTCAAATGATACTTCCAGACAGTAGTAATCATACAGTTGGGGACTAAGAACAGAACTCAGGGATGTGTCTAGCAGTCAGTAAAGACCAACTGGCCTCACTGATGATATTTACGGTCATTTCCTCTAGACTAACATAATCTTATTAATAAGACCCTAATAATTCACAGTAGTGCCCTTGCCTGATTGTTTGTTCTTCTCCCTCTATCACTCTCTCTTTCCCCATATTATTATTATTTTTGGCAATTTTTGGTGAATTAAATTCAGGGATTAGTATTCAGGAGTACTAGTCACAAAAGCAGAGAATCTTAGCTCACACCAAAGGAAGAAAATAGAGAAAAAGTATAAATTATATGAATACACACACATACACACATGTGCCAACTATATGCTGCACTTCTCCAAAATCTATTCAGTATCTGCACATTTACCGTATATTAGCAGTAAGACCAGAAATGAGCGTAACGCTCTGTTTACAAGCCACAGAAAACAGACCCAAATATGGAAATTACTAGCAATGAGAATGGGGAAGAAAGACTACAACAAGGAATGTAGATGATATTTTTGTTTCCTAGCTATGATGCCAAATATTGAACTTTCAACTTGAGACAAGGAGGCCATAAAAAGTTGTATTCGTTTCCTAGAGCTGCCATGACAAAGTACCAGAGACTGAGGAGGTTAAACAACAGAAATTTACTCACTCACAGGTCTAGAGGCTAGAAATCTGACATAAGGTGTCAGCAGGATTGATTTCTTCTCAAGTATCTCTTCTGGGTTTGTAGATGCCATGTTTTCCTTTTGTCTTCACATGGTCTTCTCTCTGTGCATGTCTGTGTCCTAATATTTTCTTTTTATAAGGACACCAGTCATATTGGATTAAAGCCCACCCATTTGACCTCAGTTACCTATTTAAGGGCCTTATCTCCAAATACAGTCATATTACGAGGTATTGGGGGTTAAGACTTCCACATATTAACTTGAGCAGGACACAATTCAGCTGATAACAGAAGATAAGAGTAATTTAAGCAAGTAAGTAACCATTGTTTACAGTGAGTTGCTTAAGGATATGAATTTACTCAAGAAGAACAAGAAGAAATTACATAACACTGTACGTTATACAAAGATATTAAATTAATCATCATAACATTATAACATTTAATGTTATAAATTAGACTAAGCAAGATGAAGCAACTTATCCAGAATTGTATAGTTGGTACTTTCCAGAATTTAAACCAGGTATTTTCCCACTTCCTTTCTACGTTATATATTCATTTCATTATTTGAAATGAATTTTGAGTCTTCATTTTGCTTAGTTTCTGAAGTTATATGGGGATAAAATGGAGTTGGATATTTTCAGTGACATTCACACATGGGGAAGGAAATTGAGTCCAGAAGCTTCAGCAATGTTTCCATGGAGAACACTAACAACAGAACCAGAAACACCGTTATCCTTTTGGTTCAGTGATCTTTCCTGAAGCACTACAAGAATCAATTTTAAGAAGCCCAGTGTTTTCCAAACTTTCACCAATGGGCTCTGTAGGGTCCTCTAACAGTATCTAAGAGACTAACTAGTTTCTCATCCCAAGCCACTTAAGACAAGGAGTTCTGACTGTTCTCTGTGAGGAAATCAAGTGACAATCATAGCTGGTGATTTAGGATAGTTTCTTCAGGGCCCAGGCAAAACCTAATACACAGTAATAATCATTGTTAACTGCATCTTTGACAAGGATTAATCAGGTATCAAAGAGGTCTATAAATTGGGAGAAGTTATGATCAAAGGGAAACATAGACCACAGATATTTAATTAATTCTCAATTTTTTATGAGTTTAACTTTGGTTAACCTAATTTTCCTTCTTCTAGACAATTTCCAATTCGTCTCCACAAAGAGACCAGAATAATCACCTTCCAATACAAGATTTATTGTGTTGCTTTAATTTAAAGCATACAGTGACTTCTACATTCACTCCACCAAGTTTTGCCAGGAGAGAAAAGGAGACGTGATATTTTGTCTTGAATTAGATATGCCACCATACTTGACTTAGCTCATCCTACTGGAAGCACTTTGAGGGCAGATTCTACAGTCTTGTCTTACATCCTCTACGGAATCAAGCCAAGGGAATCACACACAGTTACAGCTGGAAAAACATTTGTTCTGGGTTAATACTTTTAGCCTTTACCACCAAGACTTTATCACCAAGACCTATCTTTACAGTCTCGAAATAGGAGACCTTCTTGCCTTCCCTTTTCACATTGACTAGGAAGGTAAAGGGAAGAACTGAGAAGTATCCAAAGTCAGCTAGCAGCCAGCACAGATAAATCATCGGTGGAGATAGTGTTTCTTTCAAAAGATATAAACATAAGAGGAAGTCCTAGTGTTTGAAACAACTGTGCATAATAAAATTCCATGAAAACCTAGAAATCCAGATGCAGATCAGTAACATATTGGTTAAATAAGCTGTTATGTTCATGCAGTGGACAAGTGTACATACATTAAGAAGAACGAGATACTCTTTTCTATGAGATTCTCTTTTCACTGAACTCATCAGTGCTGCAAACACAATGTTACATAATACTTTTTCTTTAACATTATATCAGGCATCCTCATCTGGTCCTGCATTTATTGCCAGTGTTACTAAAGTCTATCACTTACCTCTTTCTCTTTTAGACACATAATTTCTTCTTATTTTGGAAGCATTCATCAATCCCTATTTTACTCTTTCTTTTAAATTACAAATGAATATTGAATTTTACAAAATATCTTTTGGGGGATATTTCAAGTGATTGTATACTTTTGCTCTCCTTTGACCTTGTTATATGGTAAATTATATTTTGTTATTTTACATTACGCTATTTATTATATATTGTATTGTTTATTAATGACACTTATTATATTATAATTACATTATTTTTAAGGTAGCATTTTGTTTTAGATAGACAAAACAACCAGTGGAATAGGAAGCATCTTAAAATTAGATGCAAGAGCATAAGGGAATTGAGATTAAAATAAAATTCACGTTTTGGATCAGCAGCAAAAATTATTCAACAAAAGTGGGAAAATATGGCTATCATAGAATTACTAAATTCTAGATACAGCAACTAGTTAAAGGTTAAAAAATAATGAAAGTGTAAAAGTATCAGAAACCTGGGAGACTTGAAATAAATTATTCATGGGGAATACCTTTCTAAGATACAACGAAAAAAAGGATACATTTAATTATATAAGAATTAAAATTTTCCTCATGGCAAAATGCACTACAAAGGTCAGAAAACAAGCAAAAGAAATTGGGAAATATATTTAGAAATGGATATGCCTTCTTTACAACTTTTGAGAGAAGCACATGTTTCTTTTTCCTTTAACCTGTTATGTGGGTATTAATCTATAATGTAAGTGCATGGTTCCTTTCCTTTCATCTGTAATGTGAGTGTCAACATGGGGCACTGTTTCCAAGCACAGACTTTGGATGTTCCTGTACTGGTCCCGTCACTGACCATCCACAAAAACTTACAAATGTTGCTTTACTTTCCTGGGGGTTAGAGTCTTAGCTAAGAAATGGAAGCAAAATAGAACTTTCCCCCAGGGATGATATAGAAGGTTTAAAGGAGTAAATATGTAAGTGACTTAGCACAGTGCCTAGTACAAGAGAGATCAATGTAAGTACTTACCAAGTTTTTAAAGAGACAGATGAAAGAAATAAAATGTGGTGATTTCAATCTATTGATATATATTCTTGACATTAAACTACATTGGATGACCTAACTTGCTCGTGCTTTTTCTTACTCTAGTGAACTTGGGTAGCTAATATCATAGTTTAAAAGTTTTCCTTTTATATTTACAAGTAAATTTGACCTGTAAATTTCTTTTTCCTTACAGTCCTCATCTATTTTCAGTATTAGGATTATATAGACTTCATAAGATGAATAAAGGAGCATTCTTCCTTTGCTACTCCCTAGAAGTTTTTCTTTGTTAATATTGATGTTATCTGTTTAACAGAAGTTTGATAGAATTCACCTCCCAAATGATCTGGCCGGGTCTGGTATTTTCTTGGTGAAAGCTTGTGAACTATTGACTTAATTCCTTTACTGGTGCAAGAACTCCAGCTACAAATTTCCTCTTGTGTCAGTTTTGGTAAACTTTAGGAGCTAGGAAATTGTCCTTTACAGAAATGTTCAAATTTACTGGCATTTCATATATTCTCTGTTTGTACTCTCTGCTATAACATTGTCCTGATTCTTTCCGTATATTGTTTACTTACGTTTTTGTTTTGCTTAATCAAAGTTTGTTTTTTTAAAGCTTTTCAAAGAATATTCTTTTGACTTACTAAATCACCTCAATTTTACACTTTTTTCTGTTTTATTAAGTTCTGCTCATATCTTTATTGCCTATTTTTCTATGTTCTCAGGGTTTATTGTTTTACTCTTCTGATGTCAATTAAAACACTTGGTTATTAATTTTAATAAATCTTTTTACTTATAAATAGTTGAACTTTTTGAAGATTCCAGCTTAGTTGTACGTATCTAAGGGTCAGCTCCTCCTCATAGTTGCTGGCCTAAGGCTTAGTTCACCCTATAGCCATGTATATATTGACATTTTTTCCCCTCGACTTTCTGTGTTTTGCTACTTCTCACTTCTCTTTGCAGAGAAGCCCTTTGAAATACCCTTAACTTATTTTACAGCCAATAAGTCTTTAAAATACTGTGTATTTTTTAAGATAAATCAACTTATATAATTAGGCAGGAAATCTGATCTGCCATATTTTTAAAAACAGCATAATTTCATTCTTCTCCACGATTAATCTGCTGTATTACACGACCTTCGAGTTTTTAGCTTTATCAATGACATGTACTTTAAAAATGTTTGAAAGATCCTACCCAGTCTTTTAAAACATCCTTGCTCCTTGTTTCAGTTCTAGTTTTATGTATATTTTCTGCCTGGCACCTGATTATTCCAACATCTGATGGATGGCCTTGCGAATCTAATTCTGCTATTGATTGTTTTTGCTGATTCTCTCCACTTGTAGCTGATTTCTTCATTATTGTGTAAATTTAGATCATGAGCTCACGTTTAGCTAAACTTTATCTGTGGGAACGCTATAGGCCTGTGTTGAAGGTCTACCTCTCCAGAAAGGGTTTAGTTTTGTGTTTGGAATACCACCGATTTGGGAGCATTGTAAGTTAATTTCTTAGCTTCTGTTTGCAAGACCGCAAATAAATTTGCAACCCAAACACTGTGAACACAGATCTGAGGTTCAGAATTCTCAAGATTTCCTACCTGTTTCCTACCCAGAGCAGAGGCCAAGAGAATTTGCTCTTAGTCTCCCTTTGCCAGCAGATATGTTTTTCTCCTGGCACACCCT
Organism: Grampus griseus; assembly: GCF_964374135.1. Lineage (NCBI taxonomy): Eukaryota > Metazoa > Chordata > Mammalia > Artiodactyla > Delphinidae > Grampus > Grampus griseus. The sequence continues at coordinate 151,128,263 of NC_139019.1, read as the reverse complement.
TTCATTAAACGTGAAGCCTGGGATAGATAGCTTTAGTTCTAACTTCCCATCTAGTAGGGATGGAGTCTTACCTCCTGCCTCCCATGTGGTCATGGCCATTTAAAAACAAGTCTCTATACCAGGTGTGTCATTCAACTACGGCCTGTATTCCAAATCCAGACAGCTGCCTATTTTTTATGGCCTATGAGCTATGAATAATTTTCACGTTTTAACTGGTAACATTTTAAATGGTTACCTAAGTACCTAAATAATATCCTCAATTTTGCCTCTTTGGTCTACAAAGCCTAAAATATTTGCCATTTGGCTCCATAAAAACAGGATTTCCAGCTTCTGTTCTAAGCTATCAAGATCTTCAATCCACTCTTAATAGAGCTATAACTCTCACACATGGACCACCCTTCCTTCATGGGTTCTGGACATTTCGACTGCACACTTCCAAAATCAACCACGCACTTAAAAATAAGTTGTGTACATTTAACCTAGCATACCTAACCCTTTTCTTTTAGGAGAGTTTTTCAAGTAATCTTGCCCACCGTATTCTTCAGAACTTCATTAATAATGGCAAAAAACTGGGCTTACCTGGTGGCGCAGTGGTTGAGAGTCCGCCTGCCGATGCAGGGGACACGGGTTCGTGCCCCGGTCCGGGAAGGTCCCACATGCCGTGGAGCGGCTGGGCCCGTGAGCCATGGCCGCTGAGCCTGTGCGTCCGGAGCCTGTGCTCCGCAACGGGAGAGGCCACAACAGTGAGGCCTCCGTACCAAAACAAACAAACAAACAAAAAACAAAAAAAGGCAAAAAATTAAACCAACTTAACATTCAACAAAAATGGGAAATGTTCACAACAATTATAGAAGCACATACAGTAGAAAACTATAAACTGTTACTGAAAGAGTGAGACATAACTTTTTATTCTTAGAGAACTATGTTTATTTAGGTCCCTTTTGTTTAAATAAGTATATTTCTGTGTATGTATGTATACAGTCATGTATTTATATACACATACATTATTTGTATGATATATTTATATAAACATATGAAATACATACCTATACACATACCTTTGATTTATATTTGTATACATACACAGGAATATCATTATATATTATATATTTATATACATTGAACTGAAAACTGGTAGTATACATATATATCGTGTATAAATGTGTGTCTACGTGCATGTGTAGAAAAGCAGGTTGAGAGATATGGAAGCATGAGTTAGACAGGGTTCAAGATTTTAAAAGTAGTTATGTGTAGGTAGTGAGGTTAAGGCCCATTTGATTGAAAATATTGCATATTTTTACATCAATTTTTATGATGACCAGATTCCTATGTAAATAAAATTATAAATAGCTAAACATACTCGTATGTGTAATGTATAACTAAAAGATATATAGTTTTATATATGTATTATATTTATACTATATAATACAATTATACTAATACATTATATATTGTGTCATATAGAATATATTAACTATAGTGTATTATATCAGATAATAATAATTATATATTTCTATATTATGATATAATTGTTTTATAATCAATATTACAGGATATATCATATTAATATTATGAACATATTAACCATAGAAATACATTTCATTACTCATATATTTTGTATATAATATATGCTAGGCAAAAATATATATTAATATAATACATAATTGTTATACACTAATATAAATATTAGTATATTACATTTATACATCAATATAATATTTAATATTGGTACATTTATATTATTTTTAATATATACATAGCTAATGCTCTTTAAAGCCATCTGCTACAAGTAGAATAAGACCAGGAGTATGGCCAAAGCAAATTGTAAAAGTATTAGATTACTTATATTCATTTATATGTCATTTTCCTGGAATCTACCTCTGGCTATTAGAGAGGACACACAGCAAAATCAACAAAAAGTGCCCAGGACATAGGATCCTTTCTTCATTGGAACCTCAAAGGAAACACAGTGCTATTTAGTCCCCCTTCAAAGAGCCAAGAGCAAACCTTGAAGCACCCAGTAAAAGCCAATTCAAACAAAAACGCTTTTCCACTTAAACTGGAAAACGTTAAGTTCCCAAGAGACCCCCTACATCAACCACTGAAGCTCATTTGGCAGTAAAAACAATAATGTTCACCGAACAACAAGAAACGCAAAACAATAGGTGTTTTACCAAAGACACAAAAAAGCAGCTAATTAGTGTCTTTCCTGTTTGAGAGAAGGGGGTGGGAAGTGGGCAGAAAACCTCATAGGAAAGATAAAAAGAAAAGGAAAAGGAAAATAACAGTTTCCAGTTTGACACTCAAGCTGTCTTCTGCATCCATTTCGTCAAGACCACCAAGTCAATGTGGAGGCTTTTTCCTCCTTCCCTTTTCTTTTCATGAGACCGATCACAACCAGCACTGCAGATTCCATCCAATTAAGGAATGCTGTTGCCTACATGTGTGAATGAGCTGTGAGTAAAGTACTGAAGTAGAGGACACCTAAAGTGAAACGATTTCATGAATGTCCACGTGGCTGAGCAGCAAGTTAACCTTTCATAGATGTGCTAAAGAAGAAGAGTTGGGTTTTATTTTATTTACTTTTCCCTGGACTGTGTTGAATGACTATCATCGACAAGTTCAGGCTACTTTTTGCTGAGGATTAATGCACTGGGAGAGCTGAGAGAACACTGAACGGTAGAGCTGTCTTTTTCTTGACCAGTTCACTTTAGTTTCCCAAACTCCAAGTCTTTCCCTAATTCTTTCTCCTTTTTATTGTAGTAAAATGAACATAACACAAAATTCACCATTTTGATCATTTTACAATTCACTGTACCATTCAGTGGAATTTACTACTGTCACAATGTTGTGCAACTATCACCACTGTCCAACTACAAAACATTTTCATCACCCCAAGAGGAAACATACACCCATTTTGAGGAGTCATTCCCTATTTCCCTCTCTTCCAAACCCCTGGAAACCACTAATGTATAATATTTTCCGTGTGTATGGATTTGCCACTGCTGGACATTTCATATAAATGGAACCATACAATATAGAGCCTTTCGTGCCTGACTTCTTTCACTTAGTTGCATCCATGATGTAGCATGTATCAGTAATCCATTCCCTTTTATGGCTGAACTCCCTGATCCTGTTTTCTTCATACTGTTTGAATACAAAATTTAAAATAAGTTGAGAGTGAAGCTCTGTTTTAAGGGCACATCTACGAGGCCAATTCTTTTTAAAAAGGTGAAAAGGGAGATATTGTTGTGAAGTGATAATCGTTGAGAAGCCTCAGCCAATTTGATAATGAAAAGTTTGGGAAATGTTGCAAAAAATTATCTGCTTTATATTAAAAGCCTTTTAAGCAAGGATTCAGGAGATTGTCTTTTTCTTACAGGTAACTTAAATGAGTCAGAAGGAAATAACTGCGCTTTAAAACAGATTTTGAAAGGATTCTATTTATTCTTAATAGACGAATGGGAGTACAGGTAGTTCATATCCAATATGGACTCCCTGTCCAAACACTGTTTATCGTTTTAGCCACCACTATCGAATTATATTTCTTGAGAGTAAGGCAGCTCAATTCCTGCATATTACTTTTTTTTCCTGCATATTACTTTTTAAAATTCATCTATCAAATCCATTAATATAGTATAAACAAGAGATGTTCATGTTTCAGTGCAGTTCAAATATCAGGTATAAAGAACCACCAGCAAGAAAAAGAATCCTGTATCTCTTGCCAGAATGTGGTCAGCTCTGGGGTGCTTTGCTAGCTGAAACACACTTTCATTGTTAAGAGGATAGAGGCTGTTTAAGAGGGATGAGAGCCAAAAAATGTTAACTACGTGTATGTGTTAAGAACAGTGCTAGGTTATCTCATATTCTATATCAGCCAAGGCTCACCATTTTACATATGTGAAAAGCGAAGTTAAAAGTGTTTTAGTAGGGCTTCCCTGGTGGTGCAGTGGTTAAGAATCTGCCTGCCAGTGCAGGGGATGCGGGTTTGAGCCCTGGTCCGGGAAGCTCCCACATGCCACGGAGCAACTAAGAGCATGCGCCACAACTACTGAGCCTGCACTCTAGAGCCCGTGAACCACAACTACTGAAGCCCACACACCTAGACCCCGTGCTCAGCAACAAAGAGAAGCCACCACAATGAGAAGCCCGCGCACCGTAACAAAGAGTAGCCCCCGCTCACCGCCAACTAGAGAAAGCCCGCGCATGGCAAGGAAGAGCCAACGCAGCCAAAAATAAATAAATACATCTATTTTTTTGTAAAAAAGTGTTTTAGTAACTTACTAAAAGGCACGCAATCAGTAAATCTGAGCAAGGATTCAATCCCAAATCTGTCACACTGAAGTTTAAGCTAATACATGAGATTAATAAAAACAGCACTAAATTAAAAGTTCAGAGATATTTTTAATTTCATACTCTTTCACTAACGCTCTTTGGAGATAAATCATTTCTTTTATATGGGCCTTAGTTTTCACAACTATCATAGTTGGAAGCTTGACTAGATGATCTGTATGTAGTCTTCCAATTCTAAAATGTTCCACTCATTTGGATTCCTACAATAATTGCCCTTGCAATACATGCATGCTGCCACCAAGCAGCCATACAGACTATTAGTTCCTTTTATATCCCTAGTGGGGAGTGCATTTTGACATCAGACTTACCGGTCAACAGTACAACCTGTTACTATAACTATAAAATAACAAAATAATCTGGTATTATTTCCTGTAAAGCAGAAGCTTTACATTGTCTGTGCATCATATCAGAATCACCTGTAGGTTTGTTTGGTTGTGTTTTAACACCTTTATTGGAGTATAATTGCTTTACAATGGTGTGTTAGTTTCTGCTTTATAACACCTGTAGGTTTTTAAACATAGAGGAAATCCATAACCCATTGAATGAGAATCTTCAGAGACAGGACATGGGCATCTGGATTTTTGGGCTCCCATCATCCGTATATTTTATTTTATTTTATTTTTTTGCCTATGTACAGTATTTGTCACATCCTCTTGAATCTTTAAATGTTTCTTTTTGTTTTAAAATTTTAGAATATTCCATAATCTTCACCTACTTTTCATAAGGTGTTATCTGTTATGTTTATTCGATCTTGTGCTTCTCCTGGTTAAGTCTTCTTTTTTTCCTTTTTTTTGGTGGGGGGGGCCCTGCCTCATGGCTTGCAGGATCTTAGTTCCCTGACCGGGAATTGGACCCCAGGGCCCCAGCAGTGAAAGCGCCAAGTTCTAACCACTGGACCACCAGGGAAGTCCCAAGACTTCTGTTTTAAATGACTTTTTTTCCCACTCTAATTCATTCCTGGGATCAGTTTCATGTTTGAACGTTAAACCAACCTTGCATTACTAGAATAAAGCTACTTTGATTGTGATATATGATTGTTTTACATACCATGGATACAGTTTGTGCTTCTGTTTACACATTTTGCATGCATGTTCAAAAGAGAAACTGGCCTGTGATTCTATTCTTGTAATATTCTTTTTAGTTTTGACCTGAAGCTTATGTTGGCCTTATAAATATTTTGAGCAATATATACTTTTCTGTTTCCTGGAAGATTACCAATATTTCTTCCCTAAATATTTGGAAGAATTTACTTGGAAAGCCATTTATCCCTGGAAATCATTTTCTGTAAAGGTACTTAATTATACAAACAACTTTTGCAGTAGATATAGGTTTTTGAGATATTTTTTCTTTCTTGGGTTAGTCTTGTTAGCTTGCATTTTTAAAGAATTTGTCATTTTCGATGAATTTTCACATTTATAAATTATCATAATTTTAACAGCTTTATTGGGATGTAATTTACATACCATAATTTCAACACTTTAATGTATACAATTCAGTGGTTCTCAGTGTAACCACTAAAAGACTTGTGTAAGCATCACAACAATCCAATTGTAGATTTCTGTCCCCCCACAAAAAACCCATTACACATTAACAAGCTTTTTTCAATCTCCTCAACCCTCTCAGCCCTAGGCAACCACTCATCTACTTCCTGTCTCTACAGATTTGCTATTCTGGGCATTTCATATAAATGGGACCGTACAATATGTGATCTTTTGTGAGTGGCTGCTTTTACTTTACATAATGCTTTCATGGTTCATCCATGTTGTAACATGGATCAGTAGATCATTCCTTTCTATAGCTGAATGCTATTCTATTGTATGGATATTCCACATTTTGGTTATTCATTTATCCGGTTGTCATTTGAATTATTTCCACCTTTTGTTTTTAGAAATATGCTTCTATGAACATTCACGTACAAGCTTTCGTGCAGACATAAGTTTTTATTTCTCTTAGGTATATATTTAGTAGTGGAACTGCTGGGTCATAGGGTAACTCTATGTTTAACACTTGCAGGAACTCTCAAGCTGTTTTGTAACATGGCCGCACCATTTTACATTCCCACCAGCAATGTATGTGGGTTTCAATCTCTCCTCTTACAGCCTAGCATGTCATCTATGCTGGAAAACGTTTCACATGTAGTTGAGCAGGATGAGTATTTTACTGTTTGGTTGAGTGTTCTGTAAACATTTATTAGGTCTTGTTAATTCATAGTCTTGTCCAAGTCTTCTATATCGTTGTTGATCTCCTGCCTAACTGTTCTATCCATTATTGACTGTGGAGTACTGAAGCCTCTACCTAATGATGTGCAATTATCTATTTCTTCCTTCAATTCTTCATGGATTTTGGTATTTTCTTCTTTGTTTATTTTGGTTTTACCTTATTCAGGGCAAATATGGTAAACATTTTTGTATCTTCCCTTTCTTTATCATAAAATGTCCCTTTTCATAGCTAGTAACTTTTTTGTTTGTTTTAAAGTCTATTTTTTCTGGTATTAGTATAGCCACTTCAGCAATGCTTACGGTTGCTATTTGCATGATGTATATTTTTTCATCCTTTTACTTTGTACACATTAGACTTTTGAATCCAAGCAGTGTCTCCTATAGAAAACAGTTTTTAATACCCAGTTCGACAATATCTGCCTTTTGATTGTACTGTTTAATTCATTTACATTTAGTTTTTATTATTGATATGGTAGGATTTATTTATGTCTATCATTTTACCTTTGGTTTTCTACATGCCTCATGTTTTTGCTTTTTTGTTATTGTTCCTCCAGTTTCCTTTTATAGTAAGTAGATATTTTCTACTGTAACATGTAATTCCTTTAATGATTTTTAACCACATTGTTTGAGTAATGGCTGCACTAGGGCTTATGTAATACATCTCAGAATCTCTTCAGATTTTTACTAGGTTCATTCCAGATAGAAACAGAAACTGTACTTTTATAGAGCTGTATGCCTTCCCCTCTTTTTTGTTTTTATTACATTTATATATGTTACATACTTAACAACATATTATTATAAGAATTACTTCTCACAAGCTTATTTTTTCAAAGAGCTTAGAGAAGAAAGTTGAGCAAATAAATATTTTTGAGTTTGTCGGGTTAATCTATTTACCATTTCTGGTTCTCTTCCTTTCTTCCTGTGGATTCAGCTTATGATCTACTGTCATTTTTATTCTAACACAGCTTTGTTCTCACTGCCTTCGTTGTGCCATATCATCAAAGATATGATATTTCTTTATGTTATATAGAGAACAATCCAAACATAGTCATATTGTTTAGGCACTTACTTTTTAAATTAGTTAAGAGAAGAAAGGAGAAGAAATTTGAAATTACAGTATCTTTGATAATTCCCTACACAACTGCTCTAGTCAGCATTCTTTGTTTTGTTCTTATGGCTTGAGTTACTGTCTGCTATCATTTGAAGAACTTCCGCTAGTATTGCTTGTGAAGCCCGTCTGCTAACAATGAACTCACTCAGTTTCTCTTTCTGTTTCTGAGTTATGGTGAAGTATTGATGATAAGTTGTGGAGTGGTAGGAAAAACTAAAATGCGATGTGCTGTATGATGTATGTTTCACTGAAGTGTCTTGGTCAAATTCTAATGATTTATGATAGAAATCACATAAAGCAAGCATCACAACCCTCCAGGAATGTTCTGTAGAATGCTAATGTTAATGATGAATATGTGATCCCAAATCTTTCACTTGTATTGACCTTATCTCATTAATTCTTCTCCCAACAATGCCATAACTAGAGTTGAGTTCTAAAGTGTACCTTCCTCTTTTCCAATAGAAATGGTCCCACAATTTCAGAAAGTTCTCAAAGGTGAAAAAGTGCACATGGCGTTTATCACGTTTGCAAATGCCAGTGAAAATGCTAAGGTAACACTGTCCAAAATGCAATATTCTTCTGTGAGGGCACCCAACTTTAAACAAATACACATATTCTAAATACAGCTTAGATCTGTGACATGTTTTGGCCAATGAAGTGTGAGCAGACATGATGGCCTTCAATGAGCAGCAGAGGCCTTAAATAGGCTTGTGCAGTTGGGCTCACCTCCTATGTTTCAGTGAACTTTGTGAGAAGACAGGGCCTGGGAGCCGCGGCCTCACAGTTGGGCTCCAGAGGAAGGTGTGTGTTACAGACCTCAAACTGACCCAAAACACGGAGCAAAACCAGCCATCTAGAGGTCTAAAAGAGAGCCACTGCAGCTAGCCAATAGGTCCAAGAAAAATAAATTCTTGTTTATGGAACTGAGTTTTGGGTCGATTTGTTCCAAAGCATTATCACAGCAAGAGCTGACTAACACAACATCCTCCAAATCATTGTTATGTAAATGGCTGCCACCATGCCTACAAGTAAGGCAATCGTGTACTCAAATTGTGAGAGTTCTTGAACTCTTGGTGCCTCTCCAACACAATGTACATGGCTAAATTTCCACAAATAAGTTCACTAATACTCCACAAAGATCTCCCTAAGCTTTTATTAAATGTAATGCAAAGTTCTTTCTTTTCATTTTCTGCTTCTACATAGTTAAAATGCTTTTTATCAATGTAAAATGGCTCTTACCTTTTGGCTTCTGTCGTGAGAGTCTTTTGAACTCTGAAACACTGTAGGATATCACCTATAAATGGAATCTAAAACATACAACAATTGAACGAATATAACAAAAAAGAAGGAGAGTCATCGATATAGAGAACAAACTAATGGTTGCCAGTGCGGAGGGGGAGGAGGGGGCAATACAGGGGTGGGGAAGTGAGAGATGTAAACTACTGGGTGTACGACAGGCTCAAGGATGTATTGTACAACACAGGGAATATAGCCAATATTTTGTAATAACTGTAAATGTAAAATAACCTTTATAAGGATACAAAATTTTTTTTAAAAAGAAATCATACTTAAAATTCGAAACAATTTAAATGTCCATCAACAGGAAAATGCACATATAAATTATTGTATTTCCCTACATGGGAATCCTACGTAGCGAGGAAAGTACGTGAACTAGACAGATCTTTACGTGTCAGCATGGATGAACCTAGCAAAGATAACACTAAGTAAAGCAAGTAACAAGAGAAAACAAAATAGAATACGATATGCAGTTTAAGAATACTTAAACATGTAGCCTACATAGAAAGACATCCATGCCAGTGATGGAGACCAAGTTCAGAAGAGTGGTTACCCAGGGTCAGCTGGGGAGTGGCTGTGTTTGGGAAAGTGGTCACACCAGAGACTCTTCAACAGGAATGGTAATGTTTCACTTCACACGCTGGCTGGAGGACGGAGGAGTGTCTGCGATGTTATAATGTGAGCACGCTGCATGTAAAAGCCATTGCTGACCACATCTAGGGGAACTGATGCGTGGGAGCTGGTAGTGGGTGGAGGCATCCAGAAGGTGGTGGTAGAAGAGGAACGTTGTACACGTAACGCCTAAGGCCTGACCAGAGGACGACCACTGCTCTAGAAACTGGACACAAATCCAACTTCTACGGCCAACCTTAGAAGACAAACTGAGGCATATTTAAAATTTTAACACTTTATGTGCGCAAAAATAGATTCAACTCACGCACCACAAAGCGGAAGAGGTGAGGAGCACTCCAGCCACAGGAGCTGCAGAGATGTTTATTTTAAAAGGGCAGAAGCAAAGCAAGGAAACGAGTGATTTGCTATGGCTTTAACGCCTAGTTGGTGGTTTGTGACTGGGTGTCCTCAGCGGTGTTCGTCACCCTGAGGCGCTGACAGGCTTAGATTTGGGTTGGTTTAAGTGGGCGGCCGCATCGCTAGAGACAGCGCAGGCTAACGGCCTCCTTGCAGGGTTAATTTACTAACACCAATTGTCTGAGTCCTTCCTCTTACTCAGTCACTTCACTTTCTACGCCTCACTTTCTCTTCTGTAAAGTGGATATTCAGTAGTAAATTCTCTGTGGAGGTGTCAGGACAAAACAAAGTGATTATTAGGAACCACGATCATGTCCTGAATGCACGGAACACGTCACCGTTTGCCAACCACCGTGTCAAGTCAGCAGAAACGACAGAAATTAAGAGCTCTCCGCAGAAATTCACACACCTGTGCACCAGGTAAGGGACCACAGGCAGACGTTCACTCAGCCTTTCCTGTGTCCCTCACGGAGTTCACGCTCTCTTCTGGGCGGGGCGAGCACAGACACTTTGCGGGAGTTTAACTACTTTTAAAATGCGCTGATACAACCATGTCTCACTTTTGTTTGGATCAGTCAGCAAACGCTTGTTGGAAACCCCAAATTCTCCACACCTCCTACCTTTCGCGCTGCCCTAGTCTCGAAGCTGCCGACACCGCTCCTCAGGCCGCGTCGTCATGGGAGGCGGGTCTGCGTGCTGCTCCTCAAGCCGCGTCGTCAAGGGAGGCGGGTCTGCGTGCGGACGCACGGCGAGCGCGCAGAAGTCCTCGAGCCCCGCCCCCACGGGCCCGCCCGGAGGCTTAAACCGCAACCCCGCGGCTCGGGAGGGCGTTGATGCCCGCGCCAACACCAGGCCGCGCGTGGGCTCCGGAGCGCGGCATGGAGGGCCCGGCCTAGCTTGGGCCCGTGGCCCTATGTCTTCGGGCCGCAGCCGCCGGGCGGTGGGCGCCCGAGGGGCCGGGAGGCGAGCCGGGACCCACAGGAGGATGTGGGCATCCTGTCTGCAGCCAGCGTCCCCGAGGCCGCGCTCAGGCCATGATCACTCGGTGAAGCTGCGCCCGGACGGCGCGGCCGACTCCTTCTCGCGCTCTGAGGACCTGTGCGCGCTGCAGGACTCGGTGCCTCTGCCCTCCGTGCGGGCTTCCCTGAGGGAGGGCCTGCTGGACTTAACGCCTTCTGCCTCCGCGGGTAGACTGGGCGCCGCTCCTGAGCACCCTCTGCCCCTGATCTGTATCCAGAGCTTCTTCCAGCCACGGCTTGTCGAGACAGGTTTGTACTTCCCGCTTCCAGGGGCCCTCGTGTGGGCGCTGAGAAGCGGGGTTTTAAATGGTTAACGGTGGAGGGTGGGCACTAGAACCGGTGCCCAGTGACCGGGTGTACGTGCACTAGACGGGGCGTGCGGCCTAGGACTCCTGCCAGCTCCGTGACCCCGGCCGAGTGCCTTAAGGCTTCAAGGTCTCAGTGTTCTCATCTGTAGCATGGGCTTCACAGGACCCAGCCTCTGTGGCGGTTACAAGGATGCACTGTGTTAATGCTTCTAGACTCTACAAAGTAGAACACTTAGCACAGTTTGGAGCATCGTTAATTGTTGCACAGATGTTACCTGGTCTGTTGAATGACTTTGCCTGGTACGCACCAAAGCGATTAGGAAATGGATATATCCCAGCTTCATTTCCTTTCCATTCAAACAGGGCTCAGGAAAAAAAAATTTTTTTCCAATAGGTGTATCATATATAGTGGAAAGAGCACCGGTGTCAAGGCAGCTTAGGGTTTGAATTCCAGGGCTGATGCTCTCTGTGGCCTGGACAGGTTTCTTTTGCACTACAATCCCCACACTTGTAAAATGACATTAAAAACCACTCTTTCTGTGGGTTCTTAGAATTAATTAAGCAGGTTATGTGTGTAAAGTATCCTGGCACTTGAATGAGTTGTCAGAACCAAGGGTTGCTGGAGACCATGCTTCTGCCCTAGGTAATCTTCCCTTCTACTGGGCAGCAAGTAAACACAAGCACAGGAGTCAGTGCTCTGGAAGAAGTGAGTTCTGCTGCTACACAGCACAGAACCTCTTTTTTGTTTAATTTAATTTTTATTCTATATTGGAGGATAGTTGATTTACAATGTTGTGTTAGTTTCAGGTGTACAGTAAAGTGATTCAGTTATACATATATCCATTCCTTTTCAGATTCTTTCCCCGTACAGTTTGTTACAGGATATGGAGTAGAGGTCCCTGTGCTATGCAGTAGGTCCTTGTTGATGATTTTATATATAGTCGTGTGTATATGTTAATGCCAAACTCCTAATGTATCCCTCCCCGCCATCTTTCCCCTTTGCAGAGCACAGAAACTTGGAAGGGAAAGTTCAGGGTAGGATTCTTGGAGGAAGTGCCATCCTTTCTAAGGATGTGTAGAAGCTCCTGGGCTGGCAGGAGAGAGCAGTGTGTGTTGAAGTTTGAGAAATGTAAGAAAATATGGCAAAACTAATGTACAGGACTGGAACTCAGGGTTTGGGAAAGAAATGAGAGTCGATACTGAAAACTTAGCGGGGCCCAACAGAAAGGCGCCTTGTTTGTCCTGTCAGAAGTTTGGATGTTTATCCTGAAGGCTGCGGGAAACACCAAAGAACAGTGATTTGGAATTCTGGTTTAGAGGCTCACTTGGACCTCCATGTGGAAGGCAGTTGATTGGGTGCTGGGTGAATTGTAATCTAAGGGTCCCACTTAAGTTATAAAAGATGGGACCGGGTTTTGCAGATCTGAGAGAGAATGGGTGAGGCCTGGTGACCAGTTAGAAAAGGGAGGGCAGCAAGCGTGGGTGACAGTTTACAGCTGCATCTTTTTGAGAGATACAGAGCACAGTAGAAAGGGATTGGGGGTGGCGAGAGGATCTTCCTTCATCTTCAGTGCTTTAGAGGGGCCTGGTAGAGAGGTCTGGGCCCAAGGTACAGATGTGGGCTTTTGGGAGGACAGGTGTTTGAAGGCATGGTAGAGACTTAGGTTATCCACAAGAATATCCAAAGAATCATAGGTCTGAGAGTTTTTTTAAGTGGGTATATTTGAGGATGTTTATAAGCTGAGAGAAAGTAGCCAACAGAGGAAGGGTGTAAAGATCTAGGAGAGGAAGTGATTGTTCATTTGTTTGTGAAAAGCTGAACACTTATCGTGTGCCTGGCCCGTTTCTAGGATCTGGGGTTCACACCATCTGTTATCTCTTCTGCAAGGACAGTTCAATTCATCCCCTGGTGAACAGAAGTCACATTATTCTTTGCATCCCATTCAGGTGTAAGAACTGTTTTGTACCTCTGAAGGGAAGCAAGCTGTATCCTTTGGTCACCTGCTGATGATAATAGCATTGGCTGAGACCTGACCGTTTACAATGAAGGCACTTCTGTAGGTAATAAGTTCCAGGAGGGCCCAAACTGAGTATGTCTGTTTCAGCATTTAGCATGGTTTAGCATCTGAGAGGCCGGTACATTATTGGCATATAGTAGACTTAAAAATGAATATTTGTGGATTGTCTGAATGAGTGGATGTGTGTGATTCACCTCCTATTTGCAGGTCTTATGCCCTGCAATGGATTTTCAGTGTCAGGTTGTGAAAGTATTTATGACGGGGATTGGCATTGTTCCCTATCTAATGGATAAAGATTACACATGAAAGGACTTTACACTGACATCCTAAAAGCCTCATAGGAATTACTTAACAAAAAAATAAAATTGGATTCTGTATAATTTCTAATTTGTAAGCTGGCCAGAACACTGGTATTTCAGCCAGTCCTCTGGTAGTTCCGATGACGTCCCCATGATCACCCAGGCATAATCAGAATGGCTTTAGGATTTGGGAGCCAAAATGTTCCTCAGTATTTACGGCTTTGCTAGTCCATTTAAGAAAATGGACTATTGAAAAAATAGCTTCAGACACAATATGGCATTTTATGATTTAGCATGAAATCTGAGAAATATAGAGGTTATCGGAAGCCTGCAATGGTAAAGTTCCCTCTGCTATTGAAGTTATTGTCTTTAAACAAAGATTCTACATCACTAATGCTATATATATATATTTTATGATATTCAGGTTAATTTCCAATTCTAAGGAAGTAATTGGTTGGTTGGTATGAGAGATGGCGTGGCTTCCAAAGGTGAAAAGTATTATTTTGTTGTAATTTCCGGCTACCTAAGGATGGGAGAGGCCCAGGACACTGCAGTCAGTATATTATGTGGAGCAGGTTATATTGTGGTTTATTTATGAACTTTTACATGTTTATTTTCTTCTTTGCGGTATGCGGGCCTCTCACTGTTGCGGCCTCTCCCGTTGAGGAGCACAGGCTCCGGACGCACAGGCTCAGCGGCCATGGCTCACGGGCCTAGCCACTCCGCGGCATGTGGGATCTTCCCGGACTGGGGCACGAACCCGTGTCCCCTGCATCGGCAGGCAGACTCTCAACCACTGCGCCACAAGGGAAGCCCACATGTTTATTTTCTATGCAAGTTTGTGTGCTCCTTTTTGAGTTTTGGTAGATAAGTGTTTTGTAACTTTGGAATACTTGGAGTTATATACATATATATATATATATTTTTTTTTAATGTACTAGTTAAAGCCGTGGAGAGTGTACTAGTCTACCTAGTTCAAATTCTGGCTTTACCCTATGACTTTCCTGTGGCTTCCTCTGCTCACCTATTAAAAAGGAGGATAATAAGACTGCTGTGGTGAGTTACGTACTAAGTGCTATTTAAGCATTTGCTATAATGATTATGTATACTCGAAGGCAAGGAACTTGCCCCTTGATCGTCTCTGTATTCCTAGTGCTTAAGAATTCCTAGTGCTTTCCTAGTGCATTGTCTTAGGATAGAGATAGCTCAGTATAGTTCTTCTCACTATAAAGTACTGTTAACGTTGAAAGTCTTTGCTCGTGTACTAATAATCTATGACATATCTGCTGAGGACAAGGAAAGGAATAGTTTTAAAACTGCAATGGATAACAAAAGATTGTATGATGTAATGCCTTTATTATGTAATTATAAAACTAACAAATGATCATGGTAGAAAATTTGAAAAACTCCTAGACAAAAGAGAGGTCAACAAAATTTGGAGTAACTTTCAGAGTGTAGAGTTGTCCATGAATATTAGTGCTTTCATATTTTCCAGGACTTTAAGTAGACTCTGCTTCTTAAGAGTCTATTCATGATATTTTACTTTAATGATGTTTTCATCATGGGGACACACACACACAGAAATCTGTCAAAAAAAAAGGCATGTAAATCACTGATGTTTCAGATAGCCACATGAAATAAAGTGAGAAAGGTCAACAAGCTGAAAGAATGTGGAGTAGCATCTCCTTAATTGCTTACATAACTCTGATAATTACCTCTTTGTGGATAAAGTAATTAATGGGGAATCTAATTCAAGAAAAGTGTATGAACTTCAAGCCTTCTCAAAGCCAAGTATTTCTTTCCACAAAAGGTTACTTTCCACGGCCATTCTTCCTTATTACCAGACAGGGAAAGTGTATTGTATGGCAAAGGGTCTTCCTGAAGGAGGGTGCTTCCCACACTGATTGTCATAAATGACTTCGGAATTACTGTTGCTGTATTACCAAAATCTTAAACTAGGATATTTTTGACAAATATGGTCCTTAGTTAATTTTTAGAGCTACAAACTGTCAGATGGCTCTGAAATAACAATTGTCTGGCTATTCAGGGTGATCACAATATGGTAATGACCTTGAGGTATCACTAAAAAGCAGGAAGGTGTGAGTCTTCCTTTGGTGCCAGAGTGAAATGCGAGTTGGAGTTGGAGTTGGAAAAGAGGCCCACAACCAAGTGATAGAGAAGGAAATGTGAGGTCATTGGTGAAAAACCAGGTTGAAGTTAAGGTGAAGAGGCATGAGGAAATGGTCAACGGTTACAGTATTACAAAGATCATCAAGAAGCATATCCATGAATGTTGTTTGTATTGCAATCTGCTGAAAAAGAGACAAATATCCTGGCCTGGCCTTCATGGAGATTATATTTTATTGATTCTGATAACAGATTATTGTTGAAAAGGGCCTCCTATAAATTATAACCATGCAAAGGCAGCAAGATAATTTATTTTTCTTTATGTATGTGTTTCATTCCTACTCACTTCTCTCTTAGGGGAAGAGAAAATCACACAAAAAAATGTCAAGTCTCAGCTATTCCTTTTCAAAATATTTTTTTTCCAAATTCCAGTGGAGGCAATAGGTTAACTGTTAAGATTTGTAAGGCTCAAAAAGCTAGATTTTTACAAAGTGTAGCCAAATTTCATTCCATAAATAATAGCTTTGGAAAGAATATGTGGTGATGCAAAGTTGGAAAAAGCTGGTTTTCCTTCCGTGAATGGCTTCACTGTCTTGGGAGAAGAGGCAGAGAAGAAATCAAAGTAATTAAACATAGGGTGAGTTTTCCTGATAGGGGACTCTAGTGCTTTAAAATAGACTAGATAATCCTAGGGATGATCTGAGGGTAGAACAGACCAATGCCTCATTTCCAATCTGGTACCCTGGAAGAAAACAGTGTATTTCCTTTGAGGTCTTGAGAGGTTTTTCTTCTGCTTTGTTTTGGTTTTGGTTCATTTTGTAATCAACCTTATTAAGGTATCATTTACATACAATAAAATGCAGACATTTTTAGTCAAGGGTTCAGTGACTTTTAATTAATGTATACATTTGTTTAACTACCACCCCCATAAAGATAGATAACAATTCTAAAACCCTAGAAAGTTTCCTCCTAGGCTTTTGCAAAAGTATCCCCATCTCCCACCCCAAGGCCACCACGGATCTGTTTTTTATCTTTAGAGATGACTTTTGCCGAGTTTACAATTTCATGTAAGTTGAATAATACAGTAGGTGCCCTTCTGATCTGGCTTCACTTGCTCAGCATATGGTTTTTGAGATTCATTCACGTTGGGATGTTTTAAACCAGGACTTTAGCCTGGGTGGCTGATGTTGTCTGAAGGCACCTATAGGTACATCTGAGTCTCTGGCATTGTCACTGTCTGTTCTTGGCTCAGTATTTTCAACTTTACTAAGAAGCACGAGGTTGAAGTAAGGAAGATCATTGTCAGTATAATGGAGGTGAAGTGGGTTCTGTTATATAATATTCTCAGCAAAAATTGACCTGCTTGGAATCATTGTGTTGATAATCGACAAGGATTCTCTTCCTCCAAAAGCCTTGATACTATAAACCTTCTAAAGGACGCTGTCCTAGGACCCTTCTTTTAGTTTTCATATTTTGGGAAACATTTCTGGAAAATTCAAATGCTCACAACCTGAAAGAAGCAATTATTCACCTGAAGGCTAACTCTGCTAAAGTTGAGTTGTCCGACCTTTACATGCTGATAGAACCCAAATACCCTTGCAAAACAATGCTCTCTTATTGGATATAAGCATATAGATTGTTTAAGGTGGACGTGTGTATGCAGTAAAGTGAAAAAACAAAGAATCTTTGAGTTTCCCTTGCTGGTTTTTTTTAGTTTTTCATTTAAGTTTCTATAGTGTATGCTAATGGCTCAGGGAAACCTCAGGTTAGTTTTAGGTCCACTCTTTACGTAAATGTTGAAGTACTCCATACCCACCTTTTTTCTACCTTCCTTCTTTTCTTCCATCTTTCCTTTCTAACTTCTTATAATCCATTATACTTAATCCTGCATTTGCTGAGGTGGCAATTAGTGTAGGAAAATACTGTGAAATTTTGCTGTTCAGAATGCATGTTGACCAAATTCTATATTGAGAAAAGGTCTGAATTCACCCAGAGTAACCCTTTCTCAGAGTCTTTGAATAAACGCCATAGAAACTGGGCTATATATAATATCCTGACAGGTATGTAGAACTCATAGCAATTGCCCTAAAGAGCTTACCTAGCGTAGATGCATATGAATGCATTTAATGATTGTTTTATTGGCAGCAGTGCCAACATACACAGTCTGTTTTGTTTTATATCATTCTCATTACCTGCTGTTTACCACTGTATACATTGCTAATGGCGTGGTTTCTATGGCTTGTGAATTTCACAGCCAAATAATATGTAATTTATTGCACACTTCAGTGTAGAAGATGGAGACTCCATAACTTTTCGTGTGCTCTTTGCCCCTTTGGAAAGTATTACACTGAGATCAGGCAAAGTAATAAATTTATTTCAAATGTGCGTGATAGCTAAACATCAATTAGGACTGATGGGCAATATTTCTTCTTCCAGCAACATAACAGTTTTTAAAGACTAAGCCACTGAACGTGGAGTCACTGAACATGGGACTCAGTTCACTGGGATCCTTCTTAGAAAAATAAAGGACAACTTGAATTGGATTTGTGTGGCTTATTCAAGTAGTAACTAATCAGCTACATCTTGGTGAACTTAATTTGTCACAATCGTTTGGTATTTTATTAACTCCCTTCCCCTTCTTCCCCCGACTCTCAGGAGAACGGATCATGAGTATCTTAAAACATATTAAGTCATCTTCCATCCCTGTTAATCTAACTACAAAAGCACACTTTCCTTATCCAATGTAACTTACTGTCTTTTAGAGTGGCTGGGGTTTTAATTCTCCACAAAATTTAAACCAGCAAAGAGAAACATTTTCAAGGAGCCACCACATGGTAGCGCTTTAGAAAGAAAACTTTAGAATTAAGGGCAACTATATCATTTTATAGCTAAAGCACCTGAGGCCTAAATTAGGAAGGTAACCATCAAGGTCAGGGAAGGGGTGGAAGATCAGGTTTCAAGCTGAGGAAGAGTCTACAGGGACTCAATCTGAGCAGGTCAGAAACTGAAAGGAGACCACAAATGTTCTGGGAAGGCTGGCATCTGGCCTCCAGTGTGGCGTTCAGACAGGGAGTGGGCCCGGTGGGAACTGCGCTTCTGCAGTAGGCAGAGAAATCCACCTCCCCTCCGGAAAGTGCCACTGACATCAGGGAGTTGAGGGGAAAGAGCAATGAATTCCAGTCCACCTGAGAAAGCAGGCCAGTCTGATTAACTCTGAATTTAGGCTTATTTCAGATACTTCTTGAGAAAGAACTTGGACAAGAGCAAGTCCCACGCAGCCTCTTTTAAATCCATGCCCAGTATTTTCTGGTGGAGCTGCTTAAACCCTCCAAGTGACTCCAGTATTTTAATTTCACTCTGTATTTAATTCCGACAGTTCTGTGACTGATTATTTAATGGGCAAATAAGTAGGGTCACAAAAGAGTGTGAATGTATTTTACAGGATGAAGATGGGTGGAGTGGAGCAGTCTGGAACAGGACACCAATAAAAAGGGATCTTGGTAAAGAAGAACGTCTATTAGAAATGGAGAGGAATTCGCAAGGAAATTAGTGCCTGACACCACGCCCTTCTCTCTGCATGTTTAGAAGCTAGTTTCTAATTTTATTTTCATAGGAGATGTGCCTGTGATGAATTGTCTTTTACCTCCACACTGTTTGTCACATGGACATATTGTGAAGTTTGTGTGAGAGAAAGCAAGTATTAGAATTTGTTTTGCACGGAGCTATAATCACTTCCTGGAACAATACAGGGTAGAAGGAAAAGGAAAGGAAGGTGGAAACAAAGGAGAAAGACAGCTAATGATGCTGGAGTCTCTCGCTGGGATTTGTGGTATCTCTTTCTGAAACTAGGTACAGAAAGTCAGAACTTGACTGATTGTTTCTTGTTCACGGTTTGTTTTCATTTTTGTTTTTTTTCTTGCTCTCATCAGTTACTCCAGCCAGTGCCATGTCAGTTTCAGTTTCAGTAAGCATGCCTGTCTTGTTTCCATTTGCATTATTCATTATTCATGCAAACGTTGATTGAACTGATGACCCCGATTTATCACGGGAACATTAGATACACCAGTGGATACATTTCTTAATTTTAGAAAAAAATTACCAAGTGAAGGTTAACATAACTCCTCTTCAATTTGTCATTTAAAAAAAACTTCTCCTAACATACAATACCTCATTGCCTAATAATGCCAGATAAATGAAGAATTCCTATGTATTCATGAATGCAGGCTAGTCTGTATATTTTTTGGCAGTTATGACCGTTACCGAGGGTAACGGCCTGGTTTGCTGGCCATGTCCTGTCTCCTAGAAAGTTGTACTTTCTGTTGTCTTTTAGTTGGGCCATTGGATATCAGAGGTGAATTAATAAAACTATACTTCCCTTTACACTTACTTTGTTTTGTTTTGTTTTACTTGAAGTATAGTTGATTGACAATGTTGTGTTTCAGGTGTACAGCCAAGTGATTCAGATATACATATTTCTTTTTTCAGATCCTTTTCCTTTACAGGTTATTACAAGGTCTTGAATATAGTTGCCTGTGCTATACAGTAGGACCTCATAGTTTATCTACTTTATATATTGTATACACTTTGTGTGATCCACGCTGGTCAGACCACATAATTATTTTCACTTCTGATATGATTTTTTCAGGTCTAACCTCAAATCTTTGATGAGAAGATATTTTAAAATAAGTTTAGCATGTGTGTGCTCTAAATCCAACAGTAGATATTAGAGATATGATTTTGCACTAGGTATTCCTCTCTTTTTTGTTCTTGGCCAACCAACTGAAAATTAGTTTTTATTTTCTGGTTGGTTTGCTAGATGTTTATGACTATAATAAAAGTCTTAAATTTTGTCTCATCTTAAAACACAATCTGAATTAGCAATGGATATTGTGCTATACATAGGGGCTGTGATATAAATATAGTTTCTAACTTCAAAAACATATAGCCTAGAAGGGAACACAGACAAATATGCAGCAATTATGGCAACTGCATTTGTTTACTAAGTGAAATAGTACTGAGATGGATAAAGTGCTAGCAAGCCTTGAACAGCCAAATCAGCTTCAAAAATAGATGCGCAGTTCTTTAAAAATCTTTTTAACATTTTTCCAGCTACATGTAGCATATAACTTAGCATAAAAACGGTATGGGTTTTATTTTAAGTAATTTAGCATTTTGACATCCTCATAATGAAATTAAATCCAGAAGGAGGTTTCTCTCCATGATCTCTTGAAATGGTCCTTGATTATCCGCAATATTTCCCATCATCACAAAGGTGGTACCAAGGGCAGGGAATTCCAACATTATTAAAGTTTCATAAAGCAAAGTCAATTTTAAGAATATAATGTCCCCAAACTGATAAAGGTCTTGACAGATAATTTCAAGGGAAGCATAAATTATTTTTTGTTTGTCAGAGGGCAAAAATATTTAGGTTGAGTTAATGAATGGTAGAGTTTTTGAGTGGAGAGTGTCCTTAAAATATTGTAGATCTGTACTGTCAAGAGATGCTAGCCACGTGGCATTATTTATATTTAAACAAATTTAAAAATAAGATTAAAAATTCAGTTCCTCATTTGCATTTGCCATATCAAACATGTTTATTAGTTTCATGTAGCTACTGAATACTGCTTTACATAGTACAGATATAGAATATTTTCATTTTCAACAAAAATTCTATTGCGCAATACTAAAATTATACCCAGATATGCACAGAGAAGGCAACCAAGTCTCAAGGAAATAATGTAACTTCCCCAAGATCACACAGGTGTGTTTTTAAAGAAAAACAAAATGACACAAAGGAAATAGTAACAGAGGCATTAAAGAAACCCAGTAAGTTTCTGGAGCAGTCAAAGTAGGGTTTAAAAGTGCATACTTAGCTGTTAGCAGGGTTGAAGCTCTTGATGGTTGATAAGATCAACCTGCCTGAATTTGGACATTAGCATTTTATGCAATGAATTAAAAGCACAGCCAGCAACCTTGCTCCACTTTGCTGGGCGGGGATCCCGTCCAGTACAGTTACTTACCCCGACAGCACTGGGGCGCGGCCAGGGGAGAAGGGCCAGCTGTCCTGCCAAGAAGCTCATCACCCTCAAGGCAAACACCTCCAGCCCTCAGACCCCCGGGAGATTCAGAAGCGCTAGACGGTCCAGGGGCGCGCATCCTCACCTGTGCGCCCCAGGGCCTGACGTGTACTCTGCGCATGCGCCACCCCTCCCTAAACTTTTGCGCCCCGCCAACGCACGCCTATTGTTCGCTCACAGGTTTCAGAGTATAAAAAGGCAACAGGCCAAAGAGAGCGCACTCCGCTTTTGGCCGAGTTGGCAGCTGAAGGAGAGTGCTCGGAGCCCAGCTCTCTATCCACGGACCGACCTCACCCATGTTCTCTAGGAGCAGTTACTTAGGTAGGCCCTGCCCCTCACCCTCGCCCCGGGCACTGGGGGACCAGCACCTGCCAGGAGGGCTCGGCTGCCCCCAGCCCGCTCCCCGCGCCCACCGACTTCCCGTGGCCGGCCCGGGTCACCCAGCTGTCTATGGCCGGCTATCCACTCGCAGGCCAGCCCACAAATGTCCAGTGACTCTGCATCTGCACTTTGCCACAGAGTCTCTGAGACCCCATTCTACCATCCCGCAGACGCTGCACTCCTTATGGGGATCCTTATCTCCATCTTCAGGCGAGGCCATCGGAAGAAGGCAGAGATGGGTGCTCGCACCTCCACGACGTCCCGCAGCTCAGTGTCCGCAGTGGACACAGTCACTGTCAGTGTGGCGCAGGGGCAGCCAGTGCCGGCCACGACACCCAGCTGTGTCCCGAACTACAACTACAGCACAGAGAAGACGGTGTTGAGGGCCCTGGAGGAGAGCGGGCAAGGGATGGCCGAGCAGGAGGAAGTCCCCACAGTCACAGGGAGGAACGAAGACCAGAGAAGCGGCTCCGATGACACCGGGGGCGCACGATCTGCATTTAGGCCCCTGGGGGGCTCTTTCTTCGTGCCCAGGCCTGGACCTCTGCAGAGAGACCTCCACGCCAAGTGGGCAGAGGACAGATCCGCCAGGAAACAGCAGACCTCTTGTATGAGTTCCTGCCCCCAAAGAAACGCCATCACGAGCTCATATAGCTCCACCCGAGGTTTCCTGCCAGTGGAAAGAAGGAGGGGTCCCGCCATACCGCAAGGGCTGCCCCAGAAGTCTGCAAAGACAGGGGGCGAGGAGGGCCCTCCATCGCCCTCTGCAGCTCCGGTGGTTTCCCAGAGGAAAAGCCAGCCTGACAAAAATGCAGAGGCAGCAAGAGGGCAGAAAGGGCCCTGGAGGAAGGGCTCCTGCACATCTGACAGTCCCAGGCCCCGAAAACGCAGGATTCCTCTGCTGCCGCACAGGCGAGGTGAGCCTCTGAGGCTGCCCCCAGGCCCTGAGCCGGGTTTCCGGGTCACCGCCGAAGACCTAGACTCGGAGAAGGAAGCAGCGTTCCGGCGCATCAACAGTGCGCTGCGGGATGAGACCTATGCCATCGGGGACCTGGGCAGCTCTCCCCAGCTCTTCCCCAGGAAACGGAAAGCTCCAACCTTTGCCTCTGCTCCAAGCCCCCCAGCTTTGGGCGGCCCCGCAGATCTGAGCTGCATGTTTGCAGCTCTCAGAGTTACGGCAAGAAAGAGGGGCCCCCGAGCACCACACACAGCAATGGGGGCAGCATGGGCCTGAACTCCTGGGGCCCGCCTCACCAGAGCCACCCCACGGTGACCATGGGACCCAGCCCTAAGAAGCAGCCTAGGTTTGGAGGCACTACTGCCCCCATCTTACATCACATCCCTGGGGGCGCACCCAGGCAGGGCCCCCCTACTTCCAGCGGAGGGCGCAGCCCATGCCCAGCCAAGGCTGACTTTAGGGGTGTGTCGGTTCCGGCCTCTACTCCTATCAGCCTCAGCTCCGCAGTGGGCACAGCAAGGTGCAGCCTTGCTCTTAGGGCCCCCTCATCACCTGCCCAGGGCGTGGCTGGACAAAAAACCACTGGGCCATCGACCAAGCCATTCTCCTCCAGGTCTCGATTCATTACCTTGGGGTTTAAGAGGAGGAAGTTGGCCTGAGCCAATAACTTTGGGGCGAGGCCATCAGTGTCCACCTCCTCCCAGGCTGGGCCTCGTGTGGACCCTGTTTCGATGTGAAACTTATAATAAAGCTTTGTTCTTGTTCTTTTGCATAATCCTCACGTGTCTGTGATCTGTAGATCAAGTGTGGAAAAGCACTGGCTTGTATGAGTGGTAACATGGAAAGCCAGACCTGTTTACAGTTTCCTGTGACCCTGCTCATGGGTTGTGAAGAGTAGCACAACAAGATGGCTACAAGGGCCCTATATTAAAAGTGTGTTTTGAGTTTAAACGATGCAGCCGGGAATAAAATGGGCCCAGAGGGAGGGGTAAACAGGGAGGGTCATCCTTGTCTGTTGTAATTGCTGCTTCCCACCCACCTCTCTGGCCTGGAGGGGGCTGGGTCATCCCGAGCACACACCAGCCGCCCATACTCTACACGTTTAATATTTTCTAATGTAGCAGTTTGACTTTTTATGTTTTGCTTTAATAAGTCTTAGGCAAATCATTTACATGCACATCTCACTCAGAGAGTATATGTCCATACAACCTAAAACAATCTACAGATCCAGTGCAATCCCTATCAAAATTCCCATGATATTTTTTACATAAATAGAAAGAACAATCCTAAAATTCGTATGGAACTGCAATAGACTTCAAAAGCCACAGCAATCCTGAGAAAGAAGAACAAAGCTGGAGGCAACACTTTTCCTGATTTCAAATTATACTACAAAGCTAGAGTAATCAAAATAGTATGGTACTGGCATGAAAACAGACACATACACCAATGCAACAGAATCAAGAGCCGAGAAATAAATCCACACACATACAGGCAACTAATTGACAGGGATCCAAGAATACTCAACAGGGAAAAGATAGTCTCTTCAATAAATGGTGTTGGCATAACTGGATACCCACATGCAAAACAAAGAAAGTGGACCCCTATCTTACACCATTTGTAAAAATTAACTTGAAATGGATTAAAGACTTAAATGTAAGACCTCAAACTGTAAAACTCCTAGAAGAGAACATAAAGAGGAAACTCCTTAACATTGGTCTTGGTGATGATTTTTTGGGTATGGCAACAAAACCACAAGCAACAAAAACAAAAAGCAACCAATGGGACTACATCAAACTAAAAAGCTCCTGGAGAGCAAAAGAAACAATCAACAAAATGAAAAGGCAACCTAGGAATGGGAAAAAATATTTGCAAACCACATGTATGATAAGAGGTTAATATCCAAAATCTATAAGGAATTCAAACAACTCCATAGCAAAAAACAAACAAACAAAAACAAATAATCTGATTCTAAAATAGGCAAAGCAGGGGACTTCCCTGGTGGTCCAGTGGTTAAGACTCCACACTTCCACTGCAGGGGGCATGGGTTTGATCCCTGGTCAGGGAATTAAGGCCCGCATGTCATGCAGTGTGTGTAAAAACATAAAATAAATAAGGCAAAGCAAGACTAGGAAACAACTAAGTGTCCAACAGGTGAATGGATAAACAAAAGGTGACATATCCAGATATAGATAGATAGATAGATAGATAGATAGACTATTTGAACGCCACGTGTACCTAGGAAGGTTAGTTACTTAGCCCTTCTGTTTCTCAGTTCCCTGGCCAGGGATATGGAAATATTAGTAGGACCTGCTTATTCGTATTATGTTCTGAGGCTAAAAATTAGTAAATATAAAGCCTGAAGAAAAATGATGGGTACTTCATAAGTGCTACCTACATAAATGTTCAAGTATTAAATGCCTGGAAGAATAAGTAGGTCGTCTCCAGAAAGGGCACCTAGGAGGCTACAAACAGGAGGATAGAGCCTACTTTTTCACATTGATGACATGAGTAAGAAGTTTTAGAGCTCATGGAAAGAATATTATTTCTTGTGATGCACTGTGGGGTGGGCAGAGTAGGGGCTGTGACCCATATCTTATGGTTCAGGGCACTGAAATTTAGACAGATTGAGTAACTTGCCCAGAGTCACAACACTGATGAGTGATGGGTCTGAGGCAGGGGAGGGATAGAGATTCCTGAACACATGGACATGAGATCATGCCCTGGATACACAAACCAAGAGCTCTCCTCACTCCCTTTCCCACATCCTCCTGCCCCAAGGATGCTGCAGGGAGACAGCTGGTACTCGGACGAGGTGCCTGGCCCAAGAGAATGGCTCAAATCTGGACACACCTCCTGGCTCTACGTTTCAATCCCTGACCCCAAATACAATGTCTTTCCCCCAAATGCAGACCCTCTGATGGACCGGGGTATCCAAATGTGTGTGCAGCTTCCCTCCCTTCCCCCTCAGCACTTGATTCTAGCAGCTGATTTGCAGTGAGACTTCCTGGTGGTCAGGTGACCACCCTGAATGACCAGTAGTCTACTTGACTCCCTAACTGACTCAAAACCCAGGACAGTCCAAACCAACTGCCCACATGACAGTTGCACAGAGAATTAGCATCATCTTCAACTGATCAAACCTGGATGATGAGCAGTTAATATTCATTAGCTGGGAACAGGGTCTACTGGGCTGGTGTTTTGGTGGCTTAACAGATGAGGTTTACATGCCCGCAGGGTCTCACTGACTAGAAACTGACCAATCGTCTGAGCAGCTTGGACTAAGGCCTGCCTAAGAGCGGGCAGTGGCTGCACCCGCTCTGAGTGGGCACCTTCCCTGCCCAATCCTCCCTCAGCCAGATCCAGGCTCTGCTGTACAAACTACAGCCATTGCTCCTGAATCTACTTGCTGGTATTATTTCCACAGTACCTTCAATGGAGTGGTTAGTGGGGGTGCTATTTGTGTCCCTACCCTGTTGTTTGGCCAGATGCTGATTCTGATGTGCCTGAACCACCGCTGCGGATGGCCAGCAGATTATCTTGATCGCAGATGATATTCTTGTGCATCCTGTGTTTGACTCCTTTATAATCTTCCTTTTCTTCTTGGTACCCGAGTCATGATCCTGGAAAACACGACAGAAACTGAGAGAACTATTGATATGTTGCTGGGAGAAGACCATGCAGAGGTGTCAATTCATTCCCAGGTCACACGTCTGTTCTGTTTGTTCACCAGCCTCCTAGGGGAGTCTAGGGGAGTCATGTGAATCGAAGCTGGGCTGAGAAGAGGGTGTTGCAATGTGGTGTGCACTTAAAATAGCCAGCAGGCTGACTGCACGGGGACATGACTTTATTTAGTGAGGTAATACAGAAAGGGAGCACAGCACAGTGACCGACAGAGTGGGGGCTGGTGCCTGATGGTCTGGATTCAAATCATACCAGAAGCCACATGAACCTGGGAAAGTTATGCAGACCCTCTGTCCTCAGGTCCTTGTTCTGTGATAATGGAAATGTTAAGAGGGCCCACTTATTAGTATTACATGATGAAGCTTAATACAGCAAATCAGGTAGACCCTGATGAAAAATGATGGTTACTTCATAAGTGCTACCTAAGTGTGCAAATATTAAATGTCTGGAAGAATAAGCAAGAAATGTGGTAGTGCTGCCTCCAGAGAGGGGACCTGGATGCCACAGGGCAGGGGAGTGGGGAAGGTTATGGGTGTGATGCTTTAGAGCTTGTGAAGAATATCTGTCATCACCTCCTGTGATCCCCACATCAGCCCCGTGGGGAACTCATGGCAGGTGCTGTGAACCATATTTTATGGTACATGGCACGAAAATGTTGAGATTTTAAGTGACTTTCCCGGAGTCGCAAAGCTGATGACAGATGGATGTGGGACAGGAATGTAGTTGGTTCCCTGGGACAGAAATCCCTGAACCCCTGAATCCTCTAGATGGTGCTCTGGACCCCTGAGCCCAGGGCTCCCCTCCCTCCATGCCCCCAATCCTCCTGCCTGCCCCATGGTTGCTCCAAGGACAGGAGGGGTCTGAGCCAACAGGAGGGCCCATGCCTGACCCGCTGCCTCCCTTACATGTTGATCCCTGACCCCACAGCTCTTAAATATCCCTGAAAGAAGGTCCCTTGAAGGATCAGGGGGTCCCAACTACGTCCCTCCTCCCTCAGCGTCTTCACACACTGGGTGAGCCTCCTGGTGGTCTGACCAGTGGTCGGCTTGTCTCCACGTGGCTCAGAGCCCTGGTCTCTCCAAGCCAGTTGCCCACATGGCACGTCTCTAACAAATTAGCTTGGTCTTCAACAACCAGCCCTGGATGCACAGGTAGTGCTGATTAATGAGGACAGTGGCCTGCTGGGCTGTGCTTGGTGGTTTAGTGGGTGAAGCTGGCGTGCCCCACTGTCGCCTGACTATTGATGTGAGCAACTGTCGGAGTAGCCTGGGCTACGGCCTGGCTGGGGAGGGGCCGTGGCTGCACTGGCTCTGAGGGCGCACCTTCTCTGCTCATCCTTCCTCATCAAAATCCAGCCCCTACAAACTCCTCATCCATCCCTAGACCCTGCAGTGGCACAGGAGAGAGGCCCATGCCCTTCTAGAGGGACCCCTCCATAGCCACAGCCTAGAGACCCCATCCCAGGACTGTCTCTGAGGATGACCCAGGCCCTCCTAATCTCTGTCACCAAATGTTCATTCCACTAACCCGATGGCATTGTCCCTTCTCTCCACGTTCCCAGGCAGCACCCAAACACCCAGTGATCCTGTCCACATCAACCACTGGAAATACCGCCACGAAATCCTAGTTTCCTTCCTTTCTGAAAACCTCTAGATTTAGACTGCTAATATTTGCTTTTGGATTTTGACATCGACATTCAGAAGTCTTTAGCCTGTAATTTCTCCTGTCCTGTAATATCTGCTGCGGGTACGACATCAGTATTCTCCTGGTCCGATGAAAGCAGTGTGGGTGTGTTCCCTCTGTATCTGTTCTCTGGAAGAGTGTGTAGGAGACGGGCATCGTTTCTGTCTTAAATGTTTGGTAGAAATCAGAGGAAGCCACCGGGCCCTGAAGTTTGTTTTGTGGGGAAATTTTTTGGCATCTCTTTCTAATTGAAGTTTACTTGGTGTATTGTACAGGGCACAGATCTTAAGCGTAGAGCTTTATGGTTTCTTGTAAATATAAACACATCTGTTACCAACACCCAGTTCAATATACAGGACGTCCCCAGCACCCTGGCTACCCCCTGTAGAAGGGGAGAAGAATAAGTGCTAACTTATGTGGTTATAAGAATGAAATCAGTTACTCCATGTATATTCCAAGTGCAGTGATTTACACACAAATAACTCAAAATGAGTGTGGCAGCACAATCAGAAAGTAGTGGAGGGTGCTGGAGGGCTGGGAGAATCCAGTCCCTTTGGGATTTCCGCTGTGGAGGTCGGGCCAGAGTAAGGAAGCTGAGAGGAGCTTCTCAGAAGCATCTGGGCTTTCACAGAGGGAAAAACTACTGCTCCCCAGAGTGGAGCGCCCACTGTAATTCACTGAGCCCTCCCTTTGTGGAGGGTGCTTTTCTATACTTGTGTGTTGTCTTACATAGAAATGTTTAAAAAAAAAACCGAGGAGGAGATCAATTTTGCTTGATGTAACAGCCTTTCACTGTTAAAAATAAGACCTATATCTAAAATTTATGCTAAATCTGTACAGCTCCGACAGGAAGTAACCGGCACTCACTAGCTGACTCAGGAGCGGAGGGGGAGCAGAGAGGCGGCCCTCCTTCCTTGGCTTCGTGTCTCATTTAAGCTGCCAGACGCTGCACAAGCTCCATCCCCTCTGAGTCTCAGGCTGAGGCCTCCAGGTCACAGTCCTCACAGGTGTCAGACCAGAACCTGCCACACAAAGGCAGGGACTGGAGTCAGTGGGGTGGTGGGCTCCCTGGGGTCGGTGTGTGGGACCCAGGGGGCTACTCAGACCCTGCAAGTGACTTTGGGCCCTGACATCCCCAGGGCTCACATCCCCAGGGCACTGGGGCCTGTTTGCTGCTCTTTGCCAAGTGTGTTCTGGTAGCAGAGAGACCTGTCCTACAGGGGCGATTTAACCTGGGCATTTGGCCGGGCGGCATTCAAGTGATTGGTCCACTGAACAGTGAAAGTGATGCAGAGGAAAGGGGAGGCTCTGGGGCTCCAGGGTGAAAAGTGTGGGTCCCTCCCACCTGGGCGCTGTGAGTGGGAGGTCTGATGACACAGGTGGGAGTAGTGACCCTGTCCCTCCAGCCCACACACAACACGGCCCATCATGAGACCAGCACAGTGGAAGTGGGCAGAGAACCGCAATGTTCCCTTTTCCCCTAATAATCATTTTTCTTTCTTTAACACCCCAGCCAAACTTGCCTGTGCTTTTTAATTTAAAAATATCCTGATGCTGTGGTCATAGAATCATAAATTCTATACCTTTGCTGTATCCCAACATGAAAAGTTTGTAGAAGACACTGCTTTTCAGCAGGTAATAAAACCAGATGTATTTGTTATCTAATTTTAAGGTCATAATTAACTTGGAATCCTGGCCCTTTAACTCATCCTAAATTAGCATTGCTTTGAATTGCCTTCATTTTGTGTGTGTGTTGTATTCAATTTTTACACATCTATGGAAAATCTATAGAACCTCAGGTTGAGAAATGGTGCCATGAGGTGACCCAGGCCCTTCAGTGGGGCTCCACAGAGGCTGCGGGGTCCCAGGGGGTGGGCAAATCCCAGCCAGGTGTGGACCCTGCAGTGTCCCCTACCGGATGCCAGGGCTACCACGTGCCCACAGGGACGCAGCAGCGCTGGGCCAGGTGAGCTGTCTGCTTGCGTGAGAAGAAGCCCCGGTGCCTCTGTCCTCCTCACCCTTTCCCCAGGACGCCTGAACCGGGGGGTACCAGGGCCACTCCAGATATCTCACCACACTTGGCGATTAACTGGGGATGTTGCCTGCTGACCTCGGCGGGTTGGGAGGGCAAGGCTGGGTCCTGCAGAGGGAGATGTTGAAACTCACCAGGGACACTCTTTACAAAGAACACAATGTGAACAACACCTCCAGGAGTGATGTATGTGGTGACCCCACAGATGCCTTCGGCCCCCCATCTAAACATAAGAGCCTGGCATATTCAGGGCTTCTATGGAACGGGGACCGTTCCCTGGCGAGATGCACTCAGGTCATCCTCCAGTTGCCTGCGCAGATTACCACCATTGTCTTCTTTCCATCTTTTTGTTCACATGCAGTGGTGACTACCTCCGTTCTCTTCTCTGGCTTTTGGGTTTTCCTGAAGCGCAAAAAAAAAAAAAAAGTCAGGGATGGCAAGGGAAGCACATACACTTATTTGCCTTCTGCTCTTCCTCCTACCCTCTCCAGGCTCACATTTCCTCTTCTTGTTCTTCCTCATCCTTTTACTTCATCCCTTCTCTTGAATCCAGGATGAGAGAATTTTTTTTTTAATTGGATGAGTCAATCTTCTTTTACTTAATTTATTTTTAACGACCTTATTGGAATATATTTGCTTTACAATGGTGTGTTAGTTTCTGCTATATAACAAAGTGAATCAGCTATACATATACATACATCCCCATAACCCCTCCCTATTTTGTCTCCCTCCCACCCTCCCTATCCCACCCATCCAGGTGGTCACAAGGCACCAAGCTGATCTCCCTGTGCTAAGCGGCTGCTTCCCACTAGCTAGCTATTTTATGTTTGGTAGTGTATATATGTCCATGCCACTCTCTCACTTTGTCACAGCTTAACCCTCCCCCTCCCCATATCCTCAAACCCATACCGTTTTTATGCTAAGTTATATTCTACATGTAGCTAGAAAAATGTTAAAAAGATTTTTAAAGAACTGCGCATCTATTTTTGAAGCTGATTTGCCTGTTCAAGGCTTGCTAGCACTTTATCCATCTCAGTACTATTTCACTTAGTAAACAAATGCAGTTGCCATAATTGCTGCATATGTGTCTGTGTTCCCTTCTAGGCTATATGTTTTTGAAGTTAGAAACTATATTTATATCACAGCCCCTATGTATAGCACAATATCCATTGCTAATTCAGATTGTGCTTTAAGATATGAGAGAAAATTTAACACGTTTATTATAGTCATAAACATCTAGCAAACCAACCAGAAAATAAAAACGAATTTTCAATTGGTTGGCCAAGAAAAAAAAGAGAGGAATACCTAGTGCAAAATCATATCTCTAATAACTACTGTTGGATTTAGAGCACACACATGCTAAACTTATTTTAAAATATCTTCTCATCAAAGATTTGAGGTTGGACCTGAAAAAATTATATCAGAAGTGAAAATAATTATGTGGTCTGACCAGCGTGGATCACACAAAGTAAGTGTATACTATGTATAAAGTAGATAAACTATGAGGTCCTGCTGTATAGCACAGGCAACTATATTTAATACCTTGTAATAACCTATAAAGGAAATAGATCTGAAAAAGAAATATATATATCTGAATCTCTTGGCTGTACACCTGAAACACAACATTGTCAATCAACTATACTTCAAGTAAAACAAAACAAAACAAAACAAAGTAAGTGTAAAGGGAAGTATAGTTTTAAAAATTCACCTCTGATATCCAATGGACCAACTGAAAGACAACAGAAAGTACAACTTTCTAGGAGACAGGACATGGCCAGCAAACAAGGCCATTACCCTCGGTAACGGTCATACCTGCCAAAAGATATACAGACTAGCCTGCATTCATGAATACATAGGAATTCTTCATTTACCTGGCATTGTTAGGCAATGAGGTATTGTATGTTAGGAGAAGTTTTTGTAAATGACAAATTGAAGAGGAGTTATTTTAACCTTCACTCGGTAATTTTTTTCTAAAATTAAGAAATGTATCCACTGGTGTATCTAATGTTTCTCGTGATAACTCGGGGTCATCAGTTCAATCAAGGTTTGCATGAATAATGCAAATGGAAACAAGGCAGGCATGCTTACTGAAACTGAAAATGACATGGCACTGGCTGGAATAACTGATGAGAGAGCAAGAGAAAAACAAAAATGAAAACAAACCGTGATCAAGAAACAATCAGTCAAGTTCTGACTTTCTGTACTTAGTTTCAAAAAGAGATACCACAAATCCCAGCGAGAGACTCCAGCATCATTAGCTGTCTTTCCCCTTTGTTTCCACCTTCCTTTCCTTTTCCTTCTACCCTATATTGTTCCAGGAAGTGATTATAGCTCCTTGCAAAACAATTTCTAATACTTGCTTTCTCTCACACAAACTTCACAATATGTCCATGTGATAAATAGTGTGGAGGTAAAAGACAATTCATCACAGGCACATCTCCTATGAAAATAAAATTAGAAACTAGCTTCTAAACATGCAGAGAGAAGGGCGTGGTGTCAGGCACTAATTTCCTTGTGAATTCCTCTCCATTTCTAATAGACGTTCTTCTTTACCAAGATCCCTTTTTATTGGTGTCCTGTTCCAGACTGCTCCACTCCACCCATCCTCATCCTGTAAAATACATTCACACTCTTTTGTGACTCTACTTATTTGCCCATTAAATAATCAGTCATAGAACTGTCGGAATTAAATACAGAGTGAAATTAAAATACTGGAGTCACTTGGAGGGTTTAAGCAGGTCTACCAGAAAATACTGGGCATGGATTTAAAAGAGGCTGCGTGGGACTTGCTCTTGTGCAAGTTCTTTCTCAAGAAGTATCTGAAATAAGCCTAAATTCAGAGTTAATCAGTCTCCTGCTTTCTCAGGTGGACTGGAATTCATTGCTCTTTCCCCTCAACTCCCTGATGTCAGTGGCACTTTCCGGAGGGGAGGTGGACTTCTCTGCCTACTGCAGAAGCGCAGTTCCCCCAGGCCCACTCCCTGTCTGAATCCCACACTTGAGGCCAGATGCCAGCCTTCCCAGAACATTTGTGGTTTCCTTTCAGTTTCCGACCTGCTCAGATTGAGTCCCTGTAGACTCTTCCTCAGCTTGAAACCTGATCTTCCACCCCTTCCCTGACCTTGATGGTTACCTGCCTACTTTAGGCCTCAGGTGCTTTAGCTATAAATCGATATATTTGCCCTTAATTCTAAAGTCTTCTTTCTAAAGCTATACAATGTGTGCCTCCTTGAAAATGTTTCTCTTTGCTGGTTTTAATTTTGTAGAGAATTAAAACCACAGCTACTCTAAAAGACAGTAAGTTGCATTCGATAAGGAAAGTGTGCTTCTGTATTTAGATTAACAGGGATGGAAGACGACTTAGTATGTTTTAAGATACTCATGATCCATTCTCATGAGAGTCGGGGGAAGAAGGGGAAGAGAGTTAATAAAATACCAAACGATTGTGACAAATTAAGTTCACCAAGATGTAGCTGATTAGTTACTACTTGAATAAACCACACAAATCCAATTCAAGTTGTCCTTTATTTTTCTAAGAAGGATCCCAGTGAACTGAGTCCCATGTTCAGTAACTCCACGTTCAATGGCTTAGTCTTTAAAAACTGTTATCTTGCTGGAAGAAGAAATATTGCCCAGCAGTCCTAATTGATGTTTAGCTATCATGCACATTTCAAATAAATTTATAACATTGCCTGATCTCAGTGTAATACATTCCAAAGGGGCAAAGAGCACATGAAAAGTTATGGAGTCTCCATCGTCTACACTGAAGTGTGCAATAAATTACATATTATTTGGCCGTGAAATTCACAAGCCATAGAAACCACACCATTACCATTATACAGTGGTAAAGAGCAGGTAATGAGAATGATATAAAACAAAACAGACTGTGTATGTTGGCACTGCTGCCAATAAAACAATCATTAAATGCATTCATATGCATCTATGCTAGGTAAGCTCTTTAGGGCAATTGCTATGAGTTCTACATACCTGTCAGGATATTATATATAGCCCACTTTCTATGGCCTTTATTCAAAGACGCTGAGAAAGGGTTACTCTGGGTAAATTCAGACCTTTTCTCAATATAGAATTTGGTCAACATGCGTTCTGAACAGCAAAATTTCACAGTGCTTTCAATTTTCCTACACTAATTGCCACCTCAGCAAATGCAGGATTAAGTATAATGGATTATAAGAAGTTAGAAAGGAAAGATGGAAGAAAAGAAGGAAGGTAGAAAAAAGGTGGGTATGGAGTACTTCAACATTTATGTAGAGTGGACCTAAAACTAACCTGAGGTTTCCCTGAACTATTAGCATAGGCTATAGAAACTTAAATGAAAAAATAAAAAAAACCAGCAAGGGAAACTCAAAGATTCTTTGTTTCTTCACTTTATTGCATATACACGTCCACCTTAAACAATCTATATGCTTATATCCAATAAGAGAGCATTGTTTTGCAAGGCTATTTGGGTTCTATCAGCATGTAAACGTCGGACAACTCAACTTTAGCAGAGTTAGCCTTCAGGTGAATAATTGCTTCTTTCAGGTTGCGAGCATTTGAATTTTCCAGAAATGTTTCCCAAAAAATGAAAACTAAAAGAAGGGTCCTAGGACAGCGTCCTTTAGAAGTTTTATAGTATCAAGGCTTTTGGAGGAAGAGAATCCTTGTCGATTATCAACACAATGATTCCAAGCAGGTCAATTTATGCTGAGAATATTATGTAACAGAACCCACTTCACCTCCATTATACTGACAATGATTTTTCTTACTTCAACCTTGTGCTTTTTAGTAAAGTTGAAAATACGGAGCCAAGAACAGAGAGTGACAATGCCAGAGACTCAGATGTACCAATAGGTGCCTTCAGACAACATCAGCCACCCAGGCTAAAGTCCTGGTTTAAAATATCCTAACATGAATGAATCTCAAAAACCATATGCTGAGCAAGTGAAGCCAGATCAGAAGGGCACCTACTGTATTATTCAACTTACATGAAATTCTAAACTGGGCAAAAGTCATCTCTAAAGATAAAAAACAGATCTGTGGTTGCCTTGGGGTGGGAGATGGGGATACTTTTGCAAAAGCCTAGGAGGAAACTTTCTAGGGTTTTAGGATTGTTATCTATCTTTATGGGGGTGGTAGTTAAACAAATGTATACATTAATTAAAAGTCACTGAACCCTTGACTAAAAATGTCTGCATTTTATTGTATGTAAATGATACCTTAATAAGGTTGATTACAAAATGAACCAAAACCAAAACAAAGCAGAAGAAAAACCTCTCAAGACCTCAAAGGAAATACACTGTTTTCTCCAGGGTACCAGACTGGAAATGAGGCATTGGTCTGTTCTACCCTCAGATTATCCTTAGGATTATCTAGTCTATTTTAAAGCACTAGAGTCCCCTATCAGGAAAACTCACCCTATGTTTAATTACTTTGATTTCTTCTCTGCCTCTTCTCCCAAGACAGTGAAGGCATTCACGGAAGAAAAGCCAGCTTTTTCCAACTTTGCATCACCACATATTCTTTCCAAAGCTATTATTTATGGAATGAAATTTGGCTACACTTTGTAAAAATCTAGCTTTTTGAGCCTTACAAATCTTAACAGTTAACCTATTGCCTCCACTGGAATTTGGAAAAAAATTATTTTGAAAAGGAATAGCTGAGACTTGACATTTTTTGTGTGTGTGATTTTCTCCTCCCCTAAGAGAGAAGTGAGTAGGAATGAGAAACACATACATAAATAAAAATAAATTATCTTGCTGCCTTTGCATGGTTATAATTTATAGGAGGCCCTTTTCAACAATAATCTATTTTCAGAATCAATAAAATATAATCTCCATGAAGGCCAGGCCAGGATATTTGTCTCTTTTTCAGCAGATTGCAATACAAACCACATTCATGGATATGCTCCTTGATGATCTTTGTAATACTGTAACAGTTGACCATTTCCTCATACCTCTTCCCCTTAACTTCAACCTGGTTTTTCACCAATGACCTCACATTTCCTTCTCTATCACTTGGTTGTGGGCCTCTTTTCCAACTCCATCTCCAACTTGCATTTCACTCTGGCACCAAAGGAAGACTCACACCTTCCTGCTTTTTAGTGATACCTCAAGGTCATTACCATATTGTGATCACCCTGAAGAATAGCCAGATAATTGTTATTTCAGAGCCATCTGACAGTTTGTAGCTCTAAAAATTAACTAAGGACCGCATTTGTCAAAAATATCCTAGTTTAAGATTTTGGTAATACAGCAACAGTAATTCCAAAGTCATTTATGACAATCAGTGTGGGAAGCACCCTCCTTCAGGAAGATCCTTTGCCATACAATACTCTTTCCTTGTAAGGAAGAATGGCCGTGGAAAGTAACCTTTTGTGGAAAGAAATACTTGGCTTTGAGAAGGCTTGAAGTTCATACATTTTTCTTGAATTAGATTCCCCATTAATTACTTTATCCACAAAGAGGTAATTATCAGAGTTATGTAAGCAATTAAGGAGATGCTACTCCACATTCTTTCAGCTTGTTGACCTTTCTCACTTTATTTCATGTGGCTATCTGAAACATCAGTGATTTACATGTCTTTCTTTCTTTTTGTTTTAACAGATTTCTGTGTGTGTGTGTCCCCATGATGAAAACATCATTAAATAAAATATCAGGAATACACTCTTAAGAAGCAGAGTCGACTTAAAGTTCTAGAAAAAATGAAAGCACTAATATTCATGGACAACTCTACACTCTGAAAGTTACTCCAAATTTTGTTGACCTCTCTTTTGTCTAGGAGTTTTTCAAATTTTCTACCACGATCATTTGTTAGTTTTATAATTACATAATAAAGGCATTACATCATACAATCTTTTGTTATCCATTGCAGTTTTAAAACTATTCCTTTCCTTGTCCTCAGCAGATATGTCATAGATTATTAGTACATAAGCAAAGACTTTCAACGTAACAGTATTTTATAGTGAGAAGAACTATACTGAGCTATCTCTATCCTAAGACAATGCACTAGGAAAGCACTAGGAATTCTTAAACAATAGGAATACAGAGACAATCAAGGGGCAAGTTCCCTGCCTTCGAGTATACAGGATCATTATAGCAAATGCTTAAATAGCACTTAGTAAGTAACTCACCACAGCAGTCTTATTATCCTCCATTTTAATAGGTGAGCAGAGGAAGCCACAGGGATTTCATAGGGTAAAGCCAGAATTTGAACCTAGGTAGACTAGTACACTCTCCACGGCTTTAACTACTACGTTAAAAAAATATATATATATATGTATATATATATATATATATATAAAACTCCAAGTATTCCAAAGTTACAAAACAGTTATCTACCAAAACTCAAAAAGGAGCACACAAACTTGCATAGAAAATAAACATGTGGGTTTCCCTTGTGGCGCAGTGGTTGAGAGTCTGCCTGCCGATGCAGGGGACACGGGTTCGTGCCCCAGTCCGGGAAGATCCCACCTGCCGCGGAGCGGCTGGGCCCGTGAGCCATGGCCGCTGAGCCTGCGCGCCCGGAGCCTGTGCTCCTCAACGGGAGAGGCCGCAACAGTGAGAGGCCCGCGTACCGCAAAAAAGAAAATAAACATGTAAAAGTTCATAAATAAACCACAATATAACCTGCTCCACATAATATACTGACTGCAGTGTCCTGGGCCTCTCCCATCCTTAGGTAGCCGGAAATTACAACAAAATAATACTTTTCACCTTTGGAAGCCACACCATCTCTCATACCAAGCAACCAATTACTTCCTTAGAGAGAACAGGAAATTAACCTGAATATCATAAAAAATATATATATAGCATTAGTGATGTAGAATCTTTGTTTAAAGACAATAACTTCAATAGCAGAGGGAACTTTACCATTGCAGGCTTCCGATAACCTCTATATTTCTCAGATTTCATGCTAAATCATAAAATGCCATATTGTGTCTGAAGCTATTTTTTCAATAGTCCATTTTCTTAAATGGACTAGCAAAGCCGTAAATACTGAGGAACATTTTGGCTCTCAAATCCTAAAGCCATTCTGATTATGCCTGGGTGATCATGGGGACGTCATCGGAACTACCAGAGGACTGGCTGAAATACCAGTGTTCTGGCCAGCTTACAAATTAAAAATTATACAGAATCCAATTTTATTTTTTTGTTAAGTAATTCCTATGAGGCTTTTGAGATGTCACTGTAAAGTCCTTTCATGTGTAATCTTTATCCATTAGATACGGAACAATGCCAATCCCCGTCATAAATACTGTCACAACCTGACACTGAAAATCCATTGCAGCGCATAGGACCTGCAAATAGGATGTGAATCACACAAATCCACTCATTCAGACAATCCACAAATGTTCATTTTTAAGTCTACTATATGCCAATAATGTACCGGCCTCTCAGATGCTAAACCATGCTAAATGCTGAAACAGACATACTCAGTTCGGGCCCTCCTGGAACTTATTACCTACAGAAGTGCCTTCGTTGTAAATGGTCAGGTCTCAGCCAATGC
Source organism: Grampus griseus (assembly GCF_964374135.1). Classification (NCBI taxonomy): domain Eukaryota; kingdom Metazoa; phylum Chordata; class Mammalia; order Artiodactyla; family Delphinidae; genus Grampus; species Grampus griseus. The sequence goes on along the minus strand of NC_139019.1, from coordinate 151,089,167 downwards.
TATTATCATCAGCAGGTGACCAAAGGATACAGCTTGCTTCCCTTCCGAGGTACAAAACAGTTCTTACACCTGGATGGGATGCAAAGAATAATCTGACTTCTGTTCACCAGGGCATAAATTGAACTGTCCTTGCAGAAGAGATAACAGATGGTGTGAACCCCAGATCCTAGAAACGGGCCAGGCACACGACAAGTGTTCAGCTTTTCAAAAACAAATGAACAATCACTTCCTTTCCTAGATCTTTACACCCTTCCTCTGTTGGCTACTTTCTCTCAGCTTATAAACATCCTCAAATATACTCACTTAAAAAAACTCTCAGAACTATGATCCTTTGGATATTCTTGTGGTTAACCTAAGTCTCTACCATGCCTTCAAACACCTGTCCTCCCAAAAGCCCAGATCTGTACCTTGGGCCCAGACCTGTCTACCAGGCCCCTCTAAAGCACTGAAGATGAAGTAAGATCCTCTCACCACCCTCAATCCCTTTCTACTGTGCTCTGTATCTCTCAAAAAGATGCAGCTGTGAAATGTCACCCACGCTTGCTGCCCTCCCTTTTCTAACTGGTCACCAGGCCTCACCCATTCTCTCTCAGATCTGCAAAACCCGGTCCCACCTTTTATAACTTAAGTGGGACCCTTAGATTACAATTCACCCTGCACCCAATCAACTGCCTTCCACATGGAGGTCCAAGTGAGTCTCTAAACCAGAATTCCAAATCACTGTTCTTTGGTGTTTCCCGCAGCCTTCAGGATAAACATCCAAACTTCTGACAGGACAAACAAGGCGCCTTTCTGTTGGGCCCCACTAAGTTTTCAGTATTAACTCTCATTTCTTTCCCAAACCCTGAGTTCCAGCCCTGTACATTAGTTTTGCCATATTTTCTTACATTTCTCAAACTTCAACACACACTGCTCTCTCCTGCCACCCCAGGAGCTTCTACATATCCTTAGAGAGGACAGCCCTTCCTCCAAGAATCCTACCCTGAACTTTCCCTTCCAAGTTTCTGTGCTCTGCAAAGGGGAAAGATGGCGGGGAGGGATACATTAGGAGTTTGGCATTAACATATACACACGACTATATATAAAATCATCAACAAGGACCTACTGCATAGCACGGGGACCTCTACTCCATATCCTGTAACAAACTGTACGGGAAAAGAATCTGAAAAGGAATGGATATATGTATAACTGAATCACTTTACTGTACACCTGAAACTAACACAACATTGTAAATCAACTATCCTCCAATATAGAATAAAAATTAAATCAAAGAAAAAAGAGGTTCTGTGCTCTGTAGCAGCAGAACTCACTTCTTCCAGAGCACTGACTCCTGTGCTTGTGTTTACTTGCTGCCCAGCAGAAGGGAAGATTACCTAGGGCAGAAGCATGGTCTCCAGCAGCCCTTGGTTCTGACAACTCATTCAAGTGCCAGGATACTTTACACACATAACCTGCTTAATTAATTCTAAGAACCCACAGAAAGAGTGGTTTTTAATGTCATTTTACAAGTGTGGGGATTGTAGTGCAAAAGAAACCTGTCCAGGCCACAGAGAGCATCAGCCCTGGAATTCAAACCCTAAGCTGCCTTGACACCGGTGCTCTTTCCACTATATATGATACACCTATTGGAAAAAAATTTTTTTTTCCTGAGCCCTGTTTGAATGGAAAGGAAATGAAGCTGGGATATATCCATTTCCTAATCGCTTTGGTGTGTACCAGGCAAAGTCATTCAACAGACCAGGTAACATCTGTGCAACAATTAACGATGCTCCAAACTGTGCTAAGTGTTCTACTTTGTAGAGTCTAGAAGCATTAACACAGTGCATCCTTGTAACCGCCACAGAGGCTGGGTCCTGTGAAGCCCATGCTACAGATGAGAACACTGAGACCTTGAAGCCTTAAGGCACTCGGCCGGGGTCACCGAGCTGGCAGGAGTCCTAGGCCGCACGCCCCATCTAGTGCAGGCACACCCGGGCACTGGGCACCGGTTCTAGTGCCCACCCTCCACCGTTAACCATTTAAAACCCCGCTTCTCAGCGCCCACACGAGGGCCCCTGGAAGCGGGAAGTACAAACCTGTCTCGACAAGCCGTGGCTGGAAGAAGCTCTGGATACAGATCAGGGGCAGAGGGTGCTCAGGAGCGGCGCCCAGTCTACCCGCGGAGGCAGAAGGCGTTAAGTCCAGCAGGCCCTCCCTCAGGGAAGCCCGCACGGAGGGCAGAGGCACCGAGTCCTGCAGCGCGCACAGGTCCTCAGAGCGCGAGAAGGAGTCGGCCGCGCTGTCCGGGCGCAGCTTCACCGAGTGTTCATGGCCTGAGCGCGGCCTCGGGGACGCTGGCTGCAGACAGGATGCCCACACCCGCCTGGGGGCCCCGGCTCGCCTCCCGGCCCCTCGGGCGCCCACCGCCCAGCGGCTGCGGCCCGAAGATATAGGGCCACGGGCCCAAGCTAGGCCGGGCCCTCCATGCCGCGCTCCGGAGCCCACGCGCGGCCTGGTGTTGGCGCGGGCATCAACGCCCTCCCGAGCCGCGCGGTTGCGGTTTAAGCCTCCCGGCGGGCCCGTGGGGGCGGGGCTCGAGGACTTCCGCGAGCTCGCCGTGCGTCCGCACGCAGACCCGCCTCCCTTGACGACGCGGCTTGAGGAGCAGCACGCAGACCCGCCTCCCATGACGACGCGGCCTGAGGAGCGGTGTCGGCAGCTTTGAGCCTATGGCAGCGCGAAAGGTAGGAGGTGTGGAGAATTTGGGGTTTCCAAAAAGCGTTTGCTGACTGATCCAAACAAAAGTGAGACATGGTTGTATCAGCGCATTTTAAAAGTAGTTAAACTCCCGCTAAGTGTCTGTGCTCGCCCCGCCCAGGAGAGAGCGTGAACTCCGTGAGGGACACAGGAAAGGCTGAGTGAACGTCTGCCTGTGGTCCCTTACCTGGTGCACGGGTGTGTGAATTTCTGCGGAGAGCTCTTAATTTCTGTCGTTTCTGCTGGCTTGACACGGTGGTTGGCAAACGGTGACGTGTTCCGTGCATTCAGGACATGATCGTGGTTCCTAATAATCACTTTGTTTTGTCCTGACACCTCCACAGAGAATTTACTACTGAATATCCACTTTACAGAAGAGAAAGTGAGGCGTAGAAAGTGAAGTGACTGAGTAAGAGGAAGGACTCAGACAATTGGTGTTAGTAAATTAACCCTGCAAGGAGGCCGTTAGCCTGCGCTGTCTCTAGCGATGCGGCCGCCCACTTAAACCAACCCAAATCTAAGCCTGTCAGCGCCTCAGGGTGACGAACACCGCTGAGGACACCCAGTCACAAACCACCAACTAGGCGTTAAAGCCATAGCAAATCACTCGTTTCCTTGCTTTGCTTCTGCCCTTTTAAAATAAACATCTCTGCAGCTCCTGTGGCTGGAGTGCTCCTCACCTCTTCCGCTTTGTGGTGCGTGAATTGAATCTATTTTTGCGCACATAAAGTGTTAAAATTTTAAATATGCCTCAGTTTGTCTTCTAAGATTGGCCGTAGAAGTTGGATTTGTGTCCAGTTTCTAGAGCGGTGGTCGTCCTCTGTTCAGGCCTTAGGCGTTACGTGTACAACGTTCCTCTTCTACCACCACCTTCTGGATGCCTCCACCCACTACCAGCTCCCACGCATCAGTTCCCCTAGATGTGGTCAGCAATGGCTTTTACATGTAGCGTGCTCACATTATGACATCGCAGACACTCCTCCGTCCTCCAGCCAGCGTGTGAAGTGAAACATTACCATTCCTGTTGAAGAGTCTCTGGTGTGATCACTTTCCCAAACACAACCACTTCCCAGCTGATCCTGGGTAACCACTCTTCTGAACTTGGTCTCCATCAGTGGCATGGATGTCTATGTAGGCTACATTTTTAAGTATTCTTAAACTGCATATCGTATTCTATTTTGTTTTCTCTTGTTACTTGCTTTATTTAGCGTTATCTTTGCTAGGTTCATCCATGCTGACACGTAAAGATCTGTCTAGATCATGTACTTTCCTCGCTACGTAGGATTCCCATGTAGGGAAATACAATAATTTATATGTGCATTTTCCTGTTGATGGACATTTAAATTGTTTCGAATTTTAAGTATGATTTCTCTTTTAAAAAATTTTTATATCCTTTTTGAAGGTTACTTTACATTTACAGTTATTACCAAATATTGGCTATATTCCCTGTGTTGTACAATACATCCTTGAGCCTGTCGTACACCCAGTAGTTTACATCTCTCACTTCCCCACCCCTGTATTGCCCCCTCCTCCCCCTCTACACTGGCAACCATTAGTTTGTTCTCTATATCGGTGACTCTCCTTCTTTTTTGTTATATTCGTTCAATTGTTGTATGTTTTAGATACCATTTATAGGTGATATCCTACAGTGTTTCAGAGTTCAAAAGACTCTCACGACAGAAGCCAAAAGGTAAGAGCCATTTTACATTGATAAAAAGCATCTTAACTATGTAGAAGCAGAAAATGAAAAGAAAGAACTTTGCATTACATTTAATAAAAGCTTAGGGAGATCTTTGTGGTATATTAGTGAACTTATTTGTGGAAATTTAGCCATGTACATTGTGTTGGAGAGGCACCAAGAGTTCAAGAACTCTCACAATTTGAGTACACAATTGCCTTACTTGTAGGCATGGTGGCAGCCATTTACATAACAATGATTTGGAGGATGTTGTGTTAGTCAGCTCTTGCTGTGATAATGCTTTGGAACAAATCGACCCAAAACTCAGTTCCATAAACAAGAATTGATTTTTCTTGGACCTATTGGCTAGCTGCAGTGGCTCTCTTTTAGACCTCTAGATGGCTGGTCTTGCTCCGTGTTTTGGGTCAGTTTGAGGTCTGTAACACACATCTTCCTCTGGAGCCCAACTGTGAGGCCGCAGCTCCCAGGCCCTGTCTTCTCACAAAGTTCACTGAAACATAAGAGGTGAGCCCAAGTGCACAAGCCCATTTAAGGCCTCTGCTGCTCATTGAAGGCCATCATGTCTGCTCACACTTCTTTGGCCAAAACATGTCACAGATCTAAGCTGTATTTAGAATATGTGTATTTGTTTAAAGTTGGGTGCCCTCACAGAAGAATATTGCATTTTGGACAGTGTTACCTTAGCATTTTCATTGGCATTTGCAAACGTGATAAACGCCGTGTGCACTTTTTCACCTTTGAGAACTTTCTGAAATTGTGGGACCATTTCTATTGGAAAAGAGGAAGGTACACTTTAGAATTCAACTCTAGTTACGGCATTGTTGGGAGAAGAATTAATGAGATAAGGTCAATACAAGTGAAAGATTTGGGATCACATATTCATCATTAACATTAGCATTCTACAGAACATTCCTGGAGAATTGTGATGCTTGCTTTATGTGATTTCTATCATAAATCATTAGAATTTGACCAAGACACTTCAGTGAAACATACATCATACAGCACATCGCATTTTAGTTTTTCCCACCACTCCACAACTTATTATCAATACTTCACCATAACTCAGAAACAGAAACTGAGTGAGTTCATTGTTAGCAGACGGGCTTCACAAGCAATACTAGTGGAAGTTCTTCAAATGATAGCAGACAGTAACTCAAGCCATACAAACAAAACAAAGAATGCTGACTAGAGCAGTTGTGGAGGGAATTATAAAAGATACTGTAATTTCAAATTTCTTCTCCTTTCTTCTCTTAACTAATTTTAAAAGTAAGTGCCTAAACAATATGACTATATTTGGATTGTTCTCTATATAACATAAAAACATATCATATATTTAATGATATGGCACAATGAAAGCAGTGAGAACAAAGCTGTGTTAGGATAAAAATGACAGTAGATCATAAGCTGAATCCGCAGAAAGAAAAGAAGAGAACCAGAAATGGTAAATAGATTAACCCGACAAACTCAAAAATATTTATTTGCTCAACTTTCTTCTCTAAGCTCTTTGAAAAAATAAGCTTGTGAGAAGTAATTATTATAATAATATGTTGTTAAGTATGTAATATATATAAATGTAATAAAAACAAAAAAGAGGGGAAGGCATACAGCTCTATAAAAGTACAGTATCTGTTTCTATCTGGAATGAACCTAGTAAAAATCTGAAGAGATTCTTAGGTGTATTACATAAGCCCTAGTGCAGCCATTACTCAAACAATGTGGTTAAAAATCATTAAAGGAATTACATGTTATGGTAGAAAATATCTACTTACTATAAAAGGAAACTGGAGGAACAATAACAAAAAACAAAAACATGAGGCATGTAGAAAACCAAAGGTAAAATGATAGACATAAATAAATCCTACCATATCAATAATAAAAACTAAATGTTAATGAATTAAACAGTATAATCAAAAGGCATATATTGTCGAACTGGGTATTAAAAAATGTTTACAATAGGAGACACTCCTTGGATTCAAAAGTCTAATGTGTACAAAGTAAAAGGATGAAAAAATATACATCATGCAAATAGCAACCGTAAGCATTGCTGAAGTGGCTATACTAATACCAGAAAAAATAGACTTTAAAACAAACAAAAAAGTTACTAGCTATGAAAAGGGACATTTTATGATAAAGAAAGGGAAGATACAAAAATCTTTACCCTATTTGCCCTGAATAAGGTAAAACCAAACTACACGAAGAAGAAAATACCAAAATCCATGAAGAATTGAAGGAAGAAATAGATAATTGCACAACATTGGGTAGAGGCTTCAGTACTCCACAGTCAATAATGGATAGAACAGTTAGGCAGAAGATCAACAACGATATAGAAGACTTGGACAAGACTATGAATTAACAAGACCTAATAAATGTTTACAGAACACTCAACCAAAGAGTAAAATACTCATCCTGCTCAACTACATGTGAAACGTTTTCCAGCATAGATGACATGCTAGGCTGTAAGAGAAGAGATTGAAACGCACATACATTGCTGGTGGGAATGTAAAATGGTGCGGCCATTTTACAAAACAGCTTGAGAGTTCCTGCAAGTGTTAAACATAGAGTTACCCTATGACCCAGCAGTTCCACTACTAAATATATACCTAAGAGAAATAAAAACTTATGTCTGCACGAAAGCTTGTACGTGAATGTTCATAGAAGCATATTTCTAAAAACAAAAGGTGGAAATAATTCAAATGACAACCGGATAAATGAATAAACAAAATGTGGAATATCCATACAATAGAATAGCATTCAGCTGTAGAAAGGAATGATCTATTGATCCATGTTACAACATGGATGAACCATGAAAGCATTATGTAAAGTAAAAGCAGCCACTCACAGAAGATCACACATTGTACGGTCCCATTTATATGAAATGCCCAGAATAGCAAATCTGTAGAGACAGGAAGTAGATGAGTGGTTGCCTAGGGCTGAGAGGGCTGAGGAGATTGAAAAAAGCTTGTTAATGTGTAATTGGTTTTTTGTGGGGGGACAGAAATCTAAAATTGGATTGTTGTGATGCTTACACAAGTCTTTTAGTGGTTACACTCAGAACCACTGAATTGTATACATTAAAGTGTTGAAATTATGGTATTTAAATTACATCCCAATAAAGCTGTTAAAATTATGACAATTTTATATTTATAAATTTGAAAATTCATCGAAAATGACAAATTCTTTAAAAATGCAAGCTAACAAGACTAACCCAAGAAAGAAAACATATCTCAAAAACCTATATCTACTGCAAAAGTTGTTTGTATAATTAAGTACCTTTACAGAAAATGATTTCCAGGGATAAATGGCTTTCCAAGTAAATTCTTCCAAATATTTAGGGAAGAAATATTGGTAATCTTACATAAAAATCTTCCAGGAAACAGAAAAGTATATATTGCTCAAATATTTATAAGGCCAACATAAGCTTCAGATCAAAACTAAAAAGAATATTACAAGAATAGAATCACAGGCCAGTTTCTCTTTTGAACATGCATGCAAAATGTGTAAACAGAAGCACAAACTGTATCCATGGTATGTAAAACAATCATATATCACAATCAAAGTAGCTTTATTCTAGTAATGCAAGGTTGGTTTAACGTTCAAACATGAAACTGATCCCAGGAATGAATTAGAGTGGGAAAAAAAGTCATTTAAAACAGAAGTCTTGGGACTTCCCTGGTGGTCCAGTGGTTAGAACTTGGCGATTTCACTGCTGGGGCCCTGGGGTCCAATTCCCGGTCAGGGAACTAAGATCCTGCAAGCCATGAGGCGGGCCCCACCCCCCCGCCAAAAAAAAAAAAAGGAAAAAAAGAAGACAACCAGGAGAAGCACAAGATCGAATAAACATAACAGATAACACCTTATGAAAAGTAGGTGAAGATTATGGAATATTCTAAAATTTTAAAACAAAAAGAAACATTTAAAGATTCAAGAGGATGTGAAAAATATTGTACATAGGCAAAAAATAAAATAAAATAAACGGATGATGGGAGCCCAAAAATCCAGATGCCCATGTCCTGTCTCTGAAGATTCTCATTCAGTGGGTTATGGATTTCCTCTATGTTTAAAAACCTACAGGTGTTATAAAGCAGAAACTAACACACCATTGTAAAGCAATTATACTCCAATAAAGATGTTAAAACACAACCAAACAAACCTACAGGTGATTCTGATATGATGCACAGACAATGTAAAGCTTCTGCTTTACAGGAAATAATACCAGATTATTTTGTTATTTTATAGTTATAGTAACAGGTTGTACTATTGACCGGTAAGTCTGATGTCAAAATGCACTCCCCACTAGGGATATAAAAGGAACTAATAGTCTCTGCGGCTGCTTGGTGGCAGCATGCATGTATTGCAAGGGCAATTATTGTAGGAATCCAAATGAGTGGAACATTTTAGAATTGGAAGACTACATACAGATCATCTAGTCAAGATTCCAACTATGATAGTTGTGAAAACTAAGGCCCATATAAAAGAAATGATTTATCTCCAAAGAGCGTTAGTGAAAGAGTATGAAATTAAAAATATCTCTGAACTTTTAATTTAGTGCTGTTTTTATTAATCTCATGTATTAGCTTAAACTTCAGTGTGACAGATTTGGGATTGAATTCTTGCTCAGATTTACTGATTGCGTGCCTTTTAGTAAGTTACTAAAACACTTTTTTACAAAAAAAATAGATTTATTTATTTATTTTTGGCTGCGTTGGCTCTTCCTTGCTATGCGCGGGCTTTCTCTAGTTGCGGTGAGCGGGGGCTACTCTTTGTTACGGTGCGCGGGCTTCTCATTGTGGTGGCTTCTCTTTGTTGCTGAGCACGGGGTCTAGGTGTGTGGGCTTCAGTAGTTGTGGTTCACGGGCTCTAGAGTGCAGGCTCAGTAGTTGTGGCGCATGCTCTTAGTTGCTCCGTGACATGTGGGAGCTTCCCGGACCAGGGCTCAAACCCGCGTCCCCTGCACTGGCAGGCAGATTCTTAACCACTGCGCCACCAGGGAAGCCCTACTAAAACACTTTTAACTTCGCTTTTCACATATGTAAAATGGTGAGCCTTGGCTGATATAGAATATGAGATAACCTAGCACTGTTCTTAACACATACACGTAGTTAACATTTTTTGGCTCTCATCCCTCTTAAACAGCCTCTATCCTCTTAACAATGAAAGTGTGTTTCAGCTAGCAAAGCACCCCAGAGCTGACCACATTCTGGCAAGAGATATAGGATTCTTTTTCTTGCTGGTGGTTCTTTATACCTGATATTTGAACTGCACTGAAACATGAACATTTCTTGTTTATACTGTATTAATGGATTGATGAATTTGATAATTTGATAGATGAATTTTAGAAAGTAATATGCAGGAAAAAAAGTAATATGCAGGAATTGAGCTGCCTTACTCTCAAGAAATATAATTCGATAGTGGTGGCTAAAACGATAAACAGTGTTTGCACAGGGAGTCCATATTGGATGTGAACTACCTGTACTCCCATTCGTCTATTAAGAATAAATAGAATCCTTTCAAAATCTGTTTTAAAGCACAGTTATTTCCTTCTGACTCATTTAAGTTTCCTGCAAGAAAAAGACAATCTCCTGAATCCTTGCTTAAAAGGCTTTTAATATAAAGCAGATAATTTTTTGCAACATTTCCCAAACTTTTCATTATCAAATTGGCTGAGGCTTCTCAACGATTATCATTTCACAACAATATCTCCATTTTCACCTTTTTAAAAAGAGTTGGCCTCGTAGATGTGCCCTTAAAACAGAGCTTCACTCTCAACTTATTTTAAATTTTGTATTCAAACAGTACGAAGAAAACAGGATCAGGGAATTCAGCCATAAAAGTGAATGGATTACTGATACATGCTACATCATGGATGCAACTCAGTGAACGAAGTCAGGCACAAAAGGCTCTATATTGTATGGTTCCATTTATATGAAATGTCCAGCAGTGGCAAATCCACACACACGGAAAATATTATACATTAGTGGTTTCCAGGGGTTTGGAAGAGAGGGAAATAGGGAATGACTCCTCAAAATGGGTGTATGTTTCCTCTTGGGGTGATGAAAATGTTTTGTAGTTGGACAGTGGTGATAGTTGCACAACATTGTGACAGTAGTAAATTCCACTGAATGGTACAGTGAATTGTAAAATGATCAAAATGGTGAATTTTGTGTTATGTTCATTTTACTACAATAAAAAGGAGAAAGAATTAGGGAAAGACTTAGAGTTTGGGAAACTAAGGTGAACTGATCAAGAAAAAGACAGCTCTACTGTTCAGTGTTCTCTCAGCTCTCCCAGTGCATTAATCCTCAGCAAAAAGTAGCCTGAACTTGTCGATGATAGTCATTCAACACAGTCCAGGGAAAAGTAAATAAAATAAAACCCAACTCTTCTTCTTTAGCACATCTATGAAAGGTTAACTTGCTGCTCAGCCACGTGGACATTCATGAAATCGTTTCACTTTAGGTGTCCTCTACTTCTGTACTTTACTCACAGCTCATTCACACCTGTAGGCAACAGCATTCCTTAATTGGATGGAATCTGCAGTGCTGGTTGTGATCGGTCTCATGAAAAGAAAAGGGAAGGAGGAAAAAGCCTCCACATTGACTTGGTGGTCTTGACGAAATGGATGCAGAAGACAGCTTGAGTGTCAAACTGGAAACTGTTATTTTCCTTTTCCTTTTCTTTTTATCTTTCCTGTGAGGTCTTCTGCCCACTTCCCACCCCCTTCTCTCAAACAGGAAAGACACTAATTAGCTGCTTTTTTGTGTTTTTGGTAAAACACCTATTGTTTTGCGTTTCTTGTTGTTCGGTTTTTACTGCCAAATGAGCTTCAGTGGTTGATGTAGGGGGTCTCTTGGGAACTTAACGTTTTCCAGTTTAAGTGGAAAAGCTTTTTTGTTTGAATTGGCTTTTACTGGGTGCTTCAAGGTTTGCTCTTGGCTCTTTGAAGGGGGACTAAATAGCACTGTGTTTCCTTTGAGGTTCCAATGAAGAAAGGATCCTATGTCCTGGGCACTTTTTGTTGATTTTGCTGTGTGTCCTCTCTAATAGCCAGATGCAGATCCCAGGAAAATGACATATAAATGAATATAAGTAATCTAATATTTTTACAATTTGCTTTGGCCATACTCCTGGTCTTATTCTACTTGTAGCAGATGGCTTTAAAGAGCATTAGCTATGTATATATTAAAAATAATATAAATATACCAATATTAAATATTATATTGATGTATAAATGTAATATACTAATATTTATATTAGTGTATAACAATTATGTATTATATTAATATATATTTTTGCCTAGCATATATTATAGACAAAATATGAGTAATGAAATGTATTTATATCGTTAATATGTTCATAATATTAATATGATATATCCTGTAATATTGATTTTAAAACAATTATATCATAATATATAAATATATAATTATTATTATCTGATATAATACACTATAGTTAATATATTCTATAGAACACAATATATAATGTATTAGTATAATTGTATTATATAATATAAATATAATACATATATAAAACTATATATCTTTTGGTTATACATTACACATACGAGTATGTATAGCTAATTATAATTTTATTTACATAGGAATCTGGTCATCATAACAATTGATGTAAAAATATGCAATATTTTCAATCAAATGGGCCTTAACCTCACTACCTACACATAACTACTTTTAAAATCTTGAACCCTGTCTAACTCATGCTTCCATATCTCTCAACCTGCTTTTCTACACATGCACGTAGACACACATTTCCACACGATATATATGTATACTACCAGTTTTCAGTTCAATGTATATAAATATATAATATATAATTATATTCCTGTGTATGTATACAAATATAAATCAAAGGTATGTGTATAGGTATGTATTTCATATGTTTATATAAATATATCATACAAATAATGTATGTGTATATAAATACATGACTGTATACATACATACACAGAAATACACTTATTTAAACAAAAGGGACCTAAATAAACATAGTTCTCTAAGAATAAAAGGTTATGTCTCACTCTTTCAATAACAGTTTATAGTTTTCTATTGTATGTTCTTGTATAATTGTTATGAACATTTCCCATTTTTGTTGAATGTTAAGTTGTTTTAATTTTTTGCCTTTTTTTGTTTTTTTGTTTTTTTGGTACGTAGGCCTCTCACTGTTGTGGCCTCTCCCATTGCGGAGCACAGGCTCCGGACGCACAGGCTCAGCGGCCATGGCTCACGGGCCCAGCCGCTCCACGGCATGTGGGATTTTCCCGGACCGGGGCACGAACCCGTGTCCCCTGCATCGGCAGGCAGACTCTCAACCACTGCGCCACCAGGTAAGCCCAGTTTTTTGCCATTATTAATGAAGTTCTGAAGAATATGGTGGGCAAGATTACTTGAAAAACTCTCCTAAAAGAAAAGGGTTAGGTATGCTAGGTTAAATGTACACAACTTATTTTTAAGTGCGTGGTTGATTTTGGAAGTGTGCAGTCGAAATTTCCAGTACCCATGAAGGAAGGGTGGTCCATGTGTGAGAGTTATAGCTCTATTAAGAGTGGATTGAAGATCTTGATAGCTTAGAACAGAAGCTGGAACTCCTGTTTTTATGGAGCCAAATGGCAAATATTTTAGGCTTTGTAGACCAAAGAGGCAAAATTGAGGATATTATTTAGGTACTTAGGTAACCATTTAAAATGTTACTTATATATTACTTATAATGGTACTTATATATTTCAGTTAAAACGTGAAAATTATTCATAGCTCATAGGCCATAAAAAATAGGCAGCTGTCTGGATTTGGAATACAGGCCGTAGTTGAATGACACACGTGGTATAGAGACTTGTTTTTAAATGGCCATGACCACATGGGAGGCAGGAGGTAAGACTCCATCCCTACTAGATGGGAAGTTAGAACTAAAGCTATCTATCCCTGGCTTCACCTTTAATGAAAGGGTGTGCCAGGAGAAAAAAATATCTGCTGGCAAAGGGAGACTAAGAGCAAATTCTCTTGGCCTCTGCTCTGGGTAGGAAACAGGTAGGAAATCTTGAGAATTCTGAACCGCAGATCTGTGTTCACAGTGTTTGGGTTGCAAATTTATTTGCGGTCTTGCAAACAGAAGCTAAGAAATTAACTTACAATGCTCCCAAATCGGTGGTATTCCAAACACAAAACTAAACCCTTTCTGGAGAGGTAGACCTTCAACACAGGCCTATAGCGTTCCCACAGATAAAGTTTAGCTAAACGTGAGCTCATGATCTAAATTTACACAGTAATGAAGAAATCAGCTACAAGTGGAGAAAATCAGCAAAAACAATCAATAGCAAAATTAGATTCGCAAGGCCATCCATCAGATGTTGGAATAATCAGGTGCCAGGCAGAAAATATACATAAAACTAGAACTGAAACAAGGAGCAAGGATGTTTTAAAAGACTGGGTAGGATCTTTCAAACATTTTTAAAGTACATGTCATTGTTAAAGCTAAAAACTCGAAGGTCGTGTAATACAGCAGATTAATCGTGGAGAAGAATGAAATTATGCTGTTTTTAAAAATATGGCAGGTCAGATTTCCTGCCTAATTATATAAGTTGATTTATCTTAAAAAATACACAGTATTTTAAAGACTTAGTGGCTGTAAAATAAGTTAAGGGTATTTCAAAGGGCTTCTCTTCAAAGAGAAGTGAGAAGTAGCAAAACACAGAAAGTCGAGGGGAAAAAATGTCAATATATACATGGCTATAGGGTGAACTAAGCCTTAGGCCAGCAACTATGAGGAGGAGCTGACCCTTAGATACGTACAACTAAGCTGGAACCTTCAAAAAGTTCAACTGTTTATAAGTCAAAAGATTTATTAAAATTAATAACCAAGTGTTTTAATTGACATCAGAAGAGTAAAACAATAAACCCTGAGAACATAGAAAAATAGACAGTAAAGATATGAGCAGAACTTAATAAAACAGAAAAAAGTATAAAATTGAGGTGATTTAGTAAGTCAAAAGAATATTCTTTGAAAAGCTTTAAAAAAACAAACTTTGATTAAGCAAAACAAAAACGTAAGTAAACAATATACGGAAAGAATCAGGACAATGTTATAGCAGAGAGTACAAACAGAGAATATATGAAATGCCAGTAAATTTGAACATTTCTGTAAAGTGGACAATTTCCTAGCTCCTAAAGTTTACCAAAACTGACACAAGCGGAAATTTGTAGCTGGAGTTCTTACACCAGTAAAGGAATTAAGTCAATAGTTCACAAGCTTTCACCAAGAAAATACCAGACCCGGCCAGATCATTTGGGAGGTGAATTCTATCAAACTTCTGTTAAACAGATAACATCAATATTAACAAAGAAAAACTTCTAGGGAGTAGCAAAGGAAGAATGCTCCTTTATTCATCTTATGAAGTCTATATAATCCTAATACTGAAAATAGATTAGGACTGTAAGGAAAAAGAAATTTACAGGTCAAATTTACTTGTAAATATAAAAGGAAAAATTTTAAACTATGATATTAGCTACCCAAGTTCACTAGAGTAAGAAAAAGCACGAGCAAGTTAGGTCATCCAATGTAGTTTAATGTCAAGAATATATATGAATAGATTGAAATCACCACATTTTATTTCTTTCATGTGTCTCTTTAAAAAATTGGTAAGTACTTATATTGATCTCTCTTGTGCTAGGCACTGTGCCAAGTCACTTACATATTTACTCCTTTAAACCTTCCATCATCCCTGGGGGAAAGTTCTATTTTGCTTCCATTTCTTAGTTAAGACTCTAACCCCCAGGAAAGTAAAGCAACATTTGTAAGTTTTTGTGGATGGTCAGTGACGGGACCAGTACAGGAACATCCAAAGTCTGTGCTTGGAAACAGTGCCCCATGTTGACACTCACATTACAGATGAAAGGAAAGGAACCATGCACTTACATTATAGATTAATACCCACATAACAGGTTAAAAGAAAAAGAAACATGTGCTTCTCTCAAAGGTTGTAAAGAAGGCATATCCATTTCTAAATATATTTCCCAATTTCTTTTGCTTGTTTTCTGACCTTTGTAGTGCATTTTGCCATGAGGAAAATTTTAATTCTTATATAATTAAATGTATCCTTTTTTCTTTGTATCTTAGAAAGGTATTCCTCATGAATAATTTATTTCAAGTCTCCCAGGTTTCTGATACTTTTACACTTTCATTATTTTTTAACTTTTAACTGGTTGCTGTATCTAGAATTTAGTAATTCTATGATAGCCATATTTTCCCACTTTTGTTGAATAATTTTTGCTACTGATCCAAAATGTGAATTTTATTTTAATCTCAATTCTCTTATGCTCTTGCATCTAATTTTAAGATGCTTCCTATTCCACTGGTTGTTTTGTCTATCTAAAACAAAATGCTACCTTAAAAATAATGAAATTATAATATAATAAATGTCATTAGTAAACAGAATACAATATATAATAAATAGCATAATATAAAATAACAAAATATAATTTACCATATAACAAGGTCAAAGGAGAGCAAAAGTATACAATCACTTGAAATATCCCCCAAAAGATATTTTATAAAATTCAATATTCATTTGTAATTTAAAAGAAAGAGTAAAAAAGGAATTGATGAATGCTTCCAAAATAAGAAGAAATTATATGTCTAAAAGAGAAAGAGGTAAGTGACAGACTTTAGTAACACTGGCAATAAATGCAGGACAAGATGAGGATGCCTGATATAATGTTAAAGAAAAAGTATTATGTAACATTGTGTTTGCAGCACTGATGAGTTCAGTGAAAAGAGAATCTCATAGAAAAGAGTATCTCGTTCTTCTTAATGTATGTACACTTGTCCATTGCATGAACATAACAGCTTATTTAACCAATATGTTACTGATCTGCATCTGGATTTCTAGGTTTTCATGGAATTTTATTATGCACAGTTGTTTCAAACACTAGGACTTCCTCTTATGTTTATATCTTTTGAAAGAAACAATATCTCCACAGATGATTTATCTGTGCTGGCTGCTAGCTGACTTTGGGTACTTCTCAGTTCTTCCCTTTACCTTCCTAGTCAATATGAAAACGGAAGGCAAGAAGGTCTCCTGTTTAGAGACTGTAAAGATGGGTCTTGGTGATAAAGTCTTGGTGGTAAAGGCTAAAAGTATTAACCCAGAACAAATGTTTTTCCAGCTGTAACTGTGTGTGATTCCCTTGGCTTGATTCCGTAGAGGATGTAAGACAAGACTGTAGAATCTGCCCTCAAAGTGCTTCCAGTAGGATGAGCTAAGTCAAGTATGGTGGCATATCCAATTCAAGACAAAATATCACGTCTCCTTTTCTCTCCTGGCAAAACTTGGTGGAGTGAATGTAGAAGTCACTGTATGCTTTAAATTAAAGCAACACAATAAATCTTGTATTGGAAGGTGATTATTCTGGTCTCTTTGTGGAGACGAATTGGAAATTGTCTAGAAGAAAGAAAATTAGGTTAACCAAAGTTAAACTCATAAAAAATTGAGCATTAATTAAATATCTGTGGTCTATGTTTCTCTTTGATCATAATTTCTCCCAATTTATAGACCTCTTTGATACCTGATTAATCCTTGTCAAAGATGCAGTTAACAATGATTATTACTGTGTATTAGGTTTTGCCTGGGCCCTGAAGAAACTATCCTAAATCACCAGCTATGATTGTCACTTGATTTCCTCACAGAGAACAATCAGAACTCCTTGTCTTAAGTGGCTTGGGATGTGAAACTAGTTAGTCTCTTCGATACTGTTAGAGGACCCTACAGAGCCCATTGGTGAAAGTTTGGAAAACACTGGGCTTCTTAAAATTGATTCTTGTAGTGCTTCAGGAAAGATCACTGAACCAAAAGGATAATGGTGTTTCTGGTTCTGTTGTTAGTGTTCTCCATGGAAACATTGCTGAAGCTTCTGGACTCAATTTCCTTCCCCATGTGTGAATGTCACTGAAAATATCCAACTCCATTCTATCCCCATGTAACTTCAGAAACTAAGCAAAATGAAGACTCAAAATTCATTACAAATAATGAAAGGAATATATAACATAGAATGGAAGTGGGAAAATACCTGGTTTAAATTCTGGAAAGTACCAACTATACAATTCTGGATAAGTTGCTTCATCTTGCTTAGTCTAATTTAATGCCCATCTCACAGGATGTTATGATGATTAATTTAATATCTTTGTATAACGTACAGTGTTATGTAATTTCTTCTTGTTTTTCTTGAGTAAATTCATATCCTTAAGCAACTCACTGTAAACAATAGTTACTTGCTTAAATTACTCTTATCTTCTATTATCAGCTGAATTGTGTCCTGCTCTAGTTGATATGTGGAAGTCTTAACCCCCAATACCTGGTAATATGACTGTATTTGGAGATAAGGCCCTTAAATAGGTAACTGAGGTCAAATGAGGTCAAATGTGTGGGCTCTAATCCAATGACTGGTGTCCTTATAAAAAGAAAATATTAGGACACAGACATGTACAGAGAGAAGATCATGTGAAGACAAAAGGAAAACATGGCATCTACAAACCCAGAAGAGATACTTGAGAAGAAATCAATCCTGCTGACACCTTATGTCAGATTTCTAGCCTCTAGACCTGTGAGTGAGTAAATTTCTGTTGTTTAACCTCCTCAGTCTCTGGTACTTTGTCATGGCAGCTCTAGGAAACTAATACAACTTTTTATGGCCTCCTTGTCTCCAGTTGAAAGTTCAATATTTGGCATCATAGCTAGGAAACAAAAATATCATCTACATTCCTTGTTGTAGTCTTTCTTCCCCATTCTCATTGCTAGTAATTTCCATATTTGGTTCTGTTTTCTGTGCCTTGTAAACAGAGCGTTACGCTCATTTCTGGTCTTACTGCTAATATACAATAAATGTGCAGATACTGAATAGATTTTGGAGAAGTGCAGCATATAGTTGGCACATGTGTGTATGTGTGTGTATTCATATAATTTATACTTTTTCTCTATTTTCTTCCTTTGGTGAGCTAAGATTCTCTGCTTTTGTGACTAGTACTCCTGAATACTAATCCCTGAATTTAATTCACCAAAAATTGCCAAAAATAATAATAATATGGGGAAAGAGAGAGTGATAGAGTGAGAAGAACAAACAATCAGGCAAGGGCAGTACTGTGAATTATTAGGGTCTTATTAATAAGATTATATTAGTCTAGAGGAAATGACTGTAAATATCATCAGTGAGCCCAGTTGGTCTTTACTGACTGCTAGACACATCCCTGAGTTCTGTTCTTAGTCTCCAACTGTGTGATTACTACTGTCTGGAAGTATCATTTGAACAACTAAAGTCACTTAATGGAAAAGGAATATGTCTTTAGAGAATCAACAGTAATTTTTCTATCTGATTACAAAGGAATGTTGACTGTCTGGAAACCTCAGTCATATTTGTAAGCAGGAAAGCATTGGCTATTAAAAGTGGATGATGTAAAGAGATGAGCAGAAACTTTGGCGATAGGTATACCCGGATTTAATTCTCACTCCTACCACTTGGCAGCTGGATAACATTAGGCAAGTTTCATACCTCCGTGAAATTCACTTAATTCAGTGTGTAAAATGGCATAATAACTTATTATAGCATCCTTTTAGGAATTTTAAATCAGTTATTGAAATAAAAGTACACAATATATAGACAAGTATGGATTCCTCAATAGGTGTTTGACCTTTCATTTCTCCAGTATCCCACCCGCATCAAATAAAGAAAAATACTTTTTAAACTTTACAAATATTTCATTGTTCTAAAGTTAAAGCCATTAAAAATAGAAATAATCAAATGGCCTATCATACCATTAGAAGAAAAAAAAAGTGTTCATAAGAGTTCCATATTAGAATACAAATTTTCCTTAGGCACCTGTTTATGTATGCTATTCTGCTCTTTACAATAAATAATTAAATTTAAAAGACTTAATTCCTCACTTTTAAGACCTTATTAGTTTACAAATTACATATTGACCTATGCTACATTTTATACCGACCCATGCTAATAAATTCAGTACAGAAAACAAAAAACACTGCACTCAAGCAAACTACATATATATATATATATATATATATATATATATATATATATATATATATATATATATATTACCTAAATGCATTTATATCCTACCATATCTCATAAAGCATTGTGGTAACTCACCGGAATACAGACAATCAAATATAATGGCAAAAGCACTTAATATAAACAGGGCCAAGGAAACATAGAAGATGAAGAAAAGATGAGGGAAATGTGAACAGGAGGAAGTGTAGTTAATCGAGTTGTATGTTTTGACCTTAAGATTCTCTGTGTGGGGACTTCCCTGGTGGAACAGTGGTTGGGAATCCTCCTGCCAGTGTAGGGGACATGGGTTCGGGCCCTGGTCTGGGAAGATCCCACATGCCGCGGAGCAACTAAGCCCGTGCGCCACAACTACTGAGCCTGTGCTCTAGGGCCACTGAGCCACAACTACTGAAGCCCGTGTGCCACAACTACTGAAACCCTAGCGCCTAGAGCCCGTGCTCCGCAATGAGAGAAGCCACAGCAATGAGGAGCCTGCACACCACAATGTAGAGTAGCCCCCACTCGCCCCAACTAGAGAAAGCCCATGTGCAGCAACAAAGACCCAACACAGCCAAAAATAAATAAATTTATTAAAAAAAAGATTCTCTGTGGATAAAACAACATGTAAATAATTGGTTACAAAGCCATGTTATTTGAAGGTGCCAGACTGCACATTAACAGTCTGACACAAAGGGACAGCACAGGAAAACTATTCAAAGATAAAGATTTTTAAATCTTTGCAGTTTGAAACCTTTTAGAGCAAGTATAATGAGCTCGACACACATTTCAACACTCCACGTGTTAATCACATGTTCAAAGCATGTCTCAAAGTCATTGGAAATAGTTGCTGTCTCTGTCTCTGATATGTAAAACAGACCTGTGATGTGTAAAACTCAGGAGGTATTGATATCCACTTTTTGGCATCTGAACAGGAAACAAAGTTGTTTCGCAGTGATAATAAAGAATGAAGTAAATGCAACAGTCAAATAAAAGACAAAGTACTGAGGGAATGTATTAACAAAACGAATCCAACTAAATTCTGGTGACCTGGGGCCTACGATTGTACACACTGCATGGAAATACCCCAGCCTAAATACTGGCATAGGAGGAAGGGTACTGCTAAGCCCATCACAGTATAATCCTTTTAAATGTCCCTTTCAAGGTTGTCTCCACTCAACACTGAGTATAGGAAAACTTCCCATCAGGCAGAAACACTGGCTGCGCAATGATTGACCAAGAAATTAACACACTAATGAATAAATGATGCTAATTTATTTCTATTCCTGACAACGGGAAACAGCACACACTCTGTGTCAATGGTATGTCCTCTTTCCCACTTTTCTAAATGGTCTAGTATGTTTTTCCCTTCATTGCTTTATATCATGTGTGGCAGGCATGATGGGAAATGGCTACCAATGGTTCTGTTATTGATTTCTACCTTCATTTCACTGTGGCTAAAGAAGATACTTTGTATGATTTCAGTTTCTTAAAAATGTATTGGTACTTGTATTGTGGCGTAACATATGGTCTTTCCTGGAGAATGTTCCATGTGTACTTGAGAAAAATGTGTATTTTGCTGTTGTTGAGTGGAGTGATATATATATGGCTGTTAGGTTTAGTTGGTTAAATGTGTTATTCAGTCCCCCTACCTCTCTACTGATCTTCTGTCTAGATGTGTTATCCATTATTGAAAGCAAGGTATTGATCTCCAACTATTATTTTAGAACTATCTATTTCTTCCTTCAATTCTGTCAACGTCTGCTTCACATATTTGGGGGATGTTTGGTACATATATGTTTATAGTTGTTATATCTTCTTGATAGATTGAACTTGTTATCAACATATAGTGGCCTCCTTTTCCTCTTGTGATAGTTTTTGATTTAAAGTTTATTTTGTGTGATATTAACATAGCCATCCCAGATCTACCTTCCTTCCTTCCTTCCTTCCTTCCTTCCTTCCTTCCTTCCTTCCTTCCTTCCTTCCTTTTTCTCTCTCTCTCTTTCTTTCTTTTTGTTACTATTTGCATGGGATATTTTATTCTGTGCTTTAACTTTCAACCAACTTGTGTCTCTTGAAATCAAGTGAGTTTTTTGCGGACAGCATATACTTGGATTATGGATGTTTTTAAGGTCCATTCTGCCAATATTTATCGTTTTATTGGACAGCTTAATCCACTTTTTCAAAAATTACTGATGAGGAAGAACTTAATTCTGTCTGTTTCCTGGTTGTTTTCTGTATGTCTTATGCATTTTTTGCCCCTCATTTACTCCATTACTGACTTCTTCTGTGCTTAGCCGATTTTGTTGTAGTGAACTCTTGATTCCTTTTTCATTTCTTTTTGCATATAGTCTATTGATATTTTCTTTGTGGTTATCAAGAAGATTACATTCACCCTTCTAAAGTTCAACCAATATCATTTGAATTGAAACCAACTTCAATAGCACACAGAAACTCTGTTCCTCTACAGTTCCATTCCTCCTCCTTATTGTTGTCACAAATTACACCTTTATACTTTGTGAGCCCAATAACATGGATTTATGATTATTTTATGCATTTGTTTTTTCAATCATGTAAGAAATGAAAACTAGCGTTACAAGCCAGTAGCACAATACTGGCTATAGTATCTGCCCATGTATTTATCTTTACTGGAGATTTCTATTTCTTTATACAGCTTCAAGTTGCTGTCTAGTGTCCTCTCATTTCAAGCTGAAGGTTCAATTTAGCATTTGTCATCGGGCAGTGTTAGGAAGTTGTAAAACAAACGCCCTCAGCCTTTGTTCATCTGGGAATGTGTTAATTTCTCCCTAAGTTTTGAAACCAGTTTGGGCAAATATAGAGTTCTTGGTGGACAATTTTTTTCCTTCAGCACTTTAAATATGTCTGGCCTATTGCTTCCGTGGTTTCAGATAGGAAATTAGCTGTGAATCTTTTTGAGGATCCCTGCTTTGTAACAAATTTGTTTTTTCTTTCTCCTTTGGGAGTAAAGATTCTTTCTCTGTCTTTTGGCATCTGAGAGTTTGATTATATTGTTTCTTGTTGTGGCGTTCCTTGAGTTTCTCTTAGTCCTGAAATCAGGCAAAGATTTACAGCAACCAAACACATACTGAACCAGGGAAGAGGCAATTTGAAAATGGCAGGAAAGCTTTGTGGCATTTTTACTTGCCCTTGCCCCATCTACTGTTAGTGTAGTGGTGGTCTTAAAGTGGTGGGGTCTTAATGCAGTGATAGTCTTAAAGTAGCAGCAGACCATTCGTAGTATGGGACCCTCAATCCTGCTTCAGGAGGGAGCAGAAGAGACCGTACTCTCGGATTATTATGTGTATCTGTTCTAACCTGTCTGGGAGCTACCTGAAGGACTGACACAAGATGCTTATCTCTGTCTTAGCTAACCTGGAACACAGTCTGGAAAAGCAGCGGTCATTGCTCAAAAAAAGTGCAAGGTGAACTAACAAAGCACAGATGGCTGGGGCAGAAGACTGTGCATTGAAATACAATAGACCACATAAGATGCAGGAGCAAACGTTGGGGGAGATTCTTTGGGAACTTAGAACATACAAAAAGTACACATGTGTCCAGAGAAATTAAGAAAGCCACAAGCATACTCAAGATAAGATGCATGTTCTGAAAACACCAGAGGAGTCTCTAAGCTTTTACCATGGGCTGAGCCCTGACCTCAGTGCAGGTCAGCTAAATGTTGAAGGAGTGATCCAGCAATCTGCACAATGGGGAGAGGTGTGTGGTTTTGAGTGTGCATGTGGATGTGCTTGTGTATATTTGTTTTTGTTTGTCTTAGGTGCAGGAATTCAAGGACATCTCTGTCAAAACATTAGCTAAACATGAACTAAAGGAACAGAGACTTCAGTGCCTACATACGATAAGGAGTACAGTCATTGCAAAACTAGTTTGGAAAGGTCCCAAACAAACAGACTACTACAGCCTTCAACAATCCAAGCCAAGAAAACCCTGGGAAAGTGGGAGAATCTGATTTCCATAGACACCACATTATAATATTTGAAAGCCAAATGTTCAACCAAAAAACTCACAAGGTATACAAAGACATGGAAAAGTATGGTCCATTTAAGAAAACAAATTAATTGATGAAACCATCCCTAAGGAAGCCCAGACTTTTCTCCATTGCATATTCTTGCCTCCTTTGTCATAGATTCATTGACATAAGTGCATGGGTTTCTTTCTGGGCTCTCTATTCTGTTCCAGTGATGGATGTTTTTGTGCCGGTACCATACTGTTTTGATTACTGTAGGTTTGTAGCACAGTCTGAAGCCAGGGAGCATGATTCCTCCAGTTGTGTTCTTCTTTCTCAAGACTGTTTTAGCTATTCAGGATCTTTTGTGTTTCCATACACTTTAAAATTATTTGTTCTAGGTCTGTGGAAAATGCCCTTAATATGTTGATACAGACTGCATTGAATCCGTAGATGTCCTTGGGTATGATGGTCATTTTAACAATATTAATTCTTCCAATCCGTGACCATGGTATATCTTTCCAGCTGTTTGTGTCATCTTTCATTTCTTTTATGCGTGTCATATAGTTTCCTGGGTACAGGTCTTTTACCTCCTTAGGCAGGTTTATTCTTATGTATTTTATTCTTTTTTATGTGATTGTAAATGGGATTGTTTCCTTAATTTCTCTTTCTGATAGTTCACTGTGAGTGTATAGAAATACAAAATTTATATATAGAAATCTAGTGTATCCTGAAAATTTACCAAGTTCATGTTTGAGCTCGAATAGTTTTTTGATGGTGTCTTTCAGATTTTCTATGTATCATGCCATCTGCCAACAGTGACAGTTTTACTTTTTCCTTTCCATTTTGCAGTCCTTTTATTTATTTATTTTTTCTTGTCTGATTGCTGTGGCTAGGATTTCCAAAACTCTGTTCAATAAAAGTGGTGAGAGTGGGCATCCTTGTCTTGTTCCTGATCTTAGGGGAAATGCTTTCAGCTTTTCACCATTGAGTATGTTAGCTATGGGCTTGTCATATATGGCCTTTATTATGTTGAGGTATGTTCCCTGTATGCCCACTTTCTGGAGAGTTTTTACCATGAATGGATATTGAATTTTTTCAGAAGCTTTTTCTGCATCTATTGAGATGATCGTATGGTTTTTAGTCTTCAATTTGTTACTGTGATGATAAGAGACCTAAGACAGCTACAGAGGCTAAGTGACCTTTCCTTCCCTGAATGGGTAGGTATCCTTGTTCTGCCTTCTAACTGAGTTAGTATCTGAGTAAACAACTGCCAGGTGTCATTTAGTTCACAATACACTGCTGTGGCAGTACAGAAATGAATTTGCCTAAGTCATTTGGCTTTTCTCAATTATAGTAAATGAATATACTGAATGAATACTTCAACTTAAGGAAATGTTCTTAAAAATATATTAATGTAGGCAACTTCAGTGGAGAACTGAAAACAAAACAAAACATTCAGGTAAAGGGCTGAAATAAAAGTACACTCAGTTGTATCCAGTTTCCTCTTGTAAATCTCTCTTTTTAATTTGAGTGGACAGTCACTTGAGAATATCTGACTTGGGGCTAAGGAAATCTAAGCCTTCTTGGCCACACTGTATTCTCTTATGTCATTTACTAAAGACACCAGGTGGGCTGCTGAAAAAAGAGTGGGAAAAATCAATCCCTCACATCCAAAGGACGGCTCTTGAAAATATGTGTGTTGTTGTAGTTATTTTGCTCTTCTGGCCTCAGAAGTTCTAATCTTAACCTTAGCCCCTCATGGAGAGAGACTTTGTAAACCAATTCCCACATTACTCATTATGTGACCATTGAAAAAGAGCAACCCAGCTCTTTTCCTGTGCTTTCAACCAGTTATCTTCTTCAAAAATCTGTTTGGATTGTTATACCTTAATCTTGCCTGGAAAGGGACTTATGGGAAGGTTCTTATTGTTTGAAAGTTTGGTGCCAGTATCTGCAAAGAAAGAAGAAAGATGTGTTTATCAAACATCCCAATAGTGAAGGTGTGTGAAAGCAACTTTTCAAAAGTTAATCTGTCAGAGTTTAGCCGTATGATTACATTTTATTTTATTCATTGAAAATAAATAATTATCAATGAATCCTTTCTAGATTTTCTAGTTTCCCAAAGTTCCCTGTATTCACATTCTAAGAGGAAAAATGGTATTTTAAGTCACTGCTCTCCACCTTATATTATTTATAATCACTCCTCGTGACTTCTTCCTTCCAAGAAACGTGATCCTGAGAAGTGTCCTTTGTTTGTCTTTGTGGAATAAGTGATGAGGATGCGTCCTGGAGACCTGTGAGATGTTTAACTTGTGGCATAGTGAAACTAGGATGGAGAGTTCTGGAAAGATCTGGAAAGGTGGCTGGTAGAGTGTGGCCAGATGTGGGAGAAGAGAGACGTACAGAGAGAGGGAGAGGAAATTTTCAGAGGGAGAAAATGAAACAAATAATTAAATAAGTTTTGTTGTGTGCTGTGGGATGCAAGCCTTCCTCTCCCCCTTTCCTTCACAATGTCTTTGTTAAAGACTGTGTTTTTCATTAGTTTTACTAAGATAGGATTTGCCGTTTTGTTTGGATACTGAGAATGGACCCATGGAAACAGTTATATTTGGGTTATCTCTGACTGTCTTTAATGAAGAACATAAATATGGGCCCCACTATCTATGCACATGCTATCACCATGCCTTTTTTGTTCTCTGTTCATATATCTAAGTCCTGTTCTTTCTTTAAGGTCAATCTCAAATCTCATCTGAAATGTACATGTATTGATAGATTCAACCCATAATGAACTGTCCCTTCTTTGTCCTCCTTAGGCCCTGATTATTTATAAAAACTCATTTTTGAACTTAGAGACTGTCCAATATGATATATTAGTTATTTCACCAGCATATGTTGTATCCTCAACACAATTATACACTTTTGTGGGGCTGGGATCATACATTCTGTAATTTTTCTCAGTACTTACACTTACTTTGATAAAAAGCGCATTCATTCATCTAAACATCATTTATTGGGTGTTAATTAAATATCTCAACTCAGTAAATATTGTTTGAATAAATGCATGCATGAATGAGGGAGTATGCAATAGGTAGCCTAATGTACCGCCCAATGTGAGAAAACCAAAAACATAAACACAAAAGCAAGCCAAAAAGTGGACCAGGACTTTCTGTAAAATATCCTGCTTTTTGTTGGATGATGCCATGAAAATCAAGATGCTCCTGAACGGTCTTAATAGCTGACCAAGAATAGTAAACAATTGGAATTCTCTCAGGCTTCTTCAACCCTATCACTGGACACATTTATACCTCTCCGGAATGGTATTAAAAGAAGAGATTAATAAAGCTTTTATAGATGAGTTGATAAATCTCTAAATATTTAAGTCTTCCTTGCCTGCTAGGTTTTCTCTATTTTGGGTTTCCAAAAGATTTCAATAAACCACAGGATAATTAAAAATTAGACATTATCTTTCTTACCTTGACGTTTTTTGATGGTAAACACCTTTTTATTGTCTCCATAGTGCTGCCAAATTTCCGCCAGTACAGTACTTAAGTGAATTTTGCTCTGGATGGTGGGATATATAAGATGTAAACGAATTGTTTGTATATGTTTTAGAATCCTTCAAAAGGGCCTGGCCATGGAAATGCATTGAATATTACTTAAATAACTAAAGTAACTTCCTCAGAATTATTATTCTATTCTGGTTAGGATATATCTGCTCTGGTTTGTTAAAATTTCCCTTTAGAGTGGTTTTAATTTTGTTTCTGATAGGGTCCTAGGATTTATTGCCACACCCATCCTGCATCTGTTTTTCTTTGAATTACTCTCCTTGCAGTTTCTGATTCATACAGGGCCTTACAGGTTAGTGACAACCTGGCCATCACAACGCTGGGAAGGAGAGGCCTACTTTTCAGAGGTGTTGATGTTTTCTGTACCTGAAGGTTTTCAAGAGATATCAATCTTCCTCACCACCGCCATTGGCCCTCTTAATGGACTAAGCAGTTCCTCATGAAATTTCTGTGGGATATCTGTACCAACTTCTCAATATTGTTCCATCCTGAGTCTAAATTCCTGGCCTCAAGGTAATGTTAGATTTCTAGCTCCAGCCCCTATTTACATAAGGCCTATACTAAGGAACGGAACCCACAGACATCAGTCCGCTCTTCTTTCTCTGGATTTAATTTCTCTGTTACTTTCTGAAACAAGCAGGTGTTCCTTTCTTTCTTTTAATCTCAGCTATGTGCTTTTAACTTTTTCAAAATTGACCCAGAATTTACATCTGTCTCCAGTAAGAGTACATTAAATTGAGCTTAGTCTGCTATTCTACTGGCATATTTGAGATCCAGATAATTTGCTACTTAACTGGATTCAATGACCTGTATATTACAGGCATCTAAAAATCACCATGTTCCAAATTTCCCTCCTTATAGTTAGTAATTTTCTTGGGAATCTGGATGACATTAAATGGAATAAAGTTAGTGAGTGGCCCAGGAATGCCTGAAAGTTTGTTTGTCAGAGTGGCCAGGGAAAGTTAAGCAAGGAAGAAAAGCAAATGAAAAACAGAATCCCATTATTATGGCTGAGTTTACTCCCAGGATTCCATGCAGAGCCCTCTGTAGAGCTGGGTTGGGTTATAACTTATGCCAGAGCTCTACGTGGGGCTGACACCATCTCATGCCAAGCTCTCAGTTCTGGGCTCACGTCATCTCTGGTCCACTCTGTGGAGTGGAAACTTCGGAGGAATGGCCAATGTGTTCCACGGCGTAGGAAGAGGGAAATTGTGAATGTGACTTTCTAAATTGTGGAGGAACTAACCACTGTAAATGTGCCTTGAACTATGTTGTTTAATTTGACCAGTCAGATCAATGACATTCCCCTTGAATGAAATGCTGCTACGTATATGAGCAGAAAAACAAAACTGGTATAAGGAATAGATAGCTAGTGGGAAGCAGCCGCATAGCACAGGGAGATGCGCTCGGTGCTTTGTGACCACCTAGAGGGGTGGGATAGGGAGGGTGGGAGGGAGGGAGATGCAAGAGGGAGGAGATATGGGGACATATGTATAACTGACTTACTTTGTTATAAAGCAGAAACTAACACACCATTGTAAAGCAATTATACTCCAATAAAGATGTTAAAAAAAAAACTGGTATAAGGAGATGGAGAGACTGGGAGTCTTATTTTCCCACCAATTAACTTTGCCTCTGACCATGACCTTCCCTTTGAGTCTCCTAAACCTTGGGGATGATCGCAGCCCCTTGCGTTGGGTGACGGCAACCCCATCTTCACTAGAACCTCTATAGTTAACTTTGATTTTTCCAACTCCGTCTATCCATCCCATGTATGCAGTCAGACATTTGATCTTGGACTTTTCCTGACAAAATATGCTTGAATATAACCATTTCTTTTCACTCCCACTGCTACTGCTATTGTCACTGCCTTAACTAGGGCTTTATCTTTAAGTTCTTTATATAAATATATAAATATCTATATATAAATATAATATACAAATAAAATATTAATTCTGATGATTTTAAAGTCTTTTCTTGATAAAGACTTTTCCTGATAAAGATACACAATATCTTATATAAATATTTTTGTATTATCTGTTCTTTTCTTAGAATTTTAGCCATATGATTCTATCTCTTGGTTTGTCTAGAAGTTTTTGATTGAATGCTGGCTATTTTATTTGGCTTTTTGTTGTTTTTCTCAGTGGAAACGTTGTTTTGCTTCAAAATATTTTATTCTACCTGGAAGTAGCAAATCTTCAAATTACAATTTTTTAAATGCTTTCAAATATCAATACTATAGGTGTCACAAAATCTAGAAAAATGACATTTAAAAATGAACTACTGCCAGATGTGTCTCTATAAAACTTTTCCCCCACTCTTTTAGCTATATATTCTTTAACTGCCTCCTCATACGACAGTTTATGTATTTTTGAAATAAAATTTTAAGAAATAAACTTTGTAGTTTTTAGACATAGATTTCTTGTAACATGGTTGATTAGAATTTGCTTCTAGTTATTAATAGTTTAGAAAAGTTTATTTCAGCTTCACAATTTATTACTGATAATGTCACATTAATTTTCATTGTTAACTTTTGAGAAAACCTCTAAGGATTACTTCCTCATAAATATTTACTATTATAAATGCATTACTGATTTCAGTACTGCTATAGGTTTGTGCATTACAGGGATTCTGATAAAATACTCATTCACACCATTCCATTACACACATTGTTCATGGAGTATATTCATTTATTTATTTATTTATTTATTTATTTTTGGCTGTGTTGGGTCTTCGTTGCTGTGCGCAGGCAGGCTTTCTCTACGTGCACAGAGTGGGGGCTACTCTTCGTTGCGGTGCACAGGCTTCTCATTGCGGTGGCTTCTCTTGTTGCAGAGCACGGGCGCTAGGCACGGAGGCTTCAGTAGTTGTGGCTCGCAGGGTCAGTAGTCGTGGCTCACGGGCTCTAGAGCGCAGGTTCCGTAGTTGTGGCACACCGGCTTAGTTGCTCCGTGGCATGTGGGATCTCCCCAGACCAGGGCTCGAACCCTTGTCCCCTGCATTGGCAGGTGGCTTCTTAACGACGGCGCCATCAGGGAAGCCCCTGGAGTATATTCTTGACAGAAGAAAATTTCCGTTTTGACTAAGCATTGATGAGAACTGAATCTTTGACTTATCTTTCACATGCCTGATGATTGAAATAATTTTCCACAGAATAGCTTCTGGTTTTGTACTTTTCAGTTGTTTTTTTCTTCTTCAAACGCACATGCTTTGAGAGCTGTGAAGTCCAAGACATGGCTATATTGTAAGGTGGTTTTTGTCCTTATGCTTCTGTGTCTTGTGCTAGTTAAGTCAGTAGAGTAGTCAGTATGAGTACTGGAAGTTATTCCTGTAATGGGATAGTATATAGTCAATTACATATGGTGATGTCTGAAAATCACATAATAGCCTCACTTAAAACATCTCCTTAGGGCTTCCCTGGTGGCGCAGTGGTTGAGAGTCCACCTGCCGATGCAGGGGACACGGGTTCGTGCCCCGGTCCAGGAAGATCCCACATGCCGCGGAGCGACTAGGCCCGTGAGCCATGGCCGCTGAGCCTGTGCGTCCAGAGCCTGTGCTCCACAACGGGAGAGGTCACAACAGTGAGAGGTCCGCGTACCACAGAACAAAAGAAAATCTCCTTAGCCAGATATCAAAAAAGCCTGTGGCCATTCCAATATGATCCAACATAGCGGAATATGATAGAAGGAAAATTGGCAAAGAAAGAGACGCTGGTCTTACCTGATGGAAGTGAAAATATCTCACTTTTGACAATTTTGCAAAAACCTATAATTCCATGAATTAATTTCTAGGGTTCTTCATAGGACCTAAAAAGGAACCCATAGAGTTGTGGAACAACAATAGAAGCTTCTGTGATGAGAAGCCCAGGCACCGCAACAAACAGTAGCCCCCGCTCGCCGCAACTGGAGAAAGTCTACACACAGCATTGAAGACCCAATGCAGTCAAAATAAAAATAAATAAATAAAAATAAATAAATTTATTTTTAAAAAAGTAATACTCTGGTTTGAGGCATGAGAAGAGAAATTAGCTAATCCTTTCAGAACTTTTAAAATATCAAACTCAGTCTCTAAGATTTTAGCATTATATACAACATCGATTACTTATTAGTGGTTTGGGAAGGCCAATTTAAAATGTTCTGATCTTACTGTATTGAAATTCACGGCCCTAATGTTTTCCACATTGACTATATGAATGATGAAGTAAAGTCAATCATGTATTTCCTTTCCGACTGGGCAGAAAACAAAATTTTGAAAAGTGTTTGGACTACTGACTTTTGATTTCTTCTAAGGCAAGTGTATAGGTAAGTTTTATTCCCTGATTAGGAGAAAAATGGTGGAAGAGGGCAGGGTTAAGAATTAAGATTTCAAGAGCGTGAGAGTTAGACGACCAACCAGAGTTCCTAAGGTTCGGTGCCTGTAACTGTCGCCGCCGCTTAAGCCTGCCAAAGCAGTGGTATGGCTGCTGCCCTCGTATTTGCTACCTCTAGAAACATTCTTGCCAGTAGTGGCGGCAGCGGGACTCAATTACCCCCTTTTCTCACTCTCTGCAGACCCTCCAGATGGCGTCTTCTGTGGGCAACGTGGCCGACAGCACAGAACCAACGAAACGTATGCTTTCCTTCCAAGGGTTAGCTGAGTTGGCACATCGAGAATATCAGGCAGGAGATTTTGAGGCAGCTGAGAGACACTGCATGCAGCTGTGGAGACAAGAGCCACACAATATTGGAGTACTTCTATTACTTTCATCTCTACACTTCCAGTGTCGAAGGCTGGACAGATCTGCCCACTTTAGTACTCTGGCAATTAAACAGAACCCTCTTCTGGCAGAAGCCTATTCGAATTCGGGGAATGTGTACAAGGAAAGAGGACAGTTGCAGGAAGCAATTGAGCATTACCGGCATGCATTGCATCTCAAGCCAGATTTCATCGATGGTTATATTAACCTGGCAGCCGCTTTGGTAGCAGCAGGCGACATGGAAGGGGCAGTACAAGCTTACGTCTCTGCTCTTCAGTGCAATCCTGATTTGTACTGTGTTCGCAGTGACCTGGGGAACCTGCTCAAAGCCCTGGGTCGCTTGGAAGGAGCCAAGGCATGTTATTTGAAAGCAATGGAGACGCAACCGAACTTTGCAGTAGCTTGGAGTAATCTTGGCTGTGTTTTCAATGCACAAGGGGAGATTTGGCTTGCAATTCATCACTTTGAAAAGGCTGTCACCCTTGACCCCAATTTTCTGGATGCTTATATCAATTTAGGAAATGTCTTGCAAGAGGCACGGATTTTTGACAGAGCTGTGGCAGCTTACCTTTGTGCCCTAAGCTTGAGCCCAAATCATGCAGTGGTACATGCCAACCTGGCTTGTGTATACTATGAGCAAGGCCTGGTAGATCTGGCAATAGACACCTACAGGCGAGCTATTGAATTGCAACCACATTTCCCTGATGCTTACTGCAACCTAGCCAACGCTCTGGAAGAGAAGGGCAGTGTTGCCGAAGCAGAAGATTGTTATAATACAGCTCTGCGGCTGTGTCCCACCCATGCAGACTCTCTGAATAACCTAGCCAATATCAAAGGAGACCAGGGAAACATTGAAGAGGCAGTTCGCTTGTATTTTAAAGCATTAGAAGTCTTCCCAGACTTTGCTGTTGCCCATTCAAATTTAGCAAGTGTATTGCAGCAGCAGGGAAAACTGCAGGAAGCTCTGATGCATTATAAGGAGGCTGTTCGAATCAGTCCTACCTTTGCTGATGCCTACTGTAACATGGGAAACACTCTAAAGGAGATGCAGGATGTTCAGGGAGCCTTGCAGTGTTATATTCGTGCCATTCAGATTAACCCTGCACTTGCGGATGCCCACAGCAATCTGGCTTCCATTCACAAGCATTCAGGGAATATTCCAGAAGCAATTGCTTCTTATCGCACTGCTCTGAAGCTTGAACCTGATTTTCCTGACGCTTATTGTGATTTGGCTCATTGCCTGCAGATTGTCTGTGATTGGACAGACTATGATGAGCGAATGAAGAAGTTGGTCAGCATTGTGGCTGACCAGCTGGAGAAGAATAGGTTGCCTTCTGTGCAGCCTCATCATAGTATGCTTTATCCTCTTTCTCATGGCTTCAGGAAGGCTATTGCTGAGAGCCATGGGAACCTCTGCTTGGATGAGATCAGTGTCCTTCACAAACCACCGTACGAACATCCAAAAGACTTGAAGCTCAGTGATGGTCGACTGCGTGTAGGATACGTGAGTTCTGACTTTGGGAATCATCCTACTTCTCATCTTATGCAGTCTATTCCAGGCATGCACAATCCTGATAAATTTGAGGTATTCTGTTATGCCCTGAGCCCAGATGATGGCACAAACTTCCGAGCGAAGGTGATGGCAGAAGCCCATCATTTCATTGATCTTTCTCAGATTCCATGCAATGGGAAAGCAGCTGATCGCATCCATCAAGATGGTATACACATCCTTGTAAATATGAATGGTTATACCAGGGGTGCTCAAAATGAACTCTTTGCTCTCAGGCCAGCTCCTATTCAGGCAATGTGGCTGGGCTACCCTGGGACCAGTGGCGTGCTTTTCATGGATTATATCATCACAGATCAGGAAACTTCACCTGCTGAAGTTGCTGAGCAGTATTCTGAGAAACTGGCTTATATGCCCCATACTTTCTTTATTGGTGATCATGCTAATATGTTCCCTCACCTGAAGAAGAAAGCAGTCATCGATTTTAAGTCCAATGGGCACATTTATGACAATCGGATTGTGCTGAATGGCATCGACCTCAAAGCATTTCTTGATAGTCTCCCAGATGTGCAGATTGTCAAGACGAAATGTCCTGATGGAGGAGACAGTGCAAACAGCAGTAATACAGCTCTTAATATGCCTGTCATTCCTATGAATACTATTGCAGAGGCAGTTATTGAAATGATTAACAGAGGACAAATTCAGATAACAATTAATGGATTCAGTCTTAGCAATGGACTGGCAACTAGCCAGATCAACATTAAGGCTGCCACTGGGGAGGAGGTTCCCCGTACCATTATTGTAACCACACGTTCTCAGTACGGGTTACCGGAAGATGCCATTGTGTACTGTAACTTTAATCAGTTATATAAAATTGACCCATCTACTTTGCACATGTGGACAAATATTCTGAAGCGTGTTCCCAATAGTGTACTGTGGCTGTTGCGTTTTCCAGCAGTAGGAGAACCTAATATTCAACAGTATGCACAAAATATGGGCCTTCCCCAGAACCGTATCATTTTTTCACCTGTTGCTCCTAAAGAGGAACATGTTCGGAGAGGCCAGCTGGCTGATGTCTGCTTGGACACTCCACTCTGTAATGGACACACCACAGGGATGGATGTCCTTTGGTCAGGGACACCCGTGGTGACTATGCCAGGAGAGACTCTTGCTTCCCGAGTTGCAGCTTCCCAGCTCACTTGTTTAGGCTGTCGTGAGCTTATTGCTCAAAATAGACAAGAATATGAAGACATAGCTGTGAAACTGGGAACTGATCTAGAATACCTGAAGAAAATTCGTGGCAAAGTCTGGAAGCAGAGAACATCTAGTCCTCTGTTCAACACCAAACAATACACAATGTACCTAGAGCGGCTCTATCTACAGATGTGGGAGCATTACGCACCTGGCAACAAACCTGATCACATGATTAAGCCTGTTGAAGTCACTGAGTCGGCCTAAATAAGGACTGTGTGCACAGGAGAATTACCCCTGTACCTGAGCCTCAACCTTCTGGGGGAAAGGGAACTACTTTTTCCTTATCTGTACAATACCATGTTGCAGATGGGTG
Source organism: Grampus griseus (assembly GCF_964374135.1). Classification (NCBI taxonomy): domain Eukaryota; kingdom Metazoa; phylum Chordata; class Mammalia; order Artiodactyla; family Delphinidae; genus Grampus; species Grampus griseus. The sequence continues at coordinate 151,054,304 of NC_139019.1, read as the reverse complement.
ACAGACAATGATAAGAAATAGCACAGCCAGACTTGCTTCCTGCATGATCACGATAGGAAGAGACACAAGAGATGGGAAACTGCTGTTCCACAAGGAGTCACCATAGAATTTTGCAGCAGCCAGGTGTCTGGAAGGTCTGGAAGGTAAGTCTGGAAGGTCTGATCTCCCTTGGTCTTCCATGGGATGGATGGTTAGTGTGGAAGGGAGATAGAGATTGCCCAGCCGTTTTGTGATTATCATGGATTGATTGAGTCTTCTGGATTAATATTTTTCTTTATATTTGGGGTATTGGAGCTTTTAAAAATGTTTGGTTTCAGGTATTTTTATTCATGTGAAGTGTATATGATTCTCTTGAGATAAGGTTTTAAGCTAAAATATTCCTTGTTTTAGTTTCTGAACTCTACAGATAAATGGGGATTTTGCTGGTGTAGTCTTTTTATAGGTTTTATAAACCACTTGAGTCTATATCAGTCATTTCAGTGTCTGACATAATGTTTGGAACTATCAGTGCCTTGTTGGTTTATAGATGATGGCTTAAATTCTTTTCCTGGTCCGTTTCCTTCTTCCCCTCCCCCCACTTTAAAAATTCTCCTGTAACTTGGCTAACAAAAAACCAAGTCTGATTCAAAACCTCCCAGAGCGTTTCTCTTAAACGCATCATCTGGTGCCAAATGAAGATCCTTAGGAGTGATTATTAATTCTGAAGGGCACAGTTGTGGTACTGTCACTGATGATAATAATAATGGATTTTTGGCCTAGAGTGTTGACCTATTTCACCAGTGTTTTACCGTTGACTGCCCCTCTATGCTGCTTCCAAAAGTCATAGTGTGTGATAAGATTTTTACTTTCATTTCTAAAGTTTTTTTTTTTTTTTAGTGAGTCCTGTTCTTCCTTTTTCTTTCAGCAGAAATGAAATCCCAGATAAGTATAAGTATTCAAATATTTGATCAGTAAGTCACAGTTATCTCCAGTACATTAAATAACTTTCATCAAAGAAACATGTTATAGGTAAAAAGCTCTGAAGGACCAGCTATGTATATGATAATTATGTTTCAGACCTTCTACGGTATTATATATAATAACTTGTCTTCTGGACGTGGTCTTGAAGTCTTTATGGATTCAGCCTCGGTAGTAGTGAACTGCACTGCTACTTGGTTTGGAGCACAAATTAGACTCTAGCCCTCCTGGAGGTTGAGTTTTTGGTATTGAAAACCATAGAAATGAAATTATTGTATTTCAGCAAAGGATCGAGGGCTTGAGGCTTAAAAAAGGCAACATATGTGTGGGAAGCAGTCAGCCTTGAAAGCAGGTAAGGACATGCCAGGCATGCGGCCGCTGCTCGAAGGGACTGTCCCTACTTGTTCCCCTCCTTATTCCATTCCATGGGAGATAAATCACCAGGGCCCAGAGATCAGAAAGAATGTAAAATTTGACAAGCAAAGCTGTCTCCCCTCTGCACGTGCAGGTTATTTTTGATGATTCTGGGTTTATGGGTTTTCTCCCAGGGAAGTTAACCTTGAACCGAGACAGTCTGTAGATAATGTAAACCACCATCTGGCAAGCTTCCTTTTTCTAGTCTATTTAATCTGCAACTGTAGCATAATGACTTTGGAATTACTGTTGCTGTATTACCAAAATCTTAAACTAGGATATTTTTGACAAATGCGGTCCTTAGTTAATTTTTAGAGCTACAAACTGTCAGATGGCTCTGAAATAACAATTGTCTGGCTATTCTTCAGGGTGATCACAATATGGTAATGACCTTGAGGTATCACTAAAAAGCAGGAAGGTGTGAGTCTTCCTTTGGTGCCAGAGTGAAATGCGAGTTGGAGTTGGAAAAGAGGCCCACAACCAAGTGATAGAGAAGGAAATGTGAGGTCATTAGTGAAAAACCAGGTTGAAGTTAAGGTGAAGAGGCATGAGGAAATGGTCAACTGTTACAGTATTACAAAGATCATCAAGGAGCATATCCATGAATGTGGTTTGTATTGCAATCTGCTGAAAAAGAGACAAATATCCTGGCCTGTCCTTCATGGAGATTATATTTTATTGATTCTGATAATAGATTATTGTTGATAAGGGCCTCCTATAAATTATAACCGTGCAAAGGCAGCAAGATAATTTTTTTTCCTTTATGTATGTGCTTCTCATACCTACTCAGTTCTCTCTTAGGGGAAGAGAAAATCACAAAAAACAAAACTGTCAAGTCTCAACGATTCCTTTTCAAAATAATTTTTTTTTTGCAAATTCCAGTGGAGACAATAGGTTAACTGTTAAGATTTGTAAGCCTCAAAAAGCTAGATTTTTACGAAGTGTAGCCAAATTTCATTCCATACATAATAGCTTTGGAAGGAATATGTGATGATGCAAAGTTGGAAAAAGGTGGTTTTTCTTCTGTGAATGGCTTCACTGTGTTGGGAGAACAGGCACAGAAGAAATCAAAGTAATTAAACATGGGGTGAGTTTTCCTTATAGGGGACTCTAGTGCTTTAAAATAGACTAGATAATCCTAGGGATAATCTGAGGGTAGAACAGACCAATGCCTCATTTCCAATCTGGTACTCTGGAAGAAAACAGTGTATTTCCTTTGAGGTCTTGAGAGGTTTCTCTTCTGCTTTGTTTTATTTTTGGTTCATTTTGTAATCAACCTTATTAAGGTATCATTTACATACAATAAAATGCAGACATTTTTAGTCAATGGTTCAGTGACTTTTAATTAATGTATACATTTGTATAACTAGCACTCCCATAAAGATAGATAACAATCCTAAAACCCTAGAAAGTTTCCTCCTAGGCTTTTGCAAAAGTATCCCCATCTCCCACCCCAAGGCCTCCACGGATCTGCTTTTTATCTTTAGAGATGACTTTTGCCCAGTTTACAATTTCATGTAAGTTGAATAATACAGTAGGTGCCCTTTTGATCTGGCTTCACTTGCTCAGCATATGGTTTTTGAGATTCATTCATGTTGGGATGTTTTAAACCAGGACTTTAGCCTGGGTGGCTGATGTTGTCTGAAGGCACCTATAGGTACATCTGAGTCTCTGGCATTGTCACTGTCTGTTCTTGGCTCAGTATTTTCAACTTTACTAAGAAGCACAAGGTTGAAGTAAGGAAGATCACTGTCAGTATAATGGAGGTGAAGTGGGTTCTGTTATATAATATTCTCAGCAAAAATTGACCTGCTTGGAATCACTGTGTTGATAATCGACAAGGATTCTCTTCCTCCAAAAGCCTTGATACTATAAAACTTCTAAAGGACGCTGTCCTAGGACCCTTCTTTTAGTTTTCATATTTTGGGAAACATTTCTGGAAAATTCAACTGCTCGCAACCTGAAAGAAGCAATTATTCACCTGAAGGCTAACTCTGCTAAAGTTGAGTTGTCCGACCTTTACATGCTGATAGAAGCCAAATAGCCTTGCAAAACAATGCTCTCTTATTGGATATAAGCATATAGATTGTTTAAGGTGGACGTGTGTATGCAGTAAAGTGAAAAAACAAAGAATCTTTGAGTTTCCCTTGCTGGTTTTTTTTATTTTTTCATTTGAGTTTCCATAGCGTATGCTAATGGCTCAGGGAAACCTCAGGTTAGTTTTAGGTCCACTCTTTACGTAAATGTTGAAGTACTCCATACCCACCTTTTTTCTACCTTCCTTCTTTTCTTCCATCTTTCCTTTCTAACTTCTTATAATCCATTATACTTAATCCTGCATTTGCTGAGGTGGCAATTAGTGTAGGAAAATACTGTGAAATTTTGCTGTTCAGAATGCATGTTGACCAAATTCTATATTGAGAAAAGGTCTGAATTTACCCAGAGTAACCCTTTCTCAGCGTCTTTGAATAAAGGCCATAGAAAGTGGGCTATATATAGTATCCTGACAGGTATGTAGAATTCATAGCAATCGCCCTCAAAGAGCTTAACTAGCGTAGATGCATATGAATGCATTTAATAATTGCTTTATTGGCAGCAGTGCCAACATACACAGTCTATTTTGTTTTATATCATTCTCATTACCTGCTCTTTACCACTGTATACATTGCTAATGGCGTGGTTTCTATGGCTTGTGAATTTCACGGCCAAATAATACGTAATTTATTGCACACTTCAGTGTAGAAGATGGAGACTTCATAAATTTTTGTGTGCTCGTTGCCCCTTTGGAATATATTACACTGAGATCAGTCAAAGTAATAGATTTATTCCAAATGTGCGTGATAGGTAGACATCAATTAGGACTGATGGGCAATATTTCTTCTTCCAGCAACATAACAGTTTTTAAAGACTAAGCCATTGAACGTGGAGTTACTGAACATGGGACTCAGTTCACTGGGATCCTTCTTAGAAAAATAAAGGACAACTTGAATTGGATTTGTGTGGCTTATTCAAGTAGTAACTAATCAGCTACATCTTGGTGAACTTAATTTGTCACAATCGTTTGGTATTTTATTAACTCTCTTCCCCTTCTTCCCCCGACTCTCACGAGAACGGATCATGAGTATCTTAAAACATACTAAGTCATCTTCCATCCCTGTTAATCTAACTACAAAAGCACACTTTCCTTATCCAATGTAACTTACTTTTAGAGTGGCTGGGGTTTTAATTCTCTACAAAATTAAAACCAGCAAAGAGAAACATTTTCAAGGAGCCACCACATTGTAGAGCCTTAGAAAGAAGACTTTAGAATTAAGGACAAATATATCATTTTATAGCTAAAGCACCTGAGGCCTAAAGTAGGCAGGTAACCATCGAGGTCAGGGAAAGGGGTTGAAGATCAGGTTTCCAGCTGAGAAAGAGTCTAGAGGGACTCAATCTGAGCAGGTCGGAAACTGAAAGGAGACCACGAAAGTTCTGGGAAGGCTGGCATCTGGCCTCCAGTGTGGGATTCAGACAGGGAGTGGGCCTGGGGGAACTGAGCTTCTGCAGTAGGCAGAGAAGTCCACCTCCTCTCCGGAAAGTGCCACTGACATCAGGGAGTTGAGGGGAAAGAGCAATGAATTCCAGTCCACCTGAGAAAGAAGGCCAGTCTGATTAACTCTGAATTTAGGCTTATTTCAGATACTTCTTGAGAAAGAACTTGGACAAGAGCAAGTCCCATGCAGCCTCTTTTAAATCCATGCCCAGTATTTTCTGGTGGAGCTGCTTAAACCCTCCAAGTGACTCCAGTATTTTAATTTCACTCTGTAATTAATTCTGACAGTTCTATAATTGATTATTTAATGGGAAAATAAGTAGGGTCACAAAAGAGTGTGAATGTATTTTACAGGATGAGGATGGGCGGAGTGGAGCAGTCTGGAATAGGACACCAATAAAAAGGGATCTTGATAAAGTAGAACGTCTATTAGAAATGGAGAGGAATTCGCAAGGAAATTAGTGCCTGACACCACGCCCTTCTCTCTGCATGTTTAGAAGCTAGTTTCTAATTTTATTTTCATAGGAGATGTCCCTGTGATGAATTCTCTTTTACCTCCACACTATTTATCACATGGACATATTGTGAAGTTTGTGTGAGAGAAAGCAAGTATTAGAATTTGTCTTGCAAGGAGCTATAAACACTTCCTGGAACAATCTAGGGTAGAAGGAAAAGGAAAGGAAGGTGGAAACAAAGGAGAAAGACAGCTAATGATGCTGGAGTCTCTCGCTGGGATTTGTGGTATCTCTTTTTGAAACTAAGTACAGAAAGTCAGAACTTGACTGATTGTTTCTTGATCACGGTTTGTTTTCATTTTTGTTTTTTTTCTTGCTCTCTCATCAGTTACTCCAGCCAGTGCCATGTCATTTTCAGTTTCAGTAAGCATGGCTGTCTTGTTTCCATTTGCATCATTCATGCAAACGTTGATTGAACTGATGACCCCTAGTTATAACGGAAACATTAGATACACCAGTAGATAGATTTCTTAATTTTAGAAGAAAATTCCCGAGTGAAGGTTAAAATAACTCCTCTTAAATTTGTCATTTTAAAAAAACTTTTCCTAACATACAATACTTCATTGCCTAACAATGCCAGATAAATGAAGAATTCCTATGTATTCATGAATGCAGGCTAGTCTGTATATTTTTTGGCAGGTATGACCGTTACCGAGGGTAACGGCCTGGTTTGCTGGCCATGTCCTGTCTCCTAGAAAGTTGTAGTTTCTGTTGTCTTTCAGTTGGTCCATTGGATATCAGAGGTGAATTTATAAAACTATACTTCCCTTTACACTTAGTTTTTTGTTTTGTTTTACTTGAAGTATAGTTGATTGACAATGTTGTGTTTCAGGTGTACAGCCAAGTGATTCAGATATATGTATTTCTTTTTCAGATCCTTTTCCATTATAGGTTATTACAAGGTATTGAATATAGTTGCCTGTGCTATACAGTAGGACCTCGTAGTCTATCTACTTTATACATAGTATACACTTACTTTGTGTGATCCACACTGGTCAGACCACAAGATTATTTTCACTTCTGATATAAATTTTTCCGGTCCAACCTCAAATCTTTGATAAGAAGATATTTTTTAGCATGTGTGTGCTCTAAATCCAACAGTAGTTATTAGAGATATGATTTTGCACTAGGTATTCTTCGCTTTTTTGTTCTCGGCCAACCAACTGAAAATTAGCTTTTATTTTCTGCTTGGTTTGCTAGATGTTTATGACTATAATAAAAGTCTTACATTTCGTCTCATATCTTAAAACACAATCTGAATTAGCAATGGATATTGTGCTATACATAGGCGCTGTGATATAAATATAGTTTCTAACTTCAAAAACATATAGCCTAGAAGGGAACACAGACACATATGCAGCAATTATGGCAACTGCATTTGTTTACTAAGTGAAATAGTACTGAGATGGATAAAGTGCTAACATGCCTTCAACAGGCAAATCAGCTTCAAAAATAGATGCGCAGTTCTTTAAAAATCTTTTTAACATTTTTCCAGTTACATGTAGAATATAACTTAGCATAAAAACGGTATGGGTTTTATTTTAAGTAATGTAGCATTTTGACATCCTCATAATGAAATTAAATCCAGAAGGAGGTTTCTCTCCATGATCTCTTGAAATGGTCCTTGATCATCCACAATATTTCCCATCATCACAAAGGTGGTACCAAGGGCAGGAAACTCCAGCATTATTGAAGTTTCATAAAGCAAAGTCAATTTTAAGAATATAATGTCCCCAAACTGATAAAGGTCTTGGCAGATAATTTCAAGGGAAGCATAAATTATTTTTTGTTTGTCAGAGGGCAAAAATATTTAGGTTGAGTTAATAAATGGTAGAGTTTTTGAGTGGAGAGTGTCCTTAAAATATTATGTAGATCTGTAATGTCAACAGATGCTAGCCACATGGCATTATTTATATTTAAACAAATTTAAAAATAAGAAAAAAATCAGTTCCTCAGTTGCATTTGCCATATTCCAAAGATGTTTATTAGCTCTATGTAGCTATTGAATACTGCATTGCATGGTACAGATAATAGAATATTTTCATTATCACCAAAAATTCTATTGAGCAATAATAAAATTATACCCAGATATTCACAGAGAAGGCAACCAAGTCTCAAGGAATTAATATAACTTCCCCAAGATCACACAGCTATGTTTTTAAAGAAAAAGAAAATGACACAAAGGAAATAGTAAGAGAGGCATTAAGGAAACCCAGTAAGTTTCTGGAGCAGTCAAAGTAGGGTTTAAAAGTGCATACTTAGCTGTTAGCAGGGTTGAAGCTCTTGATGGTTGGTAAGATCTACCTGCCTGAATTTGGACATTAGCATTTTATGCAATGAATTAAAAGCAAAAAATCATTTCAGCGAATGGCTACCAGCTCCATAGTTTTAGCCACTGCCGTGCTTCCAGGTTATGTTTATCACTTTCATGTACAGGGCACCACTGTGAGATGTGATGGTTTATCTGACCCCAGAGAAATCAAGAAATCTTATGGGGGTTATGGCTATATTTGAAAAGGTTGATTTTTAAATGCATCATGCAGACTGGCCCTGTTTTAAAAGGGATTCCTGCCCTCAAATAATCAAAATGTAAACTGTCTTCTCACCTTGCAAAAGTCAAAGATAGTCCCTGCATCTTTATTATTTCGTTGAAATCCAAATATTATTTTTCCATTCTCTAACTTGTTTTCCTCACAGTGTGATCAACTATTGCCAAGGAAGGAAAGGTTAGATTTATCAGTCAAAGTTTGCTAAAGGCCCCCTAGGTAACTGAACCCTCAGGAGAAACAATCGTCATGTATTCTTTTTCTGTTGTTTCTGTATCTTCGTAAAGAGTCATTTCAATATGTTTGGTTCTGTAGCAGAGGTTCTAGTGAAGTGCTTATCTTCCTCAGAGGTCCAGAAAGCCTGCGAGTCTGTGGGTAAAGATGGGTAAGGAGAGAGAGGGAAGGAGGCTAGATAGAGGCTCAGTGCTGAGATAAGGACAGTGTTCTAAAGCCTCCTGGGGGTGCGGCTGGGGTGCACAAACACCCATGACTAATCTAGACAGAAACTGAATAATCAAGGGGACGACCAGTGTGAAGTCATGTGGTCACGTCTCCCTCTAGAAATAAACATTGCCCTCAGTAAGTCTCCCCCCTGCCCCAGAAGAGCATTAGGAAGGTCTGGAGAGGGGGATTATTGGCAGAAATGGAAAAAGCAGGTTGAAGGGATTAGCCTGGAGCAGAGAGACCAAGAAACCCAAGCCAGTAGATGGAAGGCAGACTTTTCATGGAAGTCTCCAAGCCCAAGTCAAGTTCTGGGACCACCAAGTACAAGTCAAAGAGTGCTCATTTAACCCCTTTGGGCCCCCACGGGAGTGGAGGAAGGCTGGACTGAGAGGGAGAAGGGGCCATTGAAGGTACAGTATTTACTATGGAATTTAACTCCTCAAAGGCCTCCCAGTAGCTTCAGATCTGCTCAAGAATCCTTCATGTCCTGCTGGTTTGCAGCGAGTGGCTCACAGCTTCAAGGCCTCCTCTGCCAGATGGAGAACTATTTCAAACATCCTGCCTCTATTTTGTACTGTAGCGATGCAGACAGCAAACCTGACCCCATTTTCAGGTTCTAAAGAGAAATTCTAAGTACCTGAAAGACTGAGGAACATGGTGGCTTTTATTTAAGATGCGGAGATAGAGAGCACATACCTGGACTTGGGCCTGCAGCAGCACCAAATTGCACCAAGAGTTCCCTTTATTTTCTCTCGCTTCTCTGTTTCTCCTTTTCTCTCTGCTGGATTCGCCACGGGGACTCCAAGTTCTTTCTTGTGTGGTCCTGGTACCAAGATTCTCCTGGGAATTATAAAGCTATTCACCTTCTACATCGAGCACTTCTTATTTTTTCCCCAGCAACGTAAGTCATCCTTAAGAGGGGTCAGGGTGCTAGCTCTTAAATATATTTTAGTCATCCCTTTGTACATTCTCTTTCTTGGAGACTGCTCCTGACATGGTGTTCACCGTGCTCTCAGCTGGCCTCCTGAAGTTCTGCCCTGCCTTCTCCACCAGGTACAGTTCAGGAGCTGCCTACCTCAGGGTGATAGGTTATCTTCTAGTTGCTTTATTCCTTTCCGTTTTACATTTGGAGAGTATAATTGGAATACATAAACTTCTCTGTGACCACAGTTTTATTTGCAACCCACAGGTTTTGTTATGGCATATTTTCATTATCATTCAATTAATAAAATTCTAATTCCCATTGCGACTTTATCTTTGACCTACATAATGATCAGAAGTATGTCTTTAATATCCAACTATTTGGTAAAATATTGGTTACATAGTTTTAAATTTCTTGCTTATTCGGAGTCTTGTTTTATAACCAGAATATAGTCAATTTTATAAATGTGCCACGTGCACCTAAAAATTTCTGCGTGATATATATATTCCATCATTGTTGGTACAGTGTTTTATGTAAATTTAGGCCAAAGTTTTTAATGATGGTATTCAGATCTTCTATAATCTGCTGATTTATTGTTGTGGTTCTATATTACTGATCTAGGTAATTCAGATTTTTCTATTTCTACTTAGATTTTTGGAATTTCCCTTCATATATTGCATTGAAGTTTAGATTTATATATTCCTTGTAAAGTAACAATGGGTTTTATTATCCTGCCTTATCGCCAGTGATACTTTTTGCTTTCAAATCTATGTTAACATTAAAAAATCTTCTTCAATTTTGCTTATTGTTGTTATGCTATAATTGTTGAATCCTTTCATTTTCAATCTGACTCTTGTCTCTTGTAGGTGGCATAGAATTAGGTTGTTTGTTTGTTTCAATAATCCTTGTCCTTTAATTTGAGTATTTACAGTTAATGTATTTTCTTACAGACCGTTTACTCCTTGTTTACTATTTGTCCCACCTTGTTATGTTCCTTTTGCTCTTCTTTCTTCCTTTGAGATTTCTTCAAATTCCATTTTCCCTTGTATTGGCTTGTTACTTTTACATAAGTAGCAGTTACACATGTACCATGACTTATTAGCTCTTTTACTGCTTCTCAAGCAATGCTGAGATCTTAAATTTCTTTTACTACTTTTTCCTCTTCCATTTGTTTTAATGCATTCTAATTTTTGATATATTTTATTACCCTTTTGTGTTGTTAGATTTTATTTAGGTTTATCCACTTACTTATCCTTTCTGTTTTACATAATTCTTTATAAAGTCCTTATTTTCATCTGTGATAATCTTCCTTCTGCCTGCAGGTCTCCCTTTATAATTTAATTCAGTCAGTTCTGATGAGAAAATATTTTCTAAATTTTGTTTGTCTGCAAATTTCCTTATTGCATCTTTCCTTCCAAACAACAATTTCTCTGCCTCTAGAATTCCCAATGGGCAGTTCTTTTCTTTAGCTCTTAAAAATGTTATTCCATTATTTTCTAGTATCCATTCAGTTTCGCTGAGAAGTAAACTGTAATCTTAGTCCTATTGTTCCTTTGAAAGTAATCTCTTTTTCGTCGGGCTGCTTTTAAGATGTCATGTTTTTCTTTGCTGTTCATGAATTGTACTGTGGTGATCTTAGGTGTGGTTTTCTTTGTATTTGTTCTTGTTGCATTTTTTTAGTGCTTATTGAATTCATGGCTCCATATATTCCTTTTAGTTTTAGAGAACTCTCAGCTGTTAATATTTCTGAAATATTGTTTTCATCCCAATCTCTGTCTCCTTTTTTCTTTGGACTCCAGTTTACACATATGATAAAAATGTTTACTGTGGCCCATATGTCTCAAATGCGCTTATGTGTACTTTTTATTCTTTTCGTTTCCCGTGCTTTAGTCTTAATATTGTTACTACTCTATCTTCCAGTTCACTTACCTCTCTTTACCTGTGTCCAATCCACTACCGAGTTTTAAATTTCGTATAATTTTTAATTCTATCAGTTCAACTTCAATCAGTTTATAGTTTCTAGTTGTCAAGTTAAATTCTTCACCTTGTCATCTATTTTCTTGAACTTGATAATATTTACCAAAATATGTAAGATCTTTAATGTTTAGGTCATCTATGATTCTGATTCTGTTTTGATTTTTATTCTAATTCTCCTTTTCTTGGTAGTCTTGGTGGTTCTTCAGTGAATACCAGACTTGGGATATGACAAGTTGTAGAGAATCTGAATGACATTACAGTTGCCCTTTGGATAACCTGGGTTTGAACTGCACAAATCCACTTATACATGCATTTTTTTTCAATAAGTAATACAGTACTACATGATCTGTGGTTGGTTGAATCCTCAGATTCAGAACCACAGATAAGAAGGGCCGACCATAAAGTTATATGTGGATTTTTGACTGCACAGGGAGTCAGCGTCTCTAACTCCTACATTGTTCCAGGGTCAACTGTATTTCTTGAGGAGAGAATTTCCTATTCTTAGGTAGGGAGCAGAGGGGAAGATCACCTCAGTCACCTGGACCAACTTCATACTCATTTTTCTTCTTTATAAGGTTCAGTGTAGATGTTGCATCAACCTTCCTAACACACAGACACACAGACACACAGACACACACACATGTAGAGACTTCCAATGTCCTAATTCATATCATTAGTTTTCCATTGGGCCACAAATCTTTCATAGGTTCTGAACCCCATTTTGTCTCTTCAGCATTATGAGCCAACTAAGTCTTTGCTTTGACTTCAGTTAGCTTTTGTTTGACTTCTTAGCATCTTGTCTTGTCTACCTTTTATACATGGAAAATACTGCAAGGGAACACTGTTGCTGAATCCAGCTCCGTTCTCTGAATCTTTACTCTCTCTGTGATTTTGGTCCTTAAAATTCTAGCTGCCTTGTTATTTCTCACTTCCAACTCTAGTTTCCTTAGTCCTATGACATTGTCCTAAGATCTACTGGCTTTTCTACCTCTTAGGAGCCACATTTGGTTTCTCAGACTTTTGCTCTTCATCAGTAGTTTCTAAATGACTGGGCTAGAAACGCATGTGCAGAATATTGTTCTCACTTCAGTGAGTTTCTTTCTCTATTTTACTTTTCTAGGTCATGGCTACCTCAGTAGCTTTCTAACGCTCACAGTCAAATGTTGCTTATGATTTATCTGGCCTTTCTAGTGTGTTTTCCTAAGGTAAACTGATATAGTTGGAAACAGAAGTTCGTACCCACCATTTAAAAAATTCTGTTTTGTCTATGAATTCTCTTTGTCCCATCTTCTGTCACTTTTTCCTACCCAAAATTCCCATTCTCACAGATTATTTTAAGATTAAAAATTATTAAGCTAATACGTTAATTTTGAAAGGAATTAATTTTGCTTTGAACAAGAACATAGATTGGTGAATGGAATATGGAAGATTCCTTAAGACCTTTTTCATCTCTAAGAGTAGTATCCAACCATCGGTACCATCATAAGTTTGTCAACTATGGAAGAAAGCAGTCTTTATAAAATCAGCTTTTTTCTTATTTTTTTTATTTTTTTGTGTGTCACCAGGACTTGCCTTAGACCACAACTCCTGGCAACACCAAATATAAATGAACCCTGTTACCCATGGGCGTTTACTTGGCTCTGCCACCCTAAGATTGGCCTCCTGGCTCCTTAACCCCAGGGGACTCTAAGCCCTGGGCCACATTCTTGAACCCAAGCCCTGCTCCTCTGTCAGTGGGCAGAATAGTCCTGATACCCCCTGGACCAGGGACTGGGCACATGGCCCACATCTGCCACCACACGGGTCAGGGCGAGAGGGAAGAGGGACCTTGACATTCTCTTCTGGTTTCCCTCTGGGGCTTGGAGTCAGATCCAGGCAAAGACCCCTCCCTTCCATATGGAGCTCCTGGTCCCTCATTTGCAGCGCCCAAAACCTGCCTCTGGGGAACCCCTCATTTTGCTCCTTTCTTTGGCTGAGGGTGCTCAGGAAGGAAGCACTGCTGAGACCCAGAATCCCAGGCCAGAAGATGCCCAACGAAGTAGGCTAGGCCAGCCCCAGGACATGATACCAGAACTCCCTCCTAAACAAGACTGAACTCATCACACAGATGGGGAAACTGAGGTCGAAGAGGGCAACGGCTTACTGGCGGAGCCTGGAGTAGAGTCTCTAATGGACACATTCCATGTTACCACCAAAACATGGGATTTCTAGAGTGCAGCTCACCCCGTGCTGACCCCCCCCCCCTTAACCTGGCCACCAAGGTCTCGCTTCCATAATCCCATCCCACGACACCCGCTTCCTGTGTCCCACACAACAGCCAGATTAGACCCCTTGCCCTCAGGCTGTCGTTCACAGGGCTCCTTCTCCCCGAAGCTCCTTCTCCCACCTCTGCCTGCCCAAGTTCAACCAGCCTCTTTAGGGTCCGGCTCAATGCCAGCTCCTTCGTGAGCCACCCAGAGCCCTCATGCTCCTCTAACCTTCCGAGGTGCTTTGCCTCCACCCGCACACCCCGCACTCTGTTGTCCACGTGAGCTGTGGTTACGGTGTGTGAGCTTCCTGAAGCCGCAGACCACCTCCCCTCTGGGCCCCAGCACCTGGCGCAGGACCCAGCACTCAGTAGGTGCTCAGTAAAATCTCCTCCTCATCTGATGCCCTGCCGTGTCCTACCAATAACTGACAATAATGGCTATTGTTTATCGAGCATATACCATAAGCCCAGCTCTGGTACTGTCTCCCATCCTCATGTGATGGACCCAGGTCACAGAGGTTGTGTGACTTTCCTGAGGTCACAGCTCTGGAACTGGAACCCCACTGGTTCTTGTGCCTATATGAGTCTCCTTTCCTTCCCACTCACCTCTTCTAGGTCAGACCACCATCATTTCCTCATCCTGTCCTGTCACTAAAGACTTCCCATGACTCCTTGTGGCCCACTAGACAAAATCTAAACCCCTGAGCATGGCATCTAAACTCTGTGACATCTGGCTTCTTCCCTCTTTGCAGCTTCTCCTCTAGTCTCTGAGCATCACCTCAGTTTCCAGCCTACTGTACCTTGATTTACTTGTAGGCTCTGCACATGCTTTGCCCTCTGCCTAGAACACCCTTCCCCTACTTTTCCTCCTGTGAACTCCTACACATCTCTCAACATCCAAGATCAAGGGTTACCTTCCATTCTAGTCAGATGAGACAAGCAGCAAACGAACTGGACACAAAATTGAGAGCTCTACGAGGGAAGGACCTGTGTCATCATAGTATCCCCAATGCTTAACCCATAATCAGTGCTCAGTCAACATTTGTTGAATGAATAAATGAATACTCTCTATATTCTTGTTGACTAAACGGAGAAATGGCAAAAGAATACAAGGCCACAGTATGCAGGGCTGGAGGTGGAAGGGAAGAGACTGAGGCCAGGAAGGCCAAGGACGTGGTGGAGTACAGTGACAAGTACTTCAGAGGCTGCTCTGCAGCAGAGCCACGCTCTTGGCAGAGGGAGTGTTTGTGAGAGACAGAGGAAGGAAAGTGATGGTGTGAGGGAGGCTCTGAAAGTATGTGTGTGTGTGCACGCACACGCGCATGTGAGAAGGCGGTGGGGATGTATGCGGGGGAGTGTGCTGCATTTGTGAATCAGTCTGTGAGAGCGGTGCTGAGGAAGTATGTGAAGAAGCGCGTGTACGTGGCTTGTGGGTCTGTGGCGGAGAGCCCGTGCGTTCTATTTGTGCATGGGGGTCTGCGTGAGAAGGCGAGGGTGTGGGCCACGAAGGCTGTGCCGGAGGTTGTGCATGTCTGCGGGGCGAGGGGGTGGGGAGAGTGATTGAGAAAGACAACAAGGAGGGGACACCCGAGGGGGGTGTGAGGGAGAAACCGTAAGTGTGCGGGCGTGGAGGGTGTCGTGAGCACGTGCAGGAGACGGTGTGACCGTGAATGTGCACGACGCGGAGGGTAAGATAGGATGTCAGGGCACTGCTGACGGTGTGGCTGCATGGCCTCGGCCACGGGCCGGGAGCCAGAGGTGGGGGCTGGCCCTGGGCCCAGGGTGGGGGGCTCTGACCGAGCAGAAGGTTCCTCAGAGTTCTCCCTGGGGCCACGGGTGCCAGATCACCACGTCCCCAGGTAGAGAGGTCGAGCAGGAGGCCCAGATGTGTGTGTGCGCCTCACATTTTGTCCACAGCAAAACCTCTGGGCATTTATTTGTCTTTGTCTGTGTCCGGGTGTGCACGCCTGTGCTTGTGTGCGTGCTGCCGGCTGTGTGTCTGTGCCTGTCTTTGTCTCTGTATGTATCTGGGCCTTTGTCTCAGTGTGTGTGGCGGTTGGTCTAGGCTTGCCCACAAGACTGTGTCTGGGGTTGTGTGTGTCTACGTGTATCTGTGCCTGTGGGGCACCGGGCGTCCTTGATCTGTGCATGTCTAGGTAGGGCTGCGAGCATCCCCCTGGACCGCCTGTTTGTATCTCTGTCTGTGTGGCCTTAGTGTGAGTGGGAGAACGTTGTGCTTTGGAGACTGTGGATCTAGATCTCGGTGTATCTTTAAGTGTGAGTGTGTGCTTGTGTATCTGCATGTGAGAGTCTGCCATGCGTTGTAGTATGGAAATGCTTATGTGTGTCTGTGGAAGGTGCCTTTGTGAGACCAAGGATCTCCGTGTGTCTCTGTGCCTCTGTGTGTGTATGTGTGTGTTGGGTGTGAGGGGTTTGTCACAGACTGGTGAGCAAGTTAATCTCAGACTCCGTGACATGTGGAATAAAATCACGCTCCCATAATGGAAGAGAACCAACTCTTCACCCTCTGCCCTGGGGGAGCCAGTGGGGGCCAGGGCCAGGCTTAGGCCCCTATGCAGGGCCCCCTGTGGCCTCAGCACCCTACCCCCGCCTCTCCTCTGCCACACCAGGCTCATTCTGCCTCCAGAGTGCCCCGGTGCCCACTGCTGGCTGGGCTAGGCTCCAGGACATGTGATGGAGCCTTAGAGGCCTGTCCTGGGCCCCCCAGCCCCACCCACTGCTGAGGAGGGCCCTGCCCCAGATGGGAGGGCGGGTGCAGGAAGGAATCTTTGGGCCCCTCCTCCTCCCGGAGGGGAGAGATGAGCTGCAGGCCCGACCTGGATCTTCCATCTCTCAGCAACAAGATTCCTGGTGAGCAGGCTGCGAGGCTTGGCAGGGCGCCTGCCAGAGACCCGCCCTCACCCGCCAGGACGCCTGGGTCCCCAGGGCCGGGCAGCAGCGGGTTCCCTGGGGAGCTAGGAGGGCCCCAGAACTTCAGGCTACAGCTGCCCGGGACTATGGGAAAGCCAGACCCTTCCAGGCTCCCACCCCCAACCACAGACGGCTCCTCAGGCCCCCAGGCAAACCTCCACCCTTCTTCTGGCCTCTCCCCAGCCTCGGCCTTTGCTTCAGAAAACAGACCAGCCACCCAGCACCACCCACTCCCTACCTGAGCCTCAGCACACACCCAGCCTGAGTTCAAGACCTCACCTCTGGGTTTGAGGGCTCTCAAGGCCAGGACTGTGCTGCTTATCTCAGAATGGGGCTTCTGAGGACAGGGCCATGTGTCCCACAGCTGTGAAATCCCTCTTGGTCTTAGCACTCCTTCCTGACTGAGCAGTCAGGCACCAGGAGAGGATTTCAAACCCAAGGCTGGGGACACTGAGGCAGTGAAGCTCTCTGCCCTGCCTACTGTTATGAATCAGAGGCCAAATCCAGTAGTCTAGACACACAAGTTCTTAATTCTGTCCAGCGGCAGTGGCTGCAACTTGTTCTTCCCCATAGGGGGTGCAATTTCGGGGGGGGGGGGAGGCATCAGTTGGAGGGAGAGGGGAATGGGCAGGTGGACCCCCCTCAACCCTCAGACTTGGATGAGCAGCCGGAGAGCAGGTTTGGTAAGAGATTAAGGTCGAGGAGAAGAGAACCCAGATGCTCCAAGATTTATGACCCTAATTCTTCTCCCTTAAATTCCCCTCCAAGCCCCCCAGCCCTAGCCTGGTCCCTCCAGGGTCATGCTGTGGCCCCAGGCCAATGTCAAGGCCTTAACCCATCCATCAGTTGTTGCCAGGGAGTTTCCACCCCAATGGGTCCCAAAGGGAGGAGATCAACTGACACTACGGGCCCAGACTGACGGGGAAGGGGCATGGCCCTAAAGAGGTGGCCAACAGCCCCCTGCACCCTCCCAGGATGTAGGGGCTCACAACCTCCAGGGAAGAAGCTAGGCTGGTGGGTGGGGTCCAGGAGGAGGTGACCTCCAGCTCTGGCACCACTCCCAGCCCCGCCCTTCCAACAGGCCAGGAGACCTGGGATCCCATGGGGCCCTACAGCTTACAGGGTATGTGGCCTTGGGCCCTTGTTGCTCCTCTCCAGGCCTCAGCCTCCCCACCACACAATGCAGGAAGTGGTCTGGATACCCCAGGTATCCCCCTTCAGCTCCGCTCCCTCAGTGCTAAGCCCTGCCCTCTCTCCAGTCCAGGGGTGTCACCTAGAATCTGGGCCAGATGGGGTGAGGCTTTGGCAGTTAACTGGAGGAGCCCCTGAAGCCACCCAAGTCAGAGCTGAAGAGCGTATGGTGCTCACTCCTCCACCGCACATCCATTTTCCAGAAGAGTGAAACTGAGGCCCTGAGAGAAGGTCGGGGTCTGTGCCAAGACCTGAGTGTTACTGGTGGGATGGTTAAGAGCACGGGCTCTGGGGACAGAAAGACTTAAGATTAAAATGTCAGCTGCAACAGAAACTTGTTACGTGAAGTCCCTTGCCTTCTCAGCCTCAGATTCCTCATCCATAAAATGGGCAATAGTGCCTCCCTCCTACGACTGCTGAGTTGAAATAAGAAAACGCATGTAAAGGGCTCGGCCAGTGTAGCAAACGCTTGGACAATGGTAACTATCATGACTGTGGGTAGTATTAACACAAAGCCAAGTGGCCGGGGGGAAGGGTAGGTGGGGTCCCGACCTGGCTCATCCTCCAGACCAGGAGGGCCAGCCAAATTCCTCAAAGCCCCCCAGCTGTCTCCCCTCTTCGTTAAAGGCCTCTCATTAGTGAGCCTGGGCACCTGCCCCCCCACACGTAATAAGCCTCATTAGTATCTTAGCCCCAAGCTCTGAACCCAGAGTCTGTGCATGTGCACACGCGTGAGGGTGGGGGGCTGCGACAGGCCACCAGCCAGGAGACAGCATCCCCGCCAACCACACCCCCTGCCTGTCATCAGCAGGGCCCGTCACCACCCAGCTTGTCACCTGCCTGCCTCACACCCGCACCATCTGTCACCCACCCAGCCCATCACCTGCACCACCTGTCACCCACCCAGCTCGTCACCCACCCAGCCCATCACCTGCACCACCTGTCACCCACCCAGCCTGTCACCGGAGCTGCCTGACAGGCCTCTGGGTGAGGGACAGATGGGGAGGAGAAGACCACAGGGGTGTGGAGCTGGGGGCCCCAGAGACCCTGTAAGACCCCCACTTCAGCTCGGCATCCTGCAACATCGCCATGGCAACGTCTCAGCCGCAACCACTTTCCCAAACATACCCCCCGCCCCCCAGGCCCTGCTCTTAGCTGAGCTGAGGCTGAGAAGAGCCTTGACTGACAGCAGAATGGGACAGAAAGGAGCTGCTCATCAGCTGGCTGGCCTTGGCCATCCCTGCCCTCTCTGGGCTTGGTTACTCCATCTGCAAAATGGAGGGGCTAGAACTAGGGAGGCCCCTGTACAGCGGGTCATCCCTTCCCAGCCTGGATTTGCTGAGCCAGTGGCCAGTTAACCTGTGAAGGCTGGTGGGGGCGGGGTACAAAAGGACAGGGGGTTCTGGGTTCTTCCACACTCCTTTGCCCTGGCCCAGCTAACACAGGCTGGGCCTCTGGCCCAAACTCACATAGCAAAAGAGGAGGAGCAGGCTGGAAGGCAGAGGGGCTCTGCCACAGGACTGCCAGCTGGAGATGATGCCACAGTGGGTGACCCAAGGCTGAGTGGGCCCCCACCTCCAAGCTGCATTATTTATAAAACCCAGAGCTCCTAGCCGAGCAACAGCTGCGGTGCCGCCCCTCCAGGGGGCACAGGCAGCGGTGGAAGGGTGGTGCCTCCCAGGGGGAGCCCCCTGGGGTCCCGGGCTCCCTCCACAGCTGGCTGGGGCAGGGGCTGAGGTGGGAAAGGGGCGGCTGCGCCATCCTTCCCCTCCCAGCCCCCTCTCCTCTCCTCTCCTCCATGCAGGCAGGCGGCGATAGGATTACTTCTGCATGACTGCCCGCTCCACAGGGTTCCAGAGACCCTCCTGCCTGCAGCAATCTAAAATTCCTGTAGCCCGGCCTCTCTCCCCTTCTCCCCACAGTGAATGCTCCAGCTTCTACCACAGCGTGCCCGCGGCCGCCACCACCACCAGCGAGTTGGCCGGGGCCCCAGGTCCTTGGAGCCACGGGCAAAGGTAGACCCATCCTCGGGGTGTCCCTCGGAACCCTCTGAGGCCCAGGCCCTGGTCCATCCCCTCCGGCCCCTGGTGCCCGTCCAGCCCCACAGGGCAAGGCTCAAGCTGGGGTCGGGCCTGCCAGATGTGCCAAGGAGGACCGGCACATACGTGCAAACACACCTGGTGGGTCCTGGCGTGCCTGGCCACATCCTCTGCTGCCAAAACCTGGATGTCCCCACCTCTGCTCTAACCGCCCCCTCCCTAACCTCACTAATCCTTGCTACCCCTGGGGTGGGCAGACAGCTGGGCCAGGCCAGCGCCTGTGGCTCCCCAGGGCACAAGAAGCAGGCAAGAGATCGATCCACTGAATTTTTTAAGGCTCTAATGGAGCCTGCCTCCCCAGACTTGGGGCCTGGGACACAGGCGATCTCTCAGGGACCCCTCCCTCAGCATTGCAGTTGCCTCCTCTTTCAGGTCTAGGGGGTCGGGGCACCTTTCTAGGAGCCTTTCCCCCAGCAAGAGGCACAAGGGGTCCCTGGGAAAGAGATGGGATTGGGGGGCTGTGAGCAATACCCAGAGGCCCCCCCAGTCTCCCCAGCCCTAATGCAGGCAGAAGCAGCTCAGCCTCTAAATCACTCCCCTCATGCTGCCCTCTGAGGCGGATTCTGTGCATCTGTAATTAGGGGGTGGAACAGATGGTGCAGATTCCATTTAAAATCATGCATCTAGTAAAGTAACCTTCACTGTTGGAACTGACTCCCAGGGAGACCAAGCCCCAAGCCCGGATCTGGGGGTGGGGTGGGGTGGGGTGGGAGGGGAAGCATATCAAGCCAGCACCTTCTCCATCTTTTTTTCCTGAAGCTCCAGACCCAATGTCCCCCTCAGGTGAGCCCAAGAAGAGGGGGATTTGGCAAGCACCTGAGAAACTGCAGGTTGGGGGTAAATCCCCCTGCCCAGACCCCCCCGCCCCCTACCCATACACGACAGAGTCAGGGCATGGCTGGGTACTCAGAGTTCTTGGCTGCCACACCAGGATGACCAGGTGCCAAGAGCCCCCAAAGAGGCCCCAAACCCTCAAAGCCCAGGCCAGGGTGCCCAGAGCACAGGGTCTTGGGTGGGGCAGCTTTGAACCAGATGTACAGCCTCACTGTCCAGGAATGAAAGGCCTGGGGCAATAAGGGGGGGTGGAGATGCCTCCCCAGGCAGAGGAGGCTCTGGGAAGTGGGGGAGGACCAGGCAGCCGAGAATGAGAGAGAGCACGGAAGAGTGGGCCAGTGTGTCTGCAAGGCTGAGGCTATCTGGGGGGAGTTTGGGGGAGGGAGGCTGGGGAGGACAAGGTGGGGTGGGGGAGCGGTGATGGAGAGCGCTGAGGAGGGAGGCTGTGCTGGAACGTGTGATGGTGGGAGTGCGGCTGCAGGGTGAGGTGTGGGCGCAGGGCGGAGCTGCTCTGAGGGGTGACTGGGCTGGGGCCCTGTGTGTTTGTGTATGAGTGCGGGACTGGTGTTTGGAGAGGGGTGGGGCTGTCCCTGGGCCCTTGGATGGCTGAGGAAAGTACTGGAGCTGCAGCTTGCTGGGGAACACACAGAGGACTGCTTGTTTGCGGAGGTGCTGGGATCTGGGGGGGGGGTGTGTGCGTGTGCGGGATGCACATGCACGTGCACGGCCTGGAAGGTACGAGAAGCTGAGGGGACATTACTGTTCAAAGATGCACCGTGTCTGTGTGTTTGAGGTAAATGGTGTGGCTACAGGGGTGTCCTCCTCCGCGTGGGTGTTGAGGCGGTGTGTGTACGTGTAAGTCGCGGGGAGAGTCTGGAAAGGTGTAGGGGGCTGTATCGGTGTGTCTGGGGACGTGATGAGCTGCAGCGGAGGGAAACGCTGGGGCCGTCGGGAGAGTCTGTGGGTGTCTGGTTAGGTGCTGGGACTCTGAGAACCTGAGTGTGTGGAAGGTATTAGGGCTACAGTAGGGTCCTGGGTGTATCTGGGGAGGTGCTGGGATTGGAGGAAGAGTTGATCTGTTTCAGGATGTGGTAGAAGCCTTGTGTGTGTGTTGGGGTGTCTGGGGGTATATTGGGGGTCATAAACATCTGGGTTTTGGTTAAGTACTAGGGCTGTAATATGTGTTTGGGTGGGTAGGCATGTGGTGGTTGTGTGTTTGGGGGTGCTGGAGCTGTGAGTGGGGAAGTGGTTGTGTATTTAGGAGGTACAAGGGGCTGGAGTTGGGCCCCTGTACCCAGACAGGTGATGGGGCTGCGGGGTGAGGGCGGGTGCCCCTCTGAGGAGGTGAAGGGCAGAGTCCTGGCCTTTGCTCAGGGGCCCACCTGGGGGCTGCCCACTAGAGCCCCTCTGCCGGTGGTGCCCGCCTACCCCCAGACCCCACGTCCGGGTGTCGAGACAGGCAGTCCATCTGTCTCTTCCTGTGCCCAGGCCGAAGGAGCAGTGCCGCCTCCTTGCTCCCTGGGGGGCAGCAGCAGATCCCAGCCCACCCATCTGCCTTCAGATGGTCGAGGCAGGAGCCTCCACAAAGCTGCCTGGAGGGCATCCCTGTGTTTGAAGAGGCACGGGCTGGGGGGTGGGGGGAACTGCACAGCAAACAGTCCTTGTGGAGGCTCCTTTGAAAACCACTGACGCCAGGAGAGACCAAGAGGGAGGACAGGGGCGGGTATGTCTGTCCTTGTACGTCTGTGCGGGTCAACGCCCAACTGTGTGCCTTGGAGCCCCTTCGCATGTGTTCATGCCAGTGGCCTCTGTTCAAACAGCATCCTTGCCTTGGAAAACAGCCCTCCAACCCAGGCTACGAGCTCACAGCCTCACACAGGCAGCTACCCCCTCATCCATGCACCCTGCCTACACTACACTCACACGCAAACATCCCCCACACCTTCACATCTGCAGAACACTGCACCCTGGTACACATGCCCCTCAGCCCCAGAGTCCCAGTCCTTCACATGTGTACGCCCATGACACACACCCGCACACTGCAAAGCCAGGTACAGCCACATGCACCTGTCACATATACATGCCTCCACACAGACATACCCGACAAGTAGCTGTCACACCCACACCCACACCCTCCACACACCTTGGGGAGTGGATCTCCCTGTCACACCCATATCGCACCTCATATGAACTCAGTCTCTCTCATAAACATTGTAACAGACACTCACCATCCCTTATACCTGTACATACGCGCACATGTTTGTACACGTGCATACACACTCTCACCAGCTCTCAGCTCTTTCACACCAGCCAGTTGCTCTGTGTCCAGGCCAGGCCCTGCAGGAAGGCTGCCACCGGCTGAAAGTGTCTCCTGCCTCCCTGCCCTGCCAGCTAGGTCAGAGTGGGGGGCATACCCCCCCACCATGGCTCCCTGGGAACCCTGATCTTCCCCTCCAGAGAGAAAGAGTTCTCTCTCTGCTCTGGGGTATCTGCCACTGTTGTGTGAGAATGTGACTGTGTATGTGTGTGTATCAACATGTTCTGAGAAGCCACGATGAGGCCTGTGTGTCACTGCCTGTATGGGTAAGAAAGCATAGGGACAGGTTCACCGGTTATGTTTGTGAGATTCAAGATGAGTGTGAGAGCAGAGACATGTATGCCACAAAATGTGTATTTGTGAGTGTGTGTGAGGCCAGGCCCCTGTGGACAGGCGTGAGTATGGGGGGGTGCACTTACACAAGGAGACAGTGAGTGTGAGTGGGGAGTGAGTGGGAAGTATTCTGGGATATTTTCTGAGACAAGGGGTATGTACATTTGTGAGTAGGGGTCAGGGCTAGGAGAGGCACCCTCCGCAACTCCCTCCCCCTACAAAGAGATCAGGGGAAAGGGGTCTCTGGGATCTGGGGGGAGTGTGTGTGTGTGTGTGTGTGTCTTCCTCTCTCTCTTTCTCCCTGACCTCTTTAGCAGCTGGAAACTGAGCCGGGGGTGGAAGGAATGGAGACTTGGCTGGCCTGGGGGTTTGGGGAGGGAAGCAGGAGAAAACACCTTCCAGATTCTCATCAAATCCTTGTTTGTGGTTTGTAGCCTTCAGTCTCTCCTCTCTCTTTCTCTCAGTCTGGGTTTCCCCCTTTCTTTATCTCTTCCTGCCCCTCCCTCTCTCCCCCGTATCTCTCCTTCTCCCATCTCAGTCACCTTGTCTCCCCCCTTGGATCTCCCTGTCTCCAAGTCTCTGTCTCTGCCTGTCTGTTACTCTCTCCCCAGGCCCTTCCATTTTTCTGACTCCTGTCTCTGCCAGCACCTCTGTATGTCCGTCTCTCCCAGTCCTGGTCCATCTGTCTGTCTCTCTCCGTCTGCCTGTGCGTGGATGTCTCTGTCCATCTGCTCCGCCACCCATCTGTCTGGTTGTCTGTGCTAGTCCTTCTAAGGGTGCCCACTCGCTCACCAAGACACCCTCCCCCAGGTCAGCAAAGGCCTCTCCTGGCTCAGGGGGTGGGGAGGGGGTGCAGAGCTGCAGCTTCTGGAAGCTTCAGTAGCAGCTGGCTGAGCTGGGAGTTCGGGGCCAGCCAGCTGCAGAAGTGGCCCCTCCCCTGGGCTCCCAAGCCAAGGACCCCAGAGCAGAGAGAGGAGAAAGCAGGGCCTCACTGCAGCTGAGTCTGTGTGTGCGCGCGCGTAGGGGGCGGCAGGGGGCCTCACTTTGCCTTCACTTCACCGTTCCCCCCAAAGCCAGGCCCTGTAGGAGAGGAAGCTTCAGTGTCCACCTCCCTCACCCCCTCACCAATGGAAGAGATGCTGGGGATCCAGGAGAGAAGGGCTGGGGGATGCCAGGCCTTGGACGAAGCCATAACTTCCTGTCAGATGGGTGTGAGGGGGGCTCCTTCCCTCCTCCCTCCCAGGCAGTCCCTGGGGATCCCTCCAGTGCTGGTCCCAGCTCCGGACACGAGGGGCCCCATAGGCAGTTCTCACCAGCTCCCACAGGGACCATTCCTACCTCCCAGCTGCCCCAGAGCCTCTGACCCACAGGGATAAGGCGGAGGGGGGTGGATCACAAGGATGTTTCCTCCCTCCCCAAATGGAGGTTGGCTCTGGACATCTGGAGTTCGTGGCCCTGTCTACGCCCTGGCCATCCTGAGAGGCCCCAGGCAGTCCACCTACCATTGCCAGCCCGGCACCACACACACACACTGCACCCCAGCACTCGTGGCCCACCACCGCCACTCCCTGGCCCAGCAACTCTGAGGGCTCGAGAGGAGCCCTACCGCGGAGACCTGCACCCTACACTGACTGGTGGCAGCCTCCAGCAGGGCCCCTGGCACAAAGCCAGCAGCTGGAGGAAGTACCCCCCAACACTTCCCAGGAGGCTCTGTTCCTCCCTCTCTAAGAAGAGCTCACAGTCCAAATCCCACAATAGATGGGGAAACTGAGGAAGGGATGGGATGACACAGTCAGTCATTCTTCCTGAGACCCTGGGGTGGGATCATAAATGAGGAATAGGGAATGAAAAGGACGCCGCAGGGGCAGAATCTGGCTCCTTCCTGACCTGCCACGGGCAAAGTCCATGTTGGCTGCACAGCCCTGCACAGCCCTACCGCTGGGCCAGGGCCAGGGGCTGGCTCCCTCCCTCTAGAGCTCTCCTTGCCCCTGGCTGGGCCCCCTCCCTCTCCTCACTTCTGAGCAGCCCTCCCTGCCCTCTCCCTCCCAGCTCTGGCTCTCTCATCCTCAGCTCTTGGAAGCCTGACTCACTGTTTCCCCTCCTCTCTCCCCTCCCTCCCTCTCTCCCGGCAGCGGCGCCTCCCCCTCCCCTGGGGGGGCTCTGGCCACAAGGGTGCCCCCCTGCTCCTCTCCCCAGGCTCTGGCCCCCTCCGCACCCAGGAGGCCCCCTGCAGCTGTTCCAGCTCTCTAACTACAGAGAGGTGGACGGAAAGAGCCTAGGTCCCAGGCAAGCAAGGGGAGGGGGCCCCTTTAGACTGGATTTCCTCCTGTCAAACAAGGTGGGGGGGATCCAACCGGATGACACCCCTGGTGTCTCTAATAGTCCTAATGTTCCCCGCTTTTAAAAGTCCGGTGCCTCCTGACAGAGCGCCCACAACCTGTGGGGTGCTGTACCTGCCTCAGGCTCCGCCCCCAGGTCCAAAGAAGAGATCGGCTCTGTTCCCAGACATTTGGGGAGTGGGGAGACACTGCCCTGGGGCAGAAGCATTAGTCAAGTGACCCCTGGAATCCTCCTGTCTCCCCGTTCTCCCTCCTCCTGTGGGAAAGCTTCCTTCTCTCTCTCTCCCACCTGTCCTCCTCCCTTTTCCCAAAGACGTTTGCTTGTCTCTCCTTCAGATACTATCCTAGCAGCAATTGATCTTGGGTGAGAGGCTCTCAGTGCCCGCTCATTTTGGGCTGTGGGGTGGGGAGTGGCACATGCCTAGGCCTTCTTGGTCCCCTGGATGCCATCTCCAGGGGCTGTGATCCTGGCTCTTCTCCTTGACCGTTTTCTCTCTCACCCCCTCATCACTGGCTTCTGTCACCATCTTTTCCTCTTTCCACCTCAAGTCGGGCTCTCTGGGTCTCTTTCCTCCCCACCTCCCCCAGCTCTCTCCCTGGGGGGCCCATCTGCTGACATTAGCAACAATGTTACCGTTGCTCGCCCCCTTCAGTTCCCAGCTCCACCCCATCCTGGCTTCCCCCTCCCCGGCTCTGTCCCAAGAGACCCAGGGGACCCAGAGGCAGAGCTGGGCTCCATCCCATAATGGTGAGTCTGCTTGACTTCACTAATCACACCAGAAGTGCCTGGGCATCTGGTATGAAGGCATGGCACCCTGTGGTCTTGGGTGGCTGGCCTGAGGCACAGAGCTCTGTATTCCACAAACCAAAAAAAAAGAAGTTGACTTGGGGTGGGGCAGAGCAGAGAAGAGGGGAAGTGAGGGGGATCAGGTTTGCCTGGAGGAAGCCCCCGTCCAATGGGGAACAGAGGCAAGAGGAGGTAGTGGCTCGAGCCAGCACTCCAGGCTGACTGAGAACAAGCATGTCCCTCTGGGGCTCTGCCGGTCCAGATCAGCCCCCCCCCCAAAAAAAAAGGTCTTCTGCCAGGGACAGTTTGCCCCGCAAGCCTCCAGCACAGCCACACCAAGCAGGTAAAGATCCCGTCTCTGTCTCTTAATCTCCTTTAGAATCCAAATCCATCCTCCCTACAGTACACCTCCACTTAGCTCAGCAGGGGGTTCCATAAGCCTCCCTGCCCCAATCTAACCAGGTGGAATGGGAGGGGACAAAGCCCCCCAGCTCCCAAGCCCCCTCACCAAAGGCCCCATCAAGGGCTGGGGAGCAATGCAAAACAATCCTGGAACCCACGCACCTTCAAACCGAGAAGCAACCCTGTCCATCCACAGCACCTGGGGGTGCTGGGGCTCCCTGCCCCCACGACCCTGTTCCAGACCCCCCAGCCCAGCAACCATAATAAACAGCAAGCTCTTTTTCTTTATGACACCAAATTCCTCCAAGCCGAACAGCTCCTTCCATCACTACCTCAGCCACAGATCACATTAAAAACTCACAGAGGGCAACTTAAACACATCACATTTGTTTCTCTCTATATTATTTCAAAAGTAACGGCATTAAAAATGGATTTTACTACAGAAAATAAATATCAACACGTGGGCCGGGAGCCCAGGCAGGGGGAGAGAGCCCACCAGGAGAAGGTCCCTGAGGGCTTGGGCACAGCTTAGGCACTGACCAAGGAGGTGGCTGAGAGGACAGACTACACCTGGGGTGGGGTGGGGTGTGGGGGGAATGCCTGGGGAGGGGGCAATGCCCGCCCACCTGGGCACCTGCCCCAATGCCAGACCAAGAGGGACAAGAGTCACTGGTTTGAACTGGTCCCCCAAAGCTCATGCCCTCACTGATCTTTACAACCTCTGGAGAGTAGGAGCTCTGGGGCAAGAAGTTCACTAGTCTCTAGAGGTTATTCCAACTATTGACACAGCAGAAGAAAAAAATGAATTCAACTTACTATCCAGTTTGATTTTCCATTACTATAAAAATATACATCTGCTCAAAGCAGGGAGATGGCAAGCTGCAGGCACATGCCACCTGGGGGGGTCCCCCTACAGCTCACCACCACAACCCAGCCTGCCCCTCCAGGCGGCAGGGGTGGGGGCTGTGTGTGGGTGGGGGACGGACCAACTGGTACTCTTTCACCTACAGCCCCAGCTCACACAGCTACACACACCCGACCACACGGAACAGGAACAAGCCAACAATAGAAACACCCCAAATGCTCCTGGCAGGACTCTGCCCAGGCCCGGGCGCATGCCCCCGTCCCGCCGGCGGCAGCAGCGGACGAAATGTGGCCACCCTGACCCGGAGGCAAACTTGTCCTCACACCCTGAGCTCTGCCCAGGGAACTGGGGCCAAGTCCCGCCTGACACCAACTGGTCCGGCGGGAAACGCCTGCCCAGCCAGACAGGCACAGGCCCCCCAAGGGTCCCTCCTTGTGCTCAGGGGCCAGGCTGGTGCAGCCTGGCCCTACCTCCCAGGGTGACGCCTGGGCCCAAATTCAGCTGGCCCTGCCAGTCAGGCACTGGTGCAGGACGGAGGGCACCAGGCTCAGCCCCGCCCAGCCCCAGGGCCCCCAAGCTAGGAGGGAGGGGGGACTCCCCACCCCTCCACATCTGGCCCTGGCCCCCAGGGTCTGCGGTAGAGAATTCCCGCCCCCGCTTCTCTCTCTCTCCCTCCTCCCTCTCAGTGCCCGCTGCCCGTCTCAGGGAGGGCCCCAGCTCCTGCCTCCGGCCAGCAAGGCCCACATCCTTCCTCCCTCAGCTGGCCCCTTCGCCTGGCAGGAGGCTGGGGGGTCAGGCTGCTGGGGAACCCCTCCAGCTCCCATCAGTCTTCATCCCCAGCCCCCAAACTCTGGGTTGCTGTCCTTTTTCCTGTAGAACAGGAAACAAGGTTATTTCCTAGACTCAGAGCCAGCCCTCTGCCCCTCTGGCTCTGCCTGGGGACCAGGACCCAGCAGGGGAATGCGCCCTTAGCCAGAAAGCAGAGGGATTCTGCAATTCACCCCCAGCTACCGGCCCAGGGGGCTGACAACTGTCACTCAGCACCCCACCCCCTGGGGAAGAGGGGGCCGATTCAATCAGAGCCTCAGAGGAAACGCATTGATAGGCGATTATTTATTTATTTATGCAAAAGTGAGCCGACTTCGTTCACCAGGTAACCGGGCACGCGGCCCAACCCCTACGGCCCTGGCCGCCCCCAAGTCCCTCCTCCGCCCCACACCCGCTCCGGGTCATTAGGTCCCCGCCTCTCAACTCCCAGAGCACCAGCAGAACCTTGGGATTTGGGGGTTGAAGGGGAGGGGCTCCTCCCTCCGCAGTCTCCCCCTTTCCCAGGGCCGTTCCTAAAATCCAGCCTTGTTCTCCGGTCCCACGGTACCCCCCTTCACCCACCCCCGCCACACACTCAGCAAGCTGGAGAGCAAATTGCAGGTTTAAATCCAAAGACGGAGGGAGGGGGAAGGAGGAGGGGGCGCGCGGCAGCGCTGCGCGCGCACCTCGCCCCCGAGGCGGGGGAGCCGCGGGGCGGCCAGGAAACCCGGGAACCCCCCCTCCCCGCGCCCCCTTCTCGTCCCCCTCCCCCTCCCCCTTCCCGGCGCTGCCTGCCAGGCTTCGAGCCGAGCCCAGCCGAGCCTCGGGCCCCGGTGGAAACAAAGACCGATCGCACCGCGGGCACCGCAGCCACGGGGTCCGGCGGACCGGACCCGGGCGCGCGGAGGGGGCGCAGAGCACCCCCGGTGCGCTGCACAAAAGAGCCCGGCCGGACGGTCCCCAGCGGGGGTCTAGGGCTGGGGAGGAGGCGCCACTCACCGGAGTGCTGGGCTGCCGGCTCCGTTGGTCCGAGCCAGGCAAGGGGCTTTGGGGGGCGTCTGTCTTCCGGCCGCGGCAGCGATGCGGGCGCTCGGCAGCTTCGCCGCTCACCCTAAAATCGAGATCATATTTCCCTTTGAGTCCTAACACTATGATAATGTAATCTCAGTTATGGTATAAAGCAGGTAACTGATTTGAGAAGGGTACTGAGTTTGAGGACATATTGACTGATTCATTCCACAAATACTTTACTAAGCGACTATGCTAAGGGCCTGGGATCCCATGAAACAAAATGCCAGCAGAAGTGAATCTTACTTACAGTAAAGCATGCAATGTATCCTGAAATAGGATATATAAATGACTATATGTCCAGGGCTTGCCCCAAGAGCAAGTCTTCTCTAAATGGATTCTTTTCTTTTCTCTTTCTTTACCTTGTCTTCCCCACTTATACCTCTACTCTCTGCTTCAGTGAAAGATATTTCTCCTTTCCACTTCTAGCTGAAAAAAAAACAAGTCTCAGGTGTCAATTTACTATGTAACTGTGGGTCCCTCTCTGTATTACAAAACAAGACTCAGGAGACAGTGAGTCCTGATATCATGACCTCCAAAAGGGTCACAAGGGATCTCTGAAAATTTCAAAAGTTTTAGTGTCTTTTCGACATCTTTTCCAATGATTCAGGTATGGAGGTTTCTATATCTTGGGCCTAGAATTCCTTCTACTGAGTGGTGAGTCGATGTGGTTTTAGTGCTTATATCCTATAAGTTCTTTTAATTAGTGTCTTATAGCCTCCCAAAGTGTTTATATATATATATATATATGACTGGCCACCATTTAAAATGAAAAAAATAATTTACATTGCTACTTATCCTCATTGAGTTGCCCATTTAAGAAGCAGAACTACACTGTCAGAGCATCCACTTTTGTAATACCTTAGCCATAGTATTTTAACATATATAGTAGTTCTCAATATTTACAGTGTATTGGAAGCACCATAGTAGTCAGGGTACTCCAGAGAAACAGAACCAATAGGAGATATATAATAAATATAACGTAATATATGTAATTGCTTTAACATATGTAATTGATATTAAACATATTAAATATTAAATATATTGTATATGAAATATAAGCTGGAAGCTAGGAAATCCAGGGGTGTAGTTTTCAGAACTGACGTAAGCCACAGTCAGAGGGCAGGGGATCAGATCAAACACTCAGGCAGAGAGAGCAAATTCTCCTTTCCTCTGACTTTTTATTCTTTTGGGGCCCTCAAGAGATTGGATGAGGCCCACCTACACTGGGGAGGGAAATCTGCTTTACTCCATCTACCAATTCAAATGCTAATCTCATCTGGGAACAGACCCACCCAGAAATAATGTTTAGCAAAATATCTGTGTATCTCAGGATATAGTTGAATTGACACTTAAATATTAACCATTACATTCTGCAAACCTTAAAATATACCGATGACTCAGTCCAACCCCCAGAAATTCATATTTAATTGGTATAAATTACAGGCTGGGCTTTAAGATTATCAAAAGCTCCCCAGGAGATTTTAATGAATCACCAAAAGTTAAGAACCATTAACATCACAGAACATTTCTTTCTTGATGAGAAATCAACATGCTTCTCACTTTTAGCGTTGATGCCCTGGGAGAGATATTATCTACCTCTGTAAGGTGCCTTCAGAGTATCCCACTGTACCCCATGTAGTCAGTATTTTCAAACAGGCCACTGCAAACATGTGCCTCCAAGTCTGGTAAAAGTCAATCCAAATATTTTTCCCCAATATGGTAGTAGATGGGCGGAATTTCTTTTATGATCACCACGTTGTATGGTAGGCATAATTATTCCCATGTAGAGGGTGAACTGAGATTCAGAGAAAAATAGGGGTGCATATTGCCACAAAGCTAGCAAATGTAAAAAATTAGGAAAAGGTCAAGTTTTCTGATCCGAGTTAAATAAGTAGTAGGTATCCTTATTTTATTTATTCCACAGATACTACTGTCAGGGGTGAGTAGAAAAAAAGCAAATGAATAAAAACGTAGTCAGCCTATGAACGGGAAGATTAGCTAGCATCCTTCACACAAAAGACCTGATACGTATTCGGCCACTAGAGAGGTTTAGTCAGCTGTATTTACAGTCCCATAAATGGAAAGAAGCATCATGACAAAAGGAAATTCTATGAATCCAGGAAAAAACACATCAAATTAAATAAATAATTCACAGGCAGAGCAAAGATTACAGAGTTGGCTCTGGTAACAAAGTATCTAAAATAAGTGGTGATGTGTTTCTCCAACCACACAGGCTGCCAGTCCAGGTGCAAAGGAAAATAAATAAAACTATTATAGATCTAGTAAGAGTTAAACAGACAATAAAAACCAACAATGGCGATGAATTTTAAGTTGGTGATTCTTTGAACAATCCTCAAGAGATTTCATTTGCTCTGTTAACGCAATGTCAAGTCCATTTTAGAAATAAAAGAACATTTTTCTGCTTGCTAGAGTTTAGACATAAATCCTCAAACTGTATTAAATCAAGATGCTTCTAGAATCATAGCGCTAAAGATCATCAAGGATTATTAAAGAACTATAGTCACTCCCTCATTTTACAGGTGAGAAAACCAAGGTGGTAAATGACTGTGTGATGGCCTTAAAGTCCACGATTCCCATCAGTGGCCAAAACAAGATTAGAATGCAGGTCTCCCATTTCCTCTTCACTTAATTATTCATCATTCTTTAGTCATTTTGAGCACAACTAGTGCACTGCTGTTTGAAACCTGACCTTCCAATGGCAGTCAAAATGCCATACTTTAATAGTGCTTCCATTGTCTTTGACCAGAATATTAAATAACTGGCAATCATGTTCTGAGCTTCTTTCCAGATGAATTATATGTTAAGCTCTATTTCAATATTGATTTGTAATATACTTTAAAGCATGTTGATCTTCCTCTGGTCTCTTCTTACAGTTCTGAGCTACATGAATGCTAGAGTTCCTAAAATTTGTGATTTTCTGAATGGCCATCTCTACTATGTCCACCAACCCAACAACAATCACTGCTTGTTGCTAGACAGAAAAAAAAAAGTTAATAAATTTACAAGTGAAATCCTGTGTTCGTTTTTTTAAAATGAAAAACAGAAACCTATTTGATTTAGAATCTAAACCCTAGAAGCATACACAGGGCTTAAAGAAATGTATGATTCTTCTATGGAATATTGGAGAATTCTTGTTTAATCAATGGAAGCACATCGTTAGTTTACTCAGGTCCCTAAAAAGGCAGAGGACCTCACTTAAAAGAAACAAGTGACTATCTTAGTTAATGTAAATGGAAATGCATTTCCAGCTTATTTATGGTTGTTCATTTCTATACCATACAGTGGTCTGTTTCTCAGGACATCAGTATAAAAGGCAAATTGATAGGTGAGAAGGGTAAGTGGTATAATAAAAAAGTTAAAAGCATGGGCTACATGACATGGACAAGTTACTCAGCCTTTCTAATCTTCCATAGGCACATCTATAAAACAGGGAATAAAACATATTACAAAGAGATATGCTTCTCCTCCCACCATGCTTTGGCCTTCACATGTTTGGGAGGTGTGGGACGCCGCCAGGAAGGAGCTGGATTCTTGGTCCAGAGGAAGGCGAAATTACATTGTTGCATCTTGCTTGCACTACCCGGGAGTGCCGCGTAAGGCGCCACGCGTGCATCCCGTGGATTGTAGGCGTAGCAATATATTGTCACATGTACTGACACACACCAATCCAGGGCTGTTGTGTGGACCTTCTGGCCAGTATAAAGCCTGCCATATTCTGCTGCGTAGGGTCTTCCTTCCATCTTTCTTCAACCAAGCTGTGCTCCAATAAAGTGTGATACGAGAAGAATCTTGCGTGTGGCGGCTCGTTATTCTGCTGGTCGGAAACGGCCCGCTGCAAGTGGTGCCGAAACCCGGGAACTTCGCGCCTTGCATGGAGGACCGATTCAGAACTCGACACACGGAGTGAACCGGTAATTTTGCCGGTACGTAGCTTTTGTGCCTTGCACTGTCTTGTTGTGTGTGTAATGGTGTAAATTTTTTAGTGAAAGTCAGTAAAAGTACATAATGGGGAATACTCATGTTAACCCCACGGCAAATTTTTATGAGCCGATACAGGCACTTTTACGGGATCGGGGGTTGATGTTATCTCACAAGACTATTGGCCGTTTACTGAATGATATAGATCAAGCAGCGCCATGGTTTGGAGTTTCGGGTACTTTGACTATCCCTTCATGGGAGAAATTAGGAAAGGATTTGCACCGTTTTCATGAGGAGGGTAAGCTGTGCTGTGGGACTTTCCCTTTGTGGAATTTAGTTCGATCTTGTCTTAAGGAGGGAAAGTGTACAGACATAGTGAAACAAGCGACGCAAGTTTTGCGGTCATATCAAGATAGTGCTTCCGAAGCAGGCAGTCATAAGGCTACAGATGATAGGCCTACAAAAGAAGAATTAGTAGATAATAAGGTTAAGAAAAAGTTAAAATCTAAACAACCAGACGCCCAAGAGACTGGGCGAGAACCAATGTATCCGCTATTGTCTGGCTTGCAAGCCATGTATTTATCAGATGATGAGGAGCTAGATCCCGGCGATGCTGCGGATTTGGCAGAAGCTGCTGCAAAATATGAGGAGGAGCGTTATGGCCCTTTTGGGGCTTTGCCCCCTTCTCGGCCTCAGGAATTTTTTGCCTCAAGGAGTGTTGTTCAACCTAGGCGTTCTGCGCCTTCCATTCCTTCCCCGCAATGTACTTTTATTCCCCGCGAGGCTTGGTTTCAAATTCCTTCTTCTTTGTCCAATGCGTTTCCAGTATTTGAAGATCCGGCTACACGCCAGCGATATTATGATATGATAGATCATAAATTAATTAGAGATCTTGCAGAAGCTTCCAAACGAGATGGCATTTCTGCTAATTATACTATTATGCTTTTGCAGCGGCTTACAAGAAATGCCTTGACCCCTACTGATTGGCAAGATATTGCTCGTGCGTGTTTAACGATGGGGCAATATTTAGACTGGAAGTCTATTGTTTCTGATTTGGCTCACAGTCAAGCGAGGGAAAATGCTGCCAATGGGCAGCCTGCCTGGAATGTAGATATGTTATTAGGACAAGGACAGTGGATAAATAATCAGACTATGTTCCCTGTACAAGTTTATAATCAAATAAATGAGATTAATATGCGTGCATGGCGAGCCCTCCCAAATAAAGGGGAGGTGTCAGGGAATTTAACAAAAATAATACAGGGAGGCACAGAGCCATTTTCTGATTTTGTAGCCCGGATGATGGAAGCGGCGGGAAGAATTTTTGGTAATGTGGATGAGGCGATGCCTCTAGTGAAACAACTTGTTTATGAACAATGTACAAAAGAATGCCGCCGAGCCATTACACCTTTTAAAGGAAAGGACATTGAAGTGTGGATGAAAGCTTGCAGGGAGATTGGAGGCCCTTTGTCTAATGCAGGGCTTGCCGCTGCGGTAATGACAGCTGCTAAAGGTATGCAAGATCCTGTGCGATCTGGGAATTGTTTCCATTGTGGAAAACCAGTACATTTAAAGAAACAATGTAGGATGTTAGGAGCTAAACCTAAGATGTCCCAGTCGGCACGCCCTCCTGGGACATGTCCAAGATGCAAGAAAGGGAAGCATTGGGCTAATGAATGCAAATCTGTGAAGGATATTAATGGCCAGCCTTTACTACCCCTAACTCAATCCAAGAGCTTCCAACCAACCTTTGGAAATGCCCAGTCAAAAAACGGGTTAATGGGCCCACGGTCTCAGGGCCCGAAAATTTTTGGGGCCCACGAGAATGTGAACGTGCAGCCACCCAAGCCCCGCGGCGAGCCACGGCAGGCTCCGCAGGGCTGGACCTCCGTGCCACCTCCCGAATGGTATTGACAACCAATATGGGCATTCAGCCTATAGATTCAGATATGCATGGACCATTACCCAAGGGCACGGTAGGATTAGTGTTGGGCCGTTCTTCCTGTACCTTGAAAGGTTTGATAGTTTCCCCAGGGGTAATTGATTCTGATTATACAGGTAATATAAAGGTGTTATGTCAATCACCTAGGGGAATAATAGTTATTGCCCCTGGTGATCGTATTGCACAACTTTTAATTTTACCCTCTTGCCATGATAAATATCCCTCTTTGCCCGCTGAACGGGGCTCTCATGGATTTGGGTCATCAGGCATTGATTCAGCTTTTCTTTCTTTGTCTCTTGATGATCGGCCAATGATAATTTTATGGATTGAGGGCCGTAAATTTGTAGGCCTTATAGATACTGGAGCTGATCGTAGTATTATTACCCAACAAGATTGGCCAAAAGCATGGCCCCTTCAACAGTCTTCACAAACTCTGCAAGGTTTGGGATATGCTAAAACACCTAATCTTAGTTTAAAATTGTTGACTTGGAAATTTGAAAAGCATAGTGGTTGTTTTCAGCCTTTTGTAGTAGATGGGTTGCCTTTTAATTTGTGGGGCCGAGATGTTCAATCTCAAATGAAGTTGGCATTGACCAATGATTATTCTGAAGCAGCCCAGAGAATAATGCTAAAGCAAGGTTATGTTCCCGACAGAGGCCTAGGCCAGCGGTTACAAGGTATACAATCCCCTTTGGAATTGATTCAAAAAAGTGATCGGGCAGGCTTGGGTTTTCCTTAGGGGCCACTGAGTCTATGATTCCTATTACTTGGATGACTTTTGACCCTATTTGGGTTCCTCAGTGGCCTTTATCCCGAGAAAAGTTATTGGCAGCCACACAATTGGTTACAGAACAGATACATTTGGGACATTTAGAGGAGTCTACTTCACCTTGGAATACCCCTATTTTTGTAATTAAGAAAAAATCTGGTAAATGGCGATTGCTACATGATTTGCGCGCCATCAATCAGCAAATGCAAATAATGGGACCTATTCAGCGTGGTCTACCGGTTTTGTCCACTCTTCCTAGGGATTGGCCGATTATAGTAGTAGATATTAAAGATTGTTTCTTTTCTATCCCTTTACATAAAAATGATAGGGAGCGTTTTGCTTTTACTTTGCCAACGGTGAATCATGAATACCCGGATAAGCGGTATCAGTGGATTGTGTTACCTCAAGGAATGGCAAATAGCCCTACTATGTGTCAGTTATATGTGGATACCGCTTTACAGCCTCTTCG
Organism: Grampus griseus; assembly: GCF_964374135.1. Classification (NCBI taxonomy): domain Eukaryota; kingdom Metazoa; phylum Chordata; class Mammalia; order Artiodactyla; family Delphinidae; genus Grampus; species Grampus griseus. The sequence continues at coordinate 151,017,654 of NC_139019.1, read as the reverse complement.
AAAATTATGTCCATCTTTACGTATCATTCATTATATGGATGATATATTGCTAGCTGCTCCTATTATGGAAGATTTGGAACATGCTTTGACTGTGCTAGTGCAATGCTTGCAAGAGAAAGGATTATATCTTGCTCCTGAGAAAATTCAGAGGGGTGACGTAACACAGTTTTTGGGAGCGCGGATTACTAATCATACAATTTTGCCACAGAAATTGATAATCAGGACTGAGCATTTACGAACTTTGAATGATTTTCAAAAGTTATTAGGTGATATAAACTGGTTACGTCCTTATTTAAAATTAACCCGTCATGATTTGATGCCTTTATTTCGTATTTTAGAAGGAGATTCCGATCTTCTTTCTCCCCGAAGTTTAACACCAGAAGCTATTATGGCCTTATCCAAAGTGGAACAAGCGATGAGTGCTGCACAATTGATTAGATTTGATTCATCCCTTCCCCTTTGGTTATGTGTTTTGCCAACTTTTGGATTTCCTACTGCTGTATTATGGCAGGATGGACCTTTATTGTGGATCCATACTAGATCTCTTGGATTACGAACATTAACCTATTATCCTTCCATGGTTGCTGAAGTAGCTATTTTAGGCATTAAACAGTGCTTGAGTTGCTTTGCAGTGATGCCTGATAAATTAATTATACCTTATACTAAAGAGCAAATGGAAGTTTTGATAGCTACTGTGACTGAGTGGTCTATTCTTGCGTGTATGTTTCCTAATGTTTTTGACAATCATTTGCCTAAAAGTGAATTATTGAAATTTGTAATAAATCATCCCATATTGTTTCCTAGGATAACTGCTTCAGCTCCTTTAAAGGATGCATTGACTATTTATACTGATGGTTCTAAGTCGGGGAAAGGTGCTTATATGGTAGAGGGTAATGACCCCGTGATTTTAAATTTTTGTCTTAATACCCCTCAATTGGTTGAGTGTGAAGTAGTATTAACGGTATTTAATAGATTTCCTCAGCCTTTTAATTTGGTTTCGGATTCATTATATGTGGTGAATGCTGTTAAAAATTTAGAATTAGTTTCTTTTATTAAACCCTCGAGCATTATAGCTCCTTTATTAGTACAGTTACGTGCTTGTATTTTACAGCGCGTAAATCCCTTTTATATTACTCATATACGTGCACATAGTTTATTGCCTGGGCCAATGGCGTCCGCTAATGCACAAGTAGATTTGGCAACTCGTGCTTTTCCCATTTTAGATCCCCTTTTGCAGGCCCAAGAATTTCATGCTTTATATCATGTTTCTTCTGTGGTACTTCGGGAAAAGTTTTTTATTTCCCGTGCCGCTGCTTGAAAGATTGTAAAGCAATGCCCTGTCTGCGTAACCTTTACACCTGTTTCTCCTGTTGGGGTTAATCCTCGTGGGTTACTTCCGAATAGTTTGTGGCAAATGGATGTAACTCATTTTTCCTCTTTTGGGAAGTTACAGTATATTCATGTTTCTATTGACACTTGCTCTGGCGTGCTTCATGCCACTCCGTTGGCTGGAGAACGAGTACAGCATGTAATTACTCACTGTCTGGAGGCCTGGGCTGCATGGGGCAAACCATTACAATTAAAAACAGATAATGGCCCTGCATATACTGCAAAATCATTTGCGCAATTTTGTCAGCGTATGGGTGTTTCCCATGTTACGGGTATACCCTATAATCCTCAGGGACAAGGTATTATTGAGCGTGCTCATAGAAATCTTAAAACTGTTTTACTTAAACAAACAGGGGGAATTGCTGAAGGCTGTACTCCAAAACAAAGAATTTCGCTTGCCCTATATACAATAAATTTTTTACAAGAGGGTATTGCAGCTAGTACTGCGGCTGATCGCCATTCGGTGCGGGAGTTGCAGGATTATGGGAAAGTTATGTGGAAAGATGTTTTAACCAACACCTGGAGAGGCCCGGATGCTGTTCTTACACGATCTAGGGGGTCCTTATGTGTTTCCCCGCAGGGTCAAGAACCAGTTTGGGTGCCGGTACGTTGCACTAGAACGGTTGAAGAGTGATGGCCTTTCTACGTCAGTTACTTCTACTATGCTGCCTGTGGGGAGCAATGCAGACAATGGAAGACACCTTTTGGGGAATAAGTAGAACCTGGCCGGTACCCATGCCAGTCCATGCTAAGAGTCGAGTACTCCCAATTTTATATGCTAGTGATTGCTCTATGTATACTCCTTGTATAGATCCACAGAATATGGATTGGATATCATATAATGGCAGTTCTGTTAGAATTAATAAAACCCTTTGTTTTAGTTGGGATTTGAATGTAAGCTGTATAGGCTTGTTATGGAAAAGACTTGTTGCCTGGGATAATCCATTGAAACATAATCAAATGCCGTTTAATATGCTGTCTGAAGCCCTATCCAAAATATCCTTAGGTGCTCAATCTGGCTCAGGTGATGGAGCAAATGGCTTAGAGTTAATGAATGTGACTACTTTATTATTTTATCATGATGGAGTGATTCCTGTAAGGAATAAAAAAGTTAATCAGACCAGGGGAAATAATACGTTAAATTTTTTATCCTGTGTTCCAAATGTTAGGTACCCTCCGGTATTCACATCTTGTGCTGGTAAGGATTTTACATCGTTGCAAGTTGCCCATGGTTTTCGATTATCATTTAATATAAAGTCTTTTGCGGGCAGGAAAAATTGTAATGCTTCTAATGTTACCTGGTATTATGAAGGGTGGCCGTTTTATTCTTGGGTTGTGACTAATGATGCTGGCGCTAGCATGGATCTTTCTGCGTTGGCCATGATTTATTCTAGTAATGGCACCTTGTATAATGTGAGCGGGGAGGTTAAATTAACTAATAAAAGTCAAATATATAAATTGAAATTATGTAATATACTAAATTCTTTGTATAATTATTCCAAGCCTGCAGCTGTGATATGTGTACAACCCCCTTTTATGTTTTTATTGTCTAATGATACAGAAGGATGTAATAAGGGCGTTTCTTGCTGGATTTCACAATGTTGGAATGGAACAATCGTGCAGACTGCTGTAGTACTACGTATACCTACATTTGTTCCCATTCCAGTTAAGGCAGATCCCGCTACTTTTCCATTAGTTAATTTGGTGAGGCAGCGGCGGGATCTTGGGATTACTGCTGCACTTATAATTGCCTTAACTGCTTCTGTGACGGCGGCCGCCACTGCTGCTGCAGCAATGGTGAATTAGGTACAATCAGCTGCTGTAATTAATGGTATAGTAAAGCAAACGTCGCTAGCATTAGAAAATCAGAATCGCTTTAATACACATTTACATGCTGGCATTTTATCTTTAAATCAACGGATGGATTTGCTGGAGGATGCCTTTGAAGAGTTGTATGATATGCTTCAGCTTGGTTGTGTTGCTAAATTTAATCATCTTTGTGTTACTCCCTATAAAATTATAGGACGTTTGAACCAAAGTAAATTGATTGGAGAATATTTAAAAGGAAATTGGTCTGAAGAAACAGAGAGACTGCTGTTTGAACAACGATTACAGATTATTCATCTTAATACTACCGAGTTACACCCTATTTCTTTTGGGAATTTTGCTTCATGGCTATCCTCTACTTTTCTTTTTTTTAAAGAATGGGTAGGTATGGGGGCTTTTGGCATCCTTTGTGCAGTGGGGATCGCACTATGCCTGTGGTTGGTGTGTCGTCTGAAACGTAAGTCACACACACAGAAGATCATGTTGATGCAAGCCTTGGTGGCCATTGAAAACGGCCAGCCTGCCGGTGCCTGGATCTCCCTGCTAAACAAGTCCTAGTGGTTGCCCCTGCACAGGATGGCCATGAGCCATTGCACTCCTAGTGGGAACCTCTGCCTGAAATCAGCCCTTGCACCCCGCGCTGTAAGCAGCATTGCACTATGGGAGGGTGATTTCTGCCGCCCATGACAATAGCCCTTGAACAGCCATGTCCCCTTGGGGGCAAGACTTGTACGGGCGACCGTTATGTGGTCTAAGGACATAAAGAAAAAGGGGGAGATGTGGGACGCCGCCAGGAAGGAGCTGGATTCTTGGTCCAGAGGAAGGCGAAATTACATTGTTGCATCTTGCTTGCACTACCCGGGAGTGCCGCGTAAGGCGCCACGCGTGCATCCCGTGGATTGTAGGCGTAGCAATATATTGTCACATGTACTGACACACACCAATCCAGGGCTGTTGTGTGGACCTTATGGCCAGTATAAAGCCTGCCATATTCTGCTGCGTAGGGTCTTCCTTCCATCTTTCTTCAACCAAGCTGTGCTCCAATAAAGTGTGATACGAGAAGAATCTTGCGTGTGGCGGCTCGTTATTCTGCTGGTCGGAAACGGCCCGCTGCAGGGAGGCATAGGAGATCCAGTGCCTTTCCCCTCCATCCTATTCTTGGAAGAGGAATTGTTAATGTTATTGGTCAGTAACCAGAACATCTATGGAGCAATGGGTAGAATTATTACATTTGAAAGGGACAAACGTGTCACATGGTTCTGTCCCAGTAGCTCAGCTTATGATTCACAGAATAAGGCATGTTAGCTTAAGCTTGTCCCATGACCTAGTCATCTGTGATTTGGGGGCAAGAGAGAGAGAGAAGGAAAGCCTCAATTAGAATTCCAAAATGAAGTGACAGCGGCTAGCTCACTAGTAATAAGTAATACTTTGGTCTTTTCTGATTATCGTTTCTTGTGTATGGATCCCTTGGCAGGAAACTTAACCACCCACTTCAGAGGTCTGTTATGAAGTCCGATATGGTATAAAAAGTGCACAGTGCAGTGCCTCATATGCAATAAGCTGTCAAAGAATATTATCTAGATGACCTTGGATTTGCACTTAAATGTTTGTTATTAAATCAGTTTGCATGGGACTAGTATCCAGAGCCTCAGGATAAAGTAGATTCATGTGAGTTAATAAATGAAAAGCTCTCTGAAATTCTAGATGGCAGGTCATGCTAACTCAGGTAAGTGCAAGCTGGTGGCTGGGCGTTCCCTCAGGACACGTGTTTTGATGGAATGAGGACTCAGGGTGGAGAAACCAGCTTGGCAGTGGATGGTAAACCATTGCCCAGCACATGCTGCCTCCTGTTAAGCAGAAGGCTCTCATGCAAATTGCTTTCTGAATCGTTAGCTGTCAGCAACCCTCATCTCTCCTCCTGCAGCTGTTCTGATTTTGCCTGCAAACTTTTCATATTGGGCAGGCTCCCAAGCCAAACAAGTTGCCCCTCTGCAGGCTTTGTTCCTGGGGGCGAGAAGTGAACCTCACAGATAAGTCAAAGTAAGGATGCACCATGGACTAATACACACTGAAGGAACAGACTCCTGTAAGCTAAGGTGATGAATGCCTTTGAAAGTAATTTTCATGCGGCTTCCTATGAGAATGTCAGCCAGGCTCCAGAAGTTATATGCTGCAATTTTAAAATTATCTGCCTCTGTAGACTTCTAAAGCTTCTATCAGCTAAGAAGTATCTTTATTAAAAAAGAAAATATTTTTATACAACTTTAAAGACTACTTTCCATTTATTACAAAATATTGGCTATATTCCCCCTGTTGTATAATACATCCTGGAGCCTACTTTACACCAAATAGTTTGTACTTCCCACTTCCCAATTCCAACTCTTAAATTGCCTTTCCCCCCTCCCCCACTGGCAATTACTAGTTTGTTCTCTATATCTGTGAGTCTGCTTCTTTTATGTTATATTCACCAGTTTGTTTTATTTCTTAGATTCCACATATAAGCGATATCATACAGTATTTATCTTTCTCTGTCTGACTTGTTTCTCTTAGAATAATGCCCTCCAAGTCCATCCATGTTGCTGCAAATGGCAAAATTAATTTCATTCTTTTTTATGGCTGAGTAGTATTTATATATATATATGTATGCAAATACATAAATTTAAATTTATATATATATATATATATATATATATATATATATATATACACACACACACATATAAAATCTTCTTTATCCATCGATCTGTTGATGGACACTCAGGTTGTTTCCACGTCTTGGCAATCGTAAATAACGCCTCTATGATGCTGCGAACATTGGGGTGCATGTATCTTTTTGAATTATAGTTTTGTCTGGATATATGCCCAGGAGTGGGATTGCTGGATCATATGGTAATTCTATTTTTAGCTTTTGAGGGACCTCCGTACTGTTTGCCACAGTGGCTGTACCAATTTATTACATTCCCACCAGAGGAATGTGTGGGAAATCTCTGTACCTTGTGCTCAATTTTACTGTGAACCTAAAACTTAATTAATTCCCAGCAGCATTAGCAAATAAGACCATGCATTTTTTTAAAAATCTCTTTTTAAGGCAGAGTAAATATTTGCTGAATAAAATGAGAAACTCTATCTCGATTGGGTGGATTAAATCAGCAGAAACTAAGCTTCACCTGTGATTTTAGCAGCTGAACTGGTTGAGAAATTCAGAGCAGAACAGGCACAAGTCCTCTCTGAACAAGGTAAGGTACAAGAAAAGGAAGGATGGATGTTGTAGGCAAATCATAACACTCTATCATGGCTAAATATAATATCAGGAATTAAATAACTTGAAATCATATGAAAGTTTCCTTTATTCGTATGCCCCCTCCCGCATAAACTGGAAGGTGAGCACAAATGTAAATCAAGCAGGCAGAGGCTCCCACTATCTTATATATGAAATCAAAATTTTAAAGTGTTTTCTTCAGAATCCCTTTTGCCTGGGTGCAGAAGAAAAAGTAGCTGATCAGTGCACCCAAAGGTAAAATGAAAAATAGTAAAAGAAAGTTTTTCTACATTTTTGAATTTAAAATCTGAAATACATTTCTTTAACACTCTTCTTATTTATACCCATGTACCTTAAAAACCAAAATTAAAATTAAATTGTATTAGAGCAGAGGAGCAAAAATTTCCAGCCAATCCAAAGGTTAAGTGGTGCCTGATACACTGTTTGAATAAAGTTACGAATCCATATCCAGACTCAGCTAGAAAATTAAAGCGTGCTGTGATCACTCGGTACGAAGAGGGGTCATGGCAATTGATTTTATTTATACACACTTTCATACATAATAATTTATCAAATTTGTCCTATGCCACTTTCCATGCTTATTTAATCCTCATTTAATCTCTACCAAATGAATACTGTGAAACATGTTTAATCATTATTCCCATTTCCAAGATGTGGGAACTGAGGCAGGAAGTATGGTACATCAAAATTCAGAAATTTTGTCACTCCAAATATATCCAGGTCTAGCTCTTTAACCTGTATAATAGTCTTTTTCTCTTTTCCTTGCCGTGTGAACCTTTCATCTTCTCCCACTGTCAAATTCAAGTGCTAACTCTAACCTCTCTTGACCTCCGCTATCCACTGAAGGAGGCCTTCTGGCTTCCTAGAAAAGCTTCACCATTCTTAGCAGAGTACTTGAGATCTAGCAGGTGCTTTGTTAAGTGAATGAGTTAATAAACATATAAGAGAACATTAAAATTACCATTTAAGGGATGGAGAAAAAGGCTCTGAAAGATTAAGTAACTTCCTTCACGTAAGGGGTCAAGCTGGAATTCAGATTCTGAAGCCCAAGTGATCACCCTCAGAATAATCTAAGTTATCTTCATTGGGATAGAATATGCTCAGTCTATATCCCTCACTAGACTCTAAGGAACAAGAAGGCAGTACTAGGCACCTAATGCACTTCATTTTGGGTAAATTTTTCATTTATGCAAAAATACTTGTGTAAAGATAGACTAAAGCCTTAAGCTTTCCCTGCTGGATTCCCTGCTCAACTGTGAGTACTCCTGTGATGAAAACTCGCCTAACGCACTGAATGACCTTGACCAAGCAGCTTTCCTTTACAGCCTCCATTTTCTTTTCTGTAAAATACTGTTGACAGGACATGTTCTACCTGCCTCATAGAAATGCGTTTATAAAGCACTTTGGAAAGCATGAAGCTTTCTTTTTTTTTTTTTCAGTACGTGGGCCTCTCACTGCTGTGGCCTCTCCTGTTGCGGAGCACAGGCTCCGGATGCGCAGGCTCAGCAGCCATGGCTCACGGGCCCAGCTGCTCCACAGCACGTGGGATCTTCCCGGACCGGGGCACGATCCTGTGTCCCCTGCATCGGCAGGCGGACTCTCAACCACTGCACCACCAGGGAAGCCCAAGCATGAAGCTTTCTTCAAAAGCAAGCAAGTACTTTAAATGTCATTATTATAGGACTCCTTAAAAGGTGCCTTTTTATGGTGAAAAGAAACCTTAGCTTATCAATTGTGCAACTCAACCACAGAAAATTTAAGGTGGAACATGCATGACACGATAATAATTCCAAATAAATCCTTCTAATAGTTAAGTAAAGAGAAGTCAAAATTCTTCTCTGGACTATTTTGATTTCATACAAAGGGCATCCCTTTAGAAGTTATGGAAGTTCAGATACAGAGCCTCAAACTCTAGATTGCAATGCAACATTTGTTTCTGAACTTCTGCTGCCAGTCCTGCTAACAGTTCACTTGCAATGTAATATATTACTGCATTTCATTTCTAGGCAAGAACATTATTTACTCACAGGAGAAATACTTTCCTGAGGAAAGACTGTCTTTGGAAACTTTCAAGGACATTTGAGAAATGCTTCAGCCCAAGCCACAAAATTATGAGCATGCTTTTGTGCCTCTCTGTTCCCAGGGCACCATTTTTAAAAATCTTTCATTTAAGTTTATTGCAAGCATCCATCTTCCCTTTCCAGAAAAAATAGCAATTAACACAACTTCATTGATTTCCAGTTTTCCTAGGTGTCATTTCATAATGCATATATTGTATGCAGTTCACATCATCATTTTCATCGCTTTCAACATTTTCCATGTTGTCTCCCTACCTGAATTGTGACTTTTTGTATGGAAAGTTTTATTTATCACTTGCATCTTACTTTGAATAAATCTGAAATCAACATTCAGGATTATTTATTTTTATTTTCTTCAGTATGTTTCTAACTTAGCAAGCTATGGGTAAAAATGCCATGTAACAACAATATGTAATATTTACATAGAGTCCATGTAGTGAACATAGTCCTAAACTCTTACCAAATCCTCACCAGACCCTATAAAGTAGGTACTATTAACCTTGTCATTTGATAGATGAGAAAACTGATGCATAAACTGGTTAAGTAACCTGTCTGAGGTCAGATAGCTAGTGATTACTTTCCCCATCACCGCCATTGTTTAGTTAATGCGTCCTTCCCATCTCAGTTCAAATGGCACTGACACAAAAAAGCCTTTCTTTGACCTCCTGAAAATACTGGGTCTCGTTGCTTTTACAGCATCATATGTTTATTATTCATTTCACATATTTGTGTGATTATCTACTTATATTTGAACGTATTTTTCCTAAGGGTAACTCTAGTCCAGCTGTGCTTTCCAAATTATGAAATCCGGGACTACGTGGGCTATGTCTGTTTTGCTTATTACTGTAGTTTCAGTATTTGGTGCATGGTAAGTATTCACGAAATGTGATGGATGGATGAATACAGGACTTTGTAAGAACAAATAAATAAATGACTGGATCAATAAATTTGGTTGATCATAACATAAACAACAGTGCCATGTTAAAAGTTTTCTCTGGGTCTATACACAAACTCTTCTCAGACAGGGTTCCTGTTTGCTGCCTACACCACCAGTTGGAAGAGAAAAAAGCCTATCAAGGTCTGACTGTCATGTGTACAGGCTGAAGCTGATGCATTAGGCTGAGAGACAGGGTGATTTAGGAATAATTTTACTTCTGGCTGAACTATATATAGAACCAAGTCTTACGTAATAAAAAAAAAACCCCTACTTTTAATATGATTGTGTGAAGAATGAAATAGGAGCATCAAGCCCATTAATTGAGATATTTAATTATATTGTCCCATTTCCACATTCATTTCCATGAATTTGGATGCCATTAGGTCAAGCTAACCCAAGCATTTACACCACCATGATAAATAGTGAAATATCAATGGATACACAGAAAGAAAATTTCCCAAATTTAGCAGAGAACACATTAGCATGAACTTGTAAATTTGACATTCAAGTTCATTGGTGCACAGAGAACCAAGTGACTTTTGTTAAAGTAGGAAACTTTATGACTATGTGAGGACATGAACATTGAGAAAGTGCTCCCTATTTTAAAACCAGGACATTAGAAATATTTTAATGAATTTATTTTTTGCATATCTGCCATCTAGGTGACAGTAAAACTCAATATTTATACATCAGATTTTTAAAACATTGTGCATATATACTGTATACTGCTACAGAATATAAGTTGCCCCCAAATCTCCAAGATACAATATGGGATCAAACAAACAAACAGAATGACAAGAAAAACCAACTGTAATATTTTGACACCTCTTAATTATTAAATAATTATGTTTAGAGAAATAAAAGTTAAAAAATTGTGCTCTGAAGAGTATTTAAAATAGGAATGAACCTTCAAGATGGCAGAGGAGTAAGACATGGAGATCACCTTCCTCTCCACAAATACATCAGAAATACATCTACATGTGGAACAACTACAGAACACCTACTAAACACTGGCAGAAGACCTCAGACTTCCCAAAAGGCAAAAAACTCCCCACGTACTTGGGTAGGGCAAAAGAAAAAAGAAAAAACAGAGACAAAAGAATAGGGATGGGACCTGTACCTCTGGGAGGGAGCTGTGAAGGAGGAAAAGTTTCCACACACTATGAAGCCCCTTCACTGGTAGAGACAGGGAGCAGTGGGTGGGGGGAAGCTTTGGAGACACGGAGGAGAGCACGGCAACAGGGGTGCGAAGGGCAAAGCGGAGAGCATCCCGCACAGATCGGTGCTGACCAGCACTCACCAGCCTCAGAGGCTTCTCTGCTCACCTGCCAGGGCAGGTGGGGGCTGGGAGCTGAGGCTCGGGCTTCAGAGGTGAGATCCCAGGGAGAGGACTGGGGTTGGCTGCGTGAACACAGGCTGAAGGGGGCTAGTGTGCCACAGCTAGCTGGGAGGGAGTCCAGGAAAATGTCTGGATCTGCCTAAGAGGCAAGACACCACTGTTTCGGGGTGCACAAGAAGAGGGGATTAATAAAGCACTGCCGAAACGAGCTCCAGAGATGGGCGCGAGCCGCGGCTATCAGCGCGGACCCCAGAAACAGGCATAAGATGCTAAGGCTGCTGTTGCAGCCACCAAGAATCCTGTGTGAAGGCACAAGCCACTGTCCACACTTCCCCTCCCGGGAGCCTTTGCAGCCCGTCATTGCCAGGGTCCCGAATCCCAGGGACAACTTCCGCGGGAGGACGCACGGCGCGCCTCAGGCTGGTGCAACATCACGCTGGCCTCTGCTGCAGCAGGCTTGCCCCGCACTCCGTACCCCACCCTCCCCCCGACCTGAGTGAGCCAGAGCCCCCGAAGCAGCTGCTCCTTTAACTCTGTACTGTCTAGGTGAAGAAAAGACGCCCTCCGGTGACCTACACGCAGAGGCGGGGCCAAATCCAAAGCTGAGCCCCAGGAGCTGTGCAAACAAAGAAGAAAAAGGGAAATCTATCCCAGCAGTGGAATACCTGAATAGACAATGAATCATCCCAAAATTGAGGCGGTGGACTTTCTGTGATTTTGTCTGTATAGCTTTGCTTATACCATTTGTCCTATGGTTCTGTCTGTACATCTTTTGTTTCTTTGCTTTTTAGTATAGTTTATAGGGCTTGTTATCATTGGTGGATTTCTTTTTTGGTTTGGTTGCTCTCTTTCTTTCTTTCTTTTTTTAAATTACTTTTTAATTTTTAAAAAATTTTAATATTTTTTTATCTTTTATTTTAATAACTTTATTTTATTTTTTACTTTCTTTCTTTTTTTCTCCCTTTTGTTCTGAGCCGTGTGGCTGACAGGGTCTTGGTGCTCTGAAGGGTGTCAGGCCTGTGCCTCTGAGGCAGGAGAGCCAAGTTCAGGACATTGGTCCACGAGAGACCCCCCCCAGCACCACGTAATATCAAAAGGCGAAAGCTCTCCCAGAGATCTCCATCTAAATGCTAACACCCAGCTCCACTCAACGACCAGCAAGCTACAGTGCTGGAAACCCTATGCCAAACAACTAGCAAGAGAGGAACATAACCCCACCCATTAGCACACAGGCTGCCTAAAATCATAATAAGGTCACAGACACCCTAAAACACACCACAGGATGCGGTCCTGCCCACCTGAAAGACAAGATACAGCCTCATCCACCAGAACACAGGCACCACTCCCATCCACCAGGAAGCCTACACAACCCACTGAACCTACCTTAGCCACTGGGGGCAGACACCAAAAACAGCAGGAACTACGAACCTGCAGCCTGCAAAAAGGAGACCCCAAACACAGTAAGTTAAGCAAAATGAGAAGACAGAGAAAGACACAGCAGATGAAGGAACACGGAAAAAACCCACCAGACCAAACAAATGAGGAGGAAATAGGCAGTCCACCTGAAAAAGAACTCAGAGTAATCATAGTAAAGATGAGCCAAAAGCTTGGAAATAGAATGGAGAAAATACAATAAACGTTTAACAAGGACCTAGAAGAACTAAAGAGCAAACAAACAATGATGAAGAACACAATAAATGAAATTTAAAATTCTCTGTAAGGAATCAATAGCAGAATAACTGAGGCAGAAGAACAGAAAAGTGACCTGGAAGATAAAATAGTAGAAATAACTACTGCAGAGCAGAATAAAGAAAAAAGAATAAAAAGAATTGAGGACAGTCTCAGAGACCTCTGGGACAACATTAAACACACCAACATTCGAATTATAGGGGTCGCAGAAGAAGAAGAGAAAAAGAAAGGAACTGAGAAAATATTTGAGGAGAATACAGTTGGAAACTTCCCTTATATGGGAAAGGAAATAGGCAATCAAGTCCAGGAAGCGCAGACAGTGCCATACAGGAAATATCCAAGGAGAAACATGCCAAGACACATATTAATCAAACTATCAAAAATTAAATACAAAGAAAAAATATTAAAAGCAGCAAGGGAAAACAACAAATAACATACAAGGGAATCCCCATAAGGTTAACAACTGACCTTTCAGCAGAAACTCTGCAAGCCAGAAGGGAGTGGCAAGACATATTCAAAGTGATGAAAGGGAAAAACCTACAAGCAAGATAATTCTACACAGCAAAGATCTCATTCAGATTCGACGGAGAAATTAAAACCTTTACAGACAAGCCAAGGCTAAGAGAATTCAGCACCACAAAACCAGCTTTATTACAAATGCTAAAGGAAATTCTCTAGATAGGAAACACAAGAGAAGGAAAAAACCTCCAATAGCAAACCCAAAAGAATTAAGAAAATGGGAATAGGAACATACATATCAATAACTACCTTAAATGTAAATGAATTAAATGCTCCAACCAAAGGACATAGACTGGCTGAATGGACACAAAAACAAGACCCCTATATATACTGTCTACAAAGGAACCACTTCAGACACATACTAGGGACACATACAGACTGAAAGTGAGGGATGGAAAAAGATATTCCATGCAAATGGATATCAAAAGAAAGCAGGAATAGCAATTCTCATATCAGACAAAATAGACTTTAAAGACTATTACAAGAGACAAAGAAGGACACTACATAATGATCAAGGGATCAATCCAAGAAGAAGATATAACAATTGTAAATATTTATGCACCTAAAATAGGAGCACCTCAATACATAAGGCAAATGCTAACAGCCATAGAAGGGGAAATCAACAGTAACACAATCATAGGAGGGGACTTTAAACACCCCACTTTCACCAAAGGACAGATCATCCAAAATGAAAATAAATAAGGAAACACAAGCTTTAAATGACACATTAAACAAGATGGACTTAATTGATATTTATAGAACATTCCATCATAAAGAACAGAATACACTTTCTTCTCAAGTGCTCATGGAACATTCTCCAGGATAGATCATATATTGACTTGTCACAAGTCAAGCCCTGGGAAATGTAAGAAAATTAAAATCGTACCAAGTACCTATTCTGACCATAATGCTACAAGACTAGATATCAATTACAGGGAAAAAAACTGTAAAAAATACAAAAACATGGAGGATAAACAATATGTTACTAAATTACCAAGAGATCACTGAAGAAATCAAAAAATACCTAGAAACGAATGACAATGAAAACACGATGACGCAAAACCTACGGGATGCTGCAAAAGCAGTTGTAAGAGGGCAGTTTATAGCAATAGAAGCCTACCTCAAGAAGGAAGAAACAACTCAAATAAACAATCTAACCTTACACTTAAAGCAAATAGGGAAAGAAGAACAAAAAAACCCCCAAAGTTAGCAGAAGGAAAGAAATCATAAAAATCAGATCAGAAATAAATGAAAAACAAATGATGGAAACGAGAGCAAAAATCAATAAAACTAAAAGATGGTTCTTTGAGAAGATAAACAAAATTGATAAACCATTAGCCAGACTCATTCAGAAAAAAAGGAAGAAGACTCAAATCAATAGAATTAGAAATGAAAAAGGAGAAGTAACAACAGACACTGCAGAAATACAATGGATCATGAGAGATCACTACAAGCAACTCTATGCCAATAAAATGGACAACCTGGAAGAAACACACAAATTCTTAGAAATGGACAACCTTCTGAGACTGAACTAGGAAGAAATAGAAAATATAAAGACACCAATCAGAAGCACTGAAATAGAGACCATGATTAAAAATCTTCCAACAAACAAAAGCCCAGGACCAGATGGTTTCACAGGCGAGTTCTAGCAAACATTTAGAGAAGAGCTAACACCTATCCTTCTCAAACTCTTCCAAAATATAGCAGAGGGAGAAACATTCCCAAACTCATTCTACGAGGCCACCATCTCCCTGATACCAAAACCAGACAAAGATGTCACAAAGAAAGAAAACTACAGGCCAATATCACTGATGAACATAGATGCAAAAATCCTCAACAAAATACTAGCAAACAGAATCCAACAGCACATTAAAAGGATCCTACACCATGATCAAGTGGGGTTTATCCCAGGAATGAAAGCATTCTTCAATATATGCAAATCAATCAATGTGATAAACCATATTAACACACAGAAGGAGAAAAACCATATGATCATCTCAATAGATGCAGGAAAAGCTTTCCACAAAATTCAACACCCATTTACGATATAAACCCTCCAGAAAGTAGGCATAGAGGGAACTTGCCTCAACATAATAAAGGCCATATATGACAAACCCACAGCCAACACCATTTTCAATGGTGAAAAACTGAAACCATTTCCTCTAAGATGAGGAACAAGACACGGTTGTTCACTCTCACCACTATTATTCAACATAGTTTTGGAAGTTCTAGCCACAGAAACCAGAGAAGAAAAAGAAATAAAAGGAATCCGAATTGGAAAAGAAGAAGTAAAGCTGTCACTGATTGCAGATGACATGATACTATATAGAGAGAATCCTAAAGATGCTACCAGAACACTACTAGAGCTAATCAATGAATTTGGTTATATAGCAGGATACAAAATAAATGAACAGAAATCTTGCATTCCTATACACTAATAATGAAAAATCTGAAACACAAATTAAGGAAACACTCCCATTTACCACTGCAACAAAAAGAATAAAATACCTAGGAATAAACCTACCTAAGGAGACAAAAGACCTTTATGCAGAAAACGGTAAGACACTGAGGAAAGAAATTAAACATGATACAAACAGATGGAGAGATATACCATGTTCTTGGATTGGAAGAATCAACATTGTGAAAATGACTCTACTACCCAAGGCAATCTACAGATTCAATGCAATACCTATCCAACTACCAATGGCATTTTCCACAGAATTAGAACAAAAAATTTCACAATTTGTATGGAAACACAAAAGACCCTGAATACCAAAAGCAATCTTGAGAAAGAAAAACAGAGCTAGAGGAATTACGCTCCCAGGCCTCAGACTATATTACAAAGGTACAGTAACCAAGACAGTATGGTACTGGCACAAAGACAGAAATATACATCAATGGATCAGGATAGAAAGCCCAGAGAGAAACCCACGCACATATGGTCACCTTATTTTTCATAAAGGAGGCAAGAATATACAATGGAGAAAAGACAGCCTCTTCAATAATGGTGCTGGGAAAACTGGACAGCTACATTTAAAAGAATGAAATTAGAACACTCCCTAACACCATACACAAAAATAAACTCAAAATGGAGTAAAGACCTAAATGTAAGACCAGACGCTATAAAACTCTTAGAGGAAAACATAGGCAGAATATTCTATGACATAAATCACAGCAAGATCCTTTTTGACCCACCTCCTAGAGAAATGGAAATAAAAACAAAAATAAACAAATGGGACCTAATGAAACTTAACAGCTTTCGCACAGCAAAGGAAACCATAAACAAGATGAAAAGACAATCCTGAGAATGGGAGAAAATATTTGCAAATGAAGAAACTGACAAAGGATTAATCTCAAAATATACAAGCAGCTCATGCAGCTCAACATCAAAAAAACAAACAAGCCAATCCCAAAATGGGCAGAAGCCCTAAACAGACATTTCTCCAAAGAAAATATACAGATTGACAATAAACCCATGAAAGGATGTTCAACATCACTAATCATTAGAGAAATGCAAATCAAAAGTGCAATGAGGTATCACCTCACACCGGTCAGAATGGCCATCATCAAAAAAATCTACAAACAATAAATGCTGGAGAGGGTGTGGAGAAAAGGGAACACTCTTGTACTGTTGGTGGGAATGTAAATTGATACAGTCACTATGGAGAACGGTATGTCGGGTCCTTAAAAAACTAAAAATAGGACTACCATACGACCCAGCAATCCCACTGCTGGGCATATACCCTGAAAAATCATCATTCAAAAAGAGACATGTACCAGAATGTTCTTTGAAGCTCTATTTACAATAGCCAGGACATGGAAGCATCCTAAGTGTCCAGCGACAGATGAATGGATAATGAAGATGTGGCACATATATACAATGGAATATTACTCAGCTGTAAAAAGAAACGAAATTGAGTTATTCATAGTGACGTGGATGGACCTAGAGTCTGTCGTACAAAGTGAAGTAAGTCAGAAAGAGAAAAACAAATCCCATATGCTAACACATATATATGGAATCTGAAAAAGAAAGAAAGAAAGAAAGAAAAAATGGTTCTGAAGAACCTAGGGGCAGGACAGGAATAAATACGCAGACATAGAGAATGGACTTGAGGACATAGGAAGGGGGAAGGGTAAGCTGGGACAAAGAGAGAGTGGCATGGACATATATACACTACCAAATGTAAAATAGACAGCTAGTGGGAAGTAGCCACATAGCACAGGGAGATCAGCTCAGTGCTTTGTGACCACCTAGAGGGGTGGGATAGGGAGGGTGGGAGGGAGATGCAAGAGGGAGGAGATGTGGGGATATATGTATATGTATAGCTGATTCACTTTGTTATAAAGTAGAAACTAACACACCATTGTAAAGCAATTATACTCCAATAAAGATATTTTAAAATAATAATAAATAAATAAATAAAATGTGAATGACTGTTTTATATGTGGTTCATCACAAAATCATAAAAGTGCAATTCTCCATTGTATATGTTTAAGAATATATTCATGATGCTGACTAAGGTCCTCATATGACTGTGGCTTTGGTCTTGAAACATGTAGAAATTTTTTCTTGAATTTCTATCAAACACAACTACCCAGCTGCCATTAACAAGTGATGTGCAAAGTCAGAGAGGGTCAACGCTTGTAGGATTTGGGAAAATTTTCTTCATTCTGTGAAGTGTTGAAGTCATTTATTGAACACCCACTAAGTGTAAAACAGGGCAGGATACTAAAATACTGAAAAAATGGACAACATATACTTTAAGTCTTCAAAGAGGTGATACTGACATTAAAATACGTGAAAATAACCAACAAAATGAAGAGTGCTATACTATCATTTTAGATAACAAACATGTGAGTTAAAATACATTTCTATGTGATCAAATATAAGCTGTTATTATTAAGGATTGACAACTATATTTGTATTGAGGAGAACTGTATTGAAGCAGCCTATGAACTTATTAATGGTTTATTGATTGATTGACTTATAGATCTTGGAAAGCAAAAATTTTCTTAAGGTCAAGTTGTAAAGGTAGGAAAGTAAAGACCATGTAGGATTTAAGATTGTGAAGAAGTTGAAAGACTTCCCAGGCAGATGAAATAGGGATATATTGGAATATAAGGAAAAGAACTTGTACTCCAGATGAGTGAATGCAGTTGGGTGAATGGATATTTGCTGTATGAAAGAAGTGGGGAGAACTACTGGAACTGGATTTTGGTGGATTAGAGTATGAGTATCTTGAATGCCAAGCTAGGGGATTGAGATTCCATCTGGCAGGCTGTTTTTGAAGGATGGCATGCTCAGGAAGCCAGGGCTGAGTAGTTCATTGCTAGTCATAGTCAGGGACTCAATCATTCAGCCTGGTTGTCTAATTTTTCTACTGCAGGAAATTCATCTGAAGAAAGGTTGGGTGGAAGACTGTGACGGGCTGAAGACCACTTATCCTTACCCTTACTACTAAAATCACTAAAATGCTAAACCTTTAATGGAACAGCCTTCTGGCTTGACTAGGAACACTACTTCACAAAGAAAGGATGAAACCAAAAGGTTTATCCAACGCAGACCTAGAAGTGGGGAGAATGGTGGGAAGGCTGCAAATAGTCAATCATTTAATACTGAATGGAGAATTAAGGACTCTAGAACTAACCTTTGGAGAAAAGTAAGAACAGAAAAGATAAGATTTGGAACACTCATTATTATTCCTGTTTTCATATAACAGGGTTTCTTGTCATCCAACTATTTGTTATCTACATCCTAATGTTAAGGTGTCTATAGATTCCAGCCCTTCTAAATCAGCAAACTGCTCATCCTCTTTCAGAAAATTACTCACTGATGGATTCATAACATAAACATAATACCGTATAATAGAAATAAAATTCAAATCAACTTTAAAGTGAAATTCTGAATTTTAAAGATATAATATCATGAAGCCATTGTAAATAATACCAGAGATCTGCTGGGTTAAACATACAAAGCCATTGATAAATGAGGATGTGCAGTTAACAATTTAAAGAAGAGATACAATAGAAGTAAAAGAAAAAACAATTGAGTATCAAATAATTAAGAGAAGGCCTTGGAAAACTGTTGAATTTTTACCAGAATTAGCCTGTTTGAGCTGCTAACATTGAACATGCAGTGAAGGACAGTTTACTGTCCCATAAACCAGTTTTGCTGAAATAATCACTCGAAACAGAATGTAATTCTTTTTTTTTAATTGTAGCACTTGTGCTTAATTAAAATTTAACCTAAATTTTACTGGCTATAAGAGAAAATATACTGGATTCGTTTATATAATAACATATTTTGACATAAATTTCAAATGAAAATTATTTTCAAATGTATTTTCAATTACTCTTCAGTCACTATTTACAGATGATTTGAAGTATATGGATTTTTTTTTTCATGTACAAATCATCCTTGAAAAATAAGGATTCTTTTACTTGAGTAGGACTTATCTTAATCCAGAGATCAGATCTAGGTCCAATAGACAAAATTTTAAAACTTAAAATTTTCTAAGAGTAAAAGGCACTTAAAAAGTTAAAACCTCCTAACAGACCAGCATTCCGACTATAGAATCAGCTGATTTATGGGTAATGAGCATTTTGTTATCAAAATACTCATCCACAGCTGAGTGAGCCTATAGCATGGATACATGGTAGATTTCTGTACCAGAAATTGGATGAGCTTGTGTGTGAATCTCCTTCCAAATGCTAAGATTTCAAGGGCTTAACTGAGACCAGAACAGCATTTTCCAAAGTTGCTAGAAACAAAGAGTCCTTTAAAATGTTCCACTGACAAAGGGTTGTAGAGCCAAATAAAGTTTAAAAACACTTCAGACCAAACTCTACTTAACAGTGAATTTCACAGAGCACATTATAGCTCATTCCACATCTCAAAAGTCCTCCAGTCACGAAATATGTTTAAATTTCCTGAACCCAGAATTTCTCAAGTTTATTTTACTACAAAATCCTTTTTCTTACTTTTTTTCTTTTTTGTTGACTTCACATTCACTAATGTCCCATGGGAGCATAGGTGAGATTCAAAATATTTAACAAACTTCAAGTGAAGGCACTAAACAATCAGAAGGCTGTCTGACTAATTAGAATGACCGTAAAACTAGTGTTCTTTGGATCACTATTTAGAGGAAAAATCTGGTTTAAAACTGAGATCTTAATTGATAATCTAATGGCATCAATCTGCAAAGTTGCCTTAATTAGTAGGGGTTTTTTTTCTTTTTTTTGGTTACAGTTGCTGGACTTAAAATGTAGCTGATATAATGTAAATCATTTCAAAAAGGTCAAATGTATGATATCACATGTTCTCTAGCATCAAATCCATTTCACTAAGTCTAAAATAATCTCTTTCAAGAGACGCAGTATTTTTTTAACCCTGGAAGGTTTGGTTCTAACCTTAAAATAACTTAAAGACACTTTTCAAAACTAAACTAAAAATTGAAAAAATAAATAATAAGTAGAAAAGGGCAAGAGCTAAAGTAAGAGACATTTTCACTGGCCATTAAAAAAATTCTCTTCTTAAATCTGATTTTTAAAAATTAATAGAAAAGACTGGCAATTAACTTATTTTCCCTGGTGACTACTGCCTGTTTGGGGTGATACAAACATTTACCTAGATAACTGTGCTTTAGGAGTAATAAGAATTATATGTTTGGTCTCTGTCCCAGTTTCTGCCAGAGTTTTTAAAACCCTTGGAATTTCCTAAGTGATGAGATGATAATGATGTCTTTTGTTATGTTAACAAGGTGATCTTTGGAAAGCACCTAAGGATGGGAGCAGGCAGCCTGTGGAGCCAACCTTGTGATTAGAGGTTGGAACTTTCAGTCCCACCCCCTTGACCTCAGGGCAGGGAAGAGCCACTCAAGATTGAGCTCAATAGCCTATGGCCAATGAGTTATTCAGTCACGCCTGTGTACTGAAGCCTCCATAAACCCCCAAGGACAGGGTTCAGGGAGCTTCCCAGTTGGTGAGCACATGGAGATTTGGGGAGAGTGGGCTCCATGCTTTCTCTCCATACCTCGTCCTATACATGTTTTCTATCTGGCTGTTGCTGAGTTTTATCATTTTATAATACACCGGTTAATCTAGTTAATAGAATATTTCTGTGAGTTCTATGAGTCACTTGGGCAAATTAATTAAAGCTAAGAAGGGGGTCATTGGAACCTCTGACCTGTGGTACAAGGGTCAGAAGCACAGGTGACAACATATACTTGGTGACTGGCACCTGAAGTGTGTGTGTGCATTCCTGCTGGACTGAGCCCTTAACATGTGAGATCTGATGCTATCTACAGGTAATAGTGCCAGAATTGAGTTGAATTATAGGACACCCAGCCGTTTGAGCACTGCTACGCGCTCTCTCATTGGAAATGGGGTGCTCAGGACCACTTAATGCTTTCCAGGCTCTGGCTTCTGTGAATTCATGACAACAGTAACCTCTGAAATATACACATGTACCTTTGCCACAAAAAACTTCTGATAGACACATAAGAAATTAATAAAACTTGCTAAGAAAGGGGGTAAGGGACCTAACGTTGGTTGGATGAGGGGCAAAAATATTCCAGAAGGAATTACTACTACTATTTATCTTTTGATAGTATGTGATTTTTAAATATGTGATCTCATTAGATTTTCCAAATACAAATAAACAAGATAATTATCATTTTTTTTAAAAAAAGGCTGAAGAAAATGTAGTTTTATATACTTCAGAAAAAAGAAAATTGAGGGAGGATTTGATTATAGCGTTCAGTAGGCCAAGAAATGTGAATAAAGAAAGAATTACTATAAAGGGGCCAGAAAAATGATTTAGGAGACAAGACTTTAGGAGACACTTTCTGATAAGTAGAGCAGTAACTCTTGCCCATTTCCTTTGTTTTTGGCCACGAGTGGTTAAAGGCTCCTGTGACAGGGCTACAAGGGGACTAGTGTCCACATCAAGTGGATAGCTTAGATCCTGATACCAACTACTGGAAATTATCCAGGGCCCAGGAAGGAAGTACTGGTAAGCTGCAGTTGCCAGCACGGTGCTTGGTAGATGTAAATATTTGTGGATCTGCTAAATTAACGGTAAGACTATAATTCATAATATCTTGCACACAAACTAGATTGATAAGTTTTCAGTGGATGACTTTATTACCATTCAGAACTCAGTTAGACGGAACAGTACTCCTCAATGATTGAGAAATCAATCTTCCTCAATCTTCATGTATCACCATCTGCAAACATTGCTCTCTGTCACAGATTACGTGCCTTCAGCTATGGATGAGACAGTGAGATGCATTTCATTCTCCTCTTCCTGGACACACAGAACAATGACCTTTTCTAACCTCCCTTAGAGCCAGGCAGAAGTTAAGTTTTTGCATTCTTGTTGAAAGGGTATGGGTCTACCACTTTCAGGCCTGGCCAGGAGATATTATGCATGATTGCCCATGTTCCCTTCTGCTGTAGTTTAGGTAGTCATGCATTTAAGACAACACCTCAAGGTGAAGGGGGCATGGGTTCCTGATTCACTACTTGAAAATAATCTGCTAAGAATGAACCACCTAATTCACCCTGGTCTCTGACAAGAGAAATAAACATTTATTAAGTTAAGACACTTGGCTTTCAGAAGTGTTTGTTAGACTACCTAGCATCAATTACCTTGAGTAATTCATTGCTAAACTGGTACACAGGTAATAACCACGGACTAGTGATGAGTCTACTTAATTCCAATCCTCTCCATTTCTCATTGCTGATTTACTCTATACTCACCAGAAATTATTTTTCATAGGACTTCCTGATGACCATGTCAGTCTAGAATTATCCATAGTACCTCTATGTCTTATCTCTTCCTCCAATTCAACTTCCCAGTAGGGGACCTGGCATTACCCCTCTGTGTAGATACAACCATGGAGGATCAGGTCCTAACGAGATCGTATCTAGAAGGGCCCTGTTTGCTATACCTTGGATTCATATGTTGGTTTAAAATAAAAAGTGACATGATTTTTGAAGGTTGAAGCTGAGTGGCTGAACCAAATTTCTATAATCAAGGTAACATATATTTTCCCCCTGAGTCTGTACTAGGTCATTTCTTAAAAATTATTTTTTCTATCCTATGAATCTATATGTTTACATAAGCATTAGCTATTATTCCCAACGTCTATGTTTTGGACGGAAAATAGGATTCTTCTCGTGTCCCAACTCAAATCAAACAGTAAAGCATTGTTTACATTATACAAGGTTTACATTGCACAGGACTGTTTATATTCTACAAGGATCCTGAGGTCACGTCTAGACCCAATGGGAAAAAATGTCATAATAGATTAGTAAGGACTGTAATGAAGATGGAAGGGAAAAGTGGTGGCATATGTGCTAGGCATTTATTTCCCCAACTGAGGTCATTTCCTTGTCATGTATCACAACGCTACTGTAGTTGCTCATGTGCTGCAATCCACTGCCCACCCATCCACCCATCTAACATTTTTGAGGACTTAATCTGTGCCAAGGACTCTACTCTCTGCCTGAAATGCAAGTGAAAAATACAACCCAGGTCTTTCCTGAAAGAGCACATAAAGGAAGACTGATCTCTGAATAGTAAGTGACACAAGATAATGGCTGAATGGGTGGTTTCTTTTATCGTGCACTTGCAGGATAGAAAGCAGAGAGAAAAATAGCTCCAAAGAGTTGGACAGTTATATTATCATTGATTTTCGAGTGACCACCAATTAAAGGGCATGCTTCGCAGCTAGAAATGAGGATCTCATTAGATGACTACAAGAGCCAGACACTTTCAAAACTTTCCCCTAAACTCGCAGTTCCATTTTCATTTCATGAAGAGACAGCTTGGGAAGTCGGAGGTCACGCTCTTGTATGTCCACAACAGGGATGATTTAAGGCCCCGGTAAGCTCCTGCTGAGCTGCCACCTAAGGTCATACGACTGTGAATCATGGCGGGATATAATGACTTGGGCAACATTCTTTCCTGCAAATACGTACAAGATGGATGGTGAATAGTATTGAAGTATAATATATGGTGCCGATCATGAATTTAAATTCCCTCAGAAATGGAGGAGAAACAATTAGCAAAGGGCATTCTTGACTGCGTTGAGCAGCAATGCCTCTCTGACTCCTGAGACACTCATTTTCAGCAGTCAGGCCACAAGATGTGTCTTCAATTTCTGCAAAATCTAGTTCTAGCTAGATTTTGGGAACTAATGGGAATATGATCTTAATGGATGTCTCATGTTTCTCATGCAGTGTGGCTGTGGAAGTTTATGGGATGGAGTCAACAAAAAAGACAGGTCCTTTTTTACAGCATTCTTTATATCTGTTCAATCTTGTCACTACCATAGTGTCCTACTAAAAGGACGTTTCAGGGATTGTGTGAGGCCTGGTACAGTGTGTTTTTATAGTCAGAGTGGGTTAGCGGATGGAGAATCACATGAGAGAAAACAAGAGGATGAGGTGCTATTCCTGGCTCCGGCTTCACCTCAGAGAATGACCTTGGCAGAAGCACTTAACCTCACTTTGAATCTTTGAACCTCAGTTTTCTCATCTGTGAAATGAGGAAAGAACATCTGCCCCTTTGCTCCTTCTCAGGATTCTTGGAGGATTAAACAGATCAGGGCTATAACCTGAACTACGGCGAACCCATGAGGAAAAAAATTAGACATCACTTAACTATATAATATTCTTTTTAATCATTACTAATTTCCAAAGGTGAAGAAAACCTTGTTAAAAAAAATATGTAAGCTGATTATTTTTCTGGAAACAAAATAAAGGCTCAACTAGCAACCCTGCATTAAAAAAGAGAACCTGAAATGCACATTCCAAATCTACTTCGAGACAGAAAGACCCCCAAATTCCTTCCAGTTTCCTAAGATTTTTCCACTATAATTTTTTTCGTTATTGTCTTCTTCATAAAACGTTAGTTATATTTTGGGGGTTTGCTATTGCACAGTTTAGTGTATATAAGGAAATCGTCTTTCCAATTCACTAATAAAAAAGGGAGTACAGGAGAGAAGAAGGAAGAGAGGGAAGGAGGAAGGAATAAACAGAGCACAAACCCACGTGGCTAAAAGAAACTGACCTGAGAAGACAAAACAATTCATAATTTAAAATACTATATAATACAAATGAAGTTAAAGATGTGTTTGCCCAGAAGAGGACTGACTTGAAGTAAACTGATATGATTTTCTGGATAACACCCTGTATTTCCCTGCTTTAGTGAAACAGTCAGTCATAGAAGAGCTCTATCTACAGGGAAATTATGAAAGAAATAATCTTCATTTCTCCATGATTCTTTAAAACCAAATTGGACTTTATTCCTTCTTATTTCTCTCTCAAACTCCACTCCTCGACATAGAAAATAGCATTCTGGAATGACTTAGAATTAGAGATCAGTCAATATTTCGTGATTTTAAGGTTCTTCATTAGGAACAATGAGAATTTGGGCCCAATAATCCTAATCCTAGCTTTTTCTTTAGTTCTATAGTTCTATTAGGCCATGTTGTTAGAGCACTGTTTACACTTATTGCCAATAGTCTCTGGATTGGAGGTCAAACTGTTACTTACCTTCTTCAGCATACCCTTCAATGATTAAATGCCCCCAAGGACTTTGAAGAATCATTTTCATCTTGTAAATATTTTTTAATTGACATCTTAACTTTATAGTTGCTTCCCCTGTGAGGGAAAGAGACTAGGGTGATGGAGGCTTTTTGCTTCTTACTTTGTATTTTTTCAAGTACTTATTACTTTTTAAATTAAAATCAAGGAACCAGCACAAGAATGCTAGTAAGGTATAAGTGAGATGTAATGCTTGGTGTGCGTAAGGGTTCAATAGTCCACTGTGAGAGTGCAGCCTGTTGAACAACCTCAGTGATAAGTGGGAACCACTTGTCCAAGACTATTTTATTTAAGATGCAATACTCATTTCTATCCCCTTCAATACATTTTAAGTACCCCAAGCTAGAATAATGGGGCTAGAGGTGCAAGAAGAATATTATACAAAACAGGGGCAATATAAAAAAACATTACAATCAAATTTTCCTTATTAAAAATATAAGTCAAAAACCTAAATTCACTATTATTCCACAGAGTTTTAAGGTATATTAAAAACACTGTGATAGGATGTTTCAAAAATTATGGTACAATCCCCTTCTGACACCCTCATTCCTGAGTCACCACTTCAGCAGGACTGGGCTTTGGCATACTCAACCCACATGATGAGACAATAGCAAAAGAGCTTGATGGCTCAGTTGCCGAGGACTAGCCCACTAGGTTCTGAAGACAAGTGGACCAGGTGCTCCCACTGTCCATGCCAACCACCAAACCTGTGAGTGAGGCTGTCTCAGACCAGCTCTCACTCAGCTGATCCATCAGTTGACTAAAACTGCATGAAGGAGCCCAGATAAAACCAAAAGTAAAACACTACCCAGATGAATCCAGTCCCAAATTGCCAAGTAATTGCTATTTTAAGCCACTAAGTTTTTTGTTGTTGTTTTGTTTTTTATATCTTTATGGGAGTATAATTTCTTTACAATGGTTTGTTAGTTTCTGCTTTATAATAAAGTGAATCAGTTATACATATACATATGTTCCCATATCTCTTCCCTCTTGTGTCTCCCTCCCTCCCACCCTCCCTATCCCACCCCTCTAGGTGGTCACAAAGCACCAAGCTGATCTCCCTAAGCCACTAAGTTTTGAGGTGGTTTGTAATATAGCAAAAGCTAATCTATGCTATAATACGATTTGGTCAAGTGGGTTTATCCTTGAGAATGCAAGGTTGGTTCAGTATCAGCCAGTCAAATCACGTGATTCACTATATTAGTTAAATAAAAGGAGAAAATCATATCATCATTCTTTTTAGATAGAAGAGATAAAAAGCATCCCATGAGGTTCAAAATCTATTGGGTAGGGTAAATTTTATAAAACTAGATCCAAATAATAACTATCTTTCCTTGATAAAGGCTATATACCAAAAATACATGGCACATGTATACACTAACAAAAATTATTATACTACTAATTTTTTTAAAAAATTAGCATTTCCTTTAAGGAGAGAATTGAGATAAAGATTTCTAACATTACTGGTCTATTGGAACCGACTTTTTTGGAGCTGTGTATTGAGAGAAATAGAAAGAGAGAGGTTTAGAAGAATACAGATAAAAATGTCATATTTATAGATTGTTTTGATTATGTATTTCATTGGAAACACAGGAAAATCAATAAGCTATTAAATCTAAGAAAAGAGCTCAACATAGGGGCTGGAAAAAAATTAATACACCAAAATCAATTGTGTTCCTCCATAGCATCAATATCTAGATACAATACAAGATGAATTTACCACAGTAACAAAACCTATAGGGAGTATGGGGTTTCACCTAATAAATTATGCAGAAAATCTTCATAATGAAAACTTTATTAGAGGACACATGAGTAAAAGAAATATATATCACAGGTATGGATGAGATGACTTACTATAATAATATAAATGTCCTTATATTAATCTATAAAATTAAATGCAACTGTAATAAAAAGGCCAAGCTCTTTTTTTTTGAGGCAGCATAAAAAAGTGATTCTAAAATGTATCTGGGGGACTTCCCTGGTAGTGCAGTGGTTGAGAATCCGCCTGCCAATGGAGGGAACATGGGTTCAATCCCTGGTCCAGGAAGATCCCACATGCCACGGAGCAACTAAGCTGGTGCACCATGACTGCTGAGCCTGCACTCTAGAGCCCACGAGCCACAACTACTGAAGCCCACGAGCCTGGAGCCTGTGCTCCGCAACAAGGGAAGCCACTGCAATGAGAAGACTGTGCACCACAACAAAGAGTAGCCTCCTGCCCCACCCCTCGCTGCAACTAGACAAAGCTCACACACAGCAATGAAGACCCAACGCAGCCAAAAAAAAAAAAAAAAAAGAAAAAAAAAAAAGAGCAGATTGCTCTATCTCCTATAAAAACATTAAAATAAAATAAAATGTATCTGGAAGAATAAAGTTCTCCATACAGCTAAGGTAGTTTTGAAAAATAAGCTCAAAGTGGAGAATGTGCCCTATACATTAAGATATATTGGGAAGTCATGATAGATAAGAACTGTGTGATGCCCTTGGAAGAAACGGCAAACAAGAAAACAAATCAAACAGGTGGCCTAGAAATAGAGCTATATACAGATAGGAAGTTGGCACATGAAAGAGATGGAATCATAGTCCAATGGAGGAAGTTGAATTACAGCTTTTGGGGAAACAGTCTCATTTTCAAAAGAGATATGAGACTGGATCTTAACCTAGTGATATCACTTATGTTGTACCCAGTCCTATATAGCTCACCTAATCTTCACAAAAAAATCCACAAGGCATAAACTATTATCCTCATTTTACAGGTGGAAAAACTGAGGTATGAGAGATAAAATGACTAGCCTAAGAAGTACATGGTGGAGCTGGAACTTAAACCCCACAGAAATCATTCTATTAACCATTATGTTATATAATTCCACCTAATGTGCAAAACTAAAATACAATAGCTTTAATATCTAAATGTGAAAAATAAAATCTAGAGAGAATAAAAGAAATTGCAAGGTAATATATTTGTGATTTCAGGGTAAGAGATGAACTAGATCTTTGAAAAATAAAGAAGCATACATTGTATGAAGCAAAAGTGATGAATTTAACTATATTAAAATTATAAATTTATTAATATAAAAATCTGATTTAAAAAAATGGGCAGAAGAGCTGAATAGACATTCTTCCAAAGAAAACATACAGATGGCCAACAGGCACATGAAAAGATGCTCAACATCACTAGCCATCAGGGAAATGCAAATCAAAACCACAATGAGAGATCACCTCACACATGTCAGAATGGCTATCATAAAAAAGAACAAAACTAACAAGCCTTGGCGAGGATGTGGAGAAAAGGGAACCCTGGTACACTGTTGGTGGGAATGTTAACTGATGTAGCCACTAGACAGGTGGGATAGGGAGGGTGGGAGGCAGACACAAGAGGAAGAAGATATGGGGACATATGTATATGTATAGCTGACTCACTTTGTTATAAAGCAGAAACTAACACACCATTGTAAAGCAACTATACTCCAATAAAGATGTCAATAAAAACAAAAACAAAACAGAACAACCATATAATCCAGTAATTCCACTCCTAGGTATATATCTGAAGAAAACAGAAACACTGATTTGAAAAGATGCATGCACCCACATCCAGTGTTTATAACAGCATTGTTTACAATAGCCAAGATATGGAAGCAACCTAAGTGTCCATCAAGAGATGAATGAATAAAGAATACGTGCCATATGTACACAATGGAACACTGCTCAGCCATAAAAAATGTTAAATTTTGCCATTTGCAACAACATAGATGGACCTGGAGGGTATTATGCTTAGTGAAATAAGTCAGACAAAGACAAATACTGTAATGATATCACTTATAAGCAGAATCTAAAAAATAAGACAAATGAATGGATACAACAAAACAGAAACAGATTCCCAGATATAGAAAACAATCTAGTGGTTACCAGTGGGGAGAGGGAAGCGAAAGGGGCAAGATACAGACTGGGAATTAGGAAGTGCAGACAACTTATGTATAAAATAAATGAGATACAAGGATATATTGTAGGGCATGGGGAATATAGCCAATATTTTATAGTAACTTTCAATGGAGCATAATCTATAAAAATATTGAATCACCATGTTGTACACCTGAAATTAACATAATATTGTAAATCAATAATACTTTAATAAAAAATTAGAATTTTATGTACAATAAAGGATACCAAAGTCAGACTGAAAAAGAGTTGATGGGTAGAAGACATATACATTATCTAAAACCCAACAAAGGACTCAACATCTGAATACAAAAACTTCTACATCTCTAAAGACACAGAATACTCAATAGAAAGATGAGCAAAGGTCATGATAGGCAATTCATAGAATGGAAAACATGAATAGCAAGAAAGTATATGAAGATCTAACTTTTCTAGAATCAGAGCAATGCAGAATTAAAACACCTTACTTCATATGAATCCACACATGCCAAATTTCCAGAAGTTAAAATGCAAATTATGCCGTGGAGCAACTACGCCTGCGCATCACAACTACTGAGCCTGCGCTCTAGAGCCTGGGAGCCACAACTACTGAGCCCGCGCGCCTAGAGCCTGTGCTCCGCAACAAGAGAAGCCACTGCAATGAGAAGCCTGCGTACCGCAACGAAGAGTAGACCCCACTCGCTGCAACTAGAGAGAGCCTGAGTGTAGCAACGAAGACCCAATGCAGCCAAAAATAAATAAATTAATTAATTTTTAAAAATGCAGATTAACAGCATGTGGTGACAAAGGATATGGCAAGAGAGAAATTCCAAGTATTGCTGGTGAGGGGAAAATGGTACAGCTATTCTGGGGAGGAATCTGTGAAATAAGGCATATATATGACTTCTACCTCAGCTATTTCACTGCTGCACTGTTACTCTGCACTGTTACTCAAGGGGACATGTGGAAAGAGTGTATTAATGCTTTATGGTGGACATAAAGTGTTGAAAATAGCCTAAGTATGTATCACCAGGGTAATGGATAAGCAAAACATGGTATTAACATAGTGGAATATTAGACAGTGGCCAGAAGCAATAATTTCTATGGAGCAACACAGACAAATTTTAAAACAATAATTTTGTGTAGAAAAAATAAAAGAATAGGATGTGATTTTTAGTCGATACTACTTTTGCAAAAATTAGAAAATACAAAACAATTCGATATTTCAAATATATACATATGTTTAAAATAACTATGAAAGGTGAGTTGGGAAATTACATATTAAATGGCCCAAATGGTGCTATATAGGGGAAAATAAAGGAAATAAATCTGGCAGAGGAACGTCGGGGCCAAA
Source organism: Grampus griseus (assembly GCF_964374135.1). Lineage (NCBI taxonomy): Eukaryota > Metazoa > Chordata > Mammalia > Artiodactyla > Delphinidae > Grampus > Grampus griseus. Next base: position 150,986,712 of record NC_139019.1, on the reverse strand, counting down.
ACCAATCTTAAAAGTATTAGAAAATAGAGTGACCATACACACTGATGATAGAGTGACATGAACTGAGGCATATGGTCCCTTTTGAGTAAACGCCTTAAATACAAACTAAAAAAATAATGTCATAAGATTTACAAGCACTATAAAAATATTTAGCATTATTGCAGTAGATAGTAGAAATATATAACCTTTCAACTTAAATAAAAACAAGACTGATGAAATATCATCTTTGTTCCCGTGTCATCCATGCTAAGGAAGAAATAATAAATCAGCTTTTAAGATAGAATTTTTTACAATGAGAGATAAAAAACAAACAAAAAGAAACCCTAACTGTTTATCCCATGAAGGGAGAAAAAAACAATTTGAAAAGTCAGAGTAGAACTCTCTAAGGACAATATTTAACATCAATTTTTGTAAAACAGAATTTTAAGAAGCTGGTTTTGAATTGTTTATAGAGTTTCTAATTAGCATGCTGAGGAAATACAGGCTCCATCTTAATCCAGAAGCAAATAAAAAGTTCTGACTCTTAAAATTCTAGGCTCTAGAGTAGGTGCGTGCTGGTGTGCTGGTGTGTGTGTGTGTGTGTGCACATTTGCTGTGTGTTTTCAATAAACTCAAGAGTACATAAGGGTGTATGTTATTACCTTGTAACAATTCTTGAGCAAGTCTAACTGAAGGTCAGTAGCAAACAAGTAGATGCCGCTTGGGTGGCCCCCCAAACTCTCAGGTAATGTGCAGATCTGGCTTGGCAATCATGTTCTGCTTTTAGACATAATGCATTTTTATGTTCTTGTTAGTATTGAAAGACTAACTTGAATATTCTGCAACTGATGAAATGGACAACAGAGCAGTAACCTAGAGTTTACACGTATTTGGGGCAGTAAAACTTTAGTTCTAGATTTAACTTGGATTTTAGTCCTAATTTAACTTGGATTTTCTACAACGCATTTTTTTCCTATAAACTGGAGGTATATACCACCATAATCCTAAAAAACCTGTGACTTTGGGCTTCAGGGGTCTAAGCCTTCTCTCTAAGTGACTGAAAGGTACAACTGGATATTAGACCTGTCTAAAAATTGTCCTTTTCTGTCCTCACATACAAGGGTTCAGCTTGATTTCTGGATAGCTGTCAGTAAAAAAAAAAAAAAAAAAAAAAAAAAAAAGTGCAAAGAGCTAATGCCTTTTGCTACAAGACAAAACAATTTCTCCTGGACATGCAGTAATAGGAGGCAATGCCATGTGTTGGAAGCATGCACATATTTTATGATAGATACTAATCTGGAGGTTAACAGCTAGATGCTCTGGTTGAAGTAGTTTATTTCAAACATACATATAATGTTAACCCACTTTGTAACAAAGCCTTCAACATTTCATATGCAAATTCGTTTTTCTTTCTAGTTTAAGCCCAAGGAAATCCCTATAAATCTCGTCTCCAAAGAGAAAATATAAAGAATTCATAAGATTAAAGAGTTCTTATCAATTGTATAAAAAACTAGAAATGTACTAACTAGACAAAAATGTAGACGTCTAAGAGAACGTCCAACAAATAGAAAAGTAGAGGACTGCACTGAGATTGCAATCCTGAGAAAAATACATTATTTCTAAATGAAAAAGTAAAAGGAGATAGTATAAATTAAAGCCAGAAGAAAAATTTTAAACCTACAAAAATACGAGTCAATACAAAGTTAAAAACCCATGAATTTTACTATATACCCAAAGGCTTCACAAAAGATCTCATGAATATCACAAATTAAAATAAAACAAACAAAAGCCAGAAATATTGTTTTCCCCAAATTGTACTACTACCTGCTTATTGCTTCAGTGGTAAGAAGAAAAATTATCTTCAAATAGTTAAATTGTATACCTACTTATATTTTAACTCTTAGGTGGATCTTGTTATATAATATATATGATCTTTAAAGAAAACTTGTTGGTTGTTTATTTTGGCATCTCTTAGGAAATTCCTATTTAATTAGATAAATCTCCTTAGATAACTCTTAAATAAAAATAGATGCAAATATAGTATGTTTCATATCATTCATTTTAGACCTCTAAGAGTTGGAAAAGCTCAACCTGGAGAAGAAACTAGTTTTATTGAGGGAAGAAACTACTTTCCAGTTTAGAAGAGGAGGGATTATCCCATTTCTGTAGAGGAAGCAATCAGGAAGATACAAAAAGAATGATCCTTGCCTAGTGCTAAGGCCAGAACTACTGTGCATATTGTACCAGATCTTGTAAAAACAGCCACTGTGCTGGCACTCACAGGCCTGGGTCATGGTGTGTTCAACAATAAAACTTTGTTCCAAAGGATGGAACTCCTTCGGGCCAAAAAGCTTTCACCTGCATTATTCCATTAACCTCACTGTTTTGTTATGGGAAATGTGTTTATTTTTTGAAATGACATTGAAATATATCCTTAAAAGAGCACTTTAGGTCTCAACAAGATTCTCTTCTCTTTCAGCCAACACATTACCTTTTAGAAATCAACAGTCTACTTCTTTCTTTAAATCATCACATTTCAAAGCTGTAGCAGCTAATAAATGTTAATATGATTTTTCCAAAACTGCAATCTCCCTAAATTTCTATGCTGTCTTCTTTATCCTGCCTTTTCAAGGTAAAGGTATCTTTCCAGTTTTCTTAGCATTATCAGGATTACGGATTTTGTTCATTGTTAAAGTTCGTTATTTATGGACATAAGTTAATGTAAATGCAAAAATATCTCGTATTATTCACAAGCTGGCTGACTTAAAGCACTCGCTCTTCAAGCAACTTTACTGCTCTCCAATCTGTTCAAATGCACGGAAATATAAATTCAGGATGATGCGGCTTTTCTGCAATGCTTTCTTTTCAGGCTGCAGTCTACATGACAGCGTTATACCTTATCCTTGCTGCTGTTGTTGTTCAATCTATAAAATCTCTCTTGAAGACCCCCAAAGCAGCTTGTAATTTAAACTTTTACTTTTGGTGACTCACTGTTTTCAAACTGCCATCTCTGACCATATCCCCCTTCCAGGGGAATTTATGCAGACTCTTAACCCATAATTGCTTTACTCTTTACCTCTATTTCTGGGTTCTTAAATTAACTGTTACATCAGTGTTCTTCATTACTCAAATTATTTTTTCTTAAGAACTTTTCCTGGAAGTAAGTTCATGCTACTTTTGACAAGCAAACATTTGACCTCTGAAGGAAATCTTATGGAAATGGGTTTATATCCCAAATGCACCACCAAAAATCTTTGTGACCTTGCATAAACGTCCCTTACCATTTCAGGTGCTATCTTTGCTTGACTCCAAAGGGAACTGATTAAAACTATGAGCATCTAGCTGTTATGCACTTTTGTCTCAGTTTGGTCAATGAAACTCTCAAAAATCCATCAGATTTTCATTATTTTTATCATTAGCCTGTTTGTGTAAAATAAGTTACCATTTATGGAGCCAGTGTTCTCCTTTATTCCGGCATCCAATCATTGTAAATATTTCTCATGGACACATTCTTAGAAGGCCTACGAATAACCTGGCCTCTTACTGATTCTCCCTTTTGGAGTCTTACTAGCCAGACTTCCCCAATAACTTTCAGAGAGAGTTTTCCCCCTTTCCGGGTCTTCTTTTTGACTTCTATACGCCATAGAACTTTCAAAAGTCATCACACCAATACTAATATTACCACATACCCTCCAAAAACCTCCAAGCTGTTTATGCCTATTCATTAAGTTAATACTTTATCAAAACTTGTCCAATTGAGTAGTTTTAGCACAGATATTTTACACAGTTTAGCACAGACATTCTCTGTTTAAGGCTGACAGATCCATTAGGAATTAACTTTCTGGTACATTTTCCCTCTGACATTTTCCTCACAACTGCGTTTCCTCATAACTGAGCCATCAGTTATCTCTTGCCTATAGACAGGCAGATAAGAGAAAAGAAAGCTAAGTGAGAAAAGATATGTAAATAGACTAGCACAATATTGGACACATAATAAGTATTCAATAAATGACAGCAAGTATTCTTACCCTTATCCTCACATTAGTTTATATGTATTAAAAACTGATTACTGGACTCAACTCTTACTTCCATTGCTCATTAGATCCTCACAGAAACCTTGGAGGAAGCGAGGTTTTATCCCCATTTTACAGGTTGGGAGACTGCAGCCTAGAGGGCTTAAGTACCTTAACTGAAGTCATATAGTCAAAAAATAAGCCTATATTTGTCACAATCACTTGCCCATGCTTTGACGTGACACCACCACCCATCATTTACCCAGCTTCACCAAGGTACTACTAAATTTTTTACTCTTATTCTCCTCTCTTTGCTTCATACTGCCATTGTCACCAGCCCAGTCAAATTCACTTTCAATTTTCCAATGTTAATGAAGGGAGTAGAAGGTGGAAATTGAGGTTAAAGGAGGAAACTTTAATGTTATTCAAGGATGACTTCATCTTAACTTCCAGCCTTCGTCTACTCATTCTCTGCTCCAGTCACACGCAGAGTATTTGCTATCTCTTCCATAAGTCTTGACTTTTCTTGTCTTTATGCCACTTTTCTTTTCTCCATTTGCAATGAATCTCCCTTTCCCTTGGTTCTTCACCATTTCTTACTCCATACTCTCCATTAAAATTCAAATCTACCTTTAAAGCCCAACTCATATACCAGTTCTGTCCTGCAGTCGCCTGGATCTGCCAAGTCAGAACTAACCACTTGCTCCTCCGTGCTCCTGCAATGGCAATGATGTTAGAAGGGCGAGTGATTTTACAGCTCGCTCACCACCTGCAGGAAATATGTCCTCTTTGCCCTTCCACATCCTTTCTCCATCCAACTCTATATGGATGGCTTGCATGGCCTATCTTAGTAAGTGTCCTTGCTCTAGCTTCTGTTTGGCTCACCAATGAAGAGTACCAATAGAAGACTGTAGGGAATGAAGGAGGGGAGTGAAGTTAGGGTATTAATTCTTGCCAAATTGCACCCCCCAACTAACGTATAGTGCTTCTCCGTGGAGCATCACACCATTTTTGGGGAGGACTCTCTCTCCAGCAAGGCTTCCTTTCTCTTTCATCTCCTATAAAGGTAGCCACACTTTTACTGAACCCAGGGCACTACACTATCTCTTGATTCTCTACATTGGGCTCAATTTATCCTTATTGATGTACCCCTGATTTCCTGCTGAGACCCTGTCTGATGAAATTCGTAACATGCTCTTCTAAGCTGTTAATTTTACAAACCACATTATTACACTTATTAGAAGAATGTCTTCAGGATGTGTCAGTAAGCTCTGATTGATGATAATGGTAAACAGCTAGAATTTATGGAACATAAAGTATGCTTTGGTTACTCTCTTGAGTACACCGTGTGCATTCTTCTAATTAATTAATATCACTATTAGCTAAGCAAGGCACACAGATGCTAAGAGGTTCCCAGAAGTAACTTGCTCATGGTCACCCCAGTGTCTCAGTAGTGTTTAGGACTCAGATCTGTCCAAAGCCTAAACCTTAAGTTCTAGGTCTAAGCAGTGGCTCTCAAACTTGAGTATGCATCAGCATCACCAAGAGAGCTTGCTGAAACAGGCAGTGGGCCCCACCCCCAGAGTGTCCGAGTCTGTAGGTCTGGACCAGGGCCCAAGACTTTCACTTCTAAAAATTCCTACGTGCAGCTGATGTGCTGGTCTGGGTACCAGACTTTGAGAACCACTAGTCCAGGCATTTTAGGTCCAGAATTTCAGGTGTTAGAATAATTTTCTGGTGATAAATTGTCGGAAAAAAAAAAAAAAGCACTGCATTTTCCTGTTTGTAAGGAGGTAATACATGCAATCTTAAAGAGTCAATAATGGGGCTAAGTATTTAAGAAAGAAGAGTTATTCTCCAGGAAGATGGGAGGAGATGGACATTCTAAGGACAGGAATGCCCTTTCAGGAAACTTGCAAAGGGAAAAGAAAAATAACATAGTAAGATTCTGCTATCCAGTGTTCACAGAACATGAGTGGGATACCCTTGACTGTAAAATGGGAAGCCAACTTTTGCTCACCATATACATACCTTATTCAGTACAAATGTTTATTAAGAATCTCCAAAAGCTAGACACTAGGCATCAGGGCTACACTGATAGAGCAGATAAAGTGCCTGGCCTCAGGGAGCTTGTGCTTCAGAGGATGTACCTCAGCTAGATAGACTGAATGATGGATACTATATTGGGTTCACACTTCGTCTCAAGAAAAAAATATATCCATAGACGTGATCCAGGAGTCAAATGGCAAAAGACCTAGCCTCAAAGTGAGTGTTAATTTCATTAAATGGTAGGTAAAAATTATTTTATATGCCGAGATAGGCTCTGCTTAAAAGACACACTATTCCTCCAAACGTATTATACAAGCCAGCTTATGAACCTGTGACTTTTTCTAGGAGAAATGTTGCCTTCTTTCCCAAGAAGGGAGCAGTAGGGGTCGGGGTGGAAATAGTTTCATCATCAGAGGCACAGTCTCACTACTACTGCTCAGCTCCAATTCGCAACCTTCTGAATGGTTTCCAGACTAAGTAATTTAGCAAAGTGATGAAGAAAAAATGGCCCATTAATCTTATGATGCGTGTTATAACTTCACTCTGGGTTTAGCATAGGAAAAATATTATTTGGATTGATTAGAAATATGCTTTATGGCTGCATATATTATTCACTCTGAAGATTCTAAAATTATTAGCTGGGTTGACATGATGAACTGCACAGGAGTACTTCTAGATGGCATCTCAATGTCATCTGTTACTCACATCATATAGGTCTAGGAATCAATATGTATTTTACTCAATATCAGATCTTATTCCAAACATCAAAATATACCTGTTTTTATTCGATGGTTATCATCATGAAATTAGCAGCTAAATGTCATTTAGAAAATTCAAAGCAAGTAAATTACTGTATTAACTGTCCAACTATGATTATGACTTTCCTCCACTTATAGCTGAACCTAATATAATGATCTGGTCAGTCTGACTAGGAGGATTTATTCATTAATTTACTCAAATGTTCTGAAGTATATTTTGAAGGACTTAAATTATGGTCTGGTTTGTAGGATCCAACAGTAAGGGTGCAGGTTTATCTCCTACAAGCTCTGTGACCTAGCATCTCTGAGCCTCACTTTCCTAATCTGTAAAATGGAAACAATAATAGAACCCAAGTTGTAAAGCTGAAGGAAAAAAAGTAATATGGTAATATATTTTGGCACAAAAGAGCAGTTACGCTGATGGTCATTATTTGTGAATACTGTTGCTAAGATTATTGAAAGCCTGTTGTGTGTTAGGTGCTGTTCAAGGACTAGAATTTTAAGACTGTTCTTCACCTTTATCCCAGTTTTACCTGCAAAGTTCTGCCATGCACTGGAAAAACATACTGGTATTTCTAGGGAAGGGGACCACTCAGGTGACATTTTTGTTTCACCAGGTATATAAAGTATACAAAGGTTATAGTGTATCTTTTGAGTCCTTTGGACGTCTAGTTACCTTTCACTAGAATGATTCTAGTAGATCCTGATAGATACCTGAGACAAGGTCAGGTCAGTGATGTTGGTACCTTTTCTGGCTTAAGAGCATAGGGCAGAAACACAGGAAGAGAGGTCTTCCTTTTCCACTCCTGTTACTAAGAACCCTCTCGAATAATGACAATCTGAAACAGATCACTACATTGTTGCATGCTGTAGAATCAAAGCAGTGCACAAAGCAAAGAGCACTGGCCTCCATTATACGTGCATTTCACTTGAGGTTCACTTTTCTAGACCGTGGAGAAAGCAGATGTTCCAACACTTTCCAGGTACTGGAATATTACAATCTGGCCATCTCCACCACTGCATGTTTGATCACACTGTTCCCTGCAAATGGAATGCTGTTCCATCAAGGTCAGATTGACCAGTGCAAACACCTGATTTTATCGTACGGTCAGAACCAAATTAACTTACTGAAATTCTGCCCAGCTCAGTGTCTACCTTCTCTGTGAAACCTCCTGTGAGATCCCAAGTTACAAACAACTTTATCTTCTTCAGAAGACATTGTATACTATATAAATAGTAATTTACATATAAATATATGTATATGTGTCTGTATTTCCTTATTAAGTTATAACTCCTGTGGTTTCTCTTCGTAACTAAAGTGGACCCCCTTATCATCACAGTGGCCATGTACATCATTGTATCCTCCAAAACATCCAGAATAATATCATGGATTCAGTATATAGTTGTTTAACAGAAAACAATTAACTAACCACTGCAGAATACTAGTGTCTCTCAAGGTGTGTTCAGTGGATCATAAATCCTATGAGACAGTCCATGAAGGAAAAGATTTCAAATAAATTTGGGATCTGTTGTCCACTACATCTCCTTATCAGAGACTCATAATTCACAAGACTCGTAAAAAGCTCTGTAGCAAAGAAACTGTTGACTTAGTTTGACCCAGTATTTCTCTTACAAGAGTATCAGTTCTGGAGGTCAAGGACATTTTCCACCTCTAATACAACATCTCTACTGCCTAGTAGAGTGCCTGGCACTTAGTAGACACCTAATAAATATTTGAATAAGTTTCAACATACATTCCCTTTTTAAGCTATAGAAGAAAAACATAGTATATAGTAGATTTTGATTTACTTGGGGAGAATAATAATATGAATAGATAAATTTACACAAATCATCTTAAAGTATATATATTTGATAATACTTTTTTCCACAAATCTACACAATTGCACATTAAGTGGTGATAGTAAACAAACTACATTTGCTTCTGAAAACTTGCTAAGAAGGATGGCTACTAAAAACTACAACTTGAACCCAAAACAATTGATTTAGTTCATTGGTCCCCGCTCCTTAGCAGTTTTAATATAGAAGAAAATAGACGCACATATTTCTTTTCTGCCATAATATGACATCATATAAGGAATGCTATGTTATTAGCTAGAAATAAGATTTGCTTTTGTTATTTTAGTACATTTGATCACATAAGAATAATTCTAGATTTTTTCCCCTCCTGTGACTCTCATAGCATCCCCATCTAAAATAGACTTTGGAGATTTAGATCAAATGTCATATCAATTGTCCTAGACTGCTTACTATGTGCTTTCACTATAGATTTTAATGTCAATAGAGAAAGGAGAAGGAAAAGTCAGAGAGAAATGAAACAGGTGTATGCAACACCCCTCTCTACTACCGACATTTCTCAGAATTCTGGGGGAAGTTGCATCTATAAGCGGGAAGTTTTTCACCATGGAACTCACGGTGGTTGAACTTCTCATGAAGAATTTTTTTTTCACTACTGAAGAAAACTATGTTTGATTTCACCATAACTGAAAAGTTCTCCTGTTTCTACTTCTGAGGTTTGCCCTCAAGACTACTGTTTACCTAATGGAAGTGACTCCTATGCATGGAGGAAAAAGTGCACCATTTGAAGGAAAAGCTAAAGGAGTGATATTCAGGTAGCTCCTCATTCCACCAATAAAAACATACACATAGATTTTCCACTTTACACCTCATTTTCCACGTTATTTTCATGATTTTGAAATGAACATGTAGGGTCTGATGAGTTTGTCAATAGTCTATAATTATTAGTGTTATTAAAATAGAATACAAATGATAAGCCATATGTAAAAATGCTGTGTGAATAAACTGCTATACCCCAAATAATACAAATGAGTGAATGGCAGTAAATGCTAAGAGGGATTAACAACATAAAGGATATTAAAAAAATGATGACCGTATTTCATATTTATGTGTCTTTTTCTCTCTCACTCTTTTTTTTTTTGTCTTTTTTTTTTTTTTTTTTTGCGGTACGCGGGCCTCTCACTGTTGTGGTCTCTCCCGTTGCGGAGCACAGTCTCCGGACGCAAAGGCTCAGCGGCCATGGCTCACGGGCCCAGCCGCTCCGCGGCATGTGGGATCTTCCCGGACCGGGGCACGAACCCCCGTCCCCTGCATCGGCTGGCAGAACACTCAACCACTGCGCCACCAGGGAAGCCCTTCTCTCTCACTCTTACTCAACTCCTAAATAACTAAGAGAATATGCTCACAAATGGTAAGCATGTTTTGGATGTTCGATGTGTGTTTGTGGGAAAGAACAAAAAAAAAAACTGCCTCAATTAGGTCAAATATCATACAAGAGATGAATGAGATTAGAGATGGGATTGGGATTTGTGTTAGTTACTCAATAGCTAACCAATCACAGATATGACAGTGTAGTGCAATATGCAAATATACTTTTAAACAACTTCTCTTAAGTTATCTACTGTCTGTAAAGACAATCACACTCAACTGCTCTGCACTTAACCCCAGAGCTTCTGAGTTAGAATCTGTTAGAAATAGGTACACGTTTCATTGCTTTGGCAACATTTACATGGCTCTGCATCAGGCAATACAACTGCTAAGATCACACCCTGGGAATTCAGGAAAGGCTAGTGTCCAGTTCTGGTCGTTCTACCACCCAACTGTGATCTAGGGTAAATTCCTGATTAAAAAAAAAACCAAAAACCCTGAAGATGCTGAAACAGTATTTCCTACTTCACAGGGTCGTCATGGGGATAAAAGGTCATTAGGATAAAGTGCCTCTCACCCAGGAAACATTGATAAATGCTACTGATGCTACCATCATCATCATCATGACCGATCAAGAACATATTGCCACATGGAAATTCAACATTCCCTGGGCCATTCACAACTTTCCTGTAAAGGACTCATATTCTATGTGGGGTCTTAACACCTTCAAATAACAGAAAATACAAGTCTTTACGCCTTTTTTTCTGTAGCTAATTTTGGCATCTTTCACCTCTGTCCACTTAAGTGTTGGTTTAGCATATTCTTGTCACACAAAGAAGCTACTTCCCAAAGAGAGGAACAATGTGTCAAGTGACAAACACATTGAGTGAAGTCTTTCACATCCTAGATTGTCCACGGTACAGCTCAGCTGGTCTCTGGGTTGGAAGGCCTGGGTCTACTTTGCTTGTCTGTTACAGGGGAATGGACATGGTCCTTAGCATGTGCTCTGTGAAACAGAGGCAGCTGCTGGTAGAATTATAACACAAGCAGAACTGGCTTCAATTCTTCCTTCTTAGGTCTTTTTCTTCTTGTTCAGCTGTTCAAGGAACTTGCCTGCCCTCTGTCCCTGCCAGGACGATGTTACATCTGCCTGGATAAGTAGGTCACCACTGTATATCAGGAAAGGTCTTATTTGTAATCATCAGGAACCGGATACGGCTAATTTGAGCAGAAAAGGAAACTTTTGGAAGTTTATGGTTAGGTCTCAGTAACTACAAGCAGACTAAACAACCGAAAGCCAAGGCTATGCTATTGCAATTATAGGATCAGGCCAAAGTGATGTTATAAGTCCTAGCTGGCCTTGCTACCAAGCAGGAACAGGAAACAGGAGGTTGACCCAGCACTGCTGGCCTTGCTTCTTTACATCATTTATTTGTAATCCAAAATCCAAGAGAGGGGTGCAGTTGGCCAACCCGAGGTCGCCCGACTGTTTTCCATCTGTAAGGGAGACTGAGCATGTGAGTAAACAGTGTATCTGACATGTTCAGCTTGTATAACAAGAGGAAGGCTCTGTTTCTCACCAAGACCCACAAAGTGGAAAATTCCCCAAAGAGAAAGGAATTTCAGATCAGATGCTTGGAAAGTTAAAAACAACAACAACAAACAAATGCAGATGTGGAATTAAAGACATGGAGTCATTAAGAACCTGTATGTGGAGTGATTCAGACCTGAGTTCACATCTGGAGCAAGCTACTCAATCTTGCTGAGCTTCAATTTTCTTTAAAGGAAACAACGTGGAAGATGATGTCCACATGTAACTTGTGGTACACATGAAGGAGGGTAGTACAGTATATGATGCCTGGCACATCCTATGCATTTTCTAAAACTACTACTAGTACTATTATTATTGTTACTTATTATACAATTTATTGTAGAAATTAACAGGGAGAGTATTAATAAATGTTAATACAGTGCTAAGTGTCACATTTATGATCTCAGCTAATTATTTGTTGATTCAACAAACATTCCACATATCAGAAAATAACCTGTTAGTATATCTATATATATATTTTTACAGAAGAAAAGAAACCCTGAGGCTTAGAAAGTGTAAACAATGTACCAAAAGTCACTCATTTAAGAGGTAATGGAATATTATTCAGCCTTAAAAAAATGAAGGAGATCCTTTCATTTGTGACAATATAGATGAAACAGGAGTGCATTATGCTGATGAAATAAGCCAGACAGGATAAATATGAATATCATTTATATATGGAATCTAAAAAGAAAAAAAGCCACACTCATAGAAACAGAGTAGAAAACTGGTTGCCAGGGGCTGGGGTGTGGGTGGGGAAAAGAGGGGAAGACTGGTAAAAGGGTACAAACTTTCAGCTGCAGGATGAATAAGGTCTGAGGATCTACTGTATAACATAGTTACTACAGTCAATAATACTGTATTGTATAACTAACATTTTCTGAGAGAATAAAACTTAAGTGTTCTCACCAAAAAAAGAAAAAAAGGAAAAAGGTGTCATGAGCTGTTAGATGTATTAATTAACGTGATGGGAAGGATCCTTTTACAACGCATATGTATATCAAATCATCATGATATACTCTTTGACTATCTTACAATTTTGTCAAATTTTTTTTTCTGTAAAACAGAAAAAAAAGAGAGGTAATAAAGAAGAGACACCAATCCAGGATTATCCAGCTCAAAAAACTACACTCTTAACCATTACAATATAGTATCCATCCATATGTTGTAACTGTAAAATGCTTAACACAAAGGAAACGTTAAATAAATGGTATTTATTCTAACTCTCATGCTTACTAGATATTAGTTATGTGGTATGTTTTACTTCTAACTACAAGGGTATAAGGTGCAAATTCTTGCTACAGAACACAAAAGCCCCTGTGGTACCCTGTACGATAAACACAGTACCTGTAAATCTCTCATCTCTCAACCCAGAGTCTCCTCAAGTTGGAGGTCTTTACTCCCTTTATAATGTGGGAATAGTGCCTTTCCCACATTTGCGATGGGCATGAAAATCCATACTTCCAGGTGTATACTGAACCTCCACTTAGCTCCTCGTCACCTTGGAATCACCAGACCAAAGATCATTTATTCCATTAATATAAATGATCTAGGGATAGAAGTACAGAATATACAGAGAGTGTTGGAGGAATCCAAACAACAAGTCCTCCACTCTCAAAACAAATTTTAGAGTTCCAAAAGTAAAGAGCAATGTTTGGAAAAAAATCTAAAAATGAAACTAACATCTACAATTAGCCAAGTATTTATTATGGGCCAGGCTACTTACCAGGCACTTGATAAACATTACAGCTCATCTTCCTGCAGTCCTTCATAGCATATAATATTGTTTCTATTTCATAGAGAAGAAAGTTGTATCTAAGCAGGTTAGTGATTAGCCCAAGACCACAGGGCTAGGCTGTAAGAAAAGAAGGCCAAGTTTCAGTGGTCAAAATGGTGATGGATGTTATAACTAGAAGATTATGGATAATCAAATAAAAATATTCAAAACGGTCCTAATGTATTATTAGGATTTCTTTAGAACAACTTGGGTGCCTTAGTGAATACAGTAGTGGTAGGCACTACAGTCTCTTTAATTTGCTAATCATACAAATCTACTATATTCTTGGTGACAAGGAGCTAACTACTGATAAGACAGCTTCTTCAGTTTGGGGGCTACTCCAGGGTGAAATGCCGGAACGTCTTACTGCCTGCAATGTTACCTAGTTCTACCAGGGGGAATAAAGCAGAACAAGTAGCCACTGTTCTTGACAAATGGATACAGTTTCAGTTTTTCAAACTATGAGTGTCAGATTCATTCACTGTATCAGATAGATCTGTCAAATGGCTTTGCCCATTTACTAATGGATGGCACACTGCAGACACACGTTGGGTCAAAGGACTCAATGTCACCTCATTGATACTGTCATCAATATAATTTGTATTGGCATTTTGTCTCACCCTGACTTTAAGGACTATGTGGGGAGATCCAAGTCTCCAGACCATGGACTGATCACCTCTGCTTGACACAGTATTCTCTGCTCATTTCCAGAGGGGACCAAGGATGAGCTCTTGTACTTCTGAGTCTATTCACCCTACCTGGCAACACATACTAGCTGGGCTGATTGGATCAAGCAGGAGCCCCAGAGTTTAAATTTCCAGCTGCATTGGAGGAAACAGAGGCTATGCCCCAATCCCATAACCCCTCACTTCTTACTGCTAGCCTATCCTAGGCTGTTCTTGCTGATAGGAGTACTTCATGCTAAAAATTAATTTTGCTTACCTGATGGCAGTCACACAACCTCAAATGCCATTTTTATAAATAAGGCAACCACCAGTGGAGTGTGATTTAGGGTTTTTTCTTCTGTAGACCCTGCCTACCCTATAAAATCTCCCATTACTGCATCATGGAGACTATACTCCCTTTCCGAGGGAATAGATTCTTTCCAACCATAAGATGAAAGAAGAACCTACATTTCCATACTGCCCAAAAGGAAATACACTGATTACAAAATGCAGGAGAATGACTGATTTTCCACATTTGTTGTGTTCATTAAAGGGTTTTTGAATAGACTTGACAGTATTAAAGAAGTTCAACACACACAAAATAAAAATTAAAAAATGAAGAGAAAAAAATTGCATTTACAACAAACAACAAAATAAACACATTGATATATAAAAGGTTGTTATACATCAATGAAAAATGGATGCCATAAAGTCACAAACTAAAAAGTATTAACAGCCAATAAATATATGAAAATATGTTCAACCTTGCTATTATTAATCAAAGAAATACAAATAAAATAATTCAGGTGTCATATTTTACTGACTAGAATGACAAAGTTTTAAAAAACTTGATAATACTGGTATTGATATTGATAATACTGGTACTGATGAGTGTGTGTAAGAAACCACATTGGATGTTAAATTCTTGGTAGAAATAAAAAGCACGGTAACCTTTCTGGAAGACAATATGTCAGTATGTACCAGAACTGACAACCAGCCATTCAAGTTCTAGAAGTCCATTCTAAGGAAATAAACAAATGCTCAAAGACATATGAACAAGGATGCTTGTCTCATTGTTTAGCAAAGCAAAACAGGAATAATCTAAATGTTGAACAGTAGGGACTGGTTTAATAAATAACAGAATGCTGTTCAACCATTAAAAATGCTGCTGCAGATTTTTATTAGGTGATGAGTAATCATACTTATACTACTAAATAAAAATGTTATAGAACTGTTTTGTAGTTTGATATAATAATTAAAGGTATTTTATACTTGCATTGTATTTATATGCACCCCGTCACAAAAAAGTTTCCAAAGATACCCTCAAAAATGTTACAGAGATGATTTATCAGAAATGGGATTTTGAGTTATTTTTCCTTTTTTCTTTAAATCCTTTCAATTTTGGAGTTTCTGCAATGAGCCTGTATTATTTTTACAATTAAAAATATTTAAATTTACAATAAAAGGATCTAAATTCCTCCAGTTTTCCATTTATTTTCCACCCTGGCTCAGGGTATTTGTGTAAAAAAAAAAAAATCAGCTTATTTTCTCTTTTGTATCAATCTAAATTTACTTTTCGTAAGTTAACTATTTTAGTCTGGCAAAAGTTTCACATAGGAAAATTGTTAAGGTCTGAGTATTCTATTACCTTTAAAAGCACTGGAAACTTTGAAATTATTTCTTTCAGAATTTTCATATAATACTGAAAGGTGGGGGGGGAGGTAGCAAAATGAAGGGAAATAGATAGTAGTAGTCAACTTCAATTAAGAAAAAGCAACAAGAGGCAGTTTGTACTCTTTTGATACGGCAGAAGCCCCATGTGTCAACTCATGCTAAAAAATGTATATATACACACACATATATATGTTTGTGTGTATTATATGTATATGTGACACACACACGTAATTAATCCACAGCCTTAGGCTAATCACTCATTGTGGCAGAAACAACCCGCTGTTGACTACACTTTAATTAGCTCCTCCAGCCTGTAGAGGCATCACTAGGACCAAGATAGGAACAACATTCTCCATCTCCGCTTACATCTGGGTATGGTTCTATACCAAAGAATGTGACCAGAGGTGACCTGAAGAGTTTATGTCTGAAGGATAACGAGTTGATAATTGTAGCTTGCAGCTTCCTCTCTCCTTTCCTTTTTAGGACAAACATAGAGCCACTTGATGAAGGTGGTGGGTCCCTGAATAACTGAGCAGAAAACTGACCCTCAGACCACCAAAGTCCATACTACACTCCTGAGTGAGTGAGAAATGAACTGTCCATGTGTTGCTCCACTGAGGTTTAAGGTATATTTAGTGTTTAACTAACGCATTTTTTCTTTAAACCTCAGTTGCCTTCTCTGTAAAATAAAGTCTTTGAAAAGGATCCACTGTAAGTTTTTTCCCTTGCTTATGTTTTTACCTTAGTTTTTAATTCTCAGAAACATTGCGCACATTCTACCTTTTAAGTTAGTAAGTCTACTTTTCTTCCCACAAAGACGGGTTCTTCAAGTTATGGAGAAGTCATAGCAGACTGTTGCTTCAGTTTAAGATACGCATTCACATATGAGATGAGAAGGGTGAGGACCCAGAGAAACGCCTTTGACAGAGGGGAGTGAGAGCATACTGAAGAACGTTTAGTAATAAAGAATTCAGATGGGAGAAACGGATGGGTTACATCTAACAGATTTGCTCAAAGGAATTCTGGAAAGGCAAATATGTGAAAATGTATAGCAAAGACATGAAATGCTTTTTGGTCCCTAAATGGATTTCATTTCAAAGACGTGCATATTGCAAATACAT
Source organism: Grampus griseus (assembly GCF_964374135.1). Classification (NCBI taxonomy): domain Eukaryota; kingdom Metazoa; phylum Chordata; class Mammalia; order Artiodactyla; family Delphinidae; genus Grampus; species Grampus griseus. Next base: position 150,969,902 of record NC_139019.1, on the reverse strand, counting down.
GTACCATAACACTTCTCTGTCCACTTCTAGAATCTTCTAAAGCCTGACAGAACATCTGCAGAGAGAGGATGTCATTCCAAGATAATCGACTGCAAGTGACTAAATTAAGATAAAAATGTCCTTAACCTTGAACAGTTTTTTAAAGAGATTTTAGAAGAAAGGAGCCCTCCAGGGGGTTGTATAACTATATAATTGTACCCTTTCTAAAAGGCTATTTACAGATACATAATGTTTCCCCTCCATTCTTTAAAGTAAAATATAGGATAAAAAAAATAGTTTGGGGATAATATTTGTTTGGGACAGCAGGCACTGCTAATCAGTACCACTCTCTCCTTATTCCTTACTATCAGAGCCCTGGTTTAGGAGACCCCATTATCCTTAAGGCTAAGGTGGCCAGTTTAAAATCCGAGCGGATGAGATCTAAGTGCAAGTCTGCTGACCATCTGTGGTAAAAAATTTGCTCTCTGAGTTAGACACTGCCTTTTTTTTCTTACTTAATTTCTTTTTTTTTTTTCCTTTTCTTTCTTCCTGCCCCAATTGTTGGAACACTATTGGAGATTCTGGGGTCACTTTGAAGCTATGTGGACGTGCTAGAGATGTGGAAGCTGGAAGAGTGAAGCAACCCAGTCCCCTGGTGATGCCCTTCAGCAGCTGGACTAACGCTAGAGGGACTATCTCCAAACTTCCTGCTACCCGTGGAAAGTAAGGTAAATCACTCATTCACTTTCTGTTACTACTAACTGATCCAGAACTCTTAACCTCAGCGTTCTAGAACCCTTCTCAGTATCCCATAGTCATACTCATGTTCCGGACTCCTGATCATCAGACTTGCTTATAGCAGATGTATGGGGAGGGCAGGCTCTTCTGGAAGCCCTCATACTTCCTCCCCTACCCCCACCACACACAAATAATGATCTTTATGTCCACTCATCCTTCTAACTACACTCAGAGGCCAGGGGCCCCAGGAAGGCTTCACTGACAACCCTTTACTCCTCTCTACATACAGAAAGAGTAGAGGTGTGGGCTCTGGAATCAGACTTCCTAGACTTGAATTCTTAATCTGTTACTTACCAGTTTAGGATGTGGGCAAAGTAGTTACCTTCTCTGGACACCCCTGTAAAAGAAGAACACTAAGTAGCACCTACGTTCCTTACTGAAAGGATTAAATGAGCAAATGCAGGTAAAGTTCTTATAATTTTTTCTTGGGTCAATCAATTCTAGCTGCTATTGTTACCTTTGGCTAATTTAGGGCAGAGTCCCTTTGCCCTCCTTTGGTTCTCTGGGCCCGTCTCATTCACAACACACACAACCGCATACTGCAGAGTTTTGAAAGGTGGTTCTCAAAATGTGGTCCCTGGGCCAGCAATATCAGCCACACCTGGGAACTGGTTAGAACTCTGGCACTGGAGCCCAGCAATCTGTGTTTTAACAATATTCTCAGGCATATCTGATGCACACTAAAGGTTGACGACAACTGAGAACATCTGTCTCACACTCTCCTGGAGGCATTCACCAAAAATAGAGTTACAGGACCTTACACCTGACCAGCTGGAGAAGGGGTCTAGTAATTGCCCTGGTTATCAGGCTTGTCATGATTCTTCAGCACATAAATGTTTGAGAATCACTGCCATTTTGAATGTGTGTTTCACTTGTCTGTGTTTCCAGTGGACTTTACTTCCTTGCAAGGAAGGTTTGTGAAGATTTGTTGCTGTTGTTTGCATTATTAGTTTTATTATGCTAATTCTAGAATCTCTGGTGCATAGTGCAATCTCAGGCAGGAAGTAGTGGCTCATTAAAACAGGTATCCCAAAAGTCTTAGTAGAACTTCAAGATTAATTCCTTCAGGAAGAGGTAAAATTGTCATTAGATGCAGATGATATGATACTATATATAGAAAACCCTAGAGACTCTACATGAAAACTACTACAACTGATAAACGAATTCAGCAAGGTAGCAGAATACAAGATTAACATACAGAAATTGGTTGCATTTCTTTACACCAACAATGAAATATCGGAAAGGGAATGTAAAAAAACAATGCCTTTTAAAATCACAACCCCAAAAATAAAATACTTAGGAATAAACCTCACCAAGAAGGCAAAAGACTTAAATGCTGAGAACTGTAAGACATTAATAAAGGAAAGTGAAGATGATTCAAAGAAATGGAAAGACATCTCATGTTCTTGGGTTGGAGGAATTAACATTGTTAAAATGCTCATACTACCCAAAGCAATCTACAGATTTAATGCGATCCCTATCAAATTACCCATGACATTTTTCACGCAATTAGAATAAATAATCCTAAAATTCATACAGAACCATAAAAGACCCAGAATTGCCGAAGCAATCCTGAAGAAAAAGAACAACGTTGGAGGCATAGCCACCCCAGACTCAGACAGCACTCCAAAGTCACAGTAATCAAAACAGCGTGGTATTGGCACAAAAACAGACATATGGATCAATGGAACAGAATACAGAGCCCAGAAATAAACCCACACATCTCAGTTAATCTTTGACAATTAATCTTTGACAAAGGAGGCAAGAATATATAATGGGAAAGAGACAGTCTCTTCCGCAAGTGGTGTTGGTAAAGTTGGACAGCCTTATATAAACCAGTGAAGTTAGAACACATCCTTTCACCATACACGAAAATAAACTCAAAATGTCTTAAAGACTTAAACATAAGACATGACACCATAAAACTTCTAGAAGAGAACACAGGCAAAATATTCTCTGACATAAATCATACCAATGTTTTCTTAGGTCAGTCTCCCAAGACAATAGAAATAAAAATGAAAATAAACAAAGGGGACCGAATCAAACTTACACGCTTTTGCACAGCAAAGGAAACCATAAACAAAATGAAAGGACAACCTACAGAATGGGAGAAAATATTTGCAAATGATGCGACCAGCAAGGGCTTAATTTCCAAAATATACAAACAGCTCATACAACTTGATGACAATAAAAGCAAACAACCCAATCAAAAAAATAGGCAGAAGACTTAAAGAGACATTTCTCCAAGGAAGAAATACAGACGGCCAATAGGCACATGAAAAGAGGCTCAACACTGCCAATTATTAAAGAAATGCAAATCAAAACTACCATGAGGTACCACCTCACACCAGTCAGAATGGCCATCATTAAAAAGTCTACAAATAACATATGCTGGAGAGGGTGTGGAGAAAAGGGAACCCTCCTACAACACTGTTGGTGGGAATGTAAGTTGGTGCCGCCACTGTGGAAAACAGCATGGAGGTTCCTCAGAAAACTAAAAATAGACCTACCATATGATCCAGCAATCCCACTCCTGGGCGTATATCCAGACCAAACTAGAATTCAAAAAGACACATTCACCCTGATCTTCACAGCAGCAATATTCACAATAGCCAAGACATGGAAACAACCTAAATGTCCATCAACAGATGAATGGATAAAGACGATCTGGTACATATATACAGTGAAATACTACTCAGCCATAAAACAAAGAATGAAATAATGCCATTTGCAGCAGCAACATGGATGCAACTAGAGATTATCATACTAAGCAAAGTAAGTCAGAAAGAGAAAGACAAATACCATGATACCACTTATATGTGGAATCTAAAATATGACACAAATGAACCTATCTATGAAACAGAAACAGAATCAGAGAAATAGAGAATAGACTGGTGGCTGCCAAGGGGGAAGCAGGTGGGAGAGGGATGAACTGGGAGTTTGGGATTAGCAGATGCAAACTGGTATATATAGATTGGCTAAACAACAAGGTCCTACTATAGCACAGGGAACTATATTCAATATCCTGTGATAAACCATAATGGAAAAGAATATGAAAAAGAATGTATACACATATGTGTAACAGAGTCACTTTGCTGTACAGCAGTAATTAACACAACGCTGTAAACCAAGTATACTTCAATAAAAAATAAGTTAATTAAATTTTTAAAAAGATTAATTCCTTCAGAAGAACAAGTACTACACATTCACAGAAAAAGCACCCTTTGAAAGTTTAAATTTTTTTTTTTAACTTGAATCCAGTTTTATTGTTACAACAATGATAACTATTAATTATAGCATATACTTACCATATGCTAGGCTCTGTGTTACATAGTATACCTCAATTATGTAATTTGATTCCCCCTGATTGCTTTTTTTTTTTTTTTTTTTTTATACATATGTTCCCATATCTCTTCCCGCTTGCGTCACCCTCCCTCCCACCCTCCCTATCCCACCCCTCCAGGCGGTCACACAGCACCGAGCTGATCTCCCTGTGCTATGCGGCTGCTTCCCACTAGCTATCTACCTTACGTTTGGTAGTGTATACATGTCCATGCCTCTTTATTGCTTTGTCACCGTTTACCCTTCCCCCTCCCCATAGCCTCAAGTCCATTCTCTAGTAAGTCTGTGTCTTTATTCCTGTTTCACCCCTAGGTTTTTCATGACTTTTTCTTAAATTCCATATATATGTGTTAGCATACGGTATTTGTCTCTCTCTTTCTGACTTACTTCACTCTGTATGACAGACTCTAGGTCTATCCACCTCATTACAAATAGCTCAATTTCGTCTCTTTTTATGGCTGAGTAATACTCCATTGTATATATGTGCCACATCTTCTTTATCCATTCATCCGATGATGGACACTTAGGTTGTTTCCATCTCTGGGCTATTGTAAATAGAGCTGCAATGAACATTTTGGTACATGACTCTTTTTGAATTATGGTTTTCTCAGGGTATATGCCCAGTAGTGGGATTGCTGGGTCATATGGTAGTTCTATTTGTAGCTTTTTAAGGAACCTCCATACTGTTCTCCACAGTGGCTGTATCAATTTACATTCCCACCAACAGTGTAAGAGGGTTCCCTTTTCTCCACACCCTCTCCAGCATTTATTGTTTCTAGATTTTTTGATGATGGCCATTCTGACTGGTGTGAGATGATATCTCATTGTAGTTTTGATTTGCATTTCTCTAATGATTAGTGATGTTGAGCATTCTTTCATGTGTTTGTTGGCACTCTGTATATCTTCTTTGGAGAAATGTCTATTTAGGTCTTCTGCCCATTTTTGGATTGGGTTGTTTGTTCTTTTGTTATTAAGCTGCATGAGCTGCTTATAAATTTTGGAGATTAATCCTTTATCAGTTGCTTCATTTGCAAATATTTTCTCCCATTCTGAGGGTTGTCTTTTGGTCTTCTTTATGGTTTCCTTTGCTGCGCAAAAGCTTTTAAGTTTCATTAGGTCCCATTTGTTTACTTTTGTTTTTATTTCCATTTCTCTAGGAGGTGGGTCAAAAAGGATCTTGCTGTGATTTATGTCATAGAGTGTTCTGCCTATGTTTTCCTCTAAGAGTTTGATAGTTTCTGGCCTTACATTTAGGTCTTTAATCCATTTTGAGCTTATTTTTGTGTATGGTGTTAGGGAGTGATCTAATCTCATACTTTTACATGTAGCTGTCCAGTTTTCCCAGCACCACTTATTGAATAGGCTGTCCTTTCTCCACTGTACATTTCTGCCTCCTTTGTCAAAGATAAGGTGACCATATGTGCGTGGGTTTATCTCTGGGCTTTCTATCCTGTTCCATTGATCTATATTTCTGTTTTTGTGCCAGTACCATACTGTCTTGATTACTGTAGCTTTGTAGTATAGTCTGAAGTCAGGAAGCCTGATTCCTCCAGCTCCATTTTTCGTTCTCAAAATTGCTTTGGCTATTCGGGGTCTTTTGTGTTTCCATACAAATTGTGAGATTTTTTGTTCTAGTTCTGTGAAAAATGCCAGTGGTAGTTTGATAGGGATTGCATTGAATCTGTAGATTGCTTTGGGTAGTAGAGTCATTTTCACAATGTTGATTCTTCCAATCCAAGAACATGGTATATCTCTCCATCTATTTGTATCATTTTTAATTTCTTTCATCAGTGTCTTATAATTTTCTGCATACAGGTCTTTTGTCTCCTTAGGTAGGTTTATTCCTAGGTATTTTATTCTTTTTGTTGCAATGGTAAATGGGAGTGTTTTCTTGATTTCACTTTCAGATTTTTCATCCTTAGTGTATAGGAATGCCAGAGATTTCTGTGCATTAATTTTGTATCCTGCTACTTTACCAAATTCATTGATTAGCTCTAGTAGTTTTCTGGTAGCATCTTTAGGATTCTCTATGTATAGTATCATGTCATCTGCAAACAGTGACAGCTTTACTTCTTCTTTTCCGATTTGGATTCTTTTATTTCCTTTTCTTCTCTGATTGCTGTGGCTAAAACTTCCAAAACTATGTTGAATAAGAGTGGTGAGAGTGGGCAACCTTGTCTTGTTCCTGATCTTAGTGGAAATGCTTTCAGTTTTTCACCATTGAGGACGATGTTGGCTGTGGGTTTGTCATATATGGCCTTTATTATGTTGAGGAAAGTTCCCTCTATGCCTACTTTCTGCAGGGTTTTTATCATAAATTGGTGTTGAATTTTGTCAAAAGCTTTCTCTGCATCTATTGAGATGATCATATGGTTTTTCTCCTTCAATTTGTTAATATGGTGTATCACGTTGATTGATTTGCGTATATTGAAGAATCCTTGCATTCCTGGAATAAACCCCACTTGATCATGGTGTATGATCCGTTTAATGTGCTGTTGGATTCTGTTTGCTAGTATTTTGTTGAGAATCTTTGCATCTATGTTCATCAGTGATATTGGCCTGTAGTTTTCTTTCTTTGTGACAGCCTTGTCTGGTTTTGGTATCAGGGTGATGGTGGCCTCGTAGAATGAGTTGGGGAGTGTTCCTCCCTGTGCTATATTTTGGAAGAGTCTGAGAAGGATAGGTGATAGCTCTTCTCTAAATGTTTGATAGAATTCGCCTGTGAAGCCATCTGGTCCTGGGCTTTTGCTTGTTGGAAGATTTTTAATCACAGTTTCAATTTCAGTGCTTGTGATTGGTCTGTTCATATTTTCTATTTCTTCCTGATTCAGTCTTGGCAGGTTGTGCCTTTCTAAGAATTTGTCCATTTCTTCCAGGTTGTCCATTTTATTGGCATAGAGTTGCTTGTAGTAATCTCTCATGATCTTTTGTATTTCTGCAGTGTCAGTCGTTACTTCTCCTTTTTCATTTCTAATTCTATTGATTTGAGTCTTCTCCCTTTTTTTCTTGATGAGTCTGGCTAATGGTTTATCAATTTTGTTTATCCTTTCAAAGAACCAGCTTTTAGTTTTACTGATCTTTGCTATCGTTTCCTTCATTTCTTTTTCATTTATTTCTGATCTGATTTTTATGATTTCTTTCCTCCTGCTAACTTTGGGGTTTTTTTGTTCTTCTTTCTCTAATTGCTTTAGGTGCAAGGTTAGGTTGTTTATTCGAGATATTTCCTGTTTCTTAAGGTAAGATTGTATTGCTATAAACTTCCCTCTTAGAACTGCTTTTGCTGCATCCCATAGATTTTGAGTCGTCGTGTCTCCATTGTCATTTGTTTCTAGGTATTTTTTGATTTCCCCTTTGATTTCTTCAGTGATCACTTCATTATTAAGTAGTGTATTGTTTAGCCTCCATGTGTTTGTATTTTTTACAGATCTTCTCCTGTGATTGATATCGAGTCTCATAGCGTTGTGGTCGGAAAAGATACTTGATACAATTTCAATTTTCTTAAATTTACCAAGGCTTGATTTGTGACCCAAGATATGATCTATCCTGGAGAATGTTCCATGAGCACTTGAGAAAAATGTGTATTCTGTTGTTTTTGGATGGAATGTCCTATAAATATCAATTAACTCCATCTCATTTAATGTATCATTTAAAGCTTGTGTTTCCTTATTTATTTTCATTTTGGATGATCTGTCCATTGGTGAAAGTGGGGTGTTAAAGTCCCCTACTATGAATGTGTTACTGTTGATTTCCCCTTTTATGGTTGTCAGTATTTGCCTTATGTATTGAGGTGCACCTATGTTGGGTGCATAAATATTTACAATTGTTATATCTTCCTCTTGGATCGATCCCTTGATCATTATGTAGTGTCCTTCTTTGTCTCTTCTAATAGTCTTTGTTTTAAAGTCTATTTTGTCTGATATGAGAATTGCTACTCCAGCTTTCTTTTGGTTTCCATTTGCATGAAATACCTTTTTCCATCCCCTTACTTTCAGTGTGTATGTGTCTCTAGGTCTGAAGTGGGTCTCTTGTAGACAGCAAATATATGGGTCTTGTTTTTGTATCCATTCAGCCAATCTGTGTCTTTTGGTGGGAGCATTTAGTCCATTTACATTTAAGGTAATTATCGATATGTGTGTTCCCATTCCCATTTTCTTAATTGTTTTGGGTTTGTTATTGTAGGTCTTTTCCTTCTTTTGTGTTTCTTGCCTAGAGAAGTTCCTTTAGCAGTTGTTGTAGAGCTGGTTTGGTGGTGCTGAACTCTCTCAGCTTTTGCTTGTCTCTAAAGGTTTTAATTTCTCCATCAAATCTGAATGAGATCCTTGCTGGGTAGAGTAATCTTGGTTGCAGGTTTTTCTCCTTCAACACTTTCAATATGTCCTGCCACTCCCTTCTGGCTTGCAGAGTTTCTGCTGAAAGATCAGCTGTTAACCTTATGGGGATTCCCTTGTGTGTTATTTGTTGTTTTTCCCTTGCTGCTTTTAATATGTTTTCTTTGTATTTAATTTTTGACAGTTTGATTAATATGTGTCTTGGCGTATTTCTCCTTGGATTTATCCTGTATGGGACTCTCTGTGCTTCCTGGACTTGATTAACTATTTCCTTTCCCATATTAGGGAAGTTTTCAACTATAATCTCTTCAAATATTTTCTCAGTCCCTTTCTTTTTCTCTTCTTCTTCTGGAACCCCTATAATTCGAATGTTGGTACGTTTAATGTTGTCCCAGAGGTCTCTGAGACTGTCCTCAGTTCTTTTCATTCTTTTTTCTTTATTCTGCTCTGCAGTAGTTATTTCCACTATTTTATCTTCCAGGTCACTTATCCGTTCTTCTGCCTCAGTTATTCTGCTATTGATCCCATCTAGAGTACTTTTAATTTCATTTATTGTGTTGTTCATCGTTGCTTGTTTCATCTTTAGTTCTTCTAGGTCCTTGTTAACTGATTCTTGCATTTTGTCCATTCTATTGTCCATTCTATCTCCAAGATTTCGGATCAACCTTACTATCATTATTCTGAATTCTTTTTCAGGTAGACTGCCTATTTCCTCTTCATTTGTTAGGTCTGATGGGTTTTTATCTTGCTCCTTCATCTGCTGTGTGTTTTTCTGTCTTTTCATTTTGCTTATCTTACTGTGTTTGGGGTCTCCTTTTTTGCAGGCTGAAGGTTCGTAGTTCCTGTTGTTTTTTGTGTCTGTCCCCAGTGGCTAAGGTTGGTTCAGTGGGTTGTGTAGGCTTCCTGGTGGAGGGTACTAGTGCCTGTGTTCTGGTGGATGAGGCTAGATCTTGTCTTTCTGGTGTGCAGGTCCACGTCTGGTGGTGTGTTTTGGGGTGTCTGTAGACTTATTATGATTTTGGGCCGCCTCTCTGCTAATGGGTGGGGTTGTGTTCCTGTCTTGCTAGTTGTTTGGCATAGGATGTCCAGCACTGTAGCTTGCTGGTCGTTGAGTGAAGCTGGGTGCTGGCGTTGAGATGGAGATCTCTCGGAAATTTTTGCTGTTTGATATTATGTGCAGCTGGGAGGTCTCCTGTGGATCAGTGTCCTGAAGTTGGCTCTCCCACCTCAGAGGCACAGCACTGACTCCTGGCTGCAGCACCAAGAGCCTTTCATCCACAGGGCTCCTTAATTTGGGACGATTGGTTGTCTATTCAGGTATTCCACAGATGCAGGGTATATCAAGTTGATTGTGGAGCTTTAATCCGCTGCTTCTGAGGCTGCTGGGAGAGATTTCCCTTTCTCTTCTTTGTTCTCACAGCTCCCAGGGGCTCAGCTTTGGATTTAGCCCCGCCTGTGCGTGTAGGTCGCCGGAGGGCGTCTGTTCTTTGCTCAGACAGGACGGGGTTAAAGGAGCCGCTGATTCGGAGGCTCTGGCTCACTCAGGCCCGGGGGTAGGGAGGGGCACGGAGTGTGGGGCGGGCCTGCGGCGGCAGAGGCCGGCAAGACGTTGCAGCCTGAGGCGCGCCTGTGCGTTCTCCCGGGGGAGTTGTCCCTGGATCCCGGGACCCTGGCAGTGGCGGGCTGCACAGGCTCCCCGGAAGGGCGTGTGGCTAGTGACCTGTGTTCGCACACAGGCCTCCCAGTGGCGGCAGCAGCGGCCCTAGCGTCTCATGTCTGTCTCTGGGCTCCGCACTTTTAGCCGCGGCTCGCGCCCGTCCCTGGAGCTCTCTCAAGCAGCGTTCTTAATCCCCTCTCCTCGTGCACCAGGAAACAAAGAGGGACGTAAAAGTCTCTTGCCTCTTCGGCAGTTCCAGACTTCTCCCCGGACTCTCTCCCGGCCAGCCGCGGTGCACTAACGCCCTGCAGGCTGTGTTCACGCCGCCAACCTCAGTCCTCTCCCGGCGCTCCGACAAAAGCCGGAGCCTCAGCTCCCAGTCCCGCCCGCCCCGGCGTGCGAGCAGACAAGCCTCTCGGCTGGCGAGTTCCGGTCGGCCCGATCCTCTGCGCTGGAATCTGTCCGCTTTGCCCTCCGCACCCCTGTTGCTGTGCTCTCCTCCGCGGCTCCCAAGCTCCCCCACTCCGCCTCCCGAAGCCTCCACCCGCGAAGGGGCTTCCTAGTGTGTGGACACTTTTCCTCCTTCACAGCTCTCTCCCGCTGGTGCAGGACCCGTCCCTATCCTTTTGTCTCTGTTTAGTTTTTTCTTTTGCCCTACCCAGGTACGTGGGGGGTTTCTTGCCTTTTGGGAGGTCTGAGGTCTTCTGCCAGCGTTCAGTAGATGCTCTGTAGGAGTTGTTCCACGCGTAGATGTATTTCTGGTGTATCTGTGGGGAGGAACGTGATCTCCGCGTCTTACTCTTCCGCCATCTTCCCGGAAGTCTGAAAGTTTAAATTTTTGAATTTCTTTGCCACTTCCTTAGTTTTGATCATCTTGGACAATATATTTTTAATACTGACTTTTAAAAAGAATTGTGCTTCAGTGTTTGCTATCCTTAGAGAGACAGAAACAGATAAGTACAACTAAATACTTATTTTTCAAAAGTCTCAAAAGTATAAGGGAAATGAAAGTAATTATATCTTCAAATGATTTTGGGGTACGTTTCTAATTTCATACTTCTGATGCGATTAAAGATTAAAACTGTATTAAGACATTTGAGACATGCCGCATTGGTATTAAATGAATTTAATTTTGTGTAAAGTGACAGAAATATTTTCTTCAGCAAACATACCTGCAGATATAAAATCACAACCATAAATCTACAAAAAAGCAAGCTATTGAATGAAATCTGATTGGTTATTTCCCTGCAGTATGGATCTGCTAATAATTTAATTTACTACTTGCTAACAGAAGCCAAAATTTAAATATACATATATATATGTGTGTGTATATATATATATCTCTTCAATTTTAAGTCATTCATATATATGAACAAGTATACATACACATATATATCAATTGTTCATATATATATATATATATAAACAATTTAAATTAAAAAAAGTACATCTGGTGGCCTATTTTTTCCCCCCGATTTCTAAAAAACACCATATTCTATTCTAGGCAGTGGAATGTCAATCCACCTTAAGGGTTATTCAATGCATATCTGAGAAACCACTGCTTTAGCCAATGATGTACTTATTGAGGGAGGCCCTAGTGCCACTGTCAAGAGCTTATCCACAGGAGAGATAAGAAGGTACTTGTTTGGTTTGTGAAAAGAAGGAGTAGTGAGGAATGGCAGGTAGCTGCAGGCTGATGACACGTGATGTCCGTATATATGTAGAACCAACACGCCATAATTGCACCCGTTTTCCATACCCAAATCCAAAGCCTTTATATCATTAATCCCAGGCAAAAATGGTAAGATTCATGTGTGTTACTATCCCACGGCTTCAAGATGCCTCTAAACTCATATAAGTATGTCTAAGTTTTATCAGTGGAGGACAAACCAGGCTTCTATCACCAAGCCCCATTCCATAACAGGCAAACCAGTCCAAGACTTCTCTGAGTGCTGCAGGAGAGTCTATGGAAGGGGCGCTCACTCCACTGTGATGCCTAAAATGCCTTTGCACAGAGCAAACATTCAATACATGCTGAGTGAATGAATCAGTGAACTCGTGTCATAAAACAGGATTATTTCAGGGAAATTCCATTCAACAGGTTGGCATTCCTTCCTACCCATCTTAACTGTTAAGCTTGCCATCAGACAAAAATTTAATTATAAAACGTTAGAGCTGAGGAAATTTTAGAAACTATCTACTCTCCAAAGGTATACAACTTTAATTTAGTGGTAAAAATCACTAGGAGTGATTTAGGAGTCTATCAGACCTGAGTCCACATTCCACATCTACCATATTTTGGTGAGCAAATAACTACTTCTGAGGCTCTGTTCCATGTATGCATTATGGGATATCATAATAACACATACATTAATTGTATGACTATCAGAGGATGAAATGACACAATCCATTTGCCATGGTCGGCTAAGTAATTTGCACCAAGTAAGCACTCAAGACATTACCCAATATTAATAGTGGAGAGATGAAAACAAAACTCTGGGACTGATGCCTACCTTAGTGGCCCAAGTGGTCATAATGACTGTCTTCCATTCAGCCTGCTCTCTTCTCACTAAGACTAAGGAAGAGAAGATGAACAAATTAGGAATAACAATTTGAAAATGGTTTTATACTCCCTGAATGAATGGAATTATAATAAAATGATTCATGAGTTCTGCAGAAATATGATGAGACTTTAGATCTTTATGTTAGTTCTCTACAAAACCAATTGATGGCCCTAACATGTACCTTCCCACCCAGCCCCATCCTTACCAGGATCAAACATCATTGTAAATGGAAAAGTCAACAACACATAATCAACAAGCTAAGTTACAAGCCAGTGAAGTCACAGAGCTTTGATAGAGAAAATTCAGATTTATCATTATATGTAAAAATAAGATGATATGAAGAACTCAATCTAAAAAATATTACTGGAGATCTATAATCTCTACAATAGTGCTATAAAAAGTAAAGAGCTAGAAATCTATTTAGATGGTTTTCCTTATAAGAAAGCACTTTCTGTATAACTTTTAATGTACTATTGATGAGAACAATTCAACAAAATTCAAATAAATATCTGCAGATGTACTACAAGAAGAAAAGAACAGAGTTAGATGTGACAGGGGATAGCTGGACTTCAGGATGAGTAAGACCCTATACTTGACCTCAATAAATTAACATGAAATACAGTGGATGAGTCATGTACAGAATGTCAGAATTCTAAAAGGCCAAGCTAAGTACCCAAAGGAACACATGGGGACTCTTAAGAAGGAAATAAAATATTGGTTAGTTGATTATGAAAAGGCAGAAGGGAGTAGGTTCCCTTTGGCTGCTCTTTGAAGAGATCACTTCCTTTCCCACCTAGTCCTGAGGCTAGGGTGGCATGGGCAATAGAGGAATGTGGGGACTGAGAATCATTTCTACTCTCACCAGAGTGGTTGGAAGCAGATTTTCTTACCAGGATGTAGTAGTATGCTAATATTTAAGGGTTCTTGAGGTCAGAGAGAAGGGTTTGAATACTCCGGCTCCATCTCTTGCTGTGGGTCAAGTTTCTTACCTTTCCAGCACCTCGGCGTCTTTATCTGAAAATTAGGGATGATGATAATGTCTCCCACCTGAGTGCGAGAACTACATGATATAGTGCATACGCAGGGCTAAATTTGGCGCCTGGCAAACAGAAAGTGCTCAGTACAGCAGGCGAGTGTAGTGACAATAAAGGCAAAGATGACGGGGGTAGTGCCAGTGTTGCTTCTGCCCCCAGAACAGGCTCTGACTGGGAGACAGTTAAAGCACCTTTGGGTTCATGGGGGTTTATATATAAGCAACGGTTGATCAATGTGAGCTGGTTGTCCAAATGATTATGTGCAATCTAAGAAAAAAATGGGCCTCGGATCTGCTCAGCTACTTAATAATATTAGCAGCGGTAGTAGTCAAAGAAGCTAAATTTTATTACGTGTTTATATGCCAAACAACGTGCTGAACGTTTTAAAAGGATTTACTCACTTATTACAACGAGGCTATATGCTAGGTCCTGATAATGTTATTCGTCTCTTTCAGATGTTGACTGAGCCTCAGACGGGTTACAAAAGCACCTAAGATCCCGTTGTCAGTACATGACGGAAATGAGTTCAAATCCAGCCTGTCTGACTTGTTCTTAATCACTAAGGTATGAAATTAAGCATGTTGCCCTTTGCCTGATTCTCCTTCTGAGGCCTGAATATTTCACTTAGCTCTCTGAGTGCAGAAGAGAGAAAATTCTCTCTCCTTGACCCAACTTGGCATCAATATCCAACTCCCCTTCTCAAAATGTGTTGCTTCAACGAGCAGCAATGAATGCCGGGTCGTGGACCAGTCACCTTGATGACTAAGAGTCAGACATTACGGAAAGAAACTGCTCTGTGACAAACCTACCCTTGTACAGAAAATAGACAGAAATGGGGGGACAGGGCAGAAGATAATGGAATAAGGCATAGAAAAATAGCAACTGGCATCGTGATAGTAATAATAATAATAGAAGTAGTAGTAGTAATAGTAATAGGAATAGTAGTAATAGTAATAATAATAGACTTTACTATGCTCTAGGCATTGTATTAAGTGCTTGGTGTAAGTGACTTCATTTTAACATTGAAAACAAGTCTATGGGGATGAAATATTATTAACATCATTTTATAGGCAGGAGTATTGAGGTTCAGGTAATCAGGTAAATTGCCCAAGCTCATATGGTTAGCAAGTGGAAAGCAGAGATTTGAACCAGCACCTACACTCCTAACCATTATGCTATAACCATTATGCTGAAGACATAAGAATTCCAATGGTCTTTCCCCATAACCCACTCCTGCACTCCAGACTTAAATAGTCCAAGATCAAGAGAGAGCAAGCTTGGAGTTGCCACTCTTCAGTGAGTGTCAATCATTTCAAAACAGTGTGTTTGCTAACAAGATGCAGTTCCTGTGATAATCTTCTCAACCAGCTATCAAGAAACAGGAAGCAAAGATTCAAGTAACAGGATGTTCCTACTTACGAGGAAGGTGGGACAGCATAGTGGACACTGGGCTTAACTGTTCTGGAAAACGTGGTCCCAGTAGGCATACACGCTGGTACATTTTCCCCACCTACCAAATACAAAAGAAGTATTTCATTTCCATGTTGCTCTTCAAAGTTCCACCTCATTCGTGCCTGTCATTCATCCTCTGGCCTCTTCCTGTCTCCATTTCTGTACAGAAAGGTGCTGAGTCTCTGCTCTCGGATACGAAAAGGGTGTGTTAGGAGAGGGAGCCGTGGTACCTCGATGTCTTTTTCTTTCATCTTAATTCTATTATGCCAACTCCACTGAACTTAATTAGAGTGAATACAGAATTACACAATTACCCTCTGTTCTATTCTTCAGATGTTATATTTTGATAAAATTTACGACATGCTGCTCTCCCCTTGAACACCAGATGAACACTAGAAATGGATGTGTGTTGACATAAAATCTGTTATAATTGCAATTAAAGTATAGCTTACATAATGTTAGTGTTAACATAAAATTATAGATGTGTAGAGACAACGTGGTCATGCATTTTTTAGTATAAGTACATGCTTAGACCAATATCTGTTAGCGGAATGAAGATGGAAGAGAATTTTGGTTAAGCCACAAAGGCTGTTTAAGGACTTGCAGATAGCTAAGGGGAACTCAAAGACCAGTAAGATAATATTTCCCCTGCCATGTTTGCAATTGCAAAGTGAAGGGAAGATGTGAAAGGAAGTACCCCTATGGAAATTACAAGACAAGTACATTTTTTTCCTTGAGTACCTGGGTAAATGCTTAAATTCTAATGTATATCAGTGATGCAAATTTTCAACTGAGTTTGATAAATCATAAAATAATAATTATACATATATGTATATAAAACTGCATGGAACTAGGCAGTTCAGAATTACTTCTAATTAAAGAGGTACCCTGTGACAACTAACTTAAACCTTACAAAATATGGTTCCAAGTACCCTATCAGAGTGAAAAGCAGGAGACTGAAAGGTTTATTGTAAATGTTTGTAGTCATGGTGTCTTAACTAAAACTACTGTGTCACAAATACTATTAAAATAATTGTGACATTTTATTCACTTTTACTGCAAACAACAAAACAAACTATAGGTATTTTTTCATTTCAGGTAATTATTTTAGCTAACAGTTATTAAATGTTTTGAGAAGACAGAGTGCTAATTGCATTACTTCATTTTATCTTTAAAATAGCGCTTCCGTGTAATTATTCTTAATATCTCCATGGTATTAAAGGGTATCTCTAGTTTAGACCTTTCTTCAGAACTGCAGACTTGTGTATCCAACTGTGTACTCAGCATCTCTACTTGGACGTCACGAAAACATCGCAAATCTTATACCTCCAAAACTGGTCTTTAATCCCCCAAACATGCTCTACCCCAAACTTTTTCCGTCTTAGGTGACAGTAACCACACCTTTCCAGTTCCCCAGGCCCTAAATCTCAAATTCACCCTTGACCCCCTCTTCCTTTCCATTCTTGCATTCAATCTACCACGAAATGCTGTCACAACCTTCCCAATGTGCCACTTCTGAAAATTACCAGCCGCTAGCAGCCTGGTGCAGGCCAACAACATAGACCTTGAGGATCCTGTAGTCGCCTCCCGAGATTCTCCCTGACTCCACTCTCTCCCCACATCCTCAAGACCACAGATACAGTTATGCTTTTCAAACAAGAGACAGTTCATGCCACACCTCGGCTAAAATCCTGCCCCTGGCTGCCTACACTTAGAGTAAAAGACACAATGCATGTGATGGCCTCCCAGGACTTATCCAATCCATCCCATCACATATCCAACCTCCAGCCCTCCTGCTGTCTCTTCCTCCCCACTGACTAAGTCAGCCAGGGTGGCCTCCTTGATATTCCTCCAAGCTGCCCGGCATATTTCTGCCTTAGAGTGTTGGGACTGGTTATTCTTGCTCCCAGGGAGTGGTCTCCCCATCATACATTCTGACATCCTCACTTCAAGTCTTTGCTCAAATGTCAACTTATAAAATCCACCCTGACTACCCTATTTAAAATCAGAACCTACCTGTACACTCCTCCAGCACTCCCAACCCAAGCCTCTTCAGTGACCTTCACATCCTTTGCCTTATCCCGTAGCGCCCATCAACCTGTGACAAAGCATAGAATTTATTTATAACATCCGTTTCCACACGAGAGTGTAAGGAGGGAGAAAGCATGCAAGAAGGAGCACGCAGGCAAAGGCTCTTGTCTAATTTATTCATTGATATGTCCAAGCATAGAGACCAGGAAGATGCTTAATAAATAGTCCTGAAAAAGATACAGATGAGGAAACTAGTAGTAAAGCTCAGAAAGTTTAAGTAACTTCCTCAAGGTTCTAGAGCTAGAAGAGGGTCACAGTAGAATTCACACTTGGGGATGTCTAACTTCAAATCTCTTAGCCTCTCTGCTATCTTTTTTTTTTTTTTTTTTCTTCTTTGCGGTACGCGGGCCTCTCACTGTTGCAGCCTCTCCCGTTTCGGAGCACAGGCTCCGGACACGCAGGCTCAGCAGCCATGGCTCACAGGCCCAGCTGCTCCACAGCATGTGGGATCTTCCCGGATCGGGTCACGAACTCTCAACCACTGCGCCACCAGGGAAGCCCCTCTCTGCTATCTTAAGTCCATGCAATTCAGGATTTGTTTTAATCAGTGCCATGGAAATTCTCACTCCACTGAATAGGATCACTAAAGTGTTCTCTGTCTAGATTTATATATATATTTTCCATTTAAACAAAGGAAACAGAAGAGGGGAATTCATCATGGGTTATTGCGGTAGCTTTACAGCAATTTTAGCAATAATGACATTTAAGTAATAGTGATATTTAATGATAGCATAATAATAATAAAATAATAGCTCTTAAATGTATTGAAGACGATTCGCATGCTAAACTCGGTGCTAAAATATTTCCATGTATATTTTGTGCAAAATCCTTATGAATATCCTATCAGATGAGCTTGATGTGTAACTTCACCAGGCATACTTCTCTTATTCCGCTTTCAAAGATAAGGAAATTGATGAGAAGTGTGGTAACCGTTTGATCAAGATGAGACTGGTAATAAGTTGTGAGTATGAATTTAAATTCAGGTCTAACTCCAGAATTTGATTCTCAATCCATACATGAAAATTCTGATAATTCCTTTGATAAGGGTATGTTCTCTCCTGGAAAACATCCCCCATTATGTCTGCCTGTGCTCATACCTTCAGAACACAGTCAAGTTTAAAACATGATAAAAATGTTTAAATAGTGTGCTTTAATAAATGGAAATATCTTCATCTAAACAATAACACAAAAAGGCAGGCTGAGCCCTTTGAAGTGGCTTCGTTGCTATCTTCCATCCAGAACAAGAGAAGGAATCAACAGCTGCAGAGTGAAGAAAGCATGAAACCCAGAGATGGAGGATTCTGTAAATGACCGATTACAAGACTATTAAGCCGCACTTTCATAGCAAGAGGCAAAATGTTCCATTAAACTGAAAATTCTTCTACCCCTCACTCCAAGGCCCACACAAACATTAATGCTGCATTTATTAGGATGTATTTCCTGTGCTCTATCAACTTGACTTTCAGCAACTGTATTAATACAGTCCTTTCGTTTTGCACATATATCTGAATGATGGATTCCATTACTGGAGTTTTGTAGAAAGAGTGGAGGGAATGAAGTAAAGTTTGGGAAGAGCCATCATAATCCATAATCATGGGCACTGAATCAGGACAAGAAGAAACCTCTCTTCTCATTTATTTGAGTGAAAATTCTACTATATATTTATTGCCTCTGTACAGGGCCATGTGTTGAATAATGGAAAACAAGCATCTTTCATTTGGAGGTAGGATTTGTGTGCTCAAGTTTCGATGGGCCTGTAGAATTAATCTTGTTTTAGAAATGAAATAAAATGTAATTTCTTACTGTAAGTAGATGTGGTTAAGCAACTGGCAACTTTGATGTCTTTAAATCACTGCAGTTTCGGGGTGGGCAAATCTATAATTATTTCAAGCACTTCTTTATTGGTGCAACAATTGAGCAGTGTACATAGTGGTCAACAACCTGGGCATTGTCAGACGACTCTAAGTTTGAATCTAGACTTTGCCACTCACCAGCTATGTGACTTTCAGCTATGAGAATCACTTTCTTCAGCTTTACAGGGTGGATTATTATATGCCCTTTGCAGAACTACTGTAAGAACTAAATGTGTATGGGCACAGTGGCTCATAGTAAGGGCTCAAATTAGTACTGTGGTCACTACTAGTAGTATTGAAAAGAAATTAGAACTTCTATTCTCATCAAGTGGGATATGTGTCCCTTTATCATTGTAATTTCATATCATTTTACTTTTGACCTTATAATTTAATAGCTTGATCCAAGAAACATTTAGCAGTAAATATAATTGAAAGAAGATTACCTGTCAAACATGAAATACTGTAGTATCAAGTGTGCTGGCACAATATTCTTCTCAGATAATTAACCTGTAAAAATATGTTATTGTCTTCTTTTTAATTGAGCACATCGAACATATATATTGACTGTGCCAATTGGCGAAAGGTCCATTAATTCATCAGTCTAACTATATGTTGCATAAACGTCTTCTAAACATAATCGTATATGTATTTTATTTGTTGGGAAAATGTGTTTGAGATTGTTCTTTTCTGCCTATTTAAAGTCAAAGAGGATGAGAAGTAGAGTTAGGCTTAATGTACTTTGTACTCCATTATGCCATGAAAATGCTTCTGTGCCCTGGAGACAACAACAAAAGATTTGCTTTAATGACAAGAATCAAGTATGTTCTAAAGCTTCCAGGTAGGAGGCGTATAGGTTGCAGTTTATATCAGAAGTCTTTGCTCTCTCTCTCAACTGCGTCTAGATGGGAAAGATGTGGTCACAAGTTCTTCAAGGTGATATAGTAAATGTTGGAAAAGAGGGGGGTAGGAGGCAGAGTTTTGAATATCTCAAACTTGAGCTAGAAGGATTTTATTTAAAGAAAATAGCGGTTATGATTTTTCACTTAAGGAATGCCAGTCAGCAAACCTGACATTAATGTAGGAAATTAGCTCTTTTAGCTATGATGCTTTCAAATGCACATGGCTGAAAACAAATTCAAAATAGTCAAAGGAAATTTAAAAACAAAAACCAAACAACAACAACCAGCTCAACAAACAAGTACTAGAAATTCAGGGATGCAGCCATATTCAGATACAGTTGGATTTGGACGTTCCAGAGTATCAGCAGGGTTCCAGCTCTCTCTCCGTCCCTCAGCGCTGCTTACCTCTGCAAGACTTTATTTTACAGAAAGTCTCTCCTTGTGCTGGATGGTCACTGGGAGTCCCAGAGTCATATCTCCCCAGCTTAGAAATTCCAGAGAGAAAAGACAATTCTTCCATTTTGCTCTGAGAGAAAAGTTCTGGAGAGCAGTCTGATAGACTTAGCCGAGGTCAGATGCCTACCCATGAGCCAATCACCTGCTTTACTGGAGTTCAGTCCCTGGGCGACTCATCCCCGGGGCCCGTGAGGAGGCAGGATGGCATTATCTGGCAGTTCTCCAAGAAAAGCCTGCTGTTTTTTTGTAAGATGAAAGGGGAGAGGACATGGTTAATGAAACCTGTATCTGCTTCTGTAAAATCCACAGAATCTTACTCCCTGTCCTGTGTCGATGACCATGCAGTAAGCTGACCCAGGAGGTCATCTTTCCCACAACAGTCTTTATATATATGACTAAGGAACACTGGTAAAAGAATATGGGAGAAAGTCTGAGTATGACAAGTCAGCTAGACTGATATTAACTAAAAAAGCTGTGTGAAAATATCCTTAAAAAGTTGCCCCCAACTCACTCAAAGTCCAAAGTTGGAGCTGGAAATACAATGTCATGGAGTTTGGATAAGAACAGGTTTTCTCCAAGCTGAACTATGACACAGAGATTAGCGACTTCGAGAAACTATACTTTTCCAAAGAAAAAACATCACATGAGAAAAATGAGGCCTAGAAAAATTAAATGACTTAAGGTAACATAGCTAATTAATGGCAGGACTGAGACTAGAGTATATACTTTGTGTAACTGGCTATGGTTTTTTTGTTTGTTTGTTTGTTTTGTTATCAGTTCAAAACGAGACAAACTTAAAGAAAGGAAACACAACCAAAACTCAGTGGTTGGAAAAGAGATGGATGTGAACGCCCACTTGTTTCTTACGTATAAAGTTACCCCTCGCAGTGTTTTGGAGGAGAAAACGCTGGCTCTTCCCAACGTTGGTTATATACACAAAGATTCCAAAGACAAGACAAGTGCTTTGCAAACAAAGTAACTAGAACCAGCTCAGGCTTCCCCGCGCCCGGTCCTACGTTCCACGGTCAGAACCACCAACTGTATGCCCCCGGGGAACAAGGTGATTCAGAAAAGCTGGCGTCTTCAGAGAGGGGAGAACACTTAGCTGGGAAGAGAGGAGAAAACTTGCTCAGCTTCTTGCTGGGGTCTGAAACGATCCCAACAGAGTCCTTAAACCCCTCAGGTTTCCCCAATCAAGCACCCTCGCCTCCAACCTGGGCCACCCCAGATCTGACTATCAGACGACAGAAGTCTGCGGACGCACGAAGAGCTGACCATCCCACGAGAGGAACCTACGCGCGGCCGCGCCCACTCACCCGCCGCTCCCCGGGAGACGGGAGACGAGCCCGGGGTCCAAGTCCTGGGCGTGGCTGACTCACCCCTCTCCGGGCCCAGCTCCAGCTCACCTCGGCGCGGCCCGCCTGGGCGCCGCCATCTTGACCACGAAGGGGGCCTCGCGCCGGAGGCCCCTGAGAGGGCGCCCTGAGCGGAGCCGGAGCGCCGGGGAGCCCCAGGTAGGCGCCCTACGTCCCCCGCGCGCTCGCGCAGCGTCCACGCGCGACGAGAGTCCCTCACGCAGCCCCCGACCCAGGCTTCCGCGGACCCGGGGCCCCGCGCAGCCCGCACCGCGGCTCAGGCGGCGCCGAGGGCGGCCCGGGCGGAAGAGCGGGCGGGGGGCACGCGCTCGGTAACCTGGCAACGCGGAGCAACCCGGCGTCTCTGGCGAACCCCAGGCTTCCACCGCGAGGGAGCACGGACCCCCGCACCCGCCGTCCAGCCCTCGCCGCCGCTCGGTCGCTCCGCCCGCTGCTGCCCGCTGGCTATGGTCTTTTCAATCCATGATACAACGTCTATAGGTAACGAATCTGTTAAACCCTAAATGTTTATGATATTCAAGTAATCCAGTATCTGAATTATTCTTGAAGATAAAACATCCAAAGACTTCTTAATTGTATGGGTATACATACATAAAATACACGTGGAGGTAACTTCAAATATAGTATGTGCCTGTCTCTATTCCTTCCCCCTCCGCTCTTTAAAAAATGCCCCTTTAAAAATTGCCCACTCACCATCTGTTAGGTAAATTTGCTGAAACACAGTAAATGTGGAGACAGAAATTGTTATAGAGACTATTCCAAATGGCACTGACACCTGTATTTATGAAATGTTTAAAAGGGTAAGTTAGAGTTGTTTTTTTTTTTAAAAAAAAATCCCACTATAGTAACACTACATCATCCTAGGTGCCCAGTTCTATCCAATTACATAAGATGGAGAGAGAGAGAGAGAGAGAGAGGAGGAAGAGAAAGAAGAAAGGAAGAAAACCAAGTACTTATGTATAAAATGTTGCTGCCAAAGTTTGAGATTATACTCAAGTGCTGGGAGCCGTATAGGAAGTGCCTTTGAGTCTCAGCACGGACGAGACCCGTAGTGTCAAGCAAAGTTGATGCTATCAGGCACAAATATGGAGAGGCAAAGTTCTCCTCTGCAAAGCTGATGCTGTCAGACATAAAATTGGAAAAGCAAAGCTCTCGGTTGCAAAGCTTCCTGAACACAGGGTTTTTTACATTCCCCCTACCCTGTTGTTCCATGAAGAGCAGCTCCCTTTTTTACCGTGGCTAGGGGGCATATCTTTATATCATGCCCCATACATGGAGTTGCTTTGAGCCAAGAGCCTGGTATCCCTGGGCAGAGAAAACTCTCCCTCCCTGGGACTTCCTGCTGATGGAAGTTCTTCCTTCCTCTGTCCTGCAACGGCCCCTCTTGCCCTTTTGCCAAGAGGCGCTCTCTTTTCACAATCTCTTTGCCCAAGGCTGGTGCCTGGGCTTTCCTGCCCACACTGAGGTTGAGGCCTCCTGGTGGCTGGTGCCGTGCAATCGGTCTCTCTTGCCCAGTGCTGTAAGCTGGGCTCTCCCTGGAGGAGAAACCTGGGTTCCCGAAGACATGTGACCAGAGCCGGGGCCCCGCCAGTTGGCGAGGGAATCCCAGGGCAGGTGCTGGGCGTGGAGGCCACGGGGGCATAGGCTACCAAGGTGACAGAGAACTGACCTTCTCTGGGGGCGCTGCACCTCGCCCACTCACACACCTCACATCTCCCTGCTTGGCCCCGGAGGATGGCTGGTTAGCCAGAGACGGGTAAGATTCCTCAGGGAAGGAACAACCTAAGACAGGCACAGTCGCAGAGGGGCCATCAGGAGAGAACTTGGGGGCCAACAGAGGTGGGGCACAGACCCTCACCCCCCCAACTTTGCAGGGGCCTGAACCCTCACCTGTTTTGAGGGAGGTCTCCTGTCCCCATGGCTGCTTCGATTCCCACGCCCAGCTCAGATGGGAACCCAGGTAGCAGACAAGAGACCTGGCCAATAGCAGCTGCTCTCCCGCCGCAGCAGGACTTTGTTTCCCATTTCCTCCGTGAACCACAGCCTTTTTTGTGTGGAAGCAAAGCTTTCCTCTGTGTGGTTCCCCTTGTTTTCCCCTGCCTTTGCCTAAGACGATTTTTGTAGGATTGTTATTGGTGTTGGGAAAAATGTATAGTTTTAATGCAGGGGTTTAAGAAAAACCCCAAGTTAGGGTAAAAACCAAGAAAAGAATTGTAGCTACTTCGGCTCCTTTAATGATTATATTTGTTGGGGAAATACAATGGTGGGAATATTTTTGCAGTAGTTTTTGATTTTAAAAGAAAAATTGTGAGAGTCATGGCCTCCCAGTAGAGTTATAAACATGTTGGAAAATACCTGGGTATGGTGGCGAGTTTTTATGCAACAGTGAGTTTAATCAATGAGTTTATGGTACAATGCCCGCTCCCATAGTTTTTTAGAAGCATAAAAATAATGTGTATTGTTTTGATTATTATGGTAGGGTTGGGAAATTTGTAGATGAAATGTTGTTTGAATATTGTTAATCACTAATAGAATTATATGTTTAAGTTTATGGCTTGATCAAGCAGAATGTGCAGGTACAAGAACACCTTAATCTTCTGAGAAGAATGAGGAAACCGCAGACAGAGTTCCTGACGTAGATGTGACCAAGATGTACCTAACCACAGAAGATGAAAGAGACTTTGGGCGATGGGAAAATTACCTAATTTGTTTTGATTAATTTGCTGATGTAAACCACCTTTGTTTTGTGGCCTATGTGGGGGAGTTTTTGGCATGGGAATGAGGATGTTGAATTTGAAAATGAGATCACTTTATAGTATAAAAACTTTTGGAATCTTGAAAATAAATTTGTCAGAGCCTTGCATCCTCTGAGGTGTCTTGTGCTCTGTCCACGCCGACTCCGTCCTCCCCTTTGGGTGAATCCTGTCCAGCTGGGGCCGGTCCCCGGCAAGTGGTGCCCGAACAGGGACCTGAAGGGGTAAGTATTATTTTTGTTTTCTCGGACGGATAGGAGTCTCACCGTAGGGTGCTGCAGACCCCCAGTTAAGAATACTGGTTAGGAAGGTGAGTAAAGCGGTGTCAAGATGGGACACGCTGAGTCCAAAGAGAGGCTCTTATTTATTGATATAGTTAAACATATGATAAATGGAAGAGGAATTAAGGTAACTAATAAGCAATTAACTCAGTTTTTTCAGTTCGTACAGGAACAATGTCCTTGGTTTCCAGAAGAGGGAACAGTTAATATAGAAACCTGGCAAAAAGTGGGGCAAACTTTGCAAGTATATTATAGTCATTTTGGACCTGAGAAGGTTCCAGTAGATACTTTTACTTTATGGAACCTTATTAGAGAGAGCATTGCTCCCTTGCCTGAAGGTCAAAAGAACCCATATAAATATCCTACAGAAGTAATGGATGAATGTACTCCGTTACTTTCCCCAAAAACATCAAAAGATACTAAGGTTTTGGCTGCAGCTTTAAAAGACTGTAACCTTAATGACAATGATTTAGAGGAGGAAAATGAGTCACCTACTGATACTAAGCCTAATTTGTTAAAAAACCCTCCTTTTGATGATGAATTGCCTCCTGCAGATCAGGATGATTTAGATGCTGCTGCATATGATTATGAAAGAAGGAAGTATGAACCCCATGGTGCTTTTTCAATGCAAGAAACTAAGAAAAATAGGCCTAATTTACAGAATATGCGCCCTTTGGGTCGTCTACCGACCGCCCCACCAGCACCTTTAAGTTCTTCACTTCCCCCTTTTAAAAGGTCAGGACATTCAACTTTACATGTTAGGGGCCCACCACCTCCACCACCTTTTAATAAAGGTCAAGGCGAATATAAAAGACATAGGAGAATAAACGGTGAAGATGATGATTATGCTTTTGCAGCCTGCTTTCCAGTCATTTTTGAGGATGGTTTTGATGATGATGATGTATATTGGGATCCCTTGCCTCTAAAACTTTTAAAAGAACTTAAAAAGGCCTGTGTAGATTACGGACCGTTGGCGCCTTATACTATGACTCTTATAGATGCTTTGGCAAATAGATGGATGACTCCATATGACTGGATTCAGGTTACAAAGGCCTGTTTATCGGGAGGACAATATTTGCTTTGGAAAACAGAATATGAAGAATTGGTGGCTAAGCAACATGCTTTAAATAAGAAAAGGGATAAATTTAATATTACTAAAGATATGTTATTAGGCCAGGGAGAATATGATACAGCCCAACAGCAAATGCATATGGGAAAGGAGGCTTTATGGCAGGTAACTATGTGTGCAGTGAATGCCTGGAAGTCTTTGTCTTTGACTCCAGGAAAAGCCTCCACTTTAACAAATTTAAGACAAAAGCCTGAGAAGCCATATGAGGATTTTGTTTCTCGCTTGCTAACAGAGATAAAAAGGGTAATAACTGATGAGGATGCAGCTAACATGTTAGCTAAACAATTAGCCTTCGAAAATGCCAATCCTGTTTGTCAGAACTTGATTCGACCAATTAGAAAAACTGGCAGCATTTCAGATTTTATTAAACAATGTTCTGATGTGGGTCCCTCTTATATGCAAGGGATTGCTTTGGCAGCCGCCCTAAAGGGAGAAACACTTCCTCAATGTATGATGAATATGGTTCAAAAAACAAAAAACCCTAAGGGATTAAAAGGAAATAATTGTTTTGCTTGTGGAAGTGCAGGTCATTTTAGTAGGGAATGTCCTAATAAAAATATACCTCCAGCAGGTCCTGTTAGAATGATATCTCCTGGTAATGTTGGGGTCCCAAAGACTCCTTGCCAAAGATGTGGGAAAGGAAATCATTGGACTAAATTGTGTAGGAGTAAATATCACAAGGACGGACACATTCTTCCCCCTAATGGGGTTTTTGCAGTGCCTCAGGCTGGAGCTCAGATGCCAATATTTCCTGCACCTGTTTTTCCAGGTACACCTGCTGGAACTAATTCGGGAAACTTACTTCGGGCCCAACCCCGGGCCCAACAAACAATAGGGGCCATTCACCAGACGCTCAATCCCTTTCTTCCCTCAGGGGAATCGATGAATTGTTCAGGGCCACCCCAGGCAGCGCAGGATTGGACCTCTGTGCCACCTCCACGACAATATTAACTCCTGACTCTCCAGTTATAAAAATACCAACTGGGATTAAAGGTCCATTGCCCCCAGGAGTAATGGGTCTAATTATTGGTAGGAGTTCAACTTCCTTATCTGGCTTAACAGTTTTGCCTGGAGTAGTTGACTCTGATTATACAGGAGAAATTCAAATAATGGTGGCTCCCTCTAATAAGACGCAACAAATTTATGTGGGACAAAGAATAGCACAATTGTTATTGCTACCATATTATAAGACAGGAAAGAATGTAATTCAAGAAACTAGGAATGAGAAAGGATTTGGCTCCAGTGATATGGCATTTTGGATTCAAGAGATTACCAGAAATAGACCTTTGAAAACTTTAAAAATTAATGGAAAAAATATTCAAGGTTTATTAGATACAGGTGCAGATGCTTCCTGCATAGCAGGGAAAGATTGGCCTAGCAGCTGGCCCACCCAGCATGCTGACAATATGCTAGCAGGTCTGGGAACTGCTCCAGCAGTAGCTAAGAGTACCCAGATTTTAACTTGGGAGAATACTACCAATAAACAAGCAGGCTCCTTTTGTCCTTATGTAATACCTGGCCTGCCAATTTCCCTTTGGGGAAGAGATATACTTATGCAGATGGGAATGCTCCTGTATAGTCCAGATGATTGGGTCTCCTCACAAATGTTAAATATGGGTTATGACCCAGATAAAGGTTTAGGAAAAAATCAGGAGGGAAGATTATATCCTGTGGTTGCTGAGCCCAAAAATGATAAACATGGAGTGGGCTATCCAAATTTATAAAGGGGGCCATTGTTCTAAAAGCAGCTGACCCTATAGTATGGCTTTCAGAGGAACCTGTGTGGGTAGAACAATGGCCCCTAACTTCTGAGAAATTAGCAGCTACAGATAAATGGGTTTGGGTAGATATTGAAACTGGATATCCTTCATGGATATATTGTATGTATAATAAAGAGAATAAAATAATCATTCCTGGAACTAGATATTATATTTCAGATTGGAGTATTAATTTTCCTGAGGGAGATTATAGAACATATTTAGAGAAAGGCTTGTTATACCCATGGAACGATTCCTATATTCCCCGTCCATTGAAGGTAAATAGATGGAATAGTCATGGATGGGTGGCTCCTATTTATACTTTTGTTTATGAAAATAAAACCTATTATCAACCTCAGTTATGGAGATTACCCTTAACCACTCGTAAAATAAGGTTAGTTAGAGCTACTACCCATGTGGAAGAGTACCATGTTCAAACCTGTGTGTCATCTCCATATTCCTTATTGCTTTCTAATGATAGTGAAAAGTTGCAGATTATGCAGTATAATATGAGGTTTTATATTACCTGTCAGCAATGCATACTGACCACTTGTATTATTCCTGAAATGAATGTGTCAACCATAATGGTGTTAAAAAGACCAGCTTATATTATGCTGCCAGTAGCGCTTAATGAATCTTGGTATACAGATATAGGGGCGGAAATTGTAAGACAGGTTGGAGAGCTTATACGGCCAAAAAGATTTGTGGCTACTTTGATTTTGGGAATTTCCGCCTTGATAGGAATACTGAGCTCTTTTACTGTTGCAACATATACTTTAGTAAAAGAAGTACAAACAGCACAATATGCTAATGATTTATCAAAAAATATATCCTTGGCTTTAGCGACTCAGGAAGCAATAGATAGAAAGTTAGAAGCTAAAGTTGATGCCCTTGAAGAAGCAGTTTTACATATTGGTCAAGAACTTACTGCTTTAAAAATTCGCCTATTTTTAACATGCCATAAAAAATATTCTTGGATATGTGTTACTCCCTTAAAAGTAAATTATTCTGAATACTCCTGGGAAAAAATTCAAATGCACATTTTAAATATATGGAATTCTAGTGATGTAGGAATTGATTTGGAACATTTACATAAACAAATTCATGATATTGCAGCCTCTCAATATGATATGAATCCCTCTAAGACTGCTGCAGAATTTTTACAAAATTTACAAAGTTATTTTAAGGGTAATTCCTTTATGCATATTTTAATAAATTATGGGGCTGCCGGAGTGGTTATAATTTTGCTTCTTATTTCTTTTCCAGTCATTATCCGATTAATTCAAGTTGCCCTCCAGAGTGTATATAAAACCAAAGTGGAATTGCATACTGCCTTTTTAAAAAATAAAAAAGGGGGAGATGCTGGGAGCCGTATAGGAAGTGCCTTTGAGTCTCAGCACGGACGAGACCCGTAGTGTCAAGCAAAGTTGATGCTATCAGGCACAAATATGGAGAGGCAAAGTTCTCCTCTGCAAAGCTGATGCTGTCAGACATAAAATTGGAAAAGCAAAGCTCTCGGTTGCAAAGCTTCCTGAACACAGGGTTTTTTACATTCCCCCTACCCTGTTGTTCCATGAAGAGCAGCTCCCTTTTTTACCGTGGCTAGGGGGCATATCTTTATATCATGCCCCATACATGGAGTTGCTTTGAGCCAAGAGCCTGGTATCCCTGGGCAGAGAAAACTCTCCCTCCCTGGGACTTCCTGCTGATGGAAGTTCTTCCTTCCTCTGTCCTGCAACGGCCCCTCTTGCCCTTTTGCCAAGAGGCGCTCTCTTTTCACAATCTCTTTGCCCAAGGCTGGTGCCTGGGCTTTCCTGCCCACACTGAGGTTGAGGCCTCCTGGTGGCTGGTGCCGTGCAATCGGTCTCTCTTGCCCAGTGCTGTAAGCTGGGCTCTCCCTGGAGGAGAAACCTGGGTTCCCGAAGACATGTGACCAGAGCCGGGGCCCCGCCAGTTGGCGAGGGAATCCCAGGGCAGGTGCTGGGCGTGGAGGCCACGGGGGCATAGGCTACCAAGGTGACAGAGAACTGACCTTCTCTGGGGGCGCTGCACCTCGCCCACTCACACACCTCACATCTCCCTGCTTGGCCCCGGAGGATGGCTGGTTAGCCAGAGACGGGTAAGATTCCTCAGGGAAGGAACAACCTAAGACAGGCACAGTCGCAGAGGGGCCATCAGGAGAGAACTTGGGGGCCAACAGAGGTGGGGCACAGACCCTCACCCCCCCAACTTTGCAGGGGCCTGAACCCTCACCTGTTTTGAGGGAGGTCTCCTGTCCCCATGGCTGCTTCGATTCCCACGCCCAGCTCAGATGGGAACCCAGGTAGCAGACAAGAGACCTGGCCAATAGCAGCTGCTCTCCCGCCGCAGCAGGACTTTGTTTCCCATTTCCTCCGTGAACCACAGCCTTTTTTGTGTGGAAGCAAAGCTTTCCTCTGTGTGGTTCCCCTTGTTTTCCCCTGCCTTTGCCTAAGACGATTTTTGTAGGATTGTTATTGGTGTTGGGAAAAATGTATAGTTTTAATGCAGGGGTTTAAGAAAAACCCCAAGTTAGGGTAAAAACCAAGAAAAGAATTGTAGCTACTTCGGCTCCTTTAATGATTATATTTGTTGGGGAAATACAATGGTGGGAATATTTTTGCAGTAGTTTTTGATTTTAAAAGAAAAATTGTGAGAGTCATGGCCTCCCAGTAGAGTTATAAACATGTTGGAAAATACCTGGGTATGGTGGCGAGTTTTTATGCAACAGTGAGTTTAATCAATGAGTTTATGGTACAATGCCCGCTCCCATAGTTTTTTAGAAGCATAAAAATAATGTGTATTGTTTTGATTATTATGGTAGGGTTGGGAAATTTGTAGATGAAATGTTGTTTGAATATTGTTAATCACTAATAGAATTATATGTTTAAGTTTATGGCTTGATCAAGCAGAATGTGCAGGTACAAGAACACCTTAATCTTCTGAGAAGAATGAGGAAACCGCAGACAGAGTTCCTGACGTAGATGTGACCAAGATGTACCTAACCACAGAAGATGAAAGAGACTTTGGGCGATGGGAAAATTACCTAATTTGTTTTGATTAATTTGCTGATGTAAACCACCTTTGTTTTGTGGCCTATGTGGGGGAGTTTTTGGCATGGGAATGAGGATGTTGAATTTGAAAATGAGATCACTTTATAGTATAAATGCTTTGGAATCACGAAGAATAAATTTGTCAGATCCTTGCATCCTCTGAGGTGTCTTGTGTTCTGTCCACGCCGACTCCGTCTTCCCCTTTGGGCGAAACCTGTCCAGCTGGGGCCGGTCCCCGGCACTCAAGCATCAATGAACAGAAGGAAAACACTTACAAATTTACAAATGTATTTCATTTATGGTATGAGGGACACAGGTTTAGATTTGCAACACGCTCCCACAAGGGTCAAATTGACCACTTTTTTCTATCTAGTTGCTCTTGAGAGAACAAAACAATTGAAACAGATGCCATTCAATTCCAAGTCTATAGCTTAGACCATGTCACTGCACATGAAATATTGTTCATTCAGAGTCAGCACATAGCAAGAGTAATTTATACTCTCAGAGTGTTTGCTCTCAAGTCAATAGCAGAGAAGCCTTGAATAAAAACGTTCCCATTACTTTCCATTGTAATAGATCTTACTTATAGCCCATGAAACAGTGGTCAGAGGAGATTTATTCTTTGGCCACCATATTATATAATCTCTCCACTTTAAGCCATCCCCCACTCGGCGATTATTTTTTAAATATGTTACTCGTAGTCAATATTAATTTACATTTAATCCGAAACAAACAGGCTCCGAAACAAATCTCCCGAAATTCCTCCCTGATGCTCCCTTCAGGCTGAAAATGCATTGCAGGGTGGCTGCAGTGACTTAATTCTAGTTGGCAGAGCCCTGGCCTCACACTAATTTCATTAGCCTCAAACTCCTGGATTTGAAAGATCCACTGAATATGATTCCTGTCCTCTGACATGTCACTTACTAGCCAATTCAGTGTGCATACAGAGGAGAGAAAGGACTTGCTCAGCTCTGGCCCACCGGCAGGCAGATGAGAATTCCCAGTCAGAGACACTGTTTACATCTGAGTGGTCATTCTTGCCCGGGTCCTCATTTTCAGGAAGGAAGTTCAATCCAGGCTTTGCTGGCAGCTGCAGCATTTGTTACATCCATTACTAGCTCCTTGTTCCTTCCTGCCCCCCAGTGCTTAGCATCCCCCATTTCAGTCACTAAGTCTTCCTTCCCCCAGCCTAGAAGCTTACCTCACCATAACTTTTTATCTCAAATGATAGGTTTGACACATTCCCCACAGCAACCCACAGGGACTGGGGAAAAGAAAACTCAAATCTCTGGAGAGCTAAGAATTCAACCATTTAGAGGAGTTTCTTTTATCCAGGACAGTCTTCATTGAGCTGAACTCTGCAATCCCAGAGAAGATTCACCTACCCGTTCTTTTCCTCTTTCCCTAAAGTGACTGTGTCTTTGAACAAGGGGTCTGTGTTCCACTATTCTCTCTATTCATTTTGCAGGTTTTACAGAGGCTGGGAAACTGGGGACTGGACTTACATGCCAGAAGCTTCTAAGATCACACGCAAAAATAAGGCTACTGGAAGAGACTGTTGGAATCTATCTCTGTATATTTGAACATGGGCAGTGGTTAACCAGGATGCTCACACCAAGCTTATATCCAGCTTGCAGCACAAGCCACAAGTTGGTGCATCCCTCCTACTACCAGCCTCTTCTCAATAAATGCAGGTGAAAACTGGGGGCTCTTTTCCCTCAGCTGTTCAATCCAACATGAATAGCTGCAATTTGCAAATTAGAGGAAAATGACAGTGTTTTCTCTGAATGGTTTTGGTCCCAACGCACACTGCTAATGCTGGCATTCAGTTCCTTTCCTTCCCAGCCCAGGGAACGGGGGAACTAAGCATAAGGCAAGCGTTCTCTTTTCTTGCAAGTGCCTCAGATCCACACACCAGAGAAGGAATCAGCTCCCCCTGGAATCTTTTTCAGCAAACACAATCCTTCACCTAGTCTGCAAGCTCTCTCTTGACTTTAAGATTTCACTCTTTTTTCGACAGGCAGGCCCATCTGCAAGCTCCCAAGCTCCAAGTGGAGGCACCAAAATAATTTTTAAAATGTCAAACAGCAAATGTGCCTTCAACCCCCAGAGCTCCAGTAAAAATACTGTGAGTTGCCCCTGTGGTTCTCAGGTGACCTCTGGCCTCATCCTCCCTGCAGCGCTGCCTCCTCAGGTTCTCTAGTTTAAGCTCAGAGGTAAAGGAAGTGCTTCTGGGTTTTGCTTCCAACAACCCAGGCTCTTCCTGAAAGCATTACCTCAAAGTGAAGGCTGCCCAGAAGCACTTTTGGCCTTGCAAACATCTAGAGGTGGCATACTCAACAGGTGCTAGGGATGCTCAGAGGCTCAGAGGGGCCATACCAGGCTGCAGCTTTAGACAGGCACCCCTCCTTCTGGCACAAACACAAACTTCATACCCCTGGGTGCTGATGTAGTGACAGCTTGAATCTCACAAGGAGTCCCCTCCAGAAACCCAACATGCTTCAGGAAAGGCACTTGAGAGGGAGCCGACTTTTTAGCTACGGGGGAGCATAAGGGTCAGCCAGAACATCTGGAGAAGGGACTAACTGAGCTTGGGTCCTACCAGGCAGGGAGAGAGCTGTGCATTAGGAAAGGATCACTTCAAGACAGAGATGAACAAAAAACTTGGAGATAGGGGTAGAGAAGGAAAAGAGAGGCAGAAATTGAAAGGGAGAACATAAAAACAGACAGACAAAAAAAAAAAAAAAAGCAGGGAGAAAGAGACACAAGGAGAGAGACACACAGGAAGAAAGACAGAGAAACAAGAGAACCCATAGTCACGCAGACCCTGAAACTCAATTTCTTCATCCAGAAGCCATCCATCTATACCCAGGGCGGCACAGGAGCCTTGGGGCCGAGGCTGCGGGAGCAGGCGGTGAGAGAGCACTGCAGCACCGCCCACCGCTCAGCGGGCCCGATCCGCCGTCCTCGCATCTTCCGCCGTTGCCCGCCTGCACCCGGAGCTAGAGGACCGACCGCCCGGCCTTGCTCAGCGCACCCTACTGCCTCCCTCCAGGCGCCTTCTTGTCTGGCTCTGAGAATCGTCCTCAAAACCCAGGACTGGGGTTGGGGGCTGCGTTAGAGAGGTCGTGGGAAAGGATGGGCACAGGGTGGGTGCAGACAAAACGACTGTGTTTCGCAGTTAGCATGAGCTCACCTCCGGGCTCTGAGCTGGCAGGAGTAGAAAGCTGATCGCCCGGCTCCTGCCAGTGGCCGGATCGCAAAGGCAGTTTAGACGGTGCAAACAACTGCCCAGAGCAAATCACCTGGGGGCACGTCTGCGGGTGGCTTCTCCCCGCTTGAGGACAGTCCCCACGCCTTCCGCCCCATGCCCTCGCAGAGACAGGTTACAGGTCGGGAAATCCAACCCGAGCGAAATGGGCAATTCACGTCCAAATGTAGGTGAAGACCTACCCTTCGGTTTAAGAACTGCCTCTCTAAGCTCTTCTCGAAATTTTCCAAGGGAGCTGCAGCTTGTCGGGCGGCTTGGGGCAGGGAAGCTGAGGAGCTGAGAAATGCCTAGTTTCTAGGCGTCTTCTCATCTTTCATATTCCTTGCGCCTAAGTGGCTCTCACAGGAGCCCGGCACTTTTACAAGCCTGTTTTGGAACCATATTTCATTCGAATGCAAACCCATTTAAATCATCGCCTTGTTTTTCGGAGACTGTTTCTTGTCAATGGGGCCATAAATCCAGAATGTCAAGCCGGATGGAGTGGAGCGCGGACAGGGGAGAGATGGAAGGGAAATGAATCAAGCAGGGAAAGTACCTCCTCGGGTGAGGTGGGAGGGATTCGGCAGGATCTCCAGGGTGGAAATGAGCGAAGGCTGACCAGACCCCGCACCCCTGGAGTCCAAGCCAGCCTTCAGGATAAAGAGCGCGGGGAGCTACGGCGCGCTCTGCCCCGGAGGGAGCGCCCCCCTACCTGGAAAAGCCTCAGGATGTTGGCTACCATGATGGAGACCGAACTCCCCGAAGCCCCAATCACTGCAACTCCTTTCTCGGGCTTGACGAAAACCGGAGGCTCGCCGTTGGTGCAGCGCACTTCGGAGGTGTCCTTCTGGATGAGCGCCTGGACGAAAGTGAGCGACTGTTCGAGCGCATAAGTGTCCCTGGAACAAGTGTCCAGGATCCGCGCTCCCAGCCTCACGTTGGGCAGCAGGTTGGGATCGCTGTTGATCTGGTCCAGGGCGTAGAGCATCGCTTCCAGCCTGTGGATCCC
The DNA here is from genome assembly GCF_964374135.1 of Grampus griseus. Lineage (NCBI taxonomy): Eukaryota > Metazoa > Chordata > Mammalia > Artiodactyla > Delphinidae > Grampus > Grampus griseus. The sequence continues at coordinate 150,934,823 of NC_139019.1, read as the reverse complement.
GTTCTCCCTCTTGATGTCGCCGCAGGGCACTCCGCTGGGACCCTTCGCGTGCACCGGGAACAGCCCCCCGAGGGTGACGTCCCTTTCGATCCGAATGGAGTGCGGGGCGTACATCTCCTGGCCGCGCGCCGCCGCCGCCGCCAGCGCGCACAGAAGCACCTCCAGCACGCAGCAGGGAAACTTCATCAAAGTCAGGGCGCGGAGCAGCTTCCCCAGCTGGACCATGCTGCTCCCGCGGCTGCGGTGGTGGCGGCGGCACTCGAGAGGACGGTGGCGGGCTCGTCGGAGTCCTGGCCCCTTGGGGTGAGCTCCTCCGGGGAAGCCCAGGGTCTCCTGCGGGCGAGGAGAGTAGGGGCGCCCGGGAAAGGGCAGCCGGCGAGGGTGGGGGGTCCCGCGGCGCCTGCCATCTTGGGGCGCCGTGCGCTCTTGGGTTCCCCGGCCAGCGCGCCGCGCTCGAGCTCGCGCTCGGTGGCTTGCAGCTCGAGCTCTCCAACAGCCCAGCACTGGGGAGAGAGCGAGCATGGCTATCGCTTTAAATGCGCGTTCGGCTCCCTCTCCTCCTCCGCCCACTCCCTCCCACCCTCGCTCGCTCTCAGGCTCTCCCCACCCTTCCCAGCGCCCACCCTCCCCACGGTTTTGCATCATCACGCAGGGAGGGGCTGCGTGCTGAGGTAAGGGGGGAGGGAATAGGTGGGCGGCTGTGTGTGGGGGGGAGTACCTCCGATTGGGAGTTTCGAGGTCCCCAGGGAATCTGGGGATTGCAGGTCGCAGGCGAAGGCTGAGCTCCTGCTTCGGTCTCACTGTAGAAGCCGCTCGCTCGCCCGCCTGCACCCACACGCACATTCTAGGCACAAGGTGGCATCAGCCCCGGACAGGGCGGTTCTAGCTGGGGCTGACTGCTTCCAACCCTGAGGTCCGGAGCCGGGACTGTCAGCGCCGGGAGAATGCGAGGTAGTCGAAGGTGATGCCGCCAAGCATGAAGGGTAGTAGGGAGACCCCAGTCTGTACTGCTAATTCGTCTGTGCCAGTTTTTCCTAAGAAAAACACACATACACACAGGAGCCTGATTTATGACCTAAAGAACCTTTACGCAGAGACTTCTCCGGGGCCAGGCACTGGGCTAGCCTGTAGGGAAAGACGCCAACAAGAACTGCTGGGAATGGAAATGCATCTTTGGTCTTCAGGGGTTACTGTGGCCGGAGCCGGATGAAGTAACCCTGGTCTCCAGTAAATCTGTGGCGGATTCGCTCCTTTTCTTCCTTTCATCGCAAGAGATGGAACAACTGAGAACTCTGCAGAGCGCACTTTCTTCTCTGGCGCTGACAGGTGTAAGGCTCCCTCCTACCCATTTCCAGAGATGCTTTTGGGCTGATGTCAGGTTTCCTCGGGCAGGAAATAGCAAGAAAGAGGTGGCAGTAGGAGGAGCAGACAGAAGTCTCCCCATCGATCCAGTGATCCATTCTCCTTTTTTTTTTTTCTGGCTGAAGATTTGGGGGGTTTGGGGAGTGGAACCAGGATGCCAGAGCAGGTTGTAGTGCAGTTAGGAAGCTGTTTTTCAAAGGTGTCCCCTCCTGCAGGTCCAGCCCAAACTTGGCCCATTAAAGCAACAAGTGGCCCTAGTTCCTACACAAGGAAGGGCAATGTATCTGCCCTTGGTGCCCACGTGTACTGCTTATGGTGGTCTCTACTCTTGCTGAGCCTTTCTGTTGGAGGGCAGCGAAACTGTCTTATACAGAATTGAGGGCGCAGAGAAAACCAAAACAAGACTATACTTTCTGTTGTAATGTTAGTGTACTAAAGAAAAATGTCCTTGCACATAAACAAAACAACACACACACACACACCTAAAAAGTCAGAAGTTGGGAAGTTGGTTGTCTCTTCCACCAACCACCTGTATGACCTTGGCACTTCTGTTCCTGTGCCTGAGTTTTACTTTGCCCATCTGTAAAATGATGACATTGAATTGAATGTTTTACAGGTTAACTTTTAACTTTCAAATCCTCTGTTGAAATAGGTCATGCACCTTGGGCCATGGTGTTCTTTTTAGACCAAAATCCTTTGTTGCTTTATGTGTAGGGCACCCGTTTTTTGATACCCAAACAACACTCCAAACATTTCCTGGTACAGAGGATTTTATTTTTTTTCTTCTTGACCACCCATTTATCTTCCTTCTAGGGAGAGTCCAGTCCATCATTTTCTTTTCAGACATGCCCCTCCTCCAGGTTTCAATACTTAAGGTTTGAGGAGGAAAAAAACCTTCTGGCTACAGTGTTCAAGGAAGGGAATAGAGGCTAACAAGAGTTATGCAGGGCTAATCCCTGGACTTCTGCTGGAGTAACGAGGTTGATGACATAGGGTTACCACTGTCCAATAGACAATCCGTGCCAGAGTTAAAAGAAAAAGGAGCCTCCTTCCTCTAAATGCTTTATGTATATCTTTTGGACAACGTTACACTATTTGATTTTGTAAAAACATACCATTTTACTGCCATCTTCAAGAAAAGTGATGTAAAAACTATGCGAAGCTACCCCTGTATACAATGTGATCATCAATCCCTCATAGATGTGATGCCCTGCTATATAAGTGCACACCTTGTGCAACCTTATGCTGTGATGCGCCCGCCCCTTCCAGCCAGCCCTGGAGCTGCGAGGGTATAAGCCCGCAGCTGTGCCAGAAGCTCCCACATAAACAGGGAAATATTTGAATCCCATAATGAGAACTACCAGAGAGGAGAAAAGGCAGAGAGAAGAAGGGGTGGGGAAGAGAGAAAGGGACCTGGTTAAAACATGTGAACTCCTGGATCCACATGTGCCTGAAAGATTGCCTCTTTTTTTCAATTATATAGTATTTTATTTCTGTTGTTTGAAGTCAAAATATCCTCTTGTAACTCACCTATTCTGCTATTCAATACATTGGATCAAAAAGGCTGGAACAAGTGAAATAGATATCCTGGTAAGGCAGCATTAGCTAATTTGGAAAGGGGGAAAGAAGCAAAGCAATAGAAAGGCATCCTTGGGAACACAAATACTGTGATCCTAGTATTTAGGCATCAGTACCTGAGGCTATATTTGATAGAGACTGTATCCTTATTTAGTTTTTAATTTAAGGCTATTTAGTAGGCACTTGGTGCCAAAAAATATATTTGAAGAGCTGTGTTACAAGTAATAACACTTGATTTTTCACCTGCCCATGTGAAGATCTATGTTCTCCTCTTCCATTTCCAGGTCACAGCTTGCAATTGCTCAACAAATAGTTCTTGGCTGACTGTTGAATGTTGCCTTATTCTGTGTTCTCTCTTTGCTCTACTCATTCTCCCCAAACGTCTGGCAGCAATCATTATCTTCTTTTTGTTGCAGTCATCTGTGTGCATGTTTTATTTCCCTTGCTAAGCTGGAAGATCCTTGAGGGTAAGGGGCTAGGTATTATTTATCTTTTTACCTCGGACAATGTTCAGAATGGTGTTTTGTACCTAAGAAGCACTCATGTGTTGAATGAATCAGAATTGGTTTGCCATTCCCCACTGCCTTTATCTCACAATAACAGAAACATAAAGTGGGCAGAGCAGAACCGATGGCAAATAAATTGTCCTCTTAGTCACAGAATGCAGTTTCTAGAACTTAAAGAATAATTAGGTTTTGAAATAATTTTGTTTTACAAAAATTTCATAAGATTGAAATACTCTAACCTTCAAGCTCTCGATCAACTCTAAAGGAGGGCTTTAATTGGCTCTTCCTGAGTCAAGTGTTTATTCCTGGGCCGATAACTGGGGCCATTGTCATAATAGAAAGTGTGATTCGTTACCAGAGAAAGAGGAAAGTGACGCTGGGCTTGCAAGATATTTCTATCTTCAGCCAGAGTGCATAGGATCTGGAACTGTAATTGGTGACGCAGTATTTGTTTGAGATTATATGAATGAAAAATCTTTGTGTAAGAGTGATTAATCTAAAACTTGGCCAGTCATTGTCCTAGTGTCATATTAAATTGCAGGTGAATCTAGTTTTAGGCACAAAGATCATAAATATAAAATGTGTTCCCAGGCTTGGTTCTGTGTAGTCAGTAATCTATACTCACCCACTCATTAATAAAAATGAAAGTTAAGGACTCAGTCCTAACTTACATGCTTAGCATTGTATTTTGCTAACAATCTCAGTTTTATTTTCTTTGTTCTCCCCTGTCCATCATCTTCTGCAGAAAATAATGTCTCCACTTTCAATTCCCTGTCTATTTAAATCCAATTTGTAATTTATAAAGTTGTCCTCCTGAAGGGCTGCTGCTTCTGCCACAGTAATGTACTCTGGCCATTATTATACTCTTCCATCTTTCATGTAGGTCTCCATCCATAGGTTTTGTTTTCATAGCTTTTTTTTTTTTGGCGGTACGTGGGCCTCTCACTGTTGTGGCCTCTCCCAATGCGGAGCACAGGCTCCGGACGCGCAGGCTCAGCGGCCATGGCTCACGGGCCCAGCTGCTCCGCGGCATGTGGCATCTTCCCGGACTGGGGCACAAACCCATGTCCCCTGCATCGGCAGGGGGACTTTCAACCACTGCGTCACCAGAGAAGGCCTATACTTATGATTTTATATTTGCTTATTTACTTTTGTCTCCCCCCCTCAGCTCAAGAGAGACTATATTCATCTGTGTTAATCACTGCTGTGTTTCCTGAACATGCCTATAAATCATACTGAAGAATGGTGCCTGAAATTTGGTAAGGGATCAATCAATTTTCTTGGCTGGATGAAGAAATGTGTTCATAAATTAATGAACAGATCTTCAGGGCTTCTGACTTGAGGACTAATGGGAAGAGGATGGCAAATGGTTGGGACAGGGTACTGCAAGAAGTAGTATTTGGAGTACTCTGATAGCTATCCTAACAGATAAGATTGTGTTCATTTAAGTAGTTCTAATGAGAGAACTGGGAACTAGGGACACACAGCATTAAGGTTTCTATAATGCATTCTGTAGAGTTCTTTTTAAGTCTGTACAAATATCATTGAAAATATATGCATACATATACACCTCTGTTACTTTACTTAGCGCTTTACGAGAGCCCCTCAAGGAAGGGGTAGTAGCAACTCTCAGTATCCTTCCTTTATGATGAGCTTAATTTATTCAAAGTTACATCATAATTTATTTGTAACTGTGAAACTAGACTTAGTTATTGAATAGACCCTCCCTAGGAACGTATGACATTAATAAAACCAACAAAACTTTGTTCAGTTTCCAATGATAGACACACTACAGACTCAATTATGGGCCATCCAGTTTAATGAAGGGAAGAAGTGATTGAACAAATATAGAGCAAACAGAAGATGAAGTTTTATCCTCCATTAATATTAGTAACGGATAGTGTGGGCTCCAATGGCTTCAAGATAGCTTGAGACCATCATCTCTGTGTCATGGGCAGGGGGATGTTCAGTCAGGGTGTCTTTCACTGTCCCTGAGAAAAATTTCCATAATATATAATGATACCTACTGAAACTGATATGGGGCATTTGGGTAATAAGGAATCCATTAGCATATTTTTCCGGAAGCCTTGACTACAAAATGAAGACAGTAGATTTGCACACTTTCAGCCATGAAGAAGTTGTTTGGATATTCATCCTTATGCCTAATGAAATAAGCTTATTTCATCTCTGCAGCTTCCCATATACCATTTTCCCACCTCTGTTTTATGTTTGGAAAGACTTTTAGAAATTGAAAGTCAAGTTAAAAAGTGAGTGACAACTTAAATGATATATGGAATATTTTGCTGACTTACAAGAGCATGCAGAATTAAATATGACCCAGTTCAAATGTTTATTTTAATGTGTATGTTGAGGTGGTGTTTTCAAGGTGCCAGAAAATGAGAATTCACCTTCCAGTGTGTGTTACCAGTTCTGTTCATTGCACAGAATCATCTTCATAAAACATAGTGTTTTCTATGTACCTGGTATATATCTCAATTAGTTTGAAGAATTTCTCAGATACCTCTTAATATGTAGTGCTCCAATTCCAATCTTGCCATGTCCTGTACCAGTGACACAGCACACAGGAGTTTTATTTCTCTTTATTTCTCTGGGTTGTTCAGAACCCAATGAAAGAACAATGGAATGGGATCCAAGAGATCAGGGTTCTTGTCCCAGATTTACCATAAAATAACTGTGTCCTCTTGGGAAAATTATAGTCATTCTAGGTCCCTTTTCTTTACTTTGACAGAGCTGTACTAGATGACCCCAAATAATATAGCACTCTTTCAGTAGTCACTTAGATGTTATTGGTATTCTGAAACAAATGAAGACAATGACACATGGAGCTGTGCAACATCTCTGTAACTCTGTTGTCTTAGAGTTGCCTCCATTTGACAGATGATAAGATGACTGTGCATAGAAGTAGATGTTTGGAACCAGCGGTTCCAAAGTAAGTGGAGGTAAACCACAAATTTCCTTCCTTCCTGAAGCTCACTTAGCCAAAACATAGGCTTCTGAATATTAAGCTGTAAAGTATATTATCAGTACATTTTAAAAGAAGCTATTCTTCTAGGATTTCCAATTAATAGCAGGAGGTTTTGAAATTCTTAAAAAATCATCTGATTTTGTGAGATTTACAGCTCTATTTTCCTGTCAAGCAAGTTGTATTAGTGCCAGACAATCATCTGAGCTTCTGGATGCTTCTCTGAACCTCTTGAAGTTTTCTTCTTGCTATCTGAAATTCATGCCAGATAAGCCTTTTTCTAGAGCGTATGTACAGACTTGTGTATTTTTATATAGGAAAGCGATGCAGTGAGTCAAGTCGGGGGTTAAGCCCTCATTCTCAGAGTGGTATTGAGCTCCTGGTGAAATATAATCATCATTTCGTCAGAATCGAAAAGCAGTTGTCTCAGGTGTATAATCCCTTTAACTATTTATACATTTACATATGATACATGTATTTATTGTACCTACGAGGTGTGTTCTCTTTGGGAAGTACAAAGCTCTTTGAGACATAGGTTGTTCATTTTTTTGTTTTCCCACAAATACTGTGACCCTTTGAGCAGGAAGGTCTATATTTTACTAACATCTAGAACCAGCAGTTAACAGGGTGTCTAAGATGTAGTCAATAAATATGAAATAGATAAATGAACACATTTTTATGTAAGGGCCAGGACATGGACAAATAGAAATTTTTCGTTTTCAGTCACAAAGCAACAACAGACATAAAAATGATACAACAAGTGCTACGGTCATTCAAAGAAGGCATAGAATAGATAGAAGGATCTCCTCTATGGCACAGGGAACTATACTCAATATTTGGTAATAACATCTGTATGGGGCACCTGCTCCACACCAGGCCCTATGACAGGTGCTTACATACTTTCCCTCTCCCCCATCCTATGGGGAAAGTACCTCTGCTATAGATTTAACATTTGCCTCCCCCAAAATTCATATGTTGAAATCCTAACCCCCAAAGTGATGGTATCAGGAGGCGTGGCATTTGGGAGGTGATAAGGTCATGAGGGTAGAGCCCTCATGAACAAAATTAGTGCCCTCATAAAAGAGACCCCGCAGAGGTCCTTCGACTTTTCTGCCATGGGAGGTTACAGAGAAAACACGCCAACTGTGACCCAGGAAGAGGAGACTCACCGGACTGTGAATCTGCTCGCACCCTGATCTTAGACTTCCAACCTCCAGAACTATGAGAAATAAATTTCTGTTGTTCATAAGCTACCCAGACTCTGGTATTTTGTTATAGCAGTCCAAATGGGTTACGATAACCTCTGTCCTTAGGTCTCAGATCCAGAAACTCAACTTTGTAGAGGTTACGAGAACCCTAAAGCCACTCAACCAGACAGAGGCAGATTTGAAATTTAAGTCTCCAATTCCACATGTAAGTCTATCAGACCCTGCCTCCAGACATGATGTCACGAACAAGAGCTAATGCAACAAAGAGTTTACATGCAGCAAAACAATTAGCAAACAAAGTAAGAATATAGTAGACCGACTGTTTTGGTCACCCAATAGCCATTCACCACTCTTCCAGTTGAACAGAAGCCATGCCCCGTGGGCACATTCAGCCCTGCTGTTTTCACTTCCCAGATTCGAGGGGTAGGAAATTATTATCCCTCCTGGCCATCAGCACCCTGACCTCTACCACCCACCGGGCCAGCTTCAAGAACAGCTGGATCCACCTGTTCAAATGAAACAGGTCTGCTCTCTGTGGTGTTGGCTTCTAGTTCAAGCAGCTCTCCCCACATGATAGCAAAGCTGGCTCCCAGCGGTTGCAAGCATGAATCCTACCAGCATAGCAGTCCCAACAGATACCTTTTAAGTATTTTTTCCCCAAAGCTCCAGTTAAAAGTCCTAGGCTGATTCCAATTTGATCTGCTCTGGACAAACATTTTCTTTAGAACCTAGAAGGCTGCCAGACAAAATACAGGATGCCCGCCTCGTTAAAGCTGAACTTCAGATAAACAGTAATTGTTTTAGTAGAAGTATGTTGCATGCAATGTTGAAGACACCCTAAAAAGTCGTGGTTTTCACCTAAGGTTCAGCTTTAACTGAGCGCCCCGTGTGGGCTTTGCCGGCTGTGGTGGGCGCCGAGCGGGGTCGGCGGGGACGGGTGGGGGTGGGGTGGGGGGGTGCGGGGTGGGGGGTAGGGGGTGGGGTGGGGGGGTGGGGGGGACTGTGGCCCGAGCCGGGTTGCACACCCAGCCCACAGCGTGCAGGGAGAGAGGGGCAGCCTCGTCTCCGCTGCAGGAGCTGAGACGGGGAGAAGGGGAGCGCCCCAAAAGGAAACCAGCTGCCCCTCCCAGGAGAGAGGAAATGGCTGTTCAGCAGCCAAAAACAGCAGAGGAGCCCGAGCACAGAAGCGGCGGCCTCTGTGGACGCGGCGCACATATTTCTGGTGGGAGAGGGGCACGCGGGCCGGTCCGTGGGAAAGAGGGGAGCCCGCGCCGGCCCCTCCGCCTCCCGAGCCTGTGCGTTTCCCTAAAAGAGCAGCAGCTGTGCAAACTGACCGTTCACAGTTGTGATAAATCGCCTTAGGAAAGCACTTCGATTAAAGTCACATCTAAATAGAACGCAAGAAGTCACCCCTGAACAAATCAATTGCGAGAGGGGCAGCTCTGGGCGCGCACCCACCCCGCTGCTGTTTTGCTTTCCCCGCAGGACGAGGGCCGCTCACTGGGTCGCGGGGACAGCGCGCTGTCTCAGCTGGGGAAGAGGCGCTTCCTCAGGACACATGCAAAACCCAAAGTGTGAAAGGAGGCCTTTATTCCATTCCTTTGGGGGATTTCTTAATGACGTAAAGCCCAACTTGGTTTCAGATCTGCCTGTCGTTTCCATGACAGAACCTTCCTGGGGGGTCCACCAGCAGCGGGGTGGCCAGGCGCCACAGGGCTGTGCTCTCCTTCCCAAGCCAGTTCATCTCCATCTGTAGCATTTTCAGAGAAACTCTCGGATAGGTTTTCTCCAACAGGTTCTTTTTCCTTCAGTTTATAAAGTCATTCTCCTGCACAAAATAAATGGCCTGAAGACATCACTGAGCCTCTTTTCCTCCCAGGGTCAGGGCCAGCACGGCCCCCAGACCACAGGGGCGCAGGACCTCACAATGGGCTTCCGGCCTTCCCCTCCCCTCCCGCCCCTCCCACCTCGCCCTACCCCTCCCCTCCTCCCCTGCAGAAATCACATCCCTTTCTCCAGACTCCCCACTTCAGCTTGAATTCCAGCAGATCTTTACCCTGCCAGTTAGTAATTCAGGACTAATTAGGTGATTGCTTTCATTTATGGTAGCAGTTGGGGCGGGGGTGGGGGGGTGGGATGAAATGGCTTTGCCCCTATTCTTGTTGGAAAAATAAATCACACCCACTGTCACTTGAGATCTTATTTTTGCCCCCAATCAAGCAAATCAGCAGCGTGGTTCATTTCCCCAGCATTCACTCCTGAACAGACGGCAGTGCCCTGGAACATGGCTTAGAGCTGTGTGGTCAGTGCAATTGTTTGGGGCTGTTTGTGCCGACAATGAGAGGAGACGCCTGTCTCCCAAAAGAAGAGTGGCCCTTGTCTTGCTTAGGCCAACGAGCTGCCCGGAGCGCTGCCCGCCTGGCTTCTGAGGAAGATGTACACCGCCATCTAGTGGATATGGGGGCTCACTGCAGTGTGCTCGCTCTCCCGCCTTTCCTTCTGGCCGGTAAGGACAAGCAATAATGCTTCTTGTAAATTCCTAAAAATAGGGAGGTCTCATTATATCACCAGGAGTGAAATGTTTGCCTCGATGTCTGTAATGAAAGTGCAACCACATGTTTGCACAACGTCTGTCTTGTCAGTAGCCCTCTTTCATCCCGATGTTTAGGTCCAAGACAGGATTGTCATTGTCTGAGCAATGGGTATCTCTGTGAAGCTGGGTAGTTCTCCCCTGTCCCAAGTAGTGTGGGAGGAGACAGTCAGCACCTTCAGAGGCGCCTTCATCTCTGCAGCCTCGCCATCACTGCTCATCTCGCCCACAGCAAGCCCTATTCCAAAGTGCACAGGGTAGAGGCGTTCGAAAGTTGGCTTGTTCAACCAGGGGCATTGCCACTTCCCAGCGGGAGCCACAAACACACCCACATCCTAAGACTCTTTTCAGTCTTGGTGTTGAGGGAGTTCCCACTCTGTCCCCTGCCTACACACAAGTCAGCGTCTTTTTCCTTTCCACTCATTCTACCTACATGAAGAGCACGTTGATCTCCCCGGTTTTAACACAGGAACCATGATTTTCTTGGGTTTTGTGTACTGGGCGGGGGGGCAGAGATTGAGAGAGAGAGCAAGTACATCCCAATATGGAAGGGCTTGGGGTCGTGGTTCTCCACCAGGGGCAATTTTGCACCCAGGAGACATTTGAAAGTGTCTTGGGACACTTTGGATGGTCACAGCTTACGCGAGGCTAAATGTCCTTCCATCACAGGACAGGCCCACAGCAAAGAAGCACCCAACCCCACCCAGCAGTCGTGCTGAGGCTGAGAAAGCCTGGTTTAGGCTCTCAGATATCGCCCTCCAGCAAGCCGGTGAGAACACTGATTGTCCTCAAATGGGCCACACTGCAGAGGCTGTGGATAGATAATGCATCCTCTCCCAAGTCAGTACTGACCACCGTTTTTCTTCTTTTAGACTCTTCCATTTTAAACATAATTTAGCTGTCTCTTTTTTGTCCCTCTGCTCTGCTGGGAAGAGAAAGAATTGGAAAGGGGGAGGGGAAGGTGACAGAAAAGGAGGATTAGAGGCCTGACCTGTTTCTCCTGCAGAAGCTGGGCACATTCCTCTCTCACAAGCTTTGTGACCCAGCAGGGTACAATTAAAAGCACAACAATTTGCTTGTTATTCAAGTCAGGCATTAGTCCGGGTAATGGCATGCTTGCTAGAGAGATGGATTTCCTTGTTTGGAGTTAAGCACAGGACTAGCTGAATTCTCCATGGAGAAATCTTGATTTGTTCAGGTCTTTCATGTTTTCTACAGAGAAGGGATTATGTCTTCCTAAAGAGGGGCCTTGCTTACAAAGCTACAAAAGTATAAGAAAAGGATTTAGGACAGAGGGGCCTGTGGTTACGTAGCTGAGGGGTACAGGGAATTTCAGAGCCAAGGATTATTTAAAGCCATAAAGTTAAAAAAATAACTGGTTTAGGGACTCCCCTGGTAGTGTAGTGGTTAAGAATCCATCTGCCAGTGCAGGGGACATGGGTTCGAGCCCTGGTCCGGGAAGATCCCACATGCCATGGAGCAACTAAGCCCGTGCGCCACAACTACGGAGCCTGCACTCTAGAGCCCGCGAGTTACAACTACTGAGCCCAAGTGCCACAACTACTGAAGCCCACGCGCCTAAAGCCCGTACTCTGCAACAAGAGGAACCACCCAATGAGAAGCCCGCGAACCGCAACGAAGAGTAGCCCCTGCTCACCGCAACTAGAGAAAGCCCGCGCGCAGTAACAAAGACCTAAGGCAGGCAAAACTAAAAATAAATAAATTTTTAAAAATTTATTTTAAAAATTAGTTTAGCACTACTGCATCCGTGCTGGCGAGTACGCTGTAAAGGCAATTAAGCATGAGCTAAAATTCATTTTACTTTGGCTAATTACTGCATGGATCCAGGAGAGGGAGAGGAAAGAAAACATGCCCCCTCCCTGGCAATCAGGAAGGACGTTGGTTTTGGTTTCTTTGCCTTATCGGCACGCTTATTAGTTGGGGTGCCCAGAATCCAGCCGTCACAACGGCCTTATTAGTTAAAACACAGGAAAATTGTTCTCTCAAGACAGAGCAGTGAATGCCCTGCTGTCCCAGTGACCAAGCAGAAGCCACTATTAGTTTTAACTCCATCAATTATTGTTAGCCAGAGAGGACATGACATACACAGTCCTGACTTCACCCATGTGCCTGCTGAGCCTGGGTCAGGGGCTCTCAACCCAGAGCAACTCTGCCGCCCTCCCCCCAGCTCCCCGCCCCCGGGACAATTGACAAGTTCAGGAGGCATTTCTGCTGTCACAGCTGGGGAAGGACTGCTGGCATCCGCTGGGCAGAGGCCAGGGATACTGTAGGAGTATCCCACAATGCCCAGGACAGCCCACAGCGAAGAATTATCGGACACAAAATGTCACCAGTGGCAAAAGTAAGAGGTCCTGGTCTAGACAGAGGCAATTTCCTCTCCTTGAGTAGGTGAAGGTCTTCAGAATCTCCGCTTCCTCAAATACATAATGGACAAGTCATCAGATGACCATATTTCATGCTAACTAACACGCTTTTCTTCCCCCTTTTCTACACTGGGTATTCATTCTCCCACTTCAGGAAATCGAGTGACACTAAGAAAAACTTGCCCTGGAAGGATGGTCTGCGGCGGCGAACCGAGACCCAAGTTGGTGCCCGCCCTCTCCTTCCCCGATTCACACACAGGCACCCAAGAGAGAAGACAGCGAGCTTCTCTGCAATCCCCTGGTTCGGAGTTTTGAGAAGTTTTATTCCCTTCTCTGAGATTACCCACTCATCCCTGCATGAAGCATGTTCAGGGAAGTCATTTGTCCTGCAGCTTTACAGGAGTTAAGAGCCCGCAGCAGTGAGATATCCATTTCCTCCCTGGAGAATGAGGACTCCCGCTGAGGGAGGTTAATGCTCAGGACAGGAGCATCCCTGGAGCTGGCGACAGCCAAGGGGCTGTGACTCAGGACTGTCCCAGGCAGGCCATCAACTCGCTGGGAGAGCCTCAAGGATGTACTTAGCCTCCGTTTACAGGAGGTGAGGAGGGCAGAGTGCTGCAGACGGGGAGCGGGGCGGCCACACCCAGACTAAACCCTACCCGGCACCCCGCAAGGGACAGAAAACCTCTCCCCTCAGGTCCCACCAGCCCTGCTCTCCCCTTCTGTGCACCCCTTTCAAATGCGTTTTTCTGCTTTGCCCCCTCCCATTCAATCCGTTCTAGGTACAGCAGTCACGGTGATCCTGGTAAGTCCCAAGTCAGATCGTGTTGCTCGGAGCTCAAATCCCTTCAGAGGCTCCCATCTGGATTCGAACAAAAGCAGTCTTCTCCCCCTCTCCCCCTCCCCATTCCTCTCTGTCTCTGTCTCTCTCTGTCTCTCTGTCTCTCTCTCTCTCTCTGACACACACACACACACACACACACACCCCGTCCCTCCCCTTCCCTCAAGCCCTTCCAGACACACTGGTGAGCTGTCCCTGGCTGTTCCTAGCAGCTCCCTCCCCATAGCCTCCTGCACTTGCTATTCTCTCTGCCTAGAATGTTCTTTCTCTCCATAACTACAGGGGCTGCTCTCTCCGGTCTGTCCACATGTCCCCTTCAAATTAGGGTAGCCCTCTTTCCCTTTGATGCTTTATTGTTCCCGTAACCTACATCATCTGGTAACATGCTAAAAACTTCCATGCTTTTATTTGCGGGTCCTTCCCTATCCCACCTCTCACTCCCAGATTGCAAGGATCTCTGTATAATTTTTTCACAGCTGTCTATCTCGAGGACCAAGTACAGTGCCCGGCTCCAGCAAGCACTCAGATATTCGCTAAAGAAATTAGGAAATGGACCAGGCTACTTAGCTTCAGAAGCTCTTTCATGGAAGTTCCCATCCCCTCCGTACCAGTTCTCAGCTAGTTGACTGAAGACTAGCACCCTGACAATGAGGCAGCTCTAAACTGTGAACGACAAAAATATTTACTGTGTCTCCGAGGGGCACTTGTGTTTGATATTTAATTTTTTAAATAATTTTTTAAATTAATTTTAAAATTTATTTTTTAATTTATTTTTGGCTGCGTTGGGTCTTTGTTGCTGTGCGCAGGCTTTCTCCAGTTGCGGCGAGCGGGGGCTACTCCTCGTTGCGGTGTGCGGGCTTCTCACAGTGGTGGCTTCTCTTGTTGAGGAGCACGGGCTCTAGGTGCATGCACTTCAGTAGTTGTGGCACACGGGCTTCAGTAGCTGTGGCTCGCAGGCTCTAGAGTGCAGGCTCAGTAGTTGTGGCATACGGGCTTAGTTGTTCCGTGACATGTGGGATCTTCCCGGACCAGGGCTTGAACCCGTGTCCCCTGCATTGGCAGGCGGGTTCTTAACCACTGCGCCACCAGGGAAGTCCATGTTTTGTTTTTATTTGTAGTGAAATGCACATAAAATTGTATCATCGTATCACTTATGAGTGTAGAGTTTAGAAACGTTCAGGCGATTCACGTTGTGCGGCAGCCAATCTCCAGAACTCTTTTCTTCTGGAAAAACTGGAACTCTCTGCCCTCCAGCAACCGCTACCCCCAGCCCCTGGCACCCACCATTCGACATTCTGTCTGTATGAACTTGACCACTCTAGGTGCCTCATACAAGTGGAATTGACAGCATTTGTCTTTCTGTGACTGGTAGGTTAGCATCATGTCCTCAAGATTCATCCATGTTGTAGCCTGTGTCAGAACTTCCTCTTTAAGGCTGAATAATATTCTGTTGTGTATACATCCCGTTTTGCTTATCTATTCATCTGTCAGTGGGCAGTTGGGTTCCTTCCACATTTTAGTTATTGTGAACAATGCTGCTATGAACATAGGTATACAAAGTATCTTGCAAAACCTGCTTTCAGTTATGTTGGGTATATACCCAGAAGTGGAATTGGACCATATGGTAATCCTACTTTTAATTTTGAGGAACCACCATAATATTTTGCACAATGGCTGTACCATTTTACATTCTCACCAGTAGTGCACAGGGCTCCAATTTCCTACATCCTCATTAACCCTTGTTATTTTTTGTTTTCACAGTAGCCACCCTAATGTGTGTAAGCTGGTGTCTCACTGTAGTCTTGACTTGCATTTTCCTAATGATCGCTGATGCTGAGCATCTTTTGAGGTGTTTATGGGCCATTTATGTATCTTCTTAGCAGAAATGTCTAATCAAGTCCTTTGCCCATTTTTTAGCCAGGTTGTTTGCTTTGTGGTTGAGTTTTAGGAGTTCTCTGTACACTCTAGATATTAATCCCTTATCAGATATGTGATTTCCAAACATCTCCTCTCATTCTGCAATTGCCCTTTTCCTCTGTTGATAGGGTCTGGATGCACAGATTTTTAAAAATTTTCTTGAAGTCAATTTCTCTATTTTCCTTTTGTTGCCTGTGCCTTCGGTGTCATATTCAAGAAATCATTGCCAAAATCTAATGCCATTAAATTGGGGGCACTTGTGCTTTTTAAAAGGACCTTTTAATGACAAGTTCCTCAGTTTGGGGAGTTCAGAGCCCTGAAATCTAACTATAAGTGTTCCCAATGCAGAACGTACATAAGAACGAGAGTGCTTAATCAACATTTCTGTTGGCAAGCAAGGTCCCAAGGAGCGTGTGGAAGCACAGCAGAAGTATCATGGAGGACTTTTAGGAATGTTCTCTGCCACCTTAGTTTCCTCCCTCTTTCTCCATATATCCCTCCCATTTTTCCTTCTTTCCTTCCTTTCAGATAACATGTCTGGGGCAGCATATGGTGAAGAAAATGCTTTTACCTCACTCCCCTATAACAACACTGACCACTCCATGAGCCTTGGAGAAACAATTTGCCTAATTTGGAGAGAAAAACTCCATTCAAGCCCTGCTGGGATGCAAGTTCAAATCTGCATGACCACAAACCCACGTTCATGGACACACTTGCCTCTATTGCTTTTTTAAGCTATAGGAATGCTGGATGAGGAATGTTGTCTGTTATTAACTAGCAAAACACGATCCCCCTTTCAGCCTTCATGTCATTATCTATACGATGAAAATGGACAAGCACAGCACATTTCCAGTGTTACTTTTGAAATTTTCAGTGCTATCTTACATGAAAATAACATGAAGACACAGAAGCAAACCTGCCTTATTTCCCCTTATGCCTTGACCTCTTGGCCTCCAGAGAGGTCTCCAAGACCCTCCTTGGACGATCCAGGGTTCAGCCCAGCACTGAGCTAGACGACCACAGGCTCCCCTTCCAGCCCAGTGAGTCTTTGCATGACTGTTTTGGGTTTTTTTTCCTAGACTCCCATTTCTTAAAAGTTTGAGAGCCAGTCACAGATCTCCATTTCACCCAAGGGCTGGCATGTCACGAGGTCACCAATATTTGTTTTATGTACTGCTAAGAGATTAAGGGGCAGTATAATTTCAGAGAAAAGTTAGGTTCCCTGGAAGTCAGGAACCCCAGCATCCTGCCCTTAAACACTCGAATGACCTTGAGCAATGAAAGGTCTCCAGACCTTCATTTCTCATCTTCAAATGAGAAGACAAATTGGACAACATCACTGTTTCCTAAAGTGTGGTGTGTACACCGCTGTGGAAAGTAAGCAATAGGTAGAAAAAAGTTAGGTGCTTTTACCTTATGTATATATCTATAAATACTTAAATAGCCTCTCAGCTCTACAGTATCTTAGCTATTATTGCTACAGCAAGGCTGAAGTCGGTGACACACACACAAGCAAGGCCCAATGCTAGTACATGCGGTGAAGGTATCGCACCTTCAGGAATTGTCCTTTCCACCCAAACTGTCCAGAAAGATTGACACCCATGAAATGGATTGCTGTTGTGGATCCTCATATACCAAATTCCCATGAGCTTTGCTGAGAAGACCTCAGCAGTGCATCAAAGCATCCCTTTGATGCAATGTGAATAAGGTTTAAAACAGTTATTAATGTGGCTAGTAACTGACTGCAGTTTGGGAAATCCTACACTTGATTTCTTGGTTTCTTCCACGTCTAGCTGTCTTTGACGTGTGACGTGCTTAGACGAAAGTCAGTGTGCTCTCTTCAGGTCAGTCTTAATCTATAACCTGTGTTATACATGTGCCTCATTAAGGACAAATTGCTAGTTCCAGATGGGGAATTTGGAGCAGGCTCTTTTTTCTCTAAATGAATGGGGCTCTACTCCAAGAGCACAGACTTCACATATATGGGTATAAACACATACATACACCAAAGTCAAGTCACTTTCTATCCCTCTATTCACTGTTTAGGCCCTGAAGGTATTGTTTACAGCCGGACACTTGGCTTGCAGGGAAGAATCTCATCCACCTGAGATCTTAGGCACAGTGCCTCCAATCCCCTCCTCTCTTTCTGTTAAATTTCTGCAAAGGCAGGAAGTACCAGAGTGATGCAGAGGTTGGCTGGAAGGTTGAGAAGAGGCCCCAAAGATGTAGGGCTTAGCATGACCCTGAAGAAGAGATGGGGTTTGGGCAGTCGGCATGGAAGCTAGAGAAAATTCCAACTGGGCAAGGAAGGAGTGGGCACTATAAATGGGGGACAGGGAAAAGACTGGAACACAGGGTTTAGACTGGGAAGCAAAGAAGATGGTATAAGGCAGGTTCGAGGGGTGGGTTAGAGAGAGCCTGATGGCCCACCAAATCTTTTAAGCTCCACTCTGTGCCACTCACGTGCTACAAAAGCATTTATTTCAGTGTGAGGTGAGATGTAAGTGCTACTTTAAGAATTTAACTGCACCAAAATGGCCTGGGGACCAGGATGCTAGTCTACTGTTATAGGGGAAAAAAGCCAACATAAAATGGTGCATTAGTCTGTTTGGGCTGCCATAATAGAATACTAGAGACCGGAGGCTTAAACAACAGAAATTTCCTTACTCGCAGTTCTGGAATTCTGCAGTCTAAAATCAAGATGCCAGCAGAGTTGCTTTCTTCTGAGGCCTCTCTTCCTGGCTTGCAGACAGCTGCCTTCTCACTGAGTCCTCACATGGTCTTACCTGTGTGTGTGCATGGACAGAGAGAGGCCGCTGATGTCTCTATCTTCTTATAAGGACACGAGTCCAGTCTGATTAGGGCTTCACCATTATGACTTTATTTAACCTTAATTTAAAGACCCTATTTCCTAATACAGTCACATTAGAGGTGAGGGCTTTAACTCAGGAATTGGCAGGGGTGGGGCGTTTCTGCCCTATGTGAGAGGGCTGGGAATGGCACAGAGCCCATCCCGCTGAAGGCTGTGCCTGTGCTGCCCTTCCCACCTTTTCCAGTGGTAAGATATAGGCAGAGAGGGAAGAGCGTTCTAGAACAGGCTTCATGACTTGCTTCAGTTCAAACCTATTCAAACCCAAGGACAAGCATTCACTCTTGTGGACCAGCACAGCTTACCAGATTTTCAGGAGTTGGGGGAGGGTTTAAAGCCCAAATAAAGTGTTCATTTCTCGTTGGCCGGGGGCACAAGCCGCCCACACAGGGTGGGCAGGTAGCTCCCTCAGCACCCAAACTCCCTCTGTGGGGAAATGAAACCCCCGGGGCCATTTGGAGGAAAGGTGCAGTTTCAATACACCCACACAAAGGGAGTAGCGTCATAAGATTCATTACTTTCAGAAATAGATAACTAATGAGAACCTACTGTATAGCACAGGGAACTCTACTCAGTGCTCTGTGGTGACCTAAGTGAGAAAGAAATCTAAAAAGGAGGGGTATATGTATACGTGTAACTGATTCTCTTTGCTGTACAGCAGAGACCAGCACAACATTGTAAAGCAGCTATGCTCCAACAAAAATTAATTTAAAAAATAAAATAAATGATTTATTACTTACAGATCCCAAAAGCAAGGGGACACAGTGAGCCGGGGGAAGGGCAGTCTTCCACACCAGGTCACAAGCCAGCAGGAGCTAGAGCGGGGTAGCAAGCACCTAGTCCTTACAAGGTGATTGGGGCAGAGGCTACTAACTTTTCACAGGCTTAACTCTAAGTGGTTATTTTTTTTTAACATCTTTATTGGAGTATTATTGCTTTACAGTGGTGTGTTAGTTTCTGCTTAATAACAAAATGAATCAGTTACACATATACATATGTTCCCATATCTCTTCTCTCTTGCGTCTCCCTCCCACCCTCCCTATCCCACCCCTCTAGATGGTCACAAAGCCCCGAGCTGATCTCCCTGTGCTATGAGGCTGCTTCCCACTAGCTATTTTACGTTTGGTAGTGTATATACGTCCAAGCCACTCTCTCACTTTGTCACAGCTTACCCTTCCCCCTCCCCATATCCTCAAGTCCATTCTCTAGTAGGTTTGTGTCTTTATTCCTGTCTTACCCCTACGTTCTTCATGACCTTCTTTTTTTTTTCCCTTAGATTCCATATATATGTGTTAGCATATGGTATTTGTTTTTCTCTTTCTGACTTACTTCACTCTGTATGACAGACTCTAGGTCCATCCACCTCACTACAAATGACTCAATTACGTTTCTTTTTATGGCTGAGTAATATTCCATTGTATATATGTGCCACATCTTCTTTATCCATTCATCTGTTGATGGACACTTAGGTTGCTTCCATGTCTTGGCTATTGTAAATAGAGCTGCAATGAACATTTTGGTACATGACTCTTTTTGAATTATGGTTTTCTCAGGGTATATGCCCAGTAGTGGGATTGCTGGGTCGTATGGTAGTTCTATCTGTAGTTTTTTAAGGAACCTCCATACTGTTCTCCATAGTGGCTGTATCAATTTACATTAAAAAATTTTATTTAAAACCCACTTAGCTCTAAATTTTTAAAAAATTTTATTTATTTATGTTTTTTGGCCACACAGTGTGGCATGCAGCACTTCCCTGACCAGGGGTCAAACCCATGCCCGCTGCAGTGGAAGCTCAGAGTCTTAACCACTGGACCACCAGGGAAGCCCACTCAGTGGTTATATTAAAAGGTTCCACCGGGGAAGGCAAAGCAGGAACCTGTGGGGATACCCTAAACCTATCTAAAAGTCCAGACTCTGAACTTTTGGTGTTAGTAGGGTCACCATACTGTAAAATGCCTAGGCAGCCACTCAGAAAAACAAAATTTTTTCCTCAAAGTTGTTTTTCTCATCACACCTTTCTAGTTTTGACCCTCTTGCATTATTATCCTAGCTAGGACAGGAGGTGACATGATGCAGCTGCAAGAAGGGTTTGGGGGAAAAAAGCTCAGTGAGGGCAGCCTGGAGCGGAGTAAGATAGATCCTGGGTGAAATCCCAGCTTCACCAATAGCTGTGTGACCTTGGGCAAGTGACCTCACCTCTCTGAGCTTCCATTAAAAAAAAATTTCCATTATCAAAAATTTTAAACAGAAAAATAGAAAGAGAATACAATGAACACTTATACATCCGCCCAGATTCAACAAGTCTAAACTCTGCCATATTTGCTTCAACTAAGCCACTTCAAAGTAAATTACAAACGCTAAGTACCATCGTCTCTAAATACTTTAGCATTTGTGTCCAACAAAAGAGAACATTTTCCCCCATAACCACAAAACTATTATGCCTCAAAAAGACAGTTCCCTGGGACTTCCCTGGTGGTCCGGTGGTAAAGAATCCACCTTCCAATGCAGGGAACTTGGGTTCGATCCCTGGTCAGGGAACGAAGATCCCTCATGCTGCAGGGCAACTAAGCCCACGTGCCACAACTACTGAGCTCCCACGCCTCAACTAGAGAGCCCGTGTGCCGCAAACTACAAAGCCCACACACCCTGGAACCCACGCGCCACAACTAGGGAGAGAAAACCCGCACGCCACAGCTAGAGAGAAGCCCGAGCCCGCACGCTGCAACAAAAGATCCCGCATTGCCACAACTAAGACCTGACGCAGCCAAGAAAATAAATAAATATTAAAAAAACAATTCCCTTATATATATATATTATTTAATATTCTGGCCATATTGAAATTTCCCCAATTGTTCCCAAATTATATTTTACAGATGGTCCATTCACACCAAGATCCAATCAGAGACCTTGCATTGCATTTGGTCATTATGGATCTTAAATCACTGAGTTTCCATTCTGCTCATCTGTAAAATGGGAAAAGAATAGTACATACCTCACAGGGTACACAAATTAGACATAATACATGTTAAGGGGTTAGGCTAGTGCATCCTAAAAAGTACACTATTATTATTAGCTTCCTTACTGGACTTGCTCTGCTCAAGGCAGCAGTGCATTGGGATGGAGTGTCTTGAGATGTCAGTAGCATGGGCTAGAGATAATGAGGCAACAGGTCCCAGCATCCTCAGGGATGTAGACCCACAAGCTGCATTTTGCCCAGCCCTGGCCTGGGGATGGAGGGAACAAGTCTCACCTTGACCACCTTCAGCACCCCCGATTCCTGGTCCAGCCCTTGCTCCCCCTGGAAGCTCTGCTCCCTCAGGAACTGCTCCACGGTCTGCACAGTCTCCAACACCTCTTTCTTCCACTTCTGGCTGGGATGCAGGCAGTGAGCCACCAAGGAGTTCAGCCTGGAAGCTGGGGTGACAAAGAGCTCCGGGGGCACTGCCATCTCTGTCTTGAGAGTACCACTGGTGGCTAGATCTATACCCACACACCTACCCAGCTCCTGGCACACACACTCTTCTTTAAGGGGACTCCTCCTCAGCTGACCTCCAGCACCCTGTGGAACAAAGGACCAGAGTGGAGAGGAAACAAGGGGTGTCTGGCTGACCAGGGGATCCTCTTCCTGGAGGCCATTCACTGCAGCTGGGGTACCGAGGGACACTGGGTGAAACCACCTTAACAGGTGGGGCTTTTAGTCACCCTTTCTGCTGTAGGTTTCCTTTCTCACCTCTTAGTTTCCCTTTTACAACTTGGAAACTGAAACTGGCTTGAGGATGGCCCTGGGAAAAGCAACTCCCCCAGGAGATGGGAGTTGGATGGTATCCACCAATCCCATCCCCACAAGCTTGTCACCCAAAACAGGCTCAGTAAGAGCAGGCACTCGCTGGAGGTTGGACTGAACAGTGGGAATTCTAGGGTTCCACAGAACAAACTCTGGAATTCCAGTCTGCCCTTTGCCAGACTCTTAACCTCTCTGACTCTCACAGAAATAATCCTTAAAATGGGTTTAAGAATAATACCTACCCCATAGGTTGTGTGGATTAAGCAAGAGAACATTTAGCAGAGAAAACATTAAGTAAATGCAAGTACTGTTATTCGTTCACTGCACATCTATTGAGTGCTGGCTGGGTGCCAGACATTGTGCGAAGAAGACAATGTAAGACGTGGTTCCTGCCCCAGGGGCTCTCAGAGCAGTGGGGGAGACAGAGGAGACACAGAGAGTCCAGTGTCCTGTGTACTAGGAGAAAAGAGGGCACAGAAACTTGGTGGAAATTCAGGCAGAAGAGTTTCTTTGGGGTCACCTGTGGTGTCAGTGAACACCTGCTTGAGATGAGTCTTAAAAGACTGGGAATGCGGCCACGAGACAGAGGGCACAAGACAGGATAAGGCTGAGAAGTGTGAATCATCCTGCCATGTGCCAGGACTCGGTTGTCAGATCCACGTTGGCATGGAGGGCAGGGAGGGGAGAGGGGAGAGCTGTGCCTGGACAGGTGGGCAGGGATTGAAACTCGGAATGCCATTCATTCAACAAACATTTGTTGAGTGCCCGCTATGTGCCAGGCAGGTGTCCTGGGGATACAGCAGTGAATAGGCAAAATTCTCGGACTGCAGAGAGCTAACACTCTAATGGTGGAGACAGATAATAAACAGGATAAATAAGTAACATTATAATAATTAAGACGGTGATAAGCGCTAATCAGGAAAATAAAGCAGGGAAAGAGGTTAAAAGGTACTGACTACGTGTGTGGGGGGGGTGAGAATTGGTAATGTTCAGGGGTTCAGTCTCAAGAAAGGTGGCTAGGGAAGGTCTGAAAAGGAGACATTTGAGCAAAGACATGAAGGAGGCGAAGAGTGAGCGGTATGTATGTCAGAGGGAAGAATGAGAGAAAGTGGGACTTCCCTGGTGGTCCAGTGGGTAAGACTCCACTCTCCCAATGCAGGGGGCCCAGGTTCGATCCCCGATCGGGGAACTAAATTCCACATGCATGCCGCAGCTAAGAGTCTGTATGCGGCAACTAAGAAGTCCACACGCCCCAACGAAAGATCCCGTGTGCCATGACTGATACCCGGCTCAGCCAAAAATTTAAAAAAATAAAAAAAAATTAAAGAAGAATGGGAGAAGGAACAGCAAGTGCAAAGGCCCTGTGGTGGCAGTATGCCTGGTGGGATTGAGGAATAGCAGTGTGACTGGAATGGAATGATCAAAGGGGGAGAGTGGGAGGGGATGAGGTTTGAGTACAAGGGTAGGGGGCAAATTGTGTAGGATCTTGAAGACTACTAAGACTTTGGCTTTTACTCTGATTGAAATGGGGAGCCACTGGGGAGTTCCAAGCAGAAGAGGGACATGGATGGACTTTCATTTTAACGGTATCACACTGGCTGTTCGTGGGAAGATTGGATTAAAAGCAGAGGGTGGGGAGTGGAGGTGAGAGCAGAAGCAGGAATTCAGTTAAGAAGCTACTACAACAGTCCAGGCAAGAGATGTGGCGCCTTGGATCAGAATGGTAGCAGTGAAAGGTAGGGAGAAGTGGTATGATTCAATTTTCTTATTATGGAAAATTTCAAACATGAACAAAAGTAGAATAATACAATGAACCTCCACGTACCATCCCCCATCTTCAACCATTATCAACCTGTAGACAGTTTTTTAAATGTTTATTCAGGTCTTCTGCCCATTTTAATTTTTATTGGCCACCCGGCATGCGGGATCTTAGTTCCCCAACCAGGGATTGAACCCATGCCCCCTGCAGTAGAAGCACAGAGTCCTAACCACTGGACCACCAGGGAAGTCCCAACCTACAGACAATCTTGTTTCAATGATATCTCCATCCACATCTCCCCTCCTGTATTATTCGGAAGTGAATCCCAGACCTCATATCATTTCACTGGCTATATTTTGAGTATAAACAGGTCTTGCTAAAGGATAGAGTGTGATGTGAGAGAAAAATTAGAGTCAAGGACCACTCTAAGGCTTTTGGCCTTAGCACTGGAAGGATAGAATTGTCCTTAACTGAGAAGAGAAAGACTGGGCCAGGGCACAGTGTAGGCATGAAGGTCGGGAGCTCGGCTTTGGAAGCAAACTTGAGTGTCTAGTGAGATCCGAGTTGGCTAGGGAGTTGCATATTTGAGTCTGGATTTCAGGGACGAAGTCTGGGGTTGGGATACAAATGACCAGCATAGATATATTTAAAGCCATGAGGCTGGATGGGTTCACCAAGGGAGAGAGTATAGAGCAAGGCAAGAAAAGGACCAGTGACTGGGCCCTGAAACACTTAATAGTATTAAGTGATTGGGGAGAGGCAAGCATCCGGCAAACAAGAATGCGAAGGAGGAGCCAGGGAGGTGGAAGAAAAATCCGGAGTGTGTTTTGATAGCCAAGTGGAAACATTGTTCTAGGAAAGAGAAAGTGATCCACTGGGTCACATATGAGGTGAATCTGCACTGACTTTGTCCTGAGGGCAGTGGCAGATCAGAGGAGCGACCAGAGGTGAAATGACCATTCTGGAAAGATTGGTCTGGCTGCTTCTGTGGGGAGGATGGATTGCAGGGGGCAGGGGTAGATATGTAGGGAGAGGTGTCAGGACACTGTACAGTGATCCAGGTGAGAGGGAAGGTGACCCGGACTTGGCTGGAGAAGGGATGGGATTCTAGGTCTACCTTGGGGGAAGGGTGAACAGGACTTGGTGACTACAGGTAGGAGGTGAGGGAAAAGACAGGATGGCTATCAGCTCTCTGGCTTGGGTACCTGGGTAATGGATGGAGGGTACTATTAACAAAGGGAGGAAGATACAAGGAGGAGTGGGAAGTGGGGAGGTCTACAAGGGTGGCTGTTTAAGCCAGAGAGCTTAAAATAGTTGTCCACATTGCCTAATGCTTCCGATAAGTTCAGGAATATAGGTCTGAGAAGCACCCAAGAGGCTACTGGTGACCATTGTGGGTGAAATGTAAGGGAGAGCTGGGAGCAGAAGCCAGATCTTAGGTGCGGGGTTGAAGAGTAAGTTGGGTGAGGAGGATGGAGACCAGGAGTGTAGATAACACTTTCAAGAACTTTGTCGTGAAAGGGAGGAGAAAGACCAGGTGTTAGCTGGAGGAAGTGGTGGGGTGGAGGGTGTTTGTTGTCTTAAATACCATTTGGGGGAGAAAAAAAAAACCCTCAATCATGACACGTTTCAATTTAAACTCTCCAACTGGCTAACCCCAAACGGAAAGAATCACATTTTTAATTACATAAATTCTAAAAGTCTCCATATTTTCAAAGTTTGGTAGTGCCTGGTCCTTAAACAGTCCTATATTATAACGGTTTAAAGAGCAGTGGCAATTTCGCAAACCAAAGTCAACAATAAAGTGAGATTCCAAACATTTGTCCTATGTTTATAATGACAGATAATGAGCTTCAAGGCAATATAAAAGTTATTCAAACAAAAGTTATTCAAACATTCAGACCTTACATCTTAGTTTAAAACATTTTTTTGAAGTATAATTGATTTACAACACTATATCAGTTTTAGGTGTACAACATTGTTATTCAATATTTTTACAGGTTATACTCCATTTAAAGTTATTATAGGCACTTCCCTGGTGATCCAATGGTAAACAATCTGCCTTCCAATTCAGGGGACACAGGTCTGATCCCTGGTCGGGGAACTAAGATCCTACAGGCGGCAGGGCAACTAAGCCCGCACGCCACAACTGCTGAGCCCATGTGTCCTGGAGCATGCAGGCCACAACTAGAGAGGAACCTCCACACCACAACGAAGAGCCCACGTGCTGCAATGAAAGATGCCGCACGCCTCAATGAAGATCCTGCGTCTCGCAACTAAGACCCAATGCAGCCAAAAATAAATTAAATAAATAAAAAACCTTTGAAAAACTAAAGTTATTATAATATATTGGCTCTATTCCCTGTGCTGTATAATATGTCCTTGTAGCTTATCTATTTTATACACAGTAGTTTGTACCTCTTAATCCCGTCCTCCTATTTTGCCTCTCCCCACTTCCTTCTCCCCACTGGTAGCCACCACTTTGCTCAATAGACCTTACATATTAGTTTTGATTCATTTCATTATTCATTTTCATGAGATATCTGGGAGTTCAGCAGCTTTCAAGATTTCAAAAGGGGGAATTCCCTGGCAGTCCAGCGGTTGGGACTCTGGGCTTTCACTGACAGGGACCAGGGTTCAACCCCTGGTCTGGTATTTAGGAACCTGCAGGCCTCGCAGTGTGGCCAAAAAAGAAAAAAAAAAAACGATTTAAAAAGGGAACATGGGGCTTCCCTGGTGGCGCAGTGGTTGGGAGTCCGCCTGCCGATGCAGGGGACATGGGTTCGTGCCCCAGTCCAGGAAGATCCCACACACCGCGGAGCGGCTAGGCCCATGAGCCATGGCTGCTGAGACTGCGCATCCGGAGCCTGTGCTCTGCAACAGGAGAGGCCACAACAGTGAGAGGCCCGTGTACCACAAAAAAAAAAAAAAAGGGGAACATGCAGTCGATTGTGTATTGGTTTTATGGTTTGGTTTTAATGCCACGGTTTTAATGCCACGCAGTTGGGCACATTTCTATGGCGGTGGGGGAAGAGCTAGTGGTTAGGAAGGGTGTGGGCTGGGTTTTAGGAAGGAGGATGATGCATAAAGATGGGTTTTCTCTTAGCTTGTGTTCCTCCAAATGCAGAGCCTGAGACAAGGATTTGCATGAGACTTGTTTTGGGAAATGATCCCAAAGGACAGGTGTGGGGGATTGAGAAGGAGGGAAAAACAGTCCAAGAAATATCATGAAATTGATCACTACTGTGGGCAGCTGAGCTTTGATCCCACTGGGGACCCTCTAAGGAGCAATGCAGAACGTGCCTCAAAATTATCCACCTGAGAGGTGGAGGAGGGGAGTATGCACTCACTGCACTGCTGGTTCCTGTCTTTCAATGGACCAAGGCTTACCCCCTGGGGTGTTAACTCCCTGGAACTTCCATATTTGCTCAGAATTACTTGGAAGGCTTGTTAAGACACAGATTGCTGAGTCCCACTTCCAGAGAACCTAACTCAGGTAATTCTGGGCTAGCTGCTGAGAATTTTTATTTCAAAGAGGTTCCCAGATGATGTTGATTCTGCTGGTCTGGGGTCCGTACTTTTGAGAATCAATAACTTAGAGGTTTGAACTTTGAATGGTGACAACATGGGAGAGAAGGAAAGTTGACTCAAAGTCATGGAGTTGTGAGCCAGCATTCAGTGTTCTGGAATTGCAAGTGTTTGGCCACGTCTGGTATGTTTTGAGAGTGACGAGGAGAGACTGAGAGGTCAGCAAGAGCTAAATGGTCAAGAACCCTGAATGCCAAGCAAAGGAACTTGAACTTGATTCTGTAGGTAATAGGAGCCATTGGAGAATTTTAAGCAGGGGAGGATTCTGTTTCTATTTATGCTTCAGAAAGAGCACAGTGGTCTGGGTAGAAAGGGGTGAGCTAGGGGGACATGACCATAGAAGTCTACAAAATGAACAGCCTGATCTTGGCACTCGTGGGGATGTGGGGCCTCTCTTAACGAGCATGATGGTGTCACAATCCTTGATGTGCAATCTGAGAAGCTATTGATTCCACAGTTTCTGGCCCCGGGACCCTCCATGTAAGGTCCTCCAGACTCTTCAACCTTCTCTTTCAAGTCGTGGATGGAGTCATCAGGGTCAATGGCGTAAGGCTTGCCCTGGCCACTGGAGTCCTTCATGAAGACCTGGATCTCAGGAGGGAAGGTCTCCAGCACCTGGAGGCTCCTGAAAGGAGAGACAGTGGTGTCCACTGGGGCCACATGTCCTCTTGTTTTCATAGTTTTGCCATTCCCAGAATGTCATATGGTTGGAATCATCCAGTGTGTAGTCTTTTCAGACCAGTTTCTTTCAACTAGCAATATGCATTTAAGCTTCTTCCATGGCTTTTCATACATCACCACTCACAGTAACAAATTATTTTTTTCTTGTGATGAGAGCTTTTAAGATCTACTCTCTTAGCAACTTTCAAATACACAACAATATTGTTAGCTATAGTCACTACACTATACATGACATCCCCAGGACTTATTTATCTTATAACTTGAAGTTTGTACCTTTGGACCACTTTCAGCTATTTCACCCACCTCCCACCTCTGGCAACCAGTCTATTCTATGTATCTGTTAGTTGTTTCTTCTTTTTTTTTAAAGATTCCACATATAAGTGATCTCATACAGTATTTATGTTTCGCCCTCTGACTTAATGCACTTAGCATAATGCCCTCAAGGTCTATCTGTGTTGTCACAAATGGCAGATTTCCTTCTTTTCATGTGGCTGAATAAAATTCCATTATCTATCTATCTATCTATCTATCTATATCTATCTATCTATCTATCTATCTATCTATCTATATCTATCTATCTATCTATATATCTAGCTAGCTATATCTATCTATCTATATCTATCTATCTATCTATCTATCTATCTATCTATCTATCTATCTATATCTATATGTCACATTTTCTTTATCCATTCACCTGTTGGACACTTAGTTGTTTCCTAGTCTTGCTTTGCCTATTTTATTTTATTTTTTTACACACACTGCATGACATGCGGGCCTTAATTCCCTGACCAGGGATCAAACCCATGCCCCCTGCAGTGGAAGTGTGGAGTCTTAACCACTGGACCACCAGGGAAGTCCCCTGCTTTGCCTATTTTAGAATCAGATTATTTGTTTTTGTTTGTTTGTTTTTTGCTATGGAGTTGTTTGAATTCCTTATAGATTTTGGATATTAACCTCTTATCATACATGTGGTTTGCAAATATTTTTTCCCATTCCTGGGTTGCCTTTTCATTTTGTTGATTGTTTCTTTTGCTCTCCAGGAGCTTTTTAGTTTGATGTAGTCCCATTGGTTGCTTTTTGTTTTTGTTGCTTGTGGTTTTGTTGTCATACCCAAAAAATCATCACCAAGACCAATGTTAAGGAGCTTTCTCTTTATGTTCTCTTCTAAGAGTTTTACAGTTTCAGGTCTTACATTTAAGTCTTTAATCCATTTCAAGTTAATTTTTACAAATGGTGTAAGATAGGGGTCCACTTTCTTTGTTTTGCATGTGGGTATCCAGTTTTGCCAACACCATTTACTGAAGAGACTATCTTTTCCCTGTTGAGTATTCTTGGATCTCTGTCAATTAGTTGCCTGTATGTGTGTGGATTTATTTCTCGGCTCTTGATTCTGTTGCATTGGTGTATGTGTCTGTTTTCATGCCAGTACCATACTATTTTGATTACTCTAGCTTTGTAGTATAATTTGAAATCAGGAAAAGTGTTGCCTCCAGCTTTGTTCTTCTTTCTCAGGATTGCTGTGGCTTTTGAAGTCTATTGCAGTTCCATACGAATTTTAGGATTGTTTTTCCTATTTATGTAAAAAATGTCATGGGAATTTTGATAGGGATTGCACTGGATCTGTAGATTGCTTTAGGTTGTATGGACATATACTCTCCGAGTGAGATGTGCATGTAAATGATTTACCTAAGACCTATTAAAGCAAAACAAAAAAAGTCAAAGAAACTGCTACATTAGAAAATACTAAACGTGTAGAGTATGGGCGGCTGGTGTGTGCTCGGGATGACCCAGCCCCCTCCAGGCCAGAGAGGTGGGTGGGAAGTAGCAATTACAACAGACAAGGATGACCCTCCCTGTTTACCCCTCCCTCTGGGCCCATTTTATTCCGGGCTGCATCGTTTAAACTCAAAACACACTTTTAATATAGGGCCCTTGTAGCCATCTTGTTGTGCTACTCTTCACAACCCATGAGCAGGGTCACAGGAAACTGTAAACAGGTCTGGCTTTCCATGTTACCACTCATACAAGCCAGTGCTTTTCCACACTTGATCTACAGATCACAGACACGTGAGGATTATGCAAAAGAACAAGAACAAAGCTTTATTATAAGTTTCACATCGAAACAGGGTCCACACGAGGCCCAGCCTGGGAGGAGGTGGACACTGATGGCCTCGCCCCAAAGTTATTGGCTCAGGCCAACTTCCTCCTCTTAAACCCCAAGGTAATGAATCGAGACCTGGAGGAGAATGACTTGGTCGATGGCCCAGTGGTTTTTTGTCCAGCCAAGCCCTGGGCAGGTGATGAGGGGGCCCTAAGAGCAAGGCTGCACCTTGCTGTGCCCACTGCGGAGCTGAGGCTGATAGGAGTAGAGGCCGGAACCGACACACCCCTAAAGTCAGCCTTGGCTGGGCATGGGCTGCGCCCTCCGCTGGAAGTAAGGGGGCCCTGCCTGGGTGCGCCCCCAGGGATGTGATGTAAGATGGGGGCAGTAGTGCCTCCAAACCTAGGCTTCTTCTTAGGGCTGGGTCCCGTGGTCACCATGGGGTGGCTCTGGTGAGGAGGGTCCCAGGAGTTCAGGCCCACGCTGCCCCCATTGCTGTGTGCGGTGCTCGGGGGCCTCCTCTTTCTTGATGTCACGCTGAGAGCTGCAAACATGCAGCTCAGATCTAGGGCAGCCGCTCTGCTCCCAAAACCCAGCTGTGTGCTGGCATGGGTGCCCACGGTGGAATTTCTGGATGAACCACTCCCAGAAGATGCTTGTGCGGGGTCGCTCGAAGCTGGGGGGCCTGGAGCAGAGGCAAAGGCTGGGGCTTTCCGTTGCCTATACTGGGGAGAGCTGCCGAGGTCCCCGATGGCATAGGTCTCACCCCGCAGCCCTCTGTTGATGCGCCGGAACGCTGCTTCCTTCTCGGAGTCTAAGTCTTCGGCGGTGACCGGGAAACCCGGCTCAGGGGCTGGAGGCAGCCTCAGAGGCTCCCCTCGCCTGTGCGGCAGCAGAGGAATCCTGCGTTTTCGGGGCCTGGGACTGTCAGATGTGCAGGAGCCCTTCCTCCAGGGCCCTTTCTGCCCTCTTGCTGCCTCTGCATTTTTGTCAGGCTGGCTTTTCCTCTGGGAAACCACCAGAGCTGCAGAGAGCGATGGAGGGCCCTCCTCGCGCCCTGTCTTTGCAGACTTCTGGGGCAGCCCTTGTGGTATGGCGGGACCCCTCCTTCTTTCCACTGGCAGGAAACCTCGGGTGGAGCTATATGAGCTCGTGATGGCGTTTCTTTGGGGGCAGGAGCTCATACAAGAGGTCTGTTGTTTCCTGGCAGATCTGTCCTCTGCCCACTTGGCGTGGAGGTCTCTCTGTAGAGGTCCAGGCCTGGGCACGAAGAAAGAGCCCCCCAGGGGCCTAAATGCAGATCGTGCACCCCCGGTGTCATTGGGGCTTCTCTGGTCATCGTTCTTCCCTGTGACTGTGGGGACTTCCTCCTGCTTGGCCATCCCTTGCCCGCTCTCTCCCAGGGCCCTCAACACCGTCTTCTCTGTGCTGTAGTTCGGGACACAGCTGGGTGTCCTGGCCGACACTGGCTGCCCCCGTGCCACACTGAGAGTGACTGTGTCCACTGCGGACACTGAGCTGCGGGACGTCGTGGAGGTGCGAGCACCCATCTCTGCCTTCTTCCGATGGCCTCGCCTGAAGATGGAGATAAGGATCCCCATAAGGAGTGCAGCGTCTGCGGGATGGTAGAATGGGGTCTCAGAGACTCTGTGGCAAAGCGCAGATGGCAGAGTCACTGGACACTTGTGGGCCGGCCTGCGAGTGGATAGCCGGCCATAGACAGCTGGGTGACCCGGGCCGGCCACGGGAAGTCGGTGGGTGCGGGGAGCGGGCTGGGGGCAGCCGAGCCCTCCTGGCAGGTGCTGGTCCCCCAGTGCCCGGTGTGAGGGTGAGGGGCAGGGCCTACCTAAGTAACTGCTCCTAGAGAACTTGGGTGAGGTCGGTCCTTGGTTAGAGAGCTGGGCTCCGAGCACTCTCCTTCAGCTGCCAACTCGGCCAAAAGCGGAGTGCGCTCTCTTTGGCCTGTTGCCTTTTTATACTCTGAAACCTGTGAGCGAACAATGGGCGTGCGTTGGCGGGGCGCAAAAGTTTAGGGAGGGGTGGCGCATGCGCAGAGTACACGTCAGGCCCTGGGGCGCACAGGTGAGGATGCGCGCCCCTGGACCGTCTAGCGCTTCTGAATCTGCCGGGGGTCTGAGGGCTGGAGGTGTTTGCCTTGAGGGTGATGAGCTTCTTGGCAGGACAGCTGGCCCTTCTCCCCTGGCCGCGCCCCAGTGCTGTCGGGGTAAGTAACTGTACTGGACGGGATCCCCGCCCAGCAAAGTGGAGCAAGGTTGCTGGCTGTGCAGCTCCCACGAGAGGCGGCAGCTTTGGCAGCAGCGCCTCTGCGTCCTCCTGCCCTTTCCCCTGGCGGCACTGGAGGGGAGTCGCTAAGAACGGAAGTGCCCACACCATCCAGATCCTGCTGGGGTGACACCTGAAGTGGTGGCCAGGGCTGGCTGAGAGGGCCATACTTACCATATGACCCAAAAACCCACTCCTAGGCAATTAACCAAGAGAAAAACTTTTCACAAAACACATATGTGAATGTTTTAGCTATCTTGTCCACAATTCCTAAATATAGGACTATTGAGGTTATCCAATTTTCTTGAGTTTGTCATTTTTTAATTGTTCTTGGAATAACACTATGTATACGTATTGTTTCACAGTCTAGAGTTAATATTTTACCAATTAAATAAAATTCAGAAGGCTTACATCCATATAGATTCTTTTACCTTCCACTCTTTGTTATAGCTGTCATACGTGTCACCTTTGTATGACGTCAACGCCACCCTCTGAGACTGTGGTATCCTTTTTTCATACATATACAGGGAATTCCCTGGTGGTCCAGTGGTTAGGACTCAGCACTTTCACTGCTGGGGCCCCGGGTTCAGTCCCTGGTAGGGGAACTAAGACTCCTTAAACTTAACCCCACTCTGGGGCAATGTCCCAGCCAGGCAGAAACTGCAGGTGGAGCTGGAGACCTTGAAGAGTTTGGCTATACTTCCAGCTCAGCCCAAAGCCCAAGGATGATTCTGGACTTTCATTCTGACTCGTGCATTTCAGATCTTTCTGGGTTTGGACCTGGTATATATGTCCCTCCCAGCCCGCCCTGCCTGCCCCTTCAGTTGTCACCCCAGCAGGATCTGATTGGCTTGGGCACTTCTGGGGTTTTTTGTTTGTTTGTTTTTGGTTTTTTTTTTTTGCACTTCTGTTCTTAGCGGCTCTCTCCTCCAATGTTACCAGGTGGGAGGGCAGGTGGACGCACAGGCGCTGATGCCAAATCTGCCACCTCGGGCGGCGGCTGCTGAGCCAGGTACCCTGCTCTCCAGCTTTCCTGCTCTGGTGGCCGGGGACCCATCCTGTACAGCTAGAGCCGGCCGGGGGAGAAGGGGCAGCTGCCCTGCCAAGAAGCTCATCACCCTCAAGGCAAACACCTCCAGCCCTCAGACCCCCGGGGAGATTCAGAAGCGCTAGACGGTCCAGGGGCGCGCATCCTCACCTGTGCGCCCCAGGGCCTGACGTGTACTCTGCGCATGCGCCACCCCTCCCTAAACTTTTGCGCCCCACCAACGCACGCCCATTGTTCGCTCACAGGTTCCAGAGCTGCATCCCAGCAACAGGCCAAAGAGAGCGCACTCCGCTTTTGGCCGAGTTGGCAGCTGAAGGAGAGTGCTCGGAGCCCAGCTCTCTATCCAAGGACCGACCTCACCCAAGTTCTCTAGGGTCAGTTACTTAGGTAGGCCCTGCCCCTCACCCCCGCCCCGGGCACTGGGGGACCAGCACCTGCCAGGAGGTTTCGGCTGCCCCCAGCCCGATCCCCGCACCCACCAACTTCCCATGGCCGGCCCGGGTAACCCAGCTGTCTATGGCCGGCTATCCACTCGCAGGCCAGCCCACAAGTGTCCAGTGACTCTGCATCTGCGCTTTGCCACAGAGTCTCTGAGACCCCATTCTACCGTTCCGCAGACCCTGCGCTCCTTTCTGGGGATCCTTATCTCCATCTGCAGGCGAGGCCATCGGAAGAAGGCAGTGATGGGTGCTCGCACCTCCACGATGTCCCAAGCTCAGTGTCTGCAGTGGACACAGTCACTCTCAGTGTGGCACGGGGGCAGCCAGTGCCGGCCACGACACCCAGCTGTGTCCTGAACTACAGCACAGAGAAGACGGTGTTGAGGGCCCTGGGAGAGAGCGGGCAAGGGATGGCCAAGCAGGAGGAAGTCCCCACAGTCACAGGGAGGAACGAAGACCAGAGAAGCGGCCCCGATGACACCGGGGGCGCACGATCTGCATTTAGGCCCCTGGGGGGCTCTTTCTTCGTGCCCAGGCCTGGACCTCTACAGAGAGACCTCCACGCCAAGAGGGCAGAAGACAGATCCACCAGGAGACCGCAGATCGCTTGTATGAGCTCCTGCCCCCAAAGAAACGCCATCATGAACTCATATATCTCCACCCGAGGTTTCCTACCAGTGAAGAGAAGGAGGAGTCCCGCCATACCGGAATGGCTGCTCCAAAAGTCTGCAAAGAAAGGGAGCAAGGAGGGCCCTCCGTCGCCCTCTGCAGCTCTGGTGGTTTCCCAGAGGAAAAGCCAGCCTGACAAAGATGTAGAGGCAACAAGAGGGCAGAAAGGGCCCTGGAGGAACGGCTCCCGCACATCTGACAGTCCCAGGCCCCGAAAACGCAAGATTCCTCTGCTGCCGCACCGGAAAGGGGAGCCTCTGAGGCTGCCCCCCGGCCGTGAGCTGGGTTTCCCTGTCGCCACTGAAGACCTAGACTCCGAGAAGGAAGCAGCGTTCCGGCGCATCAGCAGTGAGCTGCAGGGTGAGACCTAGGCCATTGGGGGCCTGGGCACCATGCAGCCTCCCTGTCCCTTTCTGCTGCCTGCCGCAGGGACTGCTTCTCCGCAGAAAATGTTTCATAGTTATTTCTATTTTAATATGATCATGGTACATTAAAATGTATTAGTGCTTGCCTGTGAACACTAAGGTCACTTGTAATTTTCTATATTGTTCTATATTTTTGTGACTAAAGGCATTACTTGGGGGAATTAAAAGAATATCTTGAAGCGATTTTGGCTTTTGATCTGCCACTAATTGCTATTTAACCTTAATTCAGGGGTCGTGTTCTTTGACCCAAGGAAACAGAATAGTATAAAAAGAAAGAATGTGAGTGTCAGATGGTGGCAGTGATTAAGTATAGCAAGAGACGCCTTTGCAAAAGTTACTGTTGGTCCCAGAAGACTCTCACTTAGCTGTGTGACCCTGGGCAAGTCACTTCACCTAAATCTCTGAATTATAGGGCTGTGCTGATGATTTAAAAGTGACTGAGCACGGTGGACACTCGGAAATACTGGGTTCTCAATAAAGCCACTGCCCTGCTCTTTGGTCCTTTGGAATTACTAGATTAGTAAAATTTATACTTGACAGTAATTTTAGCTTAAAGTTTATTTTGTCTATTTCATCTCAGCCTTTCGGCTAAGATCAAGTGTAGTACCTGTTCTTGTCAATTTAAATAGCAAGAGAAAAGAAAGGAAAATAACGGGCATGCCCCCACACTCTTCAGACAATAGGAGCCTCTTAACCTGTTCCTTTGTCCAGAGACACAGGCCATTTCTCAGTGAAGGCCTCTGCCATCACTGAGGTTGCAGGGGAGATGTGGTAACTGGGGAGAAAAAGACCAATGGGGATGACCCCCTCACTCCTCAACATCCAAGCCCCCCACTTTCTCACTTGTCTGGCTAGAAATAAAAGGTTGATCCCATGGTTTTAACTTTCAGCTGTTGATGGACTTTGCGTGCCTTGCCTAAGCTGGGAGACAGAGGCAGGAAAAAAACCCCACCATAATCACCCTGTTATGGGCTGTTATTCAACTTTGGACTTCCAGGCCCCATCTGCCTGTTAGCGTTCACTTCTTAGAGTTTCAAGTGCATGCTGTTTGTCCTCTACCTTGCCCCACGCGGCTCTCAAGCCCTCGTAATATGACCACATTTCTCGTGCCACATGTAAACATTCTAACACTTTGCAGATACTGAATTAAAAATCTATTATTTACATTGACTTCACCATTTTCATTTTCCTGGTGTGTTCAGTAGAAAATTCAAAATTACATATGTACCTGGCATTATGTATTTTTTGGTGAGCAGTGATCCAGAGGATGGAAATGTATGCCTCCTTCGACTCCTTAAACTTAACCCCACTCTGGGGCAATGTCCCAGCCAGGCAGAAACTGCAGTGTGTCTTGGAGAAGGTCTTTTGCATTGAGATAGTAGGATGCTCTTTTAGCTTCAAGAACTTGGATGTTGTTGAGTTTAACCTGGTATAAGTTCAAATTAGAGTGTTTTAATTTTAGGATGTTAAAAGTAATCCCCATGGTAAACACAAAGAAAATAGCTATAGAATAGTCCCAAAAGGAAGTGAGAAAGTAATTTAAATATTTTATTGTAAGAAATCAGCTAAACACACACAACGAAAGATAGGAATGCAGGAAATGAGGGGCAAAAAAGCTTTGGGCAGATGGAAAAGAAACAGCACAATAGCAGAAATAAGTCTTTTTTTTTGTCAGCAATTACTTTAAATGTAAATGCATTAAACTCTCCAATCAAAATACAGAGATTGGCGGAATAGGTAAAAACATATGACCCAACTATATGCTGTCTACAAGAGACTTACTTGAGATCAAAAGAATCAAGCAGGTTGAAAGTTAAAGGATAGAAAAGGGAATTCCAAACTCAGTGAGAAAACTCAAATAGTAACCAAGAGAGCAGGAGTGTCTATACCAATATCAGACAAAATAGACTTTGAATTTAAAATGGATCAAAGAGTTAAATATAAGAGCTAAACTATACAAATTTCTGAAGAAAAAAAGGGATAAATCTTCATAGTCTTGGATTTGGCAATGAACTCTTAAATATGATAGCAAAAGCACAGGCAACAAAAGGAAAAAGAAATTGGACTTTATCAAAATTAAAATCCTTTCTGTTTCAAAGAACACCATCAAGAAAGACATAATACAACCTTCAGAATGAAGGAAAATGTTTGCAAGTCATATATCTGATAAAGCCGCACATTGTGTGGTTCTATTCATATGAAATGTCCAGGATAGGAAAATCAATAGAGACAGAAAGACCCAGGGCTGGGGTGAAAGGGGAGGACAGAATGAGAATGACTGATACTAGGTATGAGGTTTCTCTTGGGGAGGATGAAAATGTACTGGAATTAGAGATGTTGATTGCAAAACCTGAGTACACTAAAAGCAGCCGAATCACACAGTTAAAAAAAAAAAGTGAATTGATGGAATGTGAATTATATCTCAATCAAAGGATAATATGACAACATTTTAAAGTCATTACTCTTGATCAGTTTCAGGATGGAATTCTCACAGTGACTTCAGTGGAGTGGCTTGTATGGGATGATATTTGAGGCTCAACCCTTTTGGACTAGATGTTCATTTTGAGCTGTTGAATGACGGTGAGGGCCAGCCAGTATATTTTCTTCACGGAGGATCAATCCCCATATGTATCCTTGGTTTGAATCCTTGTCTTTTTCTTTTCATATTCCTGAAACAAGTTCCTAGGAAATACATTCACAATAGTGAGAGGTGTTGACATCTTCCTGGCAAAAGTCTTAACTTATTCACAGGTCAAACTTCAGAGCTCCTTATTACTAGCTGCCCGGGGAGTCCCCTGAATCAAAGTGGGGCTTATGAAGATGGATCTTGCATTTTAGCGTGCACTTAAAATACCCAACAGGCTGATCACATGGGAAAAATAACTTTATTTACATGAGACAAGTACAAAGTCAGCACAACACAAAGAGGGAGAGTATGGGTGCTGGTGCCTGATGGCCTGAAATCAAATCCTATTTGAACGCCACGTGTACCTGGGAAGGTTAGTTACTTAGCCCTTCTGTTTCTCAGTTCCCTGGCCAGGGATATGGAAATATTAGTAGGACCTGCTTATTCGTATTATGTTCTGAGGCTAAAAATTAGTAAATACAAAGCCTGAAGAAAAATGATGGGTACTTCATAAGTGCTACCTACATAAATGTTCAAGTATTAAATGCCTGGAAGAATAAGTAGGTCGTCTCCAGAAAGGGCACCTAGGAGGCTACAAACAGGAGGATAGAGCCTACTTTTTCACATTGATGACATGAGTAAGAAGTTTTAGAGCTCATGGAAAGAATATTATTTCTTGTGATGCACTGTGGGGTGGGCAGAGTAGGGGCTGTGACCCATATTTTATGGTTCAGGGCACTGAAATTTAGACAGATTGAGTAACTTGCCCAGAGTCACAACACTGATGAGTGATGGGTCTGAGACAGGGGAGGGATAGAGATTCCTGAACACATGGACATGAGATCATGCCCTGGATACACAAACCAAGAGCTCTCCTCACTCCCTTTCCCACATCCTCCTGCCCCAAGGATGCTGCAGGGAGACAGCTGGTACTCGGACGAGGTGCCTGGCCCAAGAGAATGGCTCAAATCTGGACACACCTCCTGGCTCTACGTTTCAATCCCTGACCCCAAATACAATGTCTTTCCCCCAAATGCAGACCCTCTGATGGACCGGGGTATCCAAATACGTGTGCATCTTCCCTCCCTTCCCCCTCAGCACTTGATTCTAGCAGCTGATTTGCAGTGAGACTTCCTGGTGGTCAGGTGACCACCCTGAATGACCAGTAGTCTACTTGACTCCCTAACTGACTCAAAACTCAGGACATTCCAAACCAACTGCCCACATGACAGTTGCACAGAGAATTAGCATCATCTTCAACTGATCAAACCTGGATGATGAGCAGTTAATATTCATTAGCTGGGAACAGGGTCTACTGGGCTGGTGTTTTGGTGGCTTAACAGATGAGGTTTACAGGCCCCCAGGGTCTCACTGACTAGAAA
This sequence comes from Grampus griseus, assembly GCF_964374135.1. Classification (NCBI taxonomy): domain Eukaryota; kingdom Metazoa; phylum Chordata; class Mammalia; order Artiodactyla; family Delphinidae; genus Grampus; species Grampus griseus. Next base: position 150,895,799 of record NC_139019.1, on the reverse strand, counting down.
CTGACCAATCATCTGAGCAGCTTGGACTAAGGCCTGGCTAAGAGCGGGCAGTGGCTGCACGGGCTCTGAGTGGGCACCTTCCATGCCCAATCCTCCCTCAGCCAGATCCAGGCTCTGCTGTACAAACTACAGCCATTGCTCCTGAATCTACTTGCTGGTATTATTTCCACAGTACCTTCAATGGAGTGGTTAGTGGGGGTGCTATTTGTGTCCCTACCCTGTTGTTTGGCCAGATGCTGATTCTGATGTGCCTGAACCACCGCTGCGGATGGCCAGCAGATTATCTTGATCGCAGATGATATTCTTGTGCATCCTGTGTTTGACTCCTTTATAATCTTCCTTTTCTTCTTGGTACCCAAGTCATGATCCAGGAAAACACAACAAAAACTGAGAGAACTATTGATATGTTGCTGGGAGAAGACCATGCAGAGGTGTCAATTCATTCCCAGGTCACACGTCTGTTCTCTTTGTTCACCAGCCTCCTAGGGGAGTCTAGGGGAGTCAAGTGAATCGAAGCTGGGCTGAGAAGAGGGTGTTGCGATGTGGTGTGCACTTAAAAGAGCCAGCAGGCTGACTGCACGGGGACATGACTTTATTTAGTGAGATAATACAGAAAGGGAGCACAGCACAGTGACCGACAGAGTGGGGGCTGGTGCCTGATGGTCTGGATTCAAATCATACCAGAAGCCACATGAACCTGGGAAAGTTATGCAGACCCTCTGTCCTCAGTTCCTTGTTCTGTGATAATGGAAATGTCAATAGGGCCCACTTATTAGTATTACATGATGAAGCTTAATACAGCAAATCAGGTAGACCCTGATGAAAAATGATGGTTACTTCATAAGTGCTACCTAAGTGTGCAAATATTAAATGTCTGGAAGAATAAGCAAGAAATGTGGTAGTGCTGCCTCCAGAGAGGGGACCTGGATGCCACAGGGCAGGGGAGTGGGGAAGGTTATGGGTGTGATGCTTTAGAGCTTGTGAAGAATATCTGTCATCATCTCCTGTGATCCCCACATCAGCCCCGTGGGGAACTCATGGCAGGTGCTGTGAACCATATTTTATGGTACATGGCACGAAAATGTTGAGATTGTAAGTGACTTTCCCGGAGTCGCAAAGCTGATGACAGATGGATGTGGGACAGGAATGTAGTTGGTTCCCTGGGACAGAAATCCCTGAACCCCTGAATCCTCTAGATGGTGCTCTGGACCCCTGAGCCCAGGGCTCCCCTCCCTCCATCCCCCCAATCCTCCTGCCTGCCCCATGGTTGCTCCAAGGACAGGAGGGGTCTGAGCCAACAGGAGGGCCCATGCCTGACATGCTGCCCCCCTTACATGTTGATCCCTGACCCCACAGCTCTTAAATATCCCTGAAAGAAGGTCCCTTGAAGGATCAGGGGGTCCCATCTACGTCTCTCCTCCCTCACCGTCTTCACACACTGGGTGAGCCTCCTGGTGGTCTGACCAGTGGTCGGCTTGTCTCCACGTGGCTCAGAGCCCTGGTCTCTCCAAGCCAGTTGCCCACATGGCACGTCTCTAACAAATTAGCTTGGTCTTCAACAACCAGCCCTGGATGCACAGGTAGTGCTGATTAATGAGGACAGTGGCCTGCTGGGCTGTGCTTAGTGGTTTAGTGGGTGAAGCTGGCGTGACCCACTGTCGCCTATTGATGTGAGCAACTGTCTGAGTAGCCTGGGCTACGGCCTGGCTGGGGAGGGGCCGTGGCTGCACTGGCTCTGAGGGCGCACCTTCCCTGCTCATCCTTCCTCATCAAAATCCAGCCCCTACAAACTCCTCATCCATCCCTAGACCCTGCAGTGACACAGGAGAGAGGCCCATGCCCTTCTAGAGGGACCCCTCCATAGCCACAGCCTAGAGACCCCATCCCAGGACTGTCTCTGAGGATGACCCAGGCCCTCCTAATCTCTGTCACCAAATGTTCATTCCACTAACCCGATGGCATTGTCCCTTCTCTCCACGTTCCCAGGCAGCGCCCAAACACCCAGTGATCCTGTCCACATCAACCACTGGAAATACTGCCACGAAATCCCAGTTTCCCTCCTTTCTGAAAACCTCTAGATTTAGACTGCTAATATTTGCTTTTGGATTTTGACATCGACATTCAGAAGTGTTTAGCCTGTAATTTCTCCTGTCCTGTAATATCTGCTGCGGGTACGACATCAGTATTTTCCTGGTCCGATGAAAGCAGTGTGGGTGTGTTCCCTCTGTATCTGTTCTCTGGAAGAGTGTGTAGGAGACGGGCATCGTTTCTGTCTTAAATGTTTGGTAGAAATCAGAGGAAGCCACAGGGCCCTGAAGTTTGTTTTGTGGGGAAATTTTTTTGGCATCTCTTTCTAATTGAAGTTTCCTTGGTGTATTGTACAGGGCACAGATCTTAAGCGTAGAGCTTTATGGTTTCTTGTAAATATAAACACATCTGTTACCAACACCCAGTTCAATATACAGGACGTCCCCAGCACCCTGGCTGCCCCCTGTAGAAGGGGAGAAGAATAAGTGCTAACTTATTCGGTTATAAGAATGAAATCAGTTACTCCATGTATATTCCAAGTGCAGTGATTTACACACAAATAACTCAAAATGAGTGTGGCAGCACAATCAGAAAGTAGTGGAGGGTGCTGGAGGGCTGGGAGAATCCAGTCCCTTTGGGATTTCCGCTGTGGAGGTCGGGCCAGAGTAAGGAAGCTGAGGAGCTTCTCAGAAGCATCTGGGCTTTCACAGAGGGAAAAACTACTGCTCCCCAGAGTGGAGCGCCCATTGTAATTCACTGAGCCCTGCCTTTGCGGAGGGTGCTTTTCTATACTTGTGTGTTATCTTACATAGAAATGTTTAAAAAAAAAAAAGATCAATTTTGCTTGATGTAACAGCCTTTCACTGTTAAAAGTAAGACCTATATCTAAAATTTATGCTAAATCTGTACAGCTCCGACAGGAAGTAACCGGCACTCACTAGCTGACTCAGGAGCGGAGGGGGAGCAGAGAGGCGGCCCTCCTTCCTTGGCTTCGTGTCTCATTTAAGCTGCCAGACGCTGCACAGGCTCCATCCCCTCTGAGTCTCAGGCTGAGGCCTCCAGGTCACAGTCGTCACAGGTGTCAGACCAGAACCTGCCACACAAAGGCAGGGACTGGAGTCAGTGGGGAGGTGGGCTTCCTGGGGTCGGTGTGTGGGACCCAGGGGGCTACTCAGACCCTGCAAGTGACTTTGGGCCCTGACATCCCCCAGGGCTCACATCCCCAGGGCACTGGGGCCTGTTTGCTGCTCTTTGCCAAGTGTGTTCTGGTAGCAGAGAGACCTGTCCTACAGGGGCGATTTAACCTGGGCATTTGGCCGGGCGGCGTTCAAGTGATTGGTCCCCTGAACAGTGAAAGTGATGCAGAGGAAAGGGGAGGCTCTGGGGCTCCAGGGTGAAAAGTGTGGGTCCCTCCCACCTGGGCGCTGTGAGGAGTGGGAAGTCTGATGACACAGGTGGGAGTAGTGACCCTGTCCCTCCAGCCCACACGCAACACGGCCCATCATGAGACCAGCACAGTGGAAGTGGGCAGAGAACCGCAATGTTCCCTTTTCCCCTAATAATCATTTTTCTTTCTTTAACACCCCAGCCAAACTTGCCTGTGCTTTTTAATTTAAAAATACCCTGATGCTGTGGTCATAGAATCATAAATTCTATAGCTTTGCTGTATCCCAACATGAAAAGTTTGTAGAAGACACTGCTTTTCAGCGTGTAATAAAACCAGATGTATTTGTTATCTAATTTTAAGGTCATAATTAACTTGGAATCCTGGCCCTTTAACTCATCCTAAATTAGCATTGCTTTGAATTGCCTTCATTTTGTGTGTGTGTGTTGTATTCAATTTTTACACATCTATGGAAAATCTATAGAACCTCAGGTTGAGAAATGTTGCCATGAGGTGACCCAGGCCCTTCAGTGGGGCTCCACAGAGGCTGAGGGGTCCCCAGGGGGTGGGCAAATCCCAGCCAGGTGTGGATCCTGCAGTGTCCCCTACCGGATGCCAGGGCTACCGCGTGCCCACAGGGATGCAGCAGCGCTGGGCCAGGTGAGCTGTCTGCTTGCGTGAGAAGAAGCCCCGGTGCCTCTGTCCTCCTCACCCTTTCCCCAGGACGCCTGAACTGGGGGGTACCAGGGCCACTCCAGATATCTCAACACACCTGGTGATTAACTGGGGATGTTGCCTGCTGACCTCGGCGGGTTGGGAGGGCAAGGCTGGGTCCTGCAGAGGGAGATGTGGAACCTCACCAGGGACACTCTTTACAAAGAGTGAACAACACCTCCAGGAGTGATGTATGTGGTGACCCCACAGACGCCTTCGGCCCCCCATCTAAACATAAGAGCCTGGCATCTTCAGGGGTTCTATGGAACAGGGACTGTTCCCTGGCGAGATGCACTCAGGTCATCCTCCAGTTGCCTGCACAGATTACCACCATTCTCTTCTCTCCACCTTTTTGTTCACATGCAGTGGTGAGCACCTATGTGCTCTTCTCTGGCTTTTGGGTTTTCCTGAAGCGCAAAAAAAAAAAAAAAAAAAAAAAGTCAGGGATGGCAAGGGAAGCACATACACTTATTTGCCTTCTGCTCTTCCTCCTACCCTCTCCACGCTCACATTTCCTCTTCTTGTTCTTCCTCATCCTTTTACTTCATCCCTTCTCTTGAATCCAGGACAAAAGAATTTCTTTTTTTTTTTTAATTGGATGAGTCAGTCTTCTTTTCCTTATTTATTTATTTTTAACGTCCTTATTGGAGTATAATTGCTTTACAATGGTGTGTTAGTTTCTGCTATATAACAAAGTGAATCAGCTATACATATACATACATCCCCATAACCCCTCCCTCTTTTGTCTCCCTCCCACCCTCCCTATCCCACCCATCCAGGTGGTCACAAAGCACCGAGCTGATCTCCCTGTGCTAAGCGGCTGCTTCCCACTAGCTAGCTATTTCATGTTTGGTAGTGTATATATGTCCATGCCACTCTCTCACTTTGTCACAGCTTAACCTTCTCCCTCCCCATATCCTCAAACCCATACCGTTTTTATGCTAAGTTATATTCTACATGTACCTGGAAAAATGTTAAAAAGATTTTTAAAGAACTGCGCATCTGTTTCTGAAGCTGATTTGCCTGTTCAAGGCTTGCTAGCACTTTATCCATCTCAGTGCTATTTCACTTAGTAAACAAATGCAGTTGCCATAATTGCTGCATATGTGTCTGTGTTCCCTTCTAGGCTATATGTTTTTGAAGTTAGAAACTATATTTATATCACAGCCCCTATGTATAGCACAATATCCATTGCTAATTCAGATTGTGCTTTAAGATATGAGACAAAATTTAAGACTTTTATTATAGTCATAAACATCTAGCAAACCAACCAGAAAATAAAAACTAATTTTCAATTGGTTGGCCAAGAACAAAAAAGAGAGGAATACCTAGTGCAAAATCATATCTCTAATAACTACTGTTGGATTTAGAGCACACACATGCTAAACTTATTTTAAAATATCTTCTCATCAAAGATTTGAGGTTGGACCTGAAAAAATTATATCAGAAGTGAAAATAATTATGTGGTCTGACCAGCGTGGATCACACAAAGTAAGTGTATACTATGTATAAAGTAGATAAACTACGAGGTCCTGCTGTATAGCACAGGCAACTATATTCAATACCTTGTAATAACCTATAAAGGAAACGGATCTGAAAAAGAAATATATATATCTGAATCTCTTGGCTGTACACCTGAAACACAACATTGTCAATCAACTACACTTCAAGTAAAACAAAACAAAACAAAACAAAGTAAGTGTAAAGGGAAGTATAGTTTTATAAATTCCCCTCTGATATCCAATGGACCAACTGAAAGACAACAGAAAGTACAACTTTCTAGGAGACAGGACATGGCCAGCAAACAAGGCCATTACCCTCGGTAACGGTCATACCTGCCAAAAAATATACAGACTAGCCTGCATTCATGAATACATAGCAATTCTTCATTTATCTGGCATTGTTAGGCAATGAAGTATTGTATGTTAGGAAAAGTTTTTTTAAATGACAAATTGAAGAGGAGTTATTTTAACTTTCACTCGGTAATTTCTTTCTAAAATTAAGAAATGTATCCACTGGTGTATCTAACGTTTCCGTGATAACTCGGGGTCATCAGTTCAATCAAGGTTTGCATGAATAATGCAAATGGAAACAAGACAAGCATGCTTACTGAAACTGAAAATGACATGGCACTGGCTGGAATAACTGATGAGAGAGCAAGAAAAAAGCAAAAATGAAAACAAACCGTGATCAAGAAACAATCAGTCAAGTTCTGACTTTCTGTACTTAGTTTCAAAAAGAGATACCACAAATCCCAGCGAGAGACTCCAGCATCATTAGCTGTCTTTCTCCTTTGTTTCCACCTTCCTTTCCTTTCCCTTCTATCCTAGATTGTTCCAGGCAGTGCTTATAGCTGCTTGCAAGACAAATTCTAATACTTGCTTTCTCTCACACAAACTTCACAATATGTCCATGTGATAAATAGTGTGGAGGTAAAAGACAATTCATCACAGGCACATCGCCTATGAAAATAAAATTAGAAACTAGCTTCTAAACATGCAGAGAGAAGGGCGTGGTGTCAGGCACTAATTTCCTTGCGAATTCCTCTCCATTTCTAATAGACGTTCTACTTTATCAAGATCCCTTTTTATTGGTGTCCCATTCCAGACTGCTCCACTCCGCCCATCCTCATCCTGTAAAATACATTCACACTCTTTTGTGACCCTACTTATTTGCCCATTAAATAATCAGTCATAGAACTGTCGGAATTAAATACAGAGTGAAATTAAAATACTGGAGTCACTTGGAGGGTAGAAGCAGCTCCACCAGAAAATACTGGGCATGGATTTAAAAGAGGCTGCGTGGGACTTGCTCTTGTCCAAGTTCTTTCTCAAGAAGTATCTGAAATAAGCCTAAATTCAGAGTTAATCAGACTGGCCTGCTTTCTCAGGTGGACTGGAACTCATTGCTCTTTCCCCTCAACTCCCTGATGTCAGTGGCACTTTCCGGAGAGGAGGTGGACTTCTCTGCCTACTGCAGAAGCTCAGTTCCCCCAGGAACCACTCCCCACCTGAATCCCACACTGGAGGCCAGATGCCAGCCTTCCCAGAACATTCGTGATCTCCTTTAGGTTTTTGACCTGCTCAGATTGAGTCCCTGTAGACTCTTTCTCAGCTTGAAACCTGATCTTCAACCCCTTTCCCTGACCTCGATGGTTACCTGCCTACTTTAGGCCTCAGGTGCTTTAGCTATAAAATGATATATTTGTCCTTAATTCTAAAGTCTTCTTTCTAAGGCTCTACAATGTGGTGGCTCCTTGAAAATGTTTCTCTTTGCTGGTTTTAATTTTGTAGAGAATTAAAACCCCAGTCACTCTAAAAGACAGTAACTTGCATTGGATAAGGAAAGTGTGCTTTTGTAGTTAGATTAACAGGGATGGAAGACGACTTAGTATGTTTTAAGATACTCATGATCCATTCTCGTGAGAGTCGGGGGAAGAGAGTTAATAAAATACCAAACGATTGTGACAAATTAAGTTCACCAAGATGTAGCTGATTAGTTACTACTTGAATAAGCCACACAAATCCAATTCAAGTTGTCCTTTATTTTTCTAAGAAGGATCCCAGTGAACTGAGTCCCATGTTCAGTAACTCCACGTTCAATGGCTTAGTCTGTAAAAACTGTTATGTTGCTGGAAGAAGAAATATTGCCCATCAGTCCTAATTGATGTCTACCTATCACGCACATTTGAAATAAATTTATTACTTTGACTGATCTCAGTGTAATACATTCCAAAGGGGCAACGAGCACACGAAAATTTATGAAGTCTCCATCTTCTACACTGAAGTGTGCAATAAATTACGTATTATTTGGCCGTGAAATTCACAAGCCATAGAAACCACGCCATTAGCAATGTATACAGTGGTAAAGAGCAGGTAATGAGAATGATATAAAACAAAATAGACTGTGTATGTTGGCACTGCTGCCAATAAAGCAATTATTAAATGCATTCATATGCATCTACGCTAGTTAAGCTCTTTGAGGGCAATTGCTATGAATTCTACATACCTGTCAGGATACTATATATAGCCCACTTTCTATGGCCTTTATTCAAAGACGCTGAGAAAGGGTTGCTCTGGGTAAATTCAGACCTTTTCTCAATATAGAATTTGGTCAACATGCATTCTGAACAGCAAAATTTCACAGTATTTTCCTACACTAATTGCCACCTCAGCAAATGCAGGATTAAGTATAATGGATTATAAGAAGTTAGAAAGGAAAGATGGAAGACAAGAAGGAAGGTAGAAAAAAGGTGGGTATGGAGTACTTCAACATTTACGTAAAGAGTGGACCTAAAACTAACCTGAGGTTTCCCTGAGCTATTAGCATACGCTATGGAAACTTAAATGAAAAAATAAAAAAACCAGCAAGGGAAACTCAAAGATTCTTTGTTTTTTCACTTTACTGCATATACACATCCATCTTAAACAATCTATATGCTTATATCCAATAAGAGAGCATTGTTTTGCAAGACTATTTGGCTTCTATCAGCACGTAAAGGACGGACAACTCAACTTTAGCAGAGTTAGCCTTCAGGTGAATAATTGCTTCTCTCAGGTTGCGAGCATTTGAATTTTCCAGAAATGTTTCCAAAAAATGAAAACTAAAAGAGTCCTAGGACAGCGTCCTTTAGAAGTTTTATAGTATCAAGGTTTTTGGAGGAAGCGTATCCTTGTCGATTATCAACACAATGATTCCAAGCAGGTCAATTTTTGCTGAGAATATTATATAACAGAACCCACTTCACCTCCATTATACTGACAGTGATCTTCCTTACTTCAACCTTGTACTTCTTAGTAAAGTTGAAAATACTGAGCCAAGAACAGACAGTGACAATGCCAGAGACTCAGATGTACCTATAGGTGCCTTCAGACAACATCAGCCACCCAGGCTAAAGTCCTGGTTTAAAACATCCCAACATGAATGAATCTCAAAAACCATATGCTGAGCAAGTGAAGCCAGATCAGAAGGGCACCTACTGTATTATTCAACTTACATGAAATTCTAAACTGGGCAAAAGTCATCTCTAAAGATAAACAACAGATCCGTGGTTGCCTTGGGGTGGGAGATGGGGATACTTTTGCAAAAGCCTAGGAGGAAACTTTCTAGGGTTTTAGGATTGTTATCTATCTTTATGGGGGTGCTAGTTATACAAATGTATACATTAATTAAAAGTCACTGAACCGTTGACTAAAAATGTCTGCATTTTATTGTATGTAAATGATACCTTAATAAGGTTGATTACAAAATGAACCAAAAATAAAACAAAGCAGAAGAGAAACCTCTCAAGACCTCAAAGGAAATACACTGTTTTCTTCCAGGGTACCAGATTGGAAATGAGGCATTGGTCTGTTCTACCCTCAGATTATCCCTAGGATTATCTAGTCTATTTTAAAGCACTAGAGTCCCCTATCAGGAAAACTCACCCCATGTTTAATTACTTTGATTTCTTCTGTGCCTGTTCTCCCAACACAGTGAAGCCATTCACAGAAGAAAAACCACCTTTTTCCAACTTTGCATCATCACATATTCTTTCCAAAGCTATTAGGTATGGAATAAAATTTGGCTACACTTTGTAAAAATCTAGCTTTTTGAGCCTTACAAATCTTAACAGTTAAACTATTGTCTGCACTGGAATTTGCAAAAAAAAATATTTTGAAAAGGAATAGTTGAGACTTGACAATTTTGTTTTTCGTGATTTTCTCTTCCCCTAAGAGAGAAGTGAGTAGGAATGAGAAACACATACATAAAGAAAAAAAAATTATCTTGCTGCCTTTGCATGGTTATAATTTATAGGAGGCCTTTATCAACAATAATCTATTATCAGAATCAATAAAATATAATCTCCATGAAGGCCAGGCCAGGATATTTGTCTCTTATTCAGCTATTGCAATACAAACCACATTCATGGATATGCTTCTTGATGATCTTTGTAATACTGTAACAGTTGACCATTTCCTCATGCCTCTTCACCTTAACTTCAACCTGGTTTTTCACTAATGACCTCACATTTCCTTCTCTAACACTTGGTTGTGGGCCTCTTTTCCAACTCCAACTCCAACTCGCATTTCACTCTGGCACCAAAGGAAGACTCACACCTTCCTGCTTTTTAGTGATACCTCAAGGTCATTACCATATTGTGATCACCCTGAAGAATAGCCAGACAATTGTTATTTCAGAGCCATCTGACAGTTTGTAGCTCTAAAAATTAACTAAGGACCGCATTTGTCAAAAATATCCTAGTTTAAGATTTTGGTAATAGAGCAACAGTAATTCCAAAGTCATTATGCTACAGTTGCAGATTAAATAGACTAGAGAAAGGAAGCTTGCCAGATGGTGGTTTACATTATCTACAGACTGTCTCGGCTCAAGGTTAACTTCCCTGGGAGGAAACCCATAAACCCAGAAGCATCAAAAATAACCTGCACGTGCAGAGGGGAGACAGCTTTGCTTGTCAAATTTTACATTCTTTCTGATCTCTGGGCCCTGGTGATTTATCTCCCATGGAATGGAATAAGGAGGGGAACAAGTAGGGACAGTCCCTTCAAGCAGCGGCGGCATGCCTGGCATGTCCTTACCTGCTTTCAAGGCTGACTGCTTCCCACACATATGTTGCCTTTTTTAAGCCTCAAGCCCTCGATCCTTTGCTGAAATACAATAATTTCATTCCTATGGTTTTCAATACCAAAAACTCAACCTCCAGGAGGGCTAAAGTCTAATTTGTACTCCAAACCAAGTAGCAGTGCAGTTCGCTACTACCGAGGCTGAATCCATAAAGACTTCAAGACCACGTCCAGAAGACAAGTTATTATATATAATACCCTAGAAGGTCTGAAACATAATTATCATATACATAGCTGGTCCTTCAGAGCTTTTTACCTATAACATGTTTCTTTGATGAAAGTTATTTAATGTACTGGAGATAACTGTGACTTACTGATCAAATATTTGAATACTTATACTTATCTGGGATTTCATTTCTGCTGAAAGAAAAAGGAAGAACAGGACTCACTAAAAAAAAAAAAACTTTAAAAATGAAAGTAAAAATCTTAACACACACTATCACTTTTGGAAGCAGCATAGAGGGGCAGTCAACGGTAAAACACTGGTGAAATAGGTCAACACTCTAGGCCAAAAATCCATTATTATTATCATCAGTGACAGTACCACAACTGTGCCCTTCAGAATTAATAATCACTCCTAAGGATCTTCATTTGGCACCAGATGATGCGTTTAAGAGAAACGCTCTGGGAGGTTTTGAATCAGACTTGGTTTTTTGTTAGCCAAGTTACAGGAGAATTTTTAAAGTGGGGGGAAGGGAAGAAGGAAACGGACCAGGAAAAGAATTTAAGCCATCATCTATAAACCAACAAAGCACTGATAGTTCCAAACATTATGTCAGACACTAAAATGACTGATATAGGCTCAAGTGGTTTATAAAACCTATAAAAAGACTACACCAGCAAAATCCCCATTTATCTGTAGAGTTCAGAAACTAAAACAAGGAATATTTTAGCTTAAAACCTTATCTCAAGAGAATCATATACACTTCACATGAATAAAAATACCTGAAACCAAACATTTTTAAAAGCTCCAATACCCCAAATATAAAGAAAAATATTAATCCAGAAGACTCAATCAATCCATGATAATCACAAAACGGCTGGGCAATCTCTATCTCCCTTCCACACTAACCATCCATCCCATGGAAGACCAAGGGAGATCAGACCTTCCAGACTTACCTTCCAGACCTTCCAGACACCTGGCTGCTGCAAAATTCTATGGAGACTCCTTGTGGAACAGCAGTTTCCCATCTCTTGTGTCTCTCCCTATCGTGATCATGCAGGAAGCAAGTCTGGCTGTGCTATTTCTTATCATTGTCTGTCACCCATCTGCAACATGGTATTGTACAGATAAGGAAAAAGTAGTTCCCTTTCCCCCAGAAGGTTGAGGCTCAGGTACAGGGGTAATTCTCCTGTGCACACAGTCCTTATTTAGGCCGACTCAGTGACTTCAACAGGCTTAATCATGTGATCAGGTTTGTTGCCAGCTGCGTAATGCTCCCACATCTGTAGATAGAGCCGCTCTAGGTCCATTGTGTATTGTTTGGTGTTGAACAGAGGACTAGATGTTCTCTGCTTCCAGACTTTGCCACAAATTTTCTTCAGGTATTCTAGATCAGTTCCCAGTTTCACAGCTATGTCTTCATATTCTTGTCTATTTTGAGCAATAAGCTCACGACAGCCTAAACAAGTGAGCTGGGAAGCTGCAACTCGGGAAGCAAGAGTCTCTCCTGGCATAGTCACCATGGGTGTCCCTGACCAAAGGACATCCATCCCTGTGGTGTGTCCATTACAGAGTGGAGTGTCCAAGCAGACATCAGCCAGCTGGCCTCTCCGAACGTGTTCCTCTTTAGGAGTAACAGGTGAAAAAATGATACGGTTCTGGGGAAGGCCCATATTTTGTGCGTACTGTTGAATATTAGGTTCTCCTACTGCTGGAAAACGCAACAGCCACAGTACACTATTGGGAACACGCTTCAGAATATTTGTCCACATCTGCAAAGTAGATGGGTCAATTTTATATAACTGATTAAAGTTACAGTACACAATGGCATCTTCCGGTAACCCGTACTGAGAACGTGTGGTTACAATAATGGTACGGGGAACCTCCTCTCCAGTGGCAGCCTTAATGTTGATCTGGGTAGTTGCCAGTCCATTGTTAAGACTGAATCCGTTAATTGTTATCTGAATGTGTCCTCTGTTAATCATTTCAACAACTGCCTCTGCAATAGTATTCATAGGAATGACAGGCATATCAAGACCTGTATTACTGCTGTCTGCGTTGTCTCCTCCATCAGGACATTTCATCTTGACAATCTGCACATCTGGGAGACTATCAAGAAATGCTTTGAGGTCGATGCCATTCAGCACAATCCGATTGTCATAAATGTGCCCATTGGACTGAAAATCGATGACTGCTTTCTTCTTCAGGTGAGGGAACATATTAGCATGATCACCAATAAAGAAAGTATGGGGCATATAAGCCAGTTTCTCAGAATACTGCTCAGCAACTTCAGCAGGTGAAGTTTCCTGATCTGTGATGATATAATCCATGAAAAGCACGCCACTGGTCCCAGGGTAGCCCAGCCACATTGCCTGAATAGGAGCTGGCCTGAGAGCAAAGAGTTCATTTCGAGCACCCCTGGTATAACCATTCATATTTACAAGGATGTGTATGCCATCTTGATGGATGCGATCAGCTGCTTTCCCATTGCATGGAATCTGAGAAAGATCAATGAAATGATGGGCTTCTGCCATCACCTTCGCTCGGAAGTTTGTGCCATCATCTGGGCTCAGGGCATAACAGAGTACCTCAAATTTATCAGGATTGTGCATGCCTGGAATAGACTGCATAAGATGAGAAGTAGGATGATTCCCAAAGTCAGAACTCACGTATCCTACACGCAGTCGACCATCACTGAGCTTCAAGTCTTTTGGATGTTCGTACGGTGGTTTATGAAGGACACCGATCTCATCCAAGCAGAGGTTCCCGTGGCTCTCAGCAATAGCCTTCCTGAAGCCATGAGAAAGAGGATAGAGCATACTATGATGAGGCTGCACAGAAGGCAACCTATTCTTCTCCAGCTGGTCAGCCACAATGCTGACCAACTTCTTCATTCGCTCATCATAGTCTGTCCAATCACAGACAATCTGCAGGCAATGAGCCAAATCACAATAAGCGTCAGGAAAATCAGGTTCAAGCTTCAGAGCAGTGCGATAAGAAGCAATTGCTTCTGGAATATTCCCTGAATACTTGTGAATGGAAGCCAGATTGCTGTGGGCATCCGCAAGTGCAGGGTTAATCTGAATGGCACGAGTATAACACTGCAAGGCTCCCTGAACATCCTGCATCTCCTTTAGAGTGTTTCCCATGTTACAGTAGGCATCAGCAAAGGTAGGACTGATTCGAACAGCCTCCTTATAATGCATCAGAGCTTCCTGCAGTTTTCCCTGCTGCTGCAATACACTTGCTAAATTTGAATGGGCAACAGCAAACTCTGGGAAGACTTCTAATGCTTTACAATACAAGCGAACTGCCTCTTCAATGTTCCCCTGGTCTCCTTTGATATTGGCTAGGTTATTCAGAGAGTCTGCATGGGTGGGACACAGCCGCAGAGCTGTATTATAACAATCTTCTGCTTCGGCAACACTGCCCTTCTCTTCCAGAGCGTTGGCTAGGTTGCAGTAAGCATCAGGGAAATGTGGTTGCAATTCAATAGCTCGCCTGTAGGTGTCTATTGCCAGATCTATCAGGCCTTGCTCATAGTATACACAAGCCAGGTTGGCATGTACCACTGCATGATTTGGGCTCAAGCTTAGGGCACAAAGGTAAGCTGCCACAGCTCTGTCAAAAATCCGTGCCTCTTTCAAGACATTTCCTAAATTGATACAAGCATCCAGAAAATTGGGGTCAAGGGTGACAGCCTTTTCAAAGTGATGAATTGCAAGCCAAATCTCCCCTTGTGCATTGAAAACACAGCCACGATTACTCCAAGCTACTGCAAAGTTCGGTTGCGTCTCCATTGCTTTCAAATAACATGCCTTGGCTCCTTCCAAGCGACCCAGGGCCTTGAGCAGGTTCCCCAGGTCACTGCGAACACAGTACAAATCAGGATTGCACTGAAGAGCAGAGACGTAAGCTTGTACTGCCCCTTCCATGTCGCCTGCTGCTACCAAAGCGGCTGCCAGGTTAATATAACCATCGATGAAATCTGGTTTGAGATGCAATGCACGCCAGTAATGCTCAATTGCTTCCTGCAACTGCTCTCTTTCCTTGTACACATTCCCCAAATTCGAATAGGCTTCTGCCAGAAGAGGGTTCTGTTTAATTGCCAGAGTACTAAAGTGGGCAGATCTGTCCAGCCTTCGACACTGGAAGTGTAGAGATGAAAGTAATAAAAGTACTCCAGTATTGTCTGGCTCTTGTCTCCACAGCTGCATGCAGTGTCTCTCAGCTGCCTCAAAATCACCTGATTGATATTCTCGATGTGCCAACTCAGCTAACCCTTGGAAGGAAAGCATACGTTTCGTTGCTTCTGTGCTGTCGGCCACGTTGCCCACGGAAGACGCCATCTGGAGCTTCTGCAGAGAGTGATAAAAGGTGGTAATTGAGTCCCGCTGCCGCCACTACTGGCAAGAATGTTTCTAGAGGTAGCAAATACGAGGGCAGCAGCCGTACCACTGCTTTGACAGGCTTAAGCGGCGGCAACAGTTACATGCACCAAACCTTAGGAACTCTAGTTGGCCATCTACCTCTCACGCTCTTGAAATCTTAATTCTTAACCCTGCCCTCTTCCACCATTTTTCTCCTAATCAGGGAATAAAAATTACCTATACACTTGCCTTAGAAGAAATCAAAAGTCAGTAGTCCAAACACTTTTCAAAATTTTGTTTTCTGCCCAGTTGGAAAGGAAATACATGATTGACTTTACTTCATCATTCATATAGTCAATGTGGAAAACATTAGGGCCGTGAATTTCAATACAGTAAGATCAGAAAATTTTAAATTGGCCTTCCCAAACCACTAATAAGTAACCGATGTTGTATATAATGCTAAAATCTTAGAGACTGAGTTTGATATTTTAAAAGTTCTGAAAGGATTAGCTAATTTTTCCTCATCATACTTCTCATGCCTCAAACCTGAGTATTACTTTTTTAAAAATAAATTTATTTATTTTTATTTATTTATTTTTATTTTGGCTGCTTTGGGTCTCCAATGCTGCGTTCAGACTTTCTCCAGTTGCGGCGAGCAGGGGCTACTTTTTGTTGCGGTGCCCCGGCTTCTCATCACAGCAGCTTCTATTGTTGTTCCACAACTCTATGGGTTCCTTTTTAGGTCCTATGAAGAACCCTAGAAATTAATTCACGTAATTATAGGTTTTTGCAAAATTGTCAAAAGTGAGATATTTTCACTTCCATCAGGTAAGACCAGCGTCTCTTTCTTTGCCAATTTTCCTTCTATCATATTCCGCTATGTTGGATCATATTGGAATGGCCACAGGCTTTTTTGAAATCTGGCTAAGGAGATTTTCTTTTGTTCTGTGGTACGCGGACCTCTCACTGTTGTGGCCTCTCCCGTTGTGGAGCACAGGCTCTGGACGCACAGGCTCAGCGGCCATGGCTCACGGGCCTAGCCGCTCCGCGGCATGTGGGATCTTCCCGGACCGGGAAACAAACCCGTGTCCCCTGCATCGGCAGGTGGACTCTCAACCACTGCGCCACCAGGGAAGCCCTAAGGAGATGTTTTAAGTGAGACTATTATGTGATTTTCAGACACCATCATATGTAATTGACTATATACTATCCCATTACAGGAATAACTTCCAGTACTCATACTGACTACTCTACTGACTTAACTAGCACGAGACACAGAAGCATAAGGACAAAAACCACCTTACAATATAGCCATGTCTTGCACTTCACAGCTCTCAAAGCATGTGCGTTTGAAGAAAAAAAAAAAAACAACTGAAAAGTACAAAACCAGAAGCTATTCTGTGGAAAATTACTTCAATCATCAGGCATGTGAAAGATAAGTCAAAGATTCAGTTTTCATCAATGCTTAGTCAAAACGGAAATTTTCTTCTGTCAAGAATATACTCCAGAGGCTTCCCTGATGGTGCAGTGGTTAAGCCAATGCAGGGGACAAGGGTTCGAGCCCTGGTCTGGGAAGATCCCACATGCCACGGAGCAACTAAGCCGTGGTGCCACAACTACACTGCCTGCGCTCTAGAGCCCGTGAGCCGCAACTACTGAGCCTGCGAGCCACAACTACTGAATCCTGCGTGTCTAGCGCCTGTGCTCTGCAACAAGAGAAGCCACCGCAATGAGAAGCCTGTGCACCGCAACAAAGAGTAGCCCCCACTCCGTGCAAGTAGAGAAAGCCTGCGCACAGCAACGAAGACCCAACACAGCCAAAAATAAATAAATAAATAAATAAAAGAATATACTCCATTAACAATGTGTGTAATGGAATGGTGTGAATGAGTATTTTATCAGAATTCCTGTAATGCACAAGCCTATAGCAGTACTGAAATCAGTAATGCATTTATAATAGTAAATACTTATGAGGAAGTAATCCATAGATTTTCTCAAAGAGGTTTTCTCAAAGTTAACAATGAAAATTAATGTGACATTATCAATAATAAATTGTGAAGCTGAAATAAGCTTTTCTAAACTATTAATAACTAGAAGCAAATTGTAATCAACCATGTTACAAGAAATCTATGTCTAAAAACTACAAAGTTTATTTCTTAAAATTTGATTTCGAAAATATATAAACTGTCGTATGAGGAGGCAGTTAAAGAATATATAGCTAAAAAAGTGGGGGAAAAGTTTTATAGAGACACATCTGGCAGTAGTTAATTTTTAAATGTCATTTTCGTGGATTTTGTGACACCTATAGTATTGATATTTGAAAGCATTTAAAAAATTGTAATTTGAAGATTTGCTACTTCCAGGTAGAATAAAATATTTTGAAGCAAAACAACGTTTCCGCTGAGAAAAACAAAAAAAGCCAAATAAAATAGCCAGCATTCAATCAAAAAGTTCTAGACAAACCAAGAGATAGAATCATATGACTAAAATTCTAAGAAAAGAACAAATAATACAAAAATATTTATATAAGATATTGTGTATCTTTATCAGGAAAAGTCTTTATCAAGAAAAGACTTTAAAATCTTCAGAATTAATATATTTTATTTATTTGTATATTATATTTATATATAGATATTTATATATTTATATAAAGAACTTAACGATAAAGCCCTAGTTAAGGCAGTGACAAGAGCAGTAGCAGTGGGAGTGAAAAGAAATGGTTATATTCAAGCACATTTTGTCAGTAAAAGTCCAAGATCAAATGTCTGACTGCACACATGGGATGGATAGACGGAGTGGGAAAAATCAAAGTTAACTATAGAGGTTCTAGTGAAGATGGGGTTGCCGTCACCCAACCCAAGGGGCTGCGATCATCCCCAAGGCCTAGGAGACTCAAAGGGAAGGTCATGGTCAGAGGCAAAGTTAATTGGTGGGAAAATAAGACTCCCAGTCTCTCCATCTCCTTATACCAGTTTTTTTTTTAACATCTTTATTGGAGTATATTTGCTTTACAATGGTGTGTTAGTTTCTGCTTTATAACAAAGTAAGTCAGTTATACATATGTCCCCATATCTCCTCCCTCTTGCATCTCCCTCCCTCCCACCCTCCCTATCCCACCCCTCTAGGTGGTCACAAAGCACCGAGCGCATCTCCCTGTGCTATGCGGCTGCTTCCCACTAGCTATCTATTCCTTATACCAGTTTTGTTTTTCTGCTCATATACGTAGCAGCATTTCATTCAAGGGGAAAGTCATTGATCTGACTGGTCAAATTAAACAACATAGTTCAAGGCACATTTACAGTGGTTAGTTCCTCCACAATTTAGAAAGTCACATTCACAAGTTCCCTCTTCCTACGCTGCGGAACACATTGGCCATTCCTCCAAAGTTTCCACTCCACAGAGTGGACCAGAGATGATGTGAGCCCAGAACTGAGAGCTTGGCATGAAATGGTGTCAGCCCCACGTAGAGCTCTGGCATAAGTTATAACCCAACCCAGCTCTACAGAGGGCTCTGCATGGAATCCTGGGAGTAAACTCAGCCATAATAATGGGATTCTGTTTTTCATTTGCTTTTCTTCCTTGCTTAACTTTCCCTGGCCACTCTGACAAACAAACTTTCAGGCATTCCTAGGCCACTCGCTAACTTTATTCCATTTAATGTCATCCAGATTCCCAAGAAAATTACTAACTATAAGGAGGGAAAGTTGGAACATGGTGAGTTTTAGATGCTTGAAATATACAGGTCATTGAATCCAGTTAAGTAGCAAATTATCTGGATCTCAAATATGCCAGTAGAATAGCAGACTAAGCTCAATTTAATGTACTCTTACTGGAGACACACGTAAATTCTGGGTCAATTTTGAAAAAGTTAAAAGCACATAGCAGAGATTAAAAGAAAGAAACACCTGCATGTTTCAGAAAGTAACAGAGAAATTAAATCCAGAGAAAGAAGATTGGACTGATGTCTGTGGGTTCCGTTCCTTAGTATAGGCCTTATGTAAATAGGGGCTGGAGCTAGAAATCTAACATTACCTTGAGGCCAGGAATTTAGACTCAGGATGGAACAATACTGAGAAGTTGGTACAGATATCCTACAGAAATTTCACGAGGAACTGCTTAGTCCATTAAGAGGGCCAAGGGAGGTGGTGAGGAAGATTGATATCTCTTGAAAACCTTCAGGTACAGAAAACATCAACACCTCTGAAAAGTAGGCCTGTCCTTCCCAGCGTTGTGATGGCCAGGTTGTCACTAACCTATAAGGCCCTGTATGAATCAGAAACTGCAAGGAGAGTAATTCAAAGAAAAACAGAAGCAGGATGGGTGTGGCAATAAATCCTAGGACCCTATCAGAAACAAAATTAAAACCACTCTAAAGCGAAATTTTAACAAACCAGAGCAGATAGTATCCTAACCAGAACAGAATAATAATTCTGAGGAAGTTATCTTAGTTATTTAAGTAATATTCAATGCATTTCCATGGCCAGGCCCTTTTGAAGAATTCTAAAACATATACAAACAATTCGTTTACATCTTACATATCCCACCATCCAGAGCAAAAT
Source organism: Grampus griseus (assembly GCF_964374135.1). NCBI lineage: Eukaryota > Metazoa > Chordata > Mammalia > Artiodactyla > Delphinidae > Grampus > Grampus griseus. The sequence continues at coordinate 150,875,958 of NC_139019.1, read as the reverse complement.
TCACTTAAGTACTGTACTGGTGGAAACTGAGCAGCACTATGGAGACAATAAAAAGGTGTTTACCATCAAAAAACGTCAAGGTAAGAAAGATAATGTCTAATTTTTAATTATCCTGTGGTTTATTGAAATCTTTTGGAAACCCAAAATAGAGAAAACCTAGCAGGCAAGGAAGACTTAAATATTTAGAGATTTATCAACTCATCTATAAAAGCTTTATTAATCTCTTCTTTTAATACCATTCCGGAGAGGTATAAATGTGTCCAGTGACAGGGTTGAAGAAGCCTGAGAGAATTTCAATTGTTTACTATTCTTGGTCAGCTATTAAGACCATTCAGGAGCATCTTGATTTTCATGGCATCATCCAACAAAAAGCAGGATATTTTACAGAAAGTCCTGGTCCACTTTTTGGCTTGCTTTTGTGTTTATGTTTTTGGTTTTCTCACATTGGGCGGTACATTAGGCTACCTATTGCATACTCTCTCATTCATGCATGCATTCATTGAAACAATATTTACTGAGTTGAGATATTTAATTAACACCCAATAAATGATGTTTAGATGAATGAATGCGCTTTTTATCAAAGTAAGTGTAAGTACTGAGAAAAATTACAGAATGTATGATCCCAGCCCCACAAAAGCGTATAATTGTGTTGAGGATATAACATATGCTGGTGAAATAACTAATATATCATATTGGACAGTTTCTAAGTTCAAAAATGAGTTTTTATAAATAATCAGAGCCTAAGGAGGACAATGAAGGGACAGTTCATTATGGGTTGAATCTATCAATAAATGTACATTTCAGATGAGATTTGAGATTGACCTTAAAGAAAGAAGAGGACTTAGATATATGAACAGAGAACAAAAAAGGCATGGTGATAGCATGTGCATAGATAGTGTGGCCAATATTTATGTTCTTCATTAAAGATAGTCAGAGATAACCCAAATGTAACTGTTCCCATGGGTCCACTCTCAGTATCCAAACAAAACGGCAAATCCTATCTTAGTAAAACTAATGAAAAACACAGTCTTTAACAAAGACATTGTGAAGGAAAGGGGGAGAGAAAGGCTTGCATCCCACACCACACAACAAAACTTATTTAATTATGTTTCATTTTCTCCCTCTGAACATTTACTCTCCCTCTCTCTGTACGTCTCTCTTCTCCCACATCTGGCCACACTCTACAAGCCACCTTTTCAGATCTTTCCAGAACTCTCCATCCTAGTTTCATTATGCCACAAGTTAAACATCTCACAGGTCTCCAGGACGCATCCTCATCACTTATTCCACAAAGACAAACAAAGGACACTTCTCAGGATCACGTTTCTTGGAAGGAAGAGGTCACGAGGAGTGATTATAAATAATATAAGGTGGAGAGCAGTGACTTAAAATACCATTTTTCCTCTTAGAATGTGAATACAGGGAACTTTGGGAAACTAGAAAATCTAGAAAGGATTCATTGATAATTATTTATTTTCAATGAATAAAATAAAACGTAATAATATGGCTAAACTCTGACAGATTAACTTTTTCAAAAGTTGCTTTCACACACCTTCACTATTGGGATGTTTGATAAACACATCTTTCCTTCTTCACTTTCTTCTTTCTTTGCAGATACTGGCACCAAACTTTCAAACAGTAAGAAACTTCCCATAAGTCCCTTGCCAGGCAAGATTAAGGTATAACAATCCAAACAGATTTTTGAAGAAGATAACTGGTTGAAAGCACAGGAAAAGAGCTGGGTTGCCCTTTTTCAACAGTCACATAATGAGTAATGTGGGAATTGGTTTACAAAGTCTCTCTCCATGAGGGGCTAAGGTTAAGATTAGAACTTCTGAGGCCAGAAGAGCAAAATAACTACAACAACCCACATACTTTCAAGAGCCGCCCTTTGGATGTGAGGGATTGATTTTTCCCACTCTTTTTTCAGCAGCCCAACTTTTGTCTTTAGTAAATGACATAAGAGAATACAGTGTGGCCAAGAAGGCTTAGATTTCCTTAGCCCCAAGTCAGATATTCTCAAGTGACTGTCCACTCAAATTAAAAAGAGAGATTTACAAGAGGAAACTGGATACAACTGAGTGTACTTTTATTTCAGCCCTTTACCTGAATGTTTTGTTTTGTTTCCAGTTCTCCACTGAAGTTGCCTACATTAATATATTTTTAAGAACATTTCCTTACGTTGAAGTATTCATTCAGTATATTCATTTACTATAATTGAGAAAAGCCAAATGACTTAGGCAAATTCATTTCTGTACTGCCACAGCAGCGTATTGTGAACTAAATGACACCTGGCAGTTCTTTACTCAGATACTAACTCAATTAGAAGGCAGAACAAGGATACCTACCCATTCAGGGAAGGAAAGGTCACTTAGCCTCTGTAGCTGTCTTAGGTCTCTTATCATCACAGTAACAAATTGAAGACTAAAAACCATACGATCATCTCAATAGGTGCAGAAAAAGCTTTTGAAAAAATGCAATATCCATTCATGGTAAAAACTCTCCAGAAAGTGGGCATACAGGGAACATACCTCAACATAATAAAGGCCATATATGACAAGCCCATAGCTAACATACTCAATGGTGAAAAGCTGAAAGCCTTTCCCCTAAGATCAGGAACAAGACAAGGATGCCCACTCTCACCACTTTTATTGAACAGAGTTTTGGAAGTCCTAGCCACAGCAATCAGACAAGAAAAAATAAATAAATAAAAGGACTCCAAAATGGAAAGGAAAAAGTAAAACTGTCACTGTTTGCAGATGGCATGATACATAGAAAATAGGAAAGACACCATCAAAAACCTATTCGAGCTCAAACATGAACTTGGTAAATTTGCAGGATACAATAGATTTCTATATATAAATTTTGTATTTCTATACACTCACAGTGAACTATCAGAAAGAGAAATTAAGGAAACAATCCCATTTACAATCGCATAAAAAAGAATAAAATACATAAGAATAAACCTGCCTAAGGAGGTAAAAGACCTGTACCCAGGAAACTATATGACACTCATAAAAGAAATGAAAGATGACACAAACAGCTGGAAAGGTATACCATGGTCACGGATTGGAAGAATTAATATTGTTAAAATGACCATCATACCCAAGCAAATCTACGGATTCAGTGCAGTCTGTATCAACATATCAAGGGCATTTTCCACAGACCTAGAACAAATAATTTTAAAGTTTGTATGGAAACACAAAAGATTCTGAATAGCTAAAATAGTCTTGAGAAAGAAGAACACAACTGGAGGAATCATGCTCCCTGGCTTCAGACTGTGCTACAAACCTACAGAAATCAAAACAGTATGGTACCGGCACAAAAACATCAATCACTGGAACAGAATAGAGAGCCCAGAAAGAAACCCATGCACTTATGGTCAATGAATCTATGACAAAGGAGGCAAGAATATGCAATGGAGAAAAGTCAGGGCTTCCTTAGGGATGGTTTCATCAATTTGTTTTCCTAAATGGACCATACTTTTCCATGTCTTCGTATACCTTGTGATTTTTTTGGTTGAACATTTGGCTTTCACATATTATAATGTGGTGTCTATGGAAATCAGATTCTCTCACTTTCCCAGGGTTTTCTGGGCTTTTGATTGTTGAAGGCTGTAGTAGTCTGTTTGTTTAGGGACCTTTCCAAACTATTTTAGCAATAACCGTACTCCTTATTGTATGTAGGCACTGAAGTCTTGTTCCTTTAGTTCATGTTTAGCTAATGTTTTGACAGAGATGTCCTTGAATTCCTGCACCTAAGACAAACAAAAACAAATATACACAAGCACATCCACATGCACACTCAAAACCACACACCTCTCCCCATTGTGCAGATTGCTGGATCACTCCTTCAACATTTAGCTGACCTGCACTGAGGTCAGGGCTCAGCCCATGGTAAAAGCTTAGAGACTCCCCTGGCGTTTTCAGAACATGCATCTGATCTTGAGTATGCATGTGGCTTTCTTAATTTCTCTGGACACATGTGTACTTTTTGTATGTTCTAAGTTCCCAAAGAATCTCCCCCAACGTTTGCTCCTGCATCTTATGTGGTCTATTGTATTTCAATGCACAGTCTTCTGCCCCAGCCATCTGTGCTTTGTTAGTTCACCTTGCACTTTTCTTGAGCAATGACCGCTGCTTTTCCAGACTGTGTTGCAAGTTAGCTAAGACACAGTTAAGCATCTTGTGTCAGTGCTTCAGGTAGCTCCCAGACAGGTTAGAACAGATACACATAATAATCTGAGAGTACGGTCTCTTCTGCTCCCTCCTGAAGCAGGATTGAGGGTCCCATACTAGGAATGATCTGCTGCTACTTTAAGACTATCACTGCATCAAGACTCCACCACTTTAAGACCATCACTACACTAACAGTGGATGGGGCAAGGGCAAGTAAAAATGCCTCAAAACTTTCCTGCCATTTTCCAATTGCCTCTTCCCTGGTTCAGTATGTGTTTGGTTGCTGTAAATCTTTGCCTGATTTCAGGACTAAGAGAAACTCAAGGAACCCCACAACAAGAAACAGTATAATCAAACTCTCAGATGCCAAAAGACAGAGAAAGAATCTTTTCTCCCAAAGGAGAAAGAAAAAACAAATTTGTTACAAAGCAGGGATCCTCAAAAAGATTCATAGCTAATTTCCTACCTGAAACCATGGAGGCAAGAGGCCAGACATATTTAAAGTGCTGAAAGAAAAAAATTGTCCACCAAGAATTCTATATTTGGCCAAACTGGTTTCAAAACTTAGGGAGAAATTAACACATTCCCAGATGAACAAAGGCTGAGGGCATTTGTTTTACAACTTCCTAACACTGCCCTATGACAAATGCTAAATTGAACCTTCAGGTTGAAATGAAGGACACTAGACAGCAACTCGAAGCTGTATAAAGAAATAGAAATCTCCAGTAAAGAGAAATACATGGGTAGATACTAAAGCCAGTATTGTGCTACTGGCTTGTAACTCTACTTTGTATTTCTTACATGATTGAAAAAACAAATGCATAAAATAATAATAAATTCATGTTATTGAGCTCACAAAGTATAAAGGTGTAATTTTTGACAACAATAATGTAAAGAGGAGGAATGGAACTGTAGAGGAACAGAGTTTCTGTGTGCTATTGAAGTTGGTTTCAATTCAAATGATATTGGCTGAACCTTAGAAGGGTAAATGTAATCTTCTTGATAACCACAAAGAAAATATCAATAGACTATACGCAAAAAGAAATGAAAAAGGAATCAAGAGTTCACTACAAGAAAATCGGCTAAGCACAGAAGAAGTCAGTAATGGAGTAAATGAGGGGCAAAAAATGCATAAGACATATAGAAAACAAGCAGGAAACAGACAGAATTAAGTTCTTCCTCATAAGTAATTTTTGAAAAAGTAAGTGGATTAAGCTCTCCAATAAACAGATAAATATTGGCGGAATGGACTTTAAAAACAACCATAATCCAAGTTTATGCTGTCCGCACAAAACTCACTTGATTTCAAGAGACACAAGTTGGTTGAAAGTTAAAGCACAGAATAAAATATCCCATGCAAATAGTAACAAAAAGAAAGAAAGAGAGAGAGAGAAAAAGAAAGGAAGGAAGGAAGCAAGGAAGGAAGCAAGGAAGGAAGATAGATCTGGGATGGCTACGTTAATATCACACAAAATAAACTTTAAATCAAAAACTATCACAAGAGGAAAAGGAGGCCACTATATGTTGATAACAAGTTCAATCTATCAAGAAGATATAACAACTATAAACATATATGTACCAAACAACCCCCAAATATGTGAAGTAGTCATTGACAGAATTGAAGGAAGAAATAGTTCTAAAATAATGGTTGGAGATCAATACCTTGCTTTCAATAATGGATAACACATCTAGACAGAGGATCAGTACAGAGGTAGGGGGACTGAATAACACATTTAACCAACTAAACCTAACAGCCATATATAGATCACTCCACTCAACAACAGCAGAATACACAGTTTTCTCAAGTACACATGGAACATTCTCCAGGAAAGACCATATGTTACGCCACAATACAAGTACCAATACATTTTTAAGAAATTGAAATCATACAAAGTATCTTCTTTAGCCACAGTGAAATGAAGGTAGAAATCAATAACAGAACGATTGGTAGCCACTTCCCATCATGCCTGCCACACATGATATAAAGCAATGAAGGGAAAACATACTTGACCATTTAGAAAAGTGGGAAAGAGGACATACCATTGACACAGAGTGTGTGCTGTTTCCCATTGTCAGGGATAGAAATAAATTAGCATCATTTATTCATTAGTGTGTTAATTTCTTGGTCAATCATTGCGCAGCCAGTGTTTCTGCTGGATGGGAAGATTTCCTATACTCAGTGTTGAGTGGAGACAACCTTGAAAGGGATATTTAAAAGGATTATACTGTGATGGCCTTAGCAGTACCCTTCCTCCTATGCCAGTATTTAGGCTGGGGTATTTCCATGGAGTGTGTACAGTCGTAGGCCCCAGGTCACCAGAATTTAGTTGGATTCGTTTTGTTAATACATTCCCTCAGTACTTTGTCTTTTATTTGACTGGTGCATTTACTTCATTCTTTATTATCACTGCAAAACAACTTTGTTTCCTGTTCAGATGCCAAAAAGTGGGTATCAATACCTCCTGAGTTTTACACATCACAGATCTGTTTTACATATCAGAGACAGAGACAGCAACTATTTCCAATGACTTTGAGACATACTTTGAACATGAGATTAACATGTTGAGTGTTGAAATGTGTGTCGAGCTCATTATACTTGCTCTAAAAGGTTTCAAACTGCAAAGATTTAAAAATCTTTCTCTCTGAATAATTTTCCTGTGCTGTCCCTTTGTGTCAGACTGTTAATGTGCAGTCTGGCACCTTCAAATAATGTGGCTTTGTAACCAATTATTTACATGTTGTTTTATCCACAGAGAATCTTTTTTTTAAAAATAAATTTATTTACTATTTATTTTTGGCTGTGTTGGGTCTTTGTTGCTGCACATGGGCTTTCTCTAGTTGGCGCAAGCAGGGGCTACTCTACATTGTGGTGAGTGGGCTCCTCATTGCTGTGGCTTCTCTCGTTGCAGAGCACGGGGTCTAGGCGCTGGGGTTTCAGTAGTTGTGGCACGTGGGCTTCAGTAGTTGTGGCTCATTGGCCCTAGAGCACAGGCTCGGTAGTTGTGGCGCACCGGCTTAGTTGCTCCGCGGCATGTGGGATCTTCCCAGACCAGGGCTCGAACCCATGTCCCCTGCACTGGCAGGCGGATTCCCAACAACTGTGCCACCAGGGAAGTCCCCACACAGAGACCCTTAAGGTCAAAACATACAACTCGATTAACTACACTTCCTCCTGTTCAAATTTCCCTCATCTTTTCTTCATCTTCTGTCTATGTTTCCTTGGCCCTGTTTATATTAAGTGCTTTTGCCATTATATTCGATTGTCTGTATTTTGCTGAGTTACCACAATGCTTTATGAGACATGGTAGGATATAAATGCATTTAAGTAATATATATATATATAGATAGATAGATAGATAGATAGATAGATAGGTAGGTAGATATAGATATATAGATATATATATGTAGTTTGCTTGAGTGCAGTGTTTTTTGTTTTCTGTACTGAATTCATTAGCATGGGTTGGTATAAAATTTAGCGTAGGTCAATATGTAATTTCTAAACTAATAAAGTCTTAAAAGTGAGGAATTAAGTCTTTTGAATTTTATTATTTATTGTAAAGAGCAGAATAGCATACATAAACAGGTGCCTAAGGAAAACGTGTATTCTAATATGGAACTCCTTATGAACACCTATTTTTTTTCTTTTAATGGTATGACAGTAGGCCATTTAATTATTTCTATTTTTATCGCTTTAACTTTAGAACAATGAAATATTCGTAAATTTTAAAAAGTATTTTTCTGGGGCTTCCCTGGTGGCGCGGTGGTTGAGAGGCCGCCTGCCGATGCAGGGGGCACGGGTTCGTGCCCTGGTCCAGGAGGATCCCACGTGCCGCGGAGCGGCTGGGCCCGTGAGCCATGGCCGCTGAGCCTGCACGTCCGGAGCCTGTGCTCCGCAACGGGAGAGGCCACAGCAGTGGGAGGCCCACGTACCACAAAAAAAAGAAAAAAAAAAGTATTTTTCTTTATTTGATGCGGGTGGGATACTGGAGAAATGAAAGGTCAAACACCTATTGAGGAATCCATACTTGTCTATGTATTGTGTACTTTTATTTCAATAACTGATTTAAAATTCCTAAAAGGATGCTATAATAAGTTATTATGCCATTTTACACACTGAATTAAGTGAATTTCAGGGAGGTATGAAACTTGCCTAAGGCTATCCAGCTGCCAAGCGGTAGGAGTGAGAATTAAATCCAGGTATACCTATCGCCAAAGTTTCTGCTCATCTCTTTACATCATCCACTTTTAATAGCCAATGCTTTCCTGCTTACAAATATGACTGAGGTTTCCAGACAGTCAACATTCCTTTGTAATCAGATAGAAAACTTACTGTTGATTCTCTAAAGACATATTCCTTTTCCATTAAGTGCCTTTAGTTGTTCAAATAATACTTCCAGACAGTAGTAATCACACAGTTGGGGACTAAGAACAGAACTCAGGGATGTGTCTAGCAGTCAGTAAAGACCAACTGGCCTCACTGATGATATTTACGGTCATTTCCTCTAGACTAACATAAGCTTATTAATAAGACCCTAATAATTCACAGTACTGCCCTTGCCTGATTGTTTGTTCTTCTCCCTCTATCACTCTCTCTTTCCCCATATTATTACTATTTTTGGCAATTTTTGGTGAATTAAATTCAGGGATTAGTATTCAGGAGTACTAGTCACAAAAGCAGAGAATCTTAGCTCACAACAAAGGAAGAGAATAGAGAAAAAGTATAAATTATATGAATACACACACATACACACATGTGCCAACTATATGTTGCACTTCTCCAAAATCTATTCAGTATCTGCACATTTATTGTATATTAGCAGTAAGACCAGAAATGAGCGTAACGCTCTGTTTACAAGGCACAGAAAACAGAACCAAATATGGAAATTACTAGCAATGAGAATGGGGAAGAAAGACTACAACAAGGAATGTAGATGATATTTTTGTTTCCTAGCTATGATGCCAAATATTGAACTTTCAACTTGAGACAAGGAGGCCATAAAAAGTTGTATTAGTTTCCTAGAGCTGCCATGACAAAGTACCAGAGACTGAGGAGGTTAAACAACAGAAATTTACTCACTCACAGGTCTAGAGGCTAGAAATCTGACATAAGGTGTCAGCAGGATTGATTTCTTCTCAAGTATCTCTTCTTGGTTTGTAGATGCCATGTTTTCCTTTTGTCTTCACATGGTCTTCCTCTGTGCATGTCTGTGTCCTAATATTTTCTTTTTATAAGCACGCCAGTCATATTGGATTAGAGCCCACCCATTTGACCTCAATTACCTATTTAGGGCCTTATCTCCAAATACAGTCATATTACGAGGTATTGGGGGTTAAGACTTCTACATATTAACGTGAGCAGGACACAATTCAGCTGATAATAGAAGATAAGAGTAATTTAAGCAAGTAACTATTGTTTACAGTGAGTTGCTTAAGGATATGAATTTACTCAAGAAAAACAAGAAGAAATTACATAACACTGTACGTTATACAAAGATATTAAATTAATCACCATAACATCCTGTGAGATGGGCATTAAATTAGACTAAGCAAGATGAAGCAACTTATCCAGAATTGTATAGTTGGTACTTTCCAGAATTTAAACCAGGTATTTTCCCAGTTCCATTCTACGTTATATATTCATTTCATTATTTGAAATGAATTTTGAGTCTTCATTTTGCTTAGTTTCTGAAGTTATATGGGGATAGAATGGAGTTGGATATTTTCAGTGACATTCACACATGGGGAAGGAAATTGAGTGCAGAAGCTTCAGCAATCTTTCCATGGAGAACACTAACAACAGAACCAGAAACACTGTTATCCTTTTGGTTCAGTGATCTTTCCTGAAGCACTACAAGAATCAATTTTAAGAAGCCCAATGTTTTCCAAACTTTCACCAATGGGCTCTGTAGGGTCCTCTAACAGTATCTAAGAGACTAACTAGTTTCACATTCCAAGTCACTTAAGGAGTTCTGATTGTTCTCTGTGAGGAAATCAAGTGACAATCATAGCAGGTAACTTAGGATAGTTTCTTCAGGGCCCAGGCAAAACCTAATACACAGTAATAGTCATTGTTAACTGCATCTTTGACAAGGATTAATCAGGTATCAAAGAGGTCTATAAATTGGGAGAAATTATGATCAAAGAGAAACACAGACCACAGATATTTAATTAATGCTCAATTATTTATGAGTTTAACTTTGGTTAACCTAATTTTCCTTCTTCTAGACAATTTCCAATTCATCTCCACAAAGAGACCAGAATAATCACCTTCCAATACAAGATTTATTGTGTTCCTTTAATTTAAAGCATACAGTGACTTCTACATTCACTCCACCAAGTTTTGCCAGGACAGAAAAGGAGATGTGATATTTTGTCTTCAATTGGATATGCCACCATACTTGACTTAGCTCATCCTACTGGAAGCACTTTGAGATTCTACAGTCTTGTCTTACATCCTCTACGGAATCAAGCCAAGGGAATCACACACAGTTACAGCTGGAAAAACATTTGTTCTGGGTTAACACTTTTAGCCTTTACCACCAAGACTTTATCACCAAGATCTATCTTTACAGTCTCTAAACGGGAGACCTTCTTGCCTTCCCTATTCATATTGACTAGGAAGGTAAAGGGAAGAACTGAGAAGTACCCAAAGTCAGCTAGCAGCCAGCACAGATAAATCATCAGTGGAGATATTGTTTCTTTCAAAAGATATAAACATAAGAGCAAGTCCTAGTGTTTGAAACAACTGTGCATAATAAAATTCCATGAAAACCTAGAAATCCAGATGCAGATCAGTAACATATTGGTTAAATAAGCTGTTATGTTCATGCAATGGACGAGTGTACATACATTAAGAAGAACGAGATACTCTTTTCTATGAGATTCTCTTTTCACTGAATTCATCAGTGCTGCAAAAACAATGTTACATAATACTTTTTCTTTAACATTACATCAGGCATCCTCATCTGGTCCTGCATTTATTGCCAGTGTTACTAAAGTCTATCACTTACCTCTTTCTCTTTTAGATATATAATTTCTTCTTATTTTGGAAGCATTCATCAATCCCTATTTTACCCTTTCTTTTAAATTACAAATGAATATTGAATTTTATAAAATATCTTTTGGAGGATATTTCAAGTGATTGTATACTTTTGCTCTCCTTTGACCTTGTTATATGGTAAATTATATTTTGTTATTTTATATTATGTTATTTATTATATATTGTATTATGTTTACTAATTATATTTATTATATTATAATTACATTATTTTTAAGGTAGCGTTTCATTTTAGATAGACAAAACAACGGAATAGGAAGTGTCTTAAAATTAGATGCGAGAGCATAAGGGAATTGAGATTAAAATAAAATTCATGTTTTGGATCAGTAGCAAAAATTATTCAACAAAAGTGGGAAAATATGGCTATCATTACTAAATTCTAGATAGAGCAACTAGTTAAGAGTTAAAAAATAATGAAAATGTAAAAGTATCAGAAACCCGGGAGACTTGAAATAAATTATTCATGAGGAATACCTTTCTAAGATACAAAAAAAAAGGATACATTTAATTATATAAGAATTAAAAGTTTCCTCATGGCAAAATGCACTACAAAGGTCAGAAAACAAGCAAAAGAAATTGGGAAATATATTTAGAAATGGATATGCTTCTTTACAACTTTTGAGAGAAGCACATGTTTCTTTTTCCTTTAACCTGTTATGTGGGTATTAATCTATAATGTAAGTGCATGGTTCCTTTCCTTTAACCTGTAATGTGAGATTTAATCTATATGGTAAGTGCATGGTTCCTTTCCTTTCATCTGTAATGTGAGTGTCAACATGGGGCACTGCTTCCAAGCACAGACTTTGGATGTTCCTGTACTGGTCCCGTCACTGACCATCCACAAAAACTTACAAATGTTGCTTTACTTTCCTGGGGGTTAGAGTCTTAGCTAAGAAATGGAAGCAAAATAGAACTTTCCCCCAGGGATGATAGAAGGTTTAAAGGAGTAAATATGTAAGTGACTTAGCACAGTGCCTAGTACAAGAGAGATCAATATAAGCACTTACCAATTTTTTAAAGAGACACATGAAAGAAATAAAATGTGGTGATTTCAATCTATTGATATATATTCTTGACATTAAACTACCTTTTCATTCATTGGATGACCTAACTTGCTCATGCTTTTTCTTACTCTAGTGAACTTGGGTAGCTAATAGCATAGTTTAAAATTTTTCCTTTTATATTTACAAGTAAATTTGACCTGTAATTTTCTTTTTCCTTACAGTTTTAATCTATTTTCAGTATTAGGATTATATAGACTTCGTACGATGAATAAAGGAGCATTCTTCCTTTGCTACTCTCTAGAAGTTTTTCTTTGTTAATATTGACGTTATCTGTTTAATAGAAGTTGGATAGAATTCACCTCCCAAATGATCTGGCCGGGTCTGGTATTTTCTTGGTGAACGATTGTAAACTATTGACTTAATTCCTTTACTGGTGCAAGAACTCCAGCTACAAATTTCCTCTTGTGTCAGTTTTGGTAAACTTTAGGAGCTAGGAAATTGTCCACTTTACAGAAATGTTCAAATTTACTGGCATTTCATATATTCTCTGTTTGTACTCTATGCTATAACATTGTCCTGATTCTTTCTGTATAGTATTTACTTACGTTTTTGTTTTGCTTAATCAAATTGTGTTTTTCTAAATCTTTTCAAAGAATATTCTTTTGACTTACTAAATCACCTCAATTTTATACTTTTTTCTGTTTTATTAAGTTCTGCTCATATCTTTATTGTCTATTTTTCTATGTTCTCAGGGTTTATTGTTTTACTCTTCTGATGTCAATTAAAACACTTGGTTATTAATTTTAATAAATCTTTTTAGTTATAAATAGTTGAACTTTTTGAAGATTCCAGCTTAGTTGTACTTATCTAAGGGTCAGCTCCTCCTCATAGTTGCTGGCCTAAGGTTTAGTTCACCCTATAGCAATGTATATATTGACATTTTTTCCCCTCGACTTTCTGTGTTTTGCTACTTCTCACTTTTCTTTGCAGAGAAGCCCTCTGAAATACCCTTAACTTATTTTACAGCCAATAAGTCTTTAAAATACTGTGTATTTTTTAAGATAAATCAGCTTATGTAATTAGGCAGGAAATCTGATCTGCCATATTTTAAAAAACAGCATAATTTCACTCTTCTCCACGATTAATCTGCTGTATTACACGACCTTCGAGTTTTTAGCTTTATCAATGACATGTACTTTAAAAATGTTTGAAAGATCCTACCCCGTCTTTTAAAACATCCTTGCTCCTTGTTTCAGTTCTAGTTTTATGTATATTTTCTGCCTGGCACCTGATTATTCCAACATCTGATGATTGGCCTTGGGAATCTAATTCTGCTATTGATTGTTTTTGCTGATTCTATCCACTTGTAGCTGATTTCTTCATGATTGTGTAAATTTAGATCATGAGCTCACCTTTAGCTAAACTTTATCTGTGGGAACGCTGTAGGCCTGTGTTGAAGGTCTACCTCTCCAGAAAGGGTTTAGTTTGGTGTTTGGAATACCACCGATTGGGGAGCATTTTAAGTTCATTTCTTAGCTTCTCTTTGCAAGACCGCAAATAAATTTGCAACCCAAACACTGTGAACACAGATCTGCAGTTCAGAATTCTCAAGATTTCCTACCTGTTTCCTACCCAGAGCAGAGGCCAAGAGAATTTGCTCTTAGTCTCCCTTTGCCAGCAGATATGTTTTTCTCCTGGCACACCCTTTCATTAAACGTGAAGCCAGGGATAGATAGCTTTAGTTCTAACTTCCCATCTAGTAGGGATGGAGTCTTACCTCCTGCCTCCCATGTGGTCATGGCCATTTAAAAACAAGTCTCTATACCAGGTGTGTCATTCAACTACGGCCTGTATTCCAAATCCAGACAGCTGCCTATTTTTTATGGCCTATGAGCTATGAATAATTTTCACATTTTAACTGGTAGCATTTTAATGGTTACCTAAGTACCTAAATCATATCCTCAATTTTGCCTCTTTGGTCTACAAAGCCTAAAATATTTGCCATTTGGCTCCATAAAAACAGGATTTCCAGCTTCTGTTCTAAGCTATCAAGATCTTCAATCCACTCTTAATAGAGCTATAACTCTCACACATGGACCACCCTTCCTTCATGGGTCCTGGAAATTTCGACTGCACACTTCCAAAATCAACCACTCACTTAAAAATAAGTTGTGTACATTTAACCTAGCATACCTAACCCTTTGCTTTTAGGAGAGTTTTTCAAGTAATCTTGCCCACCGTATTCTTCAGAACTTCATTAATAATGGCAAAAAATTGGGCTTACCTGGTGGTGCAGTGGTTGAGAGTCCACCTGCCGATGCAGGGGACACGGGTTTGTGCCCCGGTCCGGGAAGATCCCACATGCTGCGGAGCGGCTGGGCCCGTGAGCCATGGCCGCTGAGCCTGCGCTCCGCAATGGAAGAGGCCACAACAGTGAGAGGCCCGCATACCATAAAAGAAAAAAAGGCAAAAAATTAAAACATTCAACAAAAATGGGAATTGTTCATAACAATTGTAGAAGCACATATAGTAGAAAACTATAAACTGTTACTGAAACAGTGAGACACACATTTTTATTCTTAGAGAACTATGTTTATTTAGGTCCCTTTTGTTTAAATAAGTATATTTCTGTGTATGTATGTATACAGTCATGTATTTATATACACATACATTATTTGTATGATATATTTATATAAACATATGAAATACATACCTATACACATATCTTTGATTTAAATTTGTATACATATACAGGAATATCATTATATATTTTATATACATTGAACTGAAAAGTGGTAGTATACATATATATCGTGTATAAATGTGTGTCTATGTGCATGTGTAGAAAAGCAGGTTGAGAGATATGGAAGCATGAGTTAGACAGGGTTCAAGATTTTAAAAGTAGTCGTGTGTAGGTAGTGAGGTTAAGGCCCATTGGATTGAAAATATTGCATATTTTTACATCAATTGTTATGATGACCAGATTCCTATGTAAATAAAATTATAAATAGCTATACATACTCGTATCTGTAATGTATAACTAAAAGATATATAGTTTTATATATGTATTATATTTATATTATATAATACAATTATCCTATACTAATACATTATACATTGTGTTCTATAGAATATATTAACTATAGTGTATTATATCAGATAATAATAATTATATATTTATATATTATGATATAGCTGTTTTATAATCAATATTACAGGATATATCATATTAATATTACGAACATATTAACCATATAAATACATTTCATTACTCATGTATGTTGTATATAATATATGCTAGGCAAAAATATATATTAATATAATACATAATTGTTATACATTAATATAAATAATAGTATATTACATTTATACGTCAATATAATATTTAATATTGGTATATTTATATTATTTTTAATATATACATAGCTAATGCTCTTTAAAGCCATCTGCTACAAGTAGGATAAGACCAGGAGTATGGCCAAAGCAAATTGTAAAAATATTAGATTACTTATATTCATTTATATGTCATTTTCCTGGAATCTGCCTCTGGCTATTAGAGAGGACACACAGCAAAATCAACAAAAAGTGCCCAGGACATAGGATCCTTTCTTCATTGGAACGGAACCTCAAAGGAAACACAGTGCTATTCAGTCCCCCTTCAAAGAGCCAAGAGCAAACCTTGAAGCACCCAGTAAAAGCCAATTCAAACAAAAAAGCTTTTCCACTTAAACTGGAAAAAGTTAAGTTCCCAAGAGATCCCCTACATCAACCACTGAAGCTCATTTGGCAGTAAAAACAATAATGTTCACCGAACAACAAGAAACGCAAAACAATAGTTGTTTTACCAAAAACACAAAAAAGCAGCTAATTAGTGTCTTTCCTGTTTGAAAGAAGGGGGTGGGAAGTGGGCAGGAGACCTCATAGGAAAGATAAAAAGAAAAGGAAAAGGAAAATAAGAGTTTCCAGTTTGACACTCAAGCTGTCTTCTGCATCCATTTCGTCAAGGCCACCAAGTCAATGTGGAGGCTTTTTCCTCCTTCCTTTTCTTTTCATGAGACTGATCACAACCAGCACTGCAGATTCCATCGAATTAAGGAATGCTGTTGCCTACATTTGTGAATGAGCTGTGAGTAAAGTACTGAAGTAGAGGACACCTAAAGTAAAACGTCTTCATGAATGTCCACGTGGCTGAGCAGCAAGTTAACCTTTCATAGATGTGCTAAAGAAGAAGAGTTGGGTTTTATTTTATTTACTTTTCCCTGAACTGTGCTGAATGACTATCATCGACAAGTTCAGGCTACTTTTTGCTGAGGATCAATGCACTGGGAGAGCTGAGAGAACACTGAACAGTAGAGCTGTCTTTTTCTTGACCAGTTCACCTTAGTTTCTCATACTCTAAGTCTTTCCCTAATGCTTTCTCCTTTTTATTGTAGTAAAATGAACATAACACAAAATCCACCATTTTGATCATTTTACAATTCACTGTACCATTCAGTGGAATTTACTACTGTCACAATGTTGTGCAACTATCACCACTGTCCAACTACAAAACATTTTCATCACCCCAAGAGGAAACATACACCCATTTTGAGGAGTCATTCCCTATTTCCCTCTCTTCCAAACCCCTGGAAACCAGTAATGTATAATAGTTTCCGTGTGTATGGATTTGCCACTGCTGGACATTTCATATAAATGGAACCATACAATATAGAGCCTTTCGTGCCTGACTTCTTTCACTTAGTTGCATCCATGATGTAGCATGTATCAGTAATCCATTCACTTTTATGGCTGAATTCCCTGATCCTGTTTTCTTCATACTGTTTGAATACAAAACTTAAAATAAGTTGAGAGTGAAGCTCTGTTTTAAGGGCACATCTACGAGGCCAATTCTTTTAAAAAAGGTGAAAATGGAGATATTGTTGTGAAGTGATAATCGTTGAGAAGCCTCAGCCAATTTGATAATGAAAAGTTTGGGAAATGTTGCAAAAAATTATCTGCTTTATATTAAAAGCCTTTTAAGCAAGGATTCAGGAGATTGTCTTTTTCTTGCAGGTAACTTAAATGAGTCAGAAGGAAATAACTGCGCTTTAAAACAGATTTTGAAAGGATTCTATTTATTCTTAATAGACGAATGGGAGTACAGGTAGTTCACATCCAATACGGACTCCCTGTGCAAACACCGTTTATCGTTTTAGCCACCACTATCGAATTATATTTCTTGAGAGTAAGGCAGCTCAATTCCTGCATATTACTTTTTTTCCTGCATATTACTTTTTAAAATTCATCTATCAAATCCATTAATATAGTATAAACAAGAGATGTTCATGTTTCAGTGCAGTTCAAATATCAGGTATAAAGAACCACCAGTAAGAAAAAGAATCCTATATCTCTTGCCAGAATGTGTTCAGCTCTAGGGTGCTTTGCTAGCTGAAACACATTTTCATTGTCAAGAGGATAGAGGTTGTTTAAGAGGGATGAGAGCCAAAAAATGTTAACTACGTGTATGTGTTAAGAACAGTGCTAGGTTATCTCATATTCTACATCAGTCAAGGCTCTCCATTTTACATATGTGAAAAGCGAAGTTAAAAGTGTTTTAGTAGGGCTTCCCTGGTGGCGCAGGGGTTAAGAATCTGCCTGCCAGTGCAGGGGACGCGGGTTTGAGCCCTGGTCCGGGAAGCTCCCACATGCCACGGAGCAACTAAGATCATGCGCCACAACTACTGAGCCTGCACTCTAGAGCCCGTGAACCACAACTACTGAAGACCACACACCTAGACCCCGCACTCAGCAACAAAGAGAAGCCACCACAATGAGAAGCCCACGCACCATAACAAAGAGTAGCACCCGCTCACTACAACTAGAGAAAGGCTGCGCATAGCAAGGAAGAGCCAATGCAGCCAAAAATAAATAAATAAATCTACTTTAAAAAAAAAAAGGGTTTTAGTAACTTACTAAAAGGCACATAATTAGTAAAGCTGAGCAAGAATTCAATCCCAAATCTGTCACACTGAAGTTTAAGCTAATACTTGAGATTAATAAAAACAGCACTAAATTAAAAGTTCAGAGATATTTTTAATTTCATACTCTTTCACTAACGCTCTTTGGAGATAAATCATTCCTTTTATATGGGCCTTAGTTTTCACAACTATAACAGTTGGAAGCTTGACTAGATGATCTGTATGTAGTCTTCCAATTCTAAAATGTTCCACTCATTTGGATTCCTACAATAATTGCCCTTGCAATATATGCATGCTGCCACCAAGCAGCCGTACAGACTATTAGTTCCTTTTATATCCCTAGCGGGGAGTGCATTTTGACATCAGACTTACCGGTCAATAGTACAACCTGTTACTATAACTATAAAATAACAAAATAATCTGGTATTATTTCCTGTAAAGCAGAAGCTTTACATTGTCTGTGCATCATATCAGAATCACCTGTAGGTTTGTTTGGTTGTGTTTTAACATCTTTATTGGAGTATAATTGCTTTACAATGGTGTGTTAGTTTCTGCTTTATAACACCTGTAGCTTTTTAAACATAGAGGAAATCCATAACCCATTGAATGAGAATCTTCAGAGACAGGACATGGGCATCTGGATTTTTGGGCTCCCATCATCCATGTATTTTATTTTATTTTATTTTTTGCCTATGTACAATATTTGCCACATCCTCTTGAACCTTTAAATGTTTCTTTTTGTTTTAAAATTTTAGAATATTCCATAATCTTCACCTACTTTTCATAAGGTGTTATCTGTTATCTTTATTCGATCTTGTGCTTCTCCTGGTTGTCTTCTTTTTTTCCTTTTTTTTGAGGGGGGGGCCCTGCCTCATGGCTTGCAGGATCTTAGTTCCCTGACCGGGAATTGGACCCCAGGGCCCCAGCAGTGAAAGCGCCAAGTTCTAACCACTGGACCACCAGGGAAGTCCCAAGACTTCTGTTTTAAATGACTTTTTTCCCACTCTAATTCATTCCTGGGATCAGTTTCATGTTTGAACATTAAACCAACCTTGCATTACTAGAATAAAGCTACTTTGATTGTGATATATGATTGTTTTACATACCATAGATACGGTTTGTGCTTCCGTTTACACATTTTGCATGCATGTTCAAAAGAGAAACTGGCCTGTGATTCTATTCTTGTAATATTCTTTTTAGTTTTGATCTGAAGCTTATGTTGGCCTTATAAATATTTTGAGCAATATATACTTTTCTGTCTCCTGGAAGATTTTTATGTAAGATTACCAATATTTCTTCCCTAAATATTTGGAAGAATTTACTTGGAAAGCCATTTATCCCTGGAAATCATTTTCTGTAAAGGTACTTAATTATACAAACAACTTTTGCAGTAGATATAGGTTTTTGAGATATTTTTTCTTTCTTGGGTTAGTCTTGTTAGCTTGCATTTTTAAAGAATTTGTCATTTTCAATGAATTTTCAAATTTATAAATATAAAATTATCATAAGTTTAACAGCTTTATTGGGATGGAATTTACATACCATAATTTCAACACTTTAATGTATACAATTCAGTGGTTCTCAGTGTAACCACTAAAAGACTTGGGTAAGCATCACAACAATCCAATTGTAGATTTCTGTCCCCCCACAAAAAACCCATTACACATTAACAAGCTTTTTTCAATCTCCTCAGCCCTCTCAGCCCTAGGCAACCACTCATCTACTTCCTGTCTCTACAGATTTGCTATTCTGGGCATTTCATATAAATGGGACCGTACAATATGTGATCTTTTGTGAGTGGCTGCTTTTACTTTACATAATGCTTTCATGGTTCATCCATGTTGTAACATGGATCAGTAGATCATTCCTTTCTATAGCTGAATGCTATTCTATTGTATGGATATTCCACATTTTGGTTATTCATTTATCCGGTTGTCATTTGAATTATTTCCACCTTTTGTTTTTAGAAATATGCTTCTATGAACATTCACGTACAAGCTTTTGTGCAGACATAAGTTTTTATTTCTCTTAGGTATATATTTAGTAGTGGAACTGCTGGGTCATAGGGTAACTCTATGTTTAACACTTGCAGGAACTCTCAAGCTGTTTTGTAAAATGGCCGCACCATTTTACATTCCCACCAGCAATGTATATGGGTTTCAATCTCTTCTCTTACAGCCTAGCATGTCATCTATGCTGGAAAACGTTTCACATGTAGTTGAGCAGGATGAGTATTTTACTGTTTGGTTGAGTGTTCTGTAAACATTTATTAGGTCTTGTTAATTCATAGTCTTGTCCAAGTCTTCTATATCGTTGTTGATCTTCTGCCTAACTGTTCTATCCATTTTTGACTGTGGAGTACTGAAGCCTCTACCTAATGTTGTGTAATTACCTATTTCTTCCTTCAGTTCTTCATGGATTTTGGTATTTTCTTCTTCATGTATTTTGGTTTTACCTTATTCAGGGCAAATATGTTAAAAATTTTTGTATCTTCCCTCTCTTTATCATAAAATGTCCCTTTTCATATCTAGTAAATTTTGTTTGTTTTAAAGTCTATTATTTCTGGTATTAGTATAGCCACTTCAGCAATGCTTACGGTCGCTATTTGCATGATGTATAGCTTTTCATCCTTTTACTTTGTACACATTAGACTTTTGAATCCAAGGAGTGTCTCCTATAGAAAACATTTTTTAATACCCAGTTCGACAATATCTGCCTTTTGATTGTATTGTTTAATTCATTTACATTTAGTTTTTATTATTGATATGGTAGGATTTATTTATGTCTATCATTTTACCTTTGGTTTTCTACATGTCTCATGATTTTGTTTTTTTGTTATTGTTGTTGTTCCTCCAGTTTCCTTTTATAGTAAGTAGATATTTTCTACTGTAACATGCAATTCCTTTAATGATTTTTAACCACATTGTTTGAGTAATGGCTGCACTAGTGCTTATGTAATACATCTCAGAATCTCTTCAAATTTTTACTAGGTTCATTCCAGATAGAAACAGAAACTGTACTTTTATAGAGCTGTATGCCTTCCCCTCTTTTTTGTTTTTATTACATTTATATATGTTACATACTTAACAACATATTATTATAATTATTACTTCTCACAAGCTTATTTTTTCAAGGAGCTTAGAGAAGAAAGTTGAGCAAATAAATATTTTTGAGTTTGTCGGGTTAATCTATTTACCATTTCTGGTTCTCTTCCTTTCTTCCTGCGGAATCAGCTTATGATCTACTGTCATTTTTATCCTAACACAGCTTTGTTCTCACTGCCTTCGTTGTGCCATATCATCAAATATATGATATTTCTTTATGTTATATAGAGAACAATCCAAATATAGTCATATTGTTTAGGCACTTACTTTTTAAATTAGTTAAGAGAAAAAAGGAGAAGAAATTTGAAATTACAGTATCTTTTATAATTCCCTACACAACTGCTCTAGTCAGCATTCTTTGTTTTGTTTTTATGGCTTGAGTTACTGTCTGCTATCATTTGAAGAACTTCCACTAGTATTACTTCTGAAGCCCGTCTGCTAACAATGAACTCACTCAGTTTCTGTTTCTGTTTCTGAGTTATGGTGAAGTATTGATGATAAGTTGTGGAGTGGTAGGAAAAACTAAAATGTGATGTGCTGTATGATGTATGCTTCACTGAAGTGTCTTGGTCAAATTCTAATGATTTATGATAGAAATCACATAAAGCAAGCATCACAATTCTCCAGGAATGTTCTGTAGAATGCTAATGTTAATGATGAATATGTGATCCCAAATCTTTCACTTGTATTGACCTTATCTCATTAATTCTTCTCCCAACAATGCCATAACTAGAGTTGAGTTCTAAAGTGTACCTTCCTCTTTTCCAATAGAAATGGTCCCACAATTTCAGAAAGTTCTCAAAGGTGAAAAAGTGCACACGGCGTTTATCACGTTTGCAAATGCCAATGAAAATGCTAAGTTAACACTGTCCAAAATGCAATATTCTTCTGTGAGGGCACCCAACTTTAAACAAATACACATATTCTAAATACAGCTTAGATCTGTGACATGTTTTGGCCAATGAAGTGTGAGCAGACATGATGGCCTTCAATGAGCAGCAGAGGCCTTAAATGGGCTTGTGCACTTGGGCTCACCTCTTATGTTTCAGTGAACTTTGTGAGAAGACAGGGCCTGGGAGCTGCGGCCTCACAGTTGGGCTCCAGAGGAAGATGTGTGTTACAGACCTCAAACTGACCCAAAACACGGAGCAAAACCAGCCATCTAGAGGTCTAAAAGAGAGCCACTGCAGCTAGCCAATAGGTCCAAGAAAAATCAATTCTTGTTTATGGAACTGAGTTTTGGGTCGATTTGTTCCAAAGCATTATCAGAGCAAGAGCTGACTAACACAACATCCTCCAAATCATTGTTATGTAAATGGCTGCCACCATGCCTACAAGTAAGGCAATTGTGTACTCAAATTGTGAGAATTCTTGAACTCTTGGTGCCTCTCCAACACAATGTACATGGCTAAATTTCCACAAATAATTTCACTAATATATCACAAAGATCTCCCTCAGCTTTAATTAAATTTAATGCAAAGTTCATTCTTTTCATTTTCTGCTTCTACATAGTTAAAATGCTTTTTATCAATGTAAAATGGCTCTTACCTTTTGGCTTCTGTTGTGAGAGTCTTTTGAACTCTGAAACACTGCAGAATATCACCTATATATGGAATCTAAAACATACAACATTCGACCGAATATAACAAAAAAGAAGGAGAGTCGCCGATATAGAGAACAAACTAATGGTTACCAGTGCGGAGGGGGAGGAGGGGGCAATACAGGGGTGGGGAAGTGAGAGATGTAAACTACTGGGTGTACGACAGGCTCAAGGATGTATTGTACAACACAGGGAATATAGCCAATATTTTGTAATAACTGTAAATGTAGAGTAACCTTTAAAAAGTATATAAAAATTTTTTTAAAAAGAAATCATACTTAAAATTCGAAACAATTTAAATGTCCATCCACAGGAAAATGCACATATAAATTATTGTATTTCCCTATATGGGAATCCTACGTAGCGAGGAAAGTACATGAACTAGACAGAACTTTACGTGTCAGCATGGATGAACCTAGGAAAGATAACACTAAATAAAGCAAGTAACAAGAGAAAACAAAATAGAATATGATATGCAGCTTAAAAATACTTAAAAATGTAGCCTACATAGAAAGACATCCATGCCAGTGATGGAGACCAAGTTCAGAAGAGTGGTTACCCAGGGTCAGCTGGGGAGTGGCTGTGTTTGGGAAAGTGGTCACACCAGAGACTCTTCAACAGGAATGGTAATGTTTCACTTCACACGCTGGCTGGAGGACGGAGGAGTGTCTGCGATGTTATAATGTGAGCACGCTGCATATAAAAGCCATTGCTGACCACATCTAGGGGATCTGATGTGCGGGAGCTGGTAGTGGGTGGAGGCATCCAGAAGGTGGTGGTAGAAGAGGAACGTTGTACACGTAACGCCTAAGGCCTGACCAGAGGACGACCACTGCTCTAGAAACTGGACACAAATCCAACTTCTACGGCCAACCTTAGAAGACAAACTGAGGCATATTTAAAATTTTAACACTTTATGTGCGCAAAAATAGATTCAATTCACGCACCACAAAGCGGAAGAGGTGAGGAGCACTCCAGCCACAGGAGCTGCAGAGATGTTTATTTTAAAAGGGCAGAAGCAAAGCAAGGAAACGAGTGATTTGCTATGGCTTTAACGCCTAGTTGGTGGTTTGTGACTGGGTGTCCTCAGCGGTGTTCGTCACCCTGAGGCGCCGACAGGCTTAGATTTGGGTTGGTTTAAGTAGGCGGCCGCATCGCTAGAGACAGCGCAGGCTAACGGCCTCCTTGCAGGGTTAATTTACTAACACCAATTGTCTGAGTCCTTCCTCTTACTCAGTCACTTCACTTTCTACGCCTCACTTTCTCTTCTGTAAAGTGGATATTCAGTAGTAAATTCTCTGTGGAGGTGTCAGGACAAAACAAAGTGATTATTAGGAACCACGATCATGTCCTGAATGCACGGAACACGTCACCGTTTGCCAACCACCGTGTCAAGTCAGCAGAAACGACAGAAATTAAGAGCTCTCCGCAGAAATTCACACACCTGTGCACCAGATAAGGGACCACAGGCAGACGTTCACTCAGCCTTTCCTGTGTCCCTCACGGAGTTCACGCTCTCTCCTGGGCGGGGCGAGCACAGACACTTTGCGGGAGTTTAACTACTTTTAAAATGCGCTGATACAACCATGTCTCACTTTTGTTTGGATCAGTCAGCAAACGTACCCCAAACCCTCCACACCGCCTACCTTTCGCGCTGCCGTAGTCTCGAAGCTGCCGACACCGCTCCTCAGGCCGCGTCGTCCGGGGAGGCGGGTCTGCGTGCTGCTCCTCAAGCCGCGTCGTCAAGGGAGGCGGGTCTGCGTGCGGACGCACGGCGAGCGCGCGGAAGTCCTCGAGCCCCGCCCCCACGGGCCCGCCCGGAGGCTTAAACCGCAACCCCGCGGCTCGGGAGGGCGTTGATGCCCGCGCAACACCAGGCCGCGCGTGGGCTCCGGAGCACGGCAAGGAGGGCTCGGCCTAGCTGGAGCCCGTGGCCCTATGTCTTCTGGCTGCGACGCCGGTCCTGCGCACGATGCGGGGCCGCAGCCGCCGGGCGGTGGGCGCCCGAGGGGCCGGGAGGCGAGCCGGGACCCACAGGAGGGTGTGGGCATCCTGTCTGCAGCCAGCGTCCCCGAGGCCGCGCTCAGGCCGTGAACACTCGGTGAAGCTGCGCCCGGACAGCGCGGCCGACTCCTTCTCGCGCTCTGAGGACCTGTGCGCGCTGCAGGACTCGGTGCCTCTGCCCTCCGTGCGGGCTTCCCTGAGGGAGGGCCTGCTGGACTTAACGCCGACTGCCGCCGCGGGTAGACTGGGCGCCGCTCCTGAGCACCCTCTGCCCCTGATCTGTATCCAGAGCTTCTTCCAGCCACAGCTTGTCGAGACAGGTTTGTACTTCCCGCTTCCAGGGGCCCTCGTGTGGGCGCTGAGAAGCGGGGTTTTAAATGGTTAACGGTGGAGGGTGGGCACTAGAACCGGTGCCCAGTGCCCGGGTGTGCGTGCACTGGACGGGGCGTGCGGCCTAGGACTCCTGCCAGCTCGGTGACCCCGGCCGAGTGCCTTAAGGCTTCAAGGTCTCAGTGTTCTCATCTGTAGCATGGGCTTCACAGGACCCAGCCTCTGTGGCGGTTACAAGGATGCACTGTGTTAATGCTTCTAGACTCTACAAAGTAGAACACTTAGCACAGTTTGGAGCATCGTTAATTGTTGCACAGATGTTACCTGGTCTGTTGAATGACTTTGCCTGGTACGCACCAAAGCGATTAGGAAATGGATATATCCCAGCTTCATTTCCTTTCCATTCAAACAGGGCTCAGGAAAAAAAAATTTTTTTCAATAGGTGTATCATATATAGTGGAAAGAGCACCGGTGTCAAGGCAGCTTAGGGTTTGAATTCCAGGGCTGATGCTCTCTGTGGCCTGGACAGGTTTCTTTTGCACTACAATCCCCACACTTGTAAAATGACATTAAAAATCACTCTTTCTGTGGGTTCTTAGAATTAATTAAGCAGGTTATGTGTGTAAAGTATCCTGGCACTTGAATGAGTTGTCAGAACCAAGGGCTGCTGGAGACCATGCTTCTGCCCTAGGTAATCTTCCCTTCTACTGGGCAGCAAGTAAACACAAGCACAGGAGTCAGTGCTCTGGAAGAAGTGAGTTCTGCTGCTACAGAGCACAGAATCTCTCTTTTTCTTTAATTTAATTTTTATTCTATATTGGAGGATAGTTGATTTACAATATTGTGTTAGTTTCAGGTGTACAGTAAAGTGATTCAGATATACATATATCCATTCCTTTTCAGATTCTTTCCCCGTACAGTTTGTTACAGGATATGGAGTAGAGGTCCCTGTGCTATGCAGTAGGTCCTTGTTGATGATTTTATATATAGTCGTGTGTATATGTTAATGCCAAACTCCTAATGTATCCCTCCCCGCCATCTTTCCCCTTTGCAGAGCACAGAAACTTGGAAGGGAAAGTTCAGGGTAGGATTCTTGGAGGAAGTGCCATCCTCTCTAAGGATATGTAGAAGCTCCTGGAGTGGCAGGAGAAAGCAGTGTGTGTTGAAGTTTAAGAAATGCAAGAAAATATGGCAAAACTAATGTACAGGACTGGAACTCAGGGTTTGGGAGAGAAATGAGAGTTGATACTGAAACCTTAGTGGGGCCCAACAGAAAGGCGCCTTGTTTGTCCTGTCAGAAGTTTGGATGTTTATCCTGAAGGCTGCGGGAAACACCAAAGAACAGTGAAATGGATTTCTGGTTTAGAGACTCACTTGGACCTCCATGTGGAAGGCAGTTGATTGGGTGCAGGGTGAATTGTAATCTAAGGGTCCCACTTAAGTTATAAAAGGTGGGACCGGGTTTTGCAGATCTGAGAGAGAATGGGTGAGGCCTGGTGACCAGTTAGAAAAGGGAGGGCAGCAAGCGTGGGTGACAGTTTACAGCTGCATCTTTTTGAGAGATACAGAGCACAGTAGAAAGGCATTGGGGGTGGCGAGAGGATCTTACTTCATCTTCAGTGCTTTAGAGGGGCCTGGTAGACAGGTCTGGGCCCAAGGTACAGATGTGGGCTTTTGGGAGGACAGGTGTTTGAAGGCATGGTAGAGACTTAGGTTATCCACAAGAATATCCAAAGAATCATAGGTCTGAGAGTTTTTTAAGTGGGTATATTTGAGGATGTTTATAAGCTGAGAGAAAGTAGCCAGCAGAGGAAGGGTGTGAAGATCTAGGAGAGGAAATGATTGTTCATTTGTTTTCGAAAAGCTGAACACTTATCGTGTGCCTGGCCCGTTTCTAGGACCTGGGGTTCACACCATCTGTTATCTCTTCTGCAGCGACAGTTCAGCTCATCCCCTGGTGAAGAGAAGTCAGATTATTCTTTGCATCCCATCCAGGTATAAGAAGTGTTCTGTACCTCTGAAGGGACTTTACTTAACCAGAGTAGTAAGTTAGAAATCAAAAGAAATTAGAGCTGGAAGGGACCTGAAAGGCCACGGTACTTAATTTTGCCTAATATTTTACATTGAATGTAAGAAAAATTTATTGTAGAGCCCATTCTCTTCAGAGTTCCTTCACTGAACTTTCTTTATGTCTTCCATCCAATGGGCCCAGCTTGTAGATTTTGGCCTTCTCCTAAATTTGCTTCTTCATCCATATTACATTTTGCCCAGACTGTGGCAGAAACTCCTGGGTGGTTTTGCGGCCCCTGGTTCAGTTCCTCTAAGTTCATCTGCCTACTCGTGTTGAGTGATCTTCTACCATAAAAAGATGTGCTTAAAATAATGCTGCTACTGGCTTGCCCACACAGAGTTAGTGCATACTAGCCGCCCAGCGTGTGCTCTGCACAGAGGCGTGTAGTCTGAACTGTGTTTGGCCAAGCCTCATAGGGCTCTTTGCCCTGAAGAAGAGGAGCTTTTTGTGATCACTCCCTTAATCTAATTGGTCCTTCAGCAGCGGGGTGCCTTTTTCTAATCAGCGGAGGCACCCTTACTCAGCCAGTGGTAGCCCCAGGCCTCATCACCTGTGGGGTACAAGCCATGCTCTCTCCCAGGCTTGCTTCGGCCAACATCTCTATTTTCATTTCTGTCTCTACTTGTACTTGGACCCCTGGCCCGTAGTCATCCCCACCTGCAGCATTTACAGTGCCCAGCAGGAGTCAGGCTTGAGTATGTTTTCACAGATGTTCCCTCTGCAGTTAATGCACCTCCTACTCCAACTCTGCATAGCCTCATCTTTCTAGATTGTACTTCAGGGTTACCATGAAGCCATCACTTAGACATAACTTTTTGCCTCCATAGGAACCTCTGCGTATAAAGGTTACGTTTATTTATCTCACGTGATTGAAATTTTGAGTTTTTATACATGTCCCTCTTTAATGAAGGCTTTAAGGGCAGGAGTCGTTTCTAATCCTTAGCACAGAGCAGATGCTTTTGTTTTTATTTAGATGCTTTTTAATGATGATAAAATGTATGGTTTAAATCACTCATTTTACAATAATTTTGCTTTAGGTTGTGACAGAAATAAAGTTTACAGAAGTCGTGTTCCTGCGATATGGAATAAAGATGTGACCTTCCAGTTGTGTAAAGCTCATAAATGCTGTGTAAGTGCGTCGGGTGTGCTAAGGAATGTGGAGCTAAGTGGGCTAGTTGTGAGAGAGAGAGACTTAACTATGTTAACAAAGGTAAGCCTTCATTGTGTCCTCCCAACATTTGATAGTTGCTTTTAGGGTGCTTTTGGGGCAAACGAAACCAAAAAAAGTTTAAACTGTTCCTCCCCATTAAAGGGATTGAATAATTGGCTTCTTTGGTGCACCTGTGTCCTGTGAATTCTCCAGTTGGAGATGGAGGTTTAGAAAGTGAGTTTCAGTCTTGTTTAAGTCTCTTCCCATCGGACTGGTCTCGTGATTTCCTACACACCATGTCTGTCTACCTTTTTCCGTGTACCTTTTCTTGGTGTTGTTCATGCCTGAATTGTCTCCTGTACCTGCTCAAACCTTGGTCCATTCTCATTTGTACCATGGAAGTTTGTCATGCTGGATACTGTCAGAATTAATCTTATTTAAGTTTGTGTTAAGCCACAAACCACATGTTTTATATATTTTCTGTTTTTTGTGTTTGTTTATATTTTTATGGTTTCTCTTCAAGAAATATTATGGGAAGGGAAATAGCAAGATGTAAAGAGCAAAAAAGTTGAGCTTCCCTGGTGGCGCAGTGGTTGGGAGTCTGCCTTCCGATGCAGGGGACGTGGGTTCGTGCCCTGGTCCGGGAGGATCCCACATGCCGCAGGGTGGCTGGGCCCGTGAGCCGTGGCTGCTGGGCCTGTGCGTCCGGAGCCTGTGCTCCGCAACGGGAGGGGACACAACGGTGAGAGGCCCACGTACTGCAAAAAAAAAAAAAAAAAAAAGGCAAAAAAGTCATCTATCTGCAATCATAATTATAATGCACTGTGGTATGTGTTTAAATAGGAAATACATGTAACGTCCCATAGGAGCAGCAAATTTAGTGGTGTCGGTGAGGGTGTGTCATGGAAGTAATCACAAAGCAGGTGACTCTTGATTAGGGTCCTGAAACATTAGTGTGCCTTCCCTGTGTCCAGTAGTGGTCTGAAGGGGTAAGGAAGCCTGCCTTTCAATTTGAGGGAACAGAGGGTTTGAGGTCCTCCCTCTTCTATTGCTCTAATATACTGCATAGCAGCTAATAAAATACTGGGTTTATAGTTGACATTTACATCGCTGATTGATCATCAAGATTGGCATGTATTATTGGAAATGAAAATCGGAAGTCTTACGCTCTTTAGGTTTTTCTTTTTTTTCCTTTGTCTCAAAAGTATGTAGTACTTTACTGAGTGGTTGGGAAGAAAGTTTGCAGTATCCAGTGTATTCAGTTTTAGTACTGAATAGAATTAAACTGTTGCTGTAAACTGGAATAACACTTTGTTACTGACAAGTTTTAGAATGCATCAGTTCATCAGTTACCTGTTTGGGAAGATTGTAGTTAATGATTTTAAGAATGTGGCTGTAAACCTCCAATTGACTCAAGAAAAGCAAATAAGGCAAGATTGACAAATGTATAGGCTCTTCATCTTATTGTGTGTGTGGTTTTTTTTTTTTTCCTTTTAGTTACTTGTCAAGGTATAAAGAACTCTATCACTCTTAAGACAGTAAACTTCACGGGGTATAATTTGACATGGCAGGGAGCAGATTACATGGCCAAGATCTTAAAGGTGATTTTATGTTTAAACTTTCATGAAAACATATGTGATTGAAGCACATTAACATATTGATACAGATGGCAGTTAATTTTTGTCTTTTAATACATGTGAGTGCATCTTTTGTTTTGTAGAAAGAATATGACCAAATGGGGATGTGAATTGCTGTTGCATAAACTATAGTGTTGAATCCCCAGTCTTTGCACTTTAACAACTCTGTGGTTTCCTATCTTCTTCCTGAGACACTTAATCTGAGGTCCATCCTCCTCATACAGGGTGGTAAATTAGAGAACGATTAATATCACCATTTAAAGAAGTGAGACTGAAATCTCAAGCATCCTGAACA
Source organism: Grampus griseus (assembly GCF_964374135.1). NCBI lineage: Eukaryota > Metazoa > Chordata > Mammalia > Artiodactyla > Delphinidae > Grampus > Grampus griseus. The sequence continues at coordinate 150,845,571 of NC_139019.1, read as the reverse complement.
TAGGAACTGAAGGGGCCTCTCAGCAGTTCAGAGAGTTATTACCAAGCCAGTCGGCTGAATTCTGTTCAGTTTTCTCCATAGCAGAGCCCTCCAGGTCCTTGTTTTGAGCTTATTTATTTTCATACACAATTCTATATGGATACTGTACATAATACTAAATAGTTGTATTAACTGGGTTTAACTGGTGATGTATTTACATCAAGATCTAACTTTGTTTTGTTGATATCTTTTTAGGGGCTTTCCATTCATCAAAGCTCGTGATGTATGTAATCAGTTGCTGGTGTTTAGCGATCATATTATGATATATAGGGCTTGAACTGGGAAAGGTAGATGGTCATTCTTGCTTTTTAAACGGACAGAGTCTTACAAGAAGCATTTCCCTCTCTGAAATAAATCATGTAAGACATGTTTGGTCGCTCTCCCAATGCAACGGTGTAGTTGTGTGGATTTGGCACACAACTGGCAGCCTTGTGGTTGTCTGTAAACAAGGAAGCCTGTTGTCCAGTAGGCAAATCAGCTGTTACCCGTGAAACGAACTTGACTGCCATTTCTGACCCCTCACATGGAGCTCTCATACTCAAGAACGTTCATATGTTTGCAAGAAACGTTGTTTGCAGGCTATGTGTACAAACTCCTGATCTGAAAGCCAATATAAAGCAACATCTCCCAAACCTCTGCTCTCTCACCAAGGCCACACACATTCCCTAGATTATGGCCTCATGGCAAGCTAATACTGTGAGTATCAGATTCTCCTTCCCAGTGGTTCTGGGAGACTGCATAGTTGGTCTGTGAAAGGCACCACTGCTGAGGTTGAGAGAAGAGCATCTTGGGTGTCAGTCCTGCCCTTGCATGCCCAGAGAGAGGGGTGTGTACCGTGTTCTCCTGTTAGGGTTTTCCTATGCTGCAGGGTTTGCTGCTTGTTGTCAAAATGATGTCCTAGTGACTTGTCTTCTGCGTGGTTATATAATCCCAGCACACTTCTTTATGATCTGTAGACTTTTGTGGGGTTGTGGCCAGGTCAGGTTTTAAATGATTGGAAATGTCCAGTTGAACAGCATTGCAGTGGCAGTGAATCTTGATGGGAGAATTGTATTACTGTTACGCTAGTTTTGGCTTAAGGGTGATGAGAAGATGAAATTTCTGATGGGTTAGTTTTAGTTATGTATGTGTATGTGATTTACTTTTATAAATTCTAACATCTATTATTCCCAGCTTAGATATGTTGACTTTCTGATTATTCTTCTGATTCTTTATCAGTCCCTTTACTGATGTATTTTCCTCTGTAAAACTACATTTTCTTCCAGACTGTTTGTGTCTGATGGTGAAGAATAAATTTTTCATTTGCAGTATAAAGTTGATCTGAGAAAAAATGTCTACCTTGGATCTTCACTTGGCTTCTGTGAAAGAAACTTAATAAAATAATATGGGCAATTCCCATTACTAATCCTAACCATGTACAACAGAGGTCTGTACAGTAACATAGCAAAGATAAGTTCCTGTAATTTTACTTAGTCATTGCCTCTTTTAGACCATGGAGCAGTGAGAGACGTTTATAAATAATGATACCTCAGATCACTTTTGTTAAATGTCCTCTAATATTTGGATATTTGGTATCTGGCTTGTGTTGTCTTTTATACAATCTTGTCTTCTTTCTTTGCACTTTAGTTTAACAACTCTGTGGTTTCCTGTCTTCTTCTTGTGACACTCAGGTCCATCAGAATTTCCTGTGACTGTGACAGTAGAGAGTCCTTCCTCCTCAGAAATCGAAGAGGTTGATGATTCCTCAGAAAGTGTTCAGGAAGAGCCAGAGAAAATCAGTTTGAAACAAGAAGCATTGCAGGTACAAAGTTATCACTTTAAAGCTATAGAGCAGATTATTTTTCAAACAGCAGCCTGATTGCAACACGCCACAGCTTATGTGAGGGTTCTGTTTTCTCCTCCCATCTTCATTGTATCCCCTTGAATGGTTCCTTAAGCTTAGACCAAGGTGAATGGTGGACATTTGAACTCTAAGAAATAAAAATCAAAACACGTCGTTAGTAATATATTTTCCTTTCCTTAGAACCTTAGTATATTAGATTTAGGGAGAACCGCAGTGATCATAAGATAAAGAAATTGAGTTCTGAATGAATCTAGTCAGCTGATTCAGGGTTCTTGTTTTACAGATGAGAAAATTGACAGTTCTAGTTGAACTCTGTTTTAATAAGAGGAAAATATGGCCTCATTTTAAATAAAAGTAAAGTTGAAAAAAGTTTTGATTTTGATATTCTCCTTTCCTCAAATAAAAAATATCAAGAAGCTACATTATATTACCAAACAAACCTGACCTCTAATGTCATTCCATACTTTTGTTTGTATGGACAGAAAAGAAAAATTGATTTTCATAAGAAATTTTTGCACCTCAAAAATAATATATTTATTTTATTTCAACTTTAATGCAGAGCTGAACATTTCTAGTAAATAAAGGAACACCATTTGGGGGGGACCTTGTCTTTGTGCTACAAAGTCCATGTTTAATTTTTAAAAATTATTTAATATGATTTTCTTTTCGTATGAAACTTGACCGGTTTCAGAACTAATTATCCCATTATTGTAGGGCTATGGGAATTAACTCTTTGATTTTCAAAAGAGAAAGTTAGATTTTTATTTTTTTAATTAAAATTAATGATAATATAGAGAAATTTTAAGAAAAGAACTTAGAAAATTATGAAATGTTAGAGTAGGAGAAATCTATAGTTCATGTAGAGTTACCCCCTTTCGTTTTATAAATGAGCACCTACAATTTGTAGCATGTAGTGGTTTATTAGTAAATGGCAGAGTATGAGAAGACCCTAGAGCATCTACCCGCATTGCTTGTCATTTTAGATGTGTTGTATTCATTTCCTCCACGAGTAGACCAGGAGATTGTATTTCTAAAAGCAATGATAGACACTGGGGAAGACCAAGAAGTTTAAACACTGGGACCACAGAATAGCAGATTCAGAAGGCACTGAGAACCCTTTTAGCTCTTCTCCCTTTGACGAGACACTACAATGATGGTATCAAAGTGTTTAAGTATATGAGCCCACAACAATCAAGAGATTTCAACATAGTTTTGAAAGACGGAAGACAAGTGGAAGAGTGTGAAACTGAAGCAGTAGAACAGAGGAAAAGCATCACCTAGAATATGCACAGCGACCACCTGCAACTGAGGAGGATTCTGACCCCACCTGCAGAAGTAGCCCCATGCTCAGATGGGCATGTAGGAGAGAGGGTGGAGTTAGTTAAAAGTGTGACTGAAATAGGGGAGCTCATTGAAGGGTTGTGTTTGGAGGAGTGGACTCCCAGCCCCACCCTCACACTCCTGAAATGAGATGATTTCATTTTGAAAACAGTGAAACTGGCGAGAACTAGGGCAGCTAGTGTGAGTTTTTACACCCTAGAAAATTGTGTTTGGGGGAGATCCTATTGCAGTTACTCCCCGCTTTTTCCTGCATAAGAAACCAATCAGTCATTGACTTCAGGGAGCTTTCTGCACTCATTCTTAAATAGAAAATAACTGTCATTTGCCTGATAGTTGAGTAAAGCTTACAACATGAGAGAGGGGGAAAAAAGAGTGAAAACATATCCTGGTAGGACCAGGGACAATTTAGGGAACAAAATAATTTAAGAAAAATCCCTAATTAGTATCCTGAGAGAGGTTTAAAACGAGCTAGCAACTATAAAATAAGACTAGGGTGTTAATTAAAAAGAGAATGGTCAGAAAGCAAGAGAGGTCTCTTGAAAATGAAAATAAGGTTGCTGAAATAAATTCAGGAGGAATTTTAAAAATTTCTCAGTATATGAAAAAGAAAGACACAGTGGAAAATGTGATAGCAATATGTTAGAGAGGTTGCATCTGGGAGATCCCACATGTTACTATTAACAAGAGAAGCCACTGCAATGAAGAGTAGCCTCTGCTCGCCGCAACTAGAGAAAACCTGCACGCAGCAACAAAGACCCAACACAGCCAAAAATAAATAAGTAATAATTTAAAAATAATAAAAAATAACAATAGTTGACGTAAACGTCATACAAAAGGAAATCCAAACAGCCAGTAAACAGAGAAAAGTGTACGACTTCATTAAGTAATATGAGAAAAGTGAGTCAAAACCAATGAAACTACATGCCAATCAGTTTGACAAATACATAAATAAAGTGTGGTAGTATCAGGTATTGTAGACCTGGAGTACTATGGGAATCTTCTACCCTGCTTATACTGGAGTATAAATCGACACAACTACTTTGGAAAGCATTTAGCACTCTCCATCAACTGAAGGTATATAAATAGCCTGTGAGCCAGCAGCCCTCACCCCCGCCCTGTGTAAATGCACCGGAATAACCGGTACAGCAGGATTCCTGTCCATGATTTGCATTAGCACAAACTGAAAACAAACCAAATGTCTATTAAGAGTCAAAAATTAAATAAATTTTGTGTATTCGTACAGTGGGAAAACTATCCAGCAATAAAATTGAATGAACTAGAGCTACAGGCTGCAATGTGGATGAATTTTTTAAACCAATGTTGAGAGAAAGAAATAAGATAGAAAAGACTTCATATACTATGATCCTCTACATAAAGGTAGATGTTGACAAAACTAAACTCTTTTGTTAGGGATGCATGCAGGTTAAAGGAAAGGATTGTCAAGAAGTGAGGATGGTGTTTAACCTGAAAGAGGAAAGGAGATTGTGATGAGAAAAGGATATGGGGGGGCGGTTTTGAGATGCTGACAAGTATCAATACTTTCAGATTCGAGTAGTGGTTATGTAAGTATTCTTTTTTTATTTGTCACATTGACAATTTTGTCCTGAGCACTTCTCAGTACACATTATCGTATTTTACAATTAAAAGCCTGAGTAAAGAATCGGTCGCTTCTTGACTGCTGGATGTGGGAGTGGGATGAGACTATTTCATTTTAAGCCCTTCACTGCTGCTTGCGTTCACATGTTCATTCATTCAGCCTTAACTGAACATATGCTGTGTACCAAGCACTCTTCTAATTTTATATGTGTTTTAACGCATGTAACCCTCACAAGAGCTCTGTGATGTGGGAGCTTATCTCCATTTTATAGATGAGGAAGTTGAGGCCTAGAGTTATAGAACTTGTCCAAGGTTATATAGCTAATGGGTAGTGCCAGGCCCATTTGCCTCAGAGTCTGAATTTTTACAATACAATCTAAAAGAGAAATTTAATTACTAATTATAAGCAAAAAAATTGCACATTAAAGAAGATGACAAGTTTTCATCTATCCAGTTAGAGAAAAGCACACAGTCTGTCTTTCACACACGTACATCTTGTATTGGCAGGGATTTTCCTTATTAAGCAATTATTTATTGACCGTCTACGTTGTGCTAGGCACAGGTGCTGGGAATAAACACTTAATAAAATACACCCCCTATCTTCAGATAACTTGCACTCTAAGTGAGGAAATAAGCCAACAGTTATAGTAGAGGTTATATACCAAGTGATACATCGCTGATGGATGGCAGTATAAAATCTCAGACATCTTTTGGAAAGAAGTTTGGAGATAGGTATCTCAGAGCCTTAAAAATGTTCATTTGCTTTGACGTGAAACTCATTTTTATGGATTTATTGCAAGAACGTTATTCTCAATATGGAAAAAAGCCTTCATGCATAAAAACGGTTATTTTGTCTGATAATATTGAAAAGTTGGAAAGAATTTAAATGTGTAAAATGGTTAACCAGTAAAACCACTCAGTGGAATATTTTGTAGCCCACACAAAAAAATCAAGGTTATGAATCCCCTGATTATATGAGAAATGATTGATTTCAATGTTAAATGGAGAAAAGGTGAACATAAAATTTGATATCCAATACGATGGGAGCTTTGTCCCAGAAAAATCACCCTAGCCGGTGTACAGAAGGGAGGAAGGAGAGCAGATGACAGGAAGGAAAATTATTCCAAAGCCTTATCATTAGTCTTACTTAAGTAATAGAATATCAAGCAATTTTACTTTCTAACTTTTTTGGTTCCATATTTCCATGTAAGGGACATGAATTATGAATACTTTATAGTAAGAGGACACAGTTTTTCTTTCTTTTTTTTTTCATTTTAACATCTTTATTGGAGTATAATTGCTATACAATGGTATGTTAGTTTCAGCTTCACAACAAAATGAATCAGTTATATATATACATATGTTCCCATCTCTCTTCCCGCTTGCGTCTCCCTCCCTCCCACCCCTCCAGGCGGTCACAAAGCACCGAGCTGATCTCCCTGTGCTATGCGGCTGCTTCCCACTAGCTATCTACCTTACGTTTGGTAGTGTATATATGTCCATGCCTCTTTCTCGCTTTGTCACCGTTTACCCTTCCCCCTCCCCATAGCCTCAAGTCCATCCTCTAGTAAGGCTGTGTCTTTATTCCTGTTTCACCTCTAGGTTTTTCATGACATTTTTTTTTCTTAAATTCCATATATATGTGTTAGCATACGGTATTTGTCTCTCTCTTTCTGACTTACTTCACTCTGTATGACAGACTCTAGGTCTATCCACCTCATTACAAATAGCTCAATTTCGTTTCTTTTTATGGCTGAGTAATATTCCATTGTATATATGTGCCACATCTTCTTTATCCATTCATCTGATGATGGACACTTAGGTTGTTTCCATCTCTGGGCTATTGTAAATAGAGCTGCAATGAACATTTTGGTACATGGCTCTTTTTGAATTATGGTTTTCTCAGGGTATATGCCCAGTAGTGGGATTGCTGGGTCATATGGTAGTTCTATTTGTAGTTTTTTAAGGAACATCCATACTGTTCTCCACAGTGGCTGTATCAATTTACATTCCCACCAACAGGGTAAGAGGGTTCCCTTTTCTCCACACCCTCTCCAGCATTTATTGTTTCTAGATTTTTTGATGATGGCCATTCTGACTGGTGTGAGATGATATCTCATTGTAGTTTTGATTTGCATTTCTCTAATGATTAGTGATGTTGAGCATTCTTTCGTGTGTTTGTTGGCACTCTGTATATCTTCTTTGGAGAAATGTCTATTTAGGTCTTCTGCCCATTTTTGGATTGGGTTGTTTGTTTTTTTGTTATTGAGCTGCATGAGCTGCTTATAAATTTTGGAGATTAATCCTTTGTCAGTTGCTTCATTTGCAAATATTTTCTCCCATTCTGAGGGTTGTCTTTTGGTCTTCTTTATGGTTTCCTTTGCTGCACAAAAGCTTTGAAGTTTCATTAGGTCCCATTTGTTTACTTTTGTTTTTATTTCCATTTCTCTAGGAGGTGGGTCAAAAAGGACCTTGCTGTGATTTATGTCATAGAGTGTCCTGCCTATGTTTTCCTCTAAGAGTTTGATAGTTTCTGGCCTTACATTTAGGTCTTTAATCCATTTTGAGCTTATTTTTGTGTATGGTGTTAGGGAGTGATCTAATCTCATACTTTTACATGTAGCTGTCCAGTTTTCCCAGCACCAGTTATTGAATAGGCTGTCCTTTCTCCACTGTACATTCCTGCCTCCTTTGTCAAAGATAAGGTGACCATATGTGCGTGGGTTTATCTCTGGGCTTTCTATCCTGTTCCATTGATCTATATTTCTGTTTTTGTGCCAGTACCATACTGTCTTGATTACTGTAGCTTTGTAGTATAGTCTGAAGTCAGGAAGCCTGATTCCTCCAGCTCCATTTTTCGTTCTCAAAATTGCTTTGGCTATTCGGGGTCTTTTGTGTTTCCATACAAATTGTGAGATTTTTTGTTCTAGTTCTGTGAAAAATGCCAGTGGTAGTTTGATAGGGATTGCATTGAATCTGTAGATTGCTTTGGGTAGTAGAGTCATTTTCACAATGTTGATTCTTCCAATCCAAGAACATGGTATATCTTTCCATCTATTTGTATCATCTTTAATTTCTTTCATCAGTGTCTTATAATTTTCTGCATACAGGTCTTTTGTCTCCTTAGGTAGGTTTATTCCTAGATATTTTATTCTTTTTGTTGCAATGGTAAATGGGAGTGTTTTCTTGATTTCACTTTCAGACTTTTCATCCTTAGTGTATAGGAATGCCAGAGATTTCTGTGCATTAATTTTGTATCCTGCTACTTTACCAAATTCATTGATCAGCTCTAGTAGTTTTCTGGTAGCATCTTTAGGATTCTCTATGTATAGTATCATGTCATCTGCAAACAGTGACAGCTTTACTTCTTCTTTTCCGATTTGGATTCCTTTTATTTCCTTTTCTTCTCTGATTGCTGTGGCTAAAACTTCCAAAACTATGTTGAATAAGAGTGGTGAGAGTGGGCAACCTTGTCTTGTTCCTGATCTTAGTGGAAATGCTTTCAGTTTTTCACCATTGAGGAAGATGTTGGCTGTGGGTTTGTCATATATGGCCTTTATTATGTTGAGGAAAGTTCCCTCTATGCCTACTTTCTGCAGGGTTTTTATCATAAATGGGTGTTGAATTTTGTCAAAAGCTTTCTCTGCATCTATTGAGATGATCATATGGTTTTTCTCCTTCAATTTGTTAATATGGTGTATCACGTTGATTGATTTGCGTATATTGAAGAATCCTTGCATTCCTGGAATAAACCCCACTTGATCATGGTGTATGATCCTTTTAATGTGCTGTTGGATTCTGTTTGCTAGTATTTTGTTGAGGATTTTTGCATCTATGTTCATCAGTGATATTGGCCTGTAGTTTTCTTTCTTTGTGACAGCCTTGTCTGGTTTTGGTATCAGGGTGATGGTGGCCTCGTAGAATGAGTTGGGGAGTGTTCCTCCCTCTGCTATATTTTGGAAGAGTCTGAGAAGGATAGGTGATAGCTCTTCTCTAAATGTTTGATAGAATTCGCCTGTGAAGCCATCTGGTCCTGGGCTTTTGCTTGTTGGAAGATTTTTAATCACAGTTTCAATTTCAGTGCTTGTGATTGGTCTGTTCATATTTTCTATTTCTTCCTGATTCAGTCTTGGCAGGTTGTGCCTTTCTAAGAATTTGTCCATTTCTTCCAGGTTGTCCATTTTATTGGCATAGAGTTGCTTGTAGTAATCTCTCATGATCCTTTGTACTTCTGCAGTGTCAGTTGTTACTTCTCCTTTTTCATTTCTAATTCTATTGATTTGAGTCTTCTCCCTTTTTTTCTTGATGAGTCTGGCTAATGGTTTATCAATTTTGTTTATCCTTTCAGAGAACCAGCTTTTAGTTTTATTGATCTTTGCTATCGTTTCCTTCATTTCTTTTTCATTTATTTCTGATCTGATTTTTATGATTTCTTTCCTTCTGCTAACTTTGGGGTTTTTTTGTTCTTCTTTCTCTAATTGCTTTAGGTGCAAGGTTAGGTTGTTTATTCGAGATGTTTCCTGCTTCTTAAGGTAGGATTGTATTGCTATAAACTTCCCTCTTAGAACTGCTTTTGCTGCATCCCATAGATTTTGAGTCGTCGTGTCTCCATTGTCATTTGTTTCTAGGTATTTTTTGATTTCCTCTTTGATTTCTTCAGTGATCACTTCGTTATTAAGTAGTGTATTGTTTAGCCTCCATGTGTTTGTATTTTTTACAGATCTTCCTGTAATTGATATCGAGTCTCATAGCGTTGTGGTCGGAAAAGATACTTGATACAATTTCAATTTTCTTAAATTTACCAAGGCTTGATTTGTGACCCAAGATATGATCTATCCTGGAGAATGTTCCATGAGCACTTGAGAAAAATGTGTATTCTGTTGTTTTTGGATGGAATGTCCTATAAATATCAATTAACTCTATCTCGTTTAATGTATCATTTAAAGCTTGTGTTTCCTTATTTATTTTCATTTTGGATGATCTGTCCATTGGTGAAAGTGGGGTGTTAAAGTCCCCTACTATGAATGTGTTACTGTCGATTTCCCCTTTTATGGCTGTCAGTATTTGCCTTATGTATTGTGGTGCTCCTATGTTGGGTGCATAAATATTTACAATTGTTATATCTTCTTCTTGGATCGATCCCTTGATCATTATGTAGTGTCCTTCTTTGTCTCTTCTAATAGTCTTTGTTTTAAAGTCTATTTTGTCTGATATGAGAATTGCTACTCCAGCTTTCTTTCGGTTTCCATTTGCATGAAATACCTTTTTCCATCCCCTTACTTTCAGTCTGTATGTGTCTCTAGGTCTGAAGTGGGTCTCTTGTAGACAGCAAATATATGCGTCTTGTTTTTGTATCTATTCAGCCAATCTGTGTCTTTTGGTGGGAGCATTTAGTCCATTTACATTTAAGGTAATTATCGATATGTGTGTTCCCATTCCCATTTTCTTAATTGTTTTGGGTTCGTTATTGTAGGTCTTTTCCTTCTTTTGTGTTTCTTGCCTAGAGAAGTTCCTGTAGCAGTTGTTGTAGAGCTGGTTTGGTGGTGCTGAACTCTCTCAGCTTTTGCTTGTCTCTAAAGGTTTTAATTTCTCCATCAAATCTGAATGAGATCCTTGCTGGGTAGAGTAATCTTGGTTGCAGGTTTTTCTCCTTCAACACTTTCAATATGTCCTGCCACTCCCTTCTGGCTTGCAGAGTTTCTGCTGAAAGATCAGCTGTTAACCTTATGGGGATTCCCTTGTGTGTTATTTGTTGTTTTTCCCTTGCTGCTTTTAATATGTTTTCTTTGTATTTAATTTTTGACAGTTTGATTAATATGTGTCTTGGCATATTTCTCCTTGGATTTATCCTGTATGGGACTCTCTGTGCTTCCTGGACTTGATTAACTATTTCCTTTCCCATATTAGGGAAGTTTTCAACTATAATCTCTTCAAATATTTTCTCAGTCCCTTTCTTTTTCTCTTCTTCTTCTGGAACCCCTATAATTCGAATGTTGGTGCATTTAATGTTGTCCCAGAGGTCTCTGAGACTGTCCTCAGTTCTTTTCATTCTTTTTTCTTTATTCTGCTCTGCAGTAGTTATTTCCACTATTTTATCTTCCAGGTCACTTATCCGTTCTTCTGCCTCAGTTATTCTGCTATTGATCCCATCTAGAGTACTTTTCATTTCATTTATTGTGTTGTTCATCATTGTTTGTTTCATCTTTAGTTCTTCTAGGTCCATGTTAACTGATTCTTGCATTTTGTCTATTCTATTTCCAAGATTTTGGATCATCTTTACTATCATTATTCTGAATTCTTTTTCAGGTAGACTGCCTATTTCCTCTTCATTTGTTAGGTCTCATGGGTTTTTATCTTGCTCCTTCATCTGCTGTGTGTTTTTCTGTCTTTTCATTTTGCTTATCTTACTGTGTTTGGGGTCTCCTTTTTGCAGGCTGAAGGTTCGTAGTTCCTGTTGTTTTTTGTGTCTGTCCCCAGTGGCTAAGGTTGGTTCAGTGGGTTGTGTAGGCTTCCTGGTGGAGGGTACTAGTTCCTGTGTTCTGGTGGATGAGGCTGGATCTTGTCTTTCTGGTGGGCAGGTCCACGTCTGGTGGTGTGTTTTGGGGTGTCTGTAGACTTATTATGATTTTGGGGAGCCTCTCTGCTAATGGGTGGGGTTGTGTTCCTGTCTTGCTAGTTGTTTGGCATAGGATGTCCAGCACTGTAGCTTGCTGGTCATTGAGTGAAGCTGGGTGCTGGCGTTGAGATGGAGATCTCTGGGAGATTTTCGCTGTTTGATATTATGTGCAGCTGGGAGGCCTCTTGTGGACCAGTGTCCTGAAGTTGGCTCTCCCACCTCAGAGGCACAGCACTGACTCCTGGCTGCAGCACCAAGAGCCTTTCATCCACAGGGCTCCTTAATTTGGGATGATTCGTTGTCTATTCAGGTATTCCACAGATGCAGGGTACATCAAGTTGATTGTGGAGCTTTAATCCGCTGCTTCTGAGGCTGCTGGGAGAGATTTCCCTTTCTCTTCTTTGTTCTCACAACTCCCAGGGGCTCAGCTTCGGATTTGGCCCCGCCTGTGCCTGTAGGTCGCCGGAGGGCGTCTGTTCTTTGCTCAGACAGGACGGGGTTAAAGGAGCCGCTGATTCGGAGGCTCTGGCTCACTCAGGCGGGGGGTGGGGGGTGTGTGTGGGGGGGTGAGGGGGTGGGTAAGGAGGGTCACGGAGTGTGGGGCGGGCCTGCGGCGGCAGAGGCCAACGTGACGTTGCTAGCCTGAGGCGCGCCGTGCGTTCTCCCGGGCGAGTTGTCCCTGGATCCCGGGACCCCGGCAGTGGCGGGCTGCACAGGCTCCCCGGAAGGGGGTGTGGATAGTGACCTGTGCCCGCACACAGGCTTCTTGGTGGCGGCAGCAGCGGCCCTAGCGTCTCATGTCTGTCTCTGGGCTCCGCACTTTCAGCCGCGGCTCGCGCCCGTCTCCGGAGCTCTCCCAAGCAGCGTTCCTAATCCCCTCTCCTCGTGCACCAGGAAACAAAGAGGGAAGAAAAAGTCTCTTGCCTATTCGGCAGGTCCAGACTTTTCCCCGGACTCCTTTCTGGCTAGCCGTGGTGCACTAACGCCCTGCAGGCTGTGTTCACGCCGCCAACCTCAGTCCTCTCCCGGCGCTCCGACAGAAGCCGGAGCCTTAGCTCCCAGCCCCGCCTGCCCCGGCGGGTGAGCAGACAAGCCTCTCGGCTGGTGAGTGCCGGTCGGCCCGATCCTCTGTGTGGGAATCTCGCCGCTTTGCCCTTCGCACCCCTGTTGCTGTGCTCTCCTCCGCGGCTCCCAAGCTCCCCCACTCCGCCACCCGAAGTCTCCGCCCGCGAAGGGGCTCCTAGTGTGTGGACACTTTTCCTCCTTCACAGCTCTCTCCCGCTGGTGCAGGACCCGTCCCTATCCTTTTGTCTCTGTTTAGTTTTTTCTTTTGCCCTAACCAGGTACGTGGGGGGTTCCTTGCCTTTTGGGAGGTCTGAGGTCTTCTGCCAGCGTTCAGTAGGTGCTCCGTAGGAGTTGTTCCACGCATAGATGTATTTCTGATGTATCTGTGGGGAGGAAGGTGATCTCCGCGTCTTACTCTTCCGCCATCTTCCCGGAAGTCCTCGAGGACACAGTTTTTCACAAAAATTTAATACTGTGTACTAATTCCCTCCATTAGAGGGAGAAACTATTCCATGTAACTGCACTTTGATGTGCTATTTAGAACCAGTCAGGATGTTTTACTCTACTTTCCTCTGACTGTGGTGAGGGTTTTTTTGTTTGATTATTTGTTTAGAATTTCCTTAAAATCGGTTTTAGAAGATTTGTTGAACCATTATATTGAAAGTAGAGGAATTTTGCAATTTTTTCCCCTTTTCCCCATTGAAAACTTGGCTGGCTTTAGTAATGAAACGTTAAAGAATTTGAAGTTCTTAGACTGTCAGTTTTTTAAACATGATCTGAATATAAAAGTATATGTTCATTGAGCAAATTTTTGAAAACAATGAACAACTCATTGAAGGAAATAAAGGCCACCTCTGCATGTACACACACCTAATCTGCTCTTTTGTCTTAAAGAAGTATCAAAAATATTTTGCCATGTCACTAAATACTCTTCTACATCAGAGAATTTGATTAAGCTTATGCACCGTCTCCCAGGAAAAACGCACAGATAATTATGAATGTAGAACTCCTGAAGCCCATTCATTAACTCTGGTTGACACCTGTTGTCATTCTTTTCTTAGTGGCTTCATAGCGCATTCCTTCAGACAGTGAGCTGTTTTTGTTTAAACCAGCCCCAATTTGGAGGCTCTTAGCTTTCTTCTAGGGTTTGGTTATAAACAATCTTATGACATCATGTTGGTAGATAAATCTTTGCCCACATCTTTGATTTCCTTAGGGTAAACTCCTGATGTAGGATTGTTGTTAGGTACCAAGAGCTACTCTCCAGAAAGTGATACCAGTTCCTCTCCCAATGATGGCATATAATAGAGTTCCTCATTCTTTAAGTGATTGTTCAGAGCAGTTAAAAGGTATAAATATACCGTACTGTTTTCATAAGTATAGGTATTCTGATTGTTTATCGCTGCCTAAGAAACCACCCCGAAACAGTGGCCTAAAACAATGACAGTCACTTATTTTGTTCACGAACCTGGAGGTTGAGTAGAATATTAATTCTTTTACTACACTCTTACTGACTATCTATTTGACTAGCTCACAGTTCTGCAGGTCAGAAGTCCAGGCACAGCGTGACTGGGTTTCCTGCTCAGACACACGGGAACATGTGAGTTCCCTCCTGAGAGTGTTAAAGCATGTGAAATGTAAGTGTAAGACATTGAGCCCCAAACGTTGGATGTTCACCATAGTTTGTGTGGGTCACAGAGCTGAAATCAAGATGTCAGTCAGGCTGTGTTAGCATCCAGAGGCTCTGGGAAAGAATGCCTCCAGGCTTCTTCGGCTTGTTGGCATAATTCAGATTCTGCAGTTGCAGGACAGAGGTCCCCATTTCCTTGCTGCCTGTCAGTCGGGGGACAGTCTCAGCTCCTAGAGGCCTCTCGCTTGCCTTCCCTGCCACAGCATTGGACTTCTTCAGAGCCAGCAATGGAGAGTCTCCTTCTTGTCCCTTTTGTACTTCAATTCAGGAAGAGTTCAGGTCCTTTTCATGGGGTGCCTGAGTAGGCCATATCCACCTAGAATAATCTCCCTATCTTAAAAAATCAACTGATTTTGAACCTTAATTCCGTCTGCAAAATCCCTTCACTACAGCTAGATTTAGAGTTTGATCGGATAAGTGGAAGGTTTGTGTACTTCAGTAAGTAGGAGTCTTAGGGGCTCTGTTAGAATTCTGCCTATTGCAAGCAGTGTCCCCACTTCAAGGACCGAAGTGTCTTAGTTCCTAAAACTCCTAAGAGAGTTTATCAGTGTTCATTTTATTTCCGTGACCTTGGTGAATGGGAAGACTACCACCTCCGTGAGCAGGAATGGCACCCAGCGTCCTGAGTCCACAGTGTGGCTCTGCTACTTAGTGGTGTGACCTTGGCTGTGCTGCTCTACTTACTCTACTTCTCTGCCTCTGTTTCCCTCATCTGTAAAATAACATGGAGTTAGTGATCGTTCTTTCCTCGTAGGGTTTTTTGTTTTATAAATTTATTTTATTTATTTATTTTGGGCCGCGTTGGGTCTTCGTTGCTGCTCGGGGGCTTTCTCCAGTTGCGTCGAGCCGGGGGCTACTCTTCGTTGCGGCGCGATGGCTTCCCTTATTGCGGAGCACAGGCTCTAGCGCGCAGGCTTCAGTAGTTGTGGCACGTGGGTTCTAGAGCATAGGCTCAGTAGTCGTGGCGCACGGGCTTAGTTGCTCCGCGGCATGTGGGTTCTTCCCGGCCTAGGGCTCGAACCTGTGTCCCCAGCACTGGCAGGCGGATTCTTAACCACTGTGCCAGCAGGGAAGCCCCCTCTTAGTGTTTTGATGATTAGATTATTTGATACCCAGGGAACTCCAGGAACAGTGCTTGACTGTAAATTGCTTTAAAAGTGATTACTTTTTAAAAACATGCTTTTGAATCTGCAATTATGCAATTCAGGTAGGTTAAGCATGTTCATTAATAGGACTTCCTGCTATAAAGAGACCCACAAATAAAAATAGAATTTTTCTTTCTTGGTCTTCTTATTTCTGACTTACTATGTTATACGCATATGCCTTTTATGGTGGGCTGCCACAAACTTATGTTGGAAAGAGTGGAATTTAAATAAATTTTTACTATGCTAATTTGATAGATTTTGATAATTCATTTCACTAGCATGGTATGATATTACCAGTAGCAGACTAAAATCTGAGTTCACTTCTGGCTCTGCCCCTAAATCCTGATGAGTCCTATAGCTGGAAAGGCTTTTGGCTATTATACTACGAATTAGTTATAACATTTACTCTGTTTGTTTAGGAAAACCTGGAGGAGTGCCTAAAGCAGTTAAAGGAGGAAAGAGTAATAAGACTGAAGGCTGATAAATGAGTCAGTGAGGTAAACAAGTTTCTTCTTCTGCTTTTGAGAGTGTTTTGGTTTTATTTTGATTTGATTTTAAGCCATATACACATAATTTGTAAGCTTTAAAACTGTAATATGTTGCAAATTGGTTGTATCATATGGACTTTTGCATTTACTGGTATTTAGTGATCATATGATCTATATTCCAGAAAGCATGTTTTTAAAAATGTGAAAATCTGGTTTTGTGTGTGTGTGTGTGTGTGTGTGCGCTTTTATATGACATTAGCATATTTCCTGTTCATGATTCTTTGATTCAAGAAGGCACTTTTTGTGCATATATTGTATATACAGTAACATAAAAGACATGATGAGACTGTCCTGGCAGTGAATTAGCAAAGTGAATCATTTAAATAAATTTAAGATATTGGAAAACTTCTAAGAATGCAATGAAAGATAAAAATATATACCATGAGGGGGCTTCCCTGGTGGCGCAGTAGTTGGGAGTCCGCCTGCCGATGAAGGGGACGCGGGTTCGTGCCCCGGTTGGGAGGATCCCGCGTGCCGTGCAGCAGCTGGGCCCGCGCGTCCGGAGCCTGTGTTCCGCAGCGGGAGAGGCCACAGCAGTGAGAGGCCCGCGTACAGGAAAAAAAAAAAAAAAGAAAAACAAACCATATATATATATGTGTGTGTATATATATATATATATATATATATATATATATATATATATATTTACCATGAGAATTACATTAGGTAATGTGCATGAAAGCAGGGCATAATCTAAAAAGTTCTATCTAAATATAATTTATCACAGGGTGAGTGTAGGGAGGAATTTTTGAAAGTGCATCCATTGGATTGGCGGACACTCATTCAATAAACGTTGAGCACCTGCTCATGTAAGGCAAAAGGGGCATCATAAACATTAACGGCCTTTCTGAGAAATACTAGAGTTGAGCTTACAGGGGCTTTTAAGTGCATAGATGATGAGCGGAAGGGGAAGAGTTCACGGGGGTGAATATTTTCAAGAAGCCAAAGAAAATATTGGTGATCGTACATTTAATAAATTGGGTTGGGTATGATTTAGGACTTTTAAACGTAAGCATTAGATATTTTGCTCACTAAAGTTAATTCTTAACATTCAGCAGAGTTGTAATATGTTTTGTTCAGATCAGATTCTATAATTCACTTTCCAATTTAAGAGAAACTTAAAGCAGGTAATTTTCCGATGTGGAATGAGGCTCCGTTATGAATTGAACCAGTTAGAAATGTGATCTTTTGTGAAAGATCATTAATAAAACGGTAACTTTGGTTTATTTATATACCACCTGAGCGTTATATAGGAAACTTTATTGGGTGCCTGTGGGTTTTGGTTACTATGTGATATGGTCTCTGTATTTACTGGTGGAGAGTTAGGTTAATTACAGATTAATTACATTTTGAGTGTTTTAGTTTTGTTCCTTGAAACTAGGCAAGACTACTTTTGATGACAATGAGAAAAAATCATGTCAGACATTTTCCGTCTTCTTTTATAGCTGGAACATGAAAATGCCCACTTAAGAAATATGAATTTCTCTTTGTCTGAAGCCCTTCATGCCCACTCATTGACAAGCATGATCCTGGATGATGAAGGTGTTTTGGGCAGCATTGAGAATTCTTTTCAGAATTTCCATGCTTTCTTGGATCTCCTTAAAAATCCTGGGTTAGTTCATTTCTCTTCATGGCGTTCTTCTCTTTGCGACTATAATGGTAGTTTGCTGAGGAGCTGGAGCAATTTTCATCACTTTCGTGGCCATATTTAGTGTAATTATAGGTAATATAGTTGACTTTTTAAAATGAGGAATTAAATTTTTTAAGAAATGCAAATAGGGAAGCCTGCTTTGGTAGAGTGGGGAGCTCATTATAAAAGAGTAACCTGTAGATAGAGTAATTAGTAGGTGTAGTTTTTTGTAAAGACTAAATTGAAGGCAGTTTTCACTGCAAATATTCGGGAATGGATAAGAATTTTCCTATCTTTCATTTACTTTGCTTGTTTGATAAGTTTGAATTAAAGTTATTTTTGCCTTAGACATAAAAATTATTATTAATCTGCAGGGGAGATACAGGTCAGTGGTTCTCAACGGGGAGCAATTTTGCTGGAAGACAGAAGTGGAGATTGATAGTTGATGGAGTAGTGTTTTGTCAGTGAATGAATTGGTGTTGGTGTTGGGAAGGAAGGAACAAACACATTCTTGGAAACTGGAGGAAAGGTGGTAAAGAAGTGTGGGAATAGAGGTGTGAGAGGTAATGGACGAGGTGCGTGGTAGATGTTGAAGCTGCTAGTCAGACAGTGTTCAAAATGGAGCGGTAATAGGTAAGGAGATGGGATGTGTCCTAGAGGATGAATCTGGAAAGGGCTGAGAATTTGGGGGAGAGAGAGGCTTGTAGTCTGGAGTAGGATGTTGGCTTTTAAGATTTTAGAAGTACTTCATGACTGTAGGTCTGGGGAAATCTAAACTGCTCTTATGTGATTATAATAACCTTTGTCTTTTCTCCTTTCCTCCTCTGGTCAAAGCTTGGGCAGCTGGCCACAATGGCTAGCATAGATGAGTCAGATTTTCATTTACTAGGTCGTCCCCAGATGAATTCTACTGTTAGTAGTCCACGTAAAGAAGAAAAGAAGCCACTTGAAGAAGAAAAATCAGAATCAAAACAGGATGCCCCAGGACAAATGCAAAATATCCAAGTAAGTGGACAGAACAGCACTTAATAATTCTAAGAGTGATTAGCAAAAAGGAAATGACCAAGTCAGGGAGAAAACAATAATGATCAGTCTCTAGTAGTTCACATGCTCAGGAGCTAGAAGATTCTGGAGTCCTTTCCAAATCTGAGATTAGTAAATGTGTGCCCATTTCATGACACTGTATTGTTGTAAATAAGGAGACTGGAAGTTCTTCAGAAAATTTATGAGTTAAAGCAAACTATCCTTATTAGAGAAAATATTCCAGATTTTAAATTGTATAAATGTCTATTCTATTCATATTTTATCTAGGTTTCTATTTGTATGCAGTCAGCTTACAATGAAGGAACACTAATGAAGGTACACATACTGATATAATTTTTAAAATAAGTAATCCAGACATAGCTAATAGGTAACATATGACAGTGAATCACCTGGTTATGGGAATGGGAGGGGAAAACCTGTCAGCTTTTCCTCTAGCCTTGCTTGGAGCCCCCATCAGCCAATCTCAGACTGGTCTTGGGAACTGACAGCTTGAGAACACAGTCTGGTCACAAACTATATTATATACTGTTTACATGTGCCTGGAGGATAGCAAAGAAATTAATTTTCTTACAGAATAGGGTTTTATTTTTAGTGAGGGAAAGGAAATGGGTAATAACTACCCCAGTCACCAAAGTCTGAAAATGTAGCGGACACAGCCTTGGATATAGCTAGGTTAAGCTGAGAATCACTTGGCAAGATATAATTAGAGAAAAACTGGCTCTGAAATCTTCTGAATATTGACTGTGTTAATAATAAGATCACAGAGTAACACTGAAGTTTTGAACTCTACTTTTTAATGGTTGACTTTGTTCATCACTGAATTTTTGTCTTGTCTTTTGTCTTTCCCTCCAGTTTCAGAAAATTACAGGTGATGCTGGGATTCCTTTGCCTCTCGACTCCTTCCATGTCCCAGTCTCTACTCAGAAGGCCTTAGAAACTTCCAAAGACAACCTGGGGGTCGCAGTCACAGAGCAGCGGCAGGAGTCTTTTGAAGATTTCATTGCTAGAACATGTTCTCCTTCAGCAGATGTCATTTCTGGAACTAGAAGTCAAAGAAAAGAAGAGGAATTATCTAGAAATAGCAGGTCTTCTTCAGAGAAAATGAGCAAAGCAGGTGAATATACGAAAAACTACTCTGCTAAGAAACAACCTGGGAAGGACCTGCATTCCTGTTCTGACTCACCTGTAAAGCAGAAAAGCAAAGGAATTGGGCAAAATAATTCTTTGGTTAATAAACCAATTAAAAGTGAGTCTTCGAAAAAACACATTTCTGTTAAGAAAGAGAGTAGAATAGTGACTTTCATCAAAGACAACTAAAAAGTAAACTCAATCTACTAGAACATTCTGAAAGTGATACTCCTGGATCTGATTGTGAATTTCAAGAAAGCATCCATACTCTATCACACCTAACATAGGTCTAAATCTTTTAAAATTATGTTTTTGCCTTCAAATTTTAATAAATTACTTATGTTTTTATTATAGCATATGGTGGTTTCAGTTACTTGACTGGAAGCCATTAGAGAAAGATTTATCTATACTTTTTTATTATAATGAAAGTTTTGGTGTACTTTTCCTTGTGACACTTTGCACCATTCATTCAGCTAGTGTTTACTGAGGGCTTCATATGTACAGTACTTTTCTGGGTGCTATTGCTTTCAGCAGTGAACAAAATAAAGCCTTTACTCTCCTGGAACTAGCACTCTGTGTTGGGAGAAAACATAAACAACAAAGCAGGGTAAGGGTTAAAAAGAGATGGGAATGATAAATGGAATAGTTTTACCATTTGGTTAAACATCAAACTATTATAAATCACATGGCCAGAAGCCATTGAGGTGTTTTAATTCACAATAACCAGAGAGCCTCAAACATTTACCAAGGCACTTAACCGTGTTTATGGACTACAGCAACGCTCTGAGGTAGGGAACGGTTACCATCTCCGGTTACAGATGAGGAGTCTGAGGAGACATTATGTGAGTTGCCCAGAATTACACAGCTGTAAGTAAGTGGGAAGCTGCGATGTGACCCGAACCCATGCTCTATTTTTTTTTTTAATGTATGGACTTTATTATGTTTCATTTATGTGAATTTTTTCTTTAAAGATTTTTTCTGACGTCGACCATTTTTAAAGTGTTTATTGCATTTGTTACAGTATTGCTTCTGTTCTATGTTTTGGATTTTTGGCCACAAGGCATGTGGGATCTTAGCTCCCCCACCAGGGATCGAACCCTCACCCCCTCCATTGGAAGGCGAAGTCTTAACCACCGGACCACTAGGGAAGTCCCCCTTATGTGACTATTTTTATGGCAATTTTTTTAAATTTTGTTTTTTTATTGACGTAGAGTTGAATTACAGTGTTGTGTTAATTACTGCTGTACAGGAACGTGACTCAGTTACACATTTATATACATTCTTTTTCATATTCTTTTCCATTACGGTTTATCACAGGATATATAGTTCCCTGTGCTCTACAGTAGGACCTTTTTGGTTTTTTTAAATACATCCACTTTTTTTTTAATAAATGTATTTATTTATTTTTTTATTTTTGGCTGCGTTGGGCCTTTGTTGCTGCACGCAGGCTTTCTCTAGTTGCGGTGTGCGGGCTTCTCATTGTGGTGGCTTTTCTTGTTGCAGAGCATGGGCTCTAGGTGCATGGACTTAAGTAGTTGTGGCATCGGGCTTAGTTGCTCTCTGGCATGTGGGGTCTTCCCGGACCAGGGCTCGAACCCGTGTCCCCTGCATTGGCAGGTGTATTCTTAACCACTGCGCCACCAGGGAAGTCCCATGTAGGGCCTTTTTGTTTATCCATCCTGTATATACACCAGTTTGCATCTGCTAATCCCAAACTCCCAATCCAACCCTCTCCCACCCCCTCCCCCTTGGCAACCACCAGTCTATTCTCTATGTCCTTGGTTATGTTTCTGTTCACAGACAGGCAGAACCCAGGCTCTTAATTACTTTGTTATCCTGTTTCCTTGTTAAGAGAAGAAGGGTTTAAGGAAGGGTTTAAGAGAGAAGCCAGTGAGCACTAGAGATGCAAAGGAGTGGGGCTGTCAGAAAGCACACCTGTCTCCTTCCCCCATCTGAGCAGAATTTTTAAACGGCAGAGTATGTAAGAGTATGTGCTGACACATCTCTGGATTCAATTATGTCTCCCTGGTAAAACATGCACAGATAAGTCTTTAGTTCAATCAGACTGAAAGATGAGATCAGAGAAAAGCTGGAGTGTCAGATTTCTTCTAAAAGGTCCTGCCTGATTGTTACTACTAGGGCTACTACAGTACTAGTTAGTTCATTAGTCATGGATTGGGTGTTAGAGGAGTGAAACAACGAGCAAGATGTAGCGTTGACCCTTTAGAAGTGGAGTGAGAGGGAAGACGCACAGCAGATGTCTCATCCTGCACGTGACATGCTGTGACGGGCATATTCAGGGCGTTTGGTCAGTGTTTGTGGAAGAAGAGGGGGAGCTGTGAGGCATAGAAAAGTCATCTAAAGAGGCAATCCCTAAGCTAAATCTTAAAGGACTCCTGAGAAACTGGTGAGTCAGCAGTGAAAGGCAAGGATACTCAAGGCAGAGTGGACAGCGGAAGTCCAGAGTCGTGAGTGTGCGAGGGGTGTGTTATGGAGCCACAGGCACAGGCTCTGGAGGATCAGTGCAGTGTCCCCAGGCAGTGGCAAGTGCCCCTAAAGGAGGCCGCGAGGAGGAGGAGAGCGGGTCTTAACTACCCATGTGCGTGGAGCTGGTTTCCTCAGAAAACAGCTAAGAATGGAAAGGACAAGTTCAGGTGGCATTTTAGACCACTGACGTCAGCATGGATGAGGAATCTGAAGAAGCCTGGAGACAATTATGCCCCACTCTTCTGAGGAGCAGCGCTTTTTATTTTCAAGAGGGACTTTCACGCTGCCACCTCCTCTCCTGTCCCTACTGAAAGCTTTATAGGCCGGCAGAAGGGAGACCTGGCTTAAGTAAAGTTAATCAGGTTTCTTTACTGTACAGCTCCTCGGGGCTGCTGTAGGCTAGTGTTCATTCTGGATCATCACAGCAGGCGCATGGTACACAGCCATCCTCAAAGCTATTTGACTCTAGCGTCCTCTTTAATAGAAGTGTCTAACAACTGGTTCCACCAAACAGCAATTTGGTAACTTCTAGACCAGGTAATAGCAAGAAGAAAGGGGTCTGAAATAAGGTATAGATGAAAGGAGGAAATAAGTTCTAATTGTATTTGGGAAATTACAAGCAAGCCTTGATCTTGGGAAGTAAGGAAGAAGTAGGAGGCGGAGGCTGGACCCCCATCTGTGTGACTAAGGTTGGGTGGTGCTATCATTGAGTTTGGAAATAGGGGATAAAGAACTGAATTGGGGAAAAGACTTTCGTTCTGGACATGTAGAATTTTAAAGCACCTGTAGAATTCAGGAGACAAACTGGTAGATAACTGGACGTGCACGTGAAGACATGGAAAGATAAAAATTTGAATGTCATCAGCACATATCAGCAGTCATTAAAATCATGAACATGGATGAGATTTCAGAGAATTGTGAGTACTGACAACGTTTAAGTAATAAGGAGAGAAAGAATTCTGGGAAGGAGAGGGGTGATAGAGTTTCAAGAAGGAGGAAGTAGATGACAGTGTCATCCTTTAGAGAATGTGAGTGTCCATTGGATTTGGGCAGTTAGGTCCCCAGTGACCTTAGAGCAGTTCAGTGAAGTGGTGGACAAAAAGCCAGATGGCAATAAATTGAGGGTGTAGGGCTGCCTGTGGGGGCCAGGCGGGGCTAGTGAAGACAGTGGGAATAGGCTACTCTGAAGGAGTTTGGATGAAAAGAGAAAATAATTAGCAAAAAAGAATTTTTTAGAATGAGAAGGACTTATATTTTATATGTTGAATTGAAGGAACCGATAAAGGAGATCCTGAAGATGTAGATAATAATTTAGAGAATTGGGGAAACATGGACATATGAATAAGAAAAAACCTTACACAGTATATAAAAATCACTTGTATCCTTCGAGTTGGATGGATACTGGTAAGTTTGGGAGGAAATAAAGGTAAGAAGAGATAGAAGTTAAATGAGTTTACACTGATAGCCTCAGTTTTCTTTGACACAGATTTTCAGAGACACATATATACACATACATAATTACAGTTTTAAAATTCTTTCATAGTTACATATTTTATTAATCACGTCTGAGAAAAGTCATTGATTTTCATTTTGTACCCCATTATCTTGTAAGGACAAGATACAGTGACAACTTCCAAGCTTTTTGCATATCAGAGCTGAAACGGAAAGTATCTCCATAATTGAAATTTCACTTCTTATTTGTAATAAGTTTATCCTTAGGAGGATACTTTCATAGTGTTTGATCACAGATGAGTTTGGGCATTGCTATCACTCAATAATGTTAAGCATCTGCCAGGTTCTCTCCTATACTATATATTAATTTTTTCTCTGTTAAGCAAATATTTTTTGGCGGCCTGTGGGAATAAGATACACCTAGGTCCTCTTTCCTTGGTATATTCACAGAAGCCTCTGAAAGTAAATTTCCAAGTCAGGCCATACTAAGGCCTGGCATAATAAGTTTTCATTGTTAACAGTTTTTTTTGTGTTTGTGGGGTTTTTTTGTTTTTATTTTTTTGAAGCAAGGATAAGACACTGTCTTAACTCAGTAGTTGTCCATTCATTGATAAGTCAAAGAAGACATTGATGAAGCATGGTATTTTGAATATCCTTTCCACAGAATAGGTAATGGGCCATCCTGAAACTCTGGTGAGATGTTTATCATTTTCAGATTTTGGAGTGGCAGAGAAAACCCTATTACACCTTGAATTATCACTAGAAACATAAATTCAGCCAAATAAAAACAGTGCCTCTGCCTACTGAGGTTGTCAATTTCCACCTCAACAAAAGTGAACATTTCTCCTTTAGATTAAAATCAAGAAAATCCCCTGTGTCCAGGATGCAATAATGGGGTGCAAGAAAGAGGAAAACTGAAGCTACCCCCTCTTTACACCTGAACAGTGAATTCATTCTGATATCAAATATTTTTTATGATTCTGTTATGACCAGGTGCTTTATTGTTTAGAGATCAAGTTACTGTTCATTCTTGGTAAGTAAGAAAAATCCATGTTTTAGGACTCTGAATAGTACCTTTATATATTTTATATATATATTAAAAATAAATATATATATTATATGTAATATATATTCCACCTATTCAACAAAATTGTAATTTTCATCATCTCTTATGAATGATGAACTGTATTCACTCTTTGGAAAGGGCTTATAGGGAATTAAATTCTCCATTTACTTTTTATATAAGACCATGGAAACCAAATTCTCAACTGGGAGCAAACTTAGGTTTTGCTATGAAGGTTTATGCTTGCCTGGCCTTAGAGTGATAGGCCACGAACTCAAGGTGGAGTATTTTTCCTCTAAGTTACTTTCATTGATGCCTCCCTGAACAAATTTGGAGGGAGTATTTTTTGAAATAGCTTTATCTCAGTAACCCTTTAAAAATGCTTCAGGGTATGGGGAACATAACTGTCAAAATGTTCAAGCAACTCTTGTTGATTTAAGTGTAATTGATCAGGAGCAATACAGGAAGGAGCTGGGTACAAAAGACCCGAGGCTATTTCATGTATTGTTTTTGGCTTATTGTACAAAACAGAGAAAGAATCATACACTCAAGCAGCCAAGGTCCCCTACTGTTCTCTCCTTTTAGTAGAAATAAAAGAGAGCTAGTTTCTCAATAGCAGCATTCTATCCTTAAGTGGGTACACAGTGATATTCTAATGGTCTCTGGAGCAGAGAATAATTCCGTGGCAGCTCTGACCTCCAGTCACCGGGTTCTCTGTAACTTAGTCTTTCATGGCCAAGGACTATAACCATTATTTCCATTTATATTTAGCATCTCAAAATTGAAAGGATTCCATGAACAACAAAACAGTAAGTGATTTCATGAAGTGTTTTAGTATGGATAAAATAATAAACTATAAAAATACAAATCATACTAAAGCTTTTTCTTTCTGGAGAACTATATTCAGAAATTAATGTAAGCATCTAAGATGCGCATGTGTGTTTTTTCACCCATGATGTTTGTGTGTGTGTGTGCATTCCACTGCTACAGGAGACATGCAAAATAATATCAGATTTGCTACTGTATGAAGTTCTGCTTTCTCACAAGAACTGTGTCCTCGCAGGGTTCGTTCAGGAAGGTGAGTGCCCTACCACCACATCGCAGTCATATCTCATCACCTTCGGAAGGAATAATTTACACTTTAACCTTACATGCTGGCATATTAAATTAGTATTACTCATCAGAACTTGCTTATTAATAAAACAAGCTGAATTAGCCACTGGAGAATCATATTTGGAAATTCAATGACAATTTTACATTTTTAATAAAGGCTCAGAAATATTATTGCAGAGCAGGTAGTACAGAAAACTGTGGTCAAATTTGACATTCATTAATAATTGAAGTGTGGAACGTGACAGGTGAAAATTGATATTGATTTCTTTCCTCTAATATTTGGAAGAGTTCTAAAAGGTAAATAAAATGAGATAACAAGACATATCAAGTCTCACTGATTTCTTTGATCAACTCCTCCCCACATATCACTCCTTCGCCTACCATGTTTTCAATAATTCAATGCCCATAGTCTTTCCAGTTCAGTGCATTATAAAACACACTCAAGCTGGGTTTCAATCATATTAGACTGAAAGCTGAACTTTTTATGAAGGATTATTTAAAACCAAATGCGTCTTGAGCCCAACAGCCTTTGAAACCAAACAATCCTGGGAGTTCAGTAAGGAAATGTCAACACTGTGGAGAACTTTTAGATTCAGAAAATTCAGTAATCCTATTTGATGTATGTTAACCGTATCGATATTAACAAACTTCTGCTTGATTTCAGCACTGATTTGAGAGCTGAGTTACTACTGGTCTTGTATTTTAACTAGTTGTGAAAGCACTGAGAGAGTTGTTCTTGGGTTGAACTTGACCTGCCTCTGGGAATGCTCTCTGTTCTATCCGTCTTGAAAAGCTGTATGGTGCATGTCTCTCTCTGCCTTCCTTCTTCTCATCTGCACCACTTGGGAAAACGAAAGATGCTCAAATATAGATGTGAACACTGCAGATGCTCTGTTTGGCAATGGTGTCTTTCAGCTTCCCAATAAAATTTATATTGCTGACCACCCATTTGACTGAAAAGTGACTCATTTTACTGACAGGTATCTGGCTTGAGATGCCAAAAGAAATAGGTCATTTCAAATTTCCTTTTTAAGTCATAGCTTTGTGTTGCAACACTACTTGTTCAAAAGTTAGATCATGAAGGTTCCTTCCTATGACCTCCAAATAATTAATCAAAATGTTCTGCAATGGGCTATATAAAAAGCAAGCAGAATATTCCTAATTATCAATCTTTCTCTTGAGTCATATAGTTCTTGTAATTTCAAGGAAGAGAAACTCAAATGTAAAAATGTAAAGTGTTACAATAGCCAAGCCTACCAGCACTGTTATCTAACCATTCAGCAATTTTTTTTTTCATTCAGCAATTTTCTCTGCCAAGTCACTCTGAACCTTAGACTACTGAGAATGTGTTTTTAATTAATTTTTAAGGTTCTCCTCTTTTGAGTTAAAAAATGGTCACAATTTTTATAAGTAAAATTAAAGAAAAAACACAAAATAGAACATCTGAGATATTTCCATTAGGCATTATGTATATATAAACATATAGATGTACATAATTTTAATATCTCTACATATACAAATGCACTGGGATAAATCTCCATCTTCTGTGTCAGTCGGACATAGGTCCATTTTCTTAGGAATGGGGAACTCCTTTCACAATGGAAGTGAGGAAATTGGCTGGACCATCCTTCTTGAATATAATTCCATGAAGCTGCCATTTAAGGTCATCTGGATCTTGGTTCCTTCTAGCAATCTACTACTCCAACAGTGTGTAGTTAATCAAATTCAGGTCTTTCTGAAGCCAGGCTAGAAATACAAAGTGAGGTGGATGACTAAGGTAACTGACCAAAAAGGAGGAAAGGAAGACGAGCAAAACAATTTCCCAATTTCATTTTTTCCCATATTCTCTGTGCTTGACAAGGGAAAAAATATTCGGGTCTGAGTTCCTTTCATTCTTAGCCATTGTTTGTTCAAAGTCTGAGAAAAAAAAAAAAAAAAGTAAAAACGAAAATATGGAGTCCAGAATTCCGTTAGCTCTCTTGCATGTAATATCACAACTTAAAAGGCCTTCCAAAATGGAGGGATAAACTTTTAAAAATATAGCCCAATCTTTTCAATTTAAATAGGTAAACACTAAAAATATATTTTAGAAATCCAGCAAACACACTCACCACAGTCAAAGCAAAGGAAGGCTTATGGCTTACCAAATGACAGTGGCTGTCTACAAGAGAGAGAAAGAGAATACTCCAAAATTCTATCTGACCTGGCAGAGCTCAGCACAGCTACTATCCTTCTTTCCTAAAATCAAGGCATAAAGAAATTGAATACAACTTGCCAAAATGTCATCTGCTGCCTCCAGAAGCAGATTAAAGAAGGGAGTGTCCAGAAATCAGGATGAAGAAAACTGCTTAGAGAAGACCCTTCTCCTATCAGTGGGCCACCAGGGTTTATCTGGGTAATAAAATGATAATAGGCCTTTCTGTCATCTTCTTTTTATAATTTATACATTTAAATTTCAGTTAACATTTTAAAAATATCCAATCAGAATGACAGGCATTTCCAGAAGTGTCAGTTTTTTTAATCCTCACCCTTTTACAAATGTGAAAACTGAGGCTCAGTATAGCTGTCAAGGGATTTTCCTAAATCATTGAACCTGTAAATTTGGGACCTAAGTCTAAATCAGTTTCTCATTTTATCTTGGCGAACTACTTAAAATTCTGTTTAGGGACATGGGGAGGGGGAAGGGTAAGCTGGGACGAAGTGAGAGAGTGGCATGGACATATATACACTACCAAATGTAAAATAGCTAGCTAGTGGGAAGCAGTCAAATAGCACAGGGAGATCAGCTCGGGGCTTTGTGACCACCTAGAGGGCTGGGATAGGGAGGGTGGGAAGGAGACACAAAAAGGAGGGGATATGGGGATATATACATACGTATAGCTGATGCACTGTTATACAGCAGAGACTAACACAACATTGTAATGCAATTATACTCCAATAAAGATGTTAAAACAATATATATGAAAGCTATATTATAAAACAGATACAGTGATAATATATCTGAGAGGTGGAATTATGGCTGCTTTTTTATCTATTTTTGGATTATTTGATTACATGATTTCTCTATAAAGAATATGAATCTCTTGTGTAATAAAAGTTACTGAAAACCAAAAAAACAAAACAAAACAATTCTGTTTAGGAAGAGAGGATAGAATGAAGGCTTGAGCATAGAAATCATGTAGAAATCACTGAAGATAGTGGGTCTGTAGTGCAGTTTCATTTGTAGTGGGTTTGGCTTACATTCTTATATTTAGTTTTATTTCTATACAACTATCAAAGAAGGAGAAAGAAGTTGGGTAATATTTGCACTTGCAACTAATCAAAGCAGCATTGCTTTTAGCTTTAACAAAAAGATCGTTCTGTGATCTCAGATTAACATCTTTATTCTTAAATGGAGCATAAATAACATTTATTGCCTAAGATTATTTGCAATAAACAAGACTGTTTACTGTTTACCACCTAGCAGATGACTATTTGTAAGTCTCACTGAGTATGATAAAAGCTTATACTGAGCTCTCATTTTACCAGAGTGAATTTAAATTAACTGCAGCAACCAGAATTAATGCAACCGGGTAAATGATGCAAAGATATTCCACAGGGTGTTCTGTTTTAATTAGAGATAGAAAATGTGAGTCATTAGAGGTTTTAAAAAATGTGGTATTGTGGGCTTCCCTGGTGGCGCAGTGGTTGAGAGTCCGCCTGCCGATGCAAGGGACGCGGGTTCGTGCCCCGGTCTGGGAAGATCCCAGGTGCCGCGTAGTGGCTGGGCCCATGAGCCATGGCCGCTGAGCCTGCGCGTCTGGAGCCTGTGTTCCGCAACGGGAGAGGCCACAACAGTGAGAGGCCCGTATACTGCAAAAAAAAAAAAAAAAAAAAAATGTTGCATTGTATTACTTTCTCATATTTTGAATCTAGGAATACAGATGAAAACTAAAAAATGTTAGCCACTTCAGTTCAGGTTGTAATGTATATCAGCTCTGAATTTATATTGAGTGAATAGTAAAGAGTCTGAATGAAGAACATAATCTGGAGGCATTCAGGTACAAGTAATAAACTTTATTAGAAGTTGAGTATCTGTTAATTAGCAGGCAGCTATATAACTTAACTGTAAAGCCACTACAATTCAAACATTGTAGCATTACTACATGAATGAGCACATATACAAATTAAACAGAAAAGAATATCCACAAATAGTTCTAAGTATGTCTGGGAAGTTTGATTGTGACAAAGTCAAGGTATAATCTTTAAAATTGATGCCTAGAAAACTACACACCCATTTAAAACTAAAGTCTGTACCTCACACTACATACCAAAATAAATTACACCAGTTGCACATGTAAGAAGCTTGCAAGTTGCCACTTTACCCTAGCAAGATGCGTCTTTTACAAATGTTTTCTCCCACTCTGTGGCTTGTCTTTTCATTATATTGATAGTGATTTTCACAGAGCAGACATTTTCTATTTTAATGAAGTCTAGCTTATCAATTCTTTCTTTCATGGAGCGTGCCCTTGGTGTTGTATTTTAAAAGTCATTGCCATACCCAAGGTCATCTAGGTTTTCTCCTATGTTATCTTCTGGGAGTTTTACAGTTTTGTGTTTTACATTTAGGTTTGTGGTTCATTTTGAGTTAATTTTTATGAAGGATATAAAGTGTGTGTCTCGATTTTTTTTTTTTTTTTACTGGGGACATCCAGTTGTTTCAGCAGTATTTGATGAAAAGACTATCTTTCCTCCATTGTATTGTCTTTGTTCTTCTGCCAAAGATCAGTTGATTGTACTTATGTGGGTCTATTTTGGGGCTCTTTATTCTGTTCCATTGATCTAGTTGTTCTTTCACCAGTATCACCCTGTCTTGATTACTGCACCTTCATAATAAGTCTTCAAGCTGGGTAGTGTCATTCCTTCAACTTTGTCCTTCAATGAGGTGATAGCTATTCTGGGTCTCTTGCCTCTTCATATGGACTTTAGAATCAGTTTGCCAATATCCATAAAATAACTTGCTGGGATTTTGATTGGGATTGCACTGAATTTCTATAGATTAAGATGGAAAGAACTGACATTTTGATAATACCGAGTCTTCCTATTCATGAACATGCGATATCCCTCCATTTATTTAGTTATTCTTTGACTCCATTCATCATGGTTTTGTAGTTTTCCTCCTATAGAGGTTGTACACATTTTATTAGAGCTATACAGAAGTATTACATTTTGGGCAATGCTAATGTAAATAGTGTCGGTTTTTTTTTAAACCTATTCCACTTGTTCATTTTTGGTATATAGGAAAGCAATTTCCTTTTGTATATTAACCTTGGATCCTGCAACCTTGCTATAATCACTTATTAGTTACAGGAGTTTTGGGTCAACTCTTTAAGATTTTCTACATAGATGATCATGTCACCTGTGGACAAAGACAGGTTTATGTCTTCGTTCTCAATCTGTACACCTTTTATTACCTTTCCTTGCCTTATTGCATTAGCAAGGACTTGCAGCACAATATTGAAAAGTTATAATAAAAGAGGACATTCTTGCCTTGTGCTTAATCTTAGTGGGAAAGCATTGAGTTTCTCTCCAGTAAGTATGATGTTAGCTATTGGTTTTTTTGTAGATTGTATTTATCAAGTTAAGAAAGTCCCTCTCTATTCCTAGTTTACTGAGAGATTTTCTCATGAGTGCATGCTGGATTTTGTCAAATGCTTATTCTGCATGTATTTATACGTTTTTTTCCTTTTTTTGTCTTGGTTGGATTATATTAATTAATTTTCAAATGTTGAACCAGCCTTACATACCTGACACAAATCCCGTTTGGTCATGGTATATAATTGTTTTTATACTTTTTTGGCTTCAATTTGCTAACATTTTGTTGAGAATCTCTGACACACTTTTTATCACATTTCTACTATAAAATGTTTGGGATTCTAATGAATTTAAGCTATTAATTAGTCTTATCAAATTGTGCTTTTTATTCAAAGATACACCATAGCAGAACCCTGAGGGAATGGATGGTGAGTGGTAAGGCCTGAATTTACACTTCTTTTATTCTTTATACCCTGAACCTGTCTCTCAACAATTATTTACAGTTGATGTTTATTTTTTTGGAAATTAGACATAGCTCACTCCATTCATTCATTCAACAGATTCTACAGCAGAAGGGAGGCTTCTAAGGAGGTAGGGTGTATTAGTGGGGCTGCAGGTTATTACAGGGAATCCAAGCAAGGTCTCATAATGGAGATGGTGATATTTGAGAAAAGACCTAAAAAAGTGAGTGGATGAGTACTGTAGATAGTAAAGACAACAGCAATTCAGGTAAAGGGAACAGCCAGTGAAAATGTCTTCCTACTATACTTGTTGAACATCAAGGACTGAAGAGTATAAGGTGTTTGGAAAAGAGTGAGCAAGGAGTAGAGGTGGAGGAGATGAGATCAAATATGTAATGTGGAGGGTAATCATGTAGCAACTTTCCAGCATTTTAAGAACTTCAGCTTCAACTATGATGAAGGGGAAGACACTGAAATCACATAATTCTTCTGACTTAGATTCTCAAAGGGTTCTCCGGCCACTGTGTTAAGGACACAGTTCAGAGGGATAATAATTAAGATGACAGACAACGAAATCTTAATCCTGAGTGGTAACAGTGGAAAAATCGAGAAACTGTCAAATTCTGGTTCTATCTCAAAGATAGGGCTGACACATTTTGCTTGTGTATTGGATGTGAAAGGAGAGAGAAAGAAAAACGTCAAAGATGAATCACATTCTGTAACTGAGCACCAGGAAGAATGGAGCTGCGCTTTTCTGTTTTGGAGAGTCTACAGGAAAAGCATGAGTGACTATGTGTGTATCTGATTGCAAGGTATATTAAGTTTGGGATGTCGATTAAATGACAAAACAGAGGTATTCTGTTAGTAACCAGTCTTGTTAGGTGGATCCAGTCCGTAAAGGACAACCATCAACCTACCTAACCTGCTCAATTTGAAGACCCATAAAGGACTTTGGGGCATCAGTGTGAAGAGGGCCTCCTTTTGCGTTTGTGTGTATGTGTGTCATTTGCTTTGACACTGTGGTTAGGCTAAAGTAGCACTCTTCTGGGCTTTCATCTTTGGCAACTTTTTTCTCACCAAGAAGCTTTTTTATTGGGTTGATGCCAAATGAGTATTTGCCTGATTCTTCATGTCCTGATTCTTTAATTATTTTCCTAGTTTGGACAGCCACAAATTTGCTTAGTGTTTGTTAATTTCACCCTTCAACTTGGACACACTTGAAGCTAAGTGAAGTCCCACCACACTGATGGTAGACTCCATCTAAGCATGCTCAAAAGAGCACAGAAGGGCTTCCCTGGTGGCGCCGTGGTTGAGAGTCCGCCTGTCGATGCAGGGGACATGGGTTCGTATCCCGGTCCGGGAAGATCCCACATGCCGCGGAGCGGCTGCGCCCGTGAGCCATGGCCGCTGAGCCTGTGCGTCCGGAGCCTGTGCTCTGCAACGGGAGAGGCCACAACAGTGAGAGGCCTGCGTACTGCAAAAAAAAAAAAAAAGCACAGAAGGTTGTCCACGGGGAGGGTACTATCAGAGGCTGATTGACAGTCTCTGTGTTGTAGACCAACTTAAGGGCAAACACATACGGTTCTTACGCTTTCCTACTCCTGATAATAGGCAATGGCAGGCTCTGGATCACAATGTTTGAACCCAGCAGGAATAGTGCCGCACTATATGTGGCATGACTATGATAAGGGGTATGTATCTTATCTAGCATGTATCTTCTTTTTTATGCTACACAAATACAAGGCTGTCACTTTCTGAGACAATAAACTTTCTCTGGTTGTGACAGATTCAAAGCAGATGCCAAGTTAGAAACATTTCTGAATTAGGTGATTTGGGATCCTTGACCAGGTTAAAAAAAACAAAACAAAACTGTTTTTCTTCTTGGTTTCACATTTAAACAATATGAGTTAGTCTAAACTATATGACCAAAAAATCGAACTACTAAAATAACAGGCTCTTATCATTATTATTTTGATATAATAAATAATAGAGGGATATTGTTTTACTAATAATTACCAGCATTTAGTAACGACAAGCCAAACATTAAGCCTTTAGGAAATTTGTGAACTCCTTCATTTCTTACAATAACTGTCAGATTGGTACCAGTATTTATCCCCATTGATGAAGAAACTCAGTTTCAGAGGAAGACACTGAGACACAGAGAGGATAAATGTAACTTGTCTATAATTGCCCTAGCTGCTATGCTAGTCGGCTTCATCAACCACTATCACCACTATCACATTTACTTAATTGGCCTTTAGATTCAGATAAACAATTTTTCCTGGTTGCAAGGAGATCATTTAACAAGCCCAGATTGCAATGCTTGAAATGCAAGTCTGAGCCCAAATCTGAGAACCCTAAACCATGTGATCACTAAAAATACTGAGTATCTATTCTGCGCCGTATAATAGGAGTTTGTTTTTAAAATAACAGGTCCTATTAGGAATAAGTGTACAAATGGCATTCTAGGAGGGAATATATCCAACAGGTGTTTTAAATTCCTTTAGTGGCAGTGAAAAAGTATGAAGGCATTTCCTGCAATACTAAATGAGCTGATTTGCTTTTGGTGGGTGAACACTGAACTTTGTTTACAAAACTTAACCTGAAAGCATTTTCTAAGTATCCTGCTATTACTCTACTCAAAGTTAGCCTTGTTATCTTCTTTAACAAACAAGAATGGTAAGACACAGTCTCAGTTAGTATAGTATGGATAAATCATTTTCGGTCTTGGGTAAACTTGTACCTTAACGAGTGTCTTCAATTTTGGGAAGACATGAATTCAGAATTGCCATTCTCTATGCATATTATTGCCATATAAACTAATTCCAGCAAGACAAAGCTATAGTTAGGTAGATCCTTTCATAAAGTGATGCAGTCACTCAGGAATACTTTATAACCTAAACCGACTGGACAGCCAGTAACCAATGAATTATCCTAATGCTGATTCATCTGAGAGGTCCTTTATTCCAATGACTTTTGCTGCTATCCTTCTCTTTTCCTTTTGGGATTAAGAACTATGCATAAAGTCTTACTTACTCTAAGGTTCACCTTGTACCTCTCCTGTCTGACAACTCGTCAGTTTCCCCATCATATGCCACCAAATGCCAAAAAAAAAAAAAAAAATCTGAGTACTCTGCGGTCATGGCACAGGTATTTCTAAAGAGATGAACACCTGTTCAAAAATCACTAATCTGAGAATAAATATATGGGGAAATGATTGGAATCAACTGAAACTGTGAGAGGCCAGCAGGCCAGATATGTGTGTCTGTATGTGTCTTAAAGAATAATGTTCTCTATGAGAAAAAATGCTTTAGTGCCCCTAACTTTAATCCAATTAATATCCTGGAATATATTTCAAGACCACTTGTATATATGTGTATGTACATAATTTCAGCATTATATATTGTTTGTGTTATGTTCTCCCTTCTATTCATGGGAATATGTTGCCTTTAAAGCTTAACCTTTCTTGTCGATTTTGTACATGGATGAATGTTCACACAAGGATAATAAGTTCAAGGATTTCTTTCTCCAATACCATTGATATGAATTCCTGTTACTTAATTTCTTTTTGATAGATTTGCAGATGACAGTCCAAGATAGTTCTGCCAATGGAAATCACAGGACTACCAAATATGGCAAAGACTTTGGAACACTTACAGTGTGTTTTCATGGTCTGCATCAGAATTCTACAGAAGGCTTTTGGCTGAATTGGCAGTGAAATGAGAATGGAAAGTTAGTGTATCATTTACTTTTCAGTTTGGTATTTTTTCTTTTCTAGTACTCTACTATGTATTAGAAATTACATAAAAATCAGGAGAAGATAAATGGTTAAGAAAAATATAACCTGTCATGTTAATGACATTCAGCACTTACCTAGACTCACAGGTACCATGAGAGAACGTGAGACCTGGGTTGTGAGAGCTAACCTTGTTCCAATTCCCTCATTGTATTGATGAAAACCTTTGAGGCTCAAAGAAGGAAGTGACCCTGCCAGAAGCATACCATGAATCAGTGATGAAAGGGAGACTCCTTGGCTTCTGTAGATCCATGCCTCTGTGCACAAGGTATTAAAGAAGCATTAATTAAGTGCCCCTTTACCTAACAACGTGGAGCTTAATCATAGGGTTTGGGCTTCTTGTCTCTTCTTTTCTTTTGCTTTCTCTTTTACATCCTTGGGGGCCTTAGTTTGTAGTTGCTCTCTTGAACTGGATTTAGAAGACATTTATTTTCACTAGCCCTTATTTTTTTGGATTGTAGGCTGAATTTTTAAGAAGTTGGGGAAGGATATTGAACTGCCAGAAGTTAACAGATTATTGGCAAAGAAATAACAATAATTATAATGCCAATTTCCCTGGGTATTCTCTGTGTACTTTAGGTGTAGAAATAGTATTTGTAAAGTGATTTCAAAACGTGCAAATATTACCTGTGGGACATAACCTACTGGTTAAGAGCACTAACTCTGAAATTAATTTGCCTGGATCTTTTTTCCCCAGCTCTACCACTTATTAGTGGTGGGACTTCAGGAGTGTTTCTTCTTTGTGTTTCACTTCCCTTTTAAAAACCAAGGGGTTAATAACCTCACCCATTTTACAAAGCTGTGGCATGGAGTTAATACATGTAGAGTGGTTAGGAATCTATGCCACACTTAAGTCTTTGAAAATCAACCTTACTATTGTTGTTACTATTATTATTTCGTGAGCTGTCCTTGCAAACGTTTGCCAGCAGTACTCACTTGCTTTTCTTTTTGTTGTATATTCTCTACATCCCACTTAAGCTTTCTACCAAACCCTAAGAGGCTGGTTTCAGATATTTTACACCTCTTTACCTGTTTGTCACAGCAAAAGTAAAAGGAGTTTGGCTCACCTTGATTAAACGAACCAGAGCTTTGGTTTTCTCCCATTCATACACATTGGTGAACAGATGTGAAAAAGCGACTCCATGGGGCTTTCAGTCTGGAGCCAAACATCCAGGTTCTGTGTAACTCTACACTATTATGCACACATGTTGGTCCCTTAGGACCCAAAAGAATCTCAACTAAGCCCATCATTATTTCAGGAATATGAAGAATGCTTTTTGTGAAGTAGTTGAACATAACAGAAATACAAGAAAAGGCAGAGGTGCTTCGTATCACAGCTTTTTGAGAAATGCCCAGAGCTCTAAGATGTAGCTGACAATTTCTGCATGAGGTAAAGCTTTCAAAGTTACCATAAATTTCACCATAAATACATTTTTTCATCAATGGCAATAATGCGGTGACTATATTGCTCAATTCTGTACAGCGTCAGCATTAAATACATTAAAAGAGTAAGTTAAAATATCTGTATGATTGCTTCTGACATAACCCCTGGATCTC
The DNA here is from genome assembly GCF_964374135.1 of Grampus griseus. Taxonomy (NCBI): domain Eukaryota; kingdom Metazoa; phylum Chordata; class Mammalia; order Artiodactyla; family Delphinidae; genus Grampus; species Grampus griseus. The sequence continues at coordinate 150,808,383 of NC_139019.1, read as the reverse complement.
TTTTACTTCTGTACTCCATAAGTTATAATGTGGAACATTAAGACAAATTATTTCTAAACACTAACAAACAATGTAGCAATAAGTGGCAGACAATCAAGGGGAATTTTGCCATAGCAGAGTGTTTATTTTGGTACAAGCAGGAATGCAAATTCAAAGAATGTAATTTAGAGGAAACTCTGTCCTGTCTATTCTCTAGGAACTAGAACAAGGAGACTGAGGGAAGATGATTGTGGGTAAATCAAACCGTTTTCTCCTAATTACAGCTGAATAATTGGGAGCAAACTCCCATGGAAGGTTGTGATCTGCTTGAAGAGAGCTAGGAGGGTGCCCTGGTTAGGGTCTTCCATATACAGTTATTTAAGCTCAGACTTGATCATCTGTCAGGGATGCTACAGTAGGGAGAGTTTTGCCATAGCTGTGAGACTCAGCAAGATCACTTCCAACTCTAAAACCTACCATTTTAATCACCAACACCAGCCGTCATTAAGCGCGACCTCAGATAACTCCAAATCTGTTCATCTACTCACATATTCTTTACACGGTCAACAGACCTCGAGTGATTACTACATGTCAGACACAGTTCTAAGACACAGAATAAGGGATAAGAAAGGTAACAACCTCTGTCACTGTGGGGCTTGAGTTCTTTGGGAAGAATTTCATCTAAATACAAATAGACACAAAAGATAATATTTGTTTTTATTATTACCCTGTGAAAGAAGTAAGGTAATCTGATAAATTGGGACTAAGTTAGGCTAGTAGGACAATCAAGGAAAAAATATCTTTAAGAGATGAGTGCCAAAGAATAGAAAGGAATCATTTACGGAAAACTTTTCTGGAAATAATATTTTCAAAACATGGGAACAGCCAATACAAAGGCTCTGAGGCAAGATGAAGCTTAACTACAATCAAGGAACAAAAAGAAGCTAAAAGGTTAGGTCAGGAGATAACCACACAAATTTACACCAGCTGGTCCCTAACTTCAAGACTACGTGGATATATTCTTGAGGTGAGTTAGATGTATATATCATCCAAAAAACAAAAAAAGTTCACTCGAAAATTACCCTGGAAATTCTGAGTGAGACTCTTGACAACGGCACCACCATCTTAAAGGTCACAGCCATCATTCTCCACAGCTTCACTCTGGCCATCACTTGCAGGCATTTAATGGGGGTGTTTAATATCCGTTCTAAAATATTGTGCAGGAAGCACAAACATCCTAGCATGTCTGCACAGTGCATCTAGTGTCTCGAAATTGAAAATTGGCTGGAGCTCACCCTGCTGACAGCTTTGCCAGCAGTCCAGCATTTAAAGACCTGAGTTCCTGTCCCTTCATCTGGAGTTGTATATCTCTCACTGAACACACTTCCAACAGTATGTCAACACACTTCTGTGATTCTTATGATAAGTGAACGTGCAGGTGTATGTTTGACTCTGCCAGGGACTGTGTCCATATCTGGTGTTTATTGCTAAAACAGACATCTTTGAGTATTTGAATCATGGCATATGCCATATTTACTCTTATGTGAGTAGGCCAATTTTCCTCCAGCTAAAGATTTCTCCCTGCTTACTCCTCCACTTTCCCCCTTTGCCCATGCTAAATAATTCAGCTCACTACTCCAGAAGTGACTGTGAGTCACCCAACCCATCTATATTCTTTCAGGGTTAGAGAGGTCAAAACATGAAGAAAAAGGAGTCGACATGCAACAGACATAGAGAAAAACTCTGAAAAACTCTCAACAGATTAAAATAATCACTTCGACTGTACCAAGATTTCATTTTTATTTTGATCTCATTTCCTGGAAAAGGCACACAATTTGGGAAGACTAGTTAGGCAAGGGAGTGAACAATTCATCGCAGCTAGCCTGTTTCTAAAGTCTCCTCTGAAGCTCAGGTTTTGAAACCTTTGCAATTATGAACTGGAAATCCATGTGTTACATAATGCATTTCTGGAAAGATGCCCATGACACATATGTGCTCTACAAAGCTCTAATACTAACAATCTAATGAATGGTATGTTACAAAAGTGAATTGTGTTCATCCTAATGGAAAGCATATTTTCTGAGCAAAGCTTGTGGACTGGAATAGCCAAAAAAGAATCCATCCCCTAAACAGAGCTTCCAGCTAGCGCATCAACCAATAAGATAAGTTGGTGCACCTTCACAGAATGCTGCTTTCTGTTGTCCAGGGGAAAGCATTTTCTAAATCTTGTGCAGGTGTCTGAGAGAGACTACCTAAAAGGAAAGAAACTGAATTCTCCTGTTTGAGCCTCTGGATGACTCTTTTCATATAGAAGTTTGTTTTTTAATATCAGTTCAGTTTTCAAATGCAGCAAACTCCAAGCCCCTGTTTATCCCAGGGGGTTAATTGGGTTAAACTTGATCCATCACATTGTGACTGCCCTCATATTTTACTCCAAAAGGCATAGCATCTTTTATTTATAGTGATCTTCATATTCATTTCTCAACTGAGGCACGCATTTCAGGGTGAGCTTGCATTGATCTCTAATGTTTTTTTTTCTCTCTCGTTGTAATGTATACTTTTTGGGTCTTAAGAAATAGCTCTGATAGAAGTTTGTTTTTTGTTTTTTTTTAAGGAAAAGCAAGAGTTTGAGATTGCTGATTTCTTTTTAACCTCCTGAAGAGACAATCAGCCTTTGTCACCCAGTAGGTGACTTGGCTTTAAATAAAATCTGCATCCCACTATTTTTTTAAGTGCATTTGTCTTCAAGAGATGGAGCCTGACTTGAATGTTTCATGTAGCTGACTTCTGACTATTAACAGGTGAGAATGAGGACGGATCTAAAGAGAGGCTTAAATGACGTAGGAGATGAGAAATGCTCTTTTCCAATGACAAATGAGTTCGTGGGTAGAACCTAGAGTCAAGGCCAATAGATGCATAATTGCATTTTAAGGACTCTAAATCCCATCTAGTTGTCCTGAGAAGCAGCCAGAAGGAACCGCAAGTCAAGGTGGAGACGTAACTCAGCTGTGCGGTGCGGCCACCACAGCAGCCCCGTGTCCCCTATCTCACGCTGTCAGTAGGGGTGGAGTCCAATTTACAGCTGGACATCCCAGGACTCAGTCACTTTGGGGTTGAGCCATGCAGATTAATGCACACCCATCGTGCACCAGAGCCAGCAGTTGAATTTAGGCTTTTAGATTCAAACGAAATTAAGCCATGACTCTTCAACTTCAGCTCCCATTTCGAGGTCAAGTTGCTCCCCTTAAGGCCTTATTTTCTCCTCAGCCAGTGTTCTCCTAATACAAGTGGCATTTTTCTTTTCTTTCCCAAAGTCCTTCTTGGGCTCCACATATCTTTTTGAGTCTGATCATCTGTTCCGTTTCCTCTTCCCCAGGAGAAAGGTGGGTAATGACCTCTGTTATGCTTCAGAATCAAAGGTGCTCTGCAAATATCTGTCTAAAGTTATTATCACGCTGCACGTAGATCTTTGGTCTTGAGTGCATATTAAGAAATACCCTCATCTTTCACTGTTTCTGGCATGATTACAAATTAGTTCTCTTCTAAGGGAAGGCCTAGAGAGCACAAAAATGATAGCTTTATGAAGAGACTTTGTGATAGGAGATAGCTTGGTAAAAAGGATTGAGCATTGGAACTCGGGTCCATTAGCAGCTCCGTCACTGGCTAGCTGCAAATATTTGAGCAAACCACTTAACTCTCTGGTCCTCAGTTTCCTCATGTAAAATAAGGTGTCTAGGGATGAATAATTTCTGCCATTTCTTCTAGCCCTGAGACACTCTGACACAGAAAAGAGAAGGAAAACTATTTTGTTAAGTCTTTCTCTAGTAAGAGATCCTTGCCATACTCCAGCACCATCTCTCTTTCTCAGACTGGATTTCCAGCAAGGTGGTGGAAGGCCCTTACTGGGCTAATTTACTTTGCTTTTGGTTTAGATTCCTCTGGCACATTGTGTCCAGCCTTAATATTTTACATGGTAAGCCGTATCATCTTTTATCTTTTATTTATAGTGATCCTCATATTAATTTCTCAATAGCAGCTCGTGAGGCAGGAGGGACAAGTCATTGATCTTCCAATTTATCTGCTACTCTTACATATCCTGAGGTCGAGGCAGCCTGGGGAGATTGATGGAGCCCTGGCACCTGCCCAGCATCTGTGTGTTCCTCATGCATGAAAATCAACCACAGGAAACCGAAATTCGACAACTGGCAGCAATATCAGCCACCTCTGTACTAAATATAACAGGCCATTCTTTAATAATTGAACGGGTGTCTGGGATTCGGCAATGAAAAAGGGCCTGTACGAGAGCGCCAGTGGAATTCTGGACTGGCCAGAAGCTGGTAGATTTGGGGAGGGGGGTGGAAGTGGGGAGGCTGTTTGCAGATGTCAGCTTCTCATACGGCAAACATTCTTATTCCTCGATTCTCAAGCAAGTCACGATATAGAGTAAGCAATACTTCCTTCACTTTTTGTAAAGCCAAATCCTTTTTATGAAATATTTTTTTAAATTCTGCAAGAAAAACAACAGCTCCTCCTCAGGTCATGTTATTGCCCAACAATGGGAAAGGAAATGGTCCATGGAGCTGCATACACTACACTGGTCACCGATCCCAGGTGAACAATTGTGGCCAGAGCTCCGAATCACTTACAGGTCCTCACAGGGACAAACCACTAATCAGTTCTTAAAGGAAGGTCCTCATTCCTTGTCATGGCTGAGCAGCGGCTTCCATCAGGCCTCCCTGTGGTCTCACTTGTCTCGAGCCCCCGACAGCAGGTTAACCCTGAGCTGGTTACCTCTTCCCACTGCCTGCTCCTCAGGTAACCTGTCCTGTTAAGCTCAGGTGTTGCAGACTTATTTGATCATCAGCTTCGTGTCTGTCTCGATGAAACCCACCCGCTGAGGCTTAGCTCTCTCTTTCATAATCTGTGGCTGGGGAAACAGGTGCTAAATGTGAAGGCAGAGTTTCCCGTGTGAGGCCACATATATGATGTTGTGGTGGCAGGTCATCAAAGAGCCCACGTGTGGGGCTGATGCGGAGCTGTGTGCAAGCAGAGCTTCCCCATCACCAGCCTGTAAACTACCCTGTGCCCTTGGTTATTACACAGCATGCATACTGTATAGACACACATATTATCTCTGCTTTTTTTTTTTATAATAGAGTGATTAATGATGTCCTCCAGGGCTAAACTGGAGTGTCAAGCTGCTCATAAATTTCAGGCAAGCATTGCCAGGAAACTGTTTACATCGAACAAAAGGTGTTACGAAGATTTGGAGTGTACATGGTGTTTGAGCAATGTTATGATTTTCACGGATGGAGCCTCACAAAGGGTTCCGCCCAGTGTGCACTTTCTCTTCCACTGATAAACAGAGGCTGAGTGGATCCCTTTGAGTGTTGAAATCACAATAAATATATCAGATGACTAATCTCATCTAGGACCATTGTCTGATATAAATAGACAATAAAAATATAGAATTCTTCTAGCAGGTTTGAACCCTTTATACATTTCTTGATTTTGATTCTCTTTGCTCCTTGAATTTAAATACCATTTTCCTTTTTGTTCTCTAATCAGGCTTCATTCCACAGTCATTTATAGGTATTGATACATAAAAATTCAAGTGGAAACTAATTCCTCAACAAAAACGAAGACATATAAAATGTCATATCATCTTGTGCAAAGCAGGTCAGACTCACTCAAGATGATGAGCATATTTTCCGGACAGCACCTCACCCAGTGTTATTATTAGCAGTGTGGTAGAAACAGGAGGAAGAATAATATAATAAAGTAGTAGTAATGATAGTGTGTGCTCCTACGGCACACGACCATCTTCAAAACCTCTGTAAGTGCATTGTTTCCCTTGACCTTCAAAATAATCCTATATGTTAGGCAGGCCTGGTGTTCTGATTCCCATTTTGTAGATGAGGAAACTAAATTCCAGAGATATTAAAGCAATTCACCCAACTAAGAAGCCCAAGAATCAGGGTCTCTAAGTACAGGTCTAGGCTCCTCCTCATGGACTGGTGAGACATAAAGTAACAACACTAATAATCGAGAAAGAAACCAAGAACAACACATCCCCAGAACTCTCCTGGCAGGAGGAGTTTGAAGGTAGCTATTGTTGCATGAGGTTTATTAGAAACTAAACAAGAATTCTGGGTTTCAGTAAAATGTGTCAATCCATGGGGTTAAGTGTAGGTAATTACAAAATGGAATCCATAAGATGTCATACAATTTGAAATTTGCCTGAAAATAATTCATATTTGGAGAAGTAAAGGCCAGATGTCTTGAAACTGTTTAAAAACATAATCCCTAAAGATGTATCCTGCTTGCCTGTGTTTTATAGCCTTAGCTGCAGAGATTATGTGAACTCTTTGGCTGTTCCCATCTAAAATACTATTTTTTATGAGAGGAGCACTGCAACCTATGACTATTTTATGGAAGCAGAGTTCTGGAGTATTTGGGGCCCATACACAGGAAAATCACTTCATAGTAAGCACATGAATGAGGAATAATGTAGTGTGGAGGGTCAGGATAATTGATGTCAGTCATGAGGAAGGGGGTACTTTCCAGCCATAACTCTCCCTGCTGGGAGACTGTCCATTTCTAGGTGCCTGCTCAGCACTGGCTTCATGCAGTAGAGCTCAGAGGTCCTGCGGGGGAGGGGGGGGTGGAGGGGTGGGGTGAGGGAGGTCAACCTGGTGCTGGACCTGTAAAAACCTTCTCTCTACCTCTGAGAATCAGGAGTATCAGGTGAATGATTTAGGCAGCCAGAGGTTTCTACTCAGTAAAAGTTCAACCATGTTAGCAAATCTTTGAAGCGTGACCAATAAAAATACATAAAATGGCTGGATACAAGTGTGCAAACAGCCTAAGCTTACTGCACACACAATTATCTTTGGTTTATTTACATGCCCTTCCTTAAGATGCAGCCTGATGTTACCAAATGAACAAACTGTAAATATGCCAGAGTGAATCAGGCGGTATAGAGGAGACAAAAAACGAGAAAAGTGATAATACAAATTCAAATGATAAAGAACAAACTTGATGTGCCTTTAAAATGGCCAAGTAGTCCCTGAAGAAGAAAATGAATGAAGAATTCTAAGGCAGAACAGCAAGAAAGAGTGTTTACTACCACTAAGAATATTAATAAGAACCTGAATCACTGGTTATTTAGGAACTCAGTAAATTTTCTTTATCTGAACGAAGAGCTACCTAACATAAATCCCAGAACTGTGGAGAAACGTGCTTGTCAAACCTTTGCAACAGCTTGGGACTCTCTTATATAAACTTTGGGAGACGATTAAACTTGAAGTAGAAAGCCCTTTGAAAATAGATACTTATCTGTTCTAGCATATTCATCCCCTGTAGGACAGTTGTGATTCAAAGAAAATTAAATACTGATTTTTTTTAAAGTAGAGAAAACACAGCACTTCAAAAGGCTTAAATCTGGAAGCATTTCAAATATGAGGTTTAGGATTACTAGTACAGTTGCCTAAGCTCCTAATTACTTGAGAATGAGGGCACTTTTATGTATCTCTCTTTTTGGAATCACTGGAAATATCAATTAAACATAATAAATTAAGAGAATCTCCCTTGGGATATGAGATCATATTATATAAATGATGACCTTCTGCCAATGGTTAACAATTCTTCTTTATTCAATCCAGAGAGGTTTCCTAAGCCCAAGAAATTTGGTAGCAATAGTTTAGGGGTCTTTTAAGCATTTAAGAGATGCTACAATCATTAGAACTGCATTTATCTTTGAAAAAAGATGATTTCTGTATATGTCATGTTTACCATAGTGACACCAACAAAATCTTTCAATCTCCACAGAGAACTTCCAATTTTCTTTCCCTCCTGCTCTTGCTATGTTTGCACAGTCTCACTGTGCATGAAGCGTTGAGAAGGTATCTCACCAGAGTCACCAGCAGCCACAGGCAAACCACTTATCACCAGATACCACTGTTGCCATTGGGTATCAGTGCAACCAGAGACATGTACTAGAGCCTCTGATGGGTTACAGTGGGGCTGGGATCCTCAAGCACAATGAAGCCATAGAGGTTCTGGGTAGATGTAAGGTAAGTTTTATTTTCTCCTTTCCTACAACATGTTGCTAGAGGGATATCAAAAACTATTGCTGAAATACCAGTGAATCCTTTTTTTTTTAAGCTTTTATTAAGAGTCCCATCTCTTTTAAGAACTGGGATATATTTTTTGAGGGAAATAAAATATAGGAAAATTCAACTGACAGATCATACTGTACTTGACTTTTCTGTTCTTTGCTACATTTATTTGTTGAGACACACGTCTGTTCTTAGCCTTTTTTTAATGGCTCTGTTAAATAGAATGGACACAGTACACTGCACAAACTTAAAGACAATTTAAGTTCTGAAATATGCATATACCCATGGAACTGCCAACACAATCAAGAAAAGGAACATATCCATCACTTGCAAGTGTTTTTATGCCTCATTCATAAAGCCCCTTTTTATCCACACATTCCACCCCTTCACTGATATGCTTTCTATCGTTAGACATGTGTTTGCATTTTTCTATATTCTTGTGTGGTTTGCCCCTGGGGTGGATTACCATAGTGGGGGGATATTTGAGCCTTTCCCCAAGTCATTAAAAAACCTCCAGAGAGTAGCCCCTTGTCCTCTCCAGGGAGTGGGGGGAAAGGATCTTTAATCATAACAATCCTGGGGGGAGAAATCTCAGAAATAAGACATCTGCTTCTGTGCCTTGTTGTTTTGCAGAATAGCAATGATTGCTTTAGCAGCTTCTATTGCCATGTGTGTACAATAAGTAAATGAACATAAAATTGAATGAACGCATAAAAGAAGGATAAACCCACCCAGCTTAACAAATCCACTCTCTCACCTGCTGTGCCCTGACACATGAAAGAAAGATTCACGGGATCATAAGGATTAATAAAATAACAGTCTCTGTTAACAATATTGACAGGAGGTATAAGGATAATTTGTCTGATGTGGGACCAACAGCTTAACTGCTTAATTCTTTTCTTTTTTTTTTTTTAAGGGCAATTCATTCATTTATTGTTTAAAGATTGCAAGACAACATCTGAATTTCTGTAGCACAATTTAAATGTTTTACTTTTTTGATAAAGCAGAGTATAATAGAAAAAACAATTAGTTTCCAGTAATATCTATATCTCTATTCAGAATTAAGTCTTCCACAGACATGTAACCTGGAAACAAAAGCCTGTTACAATAAGCAAAGCTTCAACAGAGCTGCCACTTTTCGGGCCAGGGAAAGGTTCATCCCTATAGGAGGAGGATGTGCTATGTAAAATGGCTGCAAGGTCACAGCCTTGAGGGCACTGGAAGTCTATTATCCTATCCCACATTAAGTAGTTTGGTGAACTTCAAACGTCCGTTCATCTGCAACCAAGCTGGCAAACTTTAACTGATATTTCAAGCAGGTAAAAAATAAATTAAAAGAAATCCTTACACTGATGTTCCTTGATTTACACTGTTAAATGGTTCATTAACATGTAATTCTGGCTAAGAATTACATTTGAGACTCCTTGCTCAGATTTTGGTTAACAGTACAAATCTTTCAGAAATTCAAGTTCTTATTAATCAATAATTTGTCAGCTAGGATACATTCAGGCATCAGCTGCAACTACAGAATAGGTGCACTGCCTCAGCGCTTTGGAAAGACATAATCTAGAACACTACTAGCAGACAAAATATCTGTTACTAGACAGCACAGGTGCAGTACAGCAAGACAAAAACATATATTCATGTGTGCCGCGGACCAGCCGGAGAAAGAGGATTTCACCGCCCAGGGTCACAAGGGAAGGGGTAAGGAACTGAAAGTAGCACCGACGAATGGGGTCAGAAGGACCAAGACAACTGATGGTTGCAAGGCAAATTTTATTGCGCTACAGTTGCAGATTATATAGACTAGAAATCGGAAGGTTGCCAGATGGTGGTTTACATTATCTACAGACTGTCTCGGCTCAAGGTTAACTTCCCTGGGAGGAAACCCATAAACCGAGAAGCATCAAAAATAACCTGCATGTGCAGGGGGGAGACAGCTTTGCTTGTCTCATTTTACATTCTTTCTGATCTCTGGGCCCTGGTGATTTATCTCCCATGGAATGGAACAAGGAGGGGAACAAGTAGGGACAGTCCCTTTGAGCAGCGGCGGCATGCCTGGCATGTCCTTACCTGCTCTCAAGGCTGACTGCTTCCCACAGGTCCCCCTTTTTTATTTTTTAACTTTTGCTGCAAAATAATTCCATGAAGTTTAGTGCCGAGAGTAGTGTACTGTTGCATGAGGATACGAAACAGACATGAGAAGATTAATATCAATAATAGGCAAATTATGGCCAGGGTAATAAATCCTGACAACCTTCCGGTAATCCAAGACTGAGGGTTTAACCACTTTAAATGATCCAGTGAAGTTTGAATTACATCTTCTGGCGAACTATCATCAAGATGTGCATTTTGTATATCCTGAATTTCAGCATTTAATTTCTTAAGATCAAGACTAATATTTATCTGACCAAACACTCAGCAGATGCATTTTTACTTTTTCCCATTCCCAAATAAAGTCATTGTACTTTTAAGGAGTAACACACATCCATGTATACTTTGCATGACAAGCTAAACGCATCCTCAATTTTAATGCTGCCGTCTGATCTCCCATCCCCAAAATTGCATTTTTAAATTCATCTAACTTGTTATTAATCTGTAAATCTATGTGACTTTGTAAAGATAAAGCAAGACTGGTATGTTGAGATAACTGATTAGCAAAGTGAGCATGATGAATACTCCGTGAAAGAACAAGACCGGCAGTAGCCGCGGTAGCAGACAGAGCAGCCGAGGCAAGTAAACTTACTATTAGCCACCCAAGAAAGCGTCTCCTTCTCTGCAAGGCTTTAGAGAGTTCCACCCATGCCTGTACTCCAGTATCTTCATACCAAGGTTCTCTCAGATGTACAGGCACCATAACATATATGGGTTGCTTTAGTATAAGCACAGATTGCGTTCCTGCAGAAGGGAACATACAACTGCTAAAAATACAATTAACACAGCTAATATTATATCCTCCTTTGGAAGAATTACCAATGTTAATAGAACCACACAAAAGTGTATATGGAGGAGCAACACAAGTTCTAACAGGTGTATTGGAATAAGTTAGAGCTAGTTTCCATATATCCCAGTTCTTTTGAAATGTGATAAACCTATCTATGATGGGAATAGAAGAGATAAGAATTGACATCTTGGTATAATCTATAGTACACCATATTTGGTTATTATTCCAAGATGCATTGCAATGTTCAAAATTGGATCCAGGAAAGTTAACGGTCATAAAGGGAGGAAATTGATTTTTTGATTTTCTCTCAATAGTAACCTTACGTCCAGCTATAAGTATCCCTTGTCCTCCAAGTAAACGCTTCATACAGAAATAATTTCCTGAATCTTCACCTGTAGCCTTGGCTATAGTAATAGCGGAATCCCTAAGTGGTGAGGCGTATGAGATTCGACCTCTAATATTAAGAGGTTGCCCATTTTATACCAAATGATGGTATCCTTAAGATCCTCTCGTCGGCTGGTAGCCGGGCATGTAAGAGTAATGTTGGTTCCTGTAAAACGAAGGATGCCTGGAGAGCCTGACAAACTAATTGATTGATCCGTTCCCTCATAAACATCTGTATGCTCATAACTAATAGCCTTTACACATCCAGTTTCCAGATTCAATGGGCTAAGACAGACAGGATGGGTACTAAACCACTTAGTATAATTTACAGACATATTGGTTTGTTTTATATTCCCAATAAGAGGCCCATAAACACTTATCATTGTAAAATACAGGAAACTCTGCTTCGGACCACGATATGGGTTGTAATAGTGGAGGATCAGGTACATAGGCCCAGTAAGTTGCTGCATTAACAGAGGGAACACGTGAAATGGTTGCCAACATAGCCAAAAATAAAGTTACAGGTGTAACAGGATTATTCTGTTGTTTCACTGACTCTTGAGCTCATGAAACCAGTTGTTTAATTTGTCCCCAAGTTGGAACATCACTCCTTTGAGTCGTCCTGGCAAGTGGTCTTCTCTTCCTCTTCTCTTTCTGAATCAACACTGTCAAATTTTCGAGAGAGATGCAGAGCTTCTTCATCTTCTGAACTAGTTGTGAGCTGTGGCGAGCCATCTGTTTGCTTGACTAAGCGCTCAGGAAACCAGCAAGGTCCAGGCGCTGATCTGGGAAAGATACACACGTGACCACGTCCCCAAATCAACACAGGATCAGGACCACGCCAAGTGCTGGTTAACGGATCTTTCCAGAGGACCTCCGGAGATTGAGAGGCCAATCCTGGCTCAGCCACCAACCTTCCCCCTGCAGAGCAGCCAAATTTGTCAACAGTGAGAACATTTAAAATAAACAGAGCATGATTTATAAGGTTATGTGGCGTTGTTCTATACAATTCCCCCCCTTTTTATTTTTTCAATAGTTAGCTTTAAAGATCTATTTGCACGTTCTATAATACCTTGTCCTTGAGGGTCATATGGAATGCCTGTAATATGGGTAATTCTGTAATGAATTACAAAATGTTGCAAAAGCAGCACTAGAGTAAGCGGTCCCATTATCTGTTTTAATAATTTTGGGAAGGTTCATGAAAGCAAAACAGTGTAATAAATGAGTGATAACATGTTTAGTAGCTTCTCCGGTCTGTGCTGTAGCACAGAGGAAACCAGAGTAAGTATCGATAGTGACACGAACAAACTGTAATTTCCCAAAAGACGGGATATGAGTAACATCCATTTGCCATAAATGTCTAGGTAATAATCCACGAGGATTAACAACATAATGTGGAACAGGAAGGTGAGGTAAGCATTGTGGGCATTGCTTAACAATTTGTCGGGCGGCTTCACGAGTAAGGGAAAATTGTGTGTGTAATGTAGCCGCCGACTGACGGTGTAAAGCGTGCAACGGCTGTGCTGCTTGTGAAGCAGTTTGATCATAACTTACCATAATATGAGGGTGTCCAGGACATGGACCATGAGTATCAACAGTATGAAGATAATGAATGCAGTACATTAGCCATTCTTGACAGCATGACGAACGGAAAGGAGGAGTATGGTAAATTGGGACATGTCCTGCTTTAGGGAAAAGAGATTGAGGAGGAGGAGTAACTTCAACTCTATTCTTGGGAGGAAAATGTACAGGATAAAGATCACGTTTAGATCGAGTTAAAACATCTGCAGTCGCAATAAGTTTAGTCAATGGACCAGGCAAGTTAGAATGAGCACGGATATACAGACCTGCAACAGGACCATCATGGGAACGAATAAGCTGTTGAAGCAAACGAAAAGAGGATGATAATTCAGGGTTATTAGTATGTCCTATGGTCGCAGTCTCCAGAAGAAATCACAAGCTAATAAGATATTTACTATCAGAAAACAAATTAAAGACATAGAAGGCAAATGTTTAAAAGACATAATGACAGCATACAGTTCAACATACAGTTCAACTTCCTTCCTGAAGTCAAGGAAGTTTCTTTAATGAGGTTTGTTCCGTCGTCAATGATTACAGTAGCCACTCCTGAAGAAGAACCGTCCGTAAAAACCAAAGGTACATGAGGAACAGGCTGTTGCCTAATTATAGAAGGAAAGATATGAGTTAAGTTTGCTGAACTGGATCAATTTATCAGCAGGGTAATGGCATTCCAAGGTACCTGAAAATCCTGCAAGAGCAAGACCCCATTCATTACTATGTTGAAAAAGCCAATTTTGTTGACTAACTGAATAAGAGATAATAATTTGAGAAGGTTCTATACTTACAGGTTGTAAGCATCTAGTTCTACCTTGCATTACTAAATTATTAATAAGTTCATAATAAGGGTTAATAACTTTAGAGGGTGTAGTTTTCATATGGATCTATTCAATAATTCCAACAGTTTGCCATAAGATGGCAGTAGGCACATGAGGAGTTGGACAAATTATTAAGAAAATTGGAAGGTGAGTATGAATTCTAGTTAATTGTGTAGAACTGATAGATCTATTGACTATTTGTAAAGCTTGAAATCCTTCTGGAGTCATAGAGCGTGAAGAAGAAGGATCTGAGTCACCTTTAAGAATATCAAACAAAGGCTGTAATTGAGCAGTAGTAAGTTTTAAGGAAGGCCTTAGCCAATTAATATCTCCAAGTAATTTTTGTAAAGCATTTAATGTTTTTAAATTATCAACTCGAATTTGCAGTTTTTGAGGCCTAATAGTAGTGTTATCAATATATTTTCCCAAATATAAAAATGGAGATTGTCTTTGAATTTTTTTTGAGGCAATGACCAAGCCAAATGATTGTAAGGACTGTTGTAAAAATTGAAAAGCAGTCTCTAATAAAGAAATATTATCAGTGGCTAAAAGTATATCATCCATATAATGTATGAGATATAACGATGGAAACCTTTTTCTCACAGGAGTCAAGGCCTGAGCCACATATTTTTGGCATAATGTAGGACTATTTGCCATGCCCTGAGGCAATACTTTCCATTGAAATCTCCTCATGGCTTCCTTAAAATTTAAGGCAGGCAAGCTAAAAGCAAAATGTTTTCTATCTTCAGGAAACAAAGGAATAGTGAAAAAACAATCTTTTAACTCTATAACTAAAAGATGATAATTATGTGGTATGGCTGTTGGAGAGGGTAGGCCTGGTTGAAGAGCTCCCATTATTAGCATAGTTTTATTAACAGCTCTTAGATCCTGTAATAACCTATATTTTCCAGATTTTTTCTTGATAATAAAAATAGGAGTATTCCAAGGACTACTGGAAATTTCTAAATGCCCTAATTGTTCCAGTACTGATTGTTCTGCAGCTTCTAATTTCTCCTTTGTGAGGGGCCATTGGTCCACCCATACAGGGTCATCAGTCAGCCAAGTAATTGGATCAGCAGTGAGTGGAGGAGAATCCAAGGCTCCTAAGAAAAACCCAAACCTTGTCTATCATTTTTTATTTTCACATCAATAGGATGGACAGTTCCTTGTTGATTTGTTCCCAGCCCTTTTGTGGGAAGAAATCCTTGATCCAACATCATATTAGAGACTTGAGAATTTGGACTATAAAGTAATACTCCCATTTCTTTTAATATATCTCGGCCCCAGAGGTTTAAAGGCAGCCCAGGCAAAACATAAGGCTGGAAGTACCCTGAATGGCCCTCACTATCTTGCCATAATAATAACTGACTACTTTGCATAGGAGAAGAACTTTGTCCTATTCCGTGAAGTTCTGTAATAGTAGGACTAATGGGCCAACGTTTAGGCCAGTGTATCTGCGTCATAACAGAGACATCAGCTCCAGTGTCTAACAAACCTGAAAAAACCTTTCCATTAATGGTTCATTTCATTTCTGGACGTTCTTTCCCTATCTTCTGAATCCAGTAGGCAGCATTAGACGATCCAAAAGCCTTTGTTTCTCTCTTTTGATGTTGTAAAATTTGTCCATGAAGTACAAAGGGCAAAAGTAGCAATTGTGCAATTTTATCACCAGGAGAAATAATTGTTGTATTTTTAATAGTTTGTGCCATGACTTTTATTTCTCCTTCGTAGTCAGAATCTGTGACTCCTGGCATAATAGTTAAACCTTTCATGGTGACACTACTTCTTCCCAATAATAGTCCCATCAAACCCTTGGGTAAAGGTCCACAGATGCCCGTAGAGAGGGCCTGAGGACCCATTTCAGGAGTTAATACATATCGGGCGGAGGTACTGAGCTCCAGTCCTGCGCTTCCTGGTGTTGCTCTGGAGAGCGAGGATATTGTATGTTTCTGTTTTTGGTTAATGTCTGATTGATAATTTGAGGAGGATACACAGACATTGCCCTTATTATTTGTTGGGGCCAGGGAAGGCCCCGGGAGGAGTTTCCCGACAGTGGTGGCCCATCCTTGTGGGCCACTGAGCAACAGTCTTGTGCCCAATGTTTTCCCCTATTGCATTTAGGGCATAAACCAGGGATTTTCTGACCATCTGGAGGTTTCTGAGTAGGGAAGGAAGGACTAGGGTTAGAATTAAAAGATCTACATTCGCTAGCAAAATGACCTGCCTTTCCGCATTTAAAACAAGTCTTCGTTTTCTTTTGATTGTTTTTAAACCCCACTTTAGTTAATGCTGCAGCCACAGCAGCACCCTGTATATAAGTAGGCCCAATGTCTGCACAAAGGCGAATATAATCCTCCAATGTTCCCCGTTTTCTCCAAGGTCGAATCGCAGCCTGAGACGCATTATTAGCATTCTCAAAAGCAAGTTGCTTAACTACAATTGTACCAGTGAGTCCGTCCACAATGAGTCTCCCCACTGCCTGTGACAACCTATCTACAAAATCAGCATATGGTTCATCAGGTCCCTGTCTAATTGTTGAAAGATCCTCAGTTTTGTGTGTAGAAGGTCATTTCCTCCAGGCTTGTAATGCCAAATGATTTATTTGAGGATAAGCAACAAAGGGATAAGTTAATTGATCTTGCAAAGAAAGATACTGTCCTTCCCCAATCAGCATATGATAATCAACTGGAATATTATGGGCAGCATTCTTTTCTGCTTGTTCAGCAGCCCGTTCATAAAAATCAAACTTCCATATTAAATAATCTCCACCATTTAAACAAGCTCGTGCAATAGACTTCCAATCAGCGGGGGGAAGAGCTTCTCCTGTCAACCATAGCAGCAGTAAAAGGAGCAGTGGGCCCATATTGAGCACAGGCAGATTTTCAATCTTTCAAAACTTTCAAAGGGAGAGCCTGATGCTCCCTAGTAGCTTGTTGAGGATTATTAGGACCAGGTCTTTCTATGACGGGACAACAGAAAATAGGATCTTCTCCTCGTTTTATGGCTCCTTGTACAGCGCGCTGCAAGGGACTGAGCATTTTTACAGATGTAGATTTTTGAGCAAGACAGTCCTTATTAACCTGCAGCTTTTTCACTGACTTATCTATCACAGCCATTAGAAAATCATCCTCAGGATAGTTCTCTCTTTTATGTTTACAAGCCTCATCTGTTAAGTCAAAATGTTCCTCTTCATCTAAACTATTTAAATTAATTAGCTCTTTCGGTTTAGGAAGTGGCGACACAGTAGCTGATAATACAGTCTCTCCTTCTGTCAGAGGCTTATGTTTTTCTGACTTTACATTCAAATCAACACTATCATGAGAAGCAGCTAAACATATTTTTATCAGATTCCACAAACTATATGTAACAACAGGAGTATGAGTAGGCCCTCGAGACTCATAATAATTTTTTAAATCTTCTCCAACTTTCTGCCAGATTTCTATGTCAACAGAGCCGCCATCAGGAAACCAGGGAGATACACCATGGATATGCTGTAAAAATTCAGTCAACTGTGAGGTAGAAACTTTATTACCCCGAGCTTTAAGCATCGAAAGTAAAACCTGAGCAAATAATTCACACTCCTTTGAGCCCTTTGGCCCCATCTTATTTTACTTCTGACTATTGCCTTATGCCTCTATTAGTTTCACTTTTACTGGTGGCCACACATATTTTGCATAAGGGTTCTCTTACCTGCACTTTCTTTTTCTTTTAATTGCCTTCACGCTTCAGGTCCCTGTTCGAGTGCCACTTGCCGCGGACCAGCCGGAGAAAGAGGATCTCAGCGCCCAGGGTCAGAAGGGAAGGGGTAAGGAACTGAAGTAGCACCGACGGATGGGGTCAGAAGGACCAAGACAACTGATGGTTGCAAGGCAAATTTTATTATGCTACAGTTGCAGATTATATAGACTAGAAATCGGAAGGCTGCCAGATGGTGGTTTACATTACCTACAGACTGTCTCGGCTCAAGGTTAACTTCCCTAGGAGGAAACCCATAAACCCAGAAGCATCAAAAATAACCTGCATGTGCAGGGGGGAGACAGCTTTGCTTGTCAAATTTTACATTCTTTCTGATCTCTGGGCCCTGGTGATTTATCTCCCATGGAATGGAATAAGGAGGGGAACAAGTAGGGACAGTCCCTTCGAGCAGCGGCCTCATGCCTGGCATGTCCTTACCTGCTCTCAAGGCTGACTGCTTCCCACACATATGTTGCCTTGTTTAAGCCTCAAGCCCTCGATCCTTTGTTGAAATACAATAATTTCACTCCTATGGTTTTCAATACCAAAAACTCAACCTCCAGGAGGGCTAAAGTCTAATTTGTACTCCAAACCAAGTAGCAGTGCAGTTCACTACTACTGAGGCTGGATCCATAAAGACTTCAAGACCACGTCCAGAAGACAAGTTATTATATATAATACCCTAGAAGGTCTGAAACATAATTATCATATACATAGCTGGTCCTTCAGAGCTTTTGACCTATAACATGTTTTTTGATGAAAGTTATTTAATGTACTGGAGATAACTGTGACTTACTGATCAAATATTTGAATACTTATACTTACCTGGGATTTCATTTCTGCTGAAAGAAAAAGGAAGAACAGGACTCACTAAAAAAAAAAACAAACTTTAGAAATGAAAGTAAAAATCTTAACACACACTATCACTTTTGGAAGCAGCACAGAGGGGCAGTCAACGGTAAAACACTGGTGAAATAGGTCAAAACTCTGGGCCAAAAATCCATTGTCGTTATCATCAGTGACAATACCACAACTGTGCCCTTCAGAATTAATAATCACTCCTAAGGATCTTCATTTGGCACCAGATGATGCGTTTAAGAGAAACGCTCTGGGAGGTTTTGAATCAGACTTGGTTTTTTGTTAGCCAAGTTACAGGAGAATTTTTAAAGTGGGGGGAGGGGAAGAAGGAAACGGACCAGGAAAAGAATTTAAGCCATCATCTATAAACCAACAAGGCACTGATAGTTCCAAACATTATGTCAGAAACTAAAATGACTGATACAGGCTCAAGTGGTTTATAAAACCTATAAAAAGACTACACCAGCAAAATCCCCATTTATCTGTAGAGTTCAGAAACTAAAACAAGGAATATTTTAGCTTAAAACCTTATCTCAAGAGAATCATATACACTTCACATGAATAAAAATACCTGAAACCAAACATTTTTAAAAGCTCCAATACCCCAAATATAAAGAAAAATATTAATCCAGAAGACTCAATCAATCCATGATAATCACAGAACGGCTGGGCAATCTCTATCTCCCTTCCACACTAACCATCCATCCCATGGAAGACCAAGGGAGATCAGACCTTCCAGACTTACCTTCCAGACCTTCCAGACACCTGGCTGCTGCAAAATTCTATGGAGACTCCTTGTGGAACAGCAGTTTCCCATCTCTTGTGTCTCTCCCTATCGTGATCATGCAGGAAGCAAGTCTGGCTGTGCTATTTCTTATCATTGTCTGTCACCCATCTGCAGCATGGTATTGTACAGATAAGGAAAAAGTAGTTCCCTTTCCCCCAGAAGGTTGAGGCTCAGGTACAGGGTAATTCTCCTGTGCACACAGTCATTATTTAGGCCGACTCAGTGACTTCAACAGGCTTAATCATGTGATCAGGTTTGTTGCCAGCTGCGTAATGCTCCCACATCTGTAGATAGAGCCGCTCTAGGTCCACTGTGTATTGTTTGGTGTTGAACAGAGGGCTAGATGTTCTCTGCTTCCAGACTTTGCCACGAAGTTTCTTCAGGTATTCTAGATCAGTTCCCAGTTTCACAGCTATGTCTTCATATTCTTGTCTATTTTGAGCAATAAGCTCAAGACAGCCTAAACAAGTGAGCTGGGAAGCTGCAACTCGGGAAGCAAGAGTCTCTCCTGGCATAGTCACCATGGGTGTCCCTGACCAAAGGACATCCATCCCTGTGGTGTGTCCATTACAGAGTGGAGTGTCCAAGCAGACATCAGCCAGCTGGCCTCTCCGAACATGTTCCTCTTTAGGAGCAACAGGTGAAAAAATGATACGGTTCTGGGGAAGGCCCATGTTTTGTGCATACTGTTGAATATTAGGTTCTCCTACTGCTGGAAAACGCAACAGCCACAGTACACTATTGGGAACACGCTTCAGAATATTTGCCCACATCTGCAAAGTAGATGGGTCAATTTTATACAACTGATTAAAGTTACAGTACACAATGGCATCTTCCGGTAACCCGTACTGAGAACGTGTGGTTACAATAATGGTACGGGGAACCTCCTCTCCAGTGGCAGCCTTAATGTTGATCTGGCTAGTTGCCAGTCCATTGCTAAGACTGAATCCATTAATTGTTATCTGAATTTGTCCTCTGTTAATCATTTCAATAACTGCCTCTGCAATAGTATTCATAGGAATGACAGGCATATTAAGAGCTGTATTACTGCTGTCTGCGTTGTCTCCTCCATCAGGACATTTCATCTTGACAATCTGCACATCTGGGAGACTATCAAGAAATGCTTTGAGGTCGATGCCATTCAGCACAATCCGATTGTCATAAATGTGCCCATTGGACTGAAAATCGATGACTGCTTTCTTCTTCAGGTGAGGGAACATATTAGCATGATCACCAATAAAGAAAGTATGGGGCATATAAGCCAGTTTCTCAGAATACTGCTCAGCAACTTCAGCAGGTGAAGTTTCCTGATCTGTGATGATATAATCCATGAAAAGCACGCCACTGGTCCCAGGGTAGCCCAGCCACATTGCCTGAATAGGAGCTGGCCTGAGAGCAAAGAGTTCATTTCGAGCACCCCTGGTATAACCATTCATATTTACAAGGATGTGTATACCATCTTGATGGATGCGATCAGCTGCTTTCCCATTGCATGGAATCTGAGAAAGATCAATGAAATGATGGGCTTCTGCCATCACCTTCGCTCGGAAGTTTGTGCCATCATCTGGGCTCAGGGCATAACAGAATACCTCAAATTTATCAGGATTGTGCATGCCTGGAATAGACTGCATAAGATGAGAAGTAGGATGATTCCCAAAGTCAGAACTCACGTATCCTACACGCAGTCGACCATCACTGAGCTTCAAGTCTTTTGGATGTTCGTACGGTGGTTTATGAAGGACACCGATCTCATCCAAGCAGAGGTTCCCGTGGCTCTCAGCAATAGCCTTCCTGAAGCCATGAGAAAGAGGATAGAGCATACTATGATGAGGCTGCACAGAAGGCAACCTATTCCTCTCCAGCTGGTCAGCCACAATGCTGACCAACTTCTTCATTCGCTCATCATAGTCTGTCCAATCACAGACAATCTGCAGGCAATGAGCCAAATCACAATAAGCGTCAGGAAAATCAGGTTCAAGCTTCAGAGCAGTGCGATAAGAAGCAATTGCTTCTGGAATATTCCCTGAATGCTTGTGAATGGAAGCCAGATTGCTGTGGGCATCCGCAAGTGCAGGGTTAATCTGAATGGCACGAGTATAACACTGCAAGGCTCCCTGAACATCCTGCATCTCCTTTAGAGTGTTTCCCATGTTACAGTAGGCATCAGCAAAGGTAGGACTGATTCGAACAGCCTCCTTATAATGCATCAGAGCTTCCTGCAGTTTTCCCTGCTGCTGCAATACACTTGCTAAATTTGAATGGGCAACAGCAAACTCTGGGAAGACTTCTAATGCTTTACAATACAAGCGAACTGCCTCTTCAATGTTCCCCTGGTCTCCTTTGATATTGGCTAGGTTATTCAGAGAGTCTGCATGGGTGGGACACAGCCGCAGAGCTGTATTATAACAATCTTCTGCTTCGGCAACACTGCCCTTCTCTTCCAGAGCGTTGGCTAGGTTGCAGTAAGCATCAGGGAAATGTGGTTGCAATTCAATAGCTCGCCTGTAGGTGTCTATTGCCAGATCTATCAGGCCTTGCTCATAGTATACACAAGCCCGGTTGGCATGTACCACAGCATGATTTGGGCTCAAGCTTAGGGCACAAAGGTAAGCTGCCACAGCTCTGTCAAAAATCCGTGCCTCTTGCAAGACATTTCCTAAATTGATATAAGCATCCAGAAAACTGGGGTCAAGGGTGACAGCCTTTTCAAAGTGATGAATTGCAAGCCAAATCTCCCCTTGTGCATTGAAAACACAGCCAAGATTACTCCAAGCTACTGCAAAGTTCGGTTGCGTCTCCATTGCTTTCAAATAACATGCCTTGGCTCCTTCCAAGCGACCCAGGGCTTTGAGCAGGTTCCCCAGGTCACTGCGAACACAGTACAAATCAGGATTGCACTGAAGAGCAGAGACGTAAGCTTGTACTGCCCCTTCCATGTCGCCTGCTGCTACCAAAGCGGCTGCCAGGTTAATATAACCATCGATGAAATCTGGCTTGAGATGCAATGCATGCCGGTAATGCTCAATTGCTTCCTGCAACTGCCCTCTTTCCTTGTACACATTCCCCAAATTCGAATAGGCTTCTGCCAGAAGAGGGTTCTGTTTAATTGCCAGAGTACTAAAGTGGGCAGATCTGTCCAGCCTTCGACACTGGAAGTGTAGAGATGAAAGTAATAAAAGTACTCCAGTATTGTCTGGCTCTTGTCTCCACAGCTGCATGCAGTGTCTCTCAGCTGCCTCAAAATCTCCTGCCTGATATTCTCGATGTGCCAACTCAGCTAACCCTTGGAAGGAAAGCATACGTTTCGTTGGTTCTGTGCTGTCGGCCACGTTGCCCACAGAAGACGCCATCTGGAGCTTCTGGAGAGAGTGAGAAAAGGGGGTAATTGAGTCCCGCTGCCGCCACTACTGGCAAGAATGTTTCTAGAGGTAGCAAATATGAGGGCAGCAGCCGTACCACTGCTTTGGCAGGCTTAAGTGGCGGCGACAGTTACAGGCACCGAACCTTAGGAACTCTGGTTGGTCGTCTAACTGTCACGCTCTTGAAATCTTAATTCTTAACCCTGCCCTCTTCCACCATTTTTCTCCTAATCAGGGAATAAAAATTACCTATACACTTGCCTTAGAAGAAATCAAAAGTCAGTAGTCCAAACACTTTTCAAAATTTTGTTTTCTGCCCAGTTGGAAAGGAAATACATGATTGACTTTACTTCATCATTCATATAGTCAATGTGGAAAACATTAGGGCCGTGAATTTCAATACAGTAAGATCAGAAAATTTTAAATTGGCCTTCCCAAACCACTAATAAGTAACCGATGTTGTATATAATGCTAAAATCTTAGAGACTGAGTTTGATATTTTAAAAGTTCTGAAAGGATTAGCTAATTTCTCCTCATCATATTTCTCATGCCTCAAACCTGAGTATTACTTTTTTAAAAATAAATTTATTTATTTTTATTTATTTATTTTTATTTTGGCTGCGTTGGGTCTTCAATGCTGCGTGCAGACTTTCTCCAGTTGCGGCGAGCGGGGGCTACTCTTTGTTGCGGTGCCAGGGCTTCTCATCACAGAAGCTTCTATTGTTGTTCCACAACTCTATGGGTTCCTTTTTAGGTCCTATGAAGAACCCTAGAAATTAATTCATGGAATTATAGGTTTTTGCAAAATTGTCAAAAGTGAGATATTTTCACTTCCATCAGGTAAGACCAGCGTCTCTTTCTTTGCCAATTTTCCTTCTATCATATTCCACTATGTTGGATCATATTGGAATGGCCACAGGCTTTTTTGAAATCTGGCTAAGGAGATTTTCTTTTGTTCTGTGGTACGCGGACCTCTCACTGTTGTGGCCTCTCCCGTTGTGGAGCACAGGCTCTGGACGCACAGGCTCAGCGGCCATGGCTCACGGGCCTAGCCGCTCCGCGGCATGTGGGATCTTCCCGGACCGGGGCACGAACCCGTGTCCCCTGCATCGGCAGGTGGACTCTCAACCACTGCGCCACCAGGGAAGCCCTAAGGAGATGTTTTAAGTGAGGCTATTATGTGATTTTCAGACACCACCATATGTAATTGACTATATACTATCCCATTACAGGAATAACTTCCAGTACTCATACTGACTACTCTACTGACTTAACTAGCACAAGACACAGAAGCATAAGGACAAAAACCACCTTACAATATAGCCATGTCTTGCACTTCACAGCTCTCAAAGCATGTGCGTTTGAAGAAGAAAAAACCAACTGAAAAGTACAAAACCAGAAGCTATTCTGTGGAAAATTATTTCAATCATCAGGCATGTGAAAGATAAGTCAAAGATTCAGTTTTCATCAATGCTTAGTCAAAACGGGAAATTTTCTTCTGTCAAGAATATACTCCAGGGGCTTCCCTGATGGCGCCGTGGTTAAGAAGCCACCTGCCAATGCAGGGGACAAGGGTTCGAGCCCTGGTCCGGGAAGATCCCACATTCCACGGAGCAACTAAGCCGGTGTGCCACAACTACGGAGCCTGCGCTCTAGAGCCCGTGAGCCACGACTACTGAGCCTGCGAGCCACAACTACTGAAGCCTGCGTGCCTAGCGCTCGTGCTCTGCAACGAGAAGCCACGGCAATGAGAAGCCTGTGTACCGCAACAAAGAGTAGCCCCCACTCCCTGCAAGTAGAGAAAGCCTGCGCACAGCAACGAAGACCCAACACAGCCAAAAATAAATAAATAAATAAATAAAAGAATATACCCCATCAACAATGTGTGTAATGGAATGGTGTGAATGAGTATTTTATCAGAATTCCTGTAATGCACAAACCTATAGCAGTACTGAAATCAGTAATGCATTTATAATAGTAAATATTTATGAGGAAGTAATCCATAGAGGTTTTCTCAAAGTTAACAATGAAAATTAATGTGACATTATCAATAATAAATTGTGAAGCTGAGATAAACTTTTCTAAACTATTAATAACTAGAAGCAAATTCTAATCAACCATGTTACAAGAAATCTATGTCTATAAACTACAAAGTTTATTTCTTAAAATTTTATTTCGAAAATACATAAACTGTCGTATGAGGAGGCAGTTAAAGAATATATAGTTAAAAGAGTGGGGGAAAAGTTTTATAGAGACACATCTGGCAGTAGTTAATTTTTAAATGTCATTTTTCTAGATTTTGTGACACCTAGAGTATTGATATTTGAAAGCATTTAAAAAATTGTAATTTGAAGATTTGCTACTTCCAGGTAGAATAAAATATTTGGAAGCAAAACAACGTTTCCACTGAGAAAAACAAAAAAAGCCAAATAAAATAGCCAGCATTCAATCAAAAAGTTCTAGACAAACCAAGAGGTAGAATCATATGACTAAAATTCTAAGAACAGATAATACAAAAATATTTATATAAGATATTGTGTATCTTTATCAGGAAAAGTCTTTCTCAAGAAAAGACTTTAAAATCATCAGAATTAATATTATATTTTATTTGTATATTTATATATTTATATAAAGAACTTAAAGATAAAGCCCTAGTTAAGGCAGTGACAATAGTAGCAGTGGGAGTGAAAAGAAATGGTTATATTCAAGCACATTTTGTCAGGAAAAGTCCAAGATCAAATGTCTGACTGCATACATGGGATGGATAGACGGAGTGGGAAAAATCAAAAGTTAACTATAGAGGTTCTAGTGAAGATGGGGTTGCCGTCACCCAACCCAAGGGGTTGTGATCATCCCCAAGGTCTAGGAGACTCAAAGGGAAGGTCATGGTCAGAGGCAAAGTTAATTGGTGGGAAAATAAGACTCCCAGTCTCTCCATCTCCTTATACCAGTTTTTTTTTTTAACATCTTTATTGGAGTATAATTGCTTTACAATGGTGTGTTAGTTTCTGCTTTATAACAAAGTAAATCAGTTATACATATGTCCCCATATCTCTTCCCTCTTGCATCTCTCTCCCTCCCACCCTCCCTATCCCACCCCTCTAGGTGGTCACAAAGCACTGAGCGGATCGCCCTGTGCTATGCGGCTGCTTTCCACTAGCTATCTATTCCTTACACCAGTTTTGTTTTTCTGCTCATATACGTAGCAGCATTTCATTCAAGGGGAATGTCATTGATCTGACTGGTCAAATTAAACAACATAGTTCAAGGCATATTTACAGTGGTTAGTTCCTCCACAATTTAGAAAGTCACATTCACAATTTCCCTCTTCCTACGCCGCGGAACACATTGGCCATTCCTCCGAAGTTTCCACTCCACAGAGTGGACCAGAGATGACGTTAGCCCAGAACTGAGAGCTTGGCATGAAATGGTGTCAGCCCCACGTAGAGCTCTGGCATAAGTTATAACCCAACCCAGCTCTACAGAGAGCTCTGCATGGAATCCTGGGAGTAAACTCAGCCATAATAATGGGATTCTGTTTTTCATTTGCTTTTCTTCCTTGCTTAACTTTCCCTGGCCACTCTGACAAACAAACTTTCAGGCATTCCTGGACCACTCACTAACTTTATTCCATTTAATCTCATCCAGATTCCCAAGAAAATTACTAACTATAAGGAGGGAAATTTGGAACATGGTGAGTTTTAGATGCCTGAAATATACAGGTCATTGAATCCAGTTAAGTAGCAAATTATCTGGATCTCAAATATGCCAGTAGAATAGCAGACTAAGCTCAATTTAATGTACTCTTACTGGAGACACATGTAAATTCTGGGTCAATTTTGAAAAAGTTAAAAGCACATAGCTGAGATTAAAAGAAAGAAAGGAACACCTGCATGTTTCAGAAAGTAACAGAGAAATTAAATCCAGAGAAAGAAGAGCGGACTGATGTCTGTGGGTTCCGTTCCTTAGTATAGGCCTTATGTAAATAGGGGCTGGAGCTAGAAATCTAACATTACCTTGAGGCCAGGAATTTAGATTCAGGATGGAACAATATTGAGAAGTTGGTGCAGATATCCTACAGAAATTTCATGAGGAACTGCTTAGTCCATTAAGAGGGCCAAGGGAGGTGGTGAGGAAGACTGGTATCTCTTGAAAACCTTCAGGTACGGAAAACATCAACACCTCTGAAAAGTAGGCCTGTCCTTCCCAGCGTTGTGATGGCCAGGTTGTCACTAACCTGTAAGGCCCTGTATGAATCAGAAACTGCAAGGAGAGTAATTCAAAGAAAAACAGATGCAGGATGGGCGTGGCAATAAATCCTAGGACCCTATCAGAAACAAAATTAAAACCACTCTAAAGGGAAATTTTAACAAACCAGAGCAGATAGTATCCTAACCAGAATAGAATAATAATTCTGAGGAAGTTACTTTAGTTATTTAAGTAATATTCAATGCATTTCCATGGCCAGGCCCTTTTGAAGAATTCTAAAACATATACAAACAATTCGTTTACATCTTATATAGTCCACCATCCAGAGCAAAATTCACTTAAGTACTGTACTGGTGGAAATTGGGCAGCACTATGGAGACAATAAAAAGGTGTTTACCATCAAAAAACGTCAAGGTAAGAAAGATAATGTCTAATTTTTAATTATCCTGTGGTTTATTGAAATCTTTTGGAAACCCAAAATAGAGAAAACCTAGCAGGCAAGGAAGACTTAAATATTTAGAGATTTATCAACTCATCTATAAAAGCTTTATTAATCTCTTCATTTAATACCATTCCTGAGAGGTATAAATGTGTCCAGTGATAGGGTTGAAGAAGCCTGAGAGAATTCCAATTGTTTACTATTCTTGGTCAGCTATTAAGACCGTTCAGGAGCATCTTGATTTTCATGGCATCATCCAACAAAAAGCAGGATATTTTACAGAAAGTCCTTGTCCACTTTTTGGCTTGCTTTTGTGTTTATGTTTTTGGTTTTCTCACATTGGGCGGTACATTAGGCTACCTATTGCATACTCCCTCATTCATGCATGCATTCATTGAAACAATATTTACTGAGTTGAGATATTTAATTAACACCCAATAAATGATGTTTAGATGAATGAATGCGTTTTTTATCAAAGTAAGTGTAAGTACTGAGAAAAATTACAGAATGTATGATCCCAGCCCCACAAAAGCGTATAATTGTGTTGAGGATATAACATATGCTGGTGAAATAACTAATATATCATATTGGACAGTTTCTAAGTTCAAACATGAGTTTTTATAAATAATCAGAGCCTAAGGAGGACAAAGAAGGGACAGTTCATTATGGGTTGAATCTATCAATAAATGTACATTTCAGATGAGATATGAGATTGACCTTAAAGAAAGAAGAGGACTTAGATATATGAACAGAGAACAAAAAAGGCATGGTGATAGCATGTGCATAGATAGTGTGGCCAATATTTATGTTCTTCATTAAAGATAGTCAGAGATAACCCAAATGTAACTGTTCCCATGGGTCCATTCTCAGTATCCAAACAAAACGGCAAATCCTATCTCAGTAAAACTAATGAAAAACACAGTCTTTAACAAAGACATTGTGAAGGAAAGGGGGAGAGAAAGGCTTGCGTCCCACACCACACAACAAAACTTATTTAATTATTTGTTTCATTTTCTCCCTCTGAAAATTTCCTCTCCCTCTCTCTGTATGTCTCTCTTCTCCCACATCTGGCCACACTCTACCAGCCACCTTTCCAGATCTTTCCAGAACTCTCCATCCTAGTTTCATTATGCCACAAGTTGAACATCTCACAGGTCTCCAGGATGCATCCTCATCACTTATTCCACAAAGACAAACAAAGGACACTTCTCAGGATCACGTTTCTTGGAAGGAAGAAGTCATGAGGAGTGATTATAAATAATATAAGGTGGAGAGCAGTGACTTAAAATACCATTTTTCCTCTTAGAATGTGAATACAGGGAACTTTGGGAAACTAGAAAATCTAGAAAGGATTCATTGATAATTATTTATTTTCAATGAATAAAATAAAATGTAATCATACGGCTAAACTCTGACAGATTAACTTTTTCAAAAGTTGCTTTCACACACCTTCACTATTGGGATGTTTGATAAACACATCTTTCTTCTTTCTTTGCAGATACTGGCACCAAACTTTCAAACAATAAGAACCTTCCCATAAGTCCCTTGCCAGGCAAGATTAAGGTATCACAATCCAAACAGATTTTTGAAGAAGATAACTGGTTGAAAGCACAGGAAAAGAGCTGGGTTTCTCTTTTTCAACGGTCACATAATGAGTAATGTGGGAATTGGTTTACAAAGTCTCTCTCCATGAGGGGCTAAGGTTAAGATTAGAACTTCTGAGGCCAGAAGAGCAAAATAACTACAACAACACACATATTTTCAAGAGCCGCCCTTTGGATGTGAGGGATTGATTTTTCCCACTCTTTTTTCAGCAGCCCACCTGGTGTCTTTAGTAAATGACATAAGAGAATACAGTGTGGCCAAGAAGGCTTAGATTTCCTTAGCCCCAAGTCAGATATTCTCAAGTGACTGTCCACTCAAATTAAAAAGAGAGATTTACAAGAGGAAACTGGATACAACTGAGTGTACTTTTATTTCAGCCCTTTACCTGAATGTTTTGTTTTGTTTCCAGTTCTCCACTGAAGTTGCCTACATTAATATATTTTTAAGAACATTTCCTTAAGTTGAAGTATTCATTCAGTATATTCATTTACTATAATTGAGAAAAGCCAAATGACTTAGGCAAATTCATTTCTGTACTGCCACAGCAGTGTATTGTGAACTAAATGACACCTGGCAGTTCTTTACTCAGATACTAACTCAATTAGAAGGCAGAACAAGGATACCTACCCATTCAGGGAAGGAAAGGTCACTTAGCCTCTGTAGCTGTCTTAGGTCTCTTATCATCACAGTAACAAATTGAAGACTAAAAACCATACGATCATCTCAATAGATGCAGAAAAAGCTTTTGAAAAAATTCAATATCGATTCATGGTAAAAACTCTCCAGAAAGTGGGCACAGAGGGAACATACCTCAACATAATAAAGGCCATATATGACAAGCCCATAGCTAACATACTCAATGGTGAAAAGCTGAAAGCATTTCCCCTAAGATCAGGAACAAGACAAGGATGCCCACTCTCACCACTTTTATTGAACAGAGTTTTGGAAGTCCTAGCCACAGCAATCAGACAAGAAAAAATAAATAAATAAAAGGACTCCAAAATGGAGAGGAAAAAGTAAAACTGTCACTGTTTGCAGATGGCATGATACATAGAAAATCTGAAAGACACCATCAAAAACCTATTCGAGCTCAAACATGAACTTGGTAAATTTGCAGGATACAATAGATTTCTATATATAAATTTTGTATTTCTATACACTCACAGTGAACTATCAGAAAGAGAAATTAAGGAAACAATCCCATTTACAATCGCATAAAAAAGAATAAAATACATAAGAATAAACCTGCCTAAGGAGGTAAAAGACCTGTACCCAGGAAACTATATGACACTCATAAAAGAAATGAAAGATGATACAAACAGCTGGAAAGATATACCATGGTCACGGATTGGAAGAATTAATATTGTTAAAATGACCATCATACCCAAGCAAATCTACGGATTCAATGCAGTCTGTATCAACATATCAAGGGCATTTTCCACAGACCTAGAACAAATAATTTTAAAGTTTGTATGGAAACACAAAAGATCCTGAATAGCTAAAACAGTCTTGAGAAAGAAGAACACAACTGGAGGAATCATGCTCCCTGGCTTCAGACTGTGCTACAAACCTACAGTAATCAAAACAGTATGGTACCGGCACAAAAACATCCATCACTGGAACAGAATAGAGAGCCCAGAAAGAAACCCATGCACTTATGGTCAATCAATCTATGACAAAGGAGGCAAGAATATGCAATGGAGAAAAGTCTGGGCTTCCTTAGGGATGGTTTCATCAATTAATTTCTTAAATGGACCATACTTTTCCATGTCTTTGTATACCTTGTGAGTTTCTTGGTTGAACATTTGGCTTTCAAATATTATAATGTGGTGTCTATGGAAATCAGATTCTCCCACTTTCCCAGGGTCTTCTGGGCTTTTGATTGTTGAAGGCTGTAGTAGTCTGTTTGTTTAGGAACCTTTCCAAACTAGTTTTGCAATGACTGTACTCCTTATCGTATGTAGGCACTGAAGTCTCTGTTCCTTTAGTTCATGTTTAGCTAATGTTTTGACAGAGATGTCCTTGAATTCCTGCACCTAAGACAAACAAAAACAAATATACACAAGCACATCCACATGCACACTCAAAACCACACACCTCTCCCCATTGTGCAGATTGCTGGATCACTCCTTAACATTTAGCTGACCTGCACTGAGGTCAGGGCTCAGCCCATGGTAAAAGCTTAGAGACTCCTCTGGCGTTTTCAGAACATGCATCTGATCTTGAGTATGCATGTGGCTTTCTTAATTTCTCTGGACACATGTGTACTTTTTGTATGTTCTAAGTTCCCAAAG
The DNA here is from genome assembly GCF_964374135.1 of Grampus griseus. Lineage (NCBI taxonomy): Eukaryota > Metazoa > Chordata > Mammalia > Artiodactyla > Delphinidae > Grampus > Grampus griseus. The sequence continues at coordinate 150,777,274 of NC_139019.1, read as the reverse complement.
AATCTCCCCCAACGTTTGCTCCTGCATCTTATGTGTCTATTGTATTTCAATGCAGAGTCTTCTGCCCCAGCCATCTGTGCTTTGTTAGTTCACCTTGCACTTTTCTTGAGCAATGACCACTGCTTTTCCAGACTGTGTTCCAGGTTAGCTAAGACAGAGATAAGCATCTTGTGTCAGTCCTTCAGGTAGCTCCCAGACAGGTTAGAACAGATACACATAATAATCCGAGAGTATGGTCTCTTCTGCTCCCTCCTGAAGCAGGATTGAGGGTCCCATACTACGAATGGTCTGCTGCTACTTTAAGACTATCACTGCATTAAGACCCCACCACTTTAAGACCATCACTACACTAACAGTAGATGGGGCAAGGGCAAGTAAAAATGCCACAAAGCTTTCCTGCCATTTTCAAATTGCCTCTTCCCGGGTTCAGTATGTGTTTGGTTGCTGTAAATCTTTGCCTGATTTCAGGACTAAGAGAAACTCAAGGAACGCCACAACAAGAAACAGTATAATCAAACTCTCAGATGCCGAAAGACAGAGAAAGAATCTTTACTCCCAAAGGAGAAAGAAAAAACAAATTTGTTACAAAGCAGGGATCCTCAAAAAGATTCATAGCTAATTTCCTCTCTGAAACCATGGAGGCAAGAGGCCAGACATATTTAAAGTGCTGAAAGAAAAAAACTGTCCACCAAGAATTCTATATTTGGCCAAACTGGTTTCAAAACTTAGGGAGAAATTAACACATTCCCAGATGAACAAAGGCTGAGGGCGTTTGTTTTACAACTTCCTAACACTGCCCTATGACAAATGCTAAATTGAACCTTCAGGTTGAAATGAAAGGACACTAGACAGCAACTCGAAGCTGTATAAAGAAATAGAAATCTCCAGTAAAGATAAACACATGGGCAGATACTATAGCCAGTATTGTGCTACTGGCTTGTAACTCTACTTTTTATTTCTTACATGATTGAAAAAACAAATGCATAAAATAATCATAAATCCATGTTATTGGGCTCACAAAATATAAAGGTGTAATTTGTGACAACAATAATGTAAGGAGGAGGAATGGAACTGTAGAGGAACAGAGTTTCTGTGTGCTATTGAAGTTGGTTTCAATTCAAATGATATTGGTTGAATTTTAGAAGGGTGAATGTAATCTTCTTGATAACCACAAAGAAAATATCAATAGACTATATGCAAAAAGAAATGAAAAAGGAATCAAGAGTTCACTACAAGAAAATCGGCTAAGCACAGAAGAAGTCAGTAATGGAGTAAATGAAGGGCAAAAAATGCATAAGACATACAGAAAACAACCAGGAAACAGACAGAATTAAGTTCTTCCTCATCAGTAATTTTTGAAAAAGTGGATTAAGCTCTCCAATAAAAAGATAAATATTGGCAGAATGGACTTTAAAAACATCCATAATCCAAGTATATGCTGTCCGCACAAAACTCACTTGATTTCAAGAGACACAAGTTGGTTGAAAGTTAAAGCACAGAATAAAATATCCCATGCAAATAGTAACAAAAAGAAAGAAAGAGAGAGAGAGAAAAAGGAAGGAAGGAAGGAAGGAAGGAAGGAAGGAAGGAAGGAAGGAAGGAAGGAAGGAAGGAAGGAAGATCTGGGATGGCTACGTTAATATCACACAAAATAAACTTTAAATCAAAAACTATCACAAGAGGAAAAGGAGGCCACTATATGTTGATAACAAGTTCAATCTATCAAGAAGATGTAACAACTATAAACATATATGTACCAAACATCCCCCAAATATGTGATGCAGACATCGACAGAATTGAAGGAAGAAATAGATAGTTCTACAATTATAGTTGGAGATCAATACCTTGCTTTCAATAATGGATAACACATCTAGACAGAAGATCGGTAGAGAGGTAGGGGGACTGAATAACACATTTAACCAACTAAACCTAACAGCCATATATAGATCACTCCACTCAACAACAGCAGAATACACATTTTTCTCAAGTACACATGGAACATTCTCCAGGAAAGACCATATGTTATGCCACAATACAAGTACCAATACATTTTTAAGAAACTGAAATCATACAAAGTATCTTCTTTAGCCACAGTGAAATGAAGGTAGAAATCAATAACAGAACCATTGGTAGCCATTTCCCATCATGCCTGCCACACATGATATAAAGCAATGAAGGGAAAAACATACTTGACCATTTAGAAAAGTGGGAAAGAGGACATACCATTCACACAGAGTGTGTGCTGTTTCCCGTTGTCAGGGATAGAAATAAATTAGCATCATTTATTCATTAGTGTGTTAATTTCTTGGTCAATCATTGCGCAGCCAGTGTTTCTGCCTGATGGGAAGATTTCCTATACTCAGTGTTGAGTGGAGACAACCTTGAAAGGGACATTTAAAAGGATTATACTGTGATGGGCCTAGCAGTACCCTTCCTCCTATGCCAGTATTTAGGCTGGGGTATTTCCATGCAGTGTGTACAATCGTAGGCCCCAGGTCACCAGAATTTAGTTGGATTCGTTTTGTTAACACATTCCCTCAGTACTTTGTCTTTTATTTCACTGTTGCATTTACTTCATTCTTTATTATCACTGCGAAACAACTGTTTCCTGTTCAGATGCCAAAAAGTGGGTATCAATGCCTCCTGAGTTTTACACATCACAGATCTGTTTTACATATCAGAGACAGAGACAGCAACTATTTCCAATGACTTTGAGACATGCTTTGAACATGTGATTAACATGTGGAGTGTTGAAATGTGTGTCGAGCTCATTATACTTGCTCTAAAAGGTTTCAAACTGCAAAGATTTAAAAATCTTTATCTTTGAATAGTTTTCCTGTGCTGTCTCTTTGTGTCAGACTGTTAATGTGCAGTCTGGCACCTTCAAATAATGTGGCTTTGTAACCAATTATTTACATGTTTTATCCACAGAGAATCTTTTTTTTTTCAATAAATTTATTTATTTTTGGCTGTGTTGGGTCTTTGTTGCTGCACATGGGCTTTCTCTAGTTGGGGCGAGTGGGGGCTACTCTACATTGTGGTGTGCGGGCTCCTCATTGCTGTGGTTTCTCTCGTTGCGGAGCACGGGCTCTAGGCACTGGGGTTTCAGTAGTTGTGGCACGCGGGCTTCAGTAGTTGTGGCTCATTGGCCCTAGAGCACAAGCTCAGTAGTTCTGGCGCACGGGCTTAGTTGCTCCGCGGCATGTGGGATCTTCCCAGACCAGGGCCCGAACCCATGTCCCCTGCACTGGCAGGAGGATTCCCAACCACTGTGCCACCAGGGAAGTCCCCACACAGAGAATCTTAAGGTCAAAATATACAACTCGATTAACTACACTTCCTCCTGTTCACATTTCCCTCATCTTTTCTTCATCTTCTGTCTATGTTTCCTTGGCCCTGTTTATATTAAGTGCTTTTGCCATTATATTTGATTGTCTGTATTCCGGTGAGTTACCACAATGCTTTATGAGACATGGTAGGATATAAATGCATTTAAGTTTTATATATATATATATATATATAATATATATATATATTATATATATATATATATATGTATTTTGCTTGAGTGCAGTGTTTTTTGTTTTCTGTACTGAATTCATTAGCATGGGTCGGTATAAAACTTAGCATAGGTCAATATGTAATTTGTAAACTAATAAGGTCTTAAAAGTGAGGAATTAAGTCTTTTAAATTTAATTATTTATTGTAAAGAGCAGAATAGCATACATAAACAGGTGCCTAAGGAAAATTTGTATTCTAATATGGAACTCTCATAAACACCTATTTTTTTTTCTTTTAATGGTATGATAGTAGGCCATTTGATTATTTCTATTTTTATGGCTTTAACTTTAGAACAATGAAATATTTGTAAATTTTAAAAAGTATTTTTCTTTATTTGATGCGGCTAGGATACTGGAGAAATGAAAGGTCAAACACCTATTGAGGAATCCATACTTGTCTATATATTGTGTACTTTTATTTCAATAACTGATTTAAAATTCCTAAAAGGATGCTATAATAAGTTATTACGCCATTTTACAGACTGAATTAAGTGAATTTCAGGGAGGTATGAAACTTGCCTAAGGCTATCCAGCTGCCAAGCGGTAGGAGTGAGAATTAAATCCAGGTATACCTATCGCCAAAGTTTCTGCTCATCTCTTTACATCATCCACTTTTAATAGCCAATGCTTTCCTGCTTACAAATATGACTGAGGTTTCCAGACAGTCAACATTCCTTTGTAATCAGATAGAAAAATTACTGTTGATTCTCTAAAGACATATTCCTTTTCCATTAAGTGACTTTAGTTGTTCAAATGATACTTCCAGACAGTAGTAATCATACAGTTGGAGACTAAGAACAGAACTCAGGGATGTGTCTAGCAGTCAGTAAAGACCAACTGGGCTCACTGATGATATTTACGGTCATTTCCTCTAGACTAACATAATCTTATTAATAAGACCCTAATAATTCACAGTAGTGCCCTTGCCTGATTGTTTGTTCTTCTCCCTCTATCACTCTTTCCCCATATTATTATTATTTTTGGCAATTTTTGGTGAATTAAATTCAGGGATTAGTATTCAGGAGTACTAGTCACAAAAGCAGAGAATCTTAGCTCACACCAAAGGAAGAAAATAGAGAAAAAGTATAAATTATATGAATACACACACACACACACATGTGCCAACTATATGCTGCACTTCTCCAAAATCTATTCAGTATCTGCACATTTACCGTATATTAGCAGTAAGACCAGAAATGAGCGTAACGCTCTGTTTACAAGGCACAGAAAACAGACCCAAATATGGAAATTACTAGCAATGAGAATGGGGAAGAAAGACTACAACAAGGAATGTAGATGATATTTTTGTTTCCTAGCTATGATGCCAAATATTGAACTTTCAACTTGAGACAAGGAGGCCATAAAAAGTTGTATTAGTTTCCTAGAGCTGCCATGACAAAGTACCAGAGACTGAGGAGGTTAAACAACAGAAATTTACTCACTCACAGGTCTAGAGGCTAGAAATCTGACATAAGGTGTCAGCAGGATTGATTTCTTCTCAAGTATCTCTTCTGGGTTTGTAGATGCCATGTTTTCCTTTTGTCTTCACATGGTCTTCTCTCTGTGCATGTCTGTGTCCTAATATTTTCTTTTTATAAGGACACCAGTCATATTGGATTAAAGCCCACCCATTTGACCTCAGTTACCTATTTAAGGGCCTTATCTCCAAATACAGTCATATTACGAGGTATTGGGGGTTAAGACTTCCACATATTAACTTGAGCAGGACACAATTCAGCTGATAACAGAAGATAAGAGTAATTTAAGCAAGTAAGTAACCATTGTTTACAGTGAGTTGCTTAAGGATATGAATTTACTCAAGAAGAACAAGAAGAAATTACATAACACTGTACGTTATACAAAGATATTAAATTAATCATCATAACATTATAACATTTAATGTTATAAATTAGACTAAGCAAGATGAAGCAACTTATCCAGAATTGTATAGTTGGTACTTTCCAGAATTTAAACCAGGTATTTTCCCAGTTCCATTCTACGTTATATATTCATTTCATTATTTGAAATGAATTTTGAGTCTTCATTTTGCTTAGTTTCTGAAGTTACATGGGGATAGAATGGAGTTGGATATTTTCAGTGACATTCACACATGGGGAAGGAAATTGAGTGCAGAAGCTTCAGCAATCTTTCCATGGAGAACACTAACAACAGAACCAGAAACACCGTTATCCTTTTGGTTCAGTGATCTTTCCTGAAGCACTACAAGAATCAATTTTAAGAAGCCCAGTGTTTTCCAAACTTTCACCAATGGGCTCTGTAGGGTCCTCTAACAGTATCTAAGAGACTAACTAGTTTCTCATCCCAAGCCACTTAAGACAAGGAGTTCTGATTGTTCTCTGTGAGGAAATCAAGTGACAATCATAGCTGGTGATTTAGGATAGTTTCTTCAGGGCCCAGGCAAAACCTAATACACAGTAATAATCATTGTTAACTGCATCTTTGACAAGGATTAATCAGGTATCAAAGAGGTCTATAAATTGGGAGAAGTTATGATCAAAGGGAAACATAGACCACAGATATTTAATTAATTCTCAATTTTTTATGAGTTTAACTTTGGTTAACCTAATTTTCCTTCTTCTAGACAATTTCCAATTCGTCTCCACAAAGAGACCAGAATAATCACCTTCCAATACAAGATTTATTGTGTTGCTTTAATTTAAAGCATACAGTGACTTCTACATTCACTCCACCAAGTTTTGCCAGGAGAGAAAAGGAGACGTGATATTTTGTCTTGAATTAGATATGCCACCATACTTGACTTAGCTCATCCTACTGGAAGCACTTTGAGGGCAGATTCTACAGTCTTGTCTTACATCCTCTACGGAATCAAGCCAACGGAATCACACACAGTTACAGCTGGAAAAACATTTGTTCTGGGTTAATACTTTTAGCCTTTACCACCAAGACTTTATCACCAAGACCTATCTTTACAGTCTCGAAACAGGAGACCTTCTTGCCTTCCCTTTTCACATTGACTAGGAAGGTAAAGGGAAGAACTGAGAAGTATCCAAAGTCAGCTAGCAGCCAGCACAGATAAATCATCGGTGGAGATAGTGTTTCTTTCAAAAGATATAAACATAAGAGGAAGTCCTAGTGTTTGAAACAACTGTGCATAATAAAATTCCATGAAAACCTAGAAATCCAGATGCAGATCAGTAACATATTGGTTAAATAAGCTGTTATGTTCATGCAATGGACGAGTGTACATACATTAAGAAGAACGAGATACTCTTTTCTATGAGATTCTCTTTTCACTGAACTCATCAGTGCTGCAAACACAATGTTACATAATACTTTTTCTTTAACATTATATCAGGCATCCTCATCTGGTCCTGCATTTATTGCCAGTGTTACTAAAGTCTATCACTTACCTCTTTCTCTTTTAGACACATAATTTCTTCTTATTTTGGAAGCATTCATCAATCCCTATTTTACTCTTTCTTTTAAATTACAAATGAATATTGAATTTTACAAAATATCTTTTGGGGGATATTTCAAGTGATTGTATACTTTTGCTCTCCTTTGACCTTGTTATATGGTAAATTATATTTTGTTATTTTACATTACGCTATTTATTATATATTGTATTGTTTATTAATGACACTTATTATATTATAATTACATTATTTTTAAGGTAGCATTTTGTTTTAGATAGACAAAACAACCAGTGGAATAGGAAGCATCTTAAAATTAGATGCAAGAGCATAAGGGAATTGAGATTAAAATAAAATTCACGTTTTGGATCAGCAGCAAAAATTATTCAACAAAAGTGGGAAAATATGGCTATCATAGAATTACTAAATTCTAGATACAGCAACTAGTTAAAGGTTAAAAAATAATGAAAGTGTAAAAGTATCAGAAACCTGGGAGACTTGAAATAAATTATTCATGGGGAATACCTTTCTAAGATACAAAGAAAAAAAGGATACATTTAATTATATAAGAATTAAAATTTTCCTCATGGCAAAATGCACTACAAAGGTCAGAAAACAAGCAAAAGAAATTGGGAAATATATTTAGAAATGGATATGCCTTCTTTACAACTTTTGAGAGAAGCACATGTTTCTTTTTCCTTTAACCTGTTATGTGGGTATTAATCTATAATGTAAGTGCATGGTTCCTTTCCTTTCATCTGTAATGTGAGTGTCAACATGGGGCACTGTTTCCAAGCACAGACTTTGGATGTTCCTGTACTGGTCCCGTCACTGACCATCCACAAAAACTTACAAATGTTGCTTTACTTTCCTGGGGGTTAGAGTCTTAGCTAAGAAATGGAAGCAAAATAGAACTTTCCCCCAGGGATGATATAGAAGGTTTAAAGGAGTAAATATGTAAGTGACTTAGCACAGTGCCTAGTACAAGAGAGATCAATGTAAGTACTTACCAAGTTTTTAAAGAGACAGATGAAAGAAATAAAATGTGGTGATTTCAATCTATTGATATATATTCTTGACATTAAACTACATTGGATGACCTAACTTGCTCGTGCTTTTTCTTACTCTAGTGAACTTGGGTAGCTAATATCATAGTTTAAAAGTTTTCCTTTTATATTTACAAGTAAATTTGACCTGTAAATTTCTTTTTCCTTACAGTCCTAATCTATTTTCAGTATTAGGATTATATAGACTTCATAAGATGAATAAAGGAGCATTCTTCCTTTGCTACTCCCTAGAAGTTTTTCTTTGTTAATTCTGATGTTATCTGTTTAACAGAAGTTGGATAGAATTCACCTCCCAAATGATCTGGCCGGGTCTGGTATTTTCTTGCTGAAAGACTGTAAACTATTGACTTAATTCCTTTACTGGTGCAAGAACTCCAGCTACAAATTTCCTCTTGTGTCAGTTTTGGTAAACTTTAGGAGCTAGGAAATTGTCCACTTTACAGAAATGTTCAAATTTACTGGCATTTCATATATTCTCTGTTTGTACTCTCTGCTATAACATTGTCCTGATTCTTTCTGTATAGTATTTACTTACGTTTTTGTTTTGCTTAATCAAAGTTTGTTTTTTTTAAAGCTTTTCAAAGAATATTCTTTTGACTTACTAAATCACCTCAATTTTACACTTTTTTCTGTTTTATTAAGTTCTGCTCATATCTTTATTGTCTATTTTTCTATGTTCTCAGGGTTTATTGTTTTACTCTTCTGATGTCAATTAAAACACTTGGTTATTAATTTTAATAAATCTTTTTACTCATAAATAGTTGAACTTTTTGAAGGTTCCAGCTTAGTTGTACGTATCTAAGGGTCAGCTCCTCCTCATAGTTGCTGGCCTAAGGCTTAGTTCACCCTATAGCCATGTATATATTGACATTTTTTCCCCTCGACTTTCTGTGTTTTGCTACTTCTCACTTCTCTTTGCAGAGAAGCCCTTTGAAATACCCTTAACTTATTTTACAGCCAATAAGTCTTTAAAATACTGTGTATTTTTTAAGATAAATCAACTTATATAATTAGGCAGGAAATCTGATCTGCCATATTTTTAAAAACAGCATAATTTCATTCTTCTCCACGATTAATCTGCTGTATTACACGACCTTCGAGTTTTTAGCTTTATCAATGACATGTACTTTAAAAATGTTTGAAAGATCCTACCCAGTCTTTTAAAACATCCTTGCTCCTTGTTTCAGTTCTAGTTTTATGTATATTTTCTGCCTGGCACCTGATTATTCCAACATCTGATGGATGGCCTTGCGAATCTAATTCTGCTATTGATTGTTTTTGCTGATTCTCTCCACTTGTAGCTGATTTCTTCATTATTGTGTAAATTTAGATCATGAGCTCACGTTTAGCTAAACTTTATCTGTGGGAACGCTATAGGCCTGTGTTGAAGGTCTACCTCTCCAGAAAGGGTTTAGTTTGGTGTTTGGAATACCACCGATTTGGGAGCATTTTAAGTTCATTTCTTAGCTTCTGTTTGCAAGACCGCAAATAAATTTGCAACCCAAACACTGTGAACACAGATCTGCGGTTCAGAATTCTCAAGATTTCCTACCTGTTTCCTACCCAGAGCAGAGGCCAAGAGAATTTGCTCTTAGTCTCCCTTTGCCAGCAGATATGTTTTTCTCCTGGCACACCCTTTCATTAAACGTGAAGCCAGGGATAGATAGCTTTAGTTCTAACTTCCCATCTAGTAGGGATGGAGTCTTACCCTCCTGCCTCCCATGTGGTCATGGCCATTTAAAAACAAGTCTCTATACCAGGTGTGTCATTCAACTACGGCCTGTATTCCAAATCCAGACAGCTGCCTATTTTTTATGGCCTATGAGCTATGAATAATTTTCACGTTTTAACTGGTAACATTTTAAATGGTTACCTAAGTACCTAAATAATATCCTCAATTTTGCCTCTTTGGTCTACAAAGCCTAAAATATTTGCCATTTGGCTCCATAAAAACAGGATTTCCAGCTTCTGTTCTAAGCTATCAAGATCTTCAATCCACTCTTAATAGAGCTATAACTCTCACACATGGACCACCCTTCCTTCATGGGTCCTGGACATTTCGACTGCACACTTCCAAAATCAACCACGCACTTAAAAATAAGTTGTGTACATTTAACCTAGCATACCTAACCCTTTTCTTTTAGGAGAGTTTTTCAAGTAATCTTGCCCACCGTATTCTTCAGAACTTCATTAATAATGGCAAAAAACTGGGCTTACCTGGTGGCGCAGTGGCTGAGAGTCCGCCTGCCGATGCAGGGGACACGGGTTCGTGCCCCGGTCTGGGAAGGTCCCACATGCCGTGGAGCGGCTGGGCCCGTGAGCCATGGCCGCTGAGCCTGTGCGTCCGGAGCCTGTGCTCCGCAACGGGAGAGGCCACAACAGTGAGAGGCCTCCGTACCAAAACAAACAAACAAACAAAAAACAAAAAAAGGCAAAAAATTAAAACAACTTAACATTCAACAAAAATGGGAAATGTTCATAACAATTATAGAAGCACATACAGTAGAAAACTATAAACTGTTATTGAAAGAGTGAGACATAACTTTTTATTCTTAGAGAACTATGTTTATTTAGGTCCCTTTTGTTTAAATAAGTATATTTCTGTGTATGTATGTATACAGTCATGTATTTATATACACATACATTATTTGTATGATATATTTATATAAACATATGAAATACATACCTATACACATACCTTTGATTTATATTTGTATACATACACAGGAATATCATTATATATTATATATTTATATACATTGAACTGAAAACTGGTAGTATACATATATACTGTGTATAAATGTGTGTCTACGTGCATGTGTAGAAAAGCAGGTTGAGAGATATGGAAGCATGAGTTAGACAGGGTTCAAGATTTTAAAAGTAGTTATGTGTAGGTAGTGAGGTTAAGGCCCATTTGATTGAAAATATTGCATATTTTTACATCAATTGTTATGATGACCAGATTCCTATGTAAATAAAATTATAAATAGCTATACATACTCGTATGTGTAATGTATAACTAAAAGATATATAGTTTTATATATGTATTATATTTATACTATATAATACAATTATACTAATACATTATATATTGTGTCATAGAATATATTAACTATAGTGTATTATATCAGATAATAATAATTATATATTTCTATATTATGATATAATTGTTTTATAATCAATATTACAGGATATATCATATTAATATTATGAACATATTAACCATAGAAATACATTTCATTACTCATATATTTTGTATATAATATATGCTAGGCAAAAATATATATTAATATAATACATAATTGTTATACACTAATATAAATATTAGTATATTACTTTTATACATCAATATAATATTTAATATTGGTACATTTATATTATTTTTAATATATACATAGCTAATGCTCTTTAAAGCCATCTGCTACAAGTAGAATAAGACCAGGAGTATGGCCAAAGCAAATTGTAAAAGTATTAGATTACTTATATTCATTTATATGTCATTTTCCTGGAATCTGCCTCTGGCTATTAGAGAGGACACACAGCAAAATCAACAAAAAGTGCCCAGGACATAGGATCCTTTCTTCATTGGAACCTCAAAGGAAACACAGTGCTATTTAGTCCCCCTTCAAAGAGCCAAGAGCAAACCTTGAAGCACCCAGTAAAAGCCAATTCAAACAAAAACGCTTTTCCACTTAAACTGGAAAACGTTAAGTTCCCAAGAGACCCCCTACATCAACCACTGAAGCTCATTTGGCAGTAAAAACAATAATGTTCACCGAACAACAAGAAACGCAAAACAATAGGTGTTTTACCAAAGACACAAAAAAGCAGCTAATTAGTGTCTTTCCTGTTTGAGAGAAGGGGGTGGGAAGTGGGCAGAAGACCTCATAGGAAAGATAAAAAGAAAAGGAAAAGGAAAATAACAGTTTCCAGTTTGACACTCAAGTTGTCTTCTGCATCCATTTCGTCAAGACCACCAAGTCAATGTGGAGGCTTTTTCCGCCTTCCCTTTTCTTTTCATGAGACCGATCACAACCAGCACTGCAGATTCCATCCAATTAAGGAATGCTGTTGCCTACATGTGTGAATGAGCTGTGAGTAAAGTACTGAAGTAGAGGACACCTAAAGTGAAACGATTTCATGAATGTCCACGTGGCTGAGCAGCAAGTTAACCTTTCATAGATGTGCTAAAGAAGAAGAGTTGGGTTTTATTTTATTTACTTTTCCCTGGACTGTGTTGAATGACTATCATCGACAAGTTCAGGCTACTTTTTGCTGAGGATTAATGCACTGGGAGAGCTGAGAGAACACTGAACGGTAGAGCTGTCTTTTTCTTGACCAGTTCACCTTAGTTTCCCAAACTCCAAGTCTTTCCCTAATTCTTTCTCCTTTTTATTGTAGTAAAATGAACATAACACAAAATTCACCATTTTGATCATTTTACAATTCACTGTACCATTCAGTGGAATTTACTACTGTCACAATGTTGTGCAACTATCACCACTGTCCAACTACAAAACATTTTCATCACCCCAAGAGGAAACATACACCCATTTTGAGGAGTCATTCCCTATTTCTCTCTCTTCCAAACCCCTGGAAACCACTAATGTATAATATTTTCCGTGTGTGTGGATTTGCCACTGCTGGACATTTCATATAAATGGAACCATACAACATAGAGCCTTTCGTGCCTGACTTCTTTCACTTAGTTGCATCCATGATGTAGCATGTATCAGTAATCCATTCCCTTTTATGGCTGAACTCCCTGATCCTGTTTTCTTCATACTGTTTGAATACAAAATTTAAAATAAGTTGAGAGTGAAGCTCTGTTTTAAGGGCACATCTACGAGGCCAATTCTTTTAAAAAAGGTGAAAAGGGAGATATTGTTGTGAAGTGATAATCGTTGAGAAGCCTCAGCCAATTTGATAATGAAAAGTTTGGGAAATGTTGCAAAAAATTATCTGCTTTATATTAAAAGCCTTTTAAGCAAGGATTCAGGAGATTGTCTTTTTCTTGCAGGTAACTTAAATGAGTCAGAAGGAAATAACTGCGCTTTAAAACAGATTTTGAAAGGATTCTATTTATTCTTAATAGACGAATGGGAGTACAGGTAGTTCACATCCAATATGGACTCCCTGTCCAAACACTGTTTATCGTTTTAGCCACCACTATCGAATTATATTTCTTGAGAGTAAGGCAGCTCAATTCCTGCATATTACTTTTTTTCCTGCATATTACTTTTTAAAATTCATCTATCAAATCCATTAATATAGTATAAACAAGAGATGTTCATGTTTCAGTGCAGTTCAAATATCAGGTATAAAGAACCACCAGCAAGAAAAAGAATCCTGTATCTCTTGCCAGAATGTGGTCAGCTCTGGGGTGCTTTGCTAGCTGAAACACACTTTCATTGTTAAGAGGATAGAGGCTGTTTAAGAGGGATGAGAGCCAAAAAATGTTAACTACGTGTATGTGTTAAGAACAGTGCTAGGTTATCTCATATTCTATATCAGCCAAGGCTCACCATTTTACATATGTGAAAAGCGAAGTTAAAAGTGTTTTAGTAGGGCTTCCCTGGTGGTGCAGTGGTTAAGAATCTGCCTGCCAGTGCAGGGGATGCGGGTTTGAGCCCTGGTCCGGGAAGCTCCCACATGCCACGGAGCAACTAAGAGCATGCGCCACAACTACTGAGCCTGCACTCTAGAGCCCGTGAACCACAACTACTGAAGCCCACACACCTAGACCCCGTGCTCAGCAACAAAGAGAAGCCACCACAATGAGAAGCCCGCGCACCGTAACAAAGAGTAGCCCCCGCTCACCGCCAACTAGAGAAAGCCCGCCCATGGCAAGGAAGAGCCAACGCAGCCAAAAATAAATAAATAAATCTATTTTTTTGTAAAAAAGTGTTTTAGTAACTTACTAAAAGGCACGCAATCAGTAAATCTGAGCAAGAATTCAATCCCAAATCTGTCACACTGAAGTTTAAGCTAATACATGAGATTAATAAAAACAGCACTAAATTAAAGGTTCAGAGATATTTTTAATTTCATACTCTTTCACTAACGCTCTTTGGAGATAAATCATTTCTTTTATATGGGCCTTAGTTTTCACAACTATCATAGTTGGAAGCTTGACTAGATGATCTGTATGTAGTCTTCCAATTCTAAAATGTTCCACTCATTTGGATTCCTACAATAATTGCCCTTGCAATACATGCATGCTGCCACCAAGCAGCCGTACAGACTATTAGTTCCTTTTATATCCCTAGTGGGGAGTGCATTTTGACATCAGACTTACCGGTCAACAGTACAACCTGTTACTATAACTATAAAATAACAAAATAATCTGGTATTATTTCCTGTAAAGCAGAAGCTTTACATTGTCTGTGAATCATATCAGAATCACCTGTAGGTTTGTTTGGTTGTGTTTTAACACCTTTATTGGAGTATAATTGCTTTACAATGGTGTGTTAGTTTCTGCTTTATAACACCTGTAGGTTTTTAAACATAGAGGAAATCCATAACCCATTGAATGAGAATCTTCAGAGACAGGACATGGGCATCTGGATTTTTGGGCTCCCATCATCCGTATATTTTATTTTATTTTATTTTTTTGCCTATGTACAGTATTTGTCACATCCTCTTGAATCTTTAAATGTTTCTTTTTGTTTTAAAATTTTAGAATATTCCATAATCTTCACCTACTTTTCATAAGGTGTTATCTGTTATGTTTATTCGATCTTGTGCTTCTCCTGGTTAAGTCTTCTTTTTTTCCTTTTTTTTGGTGGGGGGGGCCCTGCCTCATGGCTTGCAGGATCTTAGTTCCCTGACCGGGAATTGGACCCCAGGGCCCCAGCAGTGAAAGCGCCAAGTTCTAACCACTGGACCACCAGGGAAGTCCCAAGACTTCTGTTTTAAATGACTTTTTTTCCCACTCTAATTCATTCCTGGGATCAGTTTCATGTTTGAACGTTAAACCAACCTTGCATTACTAGAATAAAGCTACTTTGATTGTGATATATGATTGTTTTACATACCATGGATACAGTTTGTGCTTCTGTTTACACATTTTGCATGCATGTTCAAAAGAGAAACTGGCCTGTGATTCTATTCTTGTAATATTCTTTTTAGTTTTGACCTGAAGCTTATGTTGGCCTTATAAATATTTTGAGCAATATATACTTTTCTGTTTCCTGGAAGATTTTTATGTAAGATTACCAATATTTCTTCCCTAAATATTTGGAAGAATTTACTTGGAAAGCCATTTATCCCTGGAAATCATTTTCTGTAAAGGTACTTAATTATACAAACAACTTTTGCAGTAGATATAGGTTTTTGAGATATTTTTTCTTTCTTGGGTTAGTCTTGTTAGCTTGCATTTTTAAAGAATTTGTCATTTTCGATGAATTTTCACATTTATAAATTATCATAATTTTAACAGCTTTATTGGGATGTAATTTACATACCATAATTTCAACACTTTAATGTATACAATTCAGTGGTTCTCAGTGTAACCACTAAAAGACTTGTGTAAGCATCACAACAATCCAATTTTAGATTTCTGTCCCCCCACAAAAAACCCATTACACATTAACAAGCTTTTTTCAATCTCCTCAACCCTCTCAGCCCTAGGCAACCACTCATCTACTTCCTGTCTCTACAGATTTGCTATTCTGGGCATTTCATATAAATGGGACCGTACAATATGTGATCTTTTGTGAGTGGCTGCTTTTACTTTACATAATGCTTTCATGGTTCATCCATGTTGTAACATGGATCAGTAGATCATTCCTTTCTATAGCTGAATGCTATTCTATTGTATGGATATTCCACATTTTGTTTATTCATTTATCCGGTTGTCATTTGAATTATTTCCACCTTTTGTTTTTAGAAATATGCTTCTATGAACATTCACGTACAAGCTTTCGTGCAGACATAAGTTTTTATTTCTCTTAGGTATATATTTAGTAGTGGAACTGCTGGGTCATAGGGTAACTCTATGTTTAACACTTGCAGGAACTCTCAAGCTGTTTTGTAACATGGCCGCACCATTTTACATTCCCACCAGCAATGTATGTGGGTTTCAATCTCTCCTCTTACAGCCTAGCATGTCATCTATGCTGGAAAACGTTTCACATGTAGTTGAGCAGGATGAGTATTTTACTGTTTGGTTGAGTGTTCTGTAAACATTTATTAGGTCTTGT
Organism: Grampus griseus; assembly: GCF_964374135.1. Taxonomy (NCBI): domain Eukaryota; kingdom Metazoa; phylum Chordata; class Mammalia; order Artiodactyla; family Delphinidae; genus Grampus; species Grampus griseus. The sequence continues at coordinate 150,761,048 of NC_139019.1, read as the reverse complement.
TAATTCATAGTCTTGTCCAAGTCTTCTATATCGTTGTTGATCTCCTGCCTAACTGTTCTATCCATTTTTGACTGTGGAGTACTGAAGCCTCTACCTAATGTTGTGCAATTATCTATTTCTTCCTTCAATTCTTCATGGATTTTGGTATTTTCTTCTTTGTTTATTTTGGTTTTACCTTATTCAGGGCAAATATGGTAAAGATTTTTGTATCTTCCCTTTCTTTATCATAAAATGTCCCTTTTCATAGCTAGTAACTTTTTTGTTTGTTTTAAAGTCTATTTTTTCTGGTATTAGTATAGCCACTTCAGCAATGCTTACGGTTGCTATTTGCATGATGTATATTTTTTCATCCTTTTACTTTGTACACATTAGACTTTTGAATCCAAGCAGTGTCTCCTATAGAAAACAGTTTTTAATACCCAGTTCGACAATATCTGCCTTTTGATTGTATTGTTTAATTCATTTACATTTAGTTTTTATTATTGATATGGTAGGATTTATTTATGTCTATCATTTTACCTTTGGTTTTCTACATGTCTCATGTTTTTGCTTTTTTGTTATTGTTCCTCCAGTTTCCTTTTATAGTAAGTAGATATTTTCTACTGTAACATGTAATTCCTTTAATGATTTTTAACCACATTGTTTGAGTAATGGCTGCACTAGGGCTTATGTAATACATCTCAGAATCTCTTCAGATTTTTACTAGGTTCATTCCAGATAGAAACAGAAACTGTACTTTTATAGAGCTGTATGCCTTCCCCTCTTTTTTGTTTTTATTACATTTATATATGTTACATACTTAACAACATATTATTATAATAATTACTTCTCACAAGCTTATTTTTTCAAAGAGCTTAGAGAAGAAAGTTGAGCAAATAAATATTTTTGAGTTTGTCGGGTTAATCTATTTACCATTTCTGGTTCTCTTCCTTTCTTCCTGCGGATTCAGCTTATGATCTACTGTCATTTTTATTCTAACACAGCTTTGTTCTCACTGCCTTCGTTGTGCCATATCATCAAAGATATGATATTTCTTTATGTTATATAGAGAACAATCCAAACATAGTCATATTGTTTAGGCACTTACTTTTTAAATTAGTTAAGAGAAGAAAGGAGAAGAAATTTGAAATTACAGTATCTTTGATAATTCCCTACACAACTGCTCTAGTCAGCATTCTTTGTTTTGTTCTTATGGCTTGAGTTACTGTCTGCTATCATTTGAAGAACTTCCGCTAGTATTGCTTGTGAAGCCCGTCGGCTAACAATGAACTCACTCAGTTTCTCTTTCTGTTTCTGAGTTATGGTGAAGTATTGATGATAAGTTGTGGAGTGGTAGGAAAAACTAAAATGCGATGTGCTGTATGATGTATGTTTCACTGAAGTGTCTTGGTCAAATTCTAATGATTTATGATAGAAATCACATAAAGCAAGCATCACAACTCTCCAGGAATGTTCTGTAGAATGCTAATGTTAATGATGAATATGTGATCCCAAATCTTTCACTTGTATTGACCTTATCTCATTAATTCTTCTCCCAACAATGCCATAACTAGAGTTGAGTTCTAAAGTGTACCTTCCTCTTTTCCAATAGAAATGGTCCCACAATTTCAGAAAGTTCTCAAAGGTGAAAAAGTGCACACGGCGTTTATCACGTTTGCAAATGCCAGTGAAAATGCTAAGGTAACACTGTCCAAAATGCAATATTCTTCTGTGAGGGCACCCAACTTTAAACAAATACACATATTCTAAATACAGCTTAGATCTGTGACATGTTTTGGCCAATGAAGTGTGAGCAGACATGATGGCCTTCAATGAGCAGCAGAGGCCTTAAATAGGCTTGTGCAGTTGGGCTCACCTCCTATGTTTCAGTGAACTTTGTGAGAAGACAGGGCCTGGGAGCCGCGGCCTCACAGTTGGGCTCCAGAGGAAGGTGTGTGTTACAGACCTCAAACTGACCCAAAACACGGAGCAAAACCAGCCATCTAGAGGTCTAAAAGAGAGCCACTGCAGCTAGCCAATAGGTCCAAGAAAAATCAATTCTTGTTTATGGAACTGAGTTTTGGGTCGATTTGTTCCAAAGCATTATCAGAGCAAGAGCTGACTAACACAACATCCTCCAAATCATTGTTATGTAAATGGCTGCCACCATGCCTACAAGTAAGGCAATCGTGTACTCAAATTGTGAGAGTTCTTGAACTCTTGGTGCCTCTCCAACACAATGTACATGGCTAAATTTCCACAAATAAGTTCACTAATACTCCACAAAGATCTCCCTAAGCTTTTATTAAATGTAATGCAAAGTTCTTTCTTTTCATTTTCTGCTTCTACATAGTTAAAATGCTTTTTATCAATGTAAAATGGCTCTTACCTTTTGGCTTCTGTCGTGAGAGTCTTTTGAACTCTGAAACACTGTAGGATATCACCTATAAATGGAATCTAAAACATACAACAATTGAACGAATATAACAAAAAAGAAGGAGAGTCATCGATATAGAGAACAAACTAATGGTTGCCAGTGCGGAGGGGGAGGAGGGGGCAATACAGGGGTGGGGAAGTGAGAGATGTAAACTACTGGGTGTACGACAGGCTCAAGGATGTATTGTACAACACAGGGAATATAGCCAATATTTTGTAATAACTGTAAATGTAAAGTAACCTTTATAAGGATATAAAATTTTTTTTAAAAAGAAATCATACTTAAAATTCGAAACAATTTAAATGTCCATCAACAGGAAAATGCACATATAAATTATTGTATTTCCCTACATGGGAATCCTACGTAGCGAGGAAAGTACATGAACTAGACAGATCTTTACATGTCAGCATGGATGAACCTAGCAAAGATAACACTAAGTAAAGCAAGTAACAAGAGAAAACAAAATAGAATACGATATGCAGTTTAAGAATACTTAAACATGTAGCCTACATAGAAAGACATCCATGCCAGTGATGGAGACCAAGTTCAGAAGAGTGGTTACCCAGGGTCAGCTGGGGAGTGGCTGTGTTTGGGAAAGTGGTCACACCAGAGACTCTTCAACAGGAATGGTAATGTTTCACTTCACACGCTGGCTGGAGGACGGAGGAGTGTCTGCGATGTTATAATGTGAGCACGCTGCATGTAAAAGCCATTGCTGACCACATCTAGGGGAACTGATGCGTGGGAGCTGGTAGTGGGTGGAGGCATCCAGAAGGTGGTGGTAGAAGAGGAACGTTGTACACGTAACGCCTAAGGCCTGACCAGAGGACGACCACTGCTCTAGAAACTGGACACAAATCCAACTTCTACGGCCAACCTTAGAAGACAAACTGAGGCATATTTAAAATTTTAACACTTTATGTGCGCAAAAATAGATTCAACTCACGCACCACAAAGCGGAAGAGGTGAGGAGCACTCCAGCCACAGGAGCTGCAGAGATGTTTATTTTAAAAGGGCAGAAGCAAAGCAAGGAAACGAGTGATTTGCTATGGCTTTAACGCCTAGTTGGTGGTTTGTGACTGGGTGTCCTCAGCGGTGTTCGTCACCCTGAGGCGCTGACAGGCTTAGATTTGGGTTGGTTTAAGTAGGCGGCCGCATCGCTAGAGACAGCGCAGGCTAACGGCCTCCTTGCAGGGTTAATTTACTAACACCAATTGTCTGAGTCCTTCCTCTTACTCAGTCACTTCACTTTCTACGCCTCACTTTCTCTTCTGTAAAGTGGATATTCAGTAGTAAATTCTCTGTGGAGGTGTCAGGACAAAACAAAGTGATTATTAGGAACCACGATCATGTCCTGAATGCACGGAACACGTCACCGTTTGCCAACCACCGTGTCAAGTCAGCAGAAACGACAGAAATTAAGAGCTCTCCGCAGAAATTCACACACCTGTGCACCAGGTAAGGGACCACAGGCAGACGTTCACTCAGCCTTTCCTGTGTCCCTCACGGAGTTCACGCTCTCTCCTGGGCGGGGCGAGCACAGACACTTTGCGGGAGTTTAACTACTTTTAAAATGCGCTGATACAACCATGTCTCACTTTTGTTTGGATCAGCCAGCAAACGTACCCCAAACCCTCCACACCGCCTACCTTTCGCGCTGCCGTAGTCTCGAAGCTGCCGACACCGCTCCTCAGGCCGCGTCGTCCGGGGAGGCGGGTCTGCGTGCTGCTCCTCAAGCCGCGTCGTCAAGGGAGGCGGGTCTGCGTGCGGACGCACGGCGAGCGCGCGGAAGTCCTCGAGCCCCGCCCCCACGGGCCCGCCGGGAGGCTTAAACCGCAACCCCGCGGCTCGGGAGGGCGTTGATGCCCGCGCAACACCAGGCCGCGCGTGGGCTCCGGAGCGCGGCAAGGAGGGCTCGGCCTAGCTGGGGCCCGTGGCCCTATGTCTTCTGGCTGCAACGCCGGTCCTGCGCACGGTGCGGGGCCGCAGCCGCCGGGCGGTGGGCGCCCGAGGGGCCGGGAGGCGAGCCGGGACCCACAGGAGGATGTGGGCATCCTGTCTGCAGCCAGCGTCCCCGAGGCCGCGCTCAGGCCGTGAACACTCGGTGAAGCTGCGCCCGGACAGCGCGGCCGACTCCTTCTCGCGCTCTGAGGACCTGTGCGCGCTGCAGGACTCGGTGCCTCTGCCCTCCGTGCGGGCTTCCCTGAGGGAGGGCCTGCTGGACTTAACGCCGACTGCCGCCGCGGGTAGACTGGGCGCCCGCTCCTGAGCACCCTCTGCCCCTGATCTGTATCCAGAGCTTCTTCCAGCCACGGCTTGTCGAGACAGGTTTGTACTTCCCGCTTCCAGGGGCCTTCGTGTGGGCGGTGAGAAGCGGGGTTTTAAATGGTTAAAGGTGGAGGGTGGGCACTAGAACCGGTGCCCAGTGACCGGGTGTACGTGCACTAGACGGGGCGTGCGGCCTAGGACGCCTGCCAGCTCGGTGACCCCGGCCGAGTGCCTTAAGGCTTCAAGGTCTCAGTGTTCTTATCTGTAGCATGGGCTTCACAGGACCCAGCCTCTGTGGCGGTTACAAGGATGCACTGTGTTAATGCTTCTAGACTCTACAAAGTAGAACACTTAGCACAGTTTGGAGCATCGTTAATTGTTGCACAGATGTTACCTGGTCTGTTGAATGACTTTGCCTGGTACACACCAAAGCGATTAGGAAATGGATATATCCCAGCTTCATTTCCTTTCCATTCAAACAGGGCTCCGGAAAAAAAAATTTTTTTTCAATAGGTGTATCATATATAGTGGAAAGAGCACCGGTGTCAAGGCAGCTTAGGGTTTGAATTCCAGGGCTGATGCTCTCTGTGGCCTGGACAGGTTTCTTTTGCACTACAATCCCCACACTTGTGAAATGACATTAAAAACCACTCTTTCTGTGGGTTCTTAGAATTAATTAAGCAGGTTATGTGTGTAAAGTATCCTGGCACTTGAATGAGTTGTCAGAACCAAGGGCTGCTGGAGACCATGCTTCTGCCCTAGGTAATCTTCCCTTCTACTGGGCAGCAAGTAAACACAAGCACAGGAGTCAGTGCTCTGGAAGAAGTGAGTTCTGCTGCTATAGAGCACAGAATCTCTTTTTTCTTTGATTTAATTTTTATTCTATATTGGAGGATAGTTGATTTACAATATTGTGTTAGTTTCAGGTGTACAGTAAAGTGATTCAGTTATACATATATCCATTCCTTTTCAGATTCTTTCCCCGTACAGTTTGTTACAGGATATGGAGTAGAGGTCCCTGTGCTATGCAGTAGGTCCTTGTTGATTATTTTATATATAGTCGTGTGTATATGTTAATGCCAAACTCCTAATGTATCCCTCCCCGCCATCTTTCCCCTTTGCAGAGCACAGAAACTTGGAAGGGAAAGTTCAGGGTAGGATTCTTGGAGGAAGTGCCATCCTTTCTAAGGATGTGTAGAAGCTCCTGGGGTGGCAGGAGAGAGCAGTGTGTGTTGAAGTTTGAGAAATGTAAGAAAATATGGCAAAACTAATGTACAGGACTGGAACTCAGGGTTTGGGAAAGAAATGAGAGTCGATACTGAAAACTTAGCGGGGCCCAACAGAAAGGCGCCTTGTTTGTCCTGTCAGAAGTTTGGATGTTTATCCTGAAGGCTGCGGGAAACACCAAAGAACAGTGATTTGGAATTCTGGTTTAGAGGCTCACTTGGACCTCCATGTGGAAGGCAGTTGATTGGGTGCTGGGTGAATTGTAATCTAAGGGTCCCACTTAAGTTATAAAAGGTGGGACCGGGTTTTGCAGATCTGAGAGAGAATGGGTGAGGCCTGGTGACCAGTTAGAAAAGGGAGGGCAGCAAGCGTGGGTGACAGTTTACAGCTGCATCTTTTTGAGAGATACAGAGCACAGTAGAAAGGGATTGGGGGTGGCGAGAGGATCTTACTTCATCTTCAGTGCTTTAGAGGGGCCTGGTAGACAGGTCTGGGCCCAAGGTACAGATGTGGGCTTTTGGGAGGACAGGTGTTTGAAGGCATGGTAGAGACTTAGGTTATCCACAAGAATATCCAAAGAATCATAGGTCTGAGAGTTTTTTTAAGTGGGTATATTTGAGGATGTTTATAAGCTGAGAGAAAGTAGCCAACAGAGGAAGGGTGTAAAGATCTAGGAGAGGAAGTGATTGTTCATTTGTTTGTGAAAAGCTGAACACTTATCGTGTGCCTGGCCCGTTTCTAGGATCTGGGGTTCACACCATCTGTTATCTCTTCTGCAAGGACAGTTCAATTCATCCCCTGGTGAACAGAAGTCACATTATTCTTTGCATCCCATTCAGGTGTAAGAACTGTTTTGTACCTCTGAAGGGAAGCAAGCTCTATCCTTTGGTCACCTGCTGATGATAATAGCATTGGCTGAGACCTGACCGTTTACAATGAAGGCACTTCTGTAGGTAATAAGTTCCAGGAGGGCCCAAACTGAGTATGTCTGTTTCAGCATTTAGCATGGTTTAGCATCTGAGAGGCCGGTACATTATTGGCATATAGTAGACTTAAAAATGAGTATTTGTGGATTGTCTGAATGAGTGGATGTGTGTGATTCACATCCTATTTGCAGGTCCTATGCCCTGCAATGGATTTTCAGTGTCAGGTTGTGAAAGTATTTATGACGGGGATTGGCATTGTTCCCTATCTAATGGATAAAGATTACACATGAAAGGACTTTACACTGACATCCTAAAAGCCTCATAGGAATTACTTAACAAAAAAATAAAATTGGATTCTGTATAATTTCTAATTTGTAAGCTGGCCAGAACACTGGTATTTCAGCCAGTCCTCTGGTAGTTCCGATGACGTCCCCATGATCACCCAGGCATAATCAGAATGGCTTTAGGATTTGGGAGCCAAAATGTTCCTCAGTATTTACGGCTTTGCTAGTCCATTTAAGAAAATGGACTATTGAAAGAATAGCTTCAGACACAATATGGCATTTTATGATTTAGCATGAAATCTGAGAAATATAGAGGTTATCGGAAGCCTGCAATGGTAAAGTTCCCTCTGCTATTGAAGTTATTGTCTTTCAACAAAGATTCTACATCACTAATGCTATATATATATATTTTATGATATTCAGGTTAATTTCCAATTCTAAGGAAGTAATTGGTTGGTTGGTATGAGAGATGGCGTGGCTTCCAAAGGTGAAAAGTATTATTTTGTTGTAATTTCCGGCTACCTAAGGATGGGAGAGGCCCAGGACACTGCAGTCAGTATATTACGTGGAGCAGGTTATATTGTGGTTTATTTATGAACTTTTACATGTTTATTTTCTTCTTTGCGGTATGCGGGCCTCTCACTGTTGCGGCCTCTCCCGTTGAGGAGCACAGGCTCCGGACGCACAGGCTCAGCGGCCATGGCTCACGGGCCTAGCCACTCCGCGGCATGTGGGATCTTCCCGGACTGGGGCACGAACCCGTGTCCCCTGCATCGGCAGGCAGACTCTCAACCACTGCGCCACAAGGGAAGCCCACATGTTTATTTTCTATGCAAGTTTGTGTGCTCCTTTTTGAGTTTTGGTAGATAAGTGTTTTGTAACTTTGGAATACTTGGAGTTATATACATATATATATATATTTTTTTTTTTAATGTAGTAGTTAAAGCCGTGGAGAGTGTACTAGTCTACCTAGTTCAAATTCTGGCTTTACCCTATGACTTCCCTGTGGCTTCCTCTGCTCACCTATTAAAAAGGAGGATAATAAGACTGCTGTGGTGAGTTACGTACTAAGTGCTATTTAAGCATTTGCTATAATGATTATGTATACTCGAAGGCAAGGAACTTGCCCCTTGATCGTCTCTGTATTCCTAGTGCTTAAGAATTCCTAGTGCTTTCCTAGTGCATTGTCTTAGGATAGAGATAGCTCAGTATAGTTCTTCTCACTATAAAGTACTGTTAACGTTGAAAGTCTTTGCTCGTGTACTAATAATCTATGACATATCTGCTGAGGACAAGGAAAGGAATAGTTTTAAAACTGCAATGGATAAGAAAAGATTGTATGATGTAATGCCTTTATTATGTAATTATAAAACTAACAAATGATCATGGTAGAAAATTTGAAAAACTCCTAGACAAAAGAGAGGTCAGCAAAATTTGGAGTAACTTTCAGAGTGTAGAGTTGTCCATGAATATTAGTGCTTTCATATTTTCCAGGACTTTAAGTAGACTCTGCTTCTTAAGAGTCTATTCATGATATTTTACTTTAATGATGTTTTCATCATGGGGACACACACACACAGAAATCTGTCAAAAAAAAAAAGGCATGTAAATCACTGATGTTTCAGATAGCCACATGAAATAAAGTGAGAAAGGTCAACAAGCTGAAAGAATGTGGAGTAGCATCTCCTTAATTGCTTACATAACTCTGATAATTACCTCTTTGTGGATAAAGTAATTAATGGGGAATCTAATTCAAGAAAAGTGTATGAACTTCAAGCCTTCTCAAAGCCAAGTATTTCTTTCCACAAAAGGTTACTTTCCACGGCCATTCTTCCTTATTACCAGACAGGGAAAGTGTATTGTATGGCAAAGGGTCTTCCTGAAGGAGGGTGCTTCCCACACTGATTGTCATAAATGACTTCGGAATTACTGTTGCTGTATTACCAAAATCTTAAACTAGGATATTTTTGACAAATATGGTCCTTAGTTAATTTTTAGAGCTACAAACTGTCAGATGGCTCTGAAATAACAATTGTCTGGCTATTCAGGGTGATCACAATATGGTAATGACCTTGAGGTATCACTAAAAAGCAGGAAGGTGTGAGTCTTCCTTTGGTGCCAGAGTGAAATGCGTGTTGGAGTTGGAGTTGGAAAAGAGGCCCACAACAAAGTGATAGAGAAGGAAATGTGAGGTCATTGGTGAAAAACCAGGTTGAAGTTAAGGTGAAGAGGCATGAGGAAATGGTCAACGGTTACAGTATTACAAAGATCATCAAGAAGCATATCCATGAATGTAGTTTGTATTGCAATCTGCTGAAAAAGAGACAAATAACCTGGCCTGGCCTTCATGGAGATTATATTTTATTGATTCTGATAACAGATTATTGTTGAAAAGGGCCTCCTATAAATTATAACCATGCAAAGGCAGCAAGATAATTTATTTTTCTTTATGTATGTGTTTCATTCCTACTCACTTCTCTCTTAGGGGAAGAGAAAATCACACACACAAAAAATGTCAAGTCTCAGCTATTCCTTTTCAAAATATTTTTTTTCCAAATTCCAGTGGAGGCAATAGGTTAACTGTTAAGATTTGTAAGGCTCAAAAAGCTAGATTTTTACAAAGTGTAGCCAAATTTCATTCCATAAATAATAGCTTTGGAAAGAATATGTGGTGATGCAAAGTTGGAAAAAGCTGGTTTTCCTTCCGTGAATGGCTTCACTGTCTTGGGAGAAGAGGCAGAGAAGAAATCAAAGTAATTAAACATAGGGTGAGTTTTCCTGATAGGGGACTCTAGTGCTTTAAAATAGACTAGATAATCCTAGGGATGATCTGAGGGTAGAACAGACCAATGCCTCATTTCCAATCTGGTACCCTGGAAGAAAACAGTGTATTTCCTTTGAGGTCTTGAGAGGTTTTTCTTCTGCTTTGTTTTGGTTTTGGTTCATTTTGTAATCAACCTTATTAAGGTATCATTTACATACAATAAAATGCAGACATTTTTAGTCAAGGGTTCAGTGACTTTTAATTAATGTATACATTTGTTTAACTACCACCCCCATAAAGATAGATAACAATTCTAAAACCCTAGAAAGTTTCCTCCTAGGCTTTTGCAAAAGTATCCCCATCTCCCACCCCAAGGCCACCACGGATCTGTTTTTTATCTTTAGAGATGACTTTTGCCGAGTTTACAATTTCATGTAAGTTGAATAATACAGTAGGTGCCCTTCTGATCTGGCTTCACTTGCTCAGCATATGGTTTTTGAGATTCATTCACGTTGGGATGTTTTAAACCAGGACTTTAGCCTGGGTGGCTGATGTTGTCTGAAGGCACCTATAGGTACATCTGAGTCTCTGGCATTGTCACTGTCTGTTCTTGGCTCAGTATTTTCAACTTTACTAAGAAGCACGAGGTTGAAGTAAGGAAGATCATTGTCAGTATAATGGAGGTGAAGTGGGTTCTGTTATATAATATTCTCAGCAAAAATTGACCTGCTTGGAATCATTGTGTTGATAATCGACAAGGATTCTCTTCCTCCAAAAGCCTTGATACTATAAACCTTCTAAAGGACGCTGTCCTAGGACCCTTCTTTTAGTTTTCATATTTTGGGAAACATTTCTGGAAAATTCAAATGCTCACAACCTGAAAGAAGCAATTATTCACCTGAAGGCTAACTCTGCTAAAGTTGAGTTGTCCGACCTTTACATGCTGATAGAACCCAAATACCCTTGCAAAACAATGCTCTCTTATTGGATATAAGCATATAGATTGTTTAAGGTGGACGTGTGTATGCAGTAAAGTGAAAAAACAAAGAATCTTTGAGTTTCCCTTGCTGGTTTTTTTTAGTTTTTCATTTAAGTTTCTATAGTGTATGCTAATGGCTCAGGGAAACCTCAGGTTAGTTTTAGGTCCACTCTTTACGTAAATGTTGAAGTACTCCATACCCACCTTTTTTCTACCTTCCTTCTTTTCTTCCATCTTTCCTTTCTAACTTCTTATAATCCATTATACTTAATCCTGCATTTGCTGAGGTGGCAATTAGTGTAGGAAAATACTGTGAAATTTTGCTGTTCAGAATGCATGTTGACCAAATTCTATATTGAGAAAAGGTCTGAATTCACCCAGAGTAACCCTTTCTCAGAGTCTTTGAATAAACGCCATAGAAACTGGGCTATATATAATATCCTGACAGGTATGTAGAACTCATAGCAATTGCCCTAAAGAGCTTACCTAGCGTAGATGCATATGAATGCATTTAATGATTGTTTTATTGGCAGCAGTGCCAACATACACAGTCTGTTTTGTTTTATATCATTCTCATTACCTGCTGTTTACCACTGTATACATTGCTAATGGCGTGGTTTCTATGGCTTGTGAATTTCACGGCCAAATAATATGTAATTTATTGCACACTTCAGTGTAGAAGATGGAGACTCCATAACTTTTCGTGTGCTCTTTGCCCCTTTGGAAAGTATTACACTGAGATCAGGCAAAGTAATAAATTTATTTCAAATGTGCGTGATAGCTAAACATCAATTAGGACTGATGGGCAATATTTCTTCTTCCAGCAACATAACAGTTTTTAAAGACTAAGCCGCTGAACGTGGAGTCACTGAACATGGGACTCAGTTCACTGGGATCCTTCTTAGAAAAATAAAGGACAACTTGAATTGGATTTGTGTGGCTTATTCAAGTAGTAACTAATCAGCTACATCTTGGTGAACTTAATTTGTCACAATCGTTTGGTATTTTATTAACTCCCTTCCCCTTCTTCCCCCGACTCTCAGGAGAACGGATCATGAGTATCTTAAAACATATTAAGTCATCTTCCATCCCTGTTAATCTAACTACAAAAGCACACTTTCCTTATCCAATGTAACTTACTGTCTTTTAGAGTGGCTGGGGTTTTAATTCTCCACAAAATTTAAACCAGCAAAGAGAAACATTTTCAAGGAGCCACCACATGGTAGCGCTTTAGAAAGAAAACTTTAGAATTAAGGGCAACTATATCATTTTATAGCTAAAGCACCTGAGGCCTAAATTAGGAAGGTAACCATCAAGGTCAGGGAAGGGGTGGAAGATCAGGTTTCAAGCTGAGGAAGAGTCTACAGGGACTCAATCTGAGCAGGTCAGAAACTGAAAGGAGACCACAAATGTTCTGGGAAGGCTGGCATCTGGCCTCCAGTGTGGCGTTCAGACAGGGAGTGGGCCCGGTGGGAACTGCGCTTCTGCAGTAGGCAGAGAAATCCACCTCCCCTCCGGAAAGTGCCACTGACATCAGGGAGTTGAGGGGAAAGAGCAATGAATTCCAGTCCACCTGAGAAAGCAGGCCAGTCTGATTAACTCTGAATTTAGGCTTATTTCAGATACTTCTTGAGAAAGAACTTGGACAAGAGCAAGTCCCACGCAGCCTCTTTTAAATCCATGCCCAGTATTTTCTGGTGGAGCTGCTTAAACCCTCCAAGTGACTCCAGTATTTTAATTTCACTCTGTATTTAATTCCGACAGTTCTGTGACTGATTATTTAATGGGCAAATAAGTAGGGTCACAAAAGAGTGTGAATGTATTTTACAGGATGAAGATGGGTGGAGTGGAGCAGTCTGGAACAGGACACCAATAAAAAGGGATCTTGGTAAAGAAGAACGTCTATTAGAAATGGAGAGGAATTCGCAAGGAAATTAGTGCCTGACACCACGCCCTTCTCTCTGCATGTTTAGAAGCTAGTTTCTAATTTTATTTTCATAGGAGATGTGCCTGTGATGAATTGTCTTTTACCTCCACACTGTTTGTCACATGGACATATTGTGAAGTTTGTGTGAGAGAAAGCAAGTATTAGAATTTGTTTTGCACGGAGCTATAATCACTTCCTGGAACAATACAGGGTAGAAGGAAAAGGAAAGGAAGGTGGAAACAAAGGAGAAAGACAGCTAATGATGCTGGAGTCTCTCGCTGGGATTTGTGGTATCTCTTTCTGAAACTAGGTACAGAAAGTCAGAACTTGACTGATTGTTTCTTGTTCACGGTTTGTTTTCATTTTTGTTTTTTTTCTTGCTCTCATCAGTTACTCCAGCCAGTGCCATGTCAGTTTCAGTTTCAGTAAGCATGCCTGTCTTGTTTCCATTTGCATTATTCATTATTCATGCAAACGTTGATTGAACTGATGACCCCGATTTATCACGGGAACATTAGATACACCAGTGGATACATTTCTTAATTTTAGAAAAAAATTACCAAGTGAAGGTTAACATAACTCCTCTTCAATTTGTCATTTAAAAAAAACTTCTCCTAACATACAATACCTCATTGCCTAATAATGCCAGATAAATGAAGAATTCCTATGTATTCATGAATGCAGGCTAGTCTGTATATTTTTTGGCAGTTATGACCGTTACCGAGGGTAACGGCCTGGTTTGCTGGCCATGTCCTGTCTCCTAGAAAGTTGTACTTTCTGTTGTCTTTCAGTTGGGCCATTGGATATCAGAGGTGAATTAATAAAACTATACTTCCCTTTACACTTACTTTGTTTTGTTTTGTTTTACTTGAAGTATAGTTGATTGACAATGTTGTGTTTCAGGTGTACAGCCAAGTGATTCAGATATACATATTTCTTTTTTCAGATCCTTTTCCTTTACAGGTTATTACAAGGTCTTGAATATAGTTGCCTGTGCTATACAGTAGGACCTCATAGTTTATCTACTTTATATATTGTATACACTTTGTGTGATCCACGCTGGTCAGACCACATAATTATTTTCACTTCTGATATGATTTTTTCAGGTCTAACCTCAAATCTTTGATGAGAAGATATTTTAAAATAAGTTTAGCATGTGTGTGCTCTAAATACAACAGTAGATATTAGAGATATGATTTTGCACTAGGTATTCCTCTCTTTTTTGTTCTTGGCCAACCAACTGAAAATTAGTTTTTATTTTCTGGTTGGTTTGCTAGATGTTTATGACTATAATAAAAGTCTTAAATTTTGTCTCATCTTAAAACACAATCTGAATTAGCAATGGATATTGTGCTATACATAGGGGCTGTGATATAAATATAGTTTCTAACTTCAAAAACATATAGCCTAGAAGGGAACACAGACAAATATGCAGCAATTATGGCAACTGCATTTGTTTACTAAGTGAAATAGTACTGAGATGGATAAAGTGCTAGCAAGCCTTGAACAGCCAAATCAGCTTCAAAAATAGATGCGCAGTTCTTTAAAAATCTTTTTAACATTTTTCCAGCTACATGTAGCATATAACTTAGCATAAAAACGGTATGGGTTTTATTTTAAGTAATTTAGCATTTTGACATCCTCATAATGAAATTAAATCCAGAAGGAGGTTTCTCTCCATGATCTCTTGAAATGGTCCTTGATTATCCGCAATATTTCCCATCATCACAAAGGTGGTACCAAGGGCAGGGAATTCCAACATTATTAAAGTTTCATAAAGCAAAGTCAATTTTAAGAATATAATGTCCCCAAACTGATAAAGGTCTTGACAGATAATTTCAAGGGAAGCATAAATTATTTTTTGTTTGTCAGAGGGCAAAAATATTTAGGTTGAGTTAATGAATGGTAGAGTTTTTGAGTGGAGAGTGTCCTTAAAATATTGTAGATCTGTACTGTCAAGAGATGCTAGCCACGTGGCATTATTTATATTTAAACAAATTTAAAAATAAGATTAAAAATTCAGTTCCTCATTTGCATTTGCCATATCAAACATGTTTATTAGTTTCATGTAGCTACTGAATACTGCTTTACATAGTACAGATATAGAATATTTTCATTTTCAACAAAAATTCTATTGCGCAATACTAAAATTATACCCAGATATGCACAGAGAAGGCAACCAAGTCTCAAGGAAATAATGTAACTTCCCCAAGATCACACAGCTGTGTTTTTAAAGAAAAACAAAATGACACAAAGGAAATAGTAACAGAGGCATTAAAGAAACCCAGTAAGTTTCTGGAGCAGTCAAAGTAGGGTTTAAAAGTGCATACTTAGCTGTTAGCAGGGTTGAAGCTCTTGATGGTTGATAAGATCAACCTGCCTGAATTTGGACATTAGCATTTTATGCAATGAATTAAAAGCAAAACATCATTTCAACGAATGGCTTCCAGCTCCATATTTTTAGCCACTGCCGTGCTTCCAGGTTATGTTTATCACTTTCATATACAGGGCACCACTGTGAGATGTGATGGTTTATTTGACCCCAGAGAAATCAAGAAATCTTGTGGGGGTTATGGCTATATTTGAAAAGGTTGATTTTTAAATGCATCATGCAGACTGGCCCTGTTTTAAAAGGGATTCCTGCCATCAAATAATCAAAATGTAAACTCTCTTCTCACCTTGCAAAAGTCAAAGATAGCCCCTGCATCTTTATTATTTCATTGAAATCCAAATATTATTTTTCCATTCTCCAACTTGTTTTCCTCACAGTGTGATCAACTATTGCCAAGGAAGGAAAGGTTAGATTTATCAATCAAAGATTGCTAAAGGCCCCCTAGGTAACTGAACCCTCAGGAGAAACAATCGTCATCTATTCTTTTTCTGTTGTTTCAGTATCTTGGTAAAGAGTCATTTCAATATGTTTGGTTCTGTAGCAGAGGTTCTGTGAAGTGCTTATCTTCCTCAGAGGTCCAGAAAGCCTGCGAGTCTGTGGGTAAAGATGGGTAAGGAGAGAGGGAAGTAGGCTAGATAGAGGCTCAGTGCTGAGATAAGGACAGTGTTCTAAAGCCTCCTGGGGGTGAGGCTGGGGTGCACAAACACCCACGACTAATCTAGACAGAAACTGAATAATCAAGGGGACGACCAGTGTGAAGTCATGTGGTCACGTCTCCCTCTAGAAATAAACATTGCCCTCAGTAAGTCTCCCCCTGCCCCAGAAGAGCATTAGGAAGGTCTGGAGAGGGGGATTATTGGCAGAAATGGAAAAAGCAGGTTGAAGGGATTAGCCTGGAGCAGAGAGCCCAAGAAACCCAAGCCAGTAGATGGAAGGCAGACTTTTCATGGAAGTCTCCAAGCCCACGTCAAGTTCTGGGACCACCAAGTACAAGTCAAAGAGTGCTCATTTAACCCCTTTGGGCCCCCGCGGGAGTGGAGGAAGACTGGACAGAGAGGGAGAAGGGGCCATTGATTGAAGGTACAGTATTTACTATGGGATTTAACTCCTCAAAGGCCTCCCAGTAGCTTCAGATCTGCTCAAGAATCCTTCATGTCCTGCTGGTTTGCAGCGAGTGGCTCACAGCTTCAAGGCCTCCTCTGCCAGATGGAGAACTATTTCAAACATCCTGCCTCTATTTTGTACTCTAGCAATGCAGACAGGAAACCTGACCCCATTTTCAGGTTCTAAAGAGAAATTCTAAGTACCTGAAAGACTGAGGAACATGGTGGCTTTTATTTAAGATGTGGAGATAGAGAGCACATACCTGGACTTGGGCCTGCAGCAGCACCGAATTGCACCAAGAGTTCCCTTTATTTTCTCTCGCATCTCTATTTCTCCTTTTCTCTCTGCTGGATTAGCCATGGGGACTCCAAGTTCTTCATTGTGTGGTCCTGGTACAAAGATTCTCCTGGGAATTATAAAGCTATTCACCTTCTACATCGAGCACTTCTTATTTTTTCCCCAGCAACATAAGTCATCCTTAAGAGGGGTCAGGGTGCTAGCTCTTAAATATATTTTAGTCATCCCTTTGTACATTAAATTCTCTTTCTTGGAGACTGCTCCTGACATGGTGTTCACCGTGCTCTCAGCTGGCCTCCTGAAGTTCTGCCCTGCCTTCTCCACCAGGTACAGTTCAGGAGCTGCCTACCTCAGGGTGATAGGTTATCTTCTAGTTGCTTTATTCCTTTCCATTTTACATTTAGAAAGTATAATTGGAATACATAAACTTCTCTGTGACCACAGCTTTATTTGCAACCCACAGGTTTTGTTATGGCATATTTTCATTACCATCCAATTAATAAAATTCTAATTCCCATTGTGACTTTATCTTTGACCTACATAATGATCAGAAGTATGTTTTAAATATCCAACTATTTGGTAAAATATTGGTTATATAGTTTTAAATTTCTTGCTTATTCGGAGTCTTGTTTTATAACCAGAATATAGGCAATTTTATAAATGTGCCATGTGCACCTAAAAATTTCTGCATAATATATATATTCCATCATGGTTGGTGCAGTGTTTTATGTAAATTTAGGCCCAAGTTTTTAATGATGGTATTCAGATCTTCTATAATCTGCTGATTTGTTGTTGTGGTTCTATGTTACTGATCTAGGTAATTTAGATTTTTCTATTTCTACTTAGATTTTTGGAATTTCCCTTCATATATTGCATTGAAGTTTAGACTTATAATATATTCCTTGTAAAGTAACACTGGGTTTTATTATCCTGCCTTATCGCCAGTGATACATTTTGCTTTCAAATCTATGTTAACATTAAAAAATCTTCTTCAATTTTACTTATTGTTGTTATGACATAATTTTTGAATCCTTTCATTTTCAATCTGACTCTTGTCTCTTGTAGGTGGCATAGAATTAGGGTTTTTGTTTGTTTCAATAATCCTTGTCCTTTGAGTATTTACAGTAAATGTATTTTCTTACAGACCGTTTACTCCTTGTTTACTCTTTGTCCCACCTTGTTGTGTTCCTTTTGCTCTTATTTCTTCCTTTGACATTTCTTCAAATTCCATTTTCCCTTATATTAGCTTGTTAATTTTACACAAGTAGCAGTTACACATGTACCATGACTTATTAGCTCTTTTACTGCTTCTCAAGCAATGCTGAGATCTTAAATTTCTTTTACTACTTTTTCTTCTTCCACTTGTTTTAATGCATTCTAATTTTTGATATATTTTATTATTACTCTTTTGTGCTGTTAGATTTTATTTAGTTTTATCCACTTATTTCCGTGATAACTCGGGGTCATTAGTTCAATCAACGTTTGCATGAATAATGCAAATGGAAACAAGACAGGCATGCTTACTGAAACTGAAACTGACATGGCACTGGCTGGAGTAACTGATGAGAGAGCAAGAAAAAAAACAAAAATGAAAACAAACCGTGAACAAGAAACAATCAGTCAAGTTCTGACTTTCTGTACCTAGTTTCAGAAAGAGATACCACAAATCCCAGCGAGAGACTCCAGCATCATTAGCTGTCTTTCTCCTTTGTTTCCACCTTCCTTTCCTTTTCCTTCTACCCTGTATTGTTCCAGGAAGTGATTATAGCTCCGTGCAAAACAAATTCTAATACTTGCTTTCTCTCACACAAACTTCACAATATGTCCATGTGACAAATAGTGTGGAGGTAAAAGACAATTCATCACAGGCACATCTCCTATGAAAATAAAATTAGAAACTAGCTTCTAAACATGCAGAGAGAAGGGCGTGGTGTCAGGCACTAATTTCCTTGCGAATTCCTCTCCATTTCTAATAGACGTTCTTCTTTACCAAGATCCCTTTTTATTGGTGTCCTGTTCCAGACAGCTCCACTCCACCCATCTTCATCCTGTAAAATACATTCACACTCTTTTGTGACCCTACTTATTTGCCCATTAAATAATCAGTCACAGAACTGTCGGAATTAAATACAGAGTGAAATTAAAATACTGGAGTCACTTGGAGGGTTTAAGCAGCTCCACCAGAAAATACTGGGCATGGATTTAAAAGAGGCTGCGTGGGACTTGCTCTTGTCCAAGTTCTTTCTCAAGAAGTATCTGAAATAAGCCTAAATTCAGAGTTAATCAGACTGGCCTGCTTTCTCAGGTGGACTGGAATTCATTGCTCTTTCCCCTCAACTCCCTGATGTCAGTGGCACTTTCCGGAGGGGAGGTGGATTTCTCTGCCTACTGCAGAAGCGCAGTTCCCACCGGGCCCACTCCCTGTCTGAACCCCACACTGGAGGCCAGATGCCAGCCTTCCCAGAACATTTGTGGTCTCCTTTCAGTTTCTGACCTGCTCAGATTGAGTCCCTGTAGACTCTTCCTCAGCTTGAAACCTGATCTTCCACCCCTTCCCTGACCTTGATGGTTACCTTCCTAATTTAGGCCTCAGGTGCTTTAGCTATAAAATGATATAGTTGCCCTTAATTCTAAAGTTTTCTTTCTAAAGCGCTACCATGTGGTGGCTCCTTGAAAATGTTTCTCTTTGCTGGTTTAAATTTTGTGGAGAATTAAAACCCCAGCCACTCTAAAAGACAGTAAGTTACATTGGATAAGGAAAGTGTGCTTTTGTAGTTAGATTAACAGGGATGGAAGATGACTTAATATGTTTTAAGATACTCATGATCCGTTCTCCTGAGAGTCGGGGGAAGAAGGGGAAGGGAGTTAATAAAATACCAAACGATTGTGACAAATTAAGTTCACCAAGATGTAGCTGATTAGTTACTACTTGAATAAGCCACACAAATCCAATTCAAGTTGTCCTTTATTTTTCTAAGAAGGATCCCAGTGAACTGAGTCCCATGTTCAGTGACTCCACGTTCAGTGGCTTAGTCTTTAAAAACTGTTATGTTGCTGGAAGAAGAAATATTGCCCATCAGTCCTAATTGATGTTTAGCTATCACGCACATTTGAAATAAATTTATTACTTTGCCTGATCTCAGTGTAACACTTTCCAAAGGGGCAAAGAGCACACGAAAAGTTATGGAGTCTCCATCTTCTACACTGAAGTGTGCAATAAATTACATATTATTTGGCCGTGAAATTCACAAGCCATAGAAACCACGCCATTAGCAATGTATACAGTGGTAAACAGCAGGTAATGAGAATGATATAAAACAAAACAGACTGTGTATGTTGGCACTGCTGCCAATAAAACAATCATTAAATGCATTCATATGCATCTACGCTAGGTAAGCTCTTTAGGGCAATTGCTATGAGTTCTACATACCTGTCAGGATATTATATATAGCCCAGTTTCTATGGCGTTTATTCAAAGACTCTGAGAAAGGGTTACTCTGGGTGAATTCAGACCTTTTCTCAATATAGAATTTGGTCAACATGCATTCTGAACAGCAAAATTTCACAGTATTTTCCTACACTAATTGCCACCTCAGCAAATGCAGGATTAAGTATAATGGATTATAAGAAGTTAGAAAGGAAAGATGGAAGAAAAGAAGGAAGGTAGAAAAAAGGTGGGTATGGAGTACTTCAACATTTACGTAAAGAGTGGACCTAAAACTAACCTGAGGTTTCCCTGAGCCATTAGCATACACTATAGAAACTTAAATGAAAAACTAAAAAAAACCAGCAAGGGAAACTCAAAGATTCTTTGTTTTTTCACTTTACTGCATACACACGTCCACCTTAAACAATCTATATGCTTATATCCAATAAGAGAGCATTGTTTTGCAAGGGTATTTGGGTTCTATCAGCATGTAAAGGTCGGACAACTCAACTTTAGCAGAGTTAGCCTTCAGGTGAATAATTGCTTCTTTCAGGTTGTGAGCATTTGAATTTTCCAGAAATGTTTCCCAAAATATGAAAACTAAAAGAAGGGTCCTAGGACAGCGTCCTTTAGAAGGTTTATAGTATCAAGGCTTTTGGAGGAAGAGAATCCTTGTCGATTATCAACACAATGATTCCAAGCAGGTCAATTTTTGCTGAGAATATTATATAACAGAACCCACTTCACCTCCATTATACTGACAGTGATCTTCCTTACTTCAACCTCGTGCTTCTTAGTAAAGTTGAAAATACTGAGCCAAGAACAGACAGTGACAATGCCAGAGACTCAGATGTACCTATAGGTGCCTTCAGACAACATCAGCCACCCAGGCTAAAGTCCTGGTTTAAAACATCCCAACGTGAATGAATCTCAAAAACCATATGCTGAGCAAGTGAAGCCAGATCAGAAGGGCACCTACTGTATTATTCAACTTACATGAAATTGTAAACTCGGCAAAAGTCATCTCTAAAGATAAAAAACAGATCCGTGGTGGCCTTGGGGTGGGAGATGGGGATACTTTTGCAAAAGCCTAGGAGGAAACTTTCTAGGGTTTTAGAATTGTTATCTATCTTTATGGGGGTGGTAGTTAAACAAATGTATACATTAATTAAAAGTCACTGAACCCTTGACTAAAAATGTCTGCATTTTATTGTATGTAAATGATACCTTAATAAGGTTGATTACAAAATGAACCAAAACCAAAACAAAGCAGAAGAAAAACCTCTCAAGACCTCAAAGGAAATACACTGTTTTCTTCCAGGGTACCAGATTGGAAATGAGGCATTGGTCTGTTCTACCCTCAGATCATCCCTAGGATTATCTAGTCTATTTTAAAGCACTAGAGTCCCCTATCAGGAAAACTCACCCTATGTTTAATTACTTTGATTTCTTCTCTGCCTCTTCTCCCAAGACAGTGAAGCCATTCACGGAAGGAAAACCAGCTTTTTCCAACTTTGCATCACCACATATTCTTTCCAAAGCTATTATTTATGGAATGAAATTTGGCTACACTTTGTAAAAATCTAGCTTTTTGAGCCTTACAAATCTTAACAGTTAACCTATTGCCTCCACTGGAATTTGGAAAAAAAATATTTTGAAAAGGAATAGCTGAGACTTGACATTTTTTGTGTGTGTGATTTTCTCTTCCCCTAAGAGAGAAGTGAGTAGGAATGAAACACATACATAAAGAAAAATAAATTATCTTGCTGCCTTTGCATGGTTATAATTTATAGGAGGCCCTTTTCAACAATAATCTGTTATCAGAATCAATAAAATATAATCTCCATGAAGGCCAGGCCAGGTTATTTGTCTCTTTTTCAGCAGATTGCAATACAAACTACATTCATGGATATGCTTCTTGATGATCTTTGTAATACTGTAACCGTTGACCATTTCCTCATGCCTCTTCACCTTAACTTCAACCTGGTTTTTCACCAATGACCTCACATTTCCTTCTCTATCACTTTGTTGTGGGCCTCTTTTCCAACTCCAACTCCAACACGCATTTCACTCTGGCACCAAAGGAAGACTCACACCTTCCTGCTTTTTAGTGATACCTCAAGGTCATTACCATATTGTGATCACCCTGAATAGCCAGACAATTGTTATTTCAGAGCCATCTGACAGTTTGTAGCTCTAAAAATTAACTAAGGACCATATTTGTCAAAAATATCCTAGTTTAAGATTTTGGTAATACAGCAACAGTAATTCCGAAGTCATTTATGACAATCAGTGTGGGAAGCACCCTCCTTCAGGAAGACCCTTTGCCATACAATACACTTTCCCTGTCTGGTAATAAGGAAGAATGGCCGTGGAAAGTAACCTTTTGTGGAAAGAAATACTTGGCTTTGAGAAGGCTTGAAGTTCATACACTTTTCTTGAATTAGATTCCCCATTAATTACTTTATCCACAAAGAGGTAATTATCAGAGTTATGTAAGCAATTAAGGAGATGCTATTCCACATTCTTTCAGCTTGTTGACCTTTCTCACTTTATTTCATGTGGCTATCTGAAACATCAGTGATTTACATGCCTTTTTTTTTTTGACAGATTTCTGTGTGTGTGTGTCCCCATGATGAAAACATCATTAAAGTAAAATATCATGAATAGACTCTTAAGAAGCAGAGTCTACTTAAAGTCCTGGAAAATATGAAAGCACTAATATTCATGGACAACTCTACACTCTGAAAGTTACTCCAAATTTTGCTGACCTCTCTTTTGTCTAGGAGTTTTTCAAATTTTCTACCATGATCATTTGTTAGTTTTATAATTACATAATAAAGGCATTACATCATACAATCTTTTGTTATCCATTGCAGTTTTAAAACTATTCCTTTCCTTGTCCTCAGCAGATATGTCATAGATTATTAGTACACGAGCAAAGACTTTCAACGTTAACAGTACTTTATAGTGAGAAGAACTATACTGAGCTATCTCTATCCTAAGACAATGCACTAGGAAAGCACTAGGAATTCTTAAGCACTAGGAATACAGAGACGATCAAGGGGCAAGTTCCTTGCCTTCGAGTATACATAATCATTATAGCAAATGCTTAAATAGCACTTAGTACGTAACTCACCACAGCAGTCTTATTATCCTCCTTTTTAATAGGTGAGCAGAGGAAGCCACAGGGAAGTCATAGGGTAAAGCCAGAATTTGAACTAGGTAGACTAGTACACTCTCCACGGCTTTAACTACTACATTAAAATATATATATATATATATATGTATATAACTCCAAGTATTCCAAAGTTACAAAACACTTATCTACCAAAACTCAAAAAGGAGCACACAAACTTGCATAGAAAATAAACATGTGGGCTTCCCTTGTGGCGCAGTGGTTGAGAGTCTGCCTGCCGATGCAGGGGACACGGGTTCGTGCCCCAGTCCGGGAAGATCCCACATGCCGCGGAGTGGCTAGGCCCGTGAGCCATGGCCGCTGAGCCTGTGCGTCCGGAGCCTGTGCTCCTCAACGGGAGAGGCCGCAACAGTGAGAGGCCCGCATACCGCAAAGAAGAAAATAAACATGTAAAAGTTCATAAATAAACCACAATATAACCTGCTCCACGTAATATACTGACTGCAGTGTCCTGGGCCTCTCCCATCCTTAGGTAGCCGGAAATTACAACAAAATAATACTTTTCACCTTTGGAAGCCACGCCATCTCTCATACCAACCAACCAATTACTTCCTTAGAATTGGAAATTAACCTGAATATCATAAAATATATATATATAGCATTAGTGATGTAGAATCTTTGTTGAAAGACAATAACTTCAATAGCAGAGGGAACTTTACCATTGCAGGCTTCCGATAACCTCTATATTTCTCAGATTTCATGCTAAATCATAAAATGCCATATTGTGTCTGAAGCTATTCTTTCAATAGTCCATTTTCTTAAATGGACTAGCAAAGCCGTAAATACTGAGGAACATTTTGGCTCCCAAATCCTAAAGCCATTCTGATTATGCCTGGGTGATCATGGGGACGTCATCGGAACTACCAGAGGACTGGCTGAAATACCAGTGTTCTGGCCAGCTTACAAATTAGAAATTATACAGAATCCAATTTTATTTTTTTGTTAAGTAATTCCTATGAGGCTTTTAGGATGTCAGTGTAAAGTCCTTTCATGTGTAATCTTTATCCATTAGATAGGGAACAATGCCAATCCCCGTCATAAATACTTTCACAACCTGACACTGAAAATCCATTGCAGGGCATAGGACCTGCAAATAGGATGTGAATCACACACATCCACTCATTCAGACAATCCACAAATACTCATTTTTAAGTCTACTATATGCCAATAATGTACCGGCCTCTCAGATGCTAAACCATGCTAAATGCTGAAACAGACATACTCAGTTTGGGCCCTCCTGGAACTTATTACCTACAGAAGTGCCTTCATTGTAAACGGTCAGGTCTCAGCCAATGCTATTATCATCAGCAGGTGACCAAAGGATAGAGCTTGCTTCCCTTCAGAGGTACAAAACAGTTCTTACACCTGAATGGGATGCAAAGAATAATGTGACTTCTGTTCACCAGGGGATGAATTGAACTGTCCTTGCAGAAGAGATAACAGATGGTGTGAACCCCAGATCCTAGAAACGGGCCAGGCACACGATAAGTGTTCAGCTTTTCACAAACAAATGAACAATCACTTCCTCTCCTAGATCTTTACACCCTTCCTCTGTTGGCTACTTTCTCTCAGCTTATAAACATCCTCAAATATACCCACTTAAAAAAACTCTCAGACCTATGATTCTTTGGATATTCTTGTGGATAACCTAAGTCTCTACCATGCCTTCAAACACCTGTCCTCCCAAAAGCCCACATCTGTACCTTGGGCCCAGACCTGTCTACCAGGCCCCTCTAAAGCACTGAAGATGAAGTAAGATCCTCTCGCCACCCCCAATCCCTTTCTACTGTGCTCTGTATCTCTCAAAAAGATGCAGCTGTAAACTGTCACCCACGCTTGCTGCCCTCCCTTTTCTAACTGGTCACCAGGCCTCACCCATTCTCTCTCAGATCTGCAAAACCCGGTCCCACCTTTTATAACTTAAGTGGGACCCTTAGATTACAATTCACCCAGCACCCAATCAACTGCCTTCCACATGGAGGTCCAAGTGAGCCTCTAAACCAGAATTCCATTTCACTGTTCTTTGGTGTTTCCCGCAGCCTTCAGGATAAACATCCAAACTTCTGACAGGACAAACAAGGCGCCTTTCTGTTGGGCCCCGCTAAGTTTTCAGTATCGACTCTCATTTCTTTCCCAAACCCTGAGTTCCAGTCCTGTACATTAGTTTTGCCATATTTTCTTACATTTCTCAAACTTCAACACACACTGCTCTCTCCTGCCACCCCAGGAGCTTCTACACATCCTTAGAAAGGATGGCACTTCCTCCAAGAATCCTACCCTGAACTTTCCCTTCCAAGTTTCTGTGCTCTGCAAAGGGGAAAGATGGCGGGGAGGGATACATTAGGAGTTTGGCATTAACATATACACACGACTATATATAAAATAATCAACAAGGACCTACTGCATAGCACAGGGACCTCTACTCCATATCCTGTAACAAACTGTACGGGGAAAGAATCTGAAAAGGAATGGATATATGTATAACTGAATCACTTTACTGTACACCTGAAACTAACACAATATTGTAAATCAACTATCCTCCAATATAGAATAAAAATTAAATCAAAGAAAAAAGAGATTCTGTGCTCTATAGCAGCAGAACTCACTTCTTCCAGAGCACTGACTCCTGTGCTTGTGTTTACTTGCTGCCCAGTAGAAGGGAAGATTACCTAGGGCAGAAGCATGGTCTCCAGCAGCCCTTGGTTCTGACAACTCATTCAAGTGCCAGGATACTTTACACACATAACCTGCTTAATTAATTCTAAGAACCCACAGAAAGAGTGGTTTTTAATGTCATTTCACAAGTGTGGGGATTGTAGTGCAAAAGAAACCTGTCCAGGCCACAGAGAGCATCAGCCCTGGAATTCAAACCCTAAGCTGCCTTGACACCGGTGCTCTTTCCACTATATATGATACACCTATTGAAAAAAAATTTTTTTTTCCGGAGCCCTGTTTGAATGGAAAGGAAATGAAGCTGGGATATATCCATTTCCTAATCGCTTTGGTGTGTACCAGGCAAAGTCATTCAACAGACCAGGTAACATCTGTGCAACAATTAACGATGCTCCAAACTGTGCTAAGTGTTCTACTTTGTAGAGTCTAGAAGCATTAACACAGTGCATCCTTGTAACCGCCACAGAGGCTGGGTCCTGTGAAGCCCATGCTACAGATAAGAACACTGAGACCTTGAAGCCTTAAGGCACTCGGCCGGGGTCACCGAGCTGGCAGGAGTCCTAGGCCGCACGCCCCGTCTAGTGCACGTACACCCGGTCACTGGGCACCGGTTCTAGTGCCCACCCTCCACCTTTAACCATTTAAAACCCCGCTTCTCACCGCCCACACGAAGGCCCCTGGAAGCGGGAAGTACAAACCTGTCTCGACAAGCCGTGGCTGGAAGAAGCTCTGGATACAGATCAGGGGCAGAGGGTGCTCAGGAGCGGCGCCCAGTCTACCCGCGGCGGCAGTCGGCGTTAAGTCCAGCAGGCCCTCCCTCAGGGAAGCCCGCACGGAGGGCAGAGGCACCGAGTCCTGCAGCGCGCACAGGTCCTCAGAGCGCGAGAAGGAGTCGGCCGCGCTGTCCGGGCGCAGCTTCACCGAGTGTTCACGGCCTGAGCGCGGCCTCGGGGACGCTGGCTGCAGACAGGATGCCCACATCCTCCTGTGGGTCCCGGCTCGCCTCCCGGCCCCTCGGGCGCCCACCGCCCGGCGGCTGCGGCCCCGCACCGTGCGCAGGACCGGCGTTGCAGCCAGAAGACATAGGGCCACGGGCCCCAGCTAGGCCGAGCCCTCCTTGCCGCGCTCCGGAGCCCACGCGCGGCCTGGTGTTGCGCGGGCATCAACGCCCTCCCGAGCCGCGGGGTTGCGGTTTAAGCCTCCCGGCGGGCCCGTGGGGGCGGGGCTCGAGGACTTCCGCGCGCTCGCCGTGCGTCCGCACGCAGACCCGCCTCCCTTGACGACGCGGCTTGAGGAGCAGCACGCAGACCCGCCTCCCCGGACGACGCGGCCTGAGGAGCGGTGTCGGCAGCTTCGAGACTACGGCAGCGCGAAAGGTAGGCGGTGTGGAGGGTTTGGGGTACGTTTGCTGGCTGATCCAAACAAAAGTGAGACATGGTTGTATCAGCGCATTTTAAAAGTAGTTAAACTCCCGCAAAGTGTCTGTGCTCGCCCCGCCCAGGAGAGAGCGTGAACTCCGTGAGGGACACAGGAAAGGCTGAGTGAACGTCTGCCTGTGGTCCCTTACCTGGTGCACAGGTGTGTGAATTTCTGCGGAGAGCTCTTAATTTCTGTCGTTTCTGCTGACTTGACACGGTGGTTGGCAAACGGTGACGTGTTCCGTGCATTCAGGACATGATCGTGGTTCCTAATAATCACTTTGTTTTGTCCTGACACCTCCACAGAGAATTTACTACTGAATATCCACTTTACAGAAGAGAAAGTGAGGCGTAGAAAGTGAAGTGACTGAGTAAGAGGAAGGACTCAGACAATTGGTGTTAGTAAATTAACCCTGCAAGGAGGCCGTTAGCCTGCGCTGTCTCTAGCGATGCGGCCGCCTACTTAAACCAACCCAAATCTAAGCCTGTCAGCGCCTCAGGGTGACGAACACCGCTGAGGACACCCAGTCACAAACCACCAACTAGGCGTTAAAGCCATAGCAAATCACTCGTTTCCTTGCTTTGCTTCTGCCCTTTTAAAATAAACATCTCTGCAGCTCCTGTGGCTGGAGTGCTCCTCACCTCTTCCGCTTTGTGGTGCGTGAGTTGAATCTATTTTTGCGCACATAAAGTGTTAAAATTTTAAATATGCCTCAGTTTGTCTTCTAAGGTTGGCCGTAGAAGTTGGATTTGTGTCCAGTTTCTAGAGCAGTGGTCGTCCTCTGGTCAGGCCTTAGGCGTTACGTGTACAACGTTCCTCTTCTACCACCACCTTCTGGATGCCTCCACCCACTACCAGCTCCCACGCATCAGTTCCCCTAGATGTGGTCAGCAATGGCTTTTACATGCAGCGTGCTCACATTATAACATCGCAGACACTCCTCCGTCCTCCAGCCAGCGTGTGAAGTGAAACATTACCATTCCTGTTGAAGAGTCTCTGGTGTGACCACTTTCCCAAACACAGCCACTCCCCAGCTGACCCTGGGTAACCACTCTTCTGAACTTGGTCTCCATCACTGGCATGGATGTCTTTCTATGTAGGCTACATGTTTAAGTATTCTTAAACTGCATATCGTATTCTATTTTGTTTTCTCTTGTTACTTGCTTTACTTAGTGTTATCTTTGCTAGGTTCATCCATGCTGACATGTAAAGATCTGTCTAGTTCATGTACTTTCCTCGCTACGTAGGATTCCCATGTAGGGAAATACAATAATTTATATGTGCATTTTCCTGTTGATGGACATTTAAATTGTTTCGAATTTTAAGTATGATTTCTTTTTAAAAAAAATTTTATATCCTTATAAAGGTTACTTTACATTTACAGTTATTACAAAATATTGGCTATATTCCCTGTGTTGTACAATACATCCTTGAGCCTGTCGTACACCCAGTAGTTTACATCTCTCACTTCCCCACCCCTGTATTGCCCCCTCCTCCCCCTCCGCACTGGCAACCATTAGTTTGTTCTCTATATCGATGACTCTCCTTCTTTTTTGTTATATTCGTTCAATTGTTGTATGTTTTAGATTCCATTTATAGGTGATATCCTACAGTGTTTCAGAGTTCAAAAGACTCTCACGACAGAAGCCAAAAGGTAAGAGCCATTTTACATTGATAAAAAGCATTTTAACTATGTAGAAGCAGAAAATGAAAAGAAAGAACTTTGCATTACATTTAATAAAAGCTTAGGGAGATCTTTGTGGAGTATTAGTGAACTTATTTGTGGAAATTTAGCCATGTACATTGTGTTGGAGAGGCACCAAGAGTTCAAGAACTCTCACAATTTGAGTACACGATTGCCTTACTTGTAGGCATGGTGGCAGCCATTTACATAACAATGATTTGGAGGATGTTGTGTTAGTCAGCTCTTGCTCTGATAATGCTTTGGAACAAATCGACCCAAAACTCAGTTCCATAAACAAGAATTGATTTTTCTTGGACCTATTGGCTAGCTGCAGTGGCTCTCTTTTAGACCTCTAGATGGCTGGTTTTGCTCCGTGTTTTGGGTCAGTTTGAGGTCTGTAACACACACCTTCCTCTGGAGCCCAACTGTGAGGCCGCGGCTCCCAGGCCCTGTCTTCTCACAAAGTTCACTGAAACATAGGAGGTGAGCCCAACTGCACAAGCCTATTTAAGGCCTCTGCTGCTCATTGAAGGCCATCATGTCTGCTCACACTTCATTGGCCAAAACATGTCACAGATCTAAGCTGTATTTAGAATATGTGTATTTGTTTAAAGTTGGGTGCCCTCACAGAAGAATATTGCATTTTGGACAGTGTTACCTTAGCATTTTCACTGGCATTTGCAAACGTGATAAACGCCGTGTGCACTTTTTCACCTTTGAGAACTTTCTGAAATTGTGGGACCATTTCTATTGGAAAAGAGGAAGGTACACTTTAGAACTCAACTCTAGTTACGGCATTGTTGGGAGAAGAATTAATGAGATAAGGTCAATACAAGTGAAAGATTTGGGATCACATATTCATCATTAACATTAGCATTCTACAGAACATTCCTGGAGAGTTGTGATGCTTGCTTTATGTGATTTCTATCATAACTCATTAGAATTTGACCAAGACACTTCAGTGAAACATACATCATACAGCACATCGCATTTTAGTTTTTCCTACCACTCCACAACTTATCATCAATACTTCACCATAACTCAGAAACAGAAAGAGAAACTGAGTGAGTTCATTGTTAGCCGACGGGCTTCACAAGCAATATTAGCGGAAGTTCTTCAAATGATAGCAGACAGTAACTCAAGCCATAAGAACAAAACAAAGAATGCTGACTAGAGCAGTTGTGTAGGGAATTATCAAAGATACTGTAATTTCAAATTTCTTCTCCTTTCTTCTCTTAACTAATTTAAAAAGTAAGTGCCTAAACAATATGACTATGTTTGGATTGTTCTCTATATAACATAAAGAAATATCATATCTTTGATGATATGGCACAACGAAGGCAGTGAGAACAAAGCTGTGTTAGAATAAAAATGACAGTAGATCATAAGCTGAATCCGCAGGAAGAAAGGAAGAGAACCAGAAATGGTAAATAGATTAACCCGACAAACTCAAAAATATTTATTTGCTCAACTTTCTTCTCTAAGCTCTTTGAAAAAATAAGCTTGTGAGAAGTAATTATTATAATAATATGTTGTTAAGTATGTAACATATATAAATGTAATAAAAACAAAAAAGAGGGGAAGGCATACAGCTCTATAAAAGTACAGTTTCTGTTTCTATCTGGAATGAACCTAGTAAAAATCTGAAGAGATTCTGAGATGTATTACATAAGCCCTAGTGCAGCCATTACTCAAACAATGTGGTTAAAAATCATTAAAGGAATTACATGTTACAGTAGAAAATATCTACTTACTATAAAAGGAAACTGGAGGAACAATAACAAAAAAGCAAAAACATGAGACATGTAGAAAACCAAAGGTAAAATGATAGACATAAATAAATCCTACCATATCAATAATAAAAACTAAATGTAAATGAATTAAACAATACAATCAAAAGGCAGATATTGTCGAACTGGGTATTAAAAACTGTTTTCTATAGGAGACACTGCTTGGATTCAAAAGTCTAATGTGTACAAAGTAAAAGGATGAAAAAATATACATCATGCAAATAGCAACCGTAAGCATTGCTGAAGTGGCTATACTAATACCAGAAAAAATAGACTTTAAAACAAACAAAAAAGTTACTAGCTATGAAAAGGGACATTTTATGATAAAGAAAGGGAAGATACAAAAATCTTTACCATATTTGCCCTGAATAAGGTAAAACCAAAATAAACAAAGAAGAAAATACCAAAATCCATGAAGAATTGAAGGAAGAAATAGATAATTGCACAACATTAGGTAGAGGCTTCAGTACTCCACAGTCAAAAATGGATAGAACAGTTAGGCAGGAGATCAACAACGATATAGAAGACTTGGACAAGACTATGAATTAACAAGACCTAATAAATGTTTACAGAACACTCAACCAAACAGTAAAATACTCATCCTGCTCAACTACATGTGAAACGTTTTCCAGCATAGATGACATGCTAGGCTGTAAGAGGAGAGATTGAAACCCACATACATTGCTGGTGGGAATGTAAAATGGTGCGGCCATGTTACAAAACAGCTTGAGAGTTCCTGCAAGTGTTAAACATAGAGTTACCCTATGACCCAGCAGTTCCACTACTAAATATATACCTAAGAGAAATAAAAACTTATGTCTGCACGAAAGCTTGTACGTGAATGTTCATAGAAGCATATTTCTAAAAACAAAAGGTGGAAATAATTCAAATGACAACCGGATAAATGAATAAACAAAATGTGGAATATCCATACAATAGAATAGCATTCAGCTATAGAAAGGAATGATCTACTGATCCATGTTACAACATGGATGAACCATGAAAGCATTATGTAAAGTAAAAGCAGCCACTCACAAAAGATCACATATTGTACGGTCCCATTTATATGAAATGCCCAGAATAGCAAATCTGTAGAGACAGGAAGTAGATGAGTGGTTGCCTAGGGCTGAGAGGGTTGAGGAGATTGAAAAAAGCTTGTTAATGTGTAATGGGTTTTTTGTGGGGGGACAGAAATCTAAAATTGGATTGTTGTGATGCTTACACAAGTCTTTTAGTGGTTACACTGAGAACCACTGAATTGTATACATTAAAGTGTTGAAATTATGGTATGTAAATTACATCCCAATAAAGCTGTTAAAATTATGATAATTTATAAATGTGAAAATTCATCGAAAATGACAAATTCTTTAAAAATGCAAGCTAACAAGACTAACCCAAGAAAGAAAAAATATCTCAAAAACCTATATCTACTGCAAAAGTTGTTTGTATAATTAAGTACCTTTACAGAAAATGATTTCCAGGGATAAATGGCTTTCCAAGTAAATTCTTCCAAATATTTAGGGAAGAAATATTGGTAATCTTACATAAAAATCTTCCAGGAAACAGAAAAGTATATATTGCTCAAAATATTTATAAGGCCAACATAAGCTTCAGGTCAAAACTAAAAAGAATATTACAAGAATAGAATCACAGGCCAGTTTCTCTTTTGAACATGCATGCAAAATGTGTAAACAGAAGCACAAACTGTATCCATGGTATGTAAAACAATCATATATCACAATCAAAGTAGCTTTATTCTAGTAATGCAAGGTTGGTTTAACGTTCAAACATGAAACTGATCCCAGGAATGAATTAGAGTGGGAAAAAAAGTCATTTAAAACAGAAGTCTTGGGACTTCCCTGGTGGTCCAGTGGTTAGAACTTGGCGCTTTCACTGCTGGGGCCCTGGGGTCCAATTCCCGGTCAGGGAACTAAGATCCTGCAAGCCATGAGGCAGGGCCCCCCCCACCAAAAAAAAGGAAAAAAAGAAGACTTAACCAGGAGAAGCACAAGATCGAATAAACATAACAGATAACACCTTATGAAAAGTAGGTGAAGATTATGGAATATTCTAAAATTTTAAAACAAAAAGAAACATTTAAAGATTCAAGAGGATGTGACAAATACTGTACATAGGCAAAAAAATAAAATAAAATAAAATATACGGATGATGGGAGCCCAAAAATCCAGATGCCCATGTCCTGTCTCTGAAGATTCTCATTCAATGGGTTATGGATTTCCTCTATGTTTAAAAACCTACAGGTGTTATAAAGCAGAAACTAACACACCATTGTAAAGCAATTATACTCCAATAAAGGTGTTAAAACACAACCAAACAAACCTACAGGTGATTCTGATATGATTCACAGACAATGTAAAGCTTCTGCTTTACAGGAAATAATACCAGATTATTTTGTTATTTTATAGTTATAGTAACAGGTTGTACTGTTGACCGGTAAGTCTGATGTCAAAATGCACTCCCCACTAGGGATATAAAAGGAACTAATAGTCTCTGCGGCTGCTTGGTGGCAGCATGCATGTATTGCAAGGGCAATTATTGTAGGAATCCAAATGAGTGGAACATTTTAGAATTGGAAGACTACATACAGATCATCTAGTCAAGCTTCCAACTATGATAGTTGTGAAAACTAAGGCCCATATAAAAGAAATGATTTATCTCCAAAGAGCGTTAGTGAAAGAGTATGAAATTAAAAATATCTCTGAACTTTTAATTTAGTGCTGTTTTTATTAATCTCATGTATTAGCTTAAACTTCAGTGTGACAGATTTGGGATTGAATTCTTGCTCAGATTTACTGATTGCGTGCCTTTTAGTAAGTTACTAAAACACTTTTTTACAAAAAAAATAGATTTATTTATTTATTTTTGGCTGCGTTGGCTCTTCCTTGCCATGCGCGGGCTTTCTCTAGTTGGCGGTGAGCGGGGGCTACTCTTTGTTACGGTGCGCGGGCTTCTCATCGTGGTGGCTTCTCTTTGTTGCTGAGCACGGGGTCTAGGTGTGTGGGCTTCAGTAGTTGTGGTTCACGGGCTCTAGAGTGCAGGCTCAGTAGTTGTGGCGCATGCTCTTAGTTGCTCCGTGGCATGTGGGAGCTTCCCGGACCAGGGCTCAAACCCGCATCCCCTGCACTGGCAGGCAGATTCTTAACCACTGCACCACCAGGGAAGCCCTACTAAAACACTTTTAACTTCGCTTTTCACATATGTAAAATGGTGAGCCTTGGCTGATATAGAATATGAGATAACCTAGCACTGTTCTTAACACATACACGTAGTTAACATTTTTTGGCTCTCATCCCTCTTAAACAGCCTCTATCCTCTTAACAATGAAAGTGTGTTTCAGCTAGCAAAGCACCCCAGAGCTGACCACATTCTGGCAAGAGATACAGGATTCTTTTTCTTGCTGGTGGTTCTTTATACCTGATATTTGAACTGCACTGAAACATGAACATCTCTTGTTTATACTATATTAATGGATTTGATAGATGAATTTTAAAAAGTAATATGCAGGAAAAAAAAGTAATATGCAGGAATTGAGCTGCCTTACTCTCAAGAAATATAATTCGATAGTGGTGGCTAAAACGATAAACAGTGTTTGGACAGGGAGTCCATATTGGATATGAACTACCTGTACTCCCATTCGTCTATTAAGAATAAATAGAATCCTTTCAAAATCTGTTTTAAAGCGCAGTTATTTCCTTCTGACTCATTTAAGTTACCTGCAAGAAAAAGACAATCTCCTGAATCCTTGCTTAAAAGGCTTTTAATATAAAGCAGATAATTTTTTGCAACATTTCCCAAACTTTTCATTATCAAATTGGCTGAGGCTTCTCAACGATTATCACTTCACAACAATATCTCCCTTTTCACCTTTTTTAAAAGAATTGACCTCGTAGATGTGCCCTTAAAACAGAGCTTCACTCTCAACTTATTTTAAATTTTGTATTCAAACAGTATGAAGAAAACAGGATCAGGGAGTTCAGCCATAAAAGGGAATGGATTACTGATACATGCTACATCATGGATGCAACTAAGTGAAAGAAGTCAGGCACGAAAGGCTCTATATTGTATGGTTCCATTTATATGAAATGTCCAGCAGTGGCAAATCCACACACACGGAAAATATTATACATTAGTGGTTTCCAGGGGTTTGGAAGAGAGGGAAATAGGGAATGACTCCTCAAAATGGGTGTATGTTTCCTCTTGGGGTGATGAAAATGTTTTGTAGTTGGACAGTGGTGATAGTTGCACAACATTGTGACAGTAGTAAATTCCACTGAATGGTACAGTGAATTGTAAAATGATCAAAATGGTGAATTTTGTGTTATGTTCATTTTACTACAATAAAAAGGAGAAAGAATTAGGGAAAGACTTGGAGTTTGGGAAACTAAGGTGAACTGGTCAAGAAAAAGACAGCTCTACCGTTCAGTGTTCTCTCAGCTCTCCCAGTGCATTAATCCTCAGCAAAAAGTAGCCTGAACTTGTCGATGATAGTCATTCAACACAGTCCAGGGAAAAGTAAATAAAATAAAACCCAACTCTTCTTCTTTAGCACATCTATGAAAGGTTAACTTGCTGCTCAGCCACGTGGACATTCATGAAATCGTTTCACTTTAGGTGTCCTCTACTTCAGTACTTTACTCACAGCTCATTCACACATGTAGGCAACAGCATTCCTTAATTGGATGGAATCTGCAGTGCTGGTTGTGATCGGTCTCATGAAAAGAAAAGGGAAGGCGGAAAAAGCCTCCACATTGACTTGGTGGTCTTGACGAAATGGATGCAGAAGACAGCTTGAGTGTCAAACTGGAAACTGTTATTTTCCTTTTCCTTTTCTTTTTATCTTTCCTATGAGGTCTTCTGCCCACTTCCCACCCCCTTCTCTCAAACAGGAAAGACACCAATTAGCTGCTTTTTTGTGTTTTTGGTAAAACACCTATTGTTTTGCGTTTCTTGTTGTTCGGTGAACATTATTGTTTTTACTGCCAAATGAGCTTCAGTGGTTGATGTAGGGGGTCTCTTGGGAACTTAACGTTTTCCAGTTTAAGTGGAAAAGCGTTTTTGTTTGAATTGGCTTTTACTGGGTGCTTCAAGGTTTGCTCTTGGCTCTTTGAAGGGGGACTAAATAGCACTGTGTTTCCTTTGAGGTTCCAATGAAGAAAGGATCCTATGTCCTGGGCACTTTTTGTTGATTTTGCTGTGTGTCCTCTCTAATAGCCAGAGGCAGATTCCAGGAAAATGACATATAAATGAATATAAGTAATCTAATACTTTTACAATTTGCTTTGGCCATACTCCTGGTCTTATTCTACTTGTAGCAGATGGCTTTAAAGAGCATTAGCTATGTATATATTAAAAATAATATAAATGTACCAATATTAAATATTATATTGATGTATAAATGTAATATACTAATATTTATATTAGTGTATAACAATTATGTATTATATTAATATATATTTTTGCCTAGCATATATTATATACAAAATATATGAGTAATGAAATGTATTTCTATGGTTAATATGTTCATAATATTAATATGATATATCCTGTAATATTGATTATAAAACAATTATATCATAATATAGAAATATATAATTATTATTATCTGATATAATACACTATAGTTAATATATTCTATATGACACAATATATAATGTATTAGTATAATTGTATTATATAGTATAAATATAATACATATATAAAACTATATATCTTTTAGTTATACATTACACATACGAGTATGTATAGCTATTTATAATTTTATTTACATAGGAATCTGGTCATCATAACAATTGATGTAAAAATATGCAATATTTTCAATCAAATGGGCCTTAACCTCACTACCTACACATAACTACTTTTAAAATCTTGAACCCTGTCTAACTCATGCTTCCATATCTCTCAACCTGCTTTTCTACACATGCACGTAGACACACATTTCTACACGATATATATGTATACTACCAGTTTTCAGTTCAATGTATATAAATATATAATATATAATGATATTCCTGTGTATGTATACAAATATAAATCAAAGGTATGTGTATAGGTATGTATTTCATATGTTTATATAAATATATCATACAAATAATGTATGTGTATATAAATACATGACTGTATACATACATACACAGAAATATACTTATTTAAACAAAAGGGACCTAAATAAACATAGTTCTCTAAGAATAAAAAGTTATGTCTCACTCTTTCAATAACAGTTTATAGTTTTCTACTGTATGTGCTTCTATAATTGTTATGAACATTTCCCATTTTTGTTGAATGTTAAGTTGTTTTAATTTTTTGCCTTTTTTTGTTTTTTGTTTGTTTGTTTGTTTTGGTACGGAGGCCTCTCACTGTTGTGGCCTCTCCCATTGCGGAGCACAGGCTCCGGACGCACAGGCTCAGCGGCCATGGCTCACGGGCCCAGCCGCTCCACGGCATGTGGGACCTTCCCAGACCGGGGCACGAACCCGTGTCCCCTGCATCGGCAGGCGGACTCTCAGCCACTGCGCCACCAGGTAAGCCCAGTTTTTTGCCATTATTAATGAAGTTCTGAAGAATACGGTGGGCAAGATTACTTGAAAAACTCTCCTAAAAGAAAAGGGTTAGGTATGCTAGGTTAAATGTACACAACTTATTTTTAAGTGCGTGGTTGATTTTGGAAGTGTGCAGTCGAAATGTCCAGGACCCATGAAGGAAGGGTGGTCCATGTGTGAGAGTTATAGCTCTATTAAGAGTGGATTGAAGATCTTGATAGCTTAGAACAGAAGCTGGAACTCCTGTTTTTATGGAGCCAAATGGCAAATATTTTAGGCTTTGTAGACCAAAGAGGCAAAATTGAGGATATTATTTAGGTACTTAGGTAACCATTTAAAATGTTACCAGTTAAAACGTGAAAATTATTCATAGCTCATAGGCCATAAAAAATAGGCAGCTGTCTGGATTTGGAATACAGGCCGTAGTTGAATGACACACCTGGTATAGAGACTTGTTTTTAAATGGCCATGACCACATGGGAGGCAGGAGGTAAGACTCCATCCCTACTAGATGGGAAGTTAGAACTAAAGCTATCTATCCCTGGCTTCACGTTTAATGAAAGGGTGTGCCAGGAGAAAAACATATCTGCTGGCAAAGGGAGACTAAGAGCAAATTCTCTTGGCCTCTGCTCTGGGTAGGAAACAGGTAGGAAATCTTGAGAATTCTGAACCGCAGATCTGTGTTCACAGTGTTTGGGTTGCAAATTTATTTGCGGTCTTGCAAACAGAAGCTAAGAAATGAACTTAAAATGCTCCCAAATCGGTGGTATTCCAAACACCAAACTAAACCCTTTCTGGAGAGGTAGACCTTCAACACAGGCCTATAGCGTTCCCACAGATAAAGTTTAGCTAAACGTGAGCTCATGATCTAAATTTACACAATAATGAAGAAATCAGCTACAAGTGGAGAGAATCAGCAAAAACAATCAATAGCAGAATTAGATTCGCAAGGCCATCCATCAGATGTTGGAATAATCAGGTGCCAGGCAGAAAATATACATAAAACTAGAACTGAAACAAGGAGCAAGGATGTTTTAAAAGACTGGGTAGGATCTTTCAAACATTTTTAAAGTACATGTCATTGATAAAGCTAAAAACTCGAAGGTCGTGTAATACAGCAGATTAATCGTGGAGAAGAATGAAATTATGCTGTTTTTAAAAATATGGCAGATCAGATTTCCTGCCTAATTATATAAGTTGATTTATCTTAAAAAATACACAGTATTTTAAAGACTTATTGGCTGTAAAATAAGTTAAGGGTATTTCAAAGGGCTTCTCTGCAAAGAGAAGTGAGAAGTAGCAAAACACAGAAAGTCGAGGGGAAAAAATGTCAATATATACATGGCTATAGGGTGAACTAAGCCTTAGGCCAGCAACTATGAGGAGGAGCTGACCCTTAGATACGTACAACTAAGCTGGAACCTTCAAAAAGTTCAACTATTTATAAGTAAAAAGATTTATTAAAATTAATAACCAAGTGTTTTAATTGACATCAGAAGAGTAAAACAATAAACCCTGAGAACATAGAAAAATAGACAATAAAGATATGAGCAGAACTTAATAAAACAGAAAAAAGTGTAAAATTGAGGTGATTTAGTAAGTCAAAAGAATATTCTTTGAAAAGCTTTAAAAAAACAAACTTTGATTAAGCAAAACAAAAACGTAAGTAAACAATATACGGAAAGAATCAGGACAATGTTATAGCAGAGAGTACAAACAGAGAATATATGAAATGCCAGTAAATTTGAACATTTCTGTAAAGTGGACAATTTCCTAGCTCCTAAAGTTTACCAAAACTGACACAAGAGGAAATTTGTAGCTGGAGTTCTTACACCAGTAAAGGAATTAAGTCAATAGTTTACAGTCTTTCACCAAGAAAATACCAGACCCGGCCAGATCATTTGGGAGGTGAATTCTATCCAACTTCTGTTAAACAGATAACATCAATATTAACAAAGAAAAACTTCTAGGGAGTAGCAAAGGAAGAATGCTCCTTTATTCATCTTATGAAGTCTATATAATCCTAATACTGAAAATAGATTAGGACTGTAAGGAAAAAGAAATTTACAGGTCAAATTTACTTGTAAATATAAAAGGAAAACTTTTAAACTATGATATTAGCTACCCAAGTTCACTAGAGTAAGAAAAAGCACGAGCAAGTTAGGTCATCCAATGTAGTTTAATGTCAAGAATATATATCAGTAGATTGAAATCACCACATTTTATTTCTTTCATCTGTCTCTTTAAAAACTTGGTAAGTACTTACATTGATCTCTCTTGTACTAGGCACTGTGCTAAGTCACTTACATATTTACTCCTTTAAACCTTCTATATCATCCCTGGGGGAAAGTTCTATTTTGCTTCCATTTCTTAGCTAAGACTCTAACCCCCAGGAAAGTAAAGCAACATTTGTAAGTTTTTGTGGATGGTCAGTGACGGGACCAGTACAGGAACATCCAAAGTCTGTGCTTGGAAACAGTGCCCCATGTTGACACTCACATTACAGATGAAAGGAAAGGAACCATGCACTTACATTATAGATTAATACCCACATAACAGGTTAAAGGAAAAAGAAACATGTGCTTCTCTCAAAAGTTGTAAAGAAGGCATATCCATTTCTAAATATATTTCCCAATTTCTTTTGCTTGTTTTCTGACCTTTGTAGTGCATTTTGCCATGAGGAAAATTTTAATTCTTATATAATTAAATGTATCCTTTTTTTCTTTGTATCTTAGAAAGGTATTCCCCATGAATAATTTATTTCAAGTCTCCCAGGTTTCTGATACTTTTACACTTTCATTATTTTTTAACTTTTAACTAGTTGCTGTATCTAGAATTTAGTAATTCTATGGTAGCCATATTTTCCCACTTTTGTTGAATAATTTTTGCTGCTGATACAAAATGTGAATTTTATTTTAATCTCAATTCCCTTATGCTCTTGCATCTAATTTTAAGATGCTTCCTATTCCACTGGTTGTTTTGTCTATCTAAAACAAAATGCTACCTTAAAAATAATGTAATTATAATATAATAAGTGTCATTAATAAACAATACAATATATAATAAATAGCGTAATGTAAAATAACAAAATATAATTTACCATATAACAAGGTCAAAGGAGAGCAAAAGTATACAATCACTTGAAATATCCCCCAAAAGATATTTTGTAAAATTCAATATTCATTTGTAATTTAAAACAAAGAGTAAAATAGGGATTGATGAATGCTTCCAAAATAAGAAGAAAGTATATGTCTAAAAGAGAAAGAGGTAAGTGATAGACTTTAGTAACACTGGCAATAAATGCAGGACCAGATGAGGATGCCTGATATAATGTTAAAGAAAAAGTATTATGTAACATTGTGTTTGCAGCACTGATGAGTTCAGTGAAAAGAGAATCTCATAGAAAAGAGTATCTCGTTCTTCTTAATGTATGTACACTTGTCCACTGCATGAACATAACAGCTTATTTAACCAATATGTTACTGATCTGCATCTGGATTTCTAGGTTTTCATGGAATTTTATTATGCACAGTTGTTTCAAACACTAGGACTTCCTCTTATGTTTATATCTTTTGAAAGAAACACTATCTCCACCGATGATTTATCTGTGCTGGCTGCTAGCTGACTTTGGATACTTCTCAGTTCTTCCCTTTACCTTCCTGGTCAATGTGAAAAGGGAAGGCAAGAAGGTCTCCTGTTTCGAGACTGTAAAGATAGGTCTTGGTGATAAAGTCTTGGTGGTAAAGGCTAAAAGTATTAACCCAGAACAAATGTTTTTCCAGCTGTAACTGTGTGTGATTCCCTTGGCTTGATTCCGTAGAGGATGTAAGACAAGACTGTAGAATCTGCCCTCAAAGTGCTTCCAGTAGGATGAGCTAAGTCAAGTATGGTGGCATATCTAATTCAAGACAAAATATCACGTCTCCTTTTCTCTCCTGGCAAAACTTGGTGGAGTGAATGTAGAAGTCACTGTATGCTTTAAATTAAAGCAACACAATAAATCTTGTATTGGAAGGTGATTATTCTGGTCTCTTTGTGGAGACGAATTGGAAATTGTCTAGAAGAAGGAAAATTAGGTTAACCAAAGTTAAACTCATAAAAAATTGAGAATTAATTAAATATCTGTGGTCTATGTTTCCCTTTGATCATAACTTCTCCCAATTTATAGACCTCTTTGATACCTGATTAATCCTTGTCAAAGATGCAGTTAACAATGATTATTACTGTGTATTAGGTTTTGCCTGGGCCCTGAAGAAACTATCCTAAATCACCAGCTATGATTGTCACTTGATTTCCTCACAGAGAACAATCAGAACTCCTTGTCTTAAGTGGCTTGGGATGAGAAACTAGTTAGTCTCTTAGATACTGTTAGAGGACCCTACAGAGCCCATTGGTGAAAGTTTGGAAAACACTGGGCTTCTTAAAATTGATTCTTGTAGTGCTTCAGGAAAGATCACTGAACCAAAAGGATAACGGTGTTTCTGGTTCTGTTGTTAGTGTTCTCCATGGAAAGATTGCTGAAGCTTCTGCACTCAATTTCCTTCCCCATGTGTGAATGTCACTGAAAATATCCAACTCCATTCTATCCCCATGTAACTTCAGAAACTAAGCAAAATGAAGACTCAAAATTCATTTCAAATAATGAAATGAATATATAACGTAGAATGGAACTGGGAAAATACCTGGTTTAAATTCTGGAAAGTACCAACTATACAATTCTGGATAAGTTGCTTCATCTTGCTTAGTCTAATTTATAACATTAAATGTTATAATGTTATGATGATTAATTTAATATCTTTGTATAACGTACAGTGTTATGTAATTTCTTCTTGTTCTTCTTGAGTAAATTCATATCCTTAAGCAACTCACTGTAAACAATGGTTACTTACTTGCTTAAATTACTCTTATCTTCTGTTATCAGCTGAATTGTGTCCTGCTCAAGTTAATATGTGGAAGTCTTAACCCCCAATACCTCGTAATATGACTGTATTTGGAGATAAGGCCCTTAAATAGGTAACTGAGGTCAAATGGGTGGGCTTTAATCCAATATGACTGGTGTCCTTATAAAAAGAAAATATTAGGACACAGACATGCACAGAGAGAAGACCATGTGAAGACAAAAGGAAAACATGGCATCTACAAACCCAGAAGAGATACTTGAGAAGAAATCAATCCTGCTGACACCTTATGTCAGATTTCTAGCCTCTAGACCTGTGAGTGAGTAAATTTCTGTTGTTTAACCTCCTCAGTCTCTGGTACTTTGTCATGGCAGCTCTAGGAAACTAATACAACTTTTTATGGCCTCCTTGTCTCAAGTTGAAAGTTCAATATTTGGCATCATAGCTAGGAAACAAAAATATCATCTACATTCCTTGTTGTAGTCTTTCTTCCCCATTCTCATTGCTAGTAATTTCCATATTTGGGTCTGTTTTCTGTGCCTTGTAAACAGAGCGTTACGCTCATTTCTGGTCTTACTGCTAATATACGGTAAATGTGCAGATACTGAATAGATTTTGGAGAAGTGCAGCATATAGTTGGCACATGTGTGTATGTGTGTGTATTCATATAATTTATACTTTTTCTCTATTTTCTTCCTTTGGTGTGAGCTAAGATTCTCTGCTTTTGTGACTAGTACTCCTGAATACTAATCCCTGAATTTAATTCACCAAAAATTGCCAAAAATAATAGTAATATGGGGAAAGAGAGAGTGATAGAGGGAGAAGAACAAACAATCAGGCAAGGGCACTACTGTGAATTATTAGGATCTTATTAATAAGATTATGTTAGTCTAGAGGAAATGACCGTAAATATCATCAGTGAGCCCAGTTGGTCTTTACTGACTGCTAGACACATCCCTGAGTTCTGTTCTTAGTCCCCAACTGTATGATTACTACTGTCTGGAAGTATCATTTGAACAACTAAAGTCACTTAATGGAAAAGGAATATGTCTTTAGAGAATCAACAGTAATTTTTCTATCTGATTACAAAGGAATGTTGACTGTCTGGAAACCTCAGTCATATTTGTAAGCAGGAAAGCATTGGCTATTAAAAGTGGATGATGTAAAGAGATGAGCAGAAACTTTGGCGATAGGTATACCCGGATTTAATTCTCACTCCTACCGCTTGGCAGCTGGATAGCCTTAGGCAAGTTTCATACCTCCCTGAAATTCACTTAATTCAGTCTGTAAAATGGCGTAATAACTTATTATAGCATCCT
The DNA here is from genome assembly GCF_964374135.1 of Grampus griseus. Lineage (NCBI taxonomy): Eukaryota > Metazoa > Chordata > Mammalia > Artiodactyla > Delphinidae > Grampus > Grampus griseus. The sequence goes on along the minus strand of NC_139019.1, from coordinate 150,717,498 downwards.
TTTAGGAATTTTAAATCAGTTATTGAAATAAAAGTACACAATATATAGACAAGTATGGATTCCTCAATAGGTGTTTGACCTTTCATTTCTCCAGCCGCATCCTAGCCGCATCAAATAAAGAAAAATACTTTTTAAAATTTACAAATATTTCATTGTTCTAAAGTTAAAGCCATAAAAATAGAAATAATCAAATGGCCTACTATCATACCATTAAAAGAAAAAAAAATAGGTGTTTATGAGAGTTCCATATTAGAATACAAATTTTCCTTAGGCACCTGTTTATGTATGCTATTCTGCTCTTTACAATAAATAATTAAATTTAAAAGACTTAATTCCTCACTTTTAAGACCTTATTAGTTTACAAATTACATATTGACCTATGCTAAATTTTATACCGACCCATGCTAATGAATTCAGTATAGAAAACAAAAAACACTGCACTCAAGCAAACTACATATATATATATATATAATATATATATATATATATATATATATATAAAACTTAAATGCATTTATATCCTACCATGTCTCGTAAAGCATTGTGGTAACTCACCGGAATACAGACAATCAAATATAATGGCAAAAGCACTTAATATAAACAGGGCCAAGGAAACATAGACAGAAGATGAAGAAAAGATGAGGGAAATGTGAACAGGAGGAAGTGTAGTTAATCGAGTTGTATATTTTGACCTTAAGATTCTCTGTGTGGGGACTTCCCTGGTGGCACAGTGGTTGGGAATCCTCCTGCCAGTGCAGGGGACATGGGTTCGGGCCCTGGTCTGGGAAGATCCCACATGCCACGGAGCAACTAAGCCCGTGCGCCAGAACTACTGAGCTTGTGCTCTAGGGCCAATGAGCCACAACTACTGAAGCCCGCGTGCCACAACTACTGAAACCCCAGCGCCTAGAGCCCGTGCTCCGCAACGAGAGAAGCCACAGCAATGAGGAGCCCGCACACCACAATGTAGAGTAGCCCCCACTCGCCCCAACTAGAGAAAGCCCATGTGCAGCAACAAAGACCCAACACAGCCAAAAATAAATAAATTTATTGAAAAAAAAAAGATTCTCTGTGGATAAAACATGTAAATAATTGGTTACAAAGCCACATTATTTGAAGGTGCCAGACTGCACATTAACAGTCTGACACAAAGAGACAGCACAGGAAAACTATTCAAAGATAAAGATTTTTAAATCTTTGCAGTTTGAAACCTTTTAGAGCAAGTATAATGAGCTCGACACACATTTCAACACTCCACGTGTTAATCACATGTTCAAAGCATGTCTCAAAGTCATTGGAAATAGTTGCTGTCTCTGTCTCTGATATATAAAACAGATCTGTGATGTGTAAAACTCAGGAGGTATTGATACCCACTTTTTGGCATCTGAACAGGAAACAGTTGTTTCGCAGTGATAATAAAGAATGAAGTAAATGCAACAGTGAAATAAAAGACAAAGTACTGAGGGAATGTGTTAACAAAACGAATCCAACTAAATTCTGGTGACCTGGGGCCTACGATTGTACACACTGCATGGAAATACCCCAGCCTAAATACTGGCATAGGAGGAAGGGTACTGCTAGGCCCATCACAGTATAATCCTTTTAAATGTCCCTTTCAAGGTTGTCTCCACTCAACACTGAGTATAGGAAATCTTCCCATCAGGCAGAAACACTGGCTGCGCAATGATTGACCAAGAAATTAACACACTAATGAATAAATGATGCTAATTTATTTCTATCCCTGACAACGGGAAACAGCACACACTCTGTGTGAATGGTATGTCCTCTTTCCCACTTTTCTAAATGGTCAAGTATGTTTTTCCCTTCATTGCTTTATATCATGTGTGGCAGGCATGATGGGAAATGGCTACCAATGGTTCTGTTATTGATTTCTACCTTCATTTCACTGTGGCTAAAGAAGATACTTTGTATGATTTCAGTTTCTTAAAAATGTATTGGTACTTGTATTGTGGCATAACATATGGTCTTTCCTGGAGAATGTTCCATGTGTACTTGAGAAAAATGTGTATTCTGCTGTTGTTGAGTGGAGTGATCTATATATGGCTGTTAGGTTTAGTTGGTTAAATGTGTTATTCAGTCCCCCTACCTCTCTACCGATCTTCTGTCTAGATGTGTTATCCATTATTGAAAGCAAGGTATTGATCTCCAACTATAATTGTAGAACTATCTATTTCTTCCTTCAATTCTGTCGATGTCTGCATCACATATTTGGGGGATGTTTGGTACATATATGTTTATAGTTGTTACATCTTCTTGATAGATTGAACTTGTTATCAACATATAGTGGCCTCCTTTTCCTCTTGTGATAGTTTTTGATTTAAAGATTATTTTGTGTGATATTAACGTAGCCATCCCAGATCTACCTTCCTTCCTTCCTTCCTTCCTTCCTTCCTTCCTTCCTTCCTTCCTTCCTTCCTTCCTTTTTCTCTCTCTCTCTTTCTTTCTTTTTGTTACTATTTGCATGGGATATTTTATTCTGTGCTTTAACTTTCAACCAACTTGTGTCTCTTGAAATCAAGTGAGTTTTGTGCGGACAGCATATACTTGGATTATGGATGTTTTTAAAGTCCATTCTGCCAATATTTATCTTTTTATTGGAGAGCTTAATCCACTTTTTCAAAAATTACTGATGAGGAAGAACTTAATTCTGTCTGTTTCCTGGTTGTTTTCTGTATGTCTTATGCATTTTTTGCCCTTCATTTACTCCATTACTGACTTCTTCTGTGCTTAGCCGATTTTCTTGTAGTGAACTCTTGATTCCTTTTTCATTTCTTTTTGCATATAGTCTATTGATATTTTCTTTGTGGTTATCAAGAAGATTACATTCACCCTTCTAAAGTTCAACCAATATCATTTGAATTGAAACCAACTTCAATAGCACACAGAAACTCTGTTCCTCTACAGTTCCATTCCTCCTCCTTACATTATTGTTGTCACAAATTACACCTTTATATTTTGTGAGCCCAATAACATGGATTTATGATTATTTTATGCATTTGTTTTTTCAATCATGTAAGAAATAAAAAGTAGAGTTACAAGCCAGTAGCACAATACTGGCTATAGTATCTGCCCATGTGTTTATCCTTACTGGAGATTTCTATTTCTTTATACAGCTTCGAGTTGCTGTCTAGTGTCCTTTCATTTCAACCTGAAGGTTCAATTTAGCATTTGTCATAGGGCAGTGTTAGGAAGTTGTAAAACAAACGCCCTCAGCCTTTGTTCATCTGGGAATGTGTTAATTTCTCCCTAAGTTTTGAAACCAGTTTGGCCAAATATAGAATTCTTGGTGGACAGTTTTTTTCTTTCAGCACTTTAAATATGTCTGGCCTCTTGCCTCCATGGTTTCAGAGAGGAAATTAGCTATGAATCTTTTTGAGGATCCCTGCTTTGTAACAAATTTGTTTTTTCTTTCTCCTTTGGGAGTAAAGATTCTTTCTCTGTCTTTCGGCATCTGAGAGTTTGATTATACTGTTTCTTGTTGTGGCGTTCCTTGAGTTTCTCTTAGTCCTGAAATCAGGCAAAGATTTACAGCAACCAAACACATACTGAACCCGGGAAGAGGCAATTTGAAAATGGCAGGAAAGCTTTGTGGCATTTTTACTTGCCCTTGCCCCATCTACTGTTAGTGTAGTGATGGTCTTAAAGTGGTGGGGTCTTAATGCAGTGATAGTCTTAAAGTAGCAGCAGACCATTCGTAGTATGGGACCCTCAATCCTGCTTCAGGAGGGAGCAGAAGAGACCATACTCTCGGATTATTATGTGTATCTGTTCTAACCTGTCTGGGAGCTACCTGAAGGACTGACACAAGATGCTTATCTCTGTCTTAGCTAACCTGGAACACAGTCTGGAAAAGCAGTGGTCATTGCTCAAGAAAAGTGCAAGGTGAACTAACAAAGCACAGATGGCTGGGGCAGAAGACTCTGCATTGAAATACAATAGACACATAAGATGCAGGAGCAAACGTTGGGGGAGATTCTTTGGGAACTTAGAACATACAAAAAGTACACATGTGTCCAGAGAAATTAAGAAAGCCACATGCATACTCAAGATCAGATGCATGTTCTGAAAACGCCAGAGGAGTCTCTAAGCTTTTACCATGGGCTGAGCCCTGACCTCAGTGCAGGTCAGCTAAATGTTAAGGAGTGATCCAGCAATCTGCACAATGGGGAGAGGTGTGTGGTTTTGAGTGTGCATGTGGATGTGCTTGTGTATATTTGTTTTTGTTTGTCTTAGGTGCAGGAATTCAAGGACATCTCTGTCAAAACATTAGCTAAACATGAACTAAAGGAACAGAGACTTCAGTGCCTACATACGATAAGGAGTACACTCATTGCAAAACTAGTTTGGAAAGGTCCCCAAAGAAACAGACTACTACAGCCTTCAACAATCCAAGCCAAGAAAACCCTGGGAAAGTGGGAGAATCTGATTTCCATAGACACCACATTATAATATTTGAAAGCCAAATGTTCAACCAAAAAACTCACAAGGTATACAAAGACATGGAAAAGTATGGTCCATTTAAGAAAACAAATTAATTGATGAAACCATCCCTAAGGAAGCCCAGACTTTTCTCCATTGCATATTCTTGCCTACTTTGTCATAGATTGATTGACCATAAGTGCATGGGTTTCTTTCTGGGCTCTCTATTCTGTTCCAGTGATGGATGTTTTTGTGCCGGTACCATACTGTTTTGATTACTGTAGGTTTGTAGCACAGTCTGAAGCCAGGGAGCATGATTCCTCCAGTTGTGTTCTTCTTTCTCAAGACTGTTTTAGCTATTCAGGATCTTTTGTGTTTCCATACAAACTTTAAAATTATTTGTTCTAGGTCTGTGGAAAATGCCCTTAATATGTTGATACAGACTGCATTGAATCCGTAGATGTCCTTGGGTATGATGGTCATTTTAACAATATTAATTCTTCCAATCCGTGACCATGGTATATCTTTCCAGCTGTTTGTGTCATCTTTCATTTCTTTTATGAGTGTCATATAGTTTCCTGGGTACAGGTCTTTTACCTCCTTAGGCAGGTTTATTCTTATGTATTTTATTCTTTTTTATGTGATTGTAAATGGGATTGTTTCCTTAATTTCTCTTTCTGATAGTTCACTGTGAGTGTATAGAAATACAAAATTTATATATAGAAATCTAGTGTATCCTGAAAATTTACCAAGTTCATGTTTGAGCTCGAATAGTTTTTTGATGGTGTCTTTCAGATTTTCTATGTATCATGCCATCTGCCAACAGTGACAGTTTTACTTTTTCCTTTCCATTTTGGAGTCCTTTTATTTATTTATTTTTTCTTGTCTGATTGCTGTGGCTAGGATTTCCAAAACTCTGTTCAATAAAAGTGGTGAGAGTGGGCATCCTTGTCTTGTTCCTGATCTTACGGGAAATGCTTTCAGCTTTTCACCATTGAGTATGTTAGCTATGGGCTTGTCATATATGGCCTTTATTATGTTGAGGTATGTTCCCTCTGTGCCCACTTTCTGGAGAGTTTTTACCATGAATGGATATTGAATTTTTTCAAAAGCTTTATCTGCATCTATTGAGATGATCGTATGGTTTTTAGTCTTCAATTTGTTACTGTGATGATAAGAGACCTAAGACAGCTACAGAGGCTAAGTGACCTTTCCTTCCCTGAATGGGTAGGTATCCTTGTTCTGCCTTCTAATTGAGTTAGTATCTGAGTAAAGAACTGCCAGGTGTCATTTAGTTCACAATACGCTGCTGTGGCAGTACAGAAATGAATTTGCCTAAGTCATTTGGCTTTTCTCAATTATAGTAAATGAATATACTGAATGAATACTTCAACTTAAGGAAATGTTCTTAAAAATATATTAATGTAGGCAACTTCAGTGGAGAACTGGAAACAAAACAAAACATTCAGGTAAAGGGCTGAAATAAAAGTACACTCAGTTGTATCCAGTTTCCTCTTGTAAATCTCTCTTTTTAATTTGAGTGGACAGTCACTTGAGAATATCTGACTTGGGGCTAAGGAAATCTAAGCCTTCTTGGCCACACTGTATTCTCTTATGTCATTTACTAAAGACACCAGGTGGGCTGCTGAAAAAAGAGTGGGAAAAATCAATCCCTCACATCCAAAGGGCGGCTCTTGAAAATATGTGTGTTGTTGTAGTTATTTTGCTCTTCTGGCCTCAGAAGTTCTAATCTTAACCTTAGCCCCTCATGGAGAGAGACTTTGTAAACCAATTCCCACATTACTCATTATGTGACCGTTGAAAAAGAGCAACCCAGCTCTTTTCCTGTGCTTTCAACCAGTTATCTTCTTCAAAAATCTGTTTGGATTGTGATACCTTAATCTTGCCTGGCAAGGGACTTATGGGAAGGTTCTTATTGTTTGAAAGTTTGGTGCCAGTATCTGCAAAGAAAGAAGAAAGATGTGTTTATCAAACATCCCAATAGTGAAGGTGTGTGAAAGCAACTTTTGAAAAAGTTAATCTGTCAGAGTTTAGCCGTATGATTACATTTTATTTTATTCATTGAAAATAAATAATTATCAAGGAATCCTTTCTAGATTTTCTAGTTTCCCAAAGTTCCCTGTATTCACATTCTAAGAGGAAAAATGGTATTTTAAGTCACTGCTCTCCACCTTATATTATTTATAATCACTCCTCGTGACTTCTTCCTTCCAAGAAACGTGATCCTGAGAAGTGTCCTTTGTTTGTCTTTGTGGAATAAGTGATGAGGATGCGTCCTGGAGACCTGTGAGATGTTTAACTTGTGGCATAGTGAAACTAGGATGGAGAGTTCTGGAAAGATCTGGAAAGGTGGCTGGTAGAGTGTGGCCAGATGTGGGAGAAGAGAGACGTACAGAGAGAGGGAGAGGAAATTTTCAGAGGGAGAAAATGAAACAAATAATTAAATAAGTTTTGTTGTGTGCTGTGGGATGCAAGCCTTCCTCTCCCCCTTTCCTTCACAATGTCTTTGTTAAAGACTGTGTTTTTCATTAGTTTTACTAAGATAGGATTTGCCGTTTTGTTTGGATACTGAGAATGGACCCATGGAAACAGTTATACTTGGGTTATCTCTGACTGTCTTTAATGAAGAACATAAATATGGGCCCCACTATCTATGCACATGCTATCACCATGCCTTTTTTGTTCTCTGTTCATATATCTAAGTCCTCTTCTTTCTTTAAGGTCAATCTCAAATCTCATCTGAAATGTACATTTATTGATAGATTCAACCCATAATGAACTGTCCCTTCTTTGTCCTCCTTAGGCTCTGATTACTTATAAAAACTCATGTTTGAACTTAGAGACTGTCCAATATGATATATTAGTTATTTCACCAGCATATGTTATATCCTCAACACAATTATACACTTTCGTGGGGCTGGGATCATACATTCTGTAATTTTTCTCAGTACTTACACTTACTTTGATAAAAAGCGCATTCATTCATCTAAACATCATTTATTGGGTGTTAATTAAATATCTCAACTCAGTAAATATTGTTTGAATAAATGCATGCATGAATGAGGGAGTATGCAATAGGTAGCCTAATGTACCGCCCAATGTGAGAAAACCAAAAACATAAACCCAAAAGCAAGCCAAAAAGTGGACCAGGACTTTCTGTAAAATATCCTGCTTTTTGTTGGATGATGCCATGAAAATCAAGATGCTCCTGAAAGGTCTTAATAGCTGACCAAGAATACTAAACAATTGAAATTCTCTCAGGCTTCTTCAACCCTATCACTGGACACATTTATACCTCTCCGGAATGGTATTAAAAGAAGAGATTAATAAAGCTTTTATAGATGAGTTGATAAATCTCTAAAGATTTAAGTCTTCACTGCCTCCTAGGTTTTCTCTATTTTGGGTTTCCAAAAGATTTCAATAAACCACAGGATAATTAAAAATTAGACATTATCTTTCTTACCTTGACGTTTTTTGATGGTAAACACCTTTTTATTGTCTCCATAGTGCTGCCCAATTTTCACCAGTACAGTACATAAGTGAATTTTGCTCTGGATGGTGGGATATATAAGATGTAAACGAATTGTTTGTATATGTTTTAGAATTCTTCAAAAGGGCCTGGCCATGGAAATGCATTGAATATTACTTAAATAACTAAAGTAACTTCCTGAGAATTATTATTCTATTCTGGTTAGGATATATCTGCTCTGGTTTGTTAAAATTTCCCTTTAGAGTGGTTTTAATTTTGTTTCTGATAGGGTCCTAGGATTTATTGCCACACCCATCCTGCTTCTGTTTTTCTTTGAATTACTCTCCTTGCAGTTTCTGATTCATACAGGGCCTTACAGGTTAGTGACAACCTGGCCATCACAACGCTGGGAAGGAGAGGCCTACTTTTCAGAGGTGTTGATGTTTTCTGTACCTGAAGGTTTTCAAGAGATATCAATCTTCCTCACCACCGCCCTTGGCCCTCTTAATGGACTAAGCAGTTCCTCATGAAATTTCTGTGGGATATCTGTACCAACTTCTCAATATTGTTCCATCCTGAGTCTAAATTCCTGTCCTCAAGGTAATGTTAGATTTCTAGCTCCAGCCCCTATTTACATAAGGCCTATACTAAGGAACGGAACCCACAGACATCAGTCCGCTCTTCTTTCTCTGGATTTAATTTCTCTGTTACTTTCTGAAACATGCAGGTGTTCCTTTCTTTCTTTTAATCTCAGCTATGTGCTTTTAACTTTTTCAAAATTGACCCCGAATTTACGTGTGTCTCCAGTAAGAGTACATTAAATTGAGCTTAGTCTGCTATTCTACTGGCATATTTGAGATCCAGATAATTTGCTAGTTAACTGGATTCAATGACTTGTATATTTCAGGCATCTGAAAATCATCATGTTCCAAATTTCCCTCCTTATAGTTAGTAATTTTCTTGGGAATCTGGATGAGATTAAATGGAATAAAGTTAGTGAGTGGCCCAGGAATGCCTGAAAGTTTGTTTGTCAGAGTGGCCAGGGAAAGTTAAGCAAGGAAGAAAAGCAAATGAAAAACAGAATCCCATTATTATGGCTGAGTTTACTCCCAGGATTCCATGCAGAGCTCTCTGTAGAGCTGGGTTGGGTTATAACTTATGCCAGAGCTCTACGTGGGGCTGACACCATCTCATGCCAAGCTCTCAGTTCTGGGCTCACGTCATCTCTGGTCCACTCTGTGGAGTGGAAACTTTGGAGGAATGGCCAATGTGTTCCGCAGCGTAGGAAGAGGGAACTTGTGAATGTGACTTTCTAAATTGTGGAGGAACTAACCACTGTAAATGTGCCTTGAACTATGTTGTTTAATTTGACCAGTCAGATCAATGACTTTCCCCTTGAATGAAATGCTGCTACGTATATGAGCAGAAAAACAAAACTGGTATAAGGAATAGATAGCTAGTGGGAAGCAGCCGCATAGCACAGGGAGATGCGCTCGGTGCTTTGTGACCACCTAGAGGGGTGGGATAGGGAGGGTGGGAGGGAGGGAGATGCAAGAGGGAGGAGATATGGGGACATATGTATAACTGACTTACTTTGTTATAAAGCAGAAACTAACACACCATTGTAAAGCAATTATACTCCAATAAAGATGTTAAAAAAAAAACTGGTATAAGGAGATGGAGAGACTGGGAGTCTTATTTTCCCACCAATTAACTTTGCCTCTGACCATGACCTTCCCTTTGAGTCTCCTAAACCTTGGGGATGATCGCAGCCCCTTGGGTTGGGTGACGGCAACCCCATCTTCACTAGAACCTCTATAGTTAACTTTGATTTTTCCCACTCCGTCTATCCATCCCATGTATGCAGTCAGACATTTGATCTTGGACTTTTCCTGACAAAATGTGCTTGAATATAACCATTTCTTTTCACTCCCACTGCTACTGCTATTGTCACTGCCTTAACTAGGGCTTTATCTTTAAGTTCTTTATATAAATATATAAATATCTATATATAAATATAATATACAAATAAAGTATAATATTAATTCTGATGATTTTAAAGTCTTTTCTTGATAAAGACTTTTCCTGATAAAGATACACAATATCTTATATAAATATTTTTGTATTATTTGTTCTTTTCTTAGAATTTTAGCCATATGATTCTATCTCTTGGTTTGTCTAGAAGTTTTTGATTGAATGCTGGCTATTTTATTTGGCTTTTTGTTGTTTTTCTCAGTGGAAACGTTGTTTTGCTTCCAAATATTTTATTCTACCTGGAAGTAGCAAATCTTCAAATTACAATTTTTTAAATGCTTTCAAATATCAATACTATAGGTGTCACAAAATCTAGAAAAATGACATTTAAAAATGAACTACTGCCAGATGTGTCTCTATAAAACTTTCCCCCCACTCTTTTAGCTATATATTCTTTAACTGCCTCCTCATACGACAGTTTATGTATTTTTGAAATAAAATTTTAAGAAATAAACTTTGTAGTTTTTAGACATAGATTTCTTGTAACATGGTTGATTAGAATTTGCTTCTAGTTATTAATAGTTTAGAAAAGTTTATTTCAGCTTCACAATTTATTACTGATAATGTCACATTAATTTTCATTGTTAACTTTTGAGAAAACCTCTAAGGATTACTTCCTCATAAATATTTACTATTATAAATGCATTACTGATTTCAGTACTGCTATAGGTTTGTGCATTACAGGGATTCTGATAAAATACTCATTCACACCATTCCATTACACACATTGTTCATGGAGTATATTCATTTATTTATTTATTTATTTATTTATTTATTTATTTATTTTTGGCTGTGTTGGGTCTTCGTTGCTGTGCGCAGGCAGGCTTTCTCTACTTGCACGGAGTGGGGGCTACTCTTCGTTGCGGTGCACAGGCTTCTCATTGCGGTGGCTTCTCTTGTTGCAGAGCACGGGCGCTAGGCACGGAGGCTTCAGTAGTTGTGGCTCGCAGGCTCAGTAGTCGTGGCTCACGGGCTCTAGAGCGCAGGTTCCGTAGTTGTGGCACACCGGCTTAGTTGTCTTTGTGGAATAAGTGATGAGGATGCATCCTGGAGACCTGTGAGATGTTCAACTTGTGGCATAATGAAACTAGGATGGAGAGTTCTGGAAAGATCTGGAAAGGTGGCTGGTAGAGTGTGGCCAGATGTGGGAGAAGAGAGACATACAGAGGGAGGGAGAGGAAATTTTCAGAGGGAGAAAATGAAACAAATAATTAAATAAGTTTTGTTGTGTGGTGTGGGACGCAAGCCTTTCTCTCCCCCTTTCCTTCACAATGTCTTTGTTAAAGACTGTGTTTTTCATTAGTTTTACTGAGATAGGATTTGCCGTTTTGTTTGGATACTGAGAATGGACCCATGGGAACAGTTACATTTGGGTTATCTCTGACTATCTTTAATGAAGAACATAAATATTGGCCACACTATCTATGCACATGCTATCACCATGCCTTTTTTGTTCTCTGTTCATATATCTAAGTCCTCTTCTTTCTTTAAGGTCAATCTCAAATCTCATCTGAAATGTACATTTATTGATAGATTCAACCCATAATGAACTGTCCCTTCTTTGTCCTCCTTAGGCTCTGATTATTTATAAAAACTCATGTTTGAACTTAGAAACTGTCCAATATGATATATTAGTTATTTCACCAGCATATGTTATATCCTCAACACAATTATACGCTTTTGTGGGGCTGGGATCATACATTCTGTAATTTTTCTCAGTACTTACACTTACTTTGATAAAAAGCGCATTCATTCATCTAAACATCATTTATTGGGTGTTAATTAAATATCTCAACTCAGTAAATATTGTTTCAATGAATGCATGCATGAATGAGGGAGTATGCAATAGGTAGCCTAATGTACCGCCCAATGTGAGAAAACCAAAAACATAAACACAAAAGCAAGCCAAAAAGTGGACCAGGACTTTCTGTAAAATATCCTGCTTTTTGTTGGATGATGCCGTGAAAATCAAGATGCTCCTGAACGGTCTTAATAGCTGACCAAGAATAGTAAACAATTGGAATTCTCTCAGGCTTCTTCAACCCTATCACTGGACACATTTATACCTCTCAGGAATGGTATTAAATGAAGAGATTAATAAAGCTTTTATAGATGAGTTGATAAATCTCTAAATATTTAAGTCTTCCTTGCCTGCTAGGTTTTCTCTATTTTGGGTTTCCAAAAGATTTCAATAAACCACAGGATAATTAAAAATTAGACATTATCTTTCTTACCTTGACGTTTTTTGATGGTAAACACCTTTTTATTGTCTCCATAGTGCTGCCCGATTTCCACCAGTACAGTACTTAAGTGAATTTTGCTCTGGATGGTGGACTATATAAGATGTAAACGAATTGTTTGTATATGTTTTAGAATTCTTCAAAAGGGCCTGGCCATGGAAATGCATTGAATATTACTTAAATAACTAAAGTAACTTCCTCAGAATTATTATTCTATTCTGGTTAGGATACAATCTGCTCTGGTTTGTTAAAATTTCGCTTTAGAGTGGTTTTAATTTTGTTTCTGATAGGGTCCTAAGATTTATTGCCACGCCCATCCTGCATCTGTTTTTCTTTGAATTACTCTCCTTGCAGTTTCTGATTCATACAGGGCCTTACAGGTTAGTGACAACCTGGCCATCACAACGCTGGGAAGGACAGGCCTACTTTTCAGAGGTGTTGATGTTTTCCGTACCTGAAGGTTTTCAAGAGATACCAGTCTTCCTCACCACCTCCCTTGGCCCTCTTAATGGACTAAGCAGTTCCTCATGAAATTTCTGTAGGATATCTGTACCAACTTCTCAATATTGTTCCATCCTGAGTCTAAATTCCTGGCCTCAAGGTAATGTTAGATTTCTAGCTCCAGCCCCTATTTACATAAGGCCTATACTAAGGAACGGAACCCACAGACATCAGTCCGCTCTTCTTTCTCTGGATTTAATTTCTCTGTTACTTTCTGAAACATGCAGGTGTTCCTTTCTTTCTTTTAATCTCAGCTATGTGCTTTTAACTTTTTCAAAATTGACCCAGAATTTACATGTGTCTCCAGTAAGAGTACATTAAATTGAGCTTAGTCTGCTATTCTACTGGCATATTTGAGATCCAGATAATTTGCTACTTAACTGGATTCAATGACCTGTATATTTCAGGCATCTAAAACTCACCATGTTCCAAATTTCCCTCCTTATAGTTAGTAATTTTCTTGGGAATCTGGATGAGATTAAATGGAATAAAGTTAGTGAGTGGTCCAGAAATGCCTGAAAGTTTGTTTGTCAGAGTGGCCAGGGAAAGTTAAGCAAGGAAGAAAAGCAAATGAAAAACAGAATCCCATTATTATGGCTGAGTTTACTCCCAGGATTCCATGCAGAGCTCTCTGTAGAGCTGGGTTGGGTTATAACTTATGCCAGAGCTCTACGTGGGGCTGACACCATTTCATGCCAAGCTCTCAGTTCTGGGCTAACGTCATCTCTGGTCCACTCTGTGGAGTGGAAACTTCGGAGGAATGGCCAATGTGTTCCGCGGCGTAGGAAGAGGGAAATTGTGAATGTGACTTTCTAAATTGTGGAGGAACTAACCACTGTAAATATGCCTTGAACTATGTTGTTTAATTTGACCAGTCAGATCAATGACATTCCCCTTGAATGAAATGCTGCTACGTATATGAGCAGAAAAACAAAACTGGTGTAAGGAATAGATAGCTAGTGGAAAGCAGCCGCATAGCACAGGGCAATCCGCTCAGTGCTTTGTGACCACCTAGAGGGGTGGGATAGGGAGGGTGGGAGGGAGAGAGATGCAAGAGGGAAGAGATATGGGGACATATGTATAACTGATTTACTTTGTTATAAAGCAGAAACTAACACACCATTGTAAAGCAATTATACTCCAATAAAGATGTTAAAAAAAAAAACTGGTATAAGGAGATGGAGAGACTGGGAGTCTTATTTTCCCACCAATTAACTTTGCCTCTGACCATGACCTTCCCTTTGAGTCTCCTAGACCTTGGGGATGATCACAACCCCTTGGGTTGGGTGACGGCAACCCCATCTTCACTAGAACCTCTATAGTTAACTTTTGATTTTTCCCACTCCATCTATCCATCCCATGTATGCAGTCAGACATTTGATCTTGGACTTTTCCTGACAAAATGTGCTTGAATATAACCATTTCTTTTCACTCCCACTGCTACTATTGTCACTGCCTTAACTAGGGCTTTATCTTTAAGTTCTTTATATAAATATATAAATATACAAATAAAATATAATATTAATTCTGATGATTTTAAAGTCTTTTCTTGAGAAAGACTTTTCCTGATAAAGATACACAATATCTTATATAAATATTTTTGTATTATCTGTTCTTAGAATTTTAGTCATATGATTCTACCTCTTGGTTTGTCTAGAACTTTTTGATTGAATGCTGGCTATTTTATTTGGCTTTTTTTGTTTTTCTCAGTGGAAACGTTGTTTTGCTTCCAAATATTTTATTCTACCTGGAAGTAGCAAATCTTCAAATTACAATTTTTTAAATGCTTTCAAATATCAATACTCTAGGTGTCACAAAATCTAGAAAAATGACATTTAAAAATTAACTACTGCCAGATGTGTCTCTATAAAACTTTTCCCCCACTCTTTTAACTATATATTCTTTAACTGCCTCCTCATACGACAGTTTATGTATTTTCGAAATAAAATTTTAAGAAATAAACTTTGTAGTTTATAGACATAGATTTCTTGTAACATGGTTGATTAGAATTTGCTTCTAGTTATTAATAGTTTAGAAAAGTTTATCTCAGCTTCACAATTTATTATTGATAATGTCACATTAATTTTCATTGTTAACTTTGAGAAAACCTCTATGGATTACTTCCTCATAAATATTTACTATTATAAATGCATTACTGATTTCAGTACTGCTATAGGTTTGTGCATTACAGGAATTCTGATAAAATACTCATTCACACCATTCCATTACACACATTGTTGATGGGGTATATTCTTTTATTTATTTATTTATTTATTTTTGGCTGTGTTGGGTCTTCGTTGCTGTGCGCAGGCTTTCTCTACTTGCAGGGAGTGGGGGCTACTCTTTGTTGCGGTACACAGGCTTCTCATTGCCGTGGCTTCTCGTTGCAGAGCACGAGCGCTAGGCACGCAGGCTTCAGTAGTTGTGGCTCGCAGGCTCAGTAGTCGTGGCTCACGGGCTCTAGAGCGCAGGCTCCGTAGTTGTGGCACACCGGCTTAGTTGCTCCGTGGAATGTGGGATCTTCCCGGACCAGGGCTCGAACCCTTGTCCCCTGCATTGGCAGGTGGCTTCTTAACCACGGCGCCATCAGGGAAGCCCCTGGAGTATATTCTTGACAGAAGAAAATTTCCCGTTTTGACTAAGCATTGATGAAAACTGAATCTTTGACTTATCTTTCACATGCCTGATGATTGAAATAATTTTCCACAGAATAGCTTCTGGTTTTGTACTTTTCAGTTGGTTTTTTCTTCTTCAAGCGCACATGCTTTGAGAGCTGTGAAGTGCAAGACATGGCTATATTGTAAGGTGGTTTTTGTCCTTATGCTTCTGTGTCTTGTGCTAGTTAAGTCAGTAGAGTAGTCAGTATGAGTACTGGAAGTTATTCCTGTAATGGGATAGTATATAGTCAATTACATATGGTGGTGTCTGAAAATCACATAATAGCCTCACTTAAAACATCTCCTTAGGGCTTCCCTGGTGGCGCAGTGGTTGAGAGTCCACCTGCCGATGCAGGGGACACGGGTTCGTGCCCCGGTCCGGGAAGATCCCACATGCCGCGGAGCGGCTAGGCCCGTGAGCCATGGCCGCTGAGCCTGTGCGTCCAGAGCCTGTGCTCCACAACGGGAGAGGCCACAACAGTGAGAGGTCCGCGTACCACAGAACAAAAGAAAATCTCCTTAGCCAGATTTCAAAAAAGCCTGTGGCCATTCCAATATGATCCAACATAGTGGAATATGATAGAAGGAAAATTGGCAAAGAAAGAGACGCTGGTCTTACCTGATGGAAGTGAAAATATCTCACTTTTGACAATTTTGCAAAAACCTATAATTACATGAATTAATTTCTAGGGTTCTTCATAGGACCTAAAAAGGAACCCATAGAGTTGTGGAACAACAATAGAAGCTTCTGTGATGAGAAGCCCTGGCACCGCAACAAAGAGTAGCCCCCGCTCGCCGCAACTGGAGAAAGTCTGCACGCAGCATTGAAGACCCAACGCAGCCAAAATAAAAATAAATAAATAAAAATAAATAAATTTATTTTTAAAAAAGTAATACTCAGGTTTGAGGCATGAGAAATATGATGAGGAGAAATTAGCTAATCCTTTCAGAACTTTTAAAATATCAAACTCAGTCTCTAAGATTTTAGCATTATATACAACATCGGTTACTTATTAGTGGTTTGGGAAGGCCAATTTAAAATTTTCTGATCTTACTGTATTGAAATTCACGGCCCTAATGTTTTCCACATTGACTATATGAATGATGAAGTAAAGTCAATCATGTATTTCCTTTCCAACTGGGCAGAAAACAAAATTTTGAAAAGTGTTTGGACTACTGACTTTTGATTTCTTCTAAGGCAAGTGTATAGGTAATTTTTATTCCCTGATTAGGAGAAAAATGGTGGAAGAGGGCAGGGTTAAGAATTAAGATTTCAAGAGCGTGACAGTTAGACGACCAACCAGAGTTCCTAAGGTTCGGTGCCTGTAACTGTCGCCGCCGCTTAAGCCTGCCAAAGCAGTGGTACGGCTGCTGCCCTCATATTTGCTACCTCTAGAAACATTCTTGCCAGTAGTGGCGGCAGCGGGACTCAATTACCCCCTTTTCTCACTCTCTCCAGAAGCTCCAGATGGCGTCTTCTGTGGGCAACGTGGCCGACAGCACAGAACCAACGAAACGTATGCTTTCCTTCCAAGGGTTAGCTGAGTTGGCACATCGAGAATATCAGGCAGGAGATTTTGAGGCAGCTGAGAAACACTGCATGCAGCTGTGGAGACAAGAGCCAGACAATACTGGAGTACTTTTATTACTTTCATCTCTACACTTCCAGTGTCGAAGGCTGGACAGATCTGCCCACTTTAGTACTCTGGCAATTAAACAGAACCCTCTTCTGGCAGAAGCCTATTCGAATTTGGGGAATGTGTACAAGGAAAGAGGGCAGTTGCAGGAAGCAATTGAGCATTACCGGCATGCATTGCATCTCAAACCAGATTTCATCGATGGTTATATTAACCTGGCAGCCGCTTTGGTAGCAGCAGGCGACATGGAAGGGGCAGTACAAGCTTACGTCTCTGCTCTTCAGTGCAATCCTGATTTGTACTGTGTTCGCAGTGACCTGGGGAACCTGCTCAAAGCCCTGGGTCGCTTGGAAGGAGCCAAGGCATGTTATTTGAAAGCAATGGAGACGCAACCGAACTTTGCAGTAGCTTGGAGTAATCTTGGCTGTGTTTTCAATGCACAAGGGGAGATTTGGCTTGCAATTCATCACTTTGAAAAGGCTGTCACCCTTGACCCCAATTTTCTGGATGCTTGTATCAATTTAGGAAATGTCTTGCAAGAGGCACGGATTTTTGACAGAGCTGTGGCAGCTTACCTTTGTGCCCTAAGCTTGAGCCCAAATCATGCTGTGGTACATGCCAACCTGGCTTGTGTATACTATGAGCAAAGCCTGATAGATCTGGCAATAGACACCTACAGGCGAGCTATTGAATTGCAACCACATTTCCCTGATGCTTACTGCAACCTAGCCAACGCTCTGGAAGAGAAGGGCAGTGTTGCCGAAGCAGAAGATTGTTATAATACAGCTCTGCGGCTGTGTCCCACCCATGCAGACTCTCTGAATAACCTAGCCAATATCAAAGGAGACCAGGGGAACATTGAAGAGGCAGTTCGCTTGTATTGTAAAGCATTAGAAGTCTTCCCAGAGTTTGCTGTTGCCCATTCAAATTTAGCAAGTGTATTGCAGCAGCAGGGAAAACTGCAGGAAGCTCTGATGCATTATAAGGAGGCTGTTCGAATCAGTCCTACCTTTGCTGATGCCTACTGTAACATGGGAAACACTCTAAAGGAGATGCAGGATGTTCAGGGAGCCTTGCAGTGTTATACTCGTGCCATTCAGATTAACCCTGCACTTGCGGATGCCCACAGCAATCTGGCTTCCATTCACAAGCATTCAGGGAATATTCCAGAAGCAATTGCTTCTTATCGCACTGCTCTGAAGCTTGAACCTGATTTTCCTGACGCTTATTGTGATTTGGCTCATTGCCTGCAGATTGTCTGTGATTGGACAGACTATGATGAGCGAATGAAGAAGTTGGTCAGCATTGTGGCTGACCAGCTGGAGAAGAATAGGTTGCCTTCTGTGCAGCCTCATCATAGTATGCTCTATCCTCTTTCTCATGGCTTCAGGAAGGCTATTGCTGAGAGCCATGGGAACCTCTGCTTGGATGAGATCGGTGTCCTTCATAAACCACCGTACGAACATCCAAAAGACTTGAAGCTCAGTGATGGTCGACTGCGTGTAGGATACGTGAGTTCTGACTTTGGGAATCATCCTACTTCTCATCTTATGCAGTCTATTCCAGGCATGCACAATCCTGATAAATTTGAGGTATTCTGTTATGCCCTGAGCCCAGATGATGGCACAAACTTCCGAGCGAAGGTGATGGCAGAAGCCCATCATTTCATTGATCTTTCTCAGATTCCATGCAATGGGAAAGCAGCTGATCGCATCCATCAAGATGGTATACACATCCTTGTAAATATGAATGGTTATACCAGGGGTGCTCGAAATGAACTCTTTGCTCTCAGGCCAGCTCCTATTCAGGCAATGTGGCTGGGCTACCCTGGGACCAGTGGCGTGCTTTTCATGGATTATATCATCACAGATCAGGAAACTTCACCTGCTGAAGTTGCTGAGCAGTATTCTGAGAAACTGGCTTATATGCCCCATACTTTCTTTATTGGTGATCATGCTAATATGTTTCCTCACCTGAAGAAGAAAGCAGTCATCGATTTTAAGTCCAATGGGCACATTTATGACAATCGGATTGTGCTGAATGGCATCGACCTCAAAGCATTTCTTGATAGTCTCCCAGATGTGCAGATTGTCAAGATGAAATGTCCTGATGGAGGAGACAATGCAGACAGCAGTAATACAGCTCTTAATATGCCTGTCATTCCTATGAATACTATTGCAGAGGCAGTTATTGAAATGATTAACAGAGGACAAATTCAGATAACAATTAATGGATTCAGTCTTAGCAATGGACTGGCAACTACCCAGATCAACATTAAGGCTGCCACTGGAGAGGAGGTTCCCCGTACCATTATTGTAACCACACGTTCTCAGTACGGGTTACCGGAAGATGCCATTGTGTACTGTAACTTTAATCAGTTGTATAAAATTGACCCATCTACTTTGCACATGTGGGCAAATATTCTGAAGCGTGTTCCCAATAGTGTACTGTGGCTGTTGCGTTTTCCAGCAGTAGGAGAACCTAATATTCAACAGTATGCACAAAACATGGGCCTTCCCCAGAACCGTATCATTTTTTCACCTGTTGCTCCTAAAGAGGAACATGTTCGGAGAGGCCAGCTGGCTGATGTCTGCTTGGACACTCCACTCTGTAATGGACACACCACAGGGATGGATGTCCTTTGGTCAGGGACACCCATGGTGACTATGCCAGGAGAGACTCTTGCTTCCCGAGTTGCAGCTTCCCAGCTCACTTGTTTAGGCTGTCTTGAGCTTATTGCTCAAAATAGACAAGAATATGAAGACATAGCTGTGAAACTGGGAACTGATCTAGAATACCTGAAGAAACTTCGTGGCAAAGTCTGGAAGCAGAGAACATCTAGCCCTCTGTTCAACACCAAACAATACACAGTGGACCTAGAGCGGCTCTATCTACAGATGTGGGAGCATTACGCAGCTGGCAACAAACCTGATCACATGATTAAGCCTGTTGAAGTCACTGAGTCGGCCTAAATAAGGACTGTGTGCACAGGAGAATTACCCTGTACCTGAGCCTCAACCTTCTGGGGGAAAGGGAACTACTTTTTCCTTATCTGTACAATACCATGCTGCAGATGGGTGACAGACAATGATAAGAAATAGCACAGCCAGACTTGCTTCCTGCATGATCATGATCATGATAGGGAGAGACACAAGAGATGGGAAACTGCTGTTCCACAAGGAGTCTCCATAGAATTTTGCAGCAGCCAGGTGTCTGGAAGGTCTGGAAGGTAAGTCTGGAAGGTCTGATCTCCCTTGGTCTTCCATGGGATGGATGGTTAGTGTGGAAGGGAGATAGAGATTGCCCAGCCGTTCTGTGATTATCATGGATTGATTGAGTCTTCTGGATTAATATTTTTCTTTATATTTGGAGTATTGGAGCTTTTAAAAATGTTTGGTTTCAGGTATTTTTATTCATGTGAAGTGTATATGATTCTCTTGAGATAAGGTTTTAAGCTAAAATATTCCTTGTTTTAGTTTCTGAACTCTACAGATAAATGGGGACTTTGCTGGTGTAGTCTTTTTATAGGTTTTATAAACCACTTGAGCCTGTATCAGTCATTTTAGTTTCTGACATAATGTTTGGAACTATCAGTGCCTTGTTGGTTTATAGATGATGGCTTAAATTCTTTTCCTGGTCCGTTTCCTTCTTCCCCTCCTCCCACTTTAAAAATTCTCCTGTACCTTGGCTAACAAAAAACCAAGTCTCATTCAAAACCTCCCAGAGCGTTTCTCTTAAACGCATCATCTGGTGCCAAATGAAGATCCTTAGGAGTGATTATTAATTCTGAAGGGCACAGTTGTGGTACTGTCACTGATGATAACGACAATGGATTTTTGGCCCAGAGTTTTGACCTATTTCACCAGTGTTTTACCGTTGACTGCCCCTCTGTGCTGCTTCCAAAAGTGATAGTGTGTGTTAAGATTTTTACTTTCATTTCTAAAGTTTGTTTTTTTTTTTAGTGAGTCCTGTTCTTCCTTTTTCTTTCAGCAGAAATGAAATCCCAGGTAAGTATAAGTATTCAAATATTTGATCAGTAAGTCACAGTTATCTCCAGTACATTAAATAACTTTCATCAAAAAACATGTTATAGGTCAAAAGCTCTGAAGGACCAGCTATGTATATGATAATTATGTTTCAGACCTTCTAGGGTATTATATATAATAACTTGTCTTCTGGACGTGGTCTTGAAGTCTTTATGGATCCAGCCTCAGTAGTAGTGAACTGCACTGCTACTTGGTTTGGAGTACAAATTAGACTTTAGCCCTCCTGGAGGTTGAGTTTTTGGTATTGAAAACCATAGGAGTGAAATTATTGTATTTCAACAAAGGATCGAGGGCTTGAGGCTTAAACAAGGCAACATATGTGTGGGAAGCAGTCAGCCTTGAGAGCAGGTAAGGACATGCCAGGCATGAGGCCGCTGCTCGAAGGGACTGTCCCTACTTGTTCCCCTCCTTATTCCATTCCATGGGAGATAAATCACCAGGGCCCAGAGATCAGAAAGAATGTAAAATGAGACAAGCAAAGCTGTCTCCCCCCTGCACATGCAGGTTATTTTTGATGCTTCTGGGTTTATGGGTTTCCTCCCAGGGAAGTTAACCTTGAGCCGAGACAGTCTGTAGATAATGTAAACCACCATCTGGCAGCCTTCCGATTTCTAGTCTATATAATCTGCAACTGTAGCATAATAAAATTTGCCTTGCAACCATCAGTTGTCTTGGTCCTTCTGACCCCATCCGTCGGTGCTACTTCAGTTCCTTACCCCTTCCCTTCTGACCCTGGGCGCTGAGATCCTCTTTCTCCGGCTGGTCCGCGGCAAGTGGCACTCGAACAGGGACCTGAAGCGTGAAGGCAATTAAAAGAAAAAGAAAGTGCAGGTAAGAGAACCCTTATGCAAAATATGTGTGGCCACCAGTAAAAGTGAAACTAATAGAGGCATAAGGCAATAGTCAGAAGTAAAATAAGATGGGGCCAAAGGGCTCAAAGGAGTGTGAATTATTTGCTCAGGTTTTACTTTCGATGCTTAAAGCTCGGGGTAATAAAGTTTCTACCTCACAGTTGACTGAATTTTTACAGCATATCCATGGTGTATCTCCCTGGTTTCCTGATGGCGGCTCTGTTGACATAGAAATCTGGCAGAAAGTTGGAGAAGATTTAAAAAATTATTATGAGTCTCGAGGGCCTACTCATACTCCTGTTGTTACATATAGTTTGTGGAATCTGATAAAAATATGTTTAGCTGCTTCTCATGATAGTGTTGATTTGAATGTAAAGTCAGAAAAACATAAGCCTCTGACAGAAGGAGAGACTGTATTATCAGCTACTGTGTCGCCACTTCCTAAACCGAAAGAGCTAATTAATTTAAATAGTTTAGATGAAGAGGAACATTTTGACTTAACAGATGAGGCTTGTAAACATAAAAGAGAGAACTATCCTGAGGATGATTTTCTAATGGCTGTGATAGATAAGTCAGTGAAAAAGCTGCAGGTTAATAAGGACTGTCTTGCTCAAAAATCTACATCTGTAAAAATGCTCAGTCCCTTGCAGCGCGCTGTACAAGGAGCCATAAAACGAGGAGAAGATCCTATTTTCTGTTGTCCCGTCATAGAAAGACCTGGTCCTAATAATCCTCAACAAGCTACTAGGGAGCATCAGGCTCTCCCTTTGAAAGTTTTGAAAGATTGAAAATCTGCCTGTGCTCAATATGGGCCCACTGCTCCTTTTACTGCTGCTATGGTTGACAGGAGAAGCTCTTCCCCCCGCTGATTGGAAGTCTATTGCACGAGCTTGTTTAAATGGTGGAGATTATTTAATATGGAAGTTTGATTTTTATGAACGGGCTGCTGAACAAGCAGAAAAGAATGCTGCCCATAATATTCCAGTTGATTATCATATGCTGATTGGGGAAGGACAGTATCTTTCTTTGCAAGATCAATTAACTTATCCCTTTGTTGCTTATCCTCAAATAAATCATTTGGCATTACAAGCCTGGAGGAAATGACCTTCTACACACAAAACTGAGGATCTTTCAACAATTAGACAGGGACCTGATGAACCATATGCTGATTTTGTAGATAGGTTGTCACAGGCAGTGGGGAGACTCATTGTGGACGGACTCACTGGTACAATTGTAGTTAAGCAACTTGCTTTTGAGAATGCTAATAATGCGTCTCAGGCTGCGATTCGACCTTGGAGAAAACGGGGAACATTGGAGGATTATATTCGCCTTTGTGCAGACATTGGGCCTACTTATATACAGGGTGCTGCTGTGGCTGCAGCATTAACTAAAGTGGGGTTTAAAAACAATCAAAAGAAAACGAAGACTTGTTTTAAATGCGGAAAGGCAGGTCATTTTGCTAGCGAATGTAGATCTTTTAATTCTAACCCTAGTCCTTCCTTCCCTACTCAGAAACCTCCAGATGGTCAGAAAATCCCTGGTTTATGCCCTAAATGCAATAGGGGAAAACATTGGGCACAAGACTGTTGCTCAGTGGCCCACAAGGATGGGCCACCACTGTCGGGAAACTCCTCCCGGGGCCTTCCCTGGCCCCAACAAATAATAAGGGCAATGTCTGTGTATCCTCCTCAAATTATCAATCAGACATTAACCAAAAACAGAAACATACAATATCCTCGCTCTCCAGAGCAACACCAGGAAGCGCAGGACTGGAGCTCAGTACCTCCGCCCGATATGTATTAACTCCTGAAATGGGTCCTCAGGCCCTCTCTACGGGCATCTGTGGACCTTTACCCAAGGGTTTGATGGGACTATTATTGGGAAGAAGTAGTGTCACCATGAAAGGTTTAACTATTATGCCAGGAGTCACAGATTCTGACTATGAAGGAGAAATAAAAGTCATGGCACAAACTATTAAAAATACAACAATTATTTCTCCTGGTGATAAAATTGCACAATTGCTACTTTTGCCCTTTGTACTTCATGGACAAATTTTACAACATCAAAAGAGAGAAACAAAGGCTTTTGGATCGTCTAATGCTGCCTACTGGATTCAGAAGATAGGGAAAGAACGTCCAGAAATGAAATGAACCATTGATGGAAAGGTTTTTTCAGGTTTGTTAGACACTGGAGCTGATGTCTCTGTTATGACGCAGATACACTGGCCTAAACGTTGGCCCATTAGTCCTACTATTACAGAACTTCACGGAATAGGACAAAGTTCTTCTCCTATGCAAAGTAGTCAGTTATTATTATGGCAAGATAGTGAGGGCCATTCAGGATACTTCCAGCCTTATGTTTTGCCTGGGCTGCCTTTAAACCTCTGGGGCCGAGATATATTAAAAGAAATGGGAGTATTACTTTATAGTCCAGATTCTCAAGTCTCTAATATGATGTTGGATCAAGGATTTCTTCCCACAAAAGGGCTGGGAACAAATCAACAAGGAACTGTCCATCCTATTGATGTGAAAATAAAAAATGATAGACAAGGTTTGGGTTTTTCTTAGGAGCCTTGGATTCTCCTCCACTCACTGCTGATCCAATTACTTGGCTGACTGATGACCCTGTATGGGTGGACCAATGGCCCCTCACAAAGGAGAAATTAGAAGCTGCAGAACAATCAGTACTGGAACAATTAGGGCATTTAGAAATTTCCAGTAGTCCTTGGAATACTCCTATTTTTATTATCAAGAAAAAATCTGGAAAATATAGGTTATTACAGGATCTAAGAGCTGTTAATAAAACTATGCTAATAATGGGAGCTCTTCAACCAGGCCTACCCTCTCCAACAGCCATACCACATAATTATCATCTTTTAGTTATAGAGTTAAAAGATTGTTTTTTCACTATTCCTTTGTTTCCTGAAGATAGAAAACATTTTGCTTTTAGCTTGCCTGCCTTAAATTTTAAGGAAGCCATGAGGAGATTTCAATGGAAAGTATTGCCTCAGGGCATGGCAAATAGTCCTACATTATGCCAAAAATATGTGGCTCAGGCCTTGACTCCTGTGAGAAAAAGGTTTCCATCGTTATATCTCATACATTATATGGATGATATACTTTTAGCCACTGATAATATTTCTTTATTAGAGACTGCTTTTCAATTTTTACAACAGTCCTTACAATCATTTGGCTTGGTCATTGCCTCAAAAAAAATTCAAAGACAATCTCCATTTTTATATTTGGGAAAATATATTGATAACACTACTATTAGGCCTCAAAAACTGCAAATTCGAGTTGATAATTTAAAAACATTAAATGCTTTACAAAAATTACTTGGAGATATTAATTGGCTAAGGCCTTCCTTAAAACTTACTACTGCTCAATTACAGCCTTTGTTTGATATTCTTAAAGGTGACTCAGATCCTTCTTCTTCACGCTCTATGACTCCAGAAGGATTTCAAGCTTTACAAATAGTCAATAGATCTATCAGTTCTACACAATTAACTAGAATTCATACTCACCTTCCAATTTTCTTAATAATTTGTCCAACTCCTCATGTGCCTACTGCCATCTTATGGCAAACTGTTGGAATTATTGAATAGATCCATATGAAAACTACACCCTCTAAAGTTATTAACCCTTATTATGAACTTATTAATAATTTAGTAATGCAAGGTAGAACTAGATGCTTACAGCCTATAAGTATAGAACCTTCTCAAATTATTATCCCTTATTCAGTTAGTCAACAAAATTGGCTTTTTCAACATAGTAATGAATGGGGTCTTGCTCTTGCAGGATTTTCAGGTACCTTGGAATGCCATTACCCTGCTGATAAATTGATCCAGTTCAGCAAACTTAACTCATATCTTTCCTTCTATAATTAGGCAACAGCCTGTTCCTCATGTACCTTTGGTTTTTACGGACGGTTCTTCTTCAGGAGTGGCTACTGTAATCATTGACGACGGAACAAACCTCATTAAAGAAACTTCCTTGACTTCAGGAAGGAAGTTGAACTGTATGTTGAACTGTATGCTGTCATTATGTCTTTTAAACATTTGCCTTCTATGTCTTTAATTTGTTTTCTGATAGTAAATATCTTATTAGCTTGTGATTTCTTCTGGAGACTGCGACCATAGGACATACTAATAACCCTGAATTATCATCCTCTTTTCGTTTGCTTCAACAGCTTATTCGTTCCCATGATGGTCCTGTTGCAGGTCTGTATATCCGTGCTCATTCTAACTTGCCTGGTCCATTGACTAAACTTAATGCGACTGCAGATGTTTTAACTCGATCTAAACGTGATCTTTATCCTGTACATTTTCCTCCCAAGAATAGAGTTGAAGTTACTTCTCCTCCTCAATCTCTTTTCCCTAAAGCAGGACATGTCCCAATTTACCATTCTCCTCCTTTCCGTTCGTCATGCTGTCAAGAATGGCTAATGTACTGCATTCATTATCTTCATACTGTTGATACTCATGGTCCATGTCCTGGACACCCTCATATTATGGTAAGTTATGATCAAACTGCTTCACAAGCAGCACAGCCGTTGCACGCTTTACACCGTCAGTCGGCGGCTACATTACACACACAATTTTCCCTTACTCGTGAAGCCGCCCGACAAATTGTTAAGCAATGCCCACAATGCTTACCTCACCTTCCTGTTCCACATTATGTTGTTAATCCTCGTGGATTATTACCTAGACATTTATGGCAAATGGATGTTACTCATATCCCGTCTTTTGGGAAATTACAGTTTGTTCGTGTCACTATCGATACTTACTCTGGTTTCCTCTGTGCTACAGCACAGACCGGAGAAGCTACTAAACATGTTATCACTCATTTATTACACTGTTTTGCTTTCATGAACCTTCCCAAAATTATTAAAACAGATAATGGGACCGCTTACTCTAGTGCTGCTTTTGCAACATTTTGTAATTCATTACAGAATTACCCATATTACAGGCATTCCATATAACCCTCAAGGACAAGGTATTATAGAACGTGCAAATAGATCTTTAAAGCTAACTATTGAAAAAATAAAAAGGGGGGAATTGTATAGAACAACGCCACATAACCTTATAAATCATGCTCTGTTTATTTTAAATGTTCTCACTGTTGACAAATTTGGCTGCTCTGCAGGGGGAAGGTTGGTGGCTGAGCCAGGATTGGCCTCTCAATCTCCGGAGGTCCTCTGGAAAGATCCGTTAACCAGCACTTGGCGTGGTCCTGATCCTGTGTTGATTTGGGGACGTGGTCACGTGTGTATCTTTCCCAGATCAGCGCCTGGACCTTGCTGGTTTCCTGAGCGCTTAGTCAAGCAAACAGATGGCTCGCCACAGCTCACAACTAGTTCAGAAGATGAAGAAGCTCTGCATCTCTCTCGAAAATTTGACAGTGTTGATTCAGAAAGAGAAGAGGAAGAGAAGACCACTTGCCAGGACGACTCAAAGGAGTGATGTTCCAACTTGGGGACAAATTAAACAACTGGTTTCATGAGCTCAAGAGTCAGTGAAACAACAGAATAATCCTGTTACACCTGTAACTTTATTTTTGGCTATGTTGGCAACCATTTCACGTGTTCCCTCTGTTAATGCAGCAACTTACTGGGCCTATGTACCTGATCCTCCACTATTACAACCCATATCGTGGTCTGAAGCAGAGTTTCCTGTATTTTACAATGATAAGTGTTTATGGGCCTCTTATTGGGAATATAAAACAAACCAATATGTCTGTAAATTATACTAAGTGGTTTAGTACCCATCCTGTCTGTCTTAGCCCATTGAATCTGGAAACTGGATGTGTAAAGGCTATTAGTTATGAGCATACAGATGTTTATGAGGGAACGGATCAATCAATTAGTTTGTCAGGCTCTCCAGGCATCCTTCGTTTTACAGGAACCAACATTACTCTTACATGCCCGGCTACCAGCCGACGAGAGGATCTTAAGGATACCATCATTTGGTATAAAATGGGCAACCTCTTAATATTAGAGGTCGAATCTCATACGCCTCACCACTTAGGGATTCCGCTATTACTATAGCCAAGGTTACAGGTGAAGATTCAGGAAATTATTTCTGTATGAAGCGTTTACTTGGAGGACAAGGGATACTTATAGCTGGACATAAGGTTACTATTAAGAGAAAATCAAAAAATCAATTTCCTCCCTTTATGACCGTTAACTTTCCTGGATCCAATTTTGAACATTGCAATGCATCTTCGAATAATAAACAAATATACCAAGGTGTCAATTCTTATCTCTTCTATTCCCATCATAGATAGGTTTATCACATTTCAAAAGAACTGGGATATATGGAAACTAGCTCTAACTTATTCCAATACACCTGTTAGAACTTGTGTTACTCCTCCATATACACGTTTGTGTGGTTCTATTAACATTGGTAATTCTTCCAAAGGAGGATATAATATTAGCTGTGTTAATTGTACTTTTAGCAGTTGTACGTTCCCTTCTGCAGGAACACAATCTGTGCTTATACTAAAGCAACCCATATATGTTATGGTGCCTGTACATCTGAGAGAACCTTGGTATGAAGATACTGGAGTACAGGCATGGGTGGAACTCTCTAAAGCTTTGCAGAGAAGGAGACGCTTTCTTGGGTGGCTAATAGTAAGTTTACTTGCCTCAGCTGCTCTGCTACCGCGGCTACTGCCGGTCTTGCTATTTCACGGAGTATTCATCATGCTCACTTTGCTAATCAGTTATCTCAGCATACCAGTCTTGCTTTATCTTTACAAAGTCACATAGATTAACAGATTAATAACAAGTTAGATGAATTTAAAAACGCAATTTTGGGGATTGGAGATCAGATGGCAGCATTAAAATTGAGGATGCGTTTAGCTTGTCATGCAAAGTATACATGGATGTGTGTTACTCCTTAAAAGTACAGTGACTGTATTTGGGAATGGGAAAAAGTAAAAATGCATCTGCTGAGTGGTCAGAAAATATTAGTCTTGATCTTAAGAAATTAAATGCTGAAATTCAGGATATACAAAATGCACATCTTGATGATATTTCGCCAGAAGATGTAATTCAAACTTTACTGGACCATTTAAAGTGGTTAAATCCTCAGTCTTGGATTACCGGAAGGTTGTCAGGATTTATTACCCTGGCCATAATTTGCCTATTATTGATATTAATCTTCTCATGTCTGTTTCGTATCCTCATGCAACAGTATACTACTCTCGGCACTAAACTTCATCGAATTATTTTGCAGCAAAAGTTAAAAAATAAAAAAGGGGGACCTGTGGGAAGCAGTCAGCCTTGAGAGCAGGCTACAGACATGCCAGGCATGCCGCCGCTGCTCAAAGGGACTGTCCCTACTTGTTCCCCTCCTTGTTCCATTCCATGGGAGATAAATCACCAGGGCCCAGAGATCAGAAAGAATGTAAAATGAGACAAGCAAAGCTGTCTCCCCCCTGCACATGCAGGTTATTTTTGATGCTTCTCGGTTTATGGGTTTCCTCCCAGGGAAGTTAACCTTGAGCCGAGACAGTCTGTAGATAATGTAAACCACCATCTGGCAGCCTTCCGATTTCTAGTCTATATAATCTGCAACTGTAGCGCAATAAAATTTGCCTTGCAACCATCAGTTGTCTTGGTCCTTCTGACCCCATTCGTCGGTGCTACTTCAGTTCCTTACCCCTTCCCTTGTGACCCTGGGCGGTGAGATCCTCTTTCTCCGGCTGGTCCCCAGCACACATGAATATATGTTTTTGTCTTGCTGTACTGCACCTGTGCTGTCTAGTAACAGATATTTTGTCTGCTAGTAGTGTTCTAGATTATGTCTTTCCAAAGCGCTGAGGCAGTGCACCTATTCTGTAGTTGCAGCTGATGCCTGAATGTATCCTAGCTGACAAATTATTGATTAATAAGAACTTGAATTTCTGAAAGATTTGTACTGTTAACCAAAATCTGAGCAAGGAGTCTCAAATGTAATTCTTAGCCAGAATTACATGTTAATGAACCATTTAACAGTGTAAATCAAGGAACATCAGTGTAAGGATTTCTTTTAATTTATTTTTTACCTGCTTGAAATATCAGTTAAAGTTTGCCAGCTTGGTTGCAGATGAACGGACGTTTGAAGTTCACCAAACTACTTAATGTGGGATAGGATAATAGACTTCCAGTGCCCTCAAGGCTGTGACCTTGCAGCCATTTTACATAGCACATCCTCCTCCTATAGGGATGAACCTTTCCCTGGCCCGAAAAGTGGCAGCTCTGTTGAAGCTTTGCTTATTGTAACAGGCTTCTGTTTCCAGGTTACATGTCTGTGGAAGACTTAATTCTGAATAGAGATATAGATATTACTGGAAACTAATTGTTTTTTCTATTATACTCTGCTTTATCAAAAAAGTAAAACATTTAAATTGTGCTACAGAAATTCAGATGTTGTCTTGCAATCTTTAAACAATAAATGAATGAGTTGCCCTTAAAAAAAAAAAAAAGAATTAAGCAGTTAGGCTTTGTGGGCCATATACAGTTTCTGTAACTTCTCCTACCCTTTTTTCTTCAACAACCTTTCTAGACGTGAGACGTTATTAGCTCACAGTCCCACAGATCCAGGCTGAGAGCCTGATTTGATTTGTGGCCATTATTTGCCGATTCCTGCTCTGCGTCCTTACTGAGGAGGGGGACTATGTTTGAGTAATCACTTCTTTGAATCAACTATTGGTCTTCTGGGGCTTGTCCTTACTCTCCTACAGTCTCGAATCAACATGGCATCCAGAGAGATCTTGTTAAAACATAAGTGAGATCATGTCACTTAAGTCTCTTCAATGGCTCCTTCACAGGAAAAGCAAAGTCCTCAAAGTGCGTCCACAGCCCTAGAAATGTGGGCCTCTGTTTTCCTGTCTGACTGTTTCCTTCTCCTCTCCACTTTGCTCCCTCTGTTTTCCACACACTGACATCCTTTCTGCTCCTTGGATACTCCAAGCCCACTCTTGCCTCATTGCCTTTCCATCTGACTGTTCCCTCTGCTTGTACTCTTCACTTCCCAGATATGCACCTTGCTCCCTCTCACAACCTTAAGTTCCCTCTTATATTTTATCTTCCCCAGAAAGCCCTCATCGATCACTTAGTTTCAGATCGCAGTCTCCTCCTACCAGCTAACAATCTCCATCTCCCTTCCCTGCTTGCTGTTTCTCTCCAACACTTACCTGATACACTATTCTATCCATTTATTTAATTTTTATTTACATATTTATACTTATGATTTTTTTTTTTTTTTTTTTTTTGCGGTACGCAGGCTTCTCACTGTTGTGGCCTCTCCCATTATGGAGCACAGGCTCCGGACGCAGAGGCTAAGTGGCCATGGCTCACGGGGCTAGCCGCTCCGCGGCATGTGGGATCTACACGGACTGGGGCACGAACCGGTGTCCCCTGCATCGGCAGGGGTCTTTCAACCACTGCGCCACCAGGGAAGCCCTATACTTATGATTTTATATTTGCTTATTTACTTTTGTCTCCCCACTCAGCTCAAGGGAGACTATATTCATCTGTGTTAATCACTGCTGTGTTTCCTGAACATGCCTATAAATCATACTGAAGAATGGTGCCTGAAATTTGGTAAGGGATCAATCAATTTTCTTGGCTGGATGAAGAAATGTGTTCATAAATTAACGAACAGATCTTCGAGGCTTCTGACTTGAGGACTAATGGGAAGAGGATGGCAAATGGTTGGGACAGGGTACTGCAAGAAGTAATATTTGGAGTACTCTGATAGCTATCCTAACATAAGATTGTGTTCATTTAAGTAGGTTTAATGAGAGAGCTGGGAACTAGGGACACACAGCATTAAGGTTTTTATAATGCATTCTGTAGAGTTCTTTTTAAGTCTGTACAAACATCATTGAAAATATATGCATACATATACACCTCTGTTACTTTAATTAGTGCCTTACGAGAGCCCCTCAAGGAAGGAGTAGTAGCAACTATCAGTATCCTTCCTTTATGATGAGCTTAATTTATTCAAAGTTACATCATAATTTATTTGTAACTGTGAAACTAGACTTAGTTATTGAATAAACCCTCCCTAGAAACGTATGACATTAATAAAACCAACAAAACTTTGTTCAGTTTCCAATGATAGACACACTACAGACTCAATTATGGGCCATCCAGTTTAATGAAGGGAAGAAGTGATTTAACAAATATAGAGCAAAGAGAATATGAAGTTTTATCCTCCATTAATATTAGTAACGGATAGTGTGGGCTCCAATGGCTTCAAGATAGCTTGAGACCATCATCTCTGTGTCATGGGCAGGGGGATGTTCAGTCAGGGTGTCTTTCACTGTCACTGAGAAAAATTTCCATAATATATAATGATACCTACTGAAACTGATATGGGGCATTTGGGTAATAAGGAATCCATTAGCATATTTTTCCGGAAGCCTTGACTACAAAATGAAGACAGTAGATTTGGACACTTTCAGCCATGAAGAAGTTGTTTGGATATTCATCCTTATGCCTAATGAAATAAGCTTATTTCATCTCTGCAGCTTCCCATATACCATTTTCCCACTTCTGTTTTATGTTTGGAAAGACTTTTAGAAATTGAAAGTCAAGTTAAAAAGTGAGTGACAACTTAAATGATATATGGAATATTTTGCTGACTTACAAGAGCATGCAGAATTAAATATGACCCAGTTCAAATGTTTATTTTAATGTGTATGTTGAGGTGGTGTTTTCAAGGTGCCAGAAAATGAGAATTCACCTTCCAGTGTGTGTTACCAGTTCTGTTCATTGCACAGAATCATCTTCATAAAACATAGTGTTTTCTATGTACCTGGTATATATCTCAATTAGTTTGAAGAATTTCTCAGATACCTCTTAATATGTAGTGCTCCAATTCCAATCTTGCCATGTCCTGTACCAGTGACACAGCACACAGGAGTTTTATTTCTCTTTATTTCTCTGGGTTGTTCAGAACCCAATGAAAGAACAATGGAATGGGATCCAAGAGATCAGGGTTCTTGTCCCAGATTTACCATAAAATAACTGTGTCCTCTTGGGAAAATTATAGTCATTCTAGGTCCCTTTTCTTTACTTTGACAGAGCTGTACTAGATGACCCCAAATAATATAGCACTCTTTCAGTAGTCGCTTAGATGTTATTGGTATTCTGAAACAAATGAAGACAATGACACATGGAGCTGTGCAACATCTCTGTAACTCTGTTGTCTTAGAGTTGCCTCCATTTGACAGATGATAAGATGACTGTGCATAGAAGTAGATGTTTGGAACCAGCGGTTCCAAAGTAAGTGGAGGTAAACCGCAAATTTCCTTCCTTCCTGAAGCTCACTTAGCCAAAACATAGGCTTCTGAATATTAAGCTGTAAAGCATATTATCAGTACATTTTAAAAGAAGCTATTCTTCTAGGATTTCCAATTAATAGCAGGAGGTTTTGAAATTCTTAAACGATCATCTAATTTTGTGAGATTTACAGCTCTATTTTCCTGTCAAGCAACTTGTATTAGTGCCAGAGAGTCAGCTGAGCTTCTGGATGCTTCTCTGAACCTCTTGAAGTTTTCTTCTTGCTATCTGAAATTCATGCCAGATAAGCCTTTTTCTAGAGCATATGTACAGATTTGTGTATTTTTATATAGGAAAGCGATGCAGTGAGTCAAGTCGGGGGTTAAGCCCTCATTCTCAGAGTGGTATTGAGCTCCTGGTGAAATATAATCATCATTTCGTCAGAATCGAACAGCAGTTATCTCAGGTGTATAATCCCATTAACTATTTATACATTTACGTATGATACATGTATTTATTGTACCTACGAGGTGTGTTCTCTTTGGGAAGTACAAAGCTCTTAGAGACATAGGTTGTTCATTTTTTTGTTTTCCCACAAATACTGTGACCCTTTGAGCAGGAAGGTCTATATTTTACTAACATCTAGAACCAGCAGTTAACAGGGTGTCTAAGATGTAGTCAATAAATATGAAATAGATAAATGAACACATTTTTATGTAAGGGCCAGGACATGGACAAATAGAAATTTTTCGTTTTCAGTCACAAAGCAACAACAGACATAAAAATGATACAACAAGTGCTACGGTCATTCAAAGAAGGCATAGAATAGATAGAAGGATCTCCTCTATGGCACAGGAAACTATACTAAATATTTTGTAATAACATCTGTATGGGGCACCTGCTCCACACCAGGCCCTATGACAGGTGTTTACATACTTTCCCTCTCCCCCATCCTATGGGGAAAGTACCTCTGCTATAGATTTAACATTTGCCTCCCCCAAAATTCATATGTTGAAATCCTAACCCCCAAAGTGATGGTATCAGGAGGTGTGGCATTTGGGAGGTGATAAGGTCATGAAGGTAGAGCCCTCATGAACAAAATTAGTGCCCTCATAAAAGAGACCCCGCAGAGGTCCCTCGACCTTTCTGCCATGGCAGGTTACAGAGAAAACACGCCAACTGTGACCCAGGAAGAGGAGACTCACCGGACTGTGAATCTGCTCGCACCCTGATCTTAGACTTCCAACCTCCAGAACTATGAGAAATAAATTTCTGTTTTTTATAAGCTACCCAGACTCTGGTATTTTGTTATAGCAGTCCAAATGGATTACGATAACCTCTGTCCTTAGGTTTCAGACCCAGAAACTCAACTTTGTAGAGGTTACGAGGACCCTAAAGCCACTCAACCAGGCAGAGGCAGATTTGAAATTTAAGTCTCCAATTCCACATGTAAGTCTATCAGACCCTGTCTCCACACATGATGTCATGAACAAGAGCTAATGCAACAAAGAGTTTACATGCAGCAAAACAATTAGCAAACAAAGTAAGAATATAGTAGACCGACTGTTTTGGTCACCCAATAGCCATTCACCACTCTTCCAGTTGAACAGAAGCCATGCCCCGTGGGCACATTCAGCCCTGCTGTTTTCACTTCCCAGATTTGAGGGGTAGGAAATTATTATCCCTCCTGGCCATCAGCACCCTGACCTCTACCACCCACCGGGCCAGCTTCAAGAACAGCTGGATCCACCTGTTCAAATGAAACAGGTCTGCTCTCTGTGGTGTTGGCTTCTAGTTCAAGCAGCTCTCCCCACATGATAGCAAAGCTGGCTTCCAGCGGTTGCAAGCATGAATCCTACCAGCCTAGCAGTCCCAACAGATACCTTTTAAGTATTTTTTCCCCAAAGCTCCAGTTAAAAGTCCTAGGCTGATTCCAATTTGATCTGCTCTGGACAAACATTTTCTTTAGAACCTAGAAGGCTGCCAGACAAAATACAGGATGCCCGCCTCGTTAAAGCTGAACTTCAGATAAACAGTAATTGTTTTAGTAGAAGTATGTTGCATGCAAAGTTGAAGACACCCTAAAAAGTCGTGGTTTTCACCTAAGGTTCAGCTTTAACTGAGCGCCCCGTGTGGCCTTTGCCAGCTGTGGTGGGCGCCGAGCGGGGTCGGCGGGGACGGGGGGGAGGGGAGGGGGAGACGGTGGCCCGAGCCGGGTTGCACACCCAGCCCGCAGCGTGCAGGGAGAGAGGGGCAGCCTCGTCTCCGCTGCAGGAGCTGAGACGGGGAGAAAGGGAGCGCCCCAAAAGGAAACCAGCTGCCCCTCCCAGGAGAGAGGAGATGGCTGTTCAGCAGCCAGAAACAGCAGAGGAGCCTGAGCACAGAAGCGGCGGCCTCTGAAGACGCGGTGCACATATTTCTGGTGGGAGAGGGGCACGCGGGCCGGTCCGTGGGAAAGAGGGGAGCCCGCGCCGGCCCCTCCGCCTCCCGAGCCTGTGCGTTTCCCTAAAAGAGCAGCAGCTGTGCAAACTGACCGTTCACAGTTGTGATAAATCGCCTTAGGAAAGCACTTCGATTAAAGTCACATCTAAATAGAACGCAAGAAGTCACCCCTGAACAAATCAATTGCGAGAGGGGCAGCTCTGGGCGCGCCCCCACCCCGCTGCTGTTTTGCTTTCCCCGCAGGACGAGGGCCGCTCACTGGGTCGCGGGGACAGCGCGCTCTCTCAGCTGGGGAAGAGGCGCTTCCTCAGGACACATGCAAAACCCAAAGTGTGAAAGGAGGCCTTTATGCCATTCCTTTGGGGGATTTCTTAATGACGTAAAGCCCAACTTGGTTTCAGATCTGCCTGTCGTTTCCATGACAGAACTTTCCTGGGGGGGTCCACCAGCAGCGGGGTGGCCAGGCGCCACAGGGCTGTGCTCTCCTTCCCAAGCCAGTTCATCTCCATCTGTAGCATTTTCAGAGAAACTCTCGGATAGGTTTTCTCCAACAGGTTCTTTTTCCTTCAGTTTATAAAGTCATTCTCCTGCACAAAATGAAAGGCCTGAAGACATCACTGAGCCTCTTTTTCTCCCAGGGTCAGGGCCAGCACGGCCCCCAGACCACAGGGGCGCAGGACCTCACAATGGGCTTCAGGCCTTCCCCTCCCCTCCCGCCCCTCCCACCCTGCCCTACCCCTCCCCTCCTCCCCTGCAGAAATCACATCCCTTTCTCCAGACTCCCCACTTCAGCTTGAATTCCAGCAGATCTTTACCCTGCCAGTTAGTAATTCAGGACTAATTAGGTGATTGCTTTCATTTATGGTAGCAGCTGGGGCGGGGGTGGGTGGGTGGGATGAAATGGCTTTGCCCCTATTCTTGTTGGAAAAATAAATCACACCCACTGTCACTTGAGATCTTATTTTTGCCCCCAATCAAGCAAATTAGCAGCGTGGTTCATTTCCCCAGCATTCACTCCTGAACAGACGGCAGTGCCCTGGAACATGGCTTAGAGCTGTGTGGTCAGTGCAATTGTTTGGGGCTGTTTGTGCCGACAATGAGAGGAGACGCCTGTCTCCCAAAAGAAGAGTGGCCCTTGTCTTGCTTAGGCCAACGAGCTGCCCGGAGCGCTGTCCGCCTGGCTTCTGAGGAAGATGTACACCGCCGTCTAGTGGATATGGGGGCTCACTGCAGTGTGCTCGCTCTCCCGCCTTTCCTTCTGGCCGGTAAGGACAAGCAATAATGCTTCTTGTAAATTCCTAAAAATAGGGAGGTCTCATTATATCACCAGGAGTGAAATGTTTGCCTCAATGTCTGTAATGAAAGTGCAACCCCATGCTTGCATAACGTCTGTCTTGTCAGTAGCCCTCTTTCATCCCGATGTTTAGGTCCAAGACAGGATTGTCATTGTCTGAGCAATGGGTATTTCTGTGAAGCTGGGTAGTTCTCCCCTGTCCCAAGTAGTGTGGGAGGAGACAGTCAGCACCTTCAGAGGCGCCTTCATCTCTGCAGCCTCGCCATCACTGCTCATCTCGCCCACAGGAAGCCCTATTCCAAAATGCACAGGGTAGAGGCGTTCGAAAGTTGGCTTGTTCAACCAGGGGCATTGCCACTTCCCAGCGGGAGCCACAAACACACCCACATCCTAAGACTCTTTTCAGTCTTGGTGTTGAGGGAGTTCCCACTCTGTCCCCTGCCTACACACAAGTCAGCGTCTTTTTCCTTTCCACTCATTCTACCTACATGAAGAGCATGTTGATCTCCCCAGTTTTAACACAGGAACCATGATTTTCTTGGGTTTTGTGTACTGGGGGGTGGGGGGAGATTGAGAGAGAGAGCAAGTACATCCCAATATGGAAGGGCTTGGGGCCGTGGTTCTCCACCAGGGGCAATTTTGCACCCAGGAGACATTTGAAAGTGTCTTAGGACACTTTGGATGGTCACAGCTTACGCGAGGCTAAATGTCCTTCCATCACAGGACAGGCCCACAGGAAAGAAGCATCCAACCCCACCCAGCAGTCGTGCTGAGGCTGAGAAAGCCTGGTTTAGGCTCGCAGATATCGCCCTCCAGCAAGCCGGTGAGAACACTGATTGTCCTCAAATGGGCCACACTGCAGAGGCTGTGGATAGATAATGCATCCTCTCCCAAGTCAGTACTGACCACCGTTTTTCTTCTTTTAGACTCTTCCATTTTAAACATAATTTAGCTGTCTCTTTTTTGTCCCTCTGCTCTGCTGGGAAGAGAAAGGATTGGAAAGGGGGAGGGGAAGGTGACAGAAAAGGAGGATTAGAGGCCTGACCTGTTTCTCCTGCAGAAGCTGGGCACATTCCTCTCTCACAAGCTTTGTGACCCAGCAGGGTACAATTAAAAGCACAACAATTTGCTTGTTATTCAAGTCAGGCATTAGTCCGGGTAATGGCATGCTTGCTAGAGAGATGGATTTCCTTGTTTGGAGCTAAGCACAGGACTAGCTGCATTCTCCATGGAGAAATCTTGATTTGTTCAGGTCTTTCATGTTTTCTGCAGAGACGGGGTTATGTCTTCCTAAAGAGGGGCCTTGCTTAAAAAGCTACAAAAGTATAAGAAAAGGATTTAGGGCAGAGGGGCCTGTGGTTACGTAGCTGAGGGGTACAGGGAATTTCAGAGCCAAGGATTATTTAAAGCCATAAAGTTAAAAAAATAATTGGTTTAGGGACTCCCCTGGTGGTGCAGTGGTTAGAATCCACCTGCCAGTGCAGGGGACATGGGTTCGAGCCCTGGTCCGGGAAGATCCCACATGCCACGGAGCAACTAAGCCCGTGCGCCACAACTACGGAGCCTGCACTCTAGAGCCCACGAGCTACAACTACTGAGCCCAAGTGCCACAACTACTGAAGCCCACGCGCCTAAAGCCCGTACTCTGCAACAAGAGGAGCCACCCAATGAGAAGCCCGCGAACCGCAACGAAGAGTAGCCCCTGCTCACCGCAACTAGAGAAAGCCCGCGCGCAGCAACAAAGACCTAAGGCAGGCAAAACTAAAAATAAATAAATTTTTTAAAATTTATTTTAAAAATTAGTTTAGCACTACTGCATCCATGCTGGTGAGTACGCTGTAAAGGCAATTAAGCATGAGCTAAAATTCATTTTACTTTGGCTAATTACTGCATGGATCCAGGAGAGGGAGGGGAAAGAAAACATGCCCCCTCCCTGGCAATCAGGAAGGACGTTGGTTTTGGTTTCTTTGCCTTATCGGCACGCTTATTAGTTGGGGTGCCCAGAATCCAGCCGTCACAAGGGCCTTATTAGTTAAAACACAGGAAAATTGTTCTCTCAAGGCAGAGCAGTGAATGCTCTGCTGTCCCAGTGACCAAGCAGAAGCCACTATTAGTTTTAACTCCATCGATTATTGTTAGCCAGAGAGGACATGACATACACAGTCCTGACTTCACCCATGTGCCTGCTGAGCCTGGGTCAGGGGCTCTCAACCCAGAGCAACTCTGCCGCCCTCCCCCCAGCTCCCCGCCCCCGGGACAATTGACAAGTTCAGGAGGCATTTCTGCTCTCACAGCTGGGGAAGGACTGCTGGCGTCCGCTGGGCGGAGGCCAGGGATACTGTAGGAGTATCCCACAATGCCCAGGACAGCCCACAGCGAAGAATTATCGGACACAAAATGTCACCAGTGGCAAAAGTAAGAGGTCCTGGTCTAGACAGAGGCAATTTCCTCTCCTTGAGTAGGTGAAGGTCTTCAGAATCTCCGCTTCCTCAAATACATAATGGACAAGTCATCAGATGACCATATTTCATGCTAACTAACACGCTTTTCTTCCCACTTTTCTACACTGAGTATTCATTCTCCCACTTCAGGAAATCGAGTGACACTAAGAAAAACTTGCCCTGGAAGGATGGTCTGTGGCGGCGAACCGAGACCCAAGTCGGTGCCCGCCCTCTCCTTCCCCGATTCACACACAGGCACCCAAGAGAGAAGACAGCGAGCTTCTCTGCAATCCCCTGGTTCGGAGTTTTGAGAAGTTTTATTCCCTTCTCTGAGATTACCCATTCTTCCCTGCATGAAGCATGTTCAGGGAAGTCATTTGTCCTGCAGCTTTACAGGAGTTAAGAGCCCGCAGCAGTGAGATATCCATTTCCTCCCTGGAGAATGAGGACTACCCCTGAGGGAGGTTAATGCTCAGGACAGGAGCATCCCTGGAGCTGGCGACAGCCAAGGGGCTGTGACTCAGGACTGTCCCAGGCAGGCCATCAACTCGCTGGGAGAGCCTCAAGGATGTACTTAGCCTCCGTTTACAGGAGGTGAGGAGGGCAGAGTGCTGCAGATGGGGAGCGGGGCGGCCACACCCAGACTAAACCCTACCCGGCACCCTGCAAGAGACAGAAAACCTCTCCCCTCAGGTCCCACCAGCCCTGCTCTCCCCTTCTGTGCACCCCTTTTAAATGCGTTTTTCTGCTTTGCCCCCTCCCATTCAATCCGTTCTAGGTACAGCAGTCACGGTGATCCTGGTAAGTCCCAAGTCAGATCGTGTTGCTCGGAGCTCAAAACCCTTCAAAGGCTCCCATCTGGATTCGAACAAAAGCAAAAAAAACAAAAGTCTTCTCCCCCTCTCCCCCTCCCCATTCCTCTCTCTCTCTGTCTCTCTCTCTCTCTCTGTCTC
Source organism: Grampus griseus (assembly GCF_964374135.1). NCBI lineage: Eukaryota > Metazoa > Chordata > Mammalia > Artiodactyla > Delphinidae > Grampus > Grampus griseus. The sequence goes on along the minus strand of NC_139019.1, from coordinate 150,677,198 downwards.
TCTCTCTCTCTCTGTCTCTCTCTCTCTCTGACACACACACACACACACACACACACACACACACACACACACACACCGTCCCTCCCCTTCCCTCAAGCCCTTCCAGAGACACTGGTGAGCTGTCCCTGGCTGTTCCTAGCAGCTCCCTCCCCATAGCCTCCTGCACTTGCTATTCTCTCTGCCTAGAATGTTCTTTCTCTCCATAACTACAGGGGCTGCTCTCTCCGGTCTGTCCACATGTCCCCTTCAAATTAGGGTAGCCCTCTTTCCCTTTGATGCTTTATTGTTCCCGTAACCTACATCATCTGGTAACATGCTAAAAACTTCCATGCTTTTATTTGCGGGTCCTTCCCTACCCCACCTCTCACTCCCAGATTGCAAGGATCTCTGTATAATTTTTTCACAGCTGTCTATCTCGAGGACCAAGTACAGTGCCCGGCTCCAGCAAGCACTCAGATATTCGCTAAAGAAATTAGGAAATGGACCAAGCTACTTAGCTTCAGAAGCTCTTTCATGGAAGTTCCCATCCCCTCCGTACCAGTTCTCAGCTAGTTGACTGAAGACTAACACCCTGACAATGAGGCAGCTCTAAACTGTGAACGACAAAAATATTTACTGTGTCTCCGAGGGGCACTTGTGTTTGGTATTTTATTTTTTAAATAATTTTTAAAATTAATTTTTAAATTTATTTATTTATTTATTTTTGGCTGCGTTGGGTCTTTGTTGCTGTGCGCAGGCTTTCTCTAGTTGCGGCGAGCGGGGGCTACTCCTCGTTGCGGTGTGCGGGGTTCTCACAGTGGTGGCTTCTCTTGTTGAGGAGCACGGGCTCTAGGTGCATGCACTTCAGTAGTTGTGGCACACGGGCTTCAGTAGCTGTGGCTCGCAGGCTCTAGAGTGCAGGCTCAGTAGTTGTGGTGCACGGGCTTAGTTGTTCCGCGACATGTGGGATCTTCCCAGACCAGGGCTTGAACCCGTGTCCCCTGCATTGGCAGGCGGGTTCTTAACCACTGCGCCACCAGGGAAGTCCATGTTTTGTTTTTATTTGTAGTGAAATGCACATAAAATTGTATCATCGTATCACTTATGAGTGTAGAGTTTAGAAACGTTCAGGCGATTCACGTTGTGCGGCAGCCAATCTCCAGAACTCTTTTCTTCTGGAAAAACTGGAACTCTCTGCCCTCCAGCAACTGCTACCCCCAGCCCCTGGCACCCACCATTCGACATTCTGTCTGTATGAACTTGACCACTCTAGGTGCCTCATACAAGTGGAATTGACAGCATTTGTCTTTCTGTGAGTGGTAGGTTAGCATCATGTCCTCAAGATTCATCCATGTTGTAACCTGTGTCAGAACTTCCTCTTTAAGGCTGAATAATATTCTGTTGTGTATACATCCCGTTTTGCTTATCTATTCATCTGTCAGTGGGCAGTTGGGTTTCTTCCACAGTTTAGTTATTGTGAACAATGCTGCTATGAACATAGGTATACAAAGTATCTTGCAAAACCTGCTTTCAGTTATGTTGGGTATATACCCAGAAGTGGAATTGGACCATATGGTAATCCTACTTTTAATTTTGAGGAACCACCATAATATTTTGCACAATGGCTGTACCATTTTACATTCTCACCAGTAGTGCACAGGGCTCCAATTTCCTACATCCTCATTAACCCTTGTTATTTTTTGTTTTCACAGTAGCCACCCTAATGTGTGTAAGGTGGTGTCTCACTGTAGTCTTGACTTGCATTTTCCTAATGATCGCTGATGCTGAGCATCTTTTGAGGTGTTTATGGGCCATTTATGTATCTTCTTAGCAGAAATGTCTAATCAAGTCCTTTGCCCATTTTTTAGCCAGGTTGTTTGCTTTGTGGTTGAGTTTTAGGAGTTCTCTGTACACTCTAGATATTAATCCCTTAACAGATATGTGATTTCCAAACATCTCCTCTCATTCTGCAATTGCCCTTTTCCTCTGTTGATAGGGTCTGGATGCACAGATTTTTAAAAATTTTCTTGAAGTCAATTTCTCTATTTTCCTTTTGTTGCCTGTGCCTTCGGTGTCATAATCAAGAAATCATTGCCAAAATCTAATGCCATTAAATTGGGGGCACTTGTGCTTTTTAAAAGGACCTTTTAATGACAAGTTCCTCAGTTTGGGGAGTTCAGAGCCCTGAAACCTAACTATAAGTGTTCCCAATGCAGAACGTACATAAGAACGAGAGTGCTTAATCAACATTTCTGTTGGCAAGCAAGGTCCCAAGGAGCGTGTGGAAGCACAGCAGAAATATCATGGAGGACTTTTAGGAATGTTCTCTGCCACCTTAGTTTCCTCCCTCTTTCTCCATATATCCCTCCCATTTTTCCTTCTTTCCTTCCTTTCAGATAACATGTCTGGGGCAGCATATGGTGAAGAAAATGCTTTTACCTCACTCCCCTATAACAACACTGACCACTCCATGAGCCTTGGAGAAACAATTTGCCTAATTTGGAGAGAAAAACTCCATTCAAGCCCTGCTGGGATGCAAGTTCAAATCTGCATGACCACAAACCCACGTTCATGGACACACTTGCCTCTATTGCTTTTTTAAGCTATAGGAATGCTGGATGAGGAATGTTGTCTGTTATTAACTAGCAAAACACGATCCCCCCTTTGAGCCTTCATGTCATTATCTATACGATGAAAATGGACAAGCACAGCACATTTCCAGTGTTACTTTTGAAATTTTCAGTGCTATCTTACATGAAAATAACATGAAGACACAGAAGCAAACCTGCCTGATTCCCCCTTATGCCTTGACTTCTTGGCCTCCAGAGAGGTCTCCAAGACCCTCCTTGGATGATCCAGGGTTCAGCCCAGCACTGAGCTAGACGACCACAGGCTCCCCTTCCAGCCCAGTGAGTCTTTGCATGTCTGTTTTGGGTTTTTTTTCCTAGACTCCCATTTCTTAAAAGTTTGAGAGCCAGTCACAGATCTCCATTTCACCCAAGGGCTGGCATGTCACGAGGTCACCAATATTTGTTTTATGTACTGCTAAGAGATTAAGGGACAGTATAATTTCAGAGAAAAGTTAGGTTCCCTGGAAGTCAGGAACCCCAGCATCCTGCCCTTAAACACTCGAATGACCTTGAGCAATGAAAGGTCTCCAGACCTTCATTTCTCATCTTCAAATGAGAAGACAAATTGGACAACATCACTGTTTCCTAAAGTGTGGTGTGTACACCGCTGTGGAAAGTAAGCAATAGGTAGAAAAAAGTTAGGTGCTTTTATCTTATGTATATATCTATAAATACTTAAATAGCCTCTCAGCTCTACAGTATCTTAGCTATTATTGCTACAGCAAGGCTGAAGTCGGTGACACACACACAAGCAAGGCCCAATGTTAGTACATGCGGTGAAGGTATCGCACCTTCAGGAATTGTCCTTTCCACCCAAACTGTCCAGAAAGATTGACACCCATGAAATGGATCGCTGTTGTGGATCCTCATATACCAAATTCCCATGAGCTTTGCTGAGAAGACCTCAGCAGTGTATCAAAGCATCCCTTTGATGCAATGTGAATAAGGTTTAAAACAGTTATTAATGTGGCTAGTAACTGACTGCAGTTTGGGAAATCCTACACTTGATTTCTTGGTTTCTTCCACGTCTAGCTGTCTTTGACGTGTGACGTGCTTAGACGAAAGTCAGTGTGCTCTCTTCAGGTCAGTCTTAATCTATAACCTGTGTTATACATGTGCCTCATTAAGGACAAATTGCTAGTTCCAGATGGGGAATTTGGAGCAGGCTCTTTTTTCTCTAAATGAATGGGGCTCTACTCCAAGAGCACAGACTTCACATATATGGGTATAAACACATACATACACCAAAGTCAAGTCACTTTCTATCCCTCTATTCACTGTTTAGGCCCTGAAGGTATTGTTTACAGCCGGACACTTGGCTTGCAGGGAAGAATCTCATCCACCTGAGATCTTAGGCACAGTGCCTCCAATCCCCTCCTCTCTTTCTGTTAAATTTCTGCAAAGGCAGGAAGTACCAGAGTGATGCAGAGGTTGGCTGGAAGGTTGAGAAGAGGCCCCAAAGATGTAGGGCTTAGCATGACCCTGAAGAAGAGATGGGGTTTGGGCAGTCGGCATGGAAGCTAGAGAAAATTCCAACTGGGCAAGGAAGGAGTGGGCACTAAAAATGGGGGACAGGGAAAAGACTGGAACACAGGGTTTGGACTGGGAAGCAAAGAAGATGGTATAAGGCAGGTTCGAGGGGTGGGTTAGAGAGAGCCTGATGGCCCACCAAATCTTTTAAGCTCCACTCTGTGCCACTCACGTGCTACAAAAGCATTTATTTCAGTGTGAGGTGAGATGTAAGTGCTACTTTAAGAATTTAACTGCACCAAAATGGCCTGGGGACCAGGATGCTAGTCTACTGTTATAGGGGAAAAAAGCCAACATAAAATGGTGCATTAGTCTGTTTGGGCTGCCATAATAGAATACTAGAGACCGGAGGCTTAAACAACAGAAATTTCCTTTCTCGCAGTTCTGGAATTCTGCAGTCTAAAATCAAGATGCCAGCAGAGTTGCTTTCTTCTGAGGCCTCTCTTCCTGGCTTGCAGACAGCTGCCTTCTCACTGAGTCCTCACATGGTCTTACCTGTGTGTGTGCATGGACAGAGAGAGGCCGCTGATGTCTCTATCTTCTTATAAGGACACGAGTCCAGTCTGATTAGGGCTTCACCATTATGACTTTATTTAACCTTAATTACCTCCTTACAGACCCTATTTCCTCATACAGTCACATTAGAGGTGAGGGCTTTAACTCAGGAATTGGCAGGGGCGGGGCGTTTCTGCCCTATGTGAGAGGGCTGGGAATGGCACAGAGCCCATCCCGCTGAAGGCTGTGCCTGTGCTGCCCTTCCCACCTTTTCCAGTGGTAAGATATAGGCAGAGAGGGAAGAGCGTTCTAGAACAGGCTTCATGACTTGCTTCAGTTCAAACCTATTCAAACCCAAGGACAAGCATTCACTCTTGTGGACCAGCACAGCTTACCAGATTTTCAGGGGTTGGGGGAGGGTTTAAAGCCCAAATAAAGTGTTCATTTCTCGTTGGCCGGGGGCACAAGCCGCCCACACAGGGTGGGCAGGTAGCTCCCTCAGCACCCAAACTCCCTCTGTGGGGAAATGAAACCCCCGGGGCCATTTGGAGGAAAGGTGCAGTTTCAATACACCCACACAAAGGGAGCAGCGTCATAAGATTCATTACTTTCAGAAATAGATAACTAATGAGAACCTACTGCATAGCACAGGGAACTCTACTCAGTGCTCTGTGGTGACCTAAGTGAGAACGAAATCTAAAAAGGAGGGGTATATGTATACGTGTAACTGATTCACTTTGCTGTACAGCAGAGACCAGCACAACATTGTAAAGCAGCTATGCTCCAACAAAAATTAATTTAAAAAATAAAATAAATGATTTATTACTTACAGATCCCAGAAGCAAGGGGACACAGTGAGCCGGGGGAAGGGCAGTCTTCCACCCCAGGTCACAAGCCAGCAGGAGCTACAGCGGGGTAGCAAGCACCTAGTCCTTACAAGGTGATTGGGGCAGAGGCTACTAACTTTTCACAGGCTTAACTCTAAGTGGTTATTTTTTTTTAAACATCTTTATTGGAGTATAATTGCTTTACAATGGTGTGTTAGTTTCTGCTTAATAACAAAGTGAATCAGTTACACATATACATATGTTCCCATATCTCTTCTCTTTTGCGTCTCCCTCCCACCCTCCCTATCCCACCCCTCTAGATGGTCACAAAGCCCCGAGCTGATCTCCCTGTGCTATGCGGCTGCTTCCCACTAGCTATTTTACGTTTGGTAGTGTATATACGTCCATGCCACTCTCTCACTTTGTCACAGCTTACCCTTCCCCCTCCCCATATCCTCAAGTCCATTCTCTAGTAGGTTTGTGTCTTTATTCCTGTATTACCCCTACGTTCTTCATGACCTTCTTTTTTTTTTCCCTTAGATTCCATATATATGTGTTAGCATACGGTATTTGTTTTTCTCTTTCTGACTTACTTCACTCTGTATGACAGACTCTAGGTCCATCCACCTCACTACAAATGACTCAATTTCGTTTCTTTTTATGGCTGAGTAATATTCCATTGTATATATGTGCCACATCTTCTTTATCCATTCATCTGTTGATGGACACTTAGGTTGCTTCCATGTCTTGGCTATTGTAAATAGAGCTGCAATGAACATTTTGGTACATGACTCTTTTTGAATTATGGTTTTCTCAGGGTATATGCCCAGTAGTGGGATTGCTGGGTCGTATGGTAGTTCTATCTGTAGTTTTTTAAGGAACCTCCATACTGTTCTCCATAGTGGCTGTATCAATTTACATTAAAAAATTTTATTTAAAACCCGCTTAGCTCTAAATTTTTAAAAAATTTTATTTATTTATGTTTTTTGGCCACACAGTGTGGCATGCAGCACTTCCCTGACCAGGGGTCGAACCCATGCCCGCTGCAGTGGAAGCTCAGAGTCTTAACCACTGGACCACCAGGGAAGCCCACTCAGTGGTTATATTAAAAGGTTCCACCGGGGAAGGCAAAGCAGGAACCTGTGGGGATACCCTAAACCTATCTAAAAGTCCAGACTCTGAACTTTTGGTGTTAGTAGGGTCACCATACTGTAAAATGCCTAGGCAGCCACTCAGAAAAACAAAATTTTTTCCTCAAAGTTGTTTTTCTCATCACACCTTTCTAGTTTTGACCCTCTTGCATTATTATCCTAGCTAGGACAGGAGGTGACATGATGCAGCTGCAAGAAGGGTTTGGGGGAAAAAAGCTCAGTGAGGGCAGCCTGGAGTGGAGTAAGATAGATCCTGGGTGAAATCCCAGCTTCACCAATAGCTGTGTGACCTTGGGCAAGTGACCTCACCTCTCTGAGCTTCCATTAAAAAAAAATTTCCATTATCAAAAATTTTAAACAGAAAAATAGAAAGAGAATGCAATGAACACTTATACATCCGCCCAGATTCAACAAGTCTAAACTCTGCCATATTTGCTTCAACTAAGCCACTTTAAAGTAAATTACAAACGCTAAGTACCATCGTCTCTAAATACTTTAGCATTTGTGTCCAACAAAAGAGAACATTTTCCCCCATAACCACAAAACTATTATGCCTCAAAAAGACAGTTCCCTGGGACTTCCCTGGTGGTCCGGTGGTAAAGAATCCACCTTCCAATGCAGGGAACTTGGGTTCGATCCCTGGTCAGGGAACGAAGATCCCTCATGCTGCAGGGCAACTAAGCCCACGTGCCACAACTACTGAGCTCCCACGCCTCAACTAGAGAGCCCGTGTGCCGCAAACTACAAAGCCCACACACCCTGGAACCCACGCGCCACAACTAGGGAGAGAAAACCCGCACGCCACAGCTAGAGAGAAGCCCGAGCCCGCACGCTGCAACAAAAGATCCCGCATTGCCACAACTAAGACCTGACGCAGCCAAGAAAATAAATAAATAAAATAAATAAATATTAAAAAAACAATTCCCTTATATATATATATTATTTAATATTCTGGCCATATTGAAATTTCCCCAATTGTTCCCAAATTATATTTTACAGATGGTCCATTCACACCAAGATCCAATCAGAGACCTTGCATTGCATTTGGTCATTATGGATCTTAAATCACTGAGTTTCCATTCTGCTCATCTGTAAAATGGGAAAAGAATAGTACATACCTCACAGGGTACACAAATTAGACATAATACATGTTAAGGGGTTAGGCTAGTGCATCCTAAAAAGTACACTATTATTATTAGCTTCCTTACTGGACTTGCTCTGCTCAAGGCAGCAGTGCATTGGGATGGAGTGTCTTGAGATGTCAGTAGCATGGGCTAGAGATAATGAGGCAACAGGTCCCAGCATCCTCAGGGATGTAGACCCACAAGCTGCATTTTGCCCAGCCCTGGCCTGGGGATGGAGGGAACAAGTCTCACCTTGACCACCTTCAGCACCCCCGATTCCTGGTCCAGCCCTTGCTCCCCCTGGAAGCTCTGCTCCCTCAGGAACTGCTCCACGGTCTGCACAGTCTCCAACACCTCTTTCTTCCACTTCTGGCTGGGATGCAGGCAGTGAGCCACCAAGGAGTTCAGCCTGGAAGCTGGGGTGACAAAGAGCTCCGGGGGCACTGCCATCTCTGTCTTGAGAGTACCACTGGTGGCTAGATCTATACCCACACACCTACCCAGCTCCTGGCACACACACTCTTCTTTAAGGGGACTCCTCCTCAGCTGACCTCCAGCACCCTGTGGAACAAAGGACCAGAGTGGAGAGGAAACAAGGGGTGTCTGGCTGACCAGGGGATCCTCTTCCTGGAGGCCATTCACTGCAGCTGGGGTACCGAGGGACACTGGGTGAAACCACCTTAACAGGTGGGGCTTTTAGTCACCCATTCTGCTGTAGGTTTCGTTTCTCACCTCTTAGTTTCTCTTTTACAACTTGGAAACTGAAACTGGCTTGAGGATGGCCCTGGGAAAGGCAACTCCCCCAGGAGATGGGAGTTGGATGGTATCCACCAATCCCATCCCCACAACCTTGTCACCCAAAACAGGCTCAGTAAGAGCAGGCACTCGCTGGAGGTTGGACTGAACAGTGGGAATTCTAGGGTTCCGCAGAACAAACTCTGGAATTCCAGTCTGCCCTTTGCCAGACTCTTAACCTCTCTGACCCTCACAGAAATAATCCTTAAAATGGGTTTAAGAATAATACCTATCCCATAGGTTGTGTGGATTAAGCAAGAGAACATTTAGCAGAGAAAACATTAAGTAAATGCAAGTATTGTTATTCGTTCACTGTACATCTATTGAGTGCTGGCTGGGTGCCAGACATTGTGCGAAGAAGACAATGTAAGACGTGGTTCCTGCCCCAGGGGCTCCCAGAGCAGTGGGGGAGACAGAGGAGACACAGAGAGTCCAGTGTCCTGTGTACTAGGAGAAAAGAGGGCACAGAAACTTGGTGGAAATTCAGGCAGAAGAGTTTCTTTGGGGTCACCTGTGGTGTCAGTGAACACCTGCTTGAGATGAGTCTTAAAAGACTGGGAATGCGGCCACGAGACAGAGGGCACAAGACAGGATAAGGCTGAGAAGTGTGAATCATCCTGCCATGTGCCAGGACTCGGCTGTCAGATCCACGTTGGCATGGAGGGCAGGGAGGGGAGAGGGGAGAGCTGTGCCTGGACAGGTGGGCAGGGATTGAAACTCGGAATGCCATTCATTCATTCATTCAACAAACATTTGTTGAGTGCCCGCTATGTGCCAGGCAGGTGTCCTGGGGATACAGCAGTGAATAGGCAAAATTCTCGGACTGCAGAGAGCTAACACTCTAATGGTGGAGACAGATAATAAACAGGATAAATAAGTAACATTATAATAATTAAGACGGTGATAAGCGCTAATCAGGAAAATAAAGCAGGGAAAGAGGTTAAAAGGTACTGACTACGTGTGTGGGGGTGGGGTGAGAATTGGCAATGTTCAGGGGTTCAGTCTCAAGAAAGGTGGCTAGGGAAGGTCTGAAAAGGAGACATTTGAGCAAAGACATGAAGGAGGCGAAGAGTGAGCGGTATGTATGTCAGAGGGAAGAATGAGAGAAAGTGGGACTTCCCTGGTGGTCCAGTGGGTAAGACTCCACTCTCCCAATGCAGGGGGCCCAGGTTCGATCCCCGATCGGGGAACTAAATTCCACATGCATGCCGCAGCTAAGAGTCTGTATGCGGCAACTAAGAAGTCCACACGCCCCAACGAAAGATCCCGTGTGCCGTGAGTGAGACCCGGCTCAGCCAAAAATTTAAAAAAAATTAAAAAAAATTAAAGAAGAATGGGAGAAGGAACAGCAAGTGCAAAGGCCCTGTGGCGGCAGTATGCCTGGTGGGATTGAGGAATAGCAGTGTGACTGGAATGGAATGATCAAAGGGGGAGAGTGGGAGGGGATGAGGTTTGAGTACAAGGGTAGGGGGCAAATTGTGTAGGATCTTGAAGACTACTAAGACTTTGGCTTTTACTCTGATTGAAATGGGGAGCCACTGGGGAGTTCCAAGCAGAAGAGGGACATGGATGGACTTTCATTTTAACGGTATCACACTGGCTGTTCGTGGGAAGACTGGATTAAAAGCAGAGGGTGGGGAGTGGAGGTGAGAGCAGAAGCAGGAATTCAGTTAAGAAGCTACTACAACAGTCCAGGCAAGAGATGTGGCGCCTTGGATCAGAATGGTAGCAGTGAAAGGTAGGGAGAAGTGGTATGATTCAATTTTCTTATTATGGAAAATTTCAAACATGAACAAAAGTAGAATAATACAATGAACCTCCACGTACCATCCCCCATCTTCAACCATTATCAACCTGTAGACAGTTTTTTAAATGTTTATTCAGGTCTTCTGCCCATTTTAATTTTTATTGGCCACCCGGCACGCGGGATCTTAGTTCCCCAACCAGGGATTGAACCCATGCCCCCTGCAGTAGAAGCACAGAGTCCTAACCACTGGACCACCAGGGAAGTCCCAACCTACAGACAATCTTGTTTCAATGATATCTCCATCCACATCTCCCCTCCTGTATTATTCGGAAGTGAATCCCAGACCTCATATCATTTCACTGGCTATATTTTGAGTATAAACAGGTCTTGCTAAAGGATAGAGTGTGATGTGAGAGAAAAATTAGAGTCAAGGACCACTCTAAGGCTTTTGGCCTTAGCACTGGAAGGATAGAATTGTCCTTAACTGAGAAGAGAAAGACTGGGCCAGGGCACAGTGTAGGCATGAAGGTCGGGAGCTCGGCTTTGGAAGCAAACTTGAGTGTCTAGTGAGATCCGAGTTGGCTAGGGAGTTGCATATTTGAGTCTGGATTTCAGGGACGAAGTCTGGGGTTGGGATACAAATGACCAGCATAGATATATTTAAAGCCATGAGGCTGGATGGGTTCACCAAGGGAGTGAGTATAGAGCAAGGCAAGAAAAGGACCAGTGACTGGGCCCTGAAACACTTAATAGTATTAAGTGATTGGGGAGAGGCAAGCATCCGGCAAACAAGAATGCGAAGGAGTAGCCAGGGAGGTGGAAGAAAAATCCGGAGTGTGTTTTGATAGCCAAGTGGAAACATTGTTCTAGGAAAGAGAAAGTGATCCACTGGGTCACATATCAGGTGAATCTGCGCTGACTTTGTCCTGAGGGCAGTGGCAAATCAGAGGAGCGACCAGAGGTGAAATGACCATTCTGGAAAGATTGGTCTGGCTGCTTCTGTGGGGAGGATGGATTGCAGGGGGCAGGGGTAGATATGTGGGGAGAGGTGTCAGGACACTGTACAGTGATCCAGGTGAGAGGGAAGGTGACCCGGACTTGGCTGGAGAAGGGATGGGATTCTAGGTCTACCTTGGGGGAAGGGTGAACAAGACTTGGTGACTACAGGTAGGAGGTGAGGGAAAAGACAGGATGGCTATCAGCTCTCTGGCTTGGGTACCTGGGTAATGGATGGAGGGTACTATTAACAAAGGGAGGAAGATACAAGGAGGAGTGGGAAGTGGGGAGGTCTACAAGGGTAGCTGTTTAAGCCAGAGAGTTTAAAATAGTTGTCCACGTTGCCTAATGCTTCCGATAAGTTCAGGAATATAGGTCTGAGAAGCACCCAAGAGGCTACTGGTGACCATTGTGGGTGAAATGTAAGGGAGAGCTGGGAGCAGAAGCCAGATCTTAGGTGCGGGGTTGAAGAGTAAGTTGGGTGAGGAGGATGGAGACCAGGAGTGTAGATAACACTTTCAAGAACTTTGTCGTGAAAGGGAGGAGAAAGACCAGGTGTTAGCTGGAGGAAGTGGTGGGGTGGAGGGTGTTTGTTGTCTTAAATACCATTTGGGGGGGAAAAAAAACCCTCAATCATGACACGTTTCAATTTAAACTCTCCAACTGGCTAACCCCAAACGGAAAGAATCACATTTTTAATTACATAGATTCTAAAAGTCTCCATATTTTCAAAGTTTGGTAGTGCCTGGTCCTTAAACAGTCCTATATTATAATGGTTTAAAGAGCAGTGGCAATTTCGCAAACCAAAGTCAACAATAAAGTGAGATTCCAAACATTTGTTCTATGTTTATAATGACAGATAATGAGCTTCAAGGCAATATAAAAGTTATTCAAACAAAAGTTATTCAAACATTCAGACCTTACATCTTAGTTTAAAACATTTTTTTGAAGTATAATTGATTTACAACACTATATCAGTTTCAGGTGTACAACATTGTTATTCAATATTTTTACAGGTTATACTCCATTTAAAGTTATTATAGGCACTTCCCTGGTGATCCAATGGTAAACAATCTGCCTTCCAATTCAGGGGACACAGGTCTGATCCCTGGTCGGGGAACTAAGATCCTACAGGCGGCAGAGCAACTAAGCCCGCACGCCACAACTGCTGAGCCCATGTGTCCTGAAGCATGCAGGCCACAACTAGAGAGAAACCTCCACACCACAACGAAGAGCCCACGTGCTGCAATGAAAGATGCCGCACGCCTCAATGAAGATCCTGCGTCTCGCAACTAAGACCCAATGCAGCCAAAAATAAATTAAATAAATAATAAACCTTTGAAAAACTAAAGTTATTATAATATATTGGCTCTATTCCCTGTGCTGTACAATATGTCCTTGTAGCTTATCTATTTTATACACAGTAGTTTGTACCTCTTAATCCCGTCCTCCTATTTTGCCTCTCCCCACTTCCTTCTCCCCACTGGTAGCCACCACTTTGCTCAATAGACCTTACATATTAGTTTTGATTCATTTCATTATTCATTTTCATGAGATATCTGGGAGTTCAGCAGCTTTCAAGATTTCAAAAGGGGGAATTCCCTGGCAGTCCAGCCGTTGGGACTCTGGGCTTTCACTGCCAGGGACCAGGGTTCAACTCAGGGGACATGGGTTCGTGCCCCAGTCCAGGAAGATCCCACACACTGCGGAGCGGCTAGGCCCATGAGCCCATGGCTGCTGAGACTGCACATCCGGAGCCTGTGCTCTGCAACAGGAGAGGCCACAACAGTGAGAGGCCCGCGTACCGCAAAAAAAAAGGGGGGGGGGAACATGCAGTCGATTGTGTATTGGTTTTATGGTTTGGTTTTAATGCCACGCAGTTGGGCACATTTCTATGGCGGTGGGGGAAGAGCTAGTGGTTAGGAAGGGTGTGGGCTGGGTTTTAGGAAGGAAGAAGATGCATGAAGATGGGTTTTCTCTTAGCTTGTGTTCCTCCAAATGCAGAGCCTGAGACAAGGATTTGCATGAGACTTGTTTTGGGAAATGATCCCAAAGGACAGGTGTGGGGGATTGAGAAGGAGGAAAAAACAGTCCAAGAAATATCATGAAATTGATCACTACTGTGGACAGCTGAGCTTTGATCCCACTGGGGACCCTCTAAGGAGCAATGCAGAACGTGCCTCAAAATTATCCACCTGAGAGGTGGAGGAGGGGAGTATGCACTCACTGCACTCGCTGGTTCCTGTCTTTCAATGGACCAAGGCTTACCCCCTGGGGTGTTAACTCCCTGGAACTTCCATATTTGCTCAGAATTACTTGGAAGGCTTGTTAAGACACAGATTGCTGAGTCCCACTTCCAGAGAACCTAACTCAGGTAATTCTGGGCTAGCTGCTGAGAATTTTTATTTCAAAGAGGTTCCCAGATGATGTTGATTCTGCTGGTCTGGGATCCGTACTTTTGAGAATCAATAACTTAGAGGTTTGAACTTTGAATGGTGACAACATGGGGGAGAAGGAAAGTTGACTCAAAGTCATGGAGTTGTGAGCCAGCATTCAGTGTTCTGGAATTGCAAGTGTTTGGCCACGTCTGGTATGTTTTGAGAGTGACGAGGAGAGACTGAGAGGTCAGCAAGAGCTAAATGGTCAAGAACCCTGAATGCCAAGCAAAGGAACTTGAACTTGATTCTGTAGGTAATAGGAGCCATTGGAGAATTTTAAGCAGGGGAGGATTCTGTTTCTATTTATGCTTCAGAAAGAGCACAGTGGTCTGGGTAGAAAGGGGTGAGCTAGGGGGACATGACCATAGAAGTCTACAAAATGAACAGCCTGATCTTGGCACTCGTGGGGATGTGGGGCCTCTCTTAACGAGCATGATGGTGTCACAATCCTTGATGTGCAGTCTGAGAAGCTATTGATTCCACAGTTTCTGGCCCCGGGACCCTCCATGTAAGGTCCTCCAGACTCTTCAACCTTCTCTTTCAAGTCGTGGATGGAGTCATCAGGGTCAATGGCGTAAGGCTTGCCCTGGCCACTGGAGTCCTTCATGAAGACCTGGATCTCAGGAGGGAAGGTCTCCAGCACCTGGAGGCTCCTGAAAGGAGAGACAGTGGTGTCCACTGGGGCCACATGTCCTCTTGTTTTCATAGTTTTGCCATTCCCAGAATGTCATATGGTTGGAATCATCCAGTGTGTAGTCTTTTCAGACCAGTTTCTTTCAACTAGCAATATGCATTTAAGCTTCTTCCATGGCTTTTCATACATCACCACTCACAGTAACAAATTATTTTTTTCTTGTGATGAGAGCTTTTAAGATCTACTCTCTTAGCAACTTTCAAATACACAACAATATTGTTAGCTATAGTCACTACACTATACATGACATCCCCAGGACTTATTTATCTTATAACTTGAAGTTTGTACCTTTGGACCACTTTCAGCTATTTCACCCACCTCCCACCTCTGGCAACCAGTCTATTCTATGTATCTGTGAGTTGTTTCTTCTTTTTTTTAAAAGATTCCACATATAAGTGATCTCATACAGTATTTATGTTTCGCCCTCTGACTTAATGCACTTAGCATAATGCCCTCAAGGTCTATCTGTGTTGTCACAAATGGCAGATTTCCTTCTTTTCATGTGGCTGAATAAAATTCCATTCTCTATCTATCTATCATCTATCTATCTATCTATCTATCTATCTATCTATCTATCTATCTATCTATCTATATCTATCTATCTATCTATCTATCTATATCTATCTATCTAGCTAGCTAGCTATATCTATCTATATCTATCTATCTATCTATCTATCTATCTATCTATCTATCTATCTATATCTATATGTCACATTTTCTTTATCCATTCACCTGTTGGACACTTAGTTGTTTCCTAGTCTTGCTTTGCCTATTTTATTTTATTTTTTTACACACACTGCATGACATGCGGGCCTTAATTCCCTGACCAGGGATCAAACCCATGCCCCCTGCAGTGGAAGTGTGGAGTCTTAACCACTGGACCACCAGGGAAGTCCCCTGCTTTGCCTATTTTAGAATCAGATTATTTGTTTTTGTTTGTTTGTTTTTTGCTATGGAGTTGTTTGAATTCCTTATAGATTCTGGATATTAACCTCTTATCATACATGTGGTTTGCAAATATTTTTTCCCATTCCTGGGTTGCCTTTTCATTTTGTTGATTGTTTCTTTTGCTCTCCAGGAGCTTTTTAGTTTGATGTAGTCCCATTGGTTGCTTTTTGTTTTTGTTGCTTGTGGTTTTGTTGTCATATCCAAAAAATCATCACCAAGACCAATGTTAAGGAGCTTTCTCTTTATGTTCTCTTCTAGGAGTTTTACAGTTTCAGGTCTTACATTTAAGTCTTTAATCCATTTCAAGTTAATTTTTACAAATGGTGTAAGATAGGGGTCCACTTTCTTTGTTTTGCATGTGGGTATCCAGTTTTGCCAACACCATTTACTGAAGAGACTATCTTTTCCCTGTTGAGTATTCTTGGATCCCTGTCAATTAGTTGCCTGTATGTGTGTGGATTTATTTCTCGGCTCTTGATTCTGTTGCATTGGTGTATGTGTCTGTTTTCATGCCAGTACCATACTATTTTGATTACTCTAGCTTTGTAGTATAATTTGAAATCAGGAAAAGTGTTGCCTCCAGCTTTGTTCTTCTTTCTCAGGATTGCTGTGGCTTTTGAAGTCTATTGCAGTTCCATATGAATTTTAGGATTGTTTTTCCTATTTATGTAAAAAATGTCATGGGAATTTTGATAGGGATTGCACTGGATCTGTAGATTGCTTTAGGTTGTATGGACATATACTCTCCGAGTGAGATGTGCATGTAAATGATTTGCCTAAGACCTATTAAAGCAAAACAAAAAAAGTCAAAGAAACTGCTACATTAGAAAATACTAAACGTGTAGAGTATGGGCGGCTGGTGTGTGCTCGGGATGACCCAGCCCCCTCCAGGCCAGAGAGGTGGGTGGGAAGCAGCAATTACAACAGACAAGGATGACCCTCCCTGTTTACCCCTCCCTCTGGGCCCACTTTATTCCCGGCTGCATCGTTTAAATTCAAAACACACTTTTAATATAGGGCCCTTGTAGCCATCTTGTTGTGCTACTCTTCACAACCCATGAGCAGGGTCACAGGAAACTGTAAACAGGTCTGGCTTTCCATGTTACCACTCATACAAGCCAGTGCTTTTCCACACTTGATCTACAGATCACAGACACGTGAGGATTATGCAAAAGAACAAGAACAAAGCTTTATTATAAGTTTCACATCGAAACAGGGTCCACACGAGGCCCAGCCTGGGAGGAGGTGGACACTGATGGCCTCGCCCCAAAGTTATTGGCTCAGGCCAACTTCCTCCTCTTAAACCCCAAGGTAATGAATCGAGACCTGGAGGAGAATGACTTGGTCGATGACCCAGTGGTTTTTTGTCCAGCCACGCCCTGGGCAGGTGATGAGGGGGCCCTAAGAGCAAGGCTGCACCTTGCTGTGCCCACTGCGGAGCTGAGGCTGATAGGAGTAGAGGCCGGAACCGACACACCCCTAAAGTCAGCCTTGGCTGGGCATGGGCTGCGCCCTCCGCTGGAAGTAGGGGGGCCCTGCCTGGGTGCGCCCCCAGGGATGTGATGTAAGATGGGGGCAGTAGTGCCTCCAAACCTAGGCTTCTTCTTAGGGCTGGGTCCCGTGGTCACCATGGGGTGGCTCTGGTGAGGAGGGCCCCAGGAGTTCAGGCCCACGCTGCCCCCATTGCTGTGTGTGGTGCTCGGGGGCCCCCTCTTTCTTGATGTCACTCTGAGAGCTGCAAACATGCAGCTCAGATCATCTAGGGCAGCCGCTCTGCTCCCAAAACCCAGCTGTGTGCTGGCATGGGTGCCCACGGTGGAATTTCTGGATGATGAACACCCAGAAGATGTTTGTGCGGGGCCGCCCGAAGCTGGGGGGCCTGGAGCAGAGGCAAAGGCTGGGGCTTTCCGTTTCCTCTGCTGGGGAGAGCTGCCACAGGCGGTGGTTCCTCGCTGCTGCCAATCAGGGCCCCCAGGGATGTGCATTAAGATGGGGGCAGTAGTGCCTCCAAACCCAGGCTTCTTCTTAGGGCTGGGTCCCGTGGTCACCATGGGGTGGCTCTGGTGAGGAGGGTCCCAGGAGTTCAGGCCCACGCTGCCCCCATTGCTGTGTGTGGTGCTCGGGGGGCCCCTCTTTCTCGATGTCACGCTGAGAGCTGCAAACATGCAGCTCAGATCTAGGGCAGCCGCTCTGCTCCCAAAACCCAGCTGTGTGCTGGCATGGGTGCCCACGGTGGAATTTCTGGATGATGAACACCCAGAAGATGCTTGTGCGGGGTCGCTCGAAGCTGGGGGGCCTGGAGCAGAGGCAAAGGCTGGGGCTTTCCGTTGCCTATGCTGGGGAGAGCTGCCGAGGTCCCCGATGGCATAGGTCTCACCCCGCAGCGCTCTGTTGATGCGCCGGAACACTGCTTCCTTCTCGGAGTCTAAGTCTTCGGCGGTGACCCGGAAACCCGGCTCAGGGGCTGGAGGCAGCCTCAGAGGCTCCCCTCGCCTGTGCGGCAGCAGAGGAATCCTGCGTTTTCGGGGCCTGGGACTGTCAGATGTGCAGGAGCCCTTCCTCCAGGGCCCTTTCTGCCCCCTTGCTGCCTCTGCATTTTTGTCAGGCTGGCTTTTCCTCTGGTAAACCACCAGAGCTGCAGAGGGCGATGGAGGGCCCTCCTCGCCCCCTGTCTTTGCAGACTTCTGGGGCAGCCCTTGCGGTATGGCGGGACCCCTCCTTCTTTCCACTGGCAGGAAACCTCGGGTGGAGCTATATGAGCTCGTGATGGCGTTTCTTTGGGGGCAGGAGCTCATACAAGAGGTCTGTTGTTTCCTGGCAGATCTGTCCTCTGCCCACTTGGCGTGGAGATCTCTCTGTAGAGGTCCAGGCCTGGGCACGAAGAAAGAGCCCCCCAGGGACCTAAATGCAGATCGTGCGCCCCCGGTGTCATTGGGGCTTCTCTGGTCATCGTTCCTCCCTGTGACTGTGGGGACTTCCTCCTGCTCGGCCATCCCTTGCCCGCTCTCTCCCAGGGCCCTCAACACCGTCTTCTCTGTGCTGTAGTTCGGGACACAGCTGGGTGTCCTGGCCGACACTGGCTGCCCCCGTGCCACACTGAGAGTGACTGTGTCCACTGCGGACACTGAGCTGCGGGACGTCGTGGAGGTGCGAGCACCCATCTCTGCCTTCTTCCGATGGCCTCGCCTGAAGATGGAGATAAGGATCCCCATAAGGAGTGCAGCGTCTGCGGGATGGTAGAATGGGGTCTCAGAGACTCTGTGGCAAAGCGCAGATGGCAGAGTCACTGGACACTTGTGGGCCGGCCTGCGAGTGGATAGCCGGCCATAGACAGCTGGGTGACCCGGGCCGGCCACGGGAAGTCGGTGGGTGCGGGGAGCGGGCTGGGGGCAGCCGAGCCCTCCTGGCAGGTGCTGGTCCCCCAGTGCCCGGTGTGAGGGTGAGGGGCAGGGCCTACCTAAGTAACTGCTCCTAGAGAACTTGGGTGAGGTCGGTCCTTGGTTAGAGAGCTGGGCTCCGAGCACTCTCCTTCAGCTGCCAACTCGGCCAAAAGCGGAGTGCGCTCTCTTTGGCCTGTTGCCTTTTTATACTCTGAAACCTGTGAGCGAACAATGGGCGTGCGTTGGCGGGGCGCAAAAGTTTAGGGAGGGGTGGCGCATGCGCAGAGTACACGTCAGGCCCTGGGGCGCACAGGTGAGGATGCGCGCCCCTGGACCGTCTAGCGCTTCTGAATCTGCCGGGGGTCTGAGGGCTGGAGGTGTTTGCCTTGAGGGTGATGAGCTTCTTGGCAGGACAGCTGGCCCTTCTCCCCTGGCCGCGCCCCAGTGCTGTCGGGGTAAGTAACTGTACTGGACGGGATCCCCGCCCAGCAAAGTGGAGCAAGGTTGCTGGCTGTGCAGCTCCCACGAGAGGCGGCAGCTTTGGCAGCAGCGCCTCTGCGTCCTCCTGCCCTTTCCCCTGGCGGCACTGGAGGGGAGTCGCTAAGAACGGAAGTGCCCACACCATCCAGATCCTGCTGGGGTGACACCTGAAGTGGTGGCCAGGGCTGGCTGAGAGGGCCATACTTACCATATGACCCAAAAACCCACTCCTAGGCAATTAACCAAGAGAAAAACTTTTCACAAAACACATATGTGAATGTTTTAGCTATCTTGTCCACAATTCCTAAATATAGGACTATTGAGGTTATCCAATTTTCTTGAGTTTGTCATTTTTTAATTGTTCTTGGAATAACACTATGTATACGTATTGTTTCACAGTCTAGAGTTAATATTTTACCAATTAAATAAAATTCAGAAGGCTTACATCCATATAGATTCTTTTACCTTCCACTCTTTGTTATAGCTGTCATACGTGTCACCTTTGTATGACGTCAACGCCACCCTCTGAGACTGTGGTATCCTTTTTTCATACATATACAGGGAATTCCCTGGCGGTCCAGTGGTTAGGACTCAGCACTTTCACTGCTGGGGCCCCGGGTTCAGTCCCTGGTAGGGGAACTAAGACTCCTTAAACTTAACCCCACTCTGGGGCAATGTCCCAGCCAGGCAGAAACTGCAGGTGGAGCTGGAGACCTTGAAGAGTTTGGCTATACTTCCAGCTCAGCCCAAAGCCCAAGGATGATTCTGGACTTTCATTCTGACTCGTGCATTTCAGATCTTTCTGGGTTTGGACCTGGTATATATGTCCCTCCCAGCCCGCCCTGCCTGCCCCTTCAGTTGTCACCCCAGCAGGATCTGATTGGCTTGGGCACTTCTGGGGTTTTTTGTTTGTTTGTTTTTGGTTTTTTTTTTTTTTGCACTTCTGTTCTTAGCGGCTCTCTCCTCCAATGTTACCAGGTGGGAGGGCAGGCGGACGCACAGGCGCTGATGCCAAATCTGCCACCTCGGGCGGCGGCTGCTGAGCCAGGTACCCTGCTCTCCAGCTTTCCTGCTCTGGTGGCCGGGGACCCATCCTGTACAGTTAGAGCCGGCCGGGGGAGAAGGGGCAGCTGCCCTGCCAAGAAGCTCATCACCCTCAAGGCAAACACCTCCAGCCCTCAGACCCCCGGGAGATTCAGAAGCGCTAGACGGTCCAGGGGCGCGCATCCTCACCTGTGCGCTCCAGGGCCTGACGTGTACTCTGCGCATGCGCCACCCCTCCCTAAACTTTTGCGCCCCACCAACGCACGCCCATTGTTCGCTCACAGGTTTCAGAGCTGCATCCCAGCAACAGGCCAAAGAGAGCGCACTCCGCTTTTGGCCGAGTTGACAGCTGAAGGAGAGTGCTCGGAGCCCAGCTCTCTAACCAAGGACCAACCGCACCCAAGTTCTCTAGGGGCAGTTACTTAGGTAGGCCCTGCCCCTCACCCCCGCCCCGGGCACTGGGGGACCAGCACCTGCCAGGAGGTTTCGGCTGCCCCCAGCCCGCTCCCCGCACCCACCGACTTCCCATGGCTGGCCCGGGTAACCCAGCTGTCTATGGCCGGCTATCCACTCGCAGGCCAGCCCACAAGTATCCAGTGACTCTGCATCTGCGCTTTGCCACAGAGTCTCTGAGACCCCATTCTACCGTTCCGCAGACCCTGCGCTCCTTTCTGGGGATCCTTATCTCCATCTGCGGGCGAGGCCATCGGAAGAAGGCAGTGATGGGTGCTCGCACCTCCACGACGTCCCGCAGCTCAGTGTCCGCAGTGGACACAGTCACTCTCAGTGTGGCACGGGGGCAGCCAGTGCCGGCCACGACACCCAGCTGTGTCCTGAACTACAGCACAGAGAAGACGGTGTTGAGGGCCCTGGGAGAGAGCGGGCAAGGGATGGCCGAGCAGGAAGAAGTCCCCACAGTCACAGGGAGGAACGAAGACCAGAGAAGCGGCCCCGATGACACCGGGGGCGCACGATCTGCATTTAGGCCCCTGGGGGGCTCTTTCTTCGTGCCCAGGCCTGGACCTCTGCAGAGAGACCTCCACGCCAAGAGGGCAGAAGACAGATCCACCAGGAGACTGCAGACCACTTGTATGAGCGCCTGCTCCCAAAGAAACGCCATCACGAACTCATATAGCTCCACCCGAGGTGTCCTACCAGTGAGGAGATGGAGGAGTCCCGCCATACCGGAAGGGCTGCTCGAAAAGTCTGCAAAGAAAAGGAGCAAGGAGGGCCCTCCGTCGCCCTCTGCAGCTCCGGTGGTTTCCCAGAGGAAAAGCCAGCCTGACAAAGATGTAGAGGCAACAAGAGGGCAGAAAGGGCCCTGAAGGAACGGCTCCTGCACATCTGACAGTCCCAGGCCCCGAAAACGCAGGATTCCTCTGCTGCCGCACCGGCAAGGGGAGCCTCTGAGGCTGCCCCCAGGCCCTGAGCTGGGTTTCCCTGTTGCCGCTGAAGACCTAGACTCCGAGAAGGAAGCAGTGTTCCGGCGCATCAGCAGTGAGCTGCAGGGTGAGACCTAGGCCATTGGGGGCCTGGGCACCATGCAGCCTCCCTGTCCCTTTCTGCTGCCTGCTGCAGGGGCTGCTTCTCCGCAGAAAATGTTTCATAGTTATTTCTATTTTAATATGATCATGGTACATTAAAATGTATTAGTGCTTGCCTGTGAACACTAAGGTCACTTGTAATTTTCTATATTGTTCTATATTTTTGTGACTAAAGGCATTACTTGGGGGAATTAAAAGAATATCTTGAAGCGATTTTGGCTTTTGGTCTGCCACTAATTTCTATTTAACCTTAATTCAGGGGTCGGATTCTTTGACCCAAGGAAACAGAATAGTATAAAAAGAAAGAATGTGAGTGTCAGATGGTGGCAGTGATTAAGTATAGCAAGAGACGCCTTTGCAAAAGTTACTGTTGGTCCCAGAAGACTCTCACTTAGCTGTGTGACCCTGGGCAAGTCACTTCACCTAAATCTCTGAATTATAGGGCTGTGCTGATGATTTAAAAGTGACTGAGCACGGTGGACACTCGGAAATCCTGGGTTCTCAATAAAGCCACTGCCCTGCTCTTTGGTCCTTTGGAATTACTAGATTAGTAAAATTTATACTTGACAGTAATTTTAGCTTAAAGTTTATTTTGTCTATTTCATCTCAGCCTTTCGGCTAAGATCAAGTGTAGTACCTGTTCTTGTCAATTTAAATAGCAGGAGAAAAGAAAGGAAAATAACGGGCATGCCCCCACACTCTTCAGACAATAGGAGCCTCTTAACCTGTTCCTTTGTCCAGAGACACAGGCCATTTCTCAGTGAAGGCCTCTGCCATCACTGAGGTTGCAGGGGAGATGTGGTAACTGGGGAGAAAAAGACCAATGGGGATGACCCCCTCACTCCTCAACATCCAAGCCCCCCACTTTCTCACTTGTCTGGCTAGAAATAAAAGGTTGATCCCATGGTTTTAACTTTCAGTTGTTGCTGGACTTTGCGTGCCTTGCCTAAGTTGGGAGACAGAGGCAGGAAAAAAACCCCACCATAATCACCCTGTTATGGGCTGTTATTCAACTTTGGACTTCCAGGCCCCATCTGCCTGTTAGCGTTCACTTCTTAGAGTTTCAAGTGCATGCTGTTTGTCCTCTATCTTGCCCCACGCGGCTCTCAAGCCTTCGTAATATGACCACATTTCTCGTGACACATGTAAACATTCTAACACTTTGCAGATACTGAATTAAAAATCTATTATTTACATTGACTTCACCATTTTCATTTTCCTGGTGTGTTCAGTAGAAAATTCAAAATTACATATGTGCCTGGCATTATGTATTTTTTGGTGAGCAGTGATCCAGAGGATGCAAATGTATGCCTCCTTCGACTCCTTAAACTTAACCTCACTCTGGGGCAATGTCCTAGCCAGGCAGAAACTGCAGTGTGTCTTGGAGAAGGTCTTTTGCATTGAGATAGTAGGATGCTCTTTTAGCTTCAAGAACTTGGATGTTGTTGAGTTTAACCTGGTATAAGTTCAAATTAGAGTGTTTTAATTTTAGGATGTTAAAGGTAATCCTCATGGTAAACACAAAGAAAATAGCTATAGAATAGTCCCAAAAGGAAGTGAGAAAGGAATTTAAATATTTTATTGTAAGAAATCAGCTAAACACACACAACGAAAGATAGGAATGCAGGAAATGAGGGGCAAAAAAGCTTTGGGCAGTTGGAAAAGAAACAGCACAATAGCAGAAATAAGTCTTTTTTTTTGTCAGCAATTACTTTTTTTTTTTTTTTGTCAGCAATTACTTTAAATGTAAATGCATTAAACTCTCCAATCAAAATACAGAGATTGGCGGAATAGGTAAAAACATATGACCCAACTATATGCTGTCTACAAGAGACTTACTTGAGATCAAAAGAATCAAGCAGGTTGAAAGTTAAAGGATAGAAAACGGAATTCCAAACTCAGTGAGAAAACTCAAATAGTAACCAAAAGAGCAGGAGTGTCTATACCAATATCAGACAAAATAGACTTTGAATTTAAAATGGATCAAAGAGTTAAATATAAGAGCTAAACTATACAAATTTCTGAAGAAAAAAAGGGATAAATCTTCATAGTCTTGGATTTGGCAATGAACTCTTAAATATGATAGCAAAAGCACAGGCAACAAAAGGAAAAAGAAATTGGACTTTATCAAAATTAAAATCCTTTGTGTTTCAAAGAACACCATCAAGAAAGACATAATACAACCTTCAGAATGAAGGAAAATGTTTGCAAGTCATATATCTGATAAAGCCTAGTATTCAGAATATGTAAAGAACACTGGCAACTCAACAATAAAATGTCAAATAACCAAATTTTAAAAATGAGAAAAAGAATCTGCATAGATATTGCTCCAAAGAAGACACAAATTGCCAATAAGCACATGAAAACATGTCCAAAATTATTAGTCAAAATTATGCAAATTGAAACTACAGTGAGATACCACTTCATACCCACTATTGTGCCATATAATTTTTTTAAAAACAAGGGTTGGCAATGATGTGGGGAAATTGGCACTTTCAAGCATCACTGGTGCAAATATGAAAAAGAAAATAGTTTGGCCGTTCCTCAAAAAGTTCAACGCAGAGATACAGCATGGCCCAGGAACTCCACTCCCAGGTATATGTCCAGGAGAAATAAAAAACATATGTTCACACGAAAACTTGTACATGAGTGTTATACTGTCATATCATTATTCATAATAGCCAAAAAGTGGAAACAACCCAACTATTCGCCAACTGAGGAATGGAAAAATAAAATGTGTTATATCCATACAATGAATATTATTCAGCCATTAAAAGGGTGAAGGACAGATACATGCTACAACCTGGATGCACCTTGAATACATTTTGCTTACTGCAAAAGTCAGACACAGAAGTCCGCACGTTGTGTGGTTCTATTCATATGAAAGGTCCAGCATAGGAAAATCAATAGAGACAGAAAGACCCAGGGCTGGGGTGAAAGGGGAGGACAGAATGAGAATGACTGATACTAGGTATGAGGTTTCTCTTGGGGATGATGAAAATGTACTGGAATTAGAGATGTTGATTGCAAAACCTGAGTACACTAAAAGCAGCTGAATCACAGTTAAAAAAAAATGTGCATTGATGGAATGTGAATTATATCTCAGTCAAAGGATAATATGACAACATTTTTATAGTCATTACTCTTGATCAGTTTCAGGATGGAATTCTCACAGTGACTTCAATGGAGTGGCTTGTATGGGATGATAGTTGAGGCTCAACCCTTTGGGACTAGATGTTCATTTTGAGCTGTTGAATGACGGTGAGGGCCAGCCAGTATATTTTCTTCACGGAGGATCAATCCCCATATGTATCCTTGGTTTGAATCCTTGTCTTTTTCTTTTCATATTCCTGAAACAAGTTCCTAGGAAATACATTCACAATAGTGAGAGGTGTTGACATCTTCCTGGCAAAAGTCTTAACTTATTCACAGGTCAAACTTCAGAGCTCCTTATTACTAGCTGCCCGGGGAGTCCCCTGAATCAAAGTAGGGCTTATGAAGATGGATCTTGCATTTTAGCGTGCACTTAAAATACCCAACAGGCTCATCACATGGGGAAAATAACTTTATTTACATGAGACAAGTACAAAGTCAGCACAACACAATGAGGGAGAGTATGGGTGCTGGTGCCTGATGGCCTGAAATCAAATCCTATTTGAACGCCACGTGTACCTAGGAAGGTTAGTAACTTAGCCCTTCTGTTTCTCAGTTCCCTGGCCAGGGATATGGAAATATTAGTAGGACCTGCTTATTCGTATTATGTTCTGAGGCTAAAAATTAGTAAATACAAAGCCTGAAGAAAAATGATGGGTACTTCATAAGTGCTACCTACATAAATGTTCAAGTATTAAATGCCTGGAAGAATAAGTAGGTCGTCTCCAGAAAGGGCACCTAGGAGGCTACAAACAGGAGGATAGAGCCTACTTTTTCACATTGATGACATGAGTAAGAAGTTTTAGAGCTCATGGAAAGAATATTATTTCTGTGATGCACTGTGGGGTGGGCAGAGTAGGGGCTGTGACCCATATTTTATGGTTCAGGGCACTGAAATTTAGACAGATTGAGTAACTTGCCCAGAGTCACAACACTGATGAGTGATGGGTCTGAGGCAGGGGAGGGATAGAGATTCCTGAACACATGGACATGAGATCATGCCCTGGATACACAAACCAAGAGCTCTCCTCACTCCCTTTCCCACATCCTCCTGCCCCAAGGATGCTGCAGGGAGACAGCTGGTACTCGGAGGAGGTGCCTGGCCCAAGAGAATGGCTCAAATCTGGACCTACCTCCTGGCTCTATGTTTCAATCCCTGACCCCAAATACAATGTCTTTCCCCCAAATGCAGACCCCCTGATGGACCGGGGTATCCAAATGTGTGTGCAGCTTCCCTCCCTTCCCCCTCAGCACTTGATTCTAGCAGCTGATTTGCAGTGAGACTTCCTGGTGGTCAGGTGACCACCCTGAATGACCAGTAGTCTACTTGACTCCCTAACTGACTCAAAACCCAGGACAGTCCAAACCAACTGCCCACATGACAGTTGCACAGAGAATTAGCATCATCTTCAACTGATCAAACCTGGATGGTGAGCAGTTAATATTCATTAGCTGGGAACAGGGTCTACTGGGCTGGTGTTTTGGTGGCTTAACAGATGAAGTTTACAGGACCCCAGGGTCTCACTGACTAGAAACTAACCAATCATCTGAGCAGCTTGGACTAAGCCCTGCCTAAGAGCGGGCAGTGGCTGCACGGGCTCTGAGTGGGCACCTTCCATGCCCAATCCTCCCTCAGCCAGATCCAGGCTCTGCTGTACAAACTACAGCCATTGCTCCTGAATCTACTTGCTGGTATTATTTCCACAGTACCTTCAATGGAGTGGTTAGTGGGGGTGCTATTTGTGTCCCTACCCTGTTGTTTGGCCAGATGCTGATTCTGATGTGCCTGAACCACCGCTGCGGATGGCCAGCAGATTATCTTGATCGCAGATGATATTCTTGTGCATCCTGTGTTTGATTCCTGTATAATCTTCCTTTTCTTCTTGGTACCCGAGTCATGATCCAGGAAAACACGACAGAAACTGAGAGAACTATTGATATGTTGCTGGGAGAAGACCATGCAGAGGTGTCAATTCATTCCCAGGTCACACGTCTGTTCTGTTTGTTCACCAGCCTCCTAGGGGAGTCTAGGGGAGTCAAGTGAATCGAAGCTGGGCTGAGAAGAGGGTGTTGCAATGTGGTGTGCACTTAAAATAGCCAGCAGGCTGACTGCACGGGGACATGACTTTATTTAGTGAGGTAATACAGAAAGGGAGCACAGCACAGTGACCGACAGAGTGGGGGCTGGTGCCTGATGGTCTGGATTCAAATCATACCAGAAGCCACATGAACCTGGGAAAGTTATGCAGACCCTCTGTCCTCAGTTCCTTGTTCTGTGATAATGGAAATGTCAATAGGGCCCACTTATTAGTATTACATGATGAAGCTTAATACAGCAAATCAGGTAGACCCTGATGAAAAATGATGGTTACTTCATAAGTGCTACCTAAGTGTGCAAATATTAAATGTCTGGAAGAATAAGCAAGAAATGTGGTAGTGCTGCCTCCAGAGAGGGGACCTGGATGCCACAGGGCAGGGGAGTGCGGAAGGTTATGGGTGTGATGTTTTAGAGCTTGTGAAGAATATCTGTCATCATCTCCTGTGATCCCCACATCAGCCCCGTGGGGAACTCATGGCAGGTGCTGTGAACCATATTTTATGGTACATGGCACGAAAATGTTGAGATTGTAAGTGACTTTCCCGGAGTCGCAAAGCTGATGACAGATGGATGTGGGACAGGAATGTAGTTGGTTCCCTGGGACAGAAATCCCTGAACCCCTGAATCCTCTAGATGGTGCTCTGGACCCCTGAGCCCAGGGCTCCCCTCCCTCCATGCCCCCAATCCTCCTGCCTGCCCCATGGTTGCTCCAAGGACAGGAGGGGTCTGAGCCAACAGGAGGGCCCATGCCTGACCCGCTGCCTCCCTTACATGTTGATCCCTGACCCCACAGCTCTTAAATATCCCTGAAAGAAGGTCCCTTGAAGGATCAGGGGGTCCCATCTACGTCCCTCCTCCCTCAGTGTCTTCACACACTGGGTGAGCCTCCTGGTGGTCTGACCAGTGGTCGGCTTGTCTCCACGTGGCTCAGAGCCCTGGTCTCTCCAAGCCAGTTGCCCACATGGCACGTCTCTAACAAATTAGCTTGGTCTTCAACAACCAGCCCTGGATGCACAGGTAGTGCTGATTAATGAGGACAGTGGCCTGCTGGGTTGTGCTTGGTGGTTTAGTGGGTGAAGCTGGCGTGCCCCACTGTCGCCTGACTATTGATGTGAGCAACTGTCTGAGTAGCCTGGGCTACGGCCTGGCTGGGGAGGGGCCGTGGCTGCACTGGCTCTGAGGGCGCACCTTCTCTGCTCATCCTTCCTCATCAAAATCCAGCCCCTACAAACTCCTCATCCATCCCTAGACCCTGCAGTGGCACAGGAGAGAGGCCCATGCCCTTCTAGAGGGACCCCTCCATAGCCACAGCCTAGAGACCCCATCCCAGGACTGTCTCTGAGGATGACCCAGGCCCTCCTAATCTCTGTCACCAAATGTTCATTCCACTAACCCGATGGCATTGTCCCTTCTCTCCACGTTCCCAGGCAGCACCCAAACACCCAGTGATCCTGTCCACATCAACCACTGGAAATACCACCACGAAATCCTAGTTTCCTTCCTTTCTGAAAACCTCTAGATTTAGACTGCTAATATTTGCTTTTGGATTTTGACATCGACATTCAGAAGTCTTTAGCCTGTAATTTCTCCTGTCCTGTAATATCTGCTGCGGGTACGACATCAGTATTCTCCTGGTCCGATGAAAGCAGTGTGGGTGTGTTCCCTCTGTATCTGTTCTCTGGAAGAGTGTGTAGGAGACGGGCATCGTTTCTGTCTTAAATGTTTGGTAGAAATCAGAGGAAGCCACCGGGCCCTGAAGTTTGTTTTGTGGGGAAATTTTTTTGGCATCTCTTTCTAATTGAAGTTTACTTGGTGTATTGTACAGGGCACAGATCTTAAGCGTAGAGCTTTATGGTTTCTTGTAAATATAAACACATCTGTTACCAACACCCAGTTCAATATACAGGACGTCCCCAGCACCCTGGCTACCCCCTGTAGAAGGGGAGAAGAATAAGTGCTAACTTATTTGGTTATAAGAATGAAATCAGTTACTCCATGTATATTCCAAGTGCAGTGATTTACACACAAATAACTCAAAATGAGTGTGGCAGCACAATCAGAAAGTAGTGGAGGGTGCTGGAGGGCTGGGAGAATCCAGTCCCTTTGGGATTTCCGCTGTGGAGGTCGGGCCAGAGTAAGGAAGCTGAGGAGCTTCTCAAAAGCATCTGGGCTTTTACAGAGGGAAAAACTACTGCTCCCCGGAGTGGAGCGCCCATTGTAATTCACTGAGCCCTCCCTTTGTGGAGGGTGCTTTTCTATACTTGTGTGTTGTCTTACATAGAAATGTTTAAAAAAAAAACCGAGGAGGAGATCAATTTTGCTTGATGTAACAGCCTTTCACTGTTAAAAATAAGACCTATATCTAAAATTTATGCTAAATCTGTACAGCTCCGACAGGAAGTAACCGGCACTCACTAGCTGACTCAGGAGCGGAGGGGGAGCAGAGAGGCGGCCCTCCTTCCTTGGCTTCGTGTCTCATTTAAGCTGCCAGACGCTGCACAAGCTCCATCCCCTCTGAGTCTCAGGCTGAGGCCTCCAGGTCACAGTCCTCACAGGTGTCAGACCAGAACCTGCCACACAAAGGCAGGGACTGGAGTCAGTGGGGTGGTGGGCTCCCTGGGGTCGGTGTGTGGGACCCAGGGGGCTACTCAGACCCTGCAAGTGACTTTGGGCCCTGACATCCCCAGGGCTCACATCCCCAGGGCACTGGGGCCTGTTTGCTGCTCTTTGCCAAGTGTGTTCTGGTAGCAGAGAGACCTGTCCTACAGGGGCGATTTAACCTGGGCATTTGGCCGGGCGGCATTCAAGTGATTGGTCCACTGAACAGTGAAAGTGATGCAGAGGAAAGGGGAGGCTCTGGGGCTCCAGGGTGAAAAGTGTGGGTCCCTCCCACCTGGGCGCTGTGAGGAGTGGGAGGTCTGATGACACAGGTGGGAGTAGTGACCCTGTCCCTCCAGCCCACATGAAACACGGCCCATCATGAGACCAGCACAGTGGAAGTGGGCAGAGAACCGCAATGTTCCCTTTTCCCCTAATAATCATTTTTCTTTCTTTAACACCCCAGCCAAACTTGCCTGTGCTTTTTAATTTAAAAATATCCTGATGCTGTGGTCATAGAATCATAAATTCTATAGCTTTGCTGTATCCCAACATGAAAAGTTTGTAGAAGACACTGCTTTTCAGCAGGTAATAAAACCAGATGTATTTGTTATCTAATTTTAAGGTCATAATTAACTTGGAATCCTGGCCCTTTAACTCATCCTAAATTAGCATTGCTTTGAATTGCCTTCATTTTGTGTGTGTGTTGTATTCAATTTTTACACATCTATGGTAAAGAGAAATGGTGCCATGAGGTGACCCAGGCCCTTCAGTGGGGCTCCACAGAGGCTGCGGGGTCCCCAAGGGGTGGGCAAATCCCAGCCAGGTGTGGATCCTGTAGTGTCCCCTACCGGATGCCAGGTCTACCGCGTGCCCACAGGGATGCAGCAGCGCTGGGCCAGGTGAGCTGTCTGCTTGCGTGAGAAGAAGACCCGGTGCCTCTGTCCTCCTCACCCTTTCCCCAGGACGCCTGAACTGGGGGGTACCAGGGCCACTCCAGATATCTCACCACACCTGGTGATTTACTGGGGATGTTGCCTGCTGACCTCGGCGGGTTGGGAGGGCAAGGCTGGGTCCTGCAGAGGGAGATGTTGAACCTCACCAGGGACACTCTTTACAAAGAACACAATGTGAACAACACCTCCAGGAGTGATGTATGTGGTGACCCCACAGATGCCTTCGGCCCCCCATCTAAACATAAGAGTCTGGCATCTTCAGGGGTTCTATGGAACCGGGACTCTTCCCTGGTGAGATGCACTCAGGTCACCCTCCAGTTGCCTGCCCAGATTACCACCATTCTCTTCTCTCCACCTTTTTGTTCACATGCAGTGGTGACCACCTCCGTGCTCTTCTCTGGCTTTTGGGTTTTCCTGAAGCGCAAAAAAAAAAAAAAAAAAAAGTCAGGGATGGCAAGGGAAGCACATACACTTATTTGCCTTCTGCTCTTCCTCCTACCCTCTCCACGCTCACATTTCCTCTTCTTGTTCTTCCTCATCCTTTTACTTCATCCCTTCTCTTGAATCCAGGACAAAAGAATTTCTTTTTTTTTTTTAATTGCATGAGTCAGTCTTCTTTTACTTATTTATTTATTTTAAATGTCCTTATTGGAGTATAATTGCTTTACAATGCTGTGTTAGTTTCTGCTATATAACAAAGTGAATCAGCTATACATATACATACATCCCCATAACCCCTCCCTCTTTTGTCTCCCTCCCACCCTCCCTATCCCACCCATCCAGGTGGTCACAAAACACCAAGCTGATCTCCCTGTGCTAAGCGGCTGCTTCCCACTAGCTATTTTATGTTTGGTAGTGTATATCTGTCCATGCCACTCTCTCACTTTGTCACAGCTTAACCCTCCCCCTCCCCATATCCTCAAACCCATACCGTTTTTATGCTAAGTTATATTCTACATGTAGCTGGAAAAATGTTAAAAAGATTTTTAAAGAACTGCGCATCTATTTTTGAAGCTGATTTGCCTGTTCAAGGCTTGCTAGCACTTTATGCATCTCAATACTATTTCACTTAGTAAACAGATGCAGTTGCCATAATTGCTGCATATGTGTCTGTGTTCCCTTCTAGGCTATATGTTTTTGAAGTTAGAAACTATATTTATATCACAGCCCCTATGTATAGCACAATATCCATTGCTAATTCAGATTGTGCTTTAAGATATGAGAGAAAATTTAACACGTTTATTATAGTCATAAACATCTAGCAAACCAACCAGAAAATAAAAACTAATTTTCAATTGGTTGGCCAAGAACAAAAAAGAGAGGAATACCTAGTGCAAAATCATATCTCTAATAACTACTGTTGGATTTAGAGCACACACATGCTAAACTTATTTTAAAATATCTTCTCATCAAAGATTTGAGGTTGGACCTGAAAAAATTATATCAGAAGTGAAAATAATTATGTGGTCTGACCAGCGTGGATCACACAAAGTAAGTGTATACTATGTATAAAGTAGATAAACTATGAGGTCCTGCTGTATAGCACAGGCAACTATATTTAATACCTTGTAATAACCTATAAAGGAAATAGATCTGAAAAAGAAATATATATATCTGAATCTCTTGGCGGTACACCTGAAACACAACATTGTCAATCAACTATACTTCAAGTAAAACAAAACAAAACAAAACAAAGTAAGTGTAAAGGGAAGTATAGTTTTATAAATTCACCTCTGATATCCAATGGACCAACTGAAAGAAAACGGAAAGTACAACTTTCTAGGAGACAGGACATGGCCAGCAAACAAGGCCATTACCCTCGGTAACGGTCATACCTGCCAAAAAATATACAGACTAGCCTGCATTCATGAATACATAGCAATTCTTCATTTATCTGGCATTGTTAGGCAATGAGGTATTGTATGTTAGGAGAAGTTTTTGTAAATGACAAATTGAAGAGGAGTTATTTTAACCTTCACTCGGGAATTTTTTTCTAAAATTAAGAAATGTATCCACTGGTGTATCTAATGTTTCCGTGATAACTCGGGGTCATCAGTTCAATCAACGTTTGCATGAATAATGCAAATGGAAAAAAGACAGGCATGCTTACTGAAACTGAAAATGACATGGCACTGGCTGGAATAACTGATGAGAGAGCAAGAAAAAAGCAAAAATGAAAACAAACCGTGATCAAGAAACAATCAGTCAAGTTCTGACTTTCTGTACTTAGTTTCAAAACGAGATACCACAAATCCTAGCGAGAGACTCCAGCATCATTAGCTGTCTTTCTCCTTTGTTTCCACCTTCCTTTCCTTTTCCTTCTATCCTAGACTGTTACAGGCAGTGCTTATAGCTGCTTGCAAGACAAATTCTAATACTTGCTTTCTCTCACACAAACTTCACAATATGTCCATGTGATAAATAGTATGGAATTAAAGACAATTCATCACAGGGACATCTCCTATGAAAATAAAATTAGAAACTAGCTTCTAAACATGCAGAGAGAAGGGCGTGGTGTCAGGCACTAATTCCCTTGGGAATTCCTCTCCATTTCTAATAGACGTTCTTCTTTACCAAGATCCCTTTTTATTGGTGTCCTATTTCAGACTGCTCCACTCCGCCCATCCTCATCCTGTAAAATACATTCACACTCTTTTGTGACCCTATTTATTTTCCCATTAAATAATCAATCATAGAACTGTCGGAATTAAATACAGAGTGAAATTAAAATACTGGAGTCACTTGGAGGGTTTAAGCAGCTCCACCAGAAAATACTGGGCATGGATTTAAAAGAGGCTGCGTGGGACTTGCTCTTGTGCAAGTTCTTTCTCAAGAAGTATCTGAAATAAGCCTAAATTCAGAGTTAATCAGTCTGGCCTGCTTTCTCAGGTGGACTGGAATTCATTGCTCTTTCCCCTCAACTCCCTGAGGTCAGTGGCACTTTCCGGAGGGGAGGTGGACTTCTCTGCCTACTGCAGAAGCTCAGTTCCCCCAGGAACCAATCCCCATCTGAATCCCACACTGGAGGCCAGATGCCAGCCTTCCCAGAACATTCGTGATCTCCTTTCGGTTTTTGACCTGCTCAGATTGAGTCCCTCTAGACTCTTTCTCAGCTTGAAACCTGATCTTCAACCCCTTCCCTGACCTTGATGGTTACCTGCCTACTTTAGGCCTCAGGTGCTTTAGCTATAAATCGATATATTTGCCCTTAATTCTAAAGTCTTCTTTCTAAAGCTCTACAATGTGTGCCTCCTTGAAAATGTTTCTCTTTGCTGGTTTTAATTTTGTAGAGAATTAAAACCACAGCTACTCTAAAAGACAGTAAGTTGCATTCGATAAGGAAAGTGTGCTTCTGTATTTAGATTAACAGGGATGGAAGACGACTTAGTATGTTTTAAGATACTCATGATCCATTCTCATGAGAGTCGGGGGAAGAAGGGGAAGAGAGTTAATAAAATACCAAACGATTGTGACAAATTAAGTTCACCAAGATGTAGCTGATTAGTTACTACTTGAATAAGCCACACAAATCCAATTCAAGTTGTCCTTTATTTTTCTAAGAAGGATCCCAGTGAACTGAGTCCCATGTTCAGTAACTCCACGTTCAATGGCTTAGTCTTTAAAAACTGTTATCTTGCTGGAAGAAGAAATATTGCCCATCAGTCCTAATTGATGTTTAGCTATCACGCACATTTGAAATAAATTTATTACTTTGCCTGATCTCAGTGTAATACATTCCAAAGGGGCAAAGAGCACATGAAAAGTTATGGAGTCTCCATCGTCTACACTGAAGTGTGCAATAAATTACATATTATTTGGCCGTGAAATTCACAAGCCATAGAAACCACACCATTACCATTATACACTGGTAAAGAGCAGGTAATGAGAATGATATAAAACAAAACAGACTGTGTATGTTGGCACTGCTGCCAATAAAACAATCATTAAATGCATTCATATGCATCTACGCTAGGTAAGCTCTTTAGGGCAATTGCTATGAGTTCTACATACCTGTCAGGATATTATATATAGCCCACTTTCTATGGCCTTTATTCAAAGACGCTGAGAAAGGGTTACTCTGGGTAAATTCAGACCTTTTCTCAATATAGAATTTGGTCAACATGCATTGTGAACAGCAAAATTTCACAGTGCTTTCAATTTTCCTACACTAATTGCCACCTCAGCAAATGCAGGATTAAGTATAATGGATTATAAGAAGTTAGAAAGGAAAGATGGAAGAAAAGAAGGAAGGTAGAAAAAAGGTGGGTATGGAGTACTTCAACATTTATGTAGAGTGGACCTAAAACTAAATTGAGGTTTCCCTGAACTATTAGCATAGGCTATAGAAACTTAAATGAAAAAATTAAAAAAACCAGCAAGGGAAACTCAAAGATTCTTTGTTTTTTCACTTTACTGCATATACACGTCCACCTTAAACAATCTATATGCTTATATCCAATAAGAGAGCATTGTTTTGCAAGGCTATTTGGCTTCTATCAGCATGTAAAGGTCGGACAATTCAACTTTAGCAGAGTTAGCCTTCAGGTGAATAATTGCTTCTTTCAGGTTGTGAGCATTTGATTTTTCCAGAAGTGTTTCCCAAAAAATGAAAATTAAAGAGTCCTACGACAGCGTCCTTTAGAAGTTTTATAGTATCAAGGCTTTTGGAGGAAGAGTATCCTTGTTGATTACCAACACAATGATTCCAAGCAGGTCAATTTATGCTGAGAATATTATATAACAGAACCCACTTCACCTCCATTATACTGACAATGATCTTCCTTACTTCAACCTTGTGCTTTTTAGTAAAGTTGAAAATACGGAGCCAAGAACAGAGAGTGACAATGCCAGAGACTCAGATGTACCAATAGGTGCCTTCAGACAACATCAGCCACCCAGGCCAAAGTCCTGGTTTAAAACATCCCAACATGAATGAATCTCAAAAACCATATGCTGAGCAAGTGAAGCCAGATCAGAAGGGCACCTACTGTATTATTCAACTTACATGAAATTCTAAACTCGGCAAAAGTCATCTCTAAAGATAAAAAACAGATCCGTGGTTGCCTTGGGGTGGGAGATGGGGATACTTTTGCAAAAGCCTAGGAGGAAACTTTCTAGGGTTTTAGGATTGTTATCTATCTTTATGGGGGTGGTAGTTAAACAAATGTATACATTAATTAAAAGTCACTGAACCCTTGACTAAAAATGTCTGCATTTTATTGTATGTAAATGATACCTTAATAAGGTTGATTACAAAATGAACCAAAACCAAAACAAAACTGAAGAAAAACCTCTCAAGACCTCAAAGAAAATATACTGTTTTCTTCCAGGGTACCAGATTGGAAATGAGGCATTGGTCTGTTCTACCCTCAGATTATCTCTAGGATTATCTAGTCTATTTTAAAGCACTAGAGTCCCCTATCAGGAAAACTCACCCCATGTTTAATTACTTTGATTTCTTCTCTGCCTCTTCTCCCAACACAGTGAAGTCATTCACGGAAGAAAAGCCAGCTTTTGCCAAATTTTCATCATCATATATTCTTTCCAAAGCTATTATTTATGTAATAAAATTTGGCTACACTTTGTAAAAATCTAGCTTTTTGAGCCTTACAAATCTTAACAGTTAACCTATTGCCTCCACTGGAATTTGGAAAAAAATTATTTTGAAAAGGAATAGCTGAGACTTGACATTTTTTGTGTGTGTGATTTTCTCTTCCCCTAAGAGAGAAGTGAGTAGGAATGAGAAACACATACATAAAGAAAAATAAATTTATCTTGCTGCCTTTGCATGGTTATAATTTATAGGAGGCCCTTATCAACAATAATCTATTATCAGAATCAATAAAATATAATCTCCATGAAGGCCAGGCCAGGATATTTGTCTCTTTTTCAGCAGATTGCAATACAAACCACATTCATGGATATGCTTCTTGATGATCTTTGTAATACTGTAACAGTTGACCATGTCCTCATGCCTCTTCCCCTTAACTTCAACCTGGTTTTTCACTAATGACCTCACATTTCCTTCTCTAACACTTGGTTGTGGGCCTCTTTTCCAACTCCAACTCGCATTTCACTCTGGAACCAAAGGAAGACTCACACCTTCCTGCTTTTTAGTGATACCTCAAGGTCATTACCATATTGTGATCACCCTGAAGAATAGCCAGACAATTGTTATTTCAGAGCCATCTGACAGTTTGTAGCTCTAAAAATTAACTAAGGACCGCATTTGTCAAAAATATCCTAGTTTAAGATTTTGGTAATACAGCAACAGTAATTCCAAAGTCATTTATGACAATCAGTGTGGGAAGCACCCTCCTTCAGGAAGATCCTTTGCCATACAATATTCTTTCCCTGTAAGGAAGAATGGCCGTGGAAAGTAACCTTTTGTGGAAAGAAATACTTGGCTTTGAGAAGGCTTGAAGTTCATACATTTTTCTTGAATTAGATTCCCCATTAATTACTTTATCCACAAAGAGGTAATTATCAGAGTTATGTAAGCAATTAAGGAGATGCTACTCCACATTCTTTCAGCTGGTTGACCTTTCTCACTTTATTTCATGTGGCTATCTGAAACATCAGTGATTTACATGTCTTTCTTTCTTTTTGTTTTAACAGATTTCTGTGTGTGTGTGTCCCCATGATGAAAACATCATTAAATAAAATATCAGGAATACACTCTTAAGAAGCAGAGTCGACTTAAAGTTCTAGAAAAAATGAAAGCACTAATATTCATGGACAACTCTACACTCTGAAAGTTACTCCAAATTTTGTTGACCTCTCTTTTGTCTAGGAGTTTTTCAAATTTTCTACCATGATCATTTGTTAGTTTTATAATTACATAATAAAGGCATTACATCATACAATCTTTTGTTATCCATTGCAGTTTTAAAACTATTCCTTTCCTTGTCCTCAGCAGATATGTCATAGATTATTAGTACATAAGCAAAGACTTTCAACGTAACAGTATTTTATAGTGAGAAGAACTATACTGAGCTATCTCTATCCTAAGACAATGCACTAGGAAAGCACTAGGAATTCTTAAACAATAGGAATACAGAGACAATCAAGGGGCAAGTTCCCTGCCTTCGAGTACACAGGATCATTATAGCAAATGCTTAAATAGCACTTAGTAAGTAACTCACCACAGCAGTCTTATTATCCTCCATTTTAATAGGTGAGCAGAGGAAGCCACAGGGATTTCATAGGGTAAAGCCAGAATTTGAACCTAGGTAGACTAGTACACTCTCCACGGCTTTAACTACTACGTTAAAAAAATATATATATATAAGTTATATATATATAAGTTATATATATATATATATATATATATATATATATATATATATATAAAACTCCAAGTATTCCAAAGTTACAAAACACTTATCTACCAAAACTCAAAAAGGAGCACACAAACTTGCATAGAAAATAAACATGTGGGTTTCCCTTGTGGCGCAGTGGTTGAG
Organism: Grampus griseus; assembly: GCF_964374135.1. Classification (NCBI taxonomy): domain Eukaryota; kingdom Metazoa; phylum Chordata; class Mammalia; order Artiodactyla; family Delphinidae; genus Grampus; species Grampus griseus. The sequence continues at coordinate 150,639,125 of NC_139019.1, read as the reverse complement.
AGTCTGCCTGCCGATGCAGGGGACACGGGTTCGTGCCCCAGTCCGGGAAGATCCCACCTGCCGCGGAGCGGCTGGGCCCGTGAGCCATGGCCGCTGAGCCTGCGCGCCCGGAGCCTGTGCTCCTCAACGGGAGAGGCCGCAACAGTGAGAGGCCCGCGTACCGCAAAAAAGAAAATAAACATGTAAAAGTTCATAAATAAACCACAATATAACCTGCTCCACATAATATACTGACTGCAGTGTCCTGGGCCTCTCCCATCCTTAGGTAGCCGGAAATTACAACAAAATAATACTTTTCACCTTTGGAAGCCACACCATCTCTCATACCAAGCAACCAATTACTTCCTTAGAGAGAACAGGAAATTAACCTGAATATCATAAAAAATATATATATAGCATTAGTGATGTAGAATCTTTGTTTAAAGACAATAACTTCAATAGCAGAGGGAACTTTACCATTGCAGGCTTCCGATAACCTCTATATTTCTCAGATTTCATGCTAAATCATAAAATGCCATATTGTGTCTGAAGCTATTTTTTCAATAGTCCATTTTCTTAAATGGACTAGCAAAGCCGTAAATACTGAGGAACATTTTGGCTCCCAAATCCTAAAGCCATTCTGATTATGCCTGGGTGATCATGGGGACGTCATCGGAACTACCAGAGGACTGGCTGAAATACCAGTGTTCTGGCCAGCTTACAAATTAAAAATTATACAGAATCCAATTTTATTTTTTTGTTAAGTAATTCCTATGAGGCTTTTGAGATGTCACTGTAAAGTCCTTTCATGTGTACTCTTTATCCATTAAATACGGAACAATGCCAATCCCCGTCATAAATACTGTCACAACCTGACACTGAAAATCCATTGCAGCGCATAGGACCTGCAAATAGGATGTGAATCACACAAATCCACTCATTCAGACAATCCACAAATGTTCATTTTTAAGTCTACTATATGCCAATAATGTACCGGCCTCTCAGATGCTAAACCATGCTAAATGCTGAAACAGACATACTCAGTTCGGGCCCTCCTGGAACTTATTACCTACAGAAGTGCCTTCGTTGTAAATGGTCAGGTCTCAGCCAATGCTATTATCATCAGCAGGTGACCAAAGGATAGAGCTTGCTTCCCTTCCGAGGTACAAAACAGTTCTTACACCTGGATGGGATGCAAAGAATAATCTGACTTCTGTTCACCAGGGCATAAATTGAACTGTCCTTGCAGAAGAGATAACAGATGCTGTGAACCCCAGATCCTAGAAACGGGCCAGGCACAGGACAAGTGTTCAGCTTTTCAAAAACAAATGAACAATCACTTCCTTTCCTAGATCTTTACACCCTTCCTCTGTTGGCTACTTTCTCTCAGCTTATAAACATCCTCAAATATACTCACTTAAAAAAACTCTCAGAACTATGATCCTTTGGATATTCTTGTGGTTAACCTAAGTCTCTACCATGCCTTCAAACACCTGTCCTCCCAAAAGCCCAGATCTGTACCTTGGGCCCAGACCTGTCTACCAGGCCCCTCTAAAGCACTGAAGATGAAGTAAGATCCTCTCACCACCCTCAATCCCTTTCTACTGTGCTCTGTATCTCTCAAAAAGATGCAGCTGTGAAATGTCACCCACGCTTGCTGCCCTCCCTTTTCTAACTGGTCACCAGGCCTCACCCATTCTCTCTCAGATCTGCAAAACCCGGTCCCACCTTTTATAACTTAAGTGGGACCCTTAGATTACAATTCACCCTGCACCCAATCAACTGCCTTCCACATGGAGGTCCAAGTGAGTCTCTAAACCAGAATTCCATTTCACTGTTCTTTGGTGTTTCCCGCAGCCTTCAGGATAAACATCCAAACTTCTGACAGGACAAACAAGGCGCCTTTCTGTTGGGCCCCACTAAGTTTTCAGTATTAACTCTCATTTCTTTCCCAAACCCTGAGTTCCAGCCCTGTACATTAGTTTTGCCATATTTTCTTACATTTCTCAAACTTCAACACACACTGCTCTCTCCTGCCACCCCAGGAGCTTCTACATATCCTTAGAGAGGACAGCCCTTCCTCCAAGAATCCTACCCTGAACTTTCCCTTCCAAGTTTCTGTGCTCTGCAAAGGGGAAAGATGGCGGGGAGGGATACATTAGGAGTTTGGCATTAACATATACACACGACTATATATAAAATCATCAACAAGGACCTACTGCATAGCACGGGGACCTCTACTCCATATCCTGTAACAAACTGTACGGGAAAAGAATCTGAAAAGGAATGGATATATGTATAACTGAATCACTTTACTGTACACCTGAAACTAACACAACATTGTAAATCAACTATCCTCCAATATAGAATAAAAATTAAATCAAAGAAAAAAGAGGTTCTGTGCTCTGTAGCAGCAGAACTCACTTCTTCCAGAGCACTGACTCCTGTGCTTGTGTTTACTTGCTGCCCAGCAGAAGGGAAGATTACCTAGGGCAGAAGCATGGTCTCCAGCAGCCCTTGGTTCTGACAACTCATTCAAGTGCCAGGATACTTTACACACATAACCTGCTTAATTAATTCTAAGAACCCACAGAAAGAGTGGTTTTTAATGTCATTTTACAAGTGTGGGGATTGTAGTGCAAAAGAAACCTGTCCAGGCCACAGAGAGCATCAGCCCTGGAATTCAAACCCTAAGCTGCCTTGACACCGGTGCTCTTTCCACTATATATGATACACCTATTGGAAAAAAATTTTTTTTTCCTGAGCCCTGTTTGAATGGAAAGGAAATGAAGCTGGGATATATCCATTTCCTAATCGCTTTGGTGTGTACCAGGCAAAGTCATTCAACAGACCAGGTAACATCTGTGCAACAATTAACGATGCTCCAAACTGTGCTAAGTGTTCTACTTTGTAGAGTCTAGAAGCATTAACACAGTGCATCCTTGTAACCGCCACAGAGGCTGGGTCCTGTGAAGCCCATGCTACAGATGAGAACACTGAGACCTTGAAGCCTTAAGGCACTCGGCCGGGGTCACGGAGCTGGCAGGAGTCCTAGGCCGCACGCCCCGTCTAGTGCACGTACACCCGGTCACTGGGCACCGGTTCTAGTGCCCACCCTCCACCGTTAACCATTTAAAACCCCGCTTCTCAGCGCCCACACGAGGGCCCCTGGAAGCGGGAAGTACAAACCTGTCTCGACAAGCCGTGGCTGGAAGAAGCTCTGGATACAGATCAGGGGCAGAGGGTGCTCAGGAGCGGCGCCCAGTCTACCCGCGGAGGCAGAAGGCGTTAAGTCCAGCAGGCCCTCCCTCAGGGAAGCCCGCACGGAGGGCAGAGGCACCGAGTCCTGCAGCGCGCACAGGTCCTCAGAGCGCGAGAAGGAGTCGGCCGCGCTGTCCGGGCGCAGCTTCACCGAGTGTTCATGGCCTGAGCGCGGCCTCGGGGACGCTGGCTGCAGACAGGATGCCCACACCCGCCTGGGGGCCCCGGCTCGCCTCCCGGCCCCTCGGGCGCCCACCGCCCAGCGGCTGCGGCCCGAAGATATAGGGCCACGGGCCCAAGCTAGGCCGGGCCCTCCATGCCGCGCTCCGGAGCCCACGCGCGGCCTGGTGTTGGCGCGGGCATCAACGCCCTCCCGAGCCGCGGGGTTGCGGTTTAAGCCTCCGGGCGGGCCCGTGGGGGCGGGGCTCGAGGACTTCCGCGCGCTCGCCGTGCGTCCGCACGCAGACCCGCCTCCCTTGACGACGCGGCCTGAGGAGCAGCACGCAGACCCGCCTCTCCTGACGACGCGGCCTGAGGAGCGGTGTCGGCAGCTTTGAGCCTATGGCAGCGCGAAAGGTAGGAGGTGTGGAGAATTTGGGGTTTCCAAAAAGCGTTTGCTGACTGATCCAAACAAAAGTGAGACATGGTTGTATCAGCGCATTTTAGAAGTAGTTAAACTCCCGCAAAGTGTCTGTGCTCGCCCCGCCCAGAAGAGAGCGTGAACTCCGTGAGGGACACAGGAAAGGCTGAGTGAACGTCTGCCTGTGGTCCCTTACCTGGTGCACGGGTGTGTGAATTTCTGCGGAGAGCTCTTAATTTCTGTCGTTTCTGCTGGCTTGACACGGTGGTTGGCAAACGGTGACGTGTTCCGTGCATTCAGGACATGATCGTGGTTCCTAATAATCACTTTGTTTTGTCCTGACACCTCCACAGAGAATTTACTACTGAATATCCACTTTACAGAAGAGAAAGTGAGGCGTAGGAAGTGAAGTGACTGAGTAAGAGGAAGGACTCAGACAATTGGTGTTAGTAAATTAACCCTGCAAGGAGGCCGTTAGCCTGCGGTGTCTCTAGCGATGCGGCCGCCCACTTAAACCAACCCAAATCTCAGCCTGTCAGAGCCTCAGGGTGACGAACACCGCTGAGGACACCCAGTCACAAACCACCAACTAGGCGTTAAAGCCATAGCAAATCCCTCGTTTCCTTGCTTTGCTTCTGCCCTTTTAAAATAAACATCTCTGCAGCTCCTGTGGCTGGAGTGCTCCTCACCTCTTCCGCTTTGTGGTGCGTGAATTGAATCTATTTTTGCGCACATAAAGTGTTAAAATTTTAAATATGCCTCAGTTTGTCTTCTAAGGTTGGCCGTAGAAGTTGGATTTGTGTCCAGTTTCTAGAGCAGTGGTCGTCCTCTGGTCAGGCCTTAGGCGTTACGTGTACAACGTTCCTCTTCTGGATGCCTCCACCCACTACCAGCTCCCACGCATCAGTTCCCCTAGATGTGGTCAGCAATGGCTTTTACATGTAGCGTGCTCACATTATGACATCGCAGACACTCCTCCGTCCTCCAGCCAGCGTGTGAAGTGAAACATTACCATTCCTGTTGAAGAGTCTCTGGTGTGATCACTTTCCCAAACACAACCACTCCCCAGCTGATCCTGGGTAACCACTCTTCTGAACTTGGTCTCCATCAGTGGCATGGATGTCTTTCTATGTAGGCTACATTTTTAAGTATTCTTAAACTGCATATCGTATTCTATTTTGTTTTCTCTTGTTACTTGCTTTATTTAGCGTTATCTTTGCTAGGTTCATCCATGCTGACACGTAAAGATCTGTCTAGATCATGTACTTTCCTCGCTACGTAGGATTCCCATGTAGGGAAATACAATAATTTATATGTGCATTTTCCTGTTGATGGACATTTAAATTGTTTCGAATTTTAAGTATGATTTCTCTTTTAAAAAATTTTTATATCCTTTTTGAAGGTTACTTTACATTTACAGTTATTACCAAATATTGGCTATATTCCCTGTGTTGTACAATACATCCTTGAGCCTGTCGTACACCCAGTAGTTTACATCTCTCACTTCCCCACCCCTGTATTGCCCCCTCCTCCCCCTCTGCACTGGCAACCATTAGTTTGTTCTCTATATCGGTGACTCTCCTTCTTTTTTGTTATATTCGTTCAATTGTTGTATGTTTTAGATACCATTTATAGGTGATATCCTACAGTGTTTCAGAGTTCAAAAGACTCTCACGACAGAAGCCAAAAGGTAAGAGCCATTTTACATTGATAAAAAGCATCTTAACTATGTAGAAGCAGAAAATGAAAAGAAAGAACTTTGCATTACATTTAATAAAAGCTTAGGGAGATCTTTGTGGTATATTAGTGAACTTATTTGTGGAAATTTAGCCATGTACATTGTGTTGGAGAGGCACCAAGAGTTCAAGAACTCTCACAATTTGAGTACACAATTGCCTTACTTGTAGGCATGGTGGCAGCCATTTACATAACAATGATTTGGAGGATGTTGTGTTAGTCAGCTCTTGCTGTGATAATGCTTTGGAACAAATCGACCCAAAACTCAGTTCCATAAACAAGAATTGATTTTTCTTGGACCTATTGGCTAGCTGCAGTGGCTCTCTTTTAGACCTCTAGATGGCTGGTTTTGCTCCGTGTTTTGGGTCAGTTTGAGGTCTGTAACACACATCTTCCTCTGGAGCCCAACTGTGAGGCCGCAGCTCCCAGGCCCTGTCTTCTCACAAAGTTCACTGAAACATAAGAGGTGAGCCCAAGTGCACAAGCCCATTTAAGGCCTCTGCTGCTCATTGAAGGCCATCATGTCTGCTCACACTTCTTTGGCCAAAACATGTCACAGATCTAAGCTGTATTTAGAATATGTGTATTTGTTTAAAGTTGGGTGCCCTCACAGAAGAATATTGCATTTTGGACAGTGTTACCTTAGCATTTTCATTGGCATTTGCAAACGTGATAAACGCCGTGTGCACTTTTTCACCTTTGAGAACTTTCTGAAATTGTGGGACCATTTCTATTGGAAAAGAGGAAGGTACACTTTAGAACTCAACTCTAGTTACGGCATTGTTGGGAGAAGAATTAATGAGATAAGGTCAATACAAGTGAAAGATTTGGGATCACATATTCATCATTAACATTAGCATTCTACAGAACATTCCTGGAGAATTGTGATGCTTGCTTTATGTGATTTCTATCATAAATCATTAGAATTTGACCAAGACACTTCAGTGAAACATACATCATACAGCACATCGCATTTTAGTTTTTCCCACCACTCCACAACTTATCATCAATACTTCACCATAACTCAGAAACAGAAACTGAGTGAGTTCATTGTTAGCAGACGGGCTTCACAAGCAATACTAGTGGAAGTTCTTCAAATGATAGCAGACAGTAACTCAAGCCATACAAACAAAACAAAGAATGCTGACTAGAGCAGTTGTGGAGGGAATTATAAAAGATACTGTAATTTCAAATTTCTTCTCCTTTCTTCTCTTAACTAATTTTAAAAGTAAGTGCCTAAACAATATGACTATATTTGGATTGTTCTCTATATAACATAAAAACATATCATATATTTAATGATATGGCACAATGAAAGCAGTGAGAACAAAGCTGTGTTAGGATAAAAATGACAGTAGATCATAAGCTGAATCCGCAGAAAGAAAAGAAGAGAACCAGAAATGGTAAATAGATTAACCCGACAAACTCAAAAATATTTATTTGCTCAACTTTCTTCTCTAAGCTCTTTGAAAAAATAAGCTTGTGAGAAGTAATTATTATAATAATATGTTGTTAAGTATGTAATATATATATATGTAATAAAAACAAAAAAGAGGGGAAGGCATACAGCTCTATAAAAGTACAGTATCTGTTTCTATCTGGAATGAACCTAGTAAAAATCTGAAGAGATTCTTAGGTGTATTACATAAGCCCTAGTGCAGCCATTACTCAAACAATGTGGTTAAAAATCATTAAAGGAATTACATGTTACGGTAGAAAATATCTACTTACTATAAAAGGAAACTGGAGGAACAATAACAAAAAAGCAAAAACATGAGGCATGTAGAAAACCAAAGGTAAAATGATAGACATAAATAAATCCTACCATATCAATAATAAAAACTAAATGTTAATGAATTAAACAGTATAATCAAAAGGCATATATTGTCGAACTGGGTATTAAAAACTGTTTTCTATAGGAGACACTGCTTGGATTCAAAAGTCTAATGTGTACAAAGTAAAAGGATGAAAAAATATACATCATGCAAATAGCAACCGTAAGCATTGCTGAAGTGGCTATACTAATACCAGAAAAAATAGACTTTAAAACAAACAAAAAAGTTACTAGCTATGAAAAGGGACATTTTATGATAAAGAAAGGGAAGATACAAAAATCTTTACCCTATTTGCCCTGAATAAGGTAAAACCAAAATACACGAAGAAGAAAATACCAAAATCCATGAAGAATTGAAGGAAGAAATAGATAATTGCACAACATTGGGTAGAGGCTTCAGTACTCCACAGTCAATAATGGATAGAACAGTTAGGCAGAAGATCAACAACGATATAGAAGACTTGGACAAGACTATGAATTAACAAGACCTAATAAATGTTTACAGAACACTCAACCAAAGAGTAAAATACTCATCCTGCTCAACTACATGTGAAACGTTTTCCAGCATAGATGACATGCTAGGCTGTAAGAGGAGAGATTGAAACCCACATACATTGCTGGTGGGAATGTAAAATGGTGCGACCATTTTACAAAACAGCTTGAGAGTTCCTGCAAGTGTTAAACATAGAGTTACCCTATGACCCAGCAGTTCCACTACTAAATATATACCTAAGAGAAATAAAAACTTATGTCTGCACGAAAGCTTGTACGTGAATGTTCATAGAAGCATATTTCTAAAAACAAAAGGTGGAAATAATTCAAATGACAACTGGATAAATGAATAAACAAAATGTGGAATATCCATACAATAGAATAGCATTCAGCTATAGAAAGGAATGATCTATTGATCCATGTTACAACATGGATGAACCATGAAAGCATTATGTAAAGTAAAAGCAGCCACTCACAGAAGATCACATATTGTACGGTCCCATTTATATGAAATGCCCAGAATAGCAAATCTGTGGAGACAGGAAGTAGATGAGTGGTTGCCTAGGGCTGAGAGGGCTGAGGAGATTGTAAAAAGCTTGTTAATGTGTAATGGGTTTTTTGTGGGGGGACAGAAATCTAAAATTGGATTGTTGTGATGCTTACACAAGTCTTTTAGTGGTTACACTCAGAACCACTGAATTGTATACATTAAAGTGTTGAAATTATGGTATTTAAATTACATCCCAATAAAGCTGTTAAAATTATGACAATTTTATATTTATAAATTTGAAAATTCATCGAAAATGACAAATTCTTTAAAAATGCAAGCTAACAAGACTAACCCAAGAAAGAAAACATATCTCAAAAACCTATATCTACTGCAAAAGTTGTTTGTATAATTAAGTACCTTTACAGAAAATGATTTCCAGGGATAAATGGCTTTCCAAGTAAATTCTTCCAAATATTTAGGGAAGAAATATTGGTAATCTTACATAAAAATCTTCCAGGAAACAGAAAAGTATATATTGCTCAAATATTTATAAGGCCAACATAAGCTTCAGGTCAAAACTAAAAAGAATATTACAAGAATAGAATCACAGGCCAGTTTCTCTTTTGAACATGCATGCAAAATGTGTAAACAGAAGCACAAACTGTATCCATGGTATGTAAAACAATCATATATCACAATCAAAGTAGCTTTATTCTAGTAATGCAAGGTTGGTTTAACGTTCAAACATGAAACTGATCCCAGGAATGAATTAGAGTGGGAAAAAAAGTCATTTAAAACAGAAGTCTTGGGACTTCCCTGGTGGTCCAGTGGTTAGAACTTGGCGCTTTCACTGCTGGGGCCCTGGGGTCCAATTCCCGGTCAGGGAACTAAGATCCTGCAAGCCATGAGGCGGGCCCCACCCCCCCGCCAAAAAAAAAAAAAAGGAAAAAAAGAAGACAACCAGGAGAAGCACAAGATCGAATAAACATAACAGATAACACCTTATGAAAAGTAGGTGAAGATTATGGAATATTCTAAAATTTTAAAACAAAAAGAAACATTTAAAGATTCAAGAGGATGTGACAAATATTGTACATAGGCAAAAAATAAAATAAAATAAACGGATGATGGGAGCCCAAAAATCCAGATGCCCATGTCCTGTCTCTGAAGATTCTCATTCAATGGGTTATGGATTTCCTCTATGTTTAAAAACCTACAGGTGTTATAAAGCAGAAACTAACACACCATTGTAAAGCAATTATACTCCAATAAAGATGTTAAAACACAACCAAACAAACCTACAGGTGATTCTGATATGATGCACAGACAATGTAAAGCTTCTGCTTTACAGGAAATAATACCAGATTATTTTGTTATTTTATAGTTATAGTAACAGGTTGTACTATTGACCGGTAAGTCTGATGTCAAAATGCACTCCCCACTAGGGATATAAAAGGAACTAATAGTCTCTGCGGCTGCTTGGTGGCAGCATGCATGTATTGCAAGGGCAATTATTGTAGGAATCCAAATGAGTGGAACATTTTAGAATTGGAAGACTACATACAGATCATCTAGTCAAGATTCCAACTATGATAGTTGTGAAAACTAAGGCCCATATAAAAGAAATGATTTATCTCCAAAGAGCGTTAGTGAAAGAGTATGAAATTAAAAATATCTCTGAACTTTTAATTTAGTGCTGTTTTTATTAATCTCATGTATTAGCTTAAACTTCAGTGTGACAGATTTGGGATTGAATTCTTGCTCAGATTTACTGATTGCGTGCCTTTTAGTAAGTTACTAAAACACTTTTTTACAAAAAAAATAGATTTATTTATTTATTTTTGGCTGCGTTGGCTCTTCCTTGCTATGCTCGGGCTTTCTCTAGTTGCGGTGAGCGGGGGCTACTCTTTGTTACGGTGCGCGGGCTTCTCATTGTGGTGGCTTCTCTTTGTTGCTGAGCACGGGGTCTAGGTGTGTGGGCTTCAGTAGTTGTGGTTCACGGGCTCTAGAGTGCAGGCTCAGTAGTTGTGGCGCATGATCTTAGTTGCTCCGTGGCATGTGGGAGCTTCCCGGACCAGGGCTCAAACCCGCATCCCCTGCACTGGCAGGCAGATTCTTAACCACTGCGCCACCAGGGAAGCCCTACTAAAACACTTTTAACTTCGCTTTTCACATATGTAAAATGGTGAGCCTTGGCTGATATAGAATATGAGATAACCTAGCACTGTTCTTAACACATACACGTAGTTAACATTTTTTGGCTCTCATCCCTCTTAAACAGCCTCTATCCTCTTAACAATGAAAGTGTGTTTCAGCTAGCAAAGCACCCCAGAGCTGACCACATTCTGGCAAGAGATATAGGATTCTTTTTCTTGCTGGTGGTTCTTTATACCTGATATTTGAACTGCACTGAAACATGAACATCTCTTGTTTATACTGTATTAATGGATTGATGAATTTGATAATTTGATAGATGAATTTTAGAAAGTAATATGCAGGAAAAAAAGTAATATGCAGGAATTGAGCTGCCTTACTCTCAAGAAATATAATTCGATAGTGGTGGCTAAAACGATAAACAGTGTTTGCACAGGGAGTCCATATTGGATGTGAACTACCTGTACTCCCATTCGTCTATTAAGAATAAATAGAATCCTTTCAAAATCTGTTTTAAAGCGCAGTTATTTCCTTCTGACTCATTTAAGTTTCCTGCAAGAAAAAGACAATCTCCTGAATCCTTGCTTAAAAGGCTTTTAATATAAAGCAGATAATTTTTTGCAACATTTCCCAAACTTTTCATTATCAAATTGGCTGAGGCTTCTCAACGATTATCATTTCACAACAATATCTCCATTTTCACCTTTTTAAAAAGAGTTGGCCTCGTAGATGTGCCCTTAAAACAGAGCTTCACTCTCAACTTATTTTAAATTTTGTATTCAAACAGTATGAAGAAAACAGGATCAGGGAATTCAGCCATAAAAGTGAATGGATTACTGATACATGCTACATCATGGATGCAACTCAGTGAACGAAGTCAGGCACAAAAGGCTCTATATTGTATGGTTCCATTTATATGAAATGTCCAGCAGTGGCAAATCCACACACACGGAAAATATTATACATTAGTGGTTTCCAGGGGTTTGGAAGAGAGGGAAATAGGGAATGACTCCTCAAAATGTGTATGTGTATGTTTCCTCTTGGGGTGATGAAAATGTTTTGTAGTTGGACAGTGGTGATAGTTGCACAACATTGTGACAGTAGTAAATTCCACTGAATGGTACAGTGAATTGTAAAATGATCAAAATGGTGAATTTTGTGTTATTTTCATTTTACTACAATAAAAAGGAGAAAGAATTAGGGAAAGACTTAGAGTTTGGGAAACTAAGGTGAACTGATCAAGAAAAAGACAGCTCTACTGTTCAGTGTTCTCTCAGCTCTCCCAGTGCATTAATCCTCAGCAAAAAGTAGCCTGAACTTGTCGATGATAGTCATTCAACACAGTCCAGGGAAAAGTAAATAAAATAAAACCCAACTCTTCTTCTTTAGCACATCTATGAAAGGTTAACTTGCTGCTCAGCCACGTGGACATTCATGAAATCGTTTCACTTTAGGTGTCCTCTACTTCTGTACTTTACTCACAGCTCATTCACACCTGTAGGCAACAGCATTCCTTAATTGGATGGAATCTGCAGTGCTGGTTGTGATCGGTCTCATGAAAAGAAAAGGGAAGGAGGAAAAAGCCTCCACATTGACTTGGTGGTCTTGACGAAATGGATGCAGAAGACAGCTTGAGTGTCAAACTGGAAACTGTTATTTTCCTTTTCCTTTTCTTTTTATCTTTCCTGTGAGGTCTTCTGCCCACTTCCCACCCCCTTCTCTCAAACAGGAAAGACACTAATTAGCTGCTTTTTTGTGTTTTTGGTAAAACACCTATTGTTTTGCGTTTCTTGTTGTTCGGTTTTTACTGCCAAATGAGCTTCAGTGGTTGATGTAGGGGGTCTCTTGGGAACTTAACGTTTTCCAGTTTAAGTGGAAAAGCGTTTTTGTTTGAATTGGCTTTTACTGGGTGCTTCAAGGTTTGCTCTTGGCTCTTTGAAGGGGGACTAAATAGCACTGTGTTTCCTTTGAGGTTCCAATGAAGAAAGGATCCTATGTCCTGGGCACTTTTTGTTGATTTTGCTGTGTGTCCTCTCTAATAGCCAGATGCAGATCCCAGGAAAATGACATATAAATGAATATAAGTAATCTAATATTTTTACAATTTGCTTTGGCCATACTCCTGGTCTTATTCTACTTGTAGCAGATGGCTTTAAAGAGCATTAGCTATGTATATATTAAAAATAATATAAATATACCAATATTAAATATTATATTGATGTATAAATGTAATATACTAATATTTATATTAGTGTATAACAATTATGTATTATATTAATATATATTTTTGCCTAGCATATATTATAGACAAAATATGAGTAATGAAATGTATTTATATCGTTAATATGTTCATAATATTAATATGATATATCCTGTAATATTGATTTTAAAACAATTATATCATAATATATAAATATATAATTATTATTATCTGATATAATACACTATAGTTAATATATTCTATAGAACACAATATATAATGTATTAGTATATATGTATTATATAATATAAATATAATACATATATAAAACTATATATCTTTTGGTTATACATTACACATACGAGTATGTATAGCTAATTATAATTTTATTTACATAGGAATCTGGTCATCATAACAATTGATGTAAAAATATGCAATATTTTCAATCAAATGGGCCTTAACCTCACTACCTACACATAACTACTTTTAAAATCTTGAACCCTGTCTAACTCATGCTTCCATATCTCTCAACCTGCTTTTCTACACATGCACGTAGACACACATTTCTACACGATATATATGTATACTACCAGTTTTCAGTTCAATGTATATAAATATATAATATATAATGATATTCCTGTGTATGTATACAAATATAAATCAAAGGTATGTGTATAGGTATGTATTTCATATGTTTATATAAATATATCATACAAATAATGTATGTGTATATAAATACATGACTGTATACATACATACACAGAAATACACTTATTTAAACAAAAGGGACCTAAATAAACATAGTTCTCTAAGAATAAAAGGTTATGTCTCACTCTTTCAATAACAGTTTATAGTTTTCTACTGTATGTTCTTCTATAATTGTTATGAACACTTCCCATTTTTGTTGAATGTTAAGTTGTTTTAATTTTTTGCCTTTTTTTGTTTTTTTGTTTTTTTGGTACATAGGCCTCTCACTGTTGTGGCCTCTCCCATTGCGGAGCACAGGCTCCGGACGCACAGGCTCAGCGGCCATGGCTCACGGGCCCAGCCGCTCCACGGCATGTGGGATCTTCCCGGACCGGGGCACGAACCCGTGTCCCCTGCATCGGCAGGCAGACTCTCAACCACTGCGCCACCAGGTAAGCCCAGTTTTTTGCCATTATTAATGAAGTTCTGAAGAATATGGTGGGCAAGATTACTTGAAAAACTCTCCTAAAAGAAAAGGGTTAGGTATGCTAGGTTAAATGTACACAACTTATTTTTAAGTGCGTGGTTGATTTTGGAAGTGTGCAGTCGAAATTTCCAGTACCCATGAAGGAAGGGTGGTCCATGTGTGAGAGTTATAGCTCTATTAAGAGTGGATTGAAGATCTTGATAGCTTAGAACAGAAGCTGGAACTCCTGTTTTTATGGAGCCAAATGGCAAATATTTTAGGCTTTGTAGACCAAAGAGGCAAAATTGAGGATATTATTTAGGTACTTAGGTAACCATTTAAAATGTTACTTATATATTACTTATAATGGTACTTATATATTTCAGTTAAAACGTGAAAATTATTCATAGCTCATAGGCCATAAAAAATAGGCAGCTGTCTGGATTTGGAATACAGGCCGTAGTTGAATGACACACCTGGTATAGAGACTTGTTTTTAAATGGCCATGACCACATGGGAGGCAGGAGGTAAGACTCCATCCCTACTAGATGGGAAGTTAGAACTAAAGCTATCTATCCCTGGCTTCACCTTTAATGAAAGGGTGTGCCAGGAGAAAAAAATATCTGCTGGCAAAGGGAGACTAAGAGCAAATTCTCTTGGCCTCTGCTCTGGGTAGGAAACAGGTAGGAAATCTTGAGAATTCTGAACCACAGATCTGTGTTCACAGTGTTTGGGTTGCAAATTTATTTGCGGTCTTGCAAACAGAAGCTAAGAAATTAACTTACAATGCTCCCAAATCGGTGGTATTCCAAACACAAAACTAAACCCTTTCTGGAGAGGTAGACCTTCAACACAGGCCTATAGCGTTCCCACAGATAAAGTTTAGCTAAACGTGAGCTCATGATCTAAATTTACACAATAATGAAGAAATCAGCTACAAGTGGAGAAAATCAGCAAAAACAATCAATAGCAAAATTAGATTCGCAAGGCCATCCATCAGATGTTGGAATAATCAGGTGCCAGGCAGAAAATATACATAAAACTAGAACTGAAACAAGGAGCAAGGATGTTTTAAAAGACTGGGTAGGATCTTTCAAACATTTTTAAAGTACATGTCATTGTTAAAGCTAAAAACTCGAAGGTCGTGTAATACAGCAGATTAATCGTGGAGAAGAATGAAATTATGCTGTTTTTAAAACTATGGCAGGTCAGATTTCCTGCCTAATTATATAAGTTGATTTATCTTAAAAAATACACAGTATTTTAAAGACTTATTGGCTGTAAAATAAGTTAAGGGTATTTCAAAGGGCTTCTCTTCAAAGAGAAGTGAGAAGTAGCAAAACACAGAAAGTCGAGGGGAAAAAATGTCAATATATACATGGCTATAGGGTGAACTAAGCCTTAGGCCAGCAACTATGAGGAGGAGCTGACCCTTAGATACGTACAACTAAGCTGGAACCTTCAAAAAGTTCAACTGTTTATAAGTCAAAAGATTTATTAAAATTAATAACCAAGTGTTTTAATTGACATCAGAAGAGTAAAACAATAAACCCTGAGAACATAGAAAAATAGACAGTAAAGATATGAGCAGAACTTAATAAAACAGAAAAAAGTATAAAATTGAGGTGATTTAGTAAGTCAAAAGAATATTCTTTGAAAAGATTTAAAAAAACAAACTTTGATTAAGCAAAACAAAAACGTAAGTAAACAATATACAGAAAGAATCAGGACAATGTTATAGCAGAGAGTACAAACAGAGAATATATGAAATGCCAGTAAATTTGAACATTTCTGTAAAGTGGACAATTTCCTAGCTCCTAAAGTTTACCAAAACTGACACAAGCGGAAATTTGTAGCTGGAGTTCTTACACCAGTAAAGGAATTAAGTCAATAGTTCACAAGCTTTCACCAAGAAAATACCAGACCCGGCCAGATCATTTGGGAGGTGAATTCTATCAAACTTCTGTTAAACAGATAACATCAATATTAACAAAGAAAAACTTCTAGGGAGTAGCAAAGGAAGAATGCTCCTTTATTCATCTTATGAAGTCTATATAATCCTAATACTGAAAATAGATTAGGACTGTAAGGAAAAAGAAATTTACAGGTCAAATTTACTTGTAAATATAAAAGGAAAAATTTTAAACTATGATATTAGCTACCCAAGTTCACTAGAGTAAGAAAAAGCACGAGCAAGTTAGGTCATCCAATGTAGTTTAATGTCAAGAATATATATCAATAGATTGAAATCACCACATTTTATTTCTTTCATGTGTCTCTTTAAAAAATTGGTAAGTACTTATATTGATCTCTGTTGTGCTAGGCACTGTGCCAAGTCACTTACATATTTACTCCTTTAAACCTTCCATCATCCCTGGGGGAAAGTTCTATTTTGCTTCCATTTCTTAGTTAAGACTCTAACCCCCAGGAAAGTAAAGCAACATTTGTAAGTTTTTGTGGATGGTCAGTGACGGGACCAGTACAGGAACATCCAAAGTCTGTGCTTGGAAACAGTGCCCCATGTTGACACTCACATTACAGATGAAAGGAAAGGAACCATGCACTTACATTATAGATTAATACCCACATAACAGGTTAAAAGAAAAAGAAACATGTGCTTCTCTCAAAGGTTGTAAAGAAGGCATATCCATTTCTAAATATATTTCCCAATTTCTTTTGCTTGTTTTCTGACCTTTGTAGTGCATTTTGCCATGAGGAAAATTTTAATTCTTATATAATTAAATGTATCCTTTTTTCTTTGTATCTTAGAAAGGTATTCCTCATGAATAATTTATTTCAAGTCTCCCAGGTTTCTGATACTTTTACACTTTCATTATTTTTTAACTTTTAACTGGTTGCTGTATCTAGAATTTAGTAATTCTATGATAGCCATATTTTCCCACTTTTGTTGAATAATTTTTGCTACTGATCCAAAATGTGAATTTTATTTTAATCTCAATTCTCTTATGCTCTTTCATCTAATTTTAAGATGCTTCCTATTCCACTGGTTGTTTTGTCTATCTAAAACAAAATGCTACCTTAAAAATAATGAAATTATAATATAATAAATGTCATTAGTAAACAGAATACAATATATAATAAATAGCATAATATAAAATAACAAAATATAATTTACCATATAACAAGGTCAAAGGAGAGCAAAAGTATACAATCACTTGAAATATCCCCCAAAAGATATTTTATAAAATTCAATATTCATTTGTAATTTAAAAGAAAGAGTAAAAAAGGGATTGATGAATGCTTCCAAAATAAGAAGAAATTATATGTCTAAAAGAGAAAGAGGTAAGTGACAGACTTTAGTAACACTGGCAATAAATGCAGGACAAGATGAGGATGCCTGATATAATGTTAAAGAAAAAGTATTATGTAACATTGTGTTTGCAGCACTGATGAGTTCAGTGAAAAGAGAATCTCATAGAAAAGAGTATCTCGTTCTTCTTAATGTATGTACACTTGTCCATTGCATGAACATAACAGCTTATTTAACCAATATGTTACTGATCTGCATCTGGATTTCTAGGTTTTCATGGAATTTTATTATGCACAGTTGTTTCAAACACTAGGACTTCCTCTTATGTTTATATCTTTTGAAAGAAACAATATCTCCACAGATGATTTATCTGTGCTGGCTGCTAGCTGACTTTGGGTACTTCTCAGTTCTTCCCTTTACCTTCCTAGTCAATATGAAAACGGAAGGCAAGAAGGTCTCCTGTTTAGAGACTGTAAAGATGGGTCTTGGTGATAAAGTCTTGGTGGTAAAGGCTAAAAGTATTAACCCAGAACAAATGTTTTTCCAGCTGTAACTGTGTGTGATTCCCTTGGCTTGATTCCATAGAGGATGTAAGACAAGACTGTAGAATCTGCCCTCAAAGTGCTTCCAGTAGGATGAGCTAAGTCAAGTATGGTGGCATATCCAATTCAAGACAAAATATCACGTCTCCTTTTCTCTCCTGGCAAAACTTGGTGGAGTGAATGTAGAAGTCACTGTATGCTTTAAATTAAAGCAACACAATAAATCTTGTATTGGAAGGTGATTATTCTGGTCTCTTTGTGGAGACGAATTGGAAATTGTCTAGAAGAAAGAAAATTAGGTTAACCAAAGTTAAACTCATAAAAAATTGAGCATTAATTAAATATCTGTGGTCTATGTTTCTCTTTGATCATAATTTCTCCCAATTTATAGACCTCTTTGATACCTGATTAATCCTTGTCAAAGATGCAGTTAACAATGATTATTACTGTGTATTAGGTTTTGCCTGGGCCCTGAAGAAACTATCCTAAATCACCAGCTATGATTGTCACTTGATTTCCTCACAGAGAACAATCAGAACTCCTTGTCTTAAGTGGCTTGGGATGTGAAACTAGTTAGTCTCTTAGATACTGTTAGAGGACCCTACAGAGCCCATTGGTGAAAGTTTGGAAAACACTGGGCTTCTTAAAATCGATTCTTGTAGTGCTTCAGGAAAGATCACTGAACCAAAAGGATAATGGTGTTTCTGGTTCTGTTGTTAGTGTTCTCCATGGAAACATTGCTGAAGCTTCTGGACTCAATTTCCTTCCCCATGTGTGAATGTCACTGAAAATATCCAACTCCACTCTATCCCCATGTAACTTCAGAAACTAAGCAAAATGAAGACTCAAAATTCATTTCAAATAATGAAAGGAATATATAACGTAGAATGGAAGTGGGAAAATACCTGGTTTAAATTCTGGAAAGTACCAACTATACAATTCTGGATAAGTTGCTTCATCTTGCTTAGTCTAATTTAATGCCCATCTCACAGGATGTTATGATGATTAATTTAATATCTTTGTATAACGTACAGTGTTATGTAATTTCTTCTTGTTTTTCTTGAGTAAATTCATATCCTTAAGCAACTCACTGTAAACAATAGTTACTTGCTTAAATTACTCTTATCTTCTATTATCAGCTGAATTGTGTCCTGCTCTAGTTGATATGTGGAAGTCTTAACCCCCAATACCTGGTAATATGACTGTATTTGGAGATAAGGCCCTTAAATAGGTAACTGAGGTCAAATGAGGTCAAATGTGTGGGCTCTAATCCAATGACTGGTGTCCTTATAAAAAGAAAATATTAGGACACAGACATGTACAGAGAGAAGATCATGTGAAGACAAAAGGAAAACATGGCATCTACAAACCCAGAAGAGATACTTGAGAAGAAATCAATCCTGCTGACACCTTATGTCAGATTTCTAGCCTCTAGACCTGTGAGTGAGTAAATTTCTGTTGTTTAACCTCCTCAGTCTCTGGTACTTTGTCATGGCAGCTCTAGGAAACTGATACAACTTTTTATGGCCTCCTTGTCTCAAGTTGAAAGTTCAATATTTGGCATCATAGCTAGGAAACAAAAATATCATCTACATTCCTTGTTGTAGTCTTTCTTCCCCATTCTCATTGCTAGTAATTTCCATATTTGGGTCTGTTTGCTGTGCCTTGTAAACAGAGCGTTACGCTCATTTCTGGTCTTACTGCTAATATACAGTAAATGTGCAGATACTGAATAGATTTTGGAGAAGTGCAGCATATAGTTGGCACATGTGTGTATGTGTGTGTATTCATATAATTTATACTTTTTCTCTATTTTCTTCCTTTGGTGAGCTAAGATTCTCTGCTTTTGTGACTAGTACTCCTGAATACTAATCCCTGAATTTAATTCACCAAAAATTGCCAAAAATAATAATAATATGGGGAAAGAGAGAGTGATAGAGGGAGAAGAACAAACAATCAGGCAAGGGCAGTACTGTGAATTATTAGGGTCTTATTAATAAGATTATATTAGTCTAGAGGAAATGACTGTAAATATCATCAGTGAGCCCAGTTGGTCTTTACTGACTGCTAGACACATCCCTGAGTTCTGTTCTTAGTCTCCAACTGTGTGATTACTACTGTCTGGAAGTATCATTTGAACAACTAAAGTCACTTAATGGAAAAGGAATATGTCTTTAGAGAATCAACAGTAATTTTTCTATCTGATTACAAAGGAATGTTGACTGTCTGGAAACCTCAGTCATATTTGTAAGCAGGAAAGCATTGGCTATTAAAAGTGGATGATGTAAAGAGATGAGCAGAAACTTTGGCGATAGGTATACCCGGATTTAATTCTCACTCCTACCGCTTGGCAGCTGGATAACATTAGGCAAGTTTCATACCTCCGTGAAATTCACTTAATTCAGTGTGTAAAATGGCATAATAACTTATTATAGCATCCTTTTAGGAATTTTAAATCAGTTATTGAAATAAAAGTACACAATATATAGACAAGTATGGATTCCTCAATAGGTGTTTGACCTTTCATTTCTCCAGTATCCCACCCGCATCAAATAAAGAAAAATACTTTTTAAACTTTACAAATATTTCATTGTTCTAAAGTTAAAGCCATTAAAAATAGAAATAATCAAATGGCCTATCATACCATTAGAAGAAAAAAAAAGTGTTCATAAGAGTTCCATATTAGAATACAAATTTTCCTTAGGCACCTGTTTATGTATGCTATTCTGCTCTTTACAATAAATAATTAAATTTAAAAGACTTAATTCCTCACTTTTAAGACCTTATTAGTTTACAAATTACATATTGACCTATGCTAAATTTTATACCGACCCATGCTAATGAATTCAGTATAGAAAACAAAAAACACTGCACTCAAGCAAACTACATATATATATATATATATAATATATATATATATATATATATATATATATAAAACTTAAATGCATTTATATCCTACCATGTCTCGTAAAGCATTGTGGTAACTCACCGGAATACAGACAATCAAATATAATGGCAAAAGCACTTAATATAAACAGGGCCAAGGAAACATAGACAGAAGATGAAGAAAAGATGAGGGAAATGTGAACAGGAGGAAGTGTAGTTAATCGAGTTGTATATTTTGACCTTAAGATTCTCTGTGTGGGGACTTCCCTGGTGGCACAGTGGTTGGGAATCCTCCTGCCAGTGCAGGGGACATGGGTTCGGGCCCTGGTCTGGGAAGATCCCACATGCCACGGAGCAACTAAGCCCGTGCGCCAGAACTACTGAGCTTGTGCTCTAGGGCCAATGAGCCACAACTACTGAAGCCCGCGTGCCACAACTACTGAAACCCCAGCGCCTAGAGCCCGTGCTCCGCAACGAGAGAAGCCACAGCAATGAGGAGCCCGCACACCACAATGTAGAGTAGCCCCCACTCGCCCCAACTAGAGAAAGCCCATGTGCAGCAACAAAGACCCAACACAGCCAAAAATAAATAAATTTATTGAAAAAAAAAAGATTCTCTGTGGATAAAACATGTAAATAATTGGTTACAAAGCCACATTATTTGAAGGTGCCAGACTGCACATTAACAGTCTGACACAAAGAGACAGCACAGGAAAACTATTCAAAGATAAAGATTTTTAAATCTTTGCAGTTTGAAACCTTTTAGAGCAAGTATAATGAGCTCGACACACATTTCAACACTCCACGTGTTAATCACATGTTCAAAGCATGTCTCAAAGTCATTGGAAATAGTTGCTGTCTCTGTCTCTGATATGTAAAACAGATCTGTGATGTGTAAAACTCAGGAGGTATTGATACCCACTTTTTGGCATCTGAACAGGAAACAGTTGTTTCGCAGTGATAATAAAGAATGAAGTAAATGCAACAGTGAAATAAAAGACAAAGTACTGAGGGAATGTGTTAACAAAACGAATCCAACTAAATTCTGGTGACCTGGGGCCTACGATTGTACACACTGCATGGAAATACCCCAGCCTAAATACTGGCATAGGAGGAAGGGTACTGCTAGGCCCATCACAGTATAATCCTTTTAAATGTCCCTTTCAAGGTTGTCTCCACTCAACACTGAGTATAGGAAATCTTCCCATCAGGCAGAAACACTGGCTGCGCAATGATTGACCAAGAAATTAACACACTAATGAATAAATGATGCTAATTTATTTCTATCCCTGACAACGGGAAACAGCACACACTCTGTGTGAATGGTATGTCCTCTTTCCCACTTTTCTAAATGGTCAAGTATGTTTTTCCCTTCATTGCTTTATATCATGTGTGGCAGGCATGATGGGAAATGGCTACCAATGGTTCTGTTATTGATTTCTACCTTCATTTCACTGTGGCTAAAGAAGATACTTTGTATGATTTCAGTTTCTTAAAAATGTATTGGTACTTGTATTGTGGCATAACATATGGTCTTTCCTGGAGAATGTTCCATGTGTACTTGAGAAAAATGTGTATTCTGCTGTTGTTGAGTGGAGTGATCTATATATGGCTGTTAGGTTTAGTTGGTTAAATGTGTTATTCAGTCCCCCTACCTCTCTACCGATCTTCTGTCTAGATGTGTTATCCATTATTGAAAGCAAGGTATTGATCTCCAACTATAATTGTAGAACTATCTATTTCTTCCTTCAATTCTGTCGATGTCTGCATCACATATTTGGGGGATGTTTGGTACATATATGTTTATAGTTGTTACATCTTCTTGATAGATTGAACTTGTTATCAACATATAGTGGCCTCCTTTTCCTCTTGTGATAGTTTTTGATTTAAAGATTATTTTGTGTGATATTAACGTAGCCATCCCAGATCTACCTTCCTTCCTTCCTTCCTTCCTTCCTTCCTTCCTTCCTTCCTTCCTTCCTTCCTTCCTTTTTCTCTCTCTCTCTTTCTTTCTTTTTGTTACTATTTGCATGGGATATTTTATTCTGTGCTTTAACTTTCAACCAACTTGTGTCTCTTGAAATCAAGTGAGTTTTGTGCGGACAGCATATACTTGGATTATGGATGTTTTTAAAGTCCATTCTGCCAATATTTATCTTTTTATTGGAGAGCTTAATCCACTTTTTCAAAAATTACTGATGAGGAAGAACTTAATTCTGTCTGTTTCCTGGTTGTTTTCTGTATGTCTTATGCATTTTTTGCCCTTCATTTACTCCATTACTGACTTCTTCTGTGCTTAGCCGATTTTCTTGTAGTGAACTCTTGATTCCTTTTTCATTTCTTTTTGCATATAGTCTATTGATATTTTCTTTGTGGTTATCAAGAAGATTACATTCACCCTTCTAAAGTTCAACCAATATCATTTGAATTGAAACCAACTTCAATAGCACACAGAAACTCTGTTCCTCTACAGTTCCATTCCTCCTCCTTACATTATTGTTGTCACAAATTACACCTTTATATTTTGTGAGCCCAATAACATGGATTTATGATTATTTTATGCATTTGTTTTTTCAATCATGTAAGAAATAAAAAGTAGAGTTACAAGCCAGTAGCACAATACTGGCTATAGTATCTGCCCATGTGTTTATCCTTACTGGAGATTTCTATTTCTTTATACAGCTTCGAGTTGCTGTCTAGTGTCCTTTCATTTCAACCTGAAGGTTCAATTTAGCATTTGTCATAGGGCAGTGTTAGGAAGTTGTAAAACAAACGCCCTCAGCCTTTGTTCATCTGGGAATGTGTTAATTTCTCCCTAAGTTTTGAAACCAGTTTGGCCAAATATAGAATTCTTGGTGGACAGTTTTTTTCTTTCAGCACTTTAAATATGTCTGGCCTCTTGCCTCCATGGTTTCAGAGAGGAAATTAGCTATGAATCTTTTTGAGGATCCCTGCTTTGTAACAAATTTGTTTTTTCTTTCTCCTTTGGGAGTAAAGATTCTTTCTCTGTCTTTCGGCATCTGAGAGTTTGATTATACTGTTTCTTGTTGTGGCGTTCCTTGAGTTTCTCTTAGTCCTGAAATCAGGCAAAGATTTACAGCAACCAAACACATACTGAACCCGGGAAGAGGCAATTTGAAAATGGCAGGAAAGCTTTGTGGCATTTTTACTTGCCCTTGCCCCATCTACTGTTAGTGTAGTGATGGTCTTAAAGTGGTGGGGTCTTAATGCAGTGATAGTCTTAAAGTAGCAGCAGACCATTCGTAGTATGGGACCCTCAATCCTGCTTCAGGAGGGAGCAGAAGAGACCATACTCTCGGATTATTATGTGTATCTGTTCTAACCTGTCTGGGAGCTACCTGAAGGACTGACACAAGATGCTTATCTCTGTCTTAGCTAACCTGGAACACAGTCTGGAAAAGCAGTGGTCATTGCTCAAGAAAAGTGCAAGGTGAACTAACAAAGCACAGATGGCTGGGGCAGAAGACTCTGCATTGAAATACAATAGACACATAAGATGCAGGAGCAAACGTTGGGGGAGATTCTTTGGGAACTTAGAACATACAAAAAGTACACATGTGTCCAGAGAAATTAAGAAAGCCACATGCATACTCAAGATCAGATGCATGTTCTGAAAACGCCAGAGGAGTCTCTAAGCTTTTACCATGGGCTGAGCCCTGACCTCAGTGCAGGTCAGCTAAATGTTAAGGAGTGATCCAGCAATCTGCACAATGGGGAGAGGTGTGTGGTTTTGAGTGTGCATGTGGATGTGCTTGTGTATATTTGTTTTTGTTTGTCTTAGGTGCAGGAATTCAAGGACATCTCTGTCAAAACATTAGCTAAACATGAACTAAAGGAACAGAGACTTCAGTGCCTACATACGATAAGGAGTACACTCATTGCAAAACTAGTTTGGAAAGGTCCCCAAAGAAACAGACTACTACAGCCTTCAACAATCCAAGCCAAGAAAACCCTGGGAAAGTGGGAGAATCTGATTTCCATAGACACCACATTATAATATTTGAAAGCCAAATGTTCAACCAAAAAACTCACAAGGTATACAAAGACATGGAAAAGTATGGTCCATTTAAGAAAACAAATTAATTGATGAAACCATCCCTAAGGAAGCCCAGACTTTTCTCCATTGCATATTCTTGCCTACTTTGTCATAGATTGATTGACCATAAGTGCATGGGTTTCTTTCTGGGCTCTCTATTCTGTTCCAGTGATGGATGTTTTTGTGCCGGTACCATACTGTTTTGATTACTGTAGGTTTGTAGCACAGTCTGAAGCCAGGGAGCATGATTCCTCCAGTTGTGTTCTTCTTTCTCAAGACTGTTTTAGCTATTCAGGATCTTTTGTGTTTCCATACAAACTTTAAAATTATTTGTTCTAGGTCTGTGGAAAATGCCCTTAATATGTTGATACAGACTGCATTGAATCCGTAGATGTCCTTGGGTATGATGGTCATTTTAACAATATTAATTCTTCCAATCCGTGACCATGGTATATCTTTCCAGCTGTTTGTGTCATCTTTCATTTCTTTTATGAGTGTCATATAGTTTCCTGGGTACAGGTCTTTTACCTCCTTAGGCAGGTTTATTCTTATGTATTTTATTCTTTTTTATGTGATTGTAAATGGGATTGTTTCCTTAATTTCTCTTTCTGATAGTTCACTGTGAGTGTATAGAAATACAAAATTTATATATAGAAATCTAGTGTATCCTGAAAATTTACCAAGTTCATGTTTGAGCTCGAATAGTTTTTTGATGGTGTCTTTCAGATTTTCTATGTATCATGCCATCTGCCAACAGTGACAGTTTTACTTTTTCCTTTCCATTTTGGAGTCCTTTTATTTATTTATTTTTTCTTGTCTGATTGCTGTGGCTAGGATTTCCAAAACTCTGTTCAATAAAAGTGGTGAGAGTGGGCATCCTTGTCTTGTTCCTGATCTTACGGGAAATGCTTTCAGCTTTTCACCATTGAGTATGTTAGCTATGGGCTTGTCATATATGGCCTTTATTATGTTGAGGTATGTTCCCTCTGTGCCCACTTTCTGGAGAGTTTTTACCATGAATGGATATTGAATTTTTTCAAAAGCTTTATCTGCATCTATTGAGATGATCGTATGGTTTTTAGTCTTCAATTTGTTACTGTGATGATAAGAGACCTAAGACAGCTACAGAGGCTAAGTGACCTTTCCTTCCCTGAATGGGTAGGTATCCTTGTTCTGCCTTCTAATTGAGTTAGTATCTGAGTAAAGAACTGCCAGGTGTCATTTAGTTCACAATACGCTGCTGTGGCAGTACAGAAATGAATTTGCCTAAGTCATTTGGCTTTTCTCAATTATAGTAAATGAATATACTGAATGAATACTTCAACTTAAGGAAATGTTCTTAAAAATATATTAATGTAGGCAACTTCAGTGGAGAACTGGAAACAAAACAAAACATTCAGGTAAAGGGCTGAAATAAAAGTACACTCAGTTGTATCCAGTTTCCTCTTGTAAATCTCTCTTTTTAATTTGAGTGGACAGTCACTTGAGAATATCTGACTTGGGGCTAAGGAAATCTAAGCCTTCTTGGCCACACTGTATTCTCTTATGTCATTTACTAAAGACACCAGGTGGGCTGCTGAAAAAAGAGTGGGAAAAATCAATCCCTCACATCCAAAGGGCGGCTCTTGAAAATATGTGTGTTGTTGTAGTTATTTTGCTCTTCTGGCCTCAGAAGTTCTAATCTTAACCTTAGCCCCTCATGGAGAGAGACTTTGTAAACCAATTCCCACATTACTCATTATGTGACCGTTGAAAAAGAGCAACCCAGCTCTTTTCCTGTGCTTTCAACCAGTTATCTTCTTCAAAAATCTGTTTGGATTGTGATACCTTAATCTTGCCTGGCAAGGGACTTATGGGAAGGTTCTTATTGTTTGAAAGTTTGGTGCCAGTATCTGCAAAGAAAGAAGAAAGATGTGTTTATCAAACATCCCAATAGTGAAGGTGTGTGAAAGCAACTTTTGAAAAAGTTAATCTGTCAGAGTTTAGCCGTATGATTACATTTTATTTTATTCATTGAAAATAAATAATTATCAAGGAATCCTTTCTAGATTTTCTAGTTTCCCAAAGTTCCCTGTATTCACATTCTAAGAGGAAAAATGGTATTTTAAGTCACTGCTCTCCACCTTATATTATTTATAATCACTCCTCGTGACTTCTTCCTTCCAAGAAACGTGATCCTGAGAAGTGTCCTTTGTTTGTCTTTGTGGAATAAGTGATGAGGATGCGTCCTGGAGACCTGTGAGATGTTTAACTTGTGGCATAGTGAAACTAGGATGGAGAGTTCTGGAAAGATCTGGAAAGGTGGCTGGTAGAGTGTGGCCAGATGTGGGAGAAGAGAGACGTACAGAGAGAGGGAGAGGAAATTTTCAGAGGGAGAAAATGAAACAAATAATTAAATAAGTTTTGTTGTGTGCTGTGGGATGCAAGCCTTCCTCTCCCCCTTTCCTTCACAATGTCTTTGTTAAAGACTGTGTTTTTCATTAGTTTTACTAAGATAGGATTTGCCGTTTTGTTTGGATACTGAGAATGGACCCATGGAAACAGTTATACTTGGGTTATCTCTGACTGTCTTTAATGAAGAACATAAATATGGGCCCCACTATCTATGCACATGCTATCACCATGCCTTTTTTGTTCTCTGTTCATATATCTAAGTCCTCTTCTTTCTTTAAGGTCAATCTCAAATCTCATCTGAAATGTACATTTATTGATAGATTCAACCCATAATGAACTGTCCCTTCTTTGTCCTCCTTAGGCTCTGATTACTTATAAAAACTCATGTTTGAACTTAGAGACTGTCCAATATGATATATTAGTTATTTCACCAGCATATGTTATATCCTCAACACAATTATACACTTTCGTGGGGCTGGGATCATACATTCTGTAATTTTTCTCAGTACTTACACTTACTTTGATAAAAAGCGCATTCATTCATCTAAACATCATTTATTGGGTGTTAATTAAATATCTCAACTCAGTAAATATTGTTTGAATAAATGCATGCATGAATGAGGGAGTATGCAATAGGTAGCCTAATGTACCGCCCAATGTGAGAAAACCAAAAACATAAACACAAAAGCAAGCCAAAAAGTGGACCAGGACTTTCTGTAAAATATCCTGCTTTTTGTTGGATGATGCCATGAAAATCAAGATGCTCCTGAAAGGTCTTAATAGCTGACCAAGAATACTAAACAATTGAAATTCTCTCAGGCTTCTTCAACCCTATCACTGGACACATTTATACCTCTCCGGAATGGTATTAAAAGAAGAGATTAATAAAGCTTTTATAGATGAGTTGATAAATCTCTAAAGATTTAAGTCTTCACTGCCTCCTAGGTTTTCTCTATTTTGGGTTTCCAAAAGATTTCAATAAACCACAGGATAATTAAAAATTAGACATTATCTTTCTTACCTTGACGTTTTTTGATGGTAAACACCTTTTTATTGTCTCCATAGTGCTGCCCAATTTTCACCAGTACAGTACATAAGTGAATTTTGCTCTGGATGGTGGGATATATAAGATGTAAACGAATTGTTTGTATATGTTTTAGAATTCTTCAAAAGGGCCTGGCCATGGAAATGCATTGAATATTACTTAAATAACTAAAGTAACTTCCTGAGAATTATTATTCTATTCTGGTTAGGATATATCTGCTCTGGTTTGTTAAAATTTCCCTTTAGAGTGGTTTTAATTTTGTTTCTGATAGGGTCCTAGGATTTATTGCCACACCCATCCTGCTTCTGTTTTTCTTTGAATTACTCTCCTTGCAGTTTCTGATTCATACAGGGCCTTACAGGTTAGTGACAACCTGGCCATCACAACGCTGGGAAGGAGAGGCCTACTTTTCAGAGGTGTTGATGTTTTCTGTACCTGAAGGTTTTCAAGAGATATCAATCTTCCTCACCACCGCCCTTGGCCCTCTTAATGGACTAAGCAGTTCCTCATGAAATTTCTGTGGGATATCTGTACCAACTTCTCAATATTGTTCCATCCTGAGTCTAAATTCCTGTCCTCAAGGTAATGTTAGATTTCTAGCTCCAGCCCCTATTTACATAAGGCCTATACTAAGGAACGGAACCCACAGACATCAGTCCGCTCTTCTTTCTCTGGATTTAATTTCTCTGTTACTTTCTGAAACATGCAGGTGTTCCTTTCTTTCTTTTAATCTCAGCTATGTGCTTTTAACTTTTTCAAAATTGACCCCGAATTTACGTGTGTCTCCAGTAAGAGTACATTAAATTGAGCTTAGTCTGCTATTCTACTGGCATATTTGAGATCCAGATAATTTGCTAGTTAACTGGATTCAATGACTTGTATATTTCAGGCATCTGAAAATCATCATGTTCCAAATTTCCCTCCTTATAGTTAGTAATTTTCTTGGGAATCTGGATGAGATTAAATGGAATAAAGTTAGTGAGTGGCCCAGGAATGCCTGAAAGTTTGTTTGTCAGAGTGGCCAGGGAAAGTTAAGCAAGGAAGAAAAGCAAATGAAAAACAGAATCCCATTATTATGGCTGAGTTTACTCCCAGGATTCCATGCAGAGCTCTCTGTAGAGCTGGGTTGGGTTATAACTTATGCCAGAGCTCTACGTGGGGCTGACACCATCTCATGCCAAGCTCTCAGTTCTGGGCTCACGTCATCTCTGGTCCACTCTGTGGAGTGGAAACTTTGGAGGAATGGCCAATGTGTTCCGCAGCGTAGGAAGAGGGAACTTGTGAATGTGACTTTCTAAATTGTGGAGGAACTAACCACTGTAAATGTGCCTTGAACTATGTTGTTTAATTTGACCAGTCAGATCAATGACTTTCCCCTTGAATGAAATGCTGCTACGTATATGAGCAGAAAAACAAAACTGGTATAAGGAATAGATAGCTAGTGGGAAGCAGCCGCATAGCACAGGGAGATGCGCTCGGTGCTTTGTGACCACCTAGAGGGGTGGGATAGGGAGGGTGGGAGGGAGGGAGATGCAAGAGGGAGGAGATATGGGGACATATGTATAACTGACTTACTTTGTTATAAAGCAGAAACTAACACACCATTGTAAAGCAATTATACTCCAATAAAGATGTTAAAAAAAAAACTGGTATAAGGAGATGGAGAGACTGGGAGTCTTATTTTCCCACCAATTAACTTTGCCTCTGACCATGACCTTCCCTTTGAGTCTCCTAAACCTTGGGGATGATCGCAGCCCCTTGGGTTGGGTGACGGCAACCCCATCTTCACTAGAACCTCTATAGTTAACTTTGATTTTTCCCACTCCGTCTATCCATCCCATGTATGCAGTCAGACATTTGATCTTGGACTTTTCCTGACAAAATGTGCTTGAATATAACCATTTCTTTTCACTCCCACTGCTACTGCTATTGTCACTGCCTTAACTAGGGCTTTATCTTTAAGTTCTTTATATAAATATATAAATATCTATATATAAATATAATATACAAATAAAGTATAATATTAATTCTGATGATTTTAAAGTCTTTTCTTGATAAAGACTTTTCCTGATAAAGATACACAATATCTTATATAAATATTTTTGTATTATTTGTTCTTTTCTTAGAATTTTAGCCATATGATTCTATCTCTTGGTTTGTCTAGAAGTTTTTGATTGAATGCTGGCTATTTTATTTGGCTTTTTGTTGTTTTTCTCAGTGGAAACGTTGTTTTGCTTCCAAATATTTTATTCTACCTGGAAGTAGCAAATCTTCAAATTACAATTTTTTAAATGCTTTCAAATATCAATACTATAGGTGTCACAAAATCTAGAAAAATGACATTTAAAAATGAACTACTGCCAGATGTGTCTCTATAAAACTTTCCCCCCACTCTTTTAGCTATATATTCTTTAACTGCCTCCTCATACGACAGTTTATGTATTTTTGAAATAAAATTTTAAGAAATAAACTTTGTAGTTTTTAGACATAGATTTCTTGTAACATGGTTGATTAGAATTTGCTTCTAGTTATTAATAGTTTAGAAAAGTTTATTTCAGCTTCACAATTTATTACTGATAATGTCACATTAATTTTCATTGTTAACTTTTGAGAAAACCTCTAAGGATTACTTCCTCATAAATATTTACTATTATAAATGCATTACTGATTTCAGTACTGCTATAGGTTTGTGCATTACAGGGATTCTGATAAAATACTCATTCACACCATTCCATTACACACATTGTTCATGGAGTATATTCATTTATTTATTTATTTATTTATTTATTTATTTATTTATTTATTTTTGGCTGTGTTGGGTCTTCGTTGCTGTGCGCAGGCAGGCTTTCTCTACTTGCACGGAGTGGGGGCTACTCTTCGTTGCGGTGCACAGGCTTCTCATTGCGGTGGCTTCTCTTGTTGCAGAGCACGGGCGCTAGGCACGGAGGCTTCAGTAGTTGTGGCTCGCAGGCTCAGTAGTCGTGGCTCACGGGCTCTAGAGCGCAGGTTCCGTAGTTGTGGCACACCGGCTTAGTTGCTCCGTGGCATGTGGGATCTCCCCAGACCAGGGCTCGAACCCTTGTCCCCTGCATTGGCAGGTGGCTTCTTAACGACGGCGCCATCAGGGAAGCCCCTGGAGTATATTCTTGACAGAAGAAAATTTCCGTTTTGACTAAGCATTGATGAGAACTGAATCTTTGACTTATCTTTCACATGCCTGATGATTGAAATAATTTTCCACAGAATAGCTTCTGGTTTTGTACTTTTCAGTTGTTTTTTTCTTCTTCAAACGCACATGCTTTGAGAGCTCTGAAGTGCAAGACATGGCTATATTGTAAGGTGGTTTTTGTCCTTATGCTTCTGTGTCTTGTGCTAGTTAAGTCAGTAGAGTAGTCAGTATGAGTACTGGAAGTTATTCCTGTAATGGGGTAGTATATAGTCAATTACATATGGTGATGTCTGAAAATCACATAATAGCCTCACTTAAAACATCTCCTTAGGGCTTCCCTGGTGGCGCAGTGGTTGAGAGTCCACCTGCCGATGCAGGGGACACGGGTTCGTGCCCCGGTCCAGGAAGATCCCACATGCCACGGAGCGACTAGGCCCGTGAGCCATGGCCGCTGAGCCTGTGCGTCCAGAGCCTGTGCTCCACAACGGGAGAGGTCACAACAGTGAGAGGTCCGCGTACCACAGAACAAAAGAAAATCTCCTTAGCCAGATATCAAAAAAGCCTGTGGCCATTCCAATATGATCCAACATAGCGGAATATGATAGAAGGAAAATTGGCAAAGAAAGAGACGCTGGTCTTACCTGATGGAAGTGAAAATATCTCACTTTTGACAATTTTGCAAAAACCTATAATTCCATGAATTAATTTCTAGGGTTCTTCATAGGACCTAAAAAGGAACCCATAGAGTTGTGGAACAACAATAGAAGCTTCTGTGATGAGAAGCCCAGGCACCGCAACAAACAGTAGCCCCCGCTCGCCGCAACTGGAGAAAGTCTACACGCAGCATTGAAGACCCAATGCAGCCAAAATAAAAATAAATAAATAAAAATAAATAAATTTATTTTTAAGAAAGTAATACTCTGGTTTGAGGCATGAGAAGAGAAATTAGCTAATCCTTTCAGAACTTTTAAAATATCAAACTCAGTCTCTAAGATTTTAGCATTATATACAACATCGGTTACTTATTAGTGGTTTGGGAAGGCCAATTTAAAATTTTCTGATCTTACTGTATTGAAATTCACGGCCCTAATGTTTTCCACATTGACTATAAGAATGATGAAGTAAAGTCAATCATGTATTTCCTTTCCGACTGGGCAGAAAACAAAATTTTGAAAAGTGTTTGGACTACTGACTTTTGATTTCTTCTAAGGCAAGTGTATAGGTAAGTTTTATTCCCTGATTAGGAGAAAAATGGTGGAAGAGGGCAGGGTTAAGAATTAAGATTTCAAGAGCGTGAGAGTTAGACGACCAACCAGAGTTCCTAAGGTTCGGTGCCTGTAACTGTCGCCGCCGCTTAAGCCTGCCAAAGCAGTGGTATGGCTGCTGCCCTCGTATTTGCTACCTCTAGAAACATTCTTGCCAGTAGTGGCGGCAGCGGGACTCAATTACCCCCTTTTCTCACTCTCTCCAGAAGCTCCAGATGGCGTCTTCTGTGGGCAACGTGGCCGACAGCACAGAACCAACGAAACGTATGCTTTCCTTCGAAGGGTTAGCTGAGTTGGCGCATCGAGAATATCAGGCAGGAGATTTTGAGGCACCTGAGAGACACTGCATGCAGCTGTGGAGACAAGAGCCAGACAATATTGGAGTACTTCTATTACTTTCATCTCTACACTTCCAGTGTCGAAGGCTGGACAGATCTGCCCACTTTAGTACTCTGGCAATTAAACAGAACCCTCTTCTGGCAGAAGCCTATTCGAATTTGGGGAATGTGTACAAGGAAAGAGGGCAGTTGCAGGAAGCAATTGAGCATTACCGGCATGCATTGCATCTCAAACCAGATTTCATCGATGGTTATATTAACCTGGCAGCCGCTTTGGTAGCAGCAGGCGACATGGAAGGGGCAGTACAAGCTTACGTCTCTGCTCTTCAGTGCAATCCTGATTTGTACTGTGTTCGCAGTGACCTGGGGAACCTGCTCAAGGCCCTGGGTCGCTTGGAAGGAGCCAAGGCATGTTATTTGAAAGCAATGGAGACGCAACCGAACTTTGCAGTAGCTTGGAGTAATCTTGGCTGTGTTTTCAATGCACAAGGGGAGATTTGGCTTGCAATTCATCACTTTGAAAAGGCTGTCACCCTTGACCCCAGTTTTCTGGATGCTTATATCAATTTAGGAAATGTCTTGCAAGAGGCACGGATTTTTGACAGAGCTGTGGCAGCTTACCTTTGTGCCCTAAGCTTGAGCCCAAATCATGCAGTGGTACATGCCAACCTGGCTTGTGTATACTATGAGCAAGGCCTGATAGATCTGGCAATAGACACCTACAGGCGAGCTATTGAGTTGCAACCACATTTCCCTGATGCTTACTGCAACCTAGCCAACGCTCTGGAAGAGAAGGGCAGTGTTGCCGAAGCAGAAGATTGTTATAATACAGCTCTGCGGCTGTGTCCCACCCATGCAGACTCTCTGAATAACCTAGCCAATATCAAAGGAGACCAGGGAAACATTGAAGAGGCAGTTCGCTTGTATTGTAAAGCATTAGAAGTCTTCCCAGAGTTTGCTGTTGCCCATTCAAATTTAGCAAGTGTATTGCAGCAGCAGGGAAAACTGCAGGAAGCTCTGATGCATTATAAGGAGGCTGTTCGAATCAGTCCTACCTTTGCTGATGCCTACTGTAACATGGGAAACACTCTAAAGGAGATGCAGGATGTTCAGGGAGCCTTGCAGTGTTATATTCGTGCCATTCAGATTAACCCTGCACTTGCGGATGCCCACAGCAATCTGGCTTCCATTCACAAGCATTCAGGGAATATTCCAGAAGCAATTGCTTCTTATCGCACTGCTCTGAAGCTTGAACCTGATTTTCCTGACGCTTATTGTGATTTGGCTCATTGCCTGCAGATTGTCTGTGATTGGACAGACTATGATGAGCGAATGAAGAAGTTGGTCAGCATTGTGGCTGACCAGCTGGAGAAGAATAGGTTGCCTTCTGTGCAGCCTCATCATAGTATGCTCTATCCTCTTTCTCATGGCTTCAGGAAGGCTATTGCTGAGAGCCACGGGAACCTCTGCTTGGATGAGATCAGTGTCCTTCATAAACCACCGTACGAACATCCAAAAGACTTGAAGCTCAGTGATGGTCGACTGCGTGTAGGATACGTGAGTTCTGACTTTGGGAATCATCCTACTTCTCATCTTATGCAGTCTATTCCAGGCATGCACAATCCTGATAAATTTGAGGTATTCTGTTATGCCCTGAGCCCAGATGATGGCACAAACTTCCGAGCGAAGGTGATGGCAGAAGCCCATCATTTCATTGATCTTTCTCAGATTCCATGCAATGGGAAAGCAGCTGATCGCATCCATCAAGATGGTATACACATCCTTGTAAATATGAATGGTTATACCAGGGGTGCTCGAAATGAACTCTTTGCTCTCAGGCCAGCTCCTATTCAGGCAATGTGGCTGGGCTACCCTGGGACCAGTGGCATGCTTTTCATGGATTATATCATCACTGATCAGGAAACTTCACCTGCTGAAGTTGCTGAGCAGTATTCTGAGAAACTGGCTTATATGCCCCATACTTTCTTTATTGGTGATCATGCTAATATGTTCCCTCACCTGAAGAAGAAAGCAGTCATCGATTTTAAGTCCAATGGGCACATTTATGACAATCGGATTGTGCTGAATGGCATCGACCTCAAAGCATTTCTTGATAGTCTCCCAGATGTGCAGATTGTCAAGACGAAATGTCCTGATGGAGGAGACAGTGCCAACAGCAGTAATACAGCTCTTAATATGCCTGTCATTCCTATGAATACTATTGCAGAGGCAGTTATTGAAATGATTAACAGAGGACAAATTCAGATAACAATTAATGGATTCAGTCTTAGCAATGGACTGGCAACTACCCAGATCAACATTAAGGCTGCCACTGGAGAGGAGGTTCCCCGTACCATTATTGTAACCACACGTTCTCAGTACGGGTTACCGGAAGATGCCATTGTGTACTGTAACTTTAATCAGTTATATAAAATTGACCGATCTACTTTGCACATGTGGGCAAATATTCTGAAGCGTGTTCCCAATAGTGTACTGTGGCTGTTGCGTTTTCCAGCAGTAGGAGAACCTAATATTCAACAGTATGCACAAAATATGGGCCTTCCCCAGAACCGTATCATTTTTTCACCTGTTGCTCCTAAAGAGGAACATGTTCGGAGAGGCCAGCTGGCTGATGTCTGCTTGGACACTCCACTCTGTAATGGACACACCACAGGGATGGATGTCCTTTGCTCAGGGACACCCATGGTGACTATGCCAGGAGAGACTCTTGCTTCCCGAGTTGCAGCTTCCCAGCTCACTTGTTTAGGCTGTCGTGAGCTTATTGCTAAAAATAGACAAGAATATGAAGACATAGCTGTGAAACTGGGAACTGATCTAGAATACCTGAAGAAACTTCGTGGCAAAGTCTGGAAGCAGAGAACATCTAGCCCTCTGTTCAACACCAAACAATACACAATGGACCTAGAGCGGCTCTATCTACAGATGTGGGAGCATTACGCAGCTGGCAACAAACCTGATCACATGATTAAGCCTGTTGAAGTCACTGAGTCGGCCTAAATAAGGACTGTGTGCACAGGAGAATTACCCCTGTACCTGAGCCTCAACCTTCTGGGGGAAAGGGAACTACTTTTTCCTTATCTGTACAATACCATGTTGCAGATGGGTGACAGACAATGATAAGAAATAGCACAGCCAGACTTGCTTCCTGCATGATCACGATAGGAAGAGACACAAGAGATGGGAAACTGCTGTTCCACAAGGAGTCTCCATCGAATTTTGCAGCAGCCAGGTGTCTGGAAGGTCTGGAAGGTAAGTCTGGAAGGTCTGATCTCCCTTGGTCTTCCATGGGATGGATGGTTAGTGTGGAAGGGAGATAGAGATTGCCCAGCCGTTTTGTGATTATCATGGATTGATTGAGTCTTCTGGATTAATATTTTTCTTTATATTTTGGGTATTGGAGCTTTTAAAAATGTTTGGTTTCAGGTATTTTTATTCATGTGAAGTGTATATGATTCTCTTGAGATAAGGTTTTAAGCTAAAATATTCCTTGTTTTAGTTTCTGAACTCTACAGATAAATGGGGATTTTGCTGGTGTAGTCTTTTTATAGGTTTTATAAACCACTTGAGTCTATATCAGTCATTTCAGTGTCTGACATAATGTTTGGAACTATCAGTGCTTTGTTGGTTTATAGATGATGGCTTAAATTCTTTTCCTGGTCCGTTTCCTTCTTCCCGTCCCCCCACTTTAAA
Source organism: Grampus griseus (assembly GCF_964374135.1). Lineage (NCBI taxonomy): Eukaryota > Metazoa > Chordata > Mammalia > Artiodactyla > Delphinidae > Grampus > Grampus griseus. The sequence goes on along the minus strand of NC_139019.1, from coordinate 150,602,564 downwards.
AATTCTCCTGTAACTTGGCTAACAAAAAACCAAGTCTGATTCAAAACCTCCCAGAGCATTTCTCTTAAACGCATCATCTGGTGCCAAATGAAGATCCTTAGGAGTGATTATTAATTCTGAAGGGCACAGCTGTGGTACTGTCACTGATGATAATAATAATGGATTTTTGGCCTAGAGTGTTGACCTATTTCACCAGTGTTTTACCATTGACTGCCCCTCTATGCTGCTTCCAAAAGTCATAGTGTGTGATAAGATTTTTACTTTCATTTCTAAAGTTTTTTTTTTTTTTAGTGAGTCCTGTTCTTCCTTTTTCTTTCAGCAGAAATGAAATCCCAGATAAGTATCAGTATTCAAATATTTGATCAGTAAGTCATAGTTATCTCCAGTACATTAAATAACTTTCATCAAAGAAACATGTTATAGGTAAAAAGCTCTGAAGGACCAGCTATGTATATGATAATTATGTTTCAGACCTTCTAGGGTATTATATATAATAACTTGTCTTCTGGACGTGGTCTTGAAGTCTTTATGGATTCAGCCTCGGTAGTAGTGAACTGCACTGCTACTTGGTTTGGAGTACAAATTAGACTCTAGCCCTCCTGGAGGTTGAGTTTTTGGTATTGAAAACCATAGAAATGAAACTATTCTATTTCAGCAAAGGATCGAGGGCTTGAGGCTTAAAAAAGGCAACATATGTGTGGGAAGCAGTCAGCCTTGAAAGCAGGTAAGGACATGCCAGGCATGCGGCCGCTGCTCGAAGGGACTGTCCCTACTTGTTCCCCTCCTTATTCCATTCCATGGGAGATAAATCACCAGGGCCCAGAGATCAGAAAGAATGTAAAATTTGACAAGCAAAGCTGTCTCCCCTCTGCACGTGCAGGTTATTTTTGATGATTCTGGGTTTATGGATTTTCTCCCAGGGAAGTTAACCTTGAGCCGAGACAGTCTGTAGATAATGTAAACCACCATCTGGCAAGCTTCCTTTTTCTAGTCTATTTAATCTGCAACTGTAGCATAATGACTTTGGAATTACTGTTGCTGTATTACCAAAATCTTAAACTAGGATATTTTTGACAAATGCGGTCCTTAGTTAATTTTTAGAGCTACAAACTGTCAGATGGCTCTGAAATAACAATTGTCTGGCTATTCTTCAGGGTGATCACAATATGGTAATGACCTTGAGGTATCACTAAAAAGCAGGAAGGTGTGAGTCTTCCTTTGGTTCCAGAGTGAAATGCGAGTTGGAGTTGGAAAAGAGGCCCACAACCAAGTGTTAGAGAAGGAAATGTGAGGTCATTAGTGAAAAACCAGGTTGAAGTTAAGGGGAAGAGGCATGAGGACATGGTCAACTGTTACAGTATTACAAAGATCATCAAGAAGCATATCCATGAATGTGGTTTGTATTGCAATCTGCTGAAAAAGAGACAAATATCCTGGCCTGGCCTTCATGGAGATTATATTTTATTGATTCTGATAATAGATTATTGTTGATAAGGGCCTCCTATAAATTATAACCATGCAAAGGCAGCAAGATAATTTTTTTTCCTTTATGTATGTGTTTCTCATACCTACTCACTTCTCTCTTAGGGGAAGAGAAAATCACAAAAAACAAAACTGTCAAGTCTCAACGATTCCTTTTCAAAATAATTTTTTTTGCAAATTCCAGTGGAGACAATAGGTTAACTGTTAAGATTTGTAAGCCTCAAAAAGCTAGATTTTTACGAAGTGTAGCCAAATTTCATTCCATACATAATAGCTTTGGAAGGAATATGTGATGATGCAAAGTTGGAAAAAGGTGGTTTTTCTTCTGTGAATGGCTTCACTGTGTTGGGAGAACAGGCACAGAAGAAATCAAAGTAATTAAACATGGGGTGAGTTTTCCTTATAGGGGACTCTAGTGCTTTAAAATAGACTAGATAATCCTAGGGATAATCTGAGGGTAGAACAGACCAATGCCTCATTTCCAATCTGGTACCCTGGAAGAAAACAGTGTATTTCCTTTGAGGTCTTGAGAGGTTTCTCTTCTGCTTTGTTTTATTTTTGGTTCATTTTGTAATCAACCTTATTAAGGTATCATTTACATACAATAAAATGCAGACATTTTTAGTCAATGGTTCAGTGACTTTTAATTAATGTACACATTTGTATAACTAGCACTCCCATAAAGACAGATAACAATCCTAAAACCCTAGAAAGTTTCCTCCTAGGCTTTTGCAAAAGTATCCCCATCTCCCACCCCAAGGCCACCACGGATCTGCTTTTTATCTTTAGAGATGACTTTTGCCCAGTTTACAATTTCATGTAAGTTGAATAATACAGTAGGTGCCCTTATGATCTGGCTTCACTTGCTCAGCATATGGTTTTTGAGATTCATTCATGTTGGGATGTTTTAAACCAGGACTTTAGCCTGGGTGGCTGATGTTGTCTGAAGGCACCTATAGGTACATCTGAGTCTCTGGCATTGTCACTGTCTGTTCTTGGCTCAGTATTTTCAACTTTACTAAGAAGCACAAGGTTGAAGTAAGGAAGATCATTGTCAGTATAATGGAGGTGAAGTGGGTTCTGTTATATAATATTCTCAGCAAAAATTGACCTGCTTGGAATCACTGTGTTGATAATCGACAAGGATTCTCTTCCTCCAAAAGCCTTGATACTATAAAACTTCTAAAGGACGCTGTCCTAGGACCCTTCTTTTAGTTTTCATATTTTGGGAAACATTTCTGGAAAATTCAACTGCTCGCAACCTGAAAGAAGCAATTATTCACCTGAAGGCTAACTCTGCTAAAGTTGAGTTGTCCGACCTTTACATGCTGATAGAAGCCAAATAGCCTTGCAAAACAATGCTCTCTTATTGGATATAAGCATATAGATTGTTTAAGGTGGACGTGTGTATGCAGTAAAGTGAAAAAACAAAGAATCTTTGAGTTTCCCTTGCTGGTTTTTTTATTTTTTCATTTGAGTTTCCATAGCATTTGCTAATAGCTCAGGGAAACCTCAGGTTAGTTTTAGGTCCACTCTTTACGTAAATGTTGAAGTACTCCACACCCACCTTTTTTCTACCTTCCTTCTTGTCTTCCATCTTTCCTTTCTAACTTCTTATAATCCATTATACTTAATCCTGCATTTGCTGAGGTGGCAATTAGTGTAGGAAAATACTGTGAAATTTTGCTGTTCAGAATGCATGTTGACCAAATTCTATATTGAGAAAAGGTCTGAATTTACCCAGAGTAACCCTTTCTCAGCGTCTTTGAATAAAGGCCATAGAAAGTGGGCTATATATAGTATCCTGACAGGTATGTAGAATTCATACCAATCGCCCTCAAAGAGCTTACCTAGCGTAGATGCATATGAATGCATTTAATATTTGCTTTATTGGCAGCAGTGCCAACATACACAGTCTATTTTGTTTTATATCATTCTCATTACCTGCTCTTTACCACTGTATACATTGCTAATGGCGTGGTTTCTATGGCTTGTGAATTTCACGGCCAAATAATACGTAATTTATTGTACACTTCAGTGTAGAAGATGGAGACTTCATAAATTTTCGTGTGCTCGTTGCCCCTTTGGAATGTATTACACTGAGATCAGTCACAGTAATAGATTTATTCCAAAAGTGCGTGATAGGTAGACATCAATTAGGACTGATGGGCAATATTTCTTCTTCCAGCAATATAACAGTTTTTACAGACTAAGCCATTGAACGTGGAGTTACTGAACATGGGACTCAGTTCACTGGGATCCTTCTTAGAAAAATAAAGGACAACTTGAATTGGATTTTTGTGGCTTATTCAAGTAGTAACTAATCAGCTACATCTTGGTGAACTTAATTTGTCACAATCGTTTGGTATTTTATTAACTCTCTTCCCCTTCTTCCCCCGACTCTGACGAGAACGGATCATGAGTATCTTAAAACATACTAAGTCATCTTCCATCCCTGTTAATCTAACTACAAAAGCACACTTTCCTTATCCAATGTAACTTACTTTTAGAGTGGCTGGGGTTTTAATTCTCTACAAAATTAAAACCAGCAAAGAGAAACATTTTCAAGGAGCCACCACATTGTAGAGCCTTAGAAAGAAGACTTTAGAATTAAGGACAAATATATCATTTTACAGCTAAAGCACCTGAGGCCTAAAGTAGGCAGGTAACCATCGAGGTCCGGGAAAGGGGTTGAAGATCAGGTTTCCAGCTGAGAAAGAGTCTAGAGGGACTCAATCTGAGCAGGTCGGAAACTGAAAGGAGACCACGAAAGTTCTGGGAAGGCTGGCATCTGGCCTCCAGTGTGGGATTCACACAGGGAGTGGTTCCTGGGGGAACTGAGCTTCTGCAGTAGGCAGAGAAGTCCACCTCCTCTCCGGAAAGTGCCACTGACATCAGGGAGTTGAGGGAAAAGAGCAATGAATTCCAGTCCACCTGAGAAAGAAGGCCAGACTGATTAACTCTGAATTTAGGCTTATTTCAGATACTTCTTGAGAAAGAACTTGCACAAGAGCAAGTCCCACGCAGCCTCTTTTAAATCCATGCCCAGTATTTTCTGGTGGAGCTGCTTAAACCCTCCAAGTGACGCCAGTATTTTAATTTCACTCTGTAATTAATTCTGACAGTTCTATAATTGATTATTTAATGGGAAAATAAGTAGGGTCACAAAAGAGTGTGAATGTATTTTACAGGATGAGGATGGGCGGAGTGGAGCAGTCTGGAATAGGACACCAATAAAAAGGGATCTTGATAAAGAAGAACGTCTATTAGAAATGGAGAGGAATTCGCAAGGAAATTAGTGCCTGACACCACGCCCTTCTCGCTTCATGTTTAGAAGCTAGTTTCTAATTTTATTTTCATAGGCGATGTCCCTGTGATGAATTCTCTTTTACCTCCACACTATTTATCACATGGACATATTGTGAAGTTTGTGTGAGAGAAAGCAAGTATTAGAATTTGTCTTGCAAGGAGCTATAAACAATTCCTGGAACAATCTAGGGTAGAAGGAAAAGGAAAGGAAGGTGGAAACAAAGGAGAAAGACAGCTAATGATGCTGGAGTCTCTCGCTGGGATTTGTGGTATCTCTTTTTGAAACTAAGTACAGAAAGTCAGAACTTGACTGATTGTTTCTTGATCACGGTTTGTTTTCATTTTTGTTTTTTTTCTTGCTCTCTCATCAGTTACTCCAGCCAGTGCCATGTCATTTTCAGTTTCAGTAAGCATGCCTGTCTTGTTTCCATTTGCATTATTCATGCAAACCTTGATTGAACTGATGACCCCGAGTTATCACGGAAACATTAGATACACCAGTAGATACATTTCTTAATTTTAGAAGAAAATTACCGAGTGAAGGTTAAAATAACTCCTCTTAAATTTGTCATTTTAAAGAAACTTTTACTAACATACAATACTTCATTGCCTAACAATGCCAGATAAATGAAGAATTCCTATGTATTCATGAATGCAGGCTAGTCTGTATATTTTTTGGCAGGTATGACCGTTACCGAGGGTAACGGCCTGGTTTGCTGGCCATGTCCTGTCTCCTAGAAAGTTGTAGTTTCTGTTGTCTTTCAGTTGGTCCATTGGATATCAGAGGTGAATTTATAAAACTATACTTCCCTTTACACTTAGTTTTTTGTTTTGTTTTACTTGAAGTATAGTTGATTGACAATGTTGTGTTTCAGGTGTACAGCCAAGTGATTCAGATATATGTATTTCTTTTTCAGATCCTTTTCCATTATAGGTTATTACAAGGTATTGAATATAGTTGCCTGTGCTATACAGCAGGACCTCGTAGTCTGTCTACTTTATACATAGTATACACTTACTTTGTGTGATCCACGCTGGTCAGACCACAAGATTATTTTCACTTCTGATATAAATTTTTCCGGTCCAACCTCAAATCTTTGATAAGAAGATATTTTTTAGCATGTGTGTGCTCTAAATCCAACAGTAGTTATTAGAGATATGATTTTGCACTAGGTATTCTTCGCTTTTTTGTTCTCGGCCAACCAACTGAAAATTAGCTTTTATTTTCTGCTTGGTTTGCTAGATGTTTATGACTATTAGAAAAGTCTTACATTTTGTCTCATATCTTAAAACACAATCTGAATTAGCAATGGATATTGTGCTATACATAGGCGGTGATATAAATATAGTTTCTAACTTCAAAAACATATAGCCTAGAAGGGAACACAGACACATATGCAGCAATTATGGCAACTGCATTTGTTTACTAAGTGAAATAGTACTGAGATGGATAAAGTGCTAACATGCCTTTAACAGGCAAATCAGCTTCAAAAATAGATGCGCAGTTCTTTAAAAATCTTTTTAACATTTTTCCAGCTACATGTAGCATATAACTTAGCATAAAAACGGTATGGGTTTTATTTTAAGTAATGTAGCATTTTGACATCCTCATAATGAAATTAAATCCAGAAGGAGGTTTCTCTCCATGATCTCTTGAAATGGTCCTTGATCATCCACAATATTTCCCATCATCACAAAGGTGGTACCAAGGGCAGGAAACTCCAGCATTATTAAAGTTTCATAAAGCAAAGTCAATTTTAAGAATATAATGTCCCCAAACTGATAAAGGTCTTGGCAGATAATTTCAAGGGAAGCATAAATTATTTTTTGTTTGTCAGAGGGCAAAAATATTTAGGTTGAGTTAATAAATGGTAGCGTTTTTGAGTGGAGAGTGTCCTTAAAATATTATGTAGATCTGTAATGTCAACAGATGCTAGCCACATGGCATTATTTATATTTAAACATTTAAAAATAAGAAAAAAATCAGTTCCTCAGTTGCATTTGCCATATTCCAAAGATGTTTATTAGCTCTATGTAGCTATTGAATACTGCATTGCATGGTACAGATAATAGAATATTTTCATTATCACCAAAAATTCTATTGAGCAATAATAAAATTATACCCAGATATTCACAGAGAAGGCAACCAAGTCTCAAGGAATTAATATAACTTCCCCAAGATCACACAGCTATGTTTTTAAAGAAAAAGAAAATGACACAAAGGAAATAGTAAGAGAGGCATTAAGGAAACCCAGTAAGTTTCTGGAGCAGTCAAAGTAGGGTTTAAAAGTGCATACTTAGCTGTTAGCAGGGTTGAAGCTCTTGATGGTTGGTAAGATCTACCTGCCTGAATTTGGACATTAGCATTTTATGCAATGAATTAAAAGCAAAAAATCATTTCAGCGAATGGCTACCAGCTCCATAGTTTTAGCCACTGCCGTGCTTCCAGGTTATGTTTATCACTTTCATGTACAGGGCACCACTGTGAGATGTGATGGTTTATCTGATCCCAGAGAAATCAATAAATCTTGTGGGGGTTATGGCTATATTTGAAAAGGTTGATTTTTAAATGCATCATGCAGACTGGCCCTGTTTTAAAAGGGATTCCTGCCCTCAAATAATCAAAATGTAAACTGTCTTCTCACCTTGCAAAAGTCAAAGATAGTCCCTGCATCTTTATTATTTCGTTGAAATCCAAATATTATTTTTCCATTCTCTAACTTGTTTTCCTCACAGTGTGATCAACTATTGCCAAGGAAGGAAAGGTTAGATTTATCAGTCAAAGTTTGCTAAAGGCCCCCTAGGTAACTGAACCCTCAGGAGAAACAATCGTCATGTATTCTTTTTCTGTTGTTTCTGTATCTTCGTAAAGAGTCATTTCAATATGTTTGGTTCTGTAGCAGAGGTTCTAGTGAAGTGCTTATCTTCCTCAGAGGTCCAGAAAGCCTGCGAGTCTGTGGGTAAAGATGGGTAAGGAGAGAGAGGGAAGGAGGCTAGATAGAGGCTCAGTGCTGAGATAAGGACAGTGTTCTAAAGCCTCCTGGGGGTGAGGCTGGGGTGCACAAACACCCATGACTAATCTAGACAGAAACTGAATAATCAAGGGGACGACCAGTGTGAAGTCATGTGGTCACCTCTCCCTCTAGAAATAAACATTGCCCTCAGTAAGTCTCCCCCCTGCCCCAGAAGAGCATTAGGAAGGTCTGGAGAGGGGGATTATTGGCAGAAATGGAAAAAGCAGGTTGAAGGGATTAGCCTGGAGCAGAGAGACCAAGAAACCCAAGCCAGTAGATGGAAGGCAGACTTTTCATGGAAGTCTCCAAGCCCAAGTCAAGTTCTGGGACCACCAAGTACAAGTCAAAGAGTGCTCATTTAACCCCTTTGGGCCCCCACGGGAGTGGAGGAAGGCTGGACTGAGAGGGAGAAGGGGCCATTGAAGGTACAGTATTTACTATGGGATTTAACTCCTCAAAGGCCTCCCAGTAGCTTCAGATCTGCTCAAGAATCCTTCATGTCCTGCTGGTTTGCAGCGAGTGGCTCACAGCTTCAAGGCCTCCTCTGCCAGATGGAGAACTATTTCAAACATCCTGCCTCTATTTTGTACTGTAGCGATGCAGACAGCAAACCTGACCCCATTTTCAGGTTCTAAAGAGAAATTCTAAGTACCTGAAAGACTGAGGAACATGGTGGCTTTTATTTAAGATGCGGAGATAGAGAGCACATACCTGGACCTGGGCCTGCAGCAGCACCGAATTGCACCAAGAGTTCCCTTTATTTTCTCTCGCTTCTCTGTTTCTCCTTTTCTCTCTGCTGGATTAGCCACGGGGACTCCAAGTTCTTTCTTGTGTGGTCCTGGTACCAAGATTCTCCTGGGAATTATAAAGCTATTCACCTTCTACATCGAGCACTTCTTATTTTTTCCCCAGCAACATAAGTCATCCTTAAGAGGGGTCAGGGTGCTAGCTCTTAAATATATTTTAGTCATCCCTTTGTACATTCTCTTTCTTGGAGACTGCTCCTGACATGGTGTTCACCGTGCTCTCAGCTGGCCTCCTGAAGTTCTGCCCTGCCTTCTCCACCAGGTACAGTTCAGGAGCTGCCTACCTCAGGGTGATAGGTTATCTTCTAGTTGCTTTATTCCTTTCCGTTTTACATTTGGAGAGTATAATTGGAATACATAAACTTCTCTGTGACCACAGTTTTATTTGCAACCCACAGGTTTTGTTATGGCATATTTTCATTATCATTCAATTAATAAAATTCTAATTCCCATTGCGACTTTATCTTTGACCTACATAATGATCAGAAGTATGTCTTTAATATCCAACTATTTGGTAAAATATTGGTTATATAGTTTTAAATTTCTTGCTTATTCGGAGTCTTGTTTTATAACCAGAATATAGTCAATTTTATAAATGTGCCACGTGCACCTAAAAATTTCTGCGTGATATATATATTCCATCATTGTTGGTACAGTGTTTTATGTAAATTTAGGCCAAAGTTTTTAATGATGGTATTCAGATCTTCTATAATCTGCTGATTTATTGTTGTGGTTCTATGTTACTGATCTAGGTAATTCAGATTTTTCTATTTCTACTTAGATTTTTGGAATTTCCCTTCATATATTGCATTGAAGTTTAGATTTATATATTCCTTGTAAAGTAACAATGGGTTTTATTATCCTGCCTTATCGCCAGTGATACTTTTTGCTTTCAAATCTATGTTAACATTAAAAAATCTTCTTCAATTTTGCTTATTGTTGTTATGCTATAATTGTTGAATCCTTTCATTTTCAATCTGACTCTTGTCTCTTGTAGGTGGCATAGAATTAGGTTGTTTGTTTGTTTCAATAATCCTTGTCCTTTAATTTGACTATTTACAGTTAATGTATTTTCTTACAGACCGTTTACTCCTTGTTTACTCTTTGTCCCACCTTGTTATGTTCCTTTTGCTCTTCTTTCTTCCTTCGAGATTTCTTCAAATTCCATTTTCCCTAGTATTAGCTTGTTACTTTTACATAAGTAGCAGTTACACATGTACCATGACTTATTAGCTCTTGTACTGCTTCTCAAGCAATGCTGAGATCTTAAATTTCTTTTACTACTTTTTCCTCTTCCATTTGTTTTAATGCATTCTAATTTTTGATATATTTTATTACCCTTTTGTGTTGTTAGATTTTATTTAGGTTTATCCACTTACTTATCCTTTCTGTTTTACATAATTCTTTATAAAGTCCTTATTTTCATCTGTGATAATCTTCCTTCTGCCTGCAGGTCTCCCTTTATAATTTAATTCAGTCAGTTCTGATGAGAAAATATTTTCTAAATTTTGTTTGTCTGCAAATTTCCTTATTGCATCTTTCCTTCCAAACAACAATTTCTCTGCCTCTAGAATTCCCAATGGGCAGTTCTTTTCTTTAACTCTTAAAAATGTTATTCCATTATTTTCTAGTATCCATTCAGTTTCGCTGAGAAGTAAACTGTAATCTTAATCCTATTGTTCCTTTGAAAGTAATCTCTTTTTCGTCGGGCTGCTTTTAAGATGTCATGTTTTTCTTTGCTGTTCATGAATTGTACTGTGGTGATCTTAGGTGTGGTTTTCTTTGTATTTGTTCTTGTTGCATTTTTTTAGTGCTTATTGAATTTATGGCTCCATATATTCCTTTTAGTTTTAGAGAACTCTCAGCTGTTAATATTTCTGAAATATTGTTTTCATCCCAATCTCTGTCTCCTTTTTTCTTTGGACTCCAGTTTACACATATGATAAAAATGTTTACTGTGGCCCATATGTCTCAAATGCGCTTATGTGTACTTTTTATTCTTTTCGTTTCCCGTGCTTTAGTCTTAATATTGTTACTACTCTATCTTCCAGTTCACTTACCTCTCTTTACCTGTGTCCAATCCACTACCGAGTTTTAAATTTCGTATAATTTTTAATTCTATCAGTTCAACTTCAATCAGTTTATAGTTTCTAGTTGTCAAGTTAAATTCTTCACCTTGTCATCTATTTTCTTGAACTTGATAATATTTACCAAAATATGTAAGATCTTTAATGTTTAGGTCATCTATGATTCTGATTCTGTTTTGATTTTTATTCTAATTCTCCTTTTCTTGGTAGTCTTGGTGGTTCTTCAGTGAATACCAGACTTGGGATATGACAAGTTGTAGAGAATCTGAATGACATTACAGTTGCCCTTTGGATAACCTGGGTTTGAACTGCACAAATCCACTTATACATGCATTTTTTTTCAATAAGTAATACAGTACTACATGATCTGTGGTTGGTTGAATCCTCAGATTCAGAACCACAGATAAGAAGGGCCGACCATAAAGTTATATGTGGATTTTTGACTGCACAGGGAGTCAGCGTCTCTAACTCCTACATTGTTCCAGGGTCAACTGTATTTCTTGAGGAGAGAATTTCCTATTCTTAGGTAGGGAGCAGAGGGGAAGATCACCTCAGTCACCTGGACCAACTTCATACTCATTTTTCTTCTTTATAAGGTTCAGTGTAGATGTTGCATCAACCTTCCTAACACACAGACACACAGACACACACACACACACACATGTAGAGACTTCCAATGTCCTAATTCATATCATTAGTTTTCCATTGGGCCACAAATCTTTCATAGGTTCTGAACCCCATTTTGTCTCTTCAGCATTATGAGCCAACTAAGTCTTTGCTTTGACTTCAGTTAGCTTTTGTTTGACTTCTTAGCATCTTGTCTTGTCTACCTTTTATACATGGAAAATACTGCAAGGGAACACTGTTGCTGAATCCAGCTCCGTTCTCTGAATCTTTACTCTCTCTGTGATTTTGGTCCTTAAAATTCTAGCTGCCTTGTTATTTCTCACTTCCAACTCTGGTTTCCTTAGTCCTATGACATTGTCCTAAGATCTACTGGCTTTTCTACCTCTTAGGAGCCACATTTGGTTTCTCAGACTTTTGCTCTTCATCAGTAGTTTCCAAATGACTGGGCTAGAAACGCATGTGCAGAATATTGTTCTCACTTCAGTGAGTTTCTTTCTCTATTTTACTTTTCTAGGTCATGGCTACCTCAGTAGCTTTCTAACGCTCACAGTCAAATGTTGCTTATGATTTATCTGGCCTTTCTAGTGTGTTTTCCTAAGGTAAACTGATATAGTTGGAAACAGAAGTTCGTACCCACCATTTAAAAAATTCTGTTTTGTCTATGAATTCTCTTTGTCCCATCTTCTGTCACTTTTTCCTACCCAAAATTCCCATTCTCACAGATTATTTTAAGATTAAAAATTATTAAGCTAATACGTTAATTTTGAAAGGAATTAATTTTGCTTTGAACAAGAACATAGATTGGTGAATGGAATATGGAAGATTCCTTAAGACCTTTTTCATCTCTAAGAGTAGTATCCAACCATCGGTACCATCATAAGTTTGTCAACTATGGAAGAAAGCAGTCTTTATAAAATCAGCATTTTTTTTCTTATTTTTTTTATTTTTTTGTGTGTCACCAGGACTTGCCTTAGACCACAACTCCTGGCAACACCAAATATAAATGAACCCTGTTACCCATGGGCGTTTACTTGGCTCTGCCACCCTAAGATTGGCCTCCTGGCTCCTTAACCCCAGGGGACTCTAAGCCCTGGGCCACATTCTTGAACCCAAGCCCTGCTCCTCTGTCAGTGGGCAGAATAGTCCTGATACCCCCTGGACCAGGGACTGGGCACATGGCCCACATCTGCCACCACACGGGTCAGGGCGAGAGGGAAGAGGGACCTTGACATTCTCTTCTGGTTTCCCTCTGGGGCTTGGAGTCAGATCCAGGCAAAGACCCCTCCCTTCCATGTGGAGCTCCTGGTCCCTCATTTGCAGCGCCCAAAACCTGCCTCTGGGGAACCCCTCATTTTGCTCCTTTCTTTGGCTGAGGGTGCTCAGGAAGGAAGCACTGCTGAGACCCAGAATCCCAGGCCAGAAGATGCCCAACGAAGTAGGCTAGGCCAGCCCCAGGACATGATACCAGAACTCCCTCCTAAACAAGACTGAACTCATCACACAGATGGGGAAACTGAGGTCGAAGAGGGCAACGGCTTACTGGCGGAGCCTGGAGCAGAGTCTCTAATGGACACATTCCATGTTACCACCAAAACATGGGATTTCTAGAGTGCAGCTCACCCCGTGCTGACCCCCCCCCCTTAACCTGGCCACCAAGGTCTCGCTTCCATAATCCCATCCCACGACACCCGCCCGCTTCCTGTGTCCCACACAACAGCCAGATTAGACCCCTTGCCCTCAGGCTGTCGTTCACAGGGCTCCTTCTCCCCGAAGCTCCTTCTCCCACCTCTGCCTGCCCAAGTTCAACCAGCCTCTTTAGGGTCCGGCTCAATGCCAGCTCCTTCGTGAGCCACCCAGAGCCCTCATGCTCCTCTAACCTTCCGAGGTGCTTTGCCTCCACCCGCACACCCCGCACTCTGTTGTCCACGTGAGCTGTGGTTACGGTGTGTGAGCTTCCTGAAGCCGCAGACCACCTCCCCTCTGGGCCCCAGCACCTGGCGCAGGACCCAGCACTCAGTAGGTGCTCAGTAAAATCTCCTCCTCATCTGATGCCCTGCCGTGTCCTACCAATAACTGACAATAATGGCTATTGTTTATCGAGCATATACCATAAGCCCAGCTCTGGTACTGTCTCCCATCCTCATGTGATGGACCCAGGTCACAGAGGTTGTGTGACTTTCCTGAGGTCACAGCTCTGGAACTGGAACCCCACTGGTTCTTGTGCCTATATGAGTCTCCTTTCTTTCCCACTCACCTCTTCTAGGTCAGACCACCATCATTTCCTCATCCTGTCCTGTCACTAAAGACTTCCCATGACTCCTTGTGGCCCACTAGACAAAATCTAAACCCCTGAGCATGGCATCTAAACTCTGTGACATCTGGCTTCTTCCCTCTTTGCAGCTTCTCCTCTAGTCTCTGAGCATCACCTCAGTTTCCAGCCTACTGTACCTTGATTTACTTGTAGGCTCTGCACATGCTTTGCCCTCTGCCTAGAACACCCTTCCCCTACTTTACCTCCTGTGAACTCCTACACATCTCTCAACATCCAAGATCAAGGGTTACCTTCCATTCTAGTCAGATGAGACAAGCAGCAAACGAACTGGACACAAAATTGAGAGCTCTACGAGGGAAGGACCTGTGTCATCATAGTATCCCCAATGCTTAACCCATAATCAGTGCTCAGTCAACATTTGTTGAATGAATAAATGAATACTCTCTATATTCTTGTTGACTAAACGGAGAAATGGCAAAAGAATACAAGGCCACAGTATGCAGGGCTGGAGGTGGAAGGGAAGAGACTGAGGCCAGGAAGGCCAAGGACGTGGTGGAGTACAGTGACAAGTACTTCAGAGGCTGCTCTGCAGCAGAGCCACGCTCTTGGCAGAGGGAGTGTTTGTGAGAGACAGAGGAAGGAAAGTGATGGTGTGAGGGAGGCTCTGAAAGTATGTGTGTGTGTGCACGCACACGCGCATGTGAGAAGGCGGTGGGGATGTATGCGGGGGAGTGTGCTGCATTTGTGAATCAGTCTGTGAGAGCGGTGCTGAGGAAGTATGTGAAGAAGCGCGTGTACGTGGCTTGTGGGTCTGTGGCGGAGAGCCCGTGCGTTCTATTTGTGCATGGGGGTCTGCGTGAGAAGGCGAGGGTGTGGGCCACGAAGGCTGTGCCGGAGGTTGTGCATGTCTGCGGGGCGAGGGGGTGGGGAGAGTGATTGAGAAAGACAACAAGGAGGGGACACCCGAGGGGGGTGTGAGGGAGAAACCGTAAGTGTGCGGGCGTGGAGGGTGTCGTGAGCACGTGCAGGAGACGGTGTGACCGTGAGTGTGCACGACGCGGAGGGTAAGGTAGGATGTCAGGGCACTGCTGACGGTGTGGCTGCATGGCCTCGGCCACGGGCCGGGAGCCAGAGGTGGGGGCTGGCCCTGGGCCCAGGGTGGGGGGCTCTGACCGAGCAGAAGGTTCCTCAGAGTTCTCCCTGGGGCCACGGGTGCCAGATCACCACGTCCCCAGGTAGAGAGGTCGAGCAGGAGGCCCAGATGTGTGTGTGCGCCTCACATTTTGTCCACAGCAAAACCTCTGGGCATTTATTTGTCTTTGTCTGTGTCCGGGTGTGCACGCCTGTGCTTGTGTGCGTGCTGCCGGCTGTGTGTCTGTGCCTGTCTTTGTCTCTGTATGTATCTGGGCCTTTGTCTCAGTGTGTGTGGCGGTTGGTCTAGGCTTGCCCACAAGACTGTGTCTGGGGTTGTGTGTGTCTACGTGTATCTGTGCCTGTGGGGCACCGGGCGTCCTTGATCTGTGCATGTCTAGGTAGGGCTGCGAGCATCCCCCTGGACCGCCTGTTTGTATCTCTGTCTGTGTGGCCTTAGTGTGAGTGGGAGAACGTTGTGCTTTGGAGACTGTGGATCTAGATCTCGGTGTATCTTTAAGTGTGAGTGTGTGCTTGTGTATCTGCATGTGAGAGTCTGCCATGCGTTGTAGTATGGAAATGCTTATGTGTGTCTGTGGAAGGTGCCTTTGTGAGACCAAGGATCTCCGTGTGTCTCTGTGCCTCTGTGTGTGTATGTGTGTGTTGGGTGTGAGGGGTTTGTCACAGACTGGTGAGCAAGTTAATCTCAGACTCCGTGACATGTGGAATAAAATCACGTTCCCATAATGGAAGAGAACCAACTCTTCACCCTCTGCCCTGGGGGAGCCAGTGGGGGCCAGGGCCAGGCTTAGGCCCCTATGCAGGGCCCCCTGTGGCCTCAGCACCCTACCCCCGCCTCTCCTCTGCCACACCAGGCTCATTCTGCCTCCAGAGTGCCCCGGTGCCCACTGCTGGCTGGGCTAGGCTCCAGGACATGTGATGGAGCCTTAGAGGCCTGTCCTGGGCCCCCCAGCCCCACCCACTGCTGAGGAGGGCCCTGCCCCAGATGGGAGGGCGGGTGCAGGAAGGAATCTTTGGGCCCCTCCTCCTCCCGGAGGGGAGAGATGAGCTGCAGGCCCGACCTGGATCTTCCATCTCTCAGCAACAAGATTCCTGGTGAGCAGGCTGCGAGGCTTGGCAGGGCGCCTGCCAGAGACCCGCCCTCACCCGCCAGGACGCCTGGGTCCCCAGGGCCGGGCAGCAGCGGGTTCCCTGGGGAGCTAGGAGGGCCCCAGAACTTCAGGCTACAGCTGCCCGGGACTATGGGAAAGCCAGACCCTTCCAGGCTCCCACCCCCAACCACAGACGGCTCCTCAGGCCCCCAGGCAAACCTCCACCCTTCTTCTGGCCTCTCCCCAGCCTCGGCCTTTGCTTCAGAAAACAGACCAGCCACCCAGCACCACCCACTCCCTACCTGAGCCTCAGCACACACCCAGCCTGAGTTCAAGACCTCACCTCTGGGTTTGAGGGCTCTCAAGGCCAGGACTGTGCTGCTTATCTCAGAATGGGGCTTCTGAGGACAGGGCCATGTGTCCCACAGCTGTGAAATCCCTCTTGGTCTTAGCACTCCTTCCTGACTGAGCAGTCAGGCACCAGGAGGATTTCAAACCCAAGGCTGGGGACACTGAGGCAGTGAAGCTCTCTGCCCTGCCTACTGTTATGAATCAGAGGCCAAATCCAGTAGTCTAGACACACAAGTTCTTAATTCTGTCCAGCGGCAGTGGCTGCAACTTGTTCTTCCCCATAGGGGGTGCAATTTCGGGGGGGGGGAGGCATCAGTTGGAGGGAGAGGGGAATGGGCAGGTGGACCCCCCTCAACCCTCAGACTTGGATGAGCAGCCGGAGAGCAGGTTTGGTAAGAGATTAAGGTCGAGGAGAAGAGAACCCAGATGCTCCAAGATTTATGACCCTAATTCTTCTCCCTTAAATTCCCCTCCAAGCCCCCCAGCCCTAGCCTGGTCCCTCCAGGGTCATGCTGTGGCCCCAGGCCAATGTCAAGGCCTTAACCCATCCATCAGTTGTTGCCAGGGAGTTTCCACCCCAATGGGTCCCAAAGGGAGGAGATCAACTGACACTACGGGCCCAGACTGACGGGGAAGGGGCATGGCCCTAAAGAGGTGGCCAACAGCCCCCTGCACCCTCCCAGGATGTAGGGGCTCACAACCTCCAGGGAAGAAGCTAGGCTGGTGGGTGGGGTCCAGGAGGAGGTGACCTCCAGCTCTGGCACCACTCCCAGCCCCGCCCTTCCAACAGGCCAGGAGACCTGGGATCCCACGGGGCCCTACAGCTTACAGGGTATGTGGCCTTGGGCCCTTGTTGCTCCTCTCCAGGCCTCAGCCTCCCCACCACACAATGCAGGAAGTGGTCTGGATACCCCAGGTATCCCCCTTCAGCTCCGCTCCCTCAGTGCTAAGCCCTGCCCTCTCTCCAGTCCAGGGGTGTCACCTAGAATCTGGGCCAGATGGGGTGAGGCTTTGGCAGTTAACTGGAGGAGCCCCTGAAGCCACCCAAGTCAGAGCTGAAGAGCGTATGGTGCTCACTCCTCCACCGCACATCCATTTTCCAGAAGAGTGAAACTGAGGCCCTGAGAGAAGGTCGGGGTCTGCGCCAAGACCTGAGTGTTACTGGTGGGATGGTTAAGAGCACGGGCTCTGGGGACAGAAAGACTTAAGATTAAAATGTCAGCTGCAACAGAAACTTGTTACGTGAAGTCCCTTGCCTTCTCAGCCTCAGATTCCTCATCCATAAAATGGGCAATAGTGCCTCCCTCCTACGACTGCTGAGTTGAAATAAGAAAACGCATGTAAAGGGCTCGGCCAGTGTAGCAAACGCTTGGACAATGGTAACTATCATGACTGTGGGTAGTATTAACACAAAGCCAAGTGGCCGGGGGGAAGGGTAGGTGGGGTCCCGACCTGGCTCATCCTCCAGACCAGGAGGGCCAGCCAAATTCCTCAAAGCCCCCCAGCTGTCTCCCCTCTTCGTTAAAGGCCTCTCATTAGTGAGCCTGGGCACCTGCCCCCCCACACGTAATAAGCCTCATTAGTATCTTAGCCCCAAGCTCTGAACCCAGAGTCTGTGCATGTGCACACGTGTGAGGGTGGGGGGCTGCGACAGGCCACCAGCCAGGAGACAGCATCCCCGCCAACCACACCCCCTGCCTGTCATCAGCAGGGCCCGTCACCACCCAGCTTGTCACCTGCCTGCCTCGCACCCGCACCACCTGTCACCCACCCAGCCCATCACCTGCACCACCTGTCACCCACCCAGCTCGTCACCCACCCAGCCCATCACCTGCACCACCTGTCACCCACCCAGCTTGTCACCCACCCAGCCCATCACCTGCACCACCTGTCACCCACCCAGCCTGTCACCGGAGCTGCCTGACAGGCCTTTGGGTGAGGGACAGATGGGGAGGAGAAGACCACAGGGGTGTGGAGCTGGGGGCCCCAGAGACCCTGTAAGACCCCCACTTCAGCTCGGCATCCTGCAACATCGCCATGGCAACGTCTCAGCCGCAACCACTTTCCCAAACATCCCCCCCGCCCCCCAGGCCCTGCTCTTAGCTGAGCTGAGGCTGAGAAGAGCCTTGACTGACAGCAGAATGAGACAGGAAGGAGCTGCTCATCAGCTGGCTGGCCTTGGCCATCCCTGCCCTCTCTGGGCTTGGTTACTCCATCTGCAAAATGGAGGGGCTAGAACTAGGGAGGCCCCTGTACAGCGGGTCATCCCTTCCCAGCCTGGATTTGCTGAGCCAGTGGCCAGTTAACCTGTGAAGGCTGGTGGGGGCGGGGTACAAAAGGACAGGGGGTTCTGGGTTCTTCCACACTCCTTTGCCCTGGCCCAGCTAACACAGGCTGGGCCTCTGGCCCAAACTCACATAGCAAAAGAGGAGGAGCAGGCTGGAAGGCAGAGGGGCTCTGCCACAGGACTGCCAGCTGGAGATGATGCCACAGTGGGTGACCCAAGGCTGAGTGGGCCCCCACCTCCAAGCTGCATTATTTATAAAACCCAGAGCTCCTAGCCGAGCAACAGCTGCGGTGCCGCCCCTCCAGGGGGCACAGGCAGCGGTGGAAGGGTGGTGCCTCCCGGGGGGAGCCCCCTGGGGTCCCGGGCTCCCTCCACAGCTGGCTGGGGCAGGGGCTGAGGTGGGAAAGGGGCGGCTGCGCCATCCTTCCCCTCCCAGCCCCCTCTCCTCTCCTCTCCTCCATGCAGGCAGGCGGCGATAGGATTACTTCTGCATGACTGCCCGCTCCACAGGGTTCCAGAGACCCTCCTGCCTGCAGCAATCTAAAATTCCTGTAGCCCGGCCTCTCTCCCCTTCTCCCCACAGTGAATGCTCCAGCTTCTACCACAGCGTGCCCGCGGCCGCCACCACCACCAGCGAGTTGGCCGGGGCCCCAGGTCCTTGGAGCCACGGGCAAAGGTAGACCCATCCTCGGGGTGTCCCTCGGAACCCTCTGAGGCCCAGGCCCTGGTCCATCCCCTCCGGCCCCTGGTGCCCGTCCAGCCCCACAGGGCAAGGCTCAAGCTGGGGTCGGGCCTGCCAGATGTGCCAAGGAGGACCGGCACATACGTGCAAACACACCTGGTGGGTCCTGGTGTGCCTGGCCACATCCTCTGCTGCCAAAACCTGGATGTCCCCACCTCTGCTCTAACCGCCCCCTCCCTAACCTCATTAATCCTTGCTACCCCTGGGGTGGGCAGACAGCTGGGCCAGGCCAGCGCCTGTGGCTCCCCAGGGCACAAGAAGCAGGCAAGAGATCGATCCACTGAATTTTTTAAGGCTCTAATGGAGCCTGCCTCCCCAGACTTGGGGCCTGGGACACAGGCGATCTCTCAGGGACCCCTCCCTCAGCATTGCAGTTGCCTCCTCTTTCAGGTCTAGGGGGTCGGGGCACCTTTCTAGGAGCCTTTCCCCCAGCAAGAGGCACAAGGGGTCCCTGGGAAAGAGATGGGATTGGGGGGCTGTGAGCAATACCCAGAGGCCCCCCCAGTCTCCCCAGCCCTAATGCAGGCAGAAGCAGCTCAGCCTCTAAATCACTCCCCTCATGCTGCCCTCTGAGGCGGATTCTGTGCATCTGTAATTAGGGGGTGGAACAGATGGTGGAGATTCCGTTTAAAATCATGCATCTAGTAAAGTAACCTTCACTGTTGGAACTGACTCCCAGGGAGACCAAGCCCCAAGCCCGGATCTGGGGGTGGGGTGGGGTGGGAGGGGAAGCATGTCAAGCCAGCACCTTCTCCATCTTTTTTCCTGAAGCTCCAGGCCCAATGTCCCCCTCAGGTGAGCCCAAGAAGAGGGGGATTTGGCAAG
Source organism: Grampus griseus (assembly GCF_964374135.1). NCBI lineage: Eukaryota > Metazoa > Chordata > Mammalia > Artiodactyla > Delphinidae > Grampus > Grampus griseus. The sequence goes on along the minus strand of NC_139019.1, from coordinate 150,582,519 downwards.
CACCTGAGAAACTGCAGGTTGGGGGTAAATCCCCCTGCCCAGACCCCCCCGCCCCCTACCCATACACGACAGAGTCAGGGCATGGCTGGGTACTCAGAGTTCTTGGCTGCCACACCAGGATGACCAGGTGCCAAGAGCCCCCAAAGAGGCCCCAAACCCTCAAAGCCCAGGCCAGGGTGCCCAGAGCACAGGGTCTTGGGTGGGGCAGCTTTGAACCAGATGTACAGCCTCACTGTCCAGGAATGAAAGGCCTGGGGCAATAAGGGGGGGGTGGAGATGCCTCCCCAGGCAGAGGAGGCTCTGGGAAGTGGGGGAGGACCAGGCAGCCGAGAATGAGAGAGAGCACGGAGGAGTGGGCCAGTGTGTCTGCAAGGCTGAGGCTATCTGGGGGGAGTTTGGGGGAGGGAGGCTGGGGAGGACAAGGTGGGGTGGGGGAGCGGTGATGGAGAGCGCTGAGGAGGGAGGCTGTGCTGGAACGTGTGATGGTGGGAGTGCGGCTGCAGGGTGAGGTGTGGGCGCAGGGCGGAGCTGCTCTGAGGGGTGACTGGGCTGGGGCCCTGTGTGTTTGTGTATGAGTGCGGGACTGGTGTTTGGAGAGGGGTGGGGCTGTCCCTGGGCCCTTGGATGGCTGAGGAAAGTACTGGAGCTGCAGCTTGCTGGGGAACACACAGAGGACTGCTTGTTTGTGGAGGTGCTGGGATCTGGGGGGGGTGTGTGCGTGTGCGGGATGCACATGCACGTGCACGGCCTGGAAGGTACGAGAAGCTGAGGGGACATTACTGTTCAAAGATGCACCGTGTCTGTGTGTTTGAGGTAAATGGTGTGGCTACAGGGGTGTCCTCCTCCGCGTGGGTGTTGAGGCGGTGTGTGTACGTGTAAGTCGCGGGGAGAGTCTGGAAAGGTGTAGGGAGCTGTATCGGTGTGTCTGGGGACGTGATGAGCTGCAGCGGAGGGAAACGCTGGGGCCGTCGGGAGAGTCTGTGGGTGTCTGGTTAGGTGCTGGGACTCTGAGAACCTGAGTGTGTGGAAGGTATTAGGGCTACAGTAGGGTCCTGGGTGTATCTGGGGAGGTGCTGGGATTGGAGGAAGAGTTGATCTGTTTCAGGATGTGGTAGAAGCCTTGTGTGTGTGTTGGGGTGTCTGGGGGTATATTGGGGGTCATAAACATCTGGGTTTTGGTTAAGTACTAGGGCTGTAATATGTGTTTGGGTGGGTAGGCATGTGGTGGTTGTGTGTTTGGGGGTGCTGGAGCTGTGAGTGGGGAAGTGGTTGTGTATTTAGGAGGTACAAGGGGCTGGAGTTGGGCCCCTGTGCCCAGACAGGTGATGGGGCTGTGGGGTGAGGGCGGGTGCCCCTCTGAGGAGGTGAAGGGCAGAGTCCTGGCCTTTGCTCAGGGGCCCACCTGGGGGCTGCCCGCTAGAGCCCCTCTGCCGGTGGTGCCCGCCTACCCCCAGACCCCACGTCCGGGTGTCGAGACAGGCAGTCCATCTGTCTCTTCCTGTGCCCAGGCCGAAGGAGCAGTGCCGCCTCCTCGCTCCCTGGGGGGGCGACAGCAGATCCCAGCCCACCCATCTGCCTTCAGATGGTCGAGGCAGGAGCCTCCACAAAGCTGCCTGGGGGGCATCCCTGTGTTTGAAGAGGCACGGGCTGGGGGGTGGGGGGAACTGCACAGCAAACAGTCCTTGTGGAGGCTCCTTTGAAAACCACTGACGCCAGGAGAGACCAAGAGGGAGGACAGGGGCGGGTATGTCTGTCCTTGTACGTCTGTGCGGGTCAGCGCCCAACTGTGTGCCTTGGAGCCCCTTCGCATGTGTTCATGCCGGTGGCCTCTGTTCAAGCAGCATCCTTGCCTTGGAAAACAGCCCTCCAACCCAGGCTACGAGCTCACAGCCTCACACAGCTACCCCCTCATCCATGCACCCTGCCTACACTACACCCACACGCCAACATCCCCCACACCTTCACATCTGCAGAACACTGCACCCTGGTACACATGCCCCTCAGCCCCAGAGTCCCAGTCCTTCACATGTGTATGCCATGACACACACCCGCACACTGCAAAGCCAGGTACAGCCACATGCACCTGTCACATATACATGCCTCCACACAGACATACCCGACAAGTAGCTGTCACACCCACACCCACACCCTCCACACACCTTGGGGAGTGGATCTCCCTGTCACCCCCATATCCCACCTCATATGAACTCAGTCTCTCTCATACACATTGTAACAGACACTCACCATCTCTTATACCTGTACATACGCGCACATGTTTGTACATGTGCATACACACTCTCACCAGCTCTCAGCTCTTTCACACCAGCCAGTTTCTCTGTGTCCAGGCCAGGCCCTGCAGGAAGGCTGCCACCGGCTGAAAGTGTCTCCTGCCTCCCTGCCCTGCCAGCTAGGTCAGAGTGGGGGGCATACCCCCCCACCATGACACCATGGCTTCCTGGGAACCCTGATCTTCCCCTCCAGAGAGAAAGAGTCCTCTCTCTGCTCTGGGGTGTCTGCCACTGTTGTGTGAGAGTGTGACTGTGTATGTGTGTGTATCAACATGTTCTGAGAAGCCACGATGAGGCCTGTGTGTCACTGCCTGTATGGGTAAGAAAGCATAGGGACAGGTTCACCGGTTATGTTTGTGAGATTCAAGATGAGTGTGAGAGCAGAGACATGTATGCCACAAAATGTGTATTTGTGAGTGTGTGTGAGGCCAGGCCCCTGTGGACAGGCGTGAGTATGGGGGGGTGCACTTACACAAGGAGACACACAGTGAGTGTGAGTGGGGAGTGAGTGGGAAGTATTCTGGGATATTTTCTGAGACAAGGGGTATGTACATTTGTGAGTAGGGGTCAGGGCTAGGAGAGGCACCCTCCGCAACTCCCTCCCCCTACAAAGAGATCAGGGGAAAGGGGTCTCTGGGATCTGGGGGGAATGTGTGTGTGTGTGTGTGTGTGTGTCTTCCTCTCTCTCTTTCTCCCTGACCTCTTTAGCAGCTGGAAACTGAGCCGGGGGTGGAAGGAATGGAGACTTGGCTGGCCTGGGGGTTTGGGGAGGGAAGCAGGAGAAAACACCTTCCAGATTCTCATCAAATCCTTGTCTGTGGTTTGTAGCCTTCAGTCTCTCCTCTCTCTTTCTCTCGGTCTGGGTTTTCCCCTTTCTTTATCTGTTCCTGCCCCTCCCTCTCTCCCCCATATCTCTCCTTCTCCCATCTCAGTCACCTTGTCTTCCCCCTTGGATCTCCCTGTCTCCAAGTCTCTGTCTCTGCCTGTCTGTTACTCTCTCCCCAGGCCCTTCCATTTTTCTGACTCCTGTCTCTGCCAGCACCTCTGTATGTCCGTCTCTCCCAGTCCTGGTCCATCTGTCTGTCTCTCTCTGTCTGCCTGTGCGTGGGTGTCTCTGTCCATCTGCTCCGCCACCCATCTGTCTGGTTGTCTGTGCTAGTCCTTCTAAGGGTGCCCACTCGCTCACCAAGACACTCTCCCCCAGGTCAGCAAAGGCCTCTCCTGGCTCAGGGGGCGGGGAGGGGGTGCAGAGCTGCAGCTTCTGGAAGCTTCAATAGCAGCTGGCTGAGCTGGGAGTTCGGGGCCAGCCAGCTGCAGAAGTGGCCCCTCCCCTGGGCTCCCAAGCCAAGGACCCCAGAGCAGAGAGAGGAGAAAGCAGGGCCTCACTGCAGCTCAGTCTGTGTGTGCGCGTGTAGGGGGAGGCAGGGGGCCTCACTTTGCCTTCACTTCACCGTTCCCCCCAAAGCCAGGCCCTGTAGGAGAGGAAGCTTCAGTGCCCACCTCCCTCATCCCCTCACCAATGGAAGAGATGCTGGGGATCCAGGAGGGAAGGGCTGGGGGATGCCAGGCCTTGGACGAAGCCATAGCTTCCTGTCAGATGGGTGGGAGGGGGGCTCCTTCCCTCCTCCCTCCCAGGCAGTCCCTGGGGATCCCTCCAGTGCTGGTCCCAGCTCCAGACACGAGGGGCCCCATAGGCAGTTCTCACCAGCTCCCACAGGGACCATTCCTACCCCCCACCTGCCCCAGAGCCTCTGACCCACAGGGATAAGGCGGAGGGGGGTGGATCACAAGGGTGTCTCCTCCCTCCCCAAATGGAGGTTGGCTCTGGACATCTGGAGTTCGTGGCCCTGTCTACGCCCTGGCCATCCTGAGAGGCCCCAGGCAGTCCCCCTACCATTGCCAGCCCGGCACCACACACACACACACTGCACCCCAGCACTCGTGGCCCACCACCGCCACTCCCTGGCCCAGCAACTCTGAGGGCTCGAGAGGAGCCCTACCGCGGAGACCTGCACCCTACACTGACTGGTGGCAGCCTCCAGCAGGGCCCCTGGCACAAAGCCAGCAGCTGGAGGAAGTACCCCCCAACACTTCCCAGGAGGCTCTGTTCCTCCCTCTCTAAGAAGAGCTCACAGTCCAAATCCCACAACAGATGGGGAAACTGAGGAAGGGATGGGATGACACAGTCAGTTATTCTTCCTGAGACCCTGGGGTGGGATCATAAATGAGGAATAGGGAATGAAAAGGACGCCGCAGGGGCAGAATCTGGCTCCTTCCTGACCTGCCACGGGCAAAGTCCATGTTGGCTGCACAGCCCTGCACAGCCCTACCGCTGGGCCAGGGTCAGGGGCTGGCTCCCTCCTTCTAGAGCTCTCCTTGCCCCTGGCTGGGCCCCCTCCCTCTCCTCACTTCTGAGCAGCCCTCCCTGCCCTCTCCCTCCCAGCTCTGGCTCTCTCATCCTCAGCTCTTGGAAGCCTAACTCACTGTTTCCCCTCTTCTCTCCCCTCCCTCCCTCTCTCCTGGCAGCGGCGCCTCCCCCTCCCCTGGGGGGGCTCTGGCCACAAGGGTGCCCGCCTGCTCCTCTCCCCAGGCTCTGGCCCCCTCCGCACCCAGGAGTCCCCCCGCAGCTGTTCCAGCTCTCTAACTATACAGAGGTGGACGGAAAGAGCCTAGGTCCCAGGCAAGCAAGGGGAGGGGGCCCCTCTAGACTGGATTTCCTCCTGGCAAACAAGGTGGGGGGGATCCAACCGGATGACACCCCTGGTGTCTCTAACAGTCCTAATGTTCCCCGCTTTTAAAAGTCCGGTGCCTCCTGACAGAGCGCCCACAACCTGTGGGGTGCTGTACCTGCCTCAGGCTCCGCCCCCAGGTCCAAAGAAGAGGTCGGCTCTGTTCCCAGACATTTGGGGAGTGGGGAGACACTGCCCTGGGGCAGGAGCATTAGTCAAGTGACCCCTCTCAGTGCCCGCTCATTTTGGGCTGTGGGGTGGGGAGTAGCACATGCCTAGGCCTTCTTGGTCCCCTGGATGCCATCTCCAGGGGCTGTGATCCTGACTCTTCTCCTTGACCGTTTTCTCTCTCACCCCCTCATCACTGGCTTCTGTCACCATCTTTTCCTCTTTCCACCTCATGTCGGGCTCTCTGGGTCTCTTTCCTCCCCACCTCCCCCAGCTCTCTCCCTGGGGGGCTCATCTGCTGACATTAGCAACAATGTTACCGTTGCTCCCCCCCTTCAGTTCCCAGCTCCACCCCATCCTGGCTTCCCCCTCCCCGGCTCTGTCCCAAGAGACCCAGGGGACCCAGAGGCAGAGCTGGGCTCCATCCCATAATGGTGAGTCTGCTTGACCTCACTAATCACACCAGAAGTGCCTGGGCATCTGGTATGAAGGCATGGCACCCTGTGGTCTTGGGTGGCTGGCCTGAGGCACAGAGCTCTGTATTCCACAAACCAAAAAAAAAGAAGTTGACTTGGGGTGGGCCAGAGCAGAGAAGAGGGGAAGTGAGGGGGATCAGGTTTGCCTGGAGGAAGCCCCTGTCCAATGGGGAACAGAGGCAAGAGGAGGTAGTGGCTCGAGCCAGCGCTCCAGGCTGATTGAGAACAAGCATGTCCCTCTGGGGCTCTGCCGGTCCAGATCAGCCCCCCCTAAAAAAAAGGTCTTCTGCCAGGGACAGTTTGCCCTCCAAGCCTCCAGCACAGCCACACCAAGCAGGTAAAGATCCCGCGTCTCTGTCTCTTAATCTCCTGTAGAATCCAAATCCATCCTCCCTACAGTACACCTCCACTTAGCTCAGCAGGGGGTTCCATAAGCCTCCCTGCCCCAATCTAACCAGGTGGAATGGGAGGGGACAAAGCCCCCCAGCTCCCAAGCCCCCTCACCAAAGGCCCCCTCAAGGGCTGGGGAGCAATGCAAAACAATCCTGGAACCCACGCACCTTCAAACCGAGAAGCAACCCTGTCCATCCACAGCACCTGGGGGTGCTGGGGCTCCCTGCCCCCACGACCCTGTTCCAGACCCCCCAGCCCAGCAACCATAATAAACAGCAAGCTCTTTTTCTTTATGACACCAAATTCCTGCAAGCCGAACAGCTCCTTCCATCACTACCTCAGCCATAGATCACATTAAAAACTCACAGAGGGCAACTTAAACACATCACATTTGTTTCTCTCTATATTATTTCAAAAGTAATGGCATTAAAAATGGATTTTACTACAGAAAATAAATATCAACACGTGGGCCGGGAGCCCAGGCAGGGGGAGAGAGCCCACCAGGAGAAGGTCCCTGAGGGCTTGGGCACAGCTTAGGCACTGACCAAGGAGGTGGCTGAGAGGACAGACTACACCTGGGGTGGGGTGGGGTGTGGGGGGAATGCCTGGGGAGGGGGCAATGCCCGCCCACCTGGGCACCTGCCCCAATGCCAGACCAAGAGGGACAAGAGTCACTGGTTTGAACTGGACCCCCAAAGCTCATGCCCTCACTGATCTTTGCAACCTCTGGAGGGTAGGAGCTCTGGGGCAAGAAGTTCACTAGTCTCTAGAGGTTATTCCACCTATTAACACAGCAGAAGAAAAAAATGAATTCAACTTACTATCCAGTTTGATTTTCCATTACTATAAAAATATACATCTGCTCAAAGGAGGGAGATGGCAAGCTGCAGGCACATGCCACCTGGGGGGGTCCCCCTGCAGCTCACCACCACAACCCAGCCTGCCCCTCCAGGCGGCAGGGGTGGGGGCTGTGTGTGGGTGGGGGACGGACCAACTGGTAATCTGTCACCTACAGCCCCAGCTCACACAGCTACACACACCCGACCACACGGAACAGGAACAAGCCAACAATAGAAACACCCCAAATGCTCCTGGCAGGACTCTGCCCAGGCCCGGGCGCATGCCCCCGCCCCGCCGGCGGCAGCAGCGGACGAAATGTGGCCACCCTGACCCGGAGGCAAACTTGTCCTCACACCCTGAGCCTCTGCCCAGGGAACTGGGGCCAAGTCCCACCTGACACCAACTGGTCCGGCGGGAAACGCCTGCCCAGCCAGACAGGCACAGGCCCCCCAAGGGTCCCTCCTTGTGCTCAGGGGCCAGGCTGGTGCAGCCTGGCCCTACCTCCCAGGGTGACGCCTGGGCCCAAATTCAGCTGGCCCTGCCAGTCAGGCACTGGTGCAGAACGGAGGGCACCAGGCTCAGCCCCGCCCAGCCCCAGGGCCCCCAAGCTAGGAGGGAGGGGGGACTCCCCACCCCTCCACATCTGGCCCTGGCCCCCAGGGTCTGCGGTAGAGAATTCCCGCCCCCGCTTCTCTCTCTCTCCCTCCTCCCTCTCAGTGCCCGCTGCCCGTCTCAGGGACGGCCCCAGCTCCCGCCTCAGGCCAGCAAGGCCCACATCCTTCCTCCCTCAGCTGGCCCCTTCGCCTGGCAGGAGGCTGGGGGGTCAGGCTGCTGGGGAACCCCTCCAGCTCCCATCAGTCTTCATCCCCAGCCCCCAAACTCTGGGTTGCTGTCCCTTTTCCTGTAGAACAGGAAACAAGGTTATTTCCTAGACTCAGAGCCAGCCCTCTGCTCCTCTGGCTCTGCCTGGGGACCAGGACCCAGCAGGGGAATGTGCCCTTAGCCAGAAAGCAGAGGGATTCTGCAATTCACCCCCAGCTACCGGCCCAGGGGGCTGACAGCTGTCACTCAGCACCCCACCCCCTGGGGAAGAGGGGGCCGATTCAATCAGAGCCTCAGAGGAAACGCATTGATAGGCGATTATTTATTTATTTATGCAAAAGTGAGCCGACTTTGTTCACCAGGTAACCGGGCACGCGGCCCAACCCCTACGGCCCTGGCTGCCCCCAAATCCCTCCTCCGCCCCACACCCGCTCCGGGTCATTAGGTCCCCGCCTCTCAACTCCCAGAGCACCAGCAGAACCTTGGGATTTGGGGGTTGAAGGGGAGGGGCTCCTCCCTCCGCAGTCTCCCCCTTTCCCAGGGCCGTTCCTAAAATCCAGCCTTGTTCTCCGGTCCCACGGTACCCCCTTCACCCACCCCCGCCACACACTCAGCAAGCTGGAGAGCAAATTGCAGTTTTAAATCCAAAGACGGAGGGAGGGGGAAGGAGGAGGGGGCGCGCGGCAGCGCTGGGCGCGCACCTCGCCCCCGAGCCGGGGAAGCCGCGGGGCGGCCAGGAAACCCGGGAACCCCCCCTCCCCGCGCCCCCTTCTCGTCCACCTCCCCCTCCCCCTTCCCGGCGCTGCCTGCCAGGCTTCGAGCCGAGCCCAGCCGAGCCTCGGGCCCCGGTGGAAACAAAGACCGATCGCACCGCGGGCACCGCAGCCACGGGGTCCGGCGGACCGGACCCGGGCGCGCGGAGGGGGCGCAGAGCACCCCCGGTGCGCTGCACAAAAGAGCCCGGCCGGCCGGTCCCCAGAGGGGGTCTAGGGCTGGGGAGGAGGCGCCACTCACCGGAGTGCTGGGCTGCCGGCTCCGTTGGTCCGAGCCAGGCGAGGGGCTTTGGGGGGCGTCTGTCTTCCGGCCGCGGCAGCGACGCGGGCGCTCGGCAGCTTCGCCGCTCACCCTAAAATCGAGATCGTATTTCCCTTTGAGTCCTAACACTATGATAATATCATCTCAGTTATGGTATAAAGCAGGTAACTGATTTGAGAAGGGTACTGAGTTTGAGGACATATTGACTGATTCATTCTACAAATACTTTACTAAGCGACTATACTAAGGGCCTGGGATCCCATGAAACAAAATGCCAGCAGAAGTGAATCTCTTTAATGAAACAAAGTATGTGGAAGACAAATCATTAAATGCTTACTTACAGTAAAGCATGCAATGTATCCTGAAATAGGATATATAAATGACTATATGTCCAGGGCTTCCCCCAAGAGCAAGTCTTCTCTAAATGGATTCTTTTCTTTTCTCTTTCTTTACCTTGTCTTCCCCACTTATACCTCTACTCTCTGCTTCAGTGAAAGATATTTCTCCTTTCCACTTCTAGCTGAAAAAAAAACAAGTCTCAGGTGTCAATTTACTATGTAACTGTGGGTCCCTCTCTGTATTACAAAACAAGACTCAGGAGACAGTGAGTCCTGATATCATGACCTCCAAAAGGGTCACAAGGGATCTCTGAAAATTTCAATAGTTTTAGTGTCTTTTCTACATCTTTTCCAATGATTCAGGTATGGAGGTTTCTATATCTTGGGCCTAGAATTCCTTCTACTGAGTGGTGAGTCGATGTGGTTTTAGTGCTTATATCCTATAAGTTCTTTTAATTAGTGTCTTATAGCCTCCCAAAGTGTTTATATATATATATATATATATGACTGGCCACCATTTAAAATGAAAAAAATAATTTACATTGCTACTTATCCTCATTGAGTTGCCCATTTAAGAAGCAGAACTACACTGTCAGAGCATCCACTTTTGTAAGAACTTAGCCATAGTGTTTTAACATATATAGTAGTTCTCAATATTTACAGTGTATTGGAAGCACCATAGTAGTCAGGGTACTCCAGAGAAACAGAACCAATAGGAGATATATAATAAATATAATGTAATATATGTAATTGCTTTAACATATGTAATAGGTATTAAACATACTAAATATTAAATATATTGTATATGAAATATAAGCTGGAAGCTAGGAAATCCAGGGGTGTAGTTTTCAGAACTGACGTAAGCCACAGTCAGAGGGCAGGGGATCAGATCAAACACTCAGGCAGAGAGAGCAAATTCTCCTTTCCTCTGACTTTTGATTCTTTTGGGGCCCTCAAGAGATTGGATGAGGCCCACCTACACTGGGGAGGGAAATCTGCTTTACTCCATCTACCAATTCAAATGCTAATCTCATCTGGGAACAGACCCACCCAGAAATAATGTTTAGCAAAATATCTGTGTATCTCAGGATATAGCTGAATTGACACTTAAATATTAACCATTACATTCTGCAAACCTTAAAATATACCAATGCCTCAGTCCAACCCCCAGAAATTCATATTTAATTGGTATAAATTACAGGCTGGGCTTTAAGATTATCAAGAGCTCCCCAGGAGATTTTAATGAATCACCAAAAGTTAAGAACCATTAACATCACAGAACATTTCTTTCTTGATGAGAAATCAAAATGCTTCTCACTTTTAGCATTGATGCCCTGGGAGAGATATCATCTACCTCTGTAAGGTGCCTTCAGAGTACCCCATGTAGTCAGTATTTTCAAACAGGCCACTGCAAACATGTGCCTCCAAGTCTGGTCAAAGTCAATCCAAATATTTTTCCCCAATATGGTAGTAGATGGGTAGAATTTCTTTTATGATCACCACGTTGTATGGTAGGCATAATTATTCCCATGTAGAGGGTGAACTGAGATTCATAGAAAAATAGGGGTGCATATTGCCACAAAGCTAGCAAATGTAAAAAATTAGGAAAAGGTCAAGTTTTCTGATCCGAGTTAAATAAGTAGTAGGTATCCTTATTTTATTTATTCCACAGATACTACTGTCAGGGGTGAGTATAAAAAAAGCAAATGAATAAAAATGTAGTCAGCCTATGAACGGGAAGATTAGCTAGCATCCTTCACACAAAAGACCTGATATGTATCGGCCACTAGAGAGGTTTAGTCAGCTGTATTTACAGTCCCATAAATGGAAAGAAGCATCATGACAAAAGGAAATTCTATGAATCCAGGAAAAAACACATCAAATTAAATAAATAATTCACAGGCAGAGCAAAAATTACAGAGTTGGCTCTGGTAACAAAGTATCTAAAATAAGTGGTGATGTGTTTCTCCAACCACAGAGGCTGCCAGTCCAGGTGCAAAGGAAAATAAATAAAACTATTATAGATCTAGTAAGAGTTAAACAGACAATAAAAACCAACAATGGAGATGAATTTTAAGTTGGTGATTCTTTGAACAATCCTCAAGAGATTTCATTTGCTCTGTTAACGCAATGTCAAGTCCATTTTAGAAATAAAAGAACATTTTTCTGCTTGCTAGAGTTTAGACATAAATCCTCAAACTGTATTAAATCAAGATGCTTCTAGAATCATAGCGCTAAAGATCATCAAGGATTATTAAAGAACTATAGTCACTCCCTCATTTTACAGGTGAGAAAACCAAGGTGGTAAATGACTGTGTGATGGCCTTAAAGTCCACATGATTCCCATCAGTGGCCAAAACAAGATTAGAATGCAGGTCTCCCATTTCCTCTTCACTTAATTATTCATCATTCTTTAGTCATTTTGAGCACAACTAGTGCACTGCTGTTTGAAACCTGACCTTTCCAGTGGCAGTCAAAATGCCATACTTTAATAGTGCTTCCATTGCCTTTGACCAGAATATTAAATAACTGGCAATCACATTCTGAGCTTCTTTCCAGATGAATTATATGTTAAGCTCTGTTTCAATATTGATTTGTAATATATCCTAAAATTTGTGATTTTCTGAATGGCCATCTCTACTATGTCCACCAACCCAACAACAATCACTGCTTGTTGCTAGACAGAAAAAAAAAAGTTAATAAATTTACAAGTGAAATCCTGTGTTCGTTTTTTTAAAATGAAAAACAGAAACCTATTTGATTTAGAATCTAAACCCTAGAAGCATACACAGGGCTTAAAGAAATGTATGATTCTTCTATGGAATATTGGAGAATTCTTGTTTAATCAATGGAAGCACATCGTTAGTTTACTCAGGTCCCTAAAAAGGCGGAGGACCTCACTTAAAAGAAACAAGTGACTATCTTAGTTAATGTAAATAGAAATGCATTTCCAGCTTATTTATGGTTGTTCATTTCTATACCATACAGTGGTCTGTTTCTCAGGACATCAGTATAAAAGGCAAATTGATAGGTGAGAAGGGTAAGTGGTATAATAAAAAAGTTAAAAGCATGGGCTACATCACATGGACAAGTTACTCAGCCTTTCTAATCTTCCATATGCACATCTATAAAACAGGGAATAAAACATATTACAAAGAGATATGCTTCTCCTCCCACCATGCTTTGGCCTTCACATGTTTGGGAGGCATAGGAGATCCAGTGCCTTTCCCCTCCATCCTATTCTTGGAAGAGGAATTGTTAATGTTATTGGTCAGTAACCAGAACATCTATGGAGCAATGGGTAGAATTATTACATTTGAAAGGGACAAACGTGTCACATGGTTCTGTCCCAGTAGCTCAGCTTATGATTCACAGAATAAGGCATGTTAGCTTAAGCTTGTCCCATGACCTAGTCAGCTGTGATTTGGGGGCAAGAGAGAGAGAGAAGGAAAGCCTCAATTAGAATTCCAAAATGAAGTGACAGCGGCTAGCTCACTAGTAATAAGTAATACTTTGGTCTTTTCTGATTATCGTTTCTTGTGTATGGATCCCTTGGCAGGAAACTTAACCACCCACTTCAGAGGTCTGTTATGAAGTCCGATATGGTATAAAAAGAGCACAGTGCAGTGCCTCATATGCAATAAGCTGTCAAAGAATATTATCTAGATGACCTTGGATTTGCACTTAAATGTTTGTTATTAAATCAGTTTGCATGGGACTAGTATCCAGAGCCTCAGGATAAAGTAGATTCATGTGAGTTAATAAATGAAAAGCTCTCTGAAATTCTAGATGGCAGGTCATGCTAAGTCAGGTAAGTGCAAGCTGGTGGCTGGGCGTTCCCTCAGGACACGTGTTTTGATGGAATGAGGACTCTGGGTGTAGAAACCAGCTTGGCAGTGGATGGTAAACCATTGCCCAGCACATGCTGCCTCCTGTTAAGCAGAAGGCTCTCATGCAAATTGCTTTCCGAATCGTTAGCTGTCGGCAACCCTCAGCTCTCCTCCTGCAGCTGTTCTTTCTGATTTTGCCTGCAAACTTTTCATATTGGGCAGGCTCCCAAGCCAAACAAGTTGCCCCTCTGCAGGCTTTGTTCCTGGGGGCGAGAAGTGAACCTCACAGATAAGTCAAAGTAAGGATGCACCATGGACTAATACACACTGAAGGAACAGACTCCTGTAAGCTAAGGTGATGAATGCCTTTGAAAGTAATTTTCATGCGGCTTCCTATGAGAATGTCAGCCAGGCTCCAGAAGTTATATGCTGCAATTTTAAAATTATCTGCCTCTGTAGACTTCTAAAGCTTCTATCAGCTAAGAAGTATCTTTTTTAAAAAAGAAAATATTTTTATACAACTTTAAAGACTACTTTCCATTTATTACAAAATATTGGCTATATTCCCCCTGTTGTATAATACATCCTGGAGCCTACTTTACACCAAATAGTTTGTACTTCCCACTTCCCAATTCCAACTCTTAAATTGCCTTTCCCCCCTCCCCCACTGGCAATTACTAGTTTGTTCTCTATATCTGTGAGTCTGCTTCTTTTATGTTATATTCACCAGTTTGTTTTATTTCTTAGATTCCACATATAAGCGATATCATACAGTATTTATCTTTCTCTGTCTGACTTGTTTCTCTTAGAATAATGCCCTCCAAGTCCATCCATGTTGCTGCAAATGGCAAAATTAATTTCATTCTTTTTTATGGCTGAGTAGTATTTATATATATATATGTATGCAAATATATAAATTTAAATTATATATATATATATATAAAATCTTCTTTATCCATCGATCTGTTGATGGACACTCAGGTTGTTTCCACGTCTTGGCAATTGTAAATAACGCCTCTATGATGCTGCGAACATTGGGGTGCATGTATCTTTTTGAATTATAGTTTTGTCTGGATATATGCCCAGGAGTGGGATTGCTGGATCATATGGTAATTCTATTTTTAGCTTTTGAGGGACCTCCGTACTGTTTGCCACAGTGGCTGTACCAATTTATTACATTCCCACCAGAGGAATGTGTGGGAAATCTCTGTACCTTGTGCTCAATTTTACTGTGAACCTAAAACTTAATTAATTCCCAGCAGCATTAGCAAATAAGACCATGCATTTTTTTAAAAATCTCTTTTTAAGGCAGAGTAAATATTTGCTGAATAAAATGAGAAACTCTATCTCGATTGGGTGGATTAAATCAGCAGAAACTAAGCTTCACCTGTGATTTTAGCAGCTGAACTGGTTGAGAAATTCAGAGCAGAACAGGCACAAGTCCTCTCTGAACAAGGTAAGGTACAACAAAAGGAAGGATGGATGTTGTAGGCAAATCATAACACTCTCTCATGGCTAAATATAATATCAGGAATTAAATAACTTGAAATCATATAAAAATTTCCTTTACTCGTATGCCCCCTCCCGCATAAAGTGGAAGGTGAGCACAAATGTAAATCAAGCAGGCAGAGGCTCCCACTATCTTATATATGAAATCAAAATTTTAAAGTGTTTTCTTCAGAATCCCTTTTGCCTGGCTGCAGAAGAAAAAGTAGCTGATCAGTGCACCCAAAGGTAAAATGAAAAATAGTAAAAGAAAGTTTTTCTACATTTTTGAATTTAAAATCTGAAATACATGTCTTTAACACTCTTCTTACTTATACCCATGTACCTTAAAAACCAAAATTAAAATTAAATTGTATTAGAGCAGAGGAGCAAAAATTTCCAGCCAATCCAAAGGTTAACTGGTGCCTGATACACTGTTTGAATAAAGTTACGAATCCATATCCAGACTCAGCTAGAAAATTAAAGCGTGCTGTGATCACTCGGTACGAAGAGGGGTCATGGCAATTGATTTTATTTATACACACTTTCATACATAATAATTTATCAAATTTGTCCTATGCCACTTTCCATGCTTATTTAATCCTCATTTAATCTCTACCAAATGAATACTGTGAAACATGTTTAATCATTATTCCCATTTCCAAGATGTGGGAACTGAGGCAGGAAGTATGGTACATCAAAATTCAGAAATTTTGTCACTCCAAATATATCCAGGTCTAGCTCTTTAACCTGTATAATAGTCTTTTTCTCTTTTCCTTGCCGTGTGAACCTTTCATCTTCTCCCACTGTCAAATTCAAGTGTTAACTCTAACCTCTCTTGACCTCCGCTATCCACTGAAGGATGCCTTCTAGCTTCCTAGAAAAGCTTCACCGTTCTTAGCAGAGTACTTGAGAACTAGCAGGTGCTTTGTTAAGTGAATGAGTTAATAAACATATAAGAGAACATTAAAATTACCATTTAAGGGATGGAGAAACAGGCTCTGAAAGATTAAGTAACTTCCTTCACATAAGGGGTCAAGCTAGAATTCAGATTCTGAAGCCCAAGTGATCATCCTCAGAATAATCTAAGTTATATTCATTGGGATAGAATATGCTCAGTCTATATCCCTCACTAGACTCTAAGGAACAAGAAGGCAGTACTAGGCACCTAATGCACTTCATTTTGGGTAAATTTTTCATTTATGCAAAAATACTTGTGTAAAGATAGACTAAAGCCTTAAACTTTCCCTGCTGGATTCCCTGCTCAACTGTGAGTACTCCTGTGATGAAAACTCGCCTAACGCACTGAATGACCTTGACCAAGCAGCTTTCCTTTACAGCCTCCATTTTCTTTTCTGTAAAATACTGTTGACAGGACATGTTCCACCTGCCTCATAGAAATGCGTTTATAAAGCACTTTGGAAAGCATGAAGCTTTCTTTTTTTTTTTTTTTTTCGGTACGTGGGCCTCTCACTGCTGTGGCCTCTCCTGTTGCGGAGCACAGGCTCCGGATGCGCAGGCTCAGCAGCCATGGCTCACGGGCCCAGCCGCTCCACGGCATGTGGGATCTTCCCGGACCGGGGCACGACCCTGTGTCCCCTGCATCGGCAGGCGGACTCTCAACCACTGCACCACCAGGGAAGCCCAAGCATGAAGCTTTCTTCAAAAGCAAGCAAGTACTTTAAATGTCATTATTATAGGACTCCTTAAAAGGAGCCTTTTTATGGTGAAAAGAAACCTTAGCTTATCAATTGTGCAACTCAACCACAGAAAATTTAAGGCGGAACATGCATGACACAATAATAATTCCAAATAAATCCTTCTAATAGTTAAGTAAAGAGAAGTCAAAATTCTTCTCTGGACTATTTTGATTTCATACAAAGGGCATCCCTTTAGAAGTTATGGAAGTTCAGATACAGAGCCTCAAACTCTAGATTGCAATGCAACATTTGTTTCTGAACTTCTGCTGCCAGTCTTGCTAACAGTTCACTTGCAATGTAATATATTACTGCATTTCATTTCTAGGCAAGAACATTATTTACTCACAGGAGAAATACTTTCCTGAGGAAAGACTGTCTTTGGAAACTTTCAAGGACATTTGAGAAATGCTTCAGCCCAAGCCACAAAATTATGAGCATGCTTTTGTGCCTCTCTGTTCCCAGGGCACCATTTTTAAAAATCTTTCATTTAAGTTTATTGCAAGCATCCATCTTCCCTTTCCAGAAAAAATAGCAATTAACACAACTTCATTGATTTCCAGTTTTCCTAGGTGTCATTTCATAATGCATATATTGTATGCAGTTCACATCATCATTTTCATCGCTTTCAACATTTTCCATGTTGTCTCCCTACCTGAATTGTGACTTTTTGTATGGAAAGTTTTATTTTTCACTTGCATCTTACTTTGAATAAATCTGAAATCAACATTCAGGATTATTTATTTTTATTTTCTTCAGTATGTTTCTAACTTAGCAAACTATGGGTAAAAATGCCATGTAACAACAGTATGTAATATTTACATAGAGTCCATGTAGTGAACATAGTCCTAAACTCTTACCAAATCCTCACCAGACCCTATAAAGTAGGTACTATTAATCTTGTCATTTGATAGATGAGAAAACTGATGCATAAACTGGTTAAGTAACCTGTCTGAGGTCAGATAGCTAGTGATTACTTTCCCCATCACCGCCATTGTTTAGTTAATGCGTCCTTCCCATCTCAGTTCAAATGGCACTGACACAAAAAAGCCTTTCTTTGACCTCCTGAAAATACTGGGTCTCGTTGCTTTTACAGCATCATATGTTTATTATTCATTTCACATATTTGTGTGATTAATTATATTTGAACGTATTTTTCCTAAGGGTAACTCTAGTCCAGCTGTGCTTTCCAAATTATGAAATCCGGGACTACGTGGGCTATGTCTGTTTTGCTTATTACTGTACTTTCAGTATTTGGTGCATGGTAAGTATTCACGAAATGTGATGGATGGATGAATACAGGACTTTGTAAGAACAAATAAATAAATGACTGGATCAATAAATTTGGTTGATCATAACATAAACAACAGTGCCATGTTAAAAGTTTTCTCTGGGTCTATACACAAACTCTTCTCAGACAGGGTTCCTGTTTGCTGTCTACACCACCAGTTGGAAGAGAAAAAAGCCAATCAAGGTCTGACTGTCTGTGTACAGGCTGAAGCTGATGCATTAGGTTGAGAGACAGGGTGATTTAGGAATAATTTTACTTCTGGCTGAACTATATATAGAACCAAGTCTTACGTAAAAAAAACCCTACTTTTAATATGATTGTGTGAAGAATGAAATAGGAGCATCAAGCCCATTAATCGCGATATTTAATTATATTGTCCCATTTCCACATTCATTTCCATGAATTTGCATGCCATTAGGTCAAGCTAACCCAAGCATTTACACCACCATGATAAATAGTGAAATATCAATGGATACACAGAAAGAAAATTTCCCAAATTTAGCAGAGAACACATTAGCATGAACTTGTAAATTTAACATTCAAATTCATTGGCGCACAGAGAACCAAGTGACTTTTGTTAAAGTAGGAAACTTTATGACTATGTGAGGACATGAACATTGAGAAAGTGCTCCCTATTTTAAAACCAGGACCTTAGAAATATTTTAATGAATTTATTTTTTGCATATCTGCCATCTAGGTAACAGTAAAACTCAATATTTATACATCAGATTTTTAAAACATTGTGCATATATACTGTATACTGCTACAGAATATAAGTTGCCCCCAAATCTCCAAGATACAATATGGGATCAAACAAACAAACAGAATGACAAGAAAAACCAACTGTAATATTTTGATACCTCTTAATTATTAAATAATTATGTTTAGAGAAATAAAAGTTAAAAAATTGTGCTCTGAAGAGTATTTAAAATATGAATGAACCTTCAAGATGGCAGAGGAGTAAGACGTGGAGATCACCTTCCTCTCTACAAATACATCAGAAATACATCTACATGTGGAACAACTACAGAACACCTACTAAACACTGGCAGAAGACCTCAGACTTCCCAAAAGGCAAAAAACTCCCCACGTACTTGCGTAGGGCAAAAGAAAAAACAGAGACAAAAGAATAGGGATGGGACCTGCACCTCTGGGAGGGAGCTGTGAAGGAGGAAAAGTTTCCACACACTATGAAGCCCCTTCACTGGTAGAGACAGGGAGCAGTGGGTGGGGGGAAGCTTTGGAGACACGGAGGAGAGCACAGCAACAGGGGTGCGAAGGGCAAAGCGGAGAGCATCCCGCACAGATCGGTGCTGACCGGCACTCACCAGCCTCAGAGGCTTCTCTGCTCACCTGCCAGGGCAGGTGGGGGCTGGGAGCTGAGGATCGGGCTTCAGAGGTGAGATCCCAGGGAGAGGACTGGGGTTGGCTGCGTGAACACAGGCTGAAGGGGGCTAGTGTGCCACAGCTAGCTGGGAGGGAGTCCAGGAAAATGTCTGGATCTGCCTAAGAGGCAAGACACCACTGTTTCGGGGTGCACAAGGAGAGGGGATTAATAAAGCACTGCCGAAAGGAGCTCCAGAGACGGGCGTGAGCCGCGGCTATCAGCGCGGACCCCAGAAACAGGCATAAGATGCTAAGGCTGCTGCTGCAGCCACCAAGAATCCTGTGTGAAAGCACAAGCCACTGTCCACACTTCCCCTCCCGGGAGCCTTTGCAGCCCGCCATTGCCAGGGTCCCGAATTCCAGGGACAACTTCTGCGGGAGAACACACGGCGTGCCTCAGGCTGGTGCAACATGACGCTGGCCTCTGCTGCAGCAGGCTCGCCCCGCACTCCGTACCCCACACTCCCTCCGGCCTGAGTGAGCCAGAGCCCCCGAAGCAGCTGCTCCTTTAACCCTGTACTGTCTGGGTGAAGAAAAGACGCCCTCAGGTGACCTACACGCAGAGGCGGGGCCAAATCCAAAGCTGAGCCCCAGGAGCTGTGCAAACAAAGAAGAAAAAGGGAAATCTATCCCAGCAGTGGAATACCTGAATAGACAATGAATCATCCCAAAATTGAGGTGGTGGACTTTCTGTGATTTTGTCTGTATAGCTTTGCTTATACCATTTGTCCTATGGTTCTGTCTGTACGTCTTTTGTTTCTTTGCTTTTTAGTATAGTTTATAGGGCTTGTTATCATTGGTGGATTTCTTTTTTGGTTTGGTTGCTCTCTTCTTTCTTTCTTTCCTTTTTTAAATTACTTTTTAATTTTTAAAAAATTTTAATATTTTTTTATCTTTTAATAACTTTATTTTATTTTTTACTTTCTTTCTTTTTTTCTCCCTTTTGTTCTGAGCCGTGTGGCTGACAGGGTCTTGGTGCTCTGAAGGGTGTCAGGCCTGTGCCTCTGAGGCAGGAGAGCCAAGTTCAGGACATTGGTCCACGAGAGACCCCCCCCAGCACCACGTAATATCAAAAGGCGAAAGCTCTCCCAGAGATCTCCATCTAAATGCTAACACCCAGCTCCACTCAACGACCAGCAAGCTACAGTGCTGGAAACCCTATGCCAAACAACTAGCAAGAGAGGAACATAACCCCACCCATTAGCACACAGGCTGCCTAAAATCATAATAAGGTCACAGACACCCCAAAACACACCACAGGATGCGGTCCTGCCCACCTGAAAGACAAGATGCAGCCTCATCCACCAGAACACAGGCACCACTCCCATCCACCAGGAAGCCTACACAACCCACTGAACCTACCTTAGCCATTGGGGGCAGACACCAAAAACAGCAGGAACTACGAACCTGCAGCCTGCAAAAAGGAGACCCCAAACACAGTAAGTTAAGCAAAATGAGAAGACAGAGAAATACACAGCAGATGAAGGAACAAGGAAAAAACCCACCAGACCAAACAAATGAGAAGGAAATAGGCAGTCCACCTGAAAAAGAACTCAGAGTAATCATAGTAAAGATGAGCCAAAAGCTTGGAAATAGAATGGAGAAAATACAACAAACGTTTAACAAGGACCTAGAAGAACTAAAGAGCAAACAAACAATGATGAAGAACACAATAAATGAAATTTAAAATTCTCTGTAAGGAATCAATAGCAGAATAACTGAGGCAGAAGAACAGAAAAGTGACCTGGAAGATAAAATAGTAGAAATAACTACTGCAGAGCAAAATAAAGAAAAAAGAATAAAAAGAATTGAGGACAGTCTCAGAGACCTCTGGGACAACATTAAACACACCAACATTCGAATTATAGGGGTCGCAGAAGAAGAAGAGAAAAAGAAAGGAACTGAGAAAATATGTGAGGAGAATACAGTTGGAAACTTCCCTTATATGGGAAAGGAAATAGGCAGTCAAGTCCAGGAAGCGCAGACAGTGCCATACAGGAAATATCCAAGGAGAAACATGCCAAGACACATATTAATCAAACTATCAAAAATTAAATACAAAGAAAAAATATTAAAAGCAGCAAGGGAAAACAACACATAACATACAAGGGAATCCCCATAAGGTTAACAACTGACCTTTCAGCAGAAACTCTGCAAGCCAGAAGGGAGTGGCAAGACATATTCAAAGTGATGAAAGGGAAAAACCTACAACCAAGATAATTCTACCCAGCAAGGATCTCATTCAGATTCGACGGAGAAATTAAAACCTTTACAGACAAGCCAAGGCTAAGAGAATTCAGCACCACAAAACCAGCTTTATTACAAATGCTAAAGGAAATTCTCTAGATAGGAAACACAAGAGAAGGAAAAAACCTCCAATAGCAAACCCAAAAGAATTAAGAAAATGGGAATAGGAACATACATATCAATAACTACCTTAAATGTAAATGAATTAAATGCTCCAACCAAAGGACATAGACTGGCTGAATGGACACAAAAACAAGACCCCTATATATACTGTCTACAAAGGAACCACTTCAGACACATACTAGGGACACATACAGACTGAAAGTGAGGGGATGGAAAAAGATATTCCATGCAAATGGATATCAAAAGAAAGCTGGAATAGCAATTCTCATATCAGACGAAATAGACTTTAAAATAAAGACTATTACAAGAGACAAAGAAGAACACTACATACTGATCAAGGGATCAATCCAAGAAGAAGATATAACAATTGTAAATATTTATGCACCTAAAATAGGAGCACCTCAATACATAAGGCAAATGCTAACAGCCATAGAAGGGGAAATCAACAGTAACACAATCATAGGAGGGGACTTTAAACACCCCACTTTCACCAAAGGACAGATCATCCAAAATGAAAATAAATAAGGAAACACAAGCTTTAAATGACACATTAAACAAGATGGACTTAATTGATATTTATAGAACATTCCATCATAAAGAACAGAATACACTTTCTTCTCAAGTGCTCATGGAACATTCTCCAGGATAGATCATATATTGACTTGTCACAAGTCAAGCCCTGATAAATGTTAGAAAATTAAAATCGTACCAAGTACCTATTCTGACCATAATGCTACAAGACTAGCTATCAATTACAGGAAAAAAACTGTAAAAAATACAAAAACATGGAGGCTAAACAATATGTTACTAAATTACCAAGAGATCACTGAAGAAATCAAAAAATACCTAGAAACGAATGCCAATGAAAACACGATGACGCAAAACCTACGGGATGCTGCAAAAGCAGTTGTAAGAGGGCAGTTTATAGCAATACAAGCCTACCTCAAGAAGGAAGAAACAACTCAAATGAACAATCTAACCTTACACTTAAAGCAAATAGGGAAAGAAGAACAAAAAAAACCCCAAAGTTAGCAGAAGGAAAGAAATCATAAAAATCAGATCAGAAATAAATGAAAAACAAATGAAGGAAACGAAAGCAAAAATCAATAAAACTAAAAGCTGGTTCTTTGAGAAGATAAACAAAATTGATAAACCATTAGCCAGACTCATTCAGAAAAAAAGGAAGAAGACTCAAATCAATAGCATTAGAAATGAAAAAGGAGAAGTAACAACAGACACTGCAGAAATACAATGGATCATGAGAGATCACTACAAGCAACTCTATGCCAATAAAATGGACAACCTGGAAGAAACACACAAATTCTTAGAAATGCACAACCTTCTGAGACTGAACTAGGAAGAAATAGAAAATATAAAGACACCAATCAGAAGCACTGAAATAGAGACCATGATTAAAAATCTTCCAACAAACAAAAGCCCAGGACCAGATGGTTTCACAGGCGAGTTCTAGCAAACATTTAGAGAAGAGCCAACACCTATCCTTCTCAAACTCTTCCAAAATATAGCAGAGGGAGAAACATTCCGAAACTCATTCTACGAGGCCACCATCACCCTGATACCAAAACCAGACAAAGATGTCACAAAGAAAGAAAACTACAGGCCAATATCACTGATGAACATAGATGAAAAAATCCTCAACAAAATACTAGCAAACAGAATCCAACAGCACATTAAAAGGATCCTACACCATGATCAAGTGGGGTTTATCCCAGGAATGAAAGCATTCTTCAATATATGCAAATCAATCAATGTGATAAACCATATTAACACACAGAAGGAGAAAAACCATATGATCATCTCAATAGATGCAGGAAAAGCTTTCCACAAAATTCAACACCCATTTACGATATAAACCCTCCAGAAAGTAGGCATAGAGGGAACTTGCCTCAACATAATAAAGGCCATATATGACAAACCCACAGCCAACACCGTTTTCAATGGTGAAAAACTGAAACCATTTCCTCTAAGATGAGGAACAAGACACGGTTGTTCACTCTCACCACTATTATTCAACATAGTTTTGGAAGTTCTAGCCACAGAAATCAGAGAAGAAAAAGAAATAAAAGGAATCCGAATTGGAAAAGAAGAAGTAAAGCTGTCACTGTTTGCAGATGACATGATACTATATATAGAGAATCCTAAAGATGCTACCAGAACACTACTAGAGCTAATAAATGAATCTGGTTATATAGCAGGATACAAAATAAATGAACAGAAATCTCTTGCATTCCTATACACTAATAATGAAAAATCTGAAACACAAATTAAGGAAACACTCCCATTTAACACTGCAACAAAAAGAATAAAATACCTAGGAATAAACCTACCTAAGGAGACAAAAGTCCTTTATGCAGAAAACAGTAAGACACTGAGGAAAGAAATTAAACATGATACAAACAGATGGAGAGATATACCATGTTCTTGGATTGGAAGAATCAACATTGTGAAAATGACAATACTACCCAAGGCAATCTACAGATTCAATGCAATACCTATCCAACTACCAACGGCATTTTCCACAGAATTAGAACAAAAAATTTCACAATTTGTATGGAAACACAAAAAACCCTGAATACCAAAAGCAATCTTGAGAAAGAAAAACAGAGCTAGAGGAATTACGCTCCCAGGCCTCAGACTATATTACAAAGGTACAGTAACCAAGACAGTATGGTACTGGCACAAAGACAGAAATATACATCAATGGATCAGGATAGAAAGCCCAGAGAGAAACCCACGTACATATGGTCACCTTATTTTTCATAAAGGAGGCAAGAATATACAATGGAGAAAAGACAGCCTCTTCAATAATGGTGCTGGGAAAACTGGACAGCTACATTTAAAAGAATGAAATTAGAACACTCCCTAACACCATACACAAAAATAAACTCAAAATGGATTAAAGACCTAAATGTAAGACCAGACGCTATAAAACTCTTAGAGGAAAACATAGGCAGAATACTCTATGACATAAATCACAGCAAGATCCTTTTTGACCCACCTCCTAGAGAAATGGAAATAAAAACAAAAATAAACAAATGGGACCTAATGAAACTTAACAGCTTTTGCACAGCAAAGGAAACCATAAACAAGATGAAAAGACAATCCTGAGAATGGGAGAAAATATTTGCAAATGAAGAAAACTGACAAAGGATTAATCTCAAAATATACAAGCAGCTCATGCAGCTCAACATCAAAAAAACAAACAAGCCAATCCCAAAATGGGCAGAAGCCCTAAACAGACATTTCTCCAAAGAAAATATACAGATTGACAACAAACCCATGAAAGGATGTTCAACATCACTAATCATTAGAGAAATGCAAATCAAAAGTGCAATGAGGTATCACCTCACACCGGTCAGAATGGCCATCATCAAAAAAATCTACAAACAATAAATGCTGGAGAGGGTGTGGAGAAAAGGGAACACTCTTGTACTGTTGCTGGGAATGTAAATTGATACAGTCACTATGGAGAACCGTATGTCGGGTCCTTAAAAAACTAAAAATAGGACTACCATACGACCCAGCAATCCCACTGCTGGGCATATACCCTGAAAAATCATCATTCAAAAAGAGACATGTACCAGAATGTTCTTTGAAGCTCTATTTACAATAGCCAGGACATGGAAGCATCCTAAGTGTCCAGCGACAGATGAATGGATAATGAAGATGTGGCACATATATACGATGGAATATTACTCAGCTGTAAAAAGAAACGAAATTGAGTTATTCATAGTGAGGTGGATGGACCTAGAGTCTGTCATATAAAGTGAAGTAAGTCAGAAAGAGAAAAACAAATCCCATATGCTAACACATATATATGGAATCTAAAAAAGAAGGAAAGAAAGAAAGAAAAAATAGTTCTGAAGAACCTAGGGGCAGGACAGGAATAAATACGCAGACATAGAGGATGGACTTGAGGACATAGGAAGGGGGAAGGGTAAGCTGGGACAAAGAGAGAGTGGCATGGACATATATACACTACCAAATGTAAAATAGACAGCTAGTGGGAAGTAGCCACATAGCACGGGGAGATCAACTCAGTGCTTTGTGACCACCTAGAGGGGTGGGATAGGGAGAGTGGGAGGGAGATGCAGGAGGGAGGAGATGTGGGGATATATGTATATGTATAGCTGATTCACTTTGTTATAAAGTAGAAACTAACACACCATTGTAAAGCAATTATACTCCAATAAAGATATTTAAAAATAATAATAAATAAATAAATAAATAAAATGTGAATGACTGTTTTACATGTGGTTCATCACAAAATCATAAAAGTGCAATTCTCCATTGTATATGTTTAAGAATATATTCATGATGCTGACTAAGGTCCTCATATGACTGTGGCTTTGGTCTTGAAACATGTAGAAATTTTTTCTTGAATTTCTATCAAACACAACTACCCAGCTGCCATTAACAAGTGATGTGCAAAGTCAGACAGGGTCAACGCTTGTAGGATTTGGGAAAATTTTCTCCATTCTGTGAAGTGTTGAAGTCATTTATTGAACACCCACTAAGTGTAAAACAGGGCAGGATACTAAAATACTGAAAAAATGGACAACATATACTTTAAGTCTTCAAAGAGGTGATACTGACATTAAAATACGTGAAAATAACCAACAAAATGAAGAGTGCTATACTATCATTTTAGATAACAAATATGTGAGTTAAAATACATTTCTATGTGATCAAATATAAGCTGTTATTATTAAGGATTGACAACTATATTTGTATTGAGGAGAACTGTATTGAAGCAGCCTATGAACTTATTAATGGTTTATTGATTGATTGACTTATAGATCTTGGAAAGCAAAAATTTTCTTAAGGTCAAGTTGTAAAGGTAGGAAAGTAAAGACCATGTAGGATTTAAGATTGTGAAGAAGTTGAAAGACTTCCTAGGCAGATGAAATAGGGATATATTGGAATATAAGGAAAAGAACTTGTACTCCAGATGAGTGAATGCAGTGGGTGAATGGATATTTGCTGTATGAAAGAAGTGGGGAGAACTACTGGAACTGGATTTTGGTGAATTAGAGTATGAGTACCTTGAATGCCAAGCTAGGGGATTGAGATTCCATCTGGCAGGCTGTTTTTGAAGGATGGCATGCTCAGGAAGCCAGGGCTGAGTAGTTCATTGCTAGTCATAGTCAGGGACTCAATCATTCAGCCTGGTTGTCTAATTTTTTTACTGCAGGAAATTCATCTGAAGAAAGGTTGGGTGGAAGACTGTGACAGGCTGAAGACCACTTATCCTTACCCTTACTACTAAAATCACTAAAATGCTAAACCTTTAATGGAACAGCCTTCTGGCTTGACTAGGAACACTACTTCACAAAGAAAGGATGAAACCAAAAGGTTTATCCAACTCAGACCTAGAAGTGGGGAGAATGGTGGGAAGGCTGCAAATAGTCAATCATTTAGTACTGAATGGAGAATTAAGGACTCTAGAACTAACCTTCGGAGAAAAGTAAGAACAGAAAAGATAAGATTTGGAACACTCATTATTATTCCTGTTTTCATATAACAGGGTTTCTTGTCATCCAACTATTCGTTATCTACATCCTAATGTTAAGGTGTCTATAGATTCCAGCCCTTCTAAGTCAGCAAACTGCTCATCCTGTTTCAGCAAATTACTCACTGATGGATTCATAACATAAACATAATACCATATAATAGAAATAAAATTCAAATGAACTTTAAAGTGAAATTCTGAATTTTAAAGATATAATATCATGAAGCCATTGTAAATAATACCAGAGATCTGCTGGGTTAAACATACAAAGCCATTGATAAATGAGGATGTGCAGTTAACAATTTAAAGAAGAGATACAATAGAAGTAAAAGAAAAAACAATTGAGTATCAAATAATTAAGAGAAGGCCTTGGAAAACTGTTGAATTTTTACCAGAATTAGCCTGTTTGAGCTGCTAACATTGAACATGCAGTGAAGGACAGTTTACTGTCCCATAAACCAGTTTTGCTGAAATATCACTCGAAACAGAATGTAATTCTTTTTTTTAATTGTAGAACTTGTGCTTAATTAAAATTTAACCTAAATTTTACTGGCTATAAGAGAAAATATACTGGATTCGTTTATATAATAACATATTTTGACATAAATTTCAAATGAAAATTATTTTCAAATGTATTTTCAATTACTCTTCAGTCACTATTTACAGATGATTTGAAGTATATGGATTTTTTTTTTTATGTACAAATCATCCTTGAAAAATAAGGATTCTTTTACTTGAGTAGGACTTATCTTAATCCAGAGATCAGATCTAGGTCCAATAGACAAAATTTTAAAACTTAAAATTTTCTAATAGTAAAAGGCACTTAAAAAGTTAAAACCTCCTAACAGACCAGCATTCCGACTATAGAATCAGCTGATTTATGGGTAGTGAGCATTTTGTTATCAAAATACTCATCCACAGCTGAGTGAGCCTATAGCAATGGATACATGGTAGATTTCTGTACCAGAAATTGGATGAGCTTGTGTGTGGATCTCCTTCCAAATGCTAAGATTTCAAGGGCTTAACTGAGACCAGAACAGCATTTTCCAAAGTTGCTAGAAACAAAGAGTCCTTTAAAATGTTCCACTGACAAAGGGTTGTAGAGCCAAATAAAGTTTAAAAACACTTCAGACCAAACTCTACTTAACAGTGAAATTCACAGAGCACATTATAGCTCATTCCACATCTCAAAAGTCCTCCAGTCACGAAACATGTTTAAATTTCCTGAACCCAGGATTTCTCAAGTTTATTTTACTACAAAATCCTTTTTCTTACTTTTTTTTCTTTTTTGTTGACTTCACATTCACTAATGTCCCATGGGAGCATAGGTGATATTCAAAATATTTAACAAACTTCAAGTGAAGGCACTAAACAATCAGAAGGCTGTCTGACTAATTAGAATGACCGTAAAACTAGTGTTCTTTGGATCACTATTTAGAGGAAAAATCTGGTTTAAAACTGAGATCTTAATTGATAATCTAATGCCATCAATCTGCAAAGTTGCCTTAATTAGTAGAGTTTTTTTTTTCTTTTTTTTGGTTACAGTTGCTGGACTTAAAATATAGCTAATATAATGTAAATCATTTCAAAAAGGTCAAATGTATGATGTCACATGTTCTCTAGCATCAAATCCATTTCACTAAGTCTAAAATAATCTCTTTCAAGAGACGCAATATTTTTTTTAACCCTGGAAGGTTTGGTTCTAACCTTAAAATAACTTAAAGACACTTTTCAAAACTAAACTAAAAATTGAAAAAATAATAAGTAGAAAAAGGCAAGAGCTAAAGTAAGAGACATTTTCACTGGCCATTCAAAAAATTCTCTTCTTAAATCTGATTTTTAAAAATTAATAGAAAAGACTGGCAATTAATTTATTTTCCCTGGTGACTACTGCCTGTTTGGGGTGATACAAACATTTACCTAGATAACTGTGCTTTAGGAGTAATAAGAATTATATGTTTGGTCTCTGTCCCAGTTTCTGCCACAGAGTTTCTAAAACCCTTGGGATTTCCTAAGTGATGAGATGATAATGGTGCCTTTTGTTATGTTAACAAGGTGATCTTTGCAAAGCACCTAAGGATGGGAGCCGGCAGCCTGTGGAGCCAACCTTGTGATTAGAGGTTGGAACTTTCAGTCCCACCCCCTTGACCTCAGGGCAGGGAAGAGCCACTCAAGATTGAGCTCAATCGCCCATGGCCAATGAGTTATTCAGTCACGCCTGTGTACTGAAGCCTCCATAAACCCCCAAGGACAGGGTTCAGGGAGCTTCCCAGTTGGTGAGCACATGGAGATTTGGGGAGAGTGGGCTCCATGCTTTCTCCCCATACCTCGTCCTATACATGTTTTCTATCTGGCTGTTGCTGAGTTTTATCATTTTATAATACACCGGTTAATCTAGTTAATAGAATATTTCTGTGAGTTCTATGAGTCACTTGAGCAAATTAATTAAAGCTAAGAAGGGGGTCGTTGGAACCTCTGACCTGTGGTACAAGGGTCAGAAGCACAGGTGACAACATATACTTGGTGACTGGCACCTGAAGTGTGTGTGTACATTCCTGCTGGACTGAGCCCTTAACATGTGAGATCTGATGCTATCTACAGGTAGATAGTGCCAGAATTGAGTTGAATTATAGGACACCAGCCGTTTGAGCACTGCTACGCGCTCTCTCATTGGAAATGGGGTGCTCAGGACCACTTAATGCTTTCCGGTTTCTGGCTTCTGTGAATTCATGACAACAGTAACCTCTGAAACATACACATGTACCTTTGCCACAAAAAACTTCTGATAGACACATAAGAAATTAATAAAAGTTGCTAAGAAAGGGGGTAAGGGACCTAACATTGGTTGGATGAGGGGGAAAAATATTCCAGAAGGAATTACTACTACTATTTATCTTTTGATAGTGTGTGATTTTTAAATATGTGATCTCATTAGATTTTCCAAATACAAATAAGATAATTATCATTTGTTTAAAAAAAGGCTGAAGAAAATGTAGTTTTATATACTTCAGAAAAAAGAAAATTGAGGGAGGATTTGATTATAGTGTTCAGTAGGCCAAGAAATGTGAATAAAGAAATAATTACTATAAAGGGGCCGGAAAAATGATTTAGGAGACAAGACTTTAGGAGACACTTTCTGATAAGCAGAGCAGTAACTCTTGCCCATTTCCTTTGTTTTTGGCCACGAATGATTAAAGGCTCCTGTGACAGGGCTACAAGGGAACTAGTGTCCACATCAAGTGGATAGCTTAGATCCTGATACCAACTACTGGAAATTATCCAGGGCCCAGGAAGGAAGTACTGGTAAGCTGCAGTTGCCAGCACGGTGCTTGGTAGATGTAAATATTTGTGGGTCTGCTAAATTAACGGTAAGACTATAATTCATAATATCTTGCACACAAACTAGATTGGTAAGTTTTCAGTAGATGACTTTATTACCATTCAGAACTCAGTTAGATGGAACAGTACTCCTCAATGATTGAGAAATCAATCTTCCTCAATCTTCATGTATCACCATCTGCAAACATTGCTCTCTCTCACAGATTACCTGCCTTTAGCTATGGATGAGATAGTGAGATGCATTTCATTCTCCTCTTCCTGGACACACAGAACAATGACCTTTTCTAACCTCCCTTGGAGCCAGGCAGAGGTCAAGTTTTTGCATTCTTGTTGAAAGGGTATGGGTCTACCACTTTCAGGCCTGGCCAGGAGATATTATGCATGATTGCCCATGTTCCCTTCTGCTGTAGTTTAGGTAGTCATGCATTTAAGACAACACCTCAAGGTGGAGGGGGCATGGGTTCCTGATTCACTACTTGAAAATAATCTGCTAAGAATGAACCACCTAATTCACCCTGGTCTCTGACAAGAGAAATAAACATTTATTAAGTGAAGACACTTGGCTTTCAGAAGTGTTTGTTAGACTACCTAGCATCAATTACCTTGAGTAATTAATTCATTGCTAAACTGGTACACTGGTGATAACCACGGACTAGTGATGAGTCTACTTAATTCCAATCCTCTCCATTTCTCATTGCTGATTTACTCTATACTCACCAGAAATTATTTTTCATAGGACTTCCTGATGACCATGTCAGTCTAGAATTATCCATAGTACCTCCATGTCTATCTCTTCCTCCAATTCAACTTCCCAGTAGGGGACCTGGCATTACCCCTCTGTGTAGATACAACCATGGAGGATCAGGTCCTAACGAGATCGTATCTAGAAGGGCCCTGTTCTGCAAGGTTTATGGTTTATTTTGCTATACCTTGGATTCATATGTTGGTTTAAAATAAAGTGACATGATTTTTGAAGGTTGAAGCTGAGTGGCTGAACCAAATTTCTATAATCAAGGTAACATATATTTTCCCCCTGAGTCTGTACTAGGTCATTTCTTAAAAATTATTTTTCTATCCTATGAATCTATATGTTTACATAAGCATTAGCTATTATTCCCAACGTCTATGTTATGGACGGAAAATAGGATTCTTCTCGTGTCCCAACTCAAATCAAACAGTAAAGCATTGTTTACATTATACAAGGTTTACATTGCACAGGACTGTTTATATTCTACAAGGATCCTGAGGTCACGTCTAGACCCAATGGGAAAAAATGTCATAATAGATTAGTAAGGACTGTAATGAAGATGGAAGGGGAAAGTGGTGGCATATGTGCTAGGCATTTATTTCCCCAACTGAGGTCATTTCCTTGTCATGTATCACAATGCTACTGTAGTTGCTCATGTGCTGCAATCCACTGCCCACCCATCCACCCATCTAACATTTTTGAGGACTTAATCTGTGCCAAGGACTCTACTCTCTGCCTGAAATGCAAGTGAAAAATACAACCCAGGTCTTTCCTGAAAGAGTACATAAAGGAAGACTGATCTCTGAATAGTAAGTGACACAAAATAATGGCTGAATGGGTGGTTTCTTTTATCGTGCACTTGCAGGATAGAAAGCAGAGAGAAAAATAGCTCCAAAGAGTTGGACAGTTATATTATCATTGATTTTCGAGTGACTACCAATTAAAGGGCATGCTTAGCAGCTAGAAATGAGGACCTCATTAGATGACTACAAGAGCCAGACACTTTCAAAACTTTCCCCTAAACTTGCAGTTCCATTTTCATTTCATGAAGAGACAGCTTGGAAGTCGGAGGTCATGCTCTTGTATGTCCACAACAGGGATGATTTAAGGCACCGGTAAGCTCCTGCTGAGCTGCCACCTAAGGTCATACGACTGTGAATCATGGCGGGATATAATGACTTGGGCAACATTCTTTCCTGCAAATACGTACAAGATGGATGATGAATAGTATTGAAGTATAATATATGGTGCCGATCATGAATTTAAATTCCCTCAGAAACGGAGGAGAAACAATTAGCAAAGGGCATTCTTGACTTCGTTGAGCAGCAATGCCTCTCTGACTCCTGAGACACTCATTTTCAGCAGTCAGGCCACAAGATGTGTCTTCAATTTCTGCAAAATCTAGTTCTAGCTAGATTTTGGGAACTCATGGGAATATGATCTTAATGGATGTCTCATGTTTCTCATGCAGTGTGGCTGTGGAAGTTTATGGGATGGAGTCAACAAAAAAGACAGGTCCTTTTTTACAGCATTCTTTATATCTGTTCAATCTTGTCACTACCATCGTGTCCTACTAAAAGGACGTTTCAGGGACTGTGTGAGGCCTGGTACAGTGTGTTTTTATAGTCAGAGTGGGTCAGCGCATGGAGAATCACATGAGAGAAAACAAGAGGATGAGGTGCTATTCCTGGCTCCGGCTTCACCTCAGAGAATGACCTTGGCAGAAGCACTTAACCTCACTTTGAATCTTTGAACCTCAGTTTTCTCATCTGTGAAATGAGGAAAGAACATCTGCCCCTTTGCTCCCTCTCAGGATTCTTGGAGGATTAAACAGATCAGGGCTATAACCTGAACTACGGTGAACCCATGAGGAAAAAAATTAGACATCACTTAACTATATAATATTCTTTTTAATCATTACTCATTTCCAAAGGTGAAGAAAACCTTGTTAAAAAAAATACGTAAGCTGATTGTTTTTCTGGAAACAAAATAAAGGCTCAACTAGCAACCCTGCATTAAAAAAGAGAACCTGAAATGCACATTCCAAATCTACTTCGAGACAGAAAGACCCCCAAATTCCTTCCAGTTTCCTAAGATTTTTCCACTATAATTTTTTTCGTTATTGTCTTCTTCATAAAACGTTAGTTATATTTTGGGGGTTTGCTATTGCACAGTTTAGCGTATATAAGGAAATCGTCTTTCCAATTCACTAATAAAAAAGGGAGTACAGGAGAGAAGAAGGAAGAGAGGGAAGGAGGAAGGAATAAACAGAGAACAAACCCACGTGGCTAAAAGAAACTGACCTGAGAAGACAAAACAATTCATAATTTAAAATACTATATAATACAAATGAATTTAAAGATGTGTTTGCCCAGAAGAGGACTGACTTGAAGTAAACTGATATGATTTTCTGGATAACACCCTGTATTTCCCTGCTTTAGTGAAACAGTCAGTCATAGAAGAGCTCTATCTACAGGGAAATTATGAAAGAAATAATCTTCATTTCTCCATGATTCTTTAAAACCAAATTGGACTTTATTCCTTCTTATTTCTCTCTCAAACTCCACTCCTCGACATAGAAAATAGCATTCTGGAATGACTTAGAATTAGAAATCAGTCAATATTTCGTGATTTTAAGGTTCTTCATTAGGAACAATGTGAATTTGGGCCCAATAATCCTAATCCTAGCTTTTTCTTTAGTTCTATAGTTCTATTAGGCCATGTTGTTAGAGCACTGTTTACACTTATTGCCAATTGTCTCTGGATTGGAGGTCAAACTGTTACTTACCTTCTTCAGCATACCCTTCAATGATTAAATGCCCCCAACGACTTTAAAGAATCATTTTCATCTTGTAAATATTTTTTAATTGACATCTTAACTTTATAGTTGCTTCCCCTGTGAGGGAAAGAGACTAGGGTGATGGAGGGTTTTTGCTTCTTACTTTGTATTTTCTCAAGTACTTATTACTTTTTAAATTAAAATCAAGGAACCAGCACAAGAATGCTAGTAAAGTATAAGTGAGATGTAATGCTTGGTGTGCGTAAGGGTTCAATAGTCCACTGTGAGAGTGCAGCCTGTTGAACAACCTCAGTGATAAGTGGGAACCACTTGTCCAAGACTATTTTATTTAAGATGCAATACTCATTTCTATCCCCTTCAATACATTTTAAGTACCCCAAGCTAGAATAATGGGGCTAGAGGTGCAAGAAGAATATTATACCAAACAGGGGCAATATAAAAAAACATTACAATCAAATTTTCCTTATTAAAAATATAAGTCAAAAACCTAAATATACTATTATTCCACAGAGTTTTAAGGTATGTTAAAAACATTGTGATAGGATGTTTCAAAAATTATGGTACAATCCCCTTCTGACACCCTCATTCCTGAGTCACCACTTCAGCAGGACTGGGCTTTGGCATACTCAACCCACATGATGAGACAACAGCAAAAGAGCTTGATGGCTCAGTTGCCGAGGACTAGCCCACTAGGTTCTGAAGACAAGTGGACCAGGTGCTCCCACTGTCCAAGCCAACCACCGAACCTGTGAGTGAGGCTGTCTCAGACCAGCTCTCACTTAGCTGATCCATCAGTTGACTAAAACTGCATGAAGGAGCCCAGATAAAACCAAAAGTAAAACACTACCCAGATGAATCCAGTCCCAAATTGCCAAGTAATTGCTATTTTAAGCCACTAAGTTTTTTGTTGTTGTTGTTTTGTTTTTTATATCTTTATGGGAGTATAATCTCTTTACAATGGTTTGTTAGTTTCTGCTTTATAACAAAGTGAATCAGTTATACATATACATATGTTCCCATATCTCTTCCCTCTTGTGTCTCCCTCCCTCCCACCCTCCCTATCCCACCCCTCTAGGTGGTCACAAAGCACCAAGCTGATCTCCCTAAGCCACTAAGCTTTGAGGTGGTTTGTACTATAGCAAAAGCTAATCTATACTATAATACGATTTGGTCAAGTGGGTTTATCCTTGAGAATGCAAGGTTGGTTCACTATCAGCCAGTCAAATCATGTGATTCACTATATTAGTTAAATAAAAGGAGAAAATCATATCATCATTCTTTTTAGATAGAAGGGATAAAAAGCATCCCATGAGGTTCAAAATCTATTGGGTAGGGTAAATTTTATAAAACTAGATCCAAATAATAACTATCTTTCCTTGATAAAGGCTATATACCAAAAATACATGGCACATGTATACACTAACAAAAATTATTATACTACTAATTTTTTTAAAAAATTAGCATTTCCTTTAAGGAGAGAATTGAGATAAAGATTTCTAACATTACTGGTCTATTGGAACCGACCTTTTTGGAGCTGTGTATTGAGAGAAATAGAAAGAGAGAGAAAGTTTAGAAGAATATAGATAATAATGTCATATTTATAGATTGTTTTGATTATGTATTTCATTGGAAACACAGGAAAATCAATAAGCTATTAAATCTAAGAAAAGAGCTCAACATAGGGGCTGGAAAAAAATTAATACACCAAAATCAATTGTGTTCCTCCATAGCATCAATATCTAGATACAATACAAGATGAATTTACCACAGTAACAAAACCTATAGAGAGTATGGGGTTTCACCTAATAAATTATGCAGAAAATCTTCATAATGAAAACTTTATTAGAGGACACATGAGTAAAAGAAATATATATCACAGGTATGGATGAGATGATTTACTATAATAATATAAATGTCCTTATATTAATCTATAAAATTAAATGCAACTGTAATAAAAGGCCAAGCTCTTTTTTTTTGAGGGACAGCATAAAAAAGTGATTCTAAAATGTATCTAGGGGACTTCCCTGGTGGCGCAGTGGTTGAGAATCCACCTGCCAATGGAGGGAACATGGGTTCAATCCCTGGTCCAGGAAGATCCCACATGCCACGGAGCAACTAAGCTGGTGCACCACAACTGCTGAGCCTGCACTCTAGAGCCCACGAGCCACAACTACTGAAGCCCACGAGCCTGGAGCCTGTGCTCCGCAACAAGGGAAGCCACTGCAATGAGAAGACTGTGCACCACAACAAAGAGTAGCCTCCTGCCCCACCCCTCGCTGCAACTAGACAAAGCTCACACGCAGCAATGAAGACCCAACACAGCCAAAAAAAAAAAGAAAGAAAAAAAAGAGCAGATTGCTCTATCTCCTATAAAAACATTAAAATAAAATAAAATAAAATAAAATAAAATGTATCTGGAAGAATAAAGTTCTCCATACAGCTAAGGTAGTTTTGAAAAATAAGCTCAAAGTGGAGAATGTGCCCTATACATTAAGATATATTGGGAAGTCATGATAGATAAGAACAGTGTGATGCCCTTGGAAGAAACGGCAAACAAGAAAACAAATCAAACAGGTGGCCTAGAAATAGAGCTATATACAGATAGGAAGTTGGCACATGAAAGAGATGGAATCATAGTCCAATGGAGGAAGCTGAATTACAGCTTTTGGGGAAACAGTCTCATTTTCAAAAGAGAGATGAGACTGGATCTTAACCTAGTGATATCACTTATGTTGTACCCAGTCCTATATAGCTCACCTAATCTTCATAAAAAAATCCACAAGGCATAAACTATTATCCTCATTTTACAGGTGGAAAAACTGAGGTATGAGAGATAAAATGACTAGCCTAAGAAGTACATGGTGGAGCTGGAACTTAAACCCCACAGAAATCATTCTATTAACCATTATGTTATATAATTCCACCTAATGTACAAAACTAAAATACAACAGTTTTAATATCTAAATGTGAAAAATAAAATCTAGAGAGAATAAAAGAAATTGCAAGGTAATATATTTGTGATTTCAGGGTAAGAGATGAAATACATCTTTGAAAAATAAAGAAGCATACATTGTATGAAGCAAAAGTGATGAATTTAACTATATTAAAATTATAAATTTATTAATATAAAAAATCTGATTTAAAAAAATGGGCAGAAGAGCTGAATAGACATTTTTCCAAAGAAAACATACAGATGGCCAACAGGCACATGAAAAGATGCTCAACATCACTAGCCATCAGGGAAATGCAAATCAAAACCACAATGACAGATCACCTCACACATGTCAGAATGGCTATCATAAAAAAGAACAAAACTAACAAGCCTTGGTGAGGATGTGG
Source organism: Grampus griseus (assembly GCF_964374135.1). NCBI lineage: Eukaryota > Metazoa > Chordata > Mammalia > Artiodactyla > Delphinidae > Grampus > Grampus griseus. Next base: position 150,545,612 of record NC_139019.1, on the reverse strand, counting down.
AGAAAAGGGAACCCTGGTACACTGTTGGTGGGAATGTTAACTGATGTAGCCACTAGAGGGGTGGGATAGGGAGGGTGGGAGGCAGACACAAGAGGAAGAAGATATGGGGACATATGTATATGTATAGCTGACTCACTTTGTTATAAAGCAGAAACTAACACACCATTGTAAAGCAACTATACTCCAATAAAGATGTTAATAAAAACAAAAACAAAACAGAACAACCAGATAATCCAGTAATTCCACTCCTGGGTATATATCTGAAGAAAACAGAAACACTGATTTGAAAAGATGCATGCACCCACATCCAGTGTTTATAACAGCATTGTTTACAATAGCCAAGATATGGAAGCAACCTAAGTGTCCATCAACAGATGAATGAATAAAGAATACATGCCATATGTACACAATGGAACACTGCTCAGCCATAAAAAATGTTAAATTTTGCCATTTGCAACAACATAGATGGACCTGGAGGGTATTATGCTTAGTGAAATAAGTCAAAGACAAATACTGTAATGATATCACTTATAAGTAGAATCTAAAAAATAAGACAAATGAATGGATACAACAAAACAGAAACAGATTCACAGATATAGAAAACAATCTAGTGGTTACCAGTGGGGAGAGGGAAGCGAAAGGGGCAAGATACAGACTGGGAATTAGGAAGTGCAGACAACTTATGTATAAAATAAATGAGATACAAGGATATATTGTAGGGCATGGGGAATATAGCCAATATTTTATAGTAACTTTCCATGGAGCATAATCTATAAAAATATTGAATCACCATGTTGTACACCTGAAATTAACATAATATTGTAAATCAATTATACTTTAATAAAAAATTAGAATTTTATGTACAATAAAGGATACCAAAGTCAGACTGAGAAACAGTTGATGGGTAGAAGACATATACATTATCTGAAACCCAACAAAGGACTCAACATCTGAATACAAAAACTTCTACATCTCTAAAGACACAGAATACTCAATAGAAAAATGAGCGAAGGTCATGATAGGCAATTCATAGAATGGAAAACATGAATAGCAAGAAAGTGTATGAAGACCTAACTTTTCTAGAATCAGAGCAATGCAGAATTAAAACACCTTACTTCATATGAATCCACACATGCCAAATGTCCAGAAGTTAAAATGCAAATTATGCCGTGGAGCAACTCCGCCTGCGCATCACAACTACTGAGCCTGCGCTCTAGAGCCTGGGAGCCACAACTACTGAGCCCGCGCGCCTAGAGCCTGTGCGCCGCAACAAGAGAAGCCACTGCAATGAGAAGCCTGCGCACCGCAACGAAGAGTAGACCCCACTCGCTGCAACTAGAGAGAGCCTGAGTGTAGCAACGAAGACCCAATGCAGCCAAAAATAAATTAATTAATTAATTTTTAAAAATGCAGATTAACAGCATGTGGTGACAAAGGATGTGGCAAGAGAGAAATTCCAAGTATTGCTGGTGAGGGGAAGATGGTACAGCTATTCTGGGGAAGAATCTGTGAAATAAGGCATATATATGACTTCTACCTCAGCTATTCCACGGCTGCACTGTTACTCTGCACTGTTACTCAAGGGGACATGTGGAAAGAGTGTATTAATGCTTTATGGTGGACATAAAGTGTTGAAAAGAGCCTAAGTATGTATCACCAGGGTAATGGATAAGCAAAACATGGGATTAACATATGGTGGAATATTAGACAGTGGCCAGAAGCAATAATTTCTATGGAGCAACACAGACAAATTTTAAAACAATAATTTTGTGTAGAAAAAATAAAAGAATAGGATGTGATTTTTAGTCGATACTACTTTTGCAAAAATTAGAAAATACAAAACAATTCGGTATTTCAAATATATACATATGTTTAAAATAACTATGAAAGGTGAGTTGGGAAATTACATATTAAATGGCCCAAATGGTGCTATATAGGGGAAAATAAAGGAAATAAATCTGGCAGAGGAACGTCGGGGCCAAAACCAATCTTAAAAGTATTAGAAAATAGAGTGACCATACACACTGATGATAGAGTGACATGAACTGAGGCATATGGTCCCTTTTGAGTAAATGCCTTAAATACAAACTAAAAAAAAAATGTCATAAGATTTACAAGCACTATAAAAATATTTAGCAGTATTGCAGTAGATAGTAGAAATATATAACCTTTCAACTTAAATAAAAACAAGACTGATGAAATATCATCTTTGTTCCCATGTCGTCCATGCTAAGGAAGAAATAATAAATCAGCTTTTAAGATAGAATTTTTTACAATGAGAGATAAAAAACAAACAAAAAGAAACCCTGTTTATCCCATGAAGGGAGAAAAAAACAATTTGAAAAGTCAGAGTAGAACTCTCTGAGGACAATATTTAACATCAATTTTTGTAAAACAGAATTTTAAGAAGCTGGTTTTGAATTGTTTATAGAGTTTCTAATTAGCATGCTGAGGAAATACAGGGTCCATCTTAATCCAGAAGCAAATAAAAAGTTCTGACTCTTAAAATTCTAGGCTCTAGAGTAGGTGCGTGCTGGTGTGCTGGTGTGTATGTGTGTGTGTGTGCACATTTGCTGTGTGTTTTCAATAAACTCAAGAGTACATAAGGGTGTATGTTATTACCTTGTAACAATTCTTGAGCAAGTCTAACTGAAGGTCAGTAGCAAACAAGTAGATGCCGCTTGGGTGGCCCCCCAAACTCTCAGGTAATGCGCAGATCTGGCTTGGCAATCATGTTCTGCTTTTAGACATAATGCATTTTTATGTTCTTGTTAGCATTGAAAGACTAACTTGAATATTCTGCAACTGATGAAATGGACAACAGAGCAGTAACCTAGAGTTTACACGTATTTGGGGCAGTAAAACTTTAGTTCTAGATTTAACTTGGATTTTAGTCCTAATTTAACTTGGATTTTCTACAACGCATTTTTTTTCTATAAACTGGAGGTATATACCACCATAATCCTAAAAAACCTGTGACTTTGGGCTTCAGGGGTCTAAGCCTTCTCTCTAAGTGACTGAAAGGTACAACTGGATATTAGACCTGTCTAAAAATTGTCCTTTTCTGTCCTCACATACAAGGGTTCAGCTTGATTTTTGGATAGCTGTCAGTAAAAAAAAAAAAAAAAAAAAAAAAAAAGTGCAAAGACAAAACAATTTCTCCTGGACATGCAGTAATAGGAGGCAATGCCATGTGTTGGAAGCATGCACATATTTTATGATAGATATTAATCTGGAGGTTAACAGCTAGATGCTCTGGCTGAAGTAGTTTATTTCAAACATACATATAATGTTAACCCACTTTGTAACAAAGCCTTCAACATTTCATATGCAAATTCGTTTTTCTTTCTAGTTTAAGCCCAAGGAAATCCCTATAAATCTTGTCTCCAAAGAGAAAATATAAAGAATTCATAAGATTAAAGAGTTCTTATCAATTGTATAAAAATCTAGAAATGTACGAACTAGACAAAAATGTAGACGTCTAAGAGAACGTCCAACAAATAGAAAAGTAGAGGACTGCACTGAGATTGTAATCCTGAGAAAAATACATTATTTCTAAATGAAAAAGTAAAAGGAGATAGTATAAATTAAAGCCAGAAGAAAAATTTTAAACCTACAAAAATACGAGTCAATACAAAGTTAAAAACCCATGAATTTTACTATATACCCAAAGGCTTCACAAAAGATCTCATGAATATCACAAATTAAAATAAAACAAACAAAAGCCAGAAATATTGTTTTCCCCAAATTGTACTACTACCTGCTTATTGCTTCAGTGGTAAGAAGAAAAATTATCTTCAAATAGTTAAATTGTATACCTACTTATATTTTAACTCTTAGGTGGATCTTGTTATATAATATATATGATCTTTAAACAAAACTTGTTGGTTGTTTATTTTGGCATCTCTTTGGAAATTCCTATTTAATTAGATAAATCTCCTTAGATAACTCTTAAATAAAAATAGATGCAAATATAGTATTTTTCATATCATTCATTTTAGACCTCTAAGAGTTGGAAAAGCTCAACCTGGAGAAGAAACTAGTTTTATTGAGGGAAGAAACTACTTTCCAGTTTAGAAGCGGAGGGATTATCCCATTTCTGTAGAGGAAGCAATCAGGAAGATACAAAAAGAATGATCCTTGCCTAGTGCTAAGGCCAGAACTACTGTGCATATTGTACCAGATCTTGTAAAAACAGCCACTGTGCTGGCACTCACAGGCCTGGGTCATGGTGTGTTCAACAATAAAACTTTGTTCCAAAGGATGGAACTCCTTCGGGCCAAAAAGCTTTCACCTGCATTATTCCATTAACCTCACTGTTTTGTTATGGGAAATGTGTTTATTTTTTTGAAATGACATTGAAATATATCCTTAAAAGAACACTTTAGGTCTCAACAAGATTCTCTTCTCTTTCAGCCAACACATTACCTTTTAGAAATCAACAGTCTACTTCTTTCTTTAAATCATCACATTTCAAAGCTGTAGCAGCTAATAAATGTTAATATAATTTTTCCAAAACTGCAATCTCCCTAAATTTCTATGCTGTCTTCTTTATCCTGCCTTTTCAAGGTAAAGGTATCTTTCCAGTTTTCTTAGCATTATCAGGATTACGGATTTTGTTCATTGTTAAAGTTCGTTATTTATGGACATTAAGTTAATGTAAATGCAAAAATATCTCGTATTATTCACAAGCTGGCTGACTTAAATCACTCGCTCTTAAAGCAACTTTACTGCTCTCCAATCTGTTCAAATGCACGGAAATATAAATTCAGGGTGATGTGGCTTTTCTGCAATGCTTTCTTTTCAGGCTGCAGTCTACATGACAGCGTTATATCTTATCCTTGCTGCTGTTGTTGTTCAATCTATAAAATCTCTCTTGAAGACCCCCAAAGCAGCTTGTAATTTAAACTTTTACTTTTGGTGACTCACTGTTTTCAAACTGCCATCTCTGACCATATCCCCCTTCCAGGGGAATTTATGCAGACTCTTAACCCATAATTGCTTTACTCTTTACCTCTATTTCTGGGTTCTTAAATTAACTGTTACATCAGTGTTCTTCATTACTCAAATTATTTTTTCTTAAGAACTTTTCCTGGAAGTAAGTTCATGCTACTTTTGACAAGCAAACATTTGACCTCTGAAGGAAATCTTATGGAAATGGGTTTATATCCCAAAGGCACCACCAAAAATCTTTGTGACCTTGCATAAACGTCCCTTACCATTTCAGGTGCTATCTTTGCTTGACTCCAAAGGGAACTGATTAAAACTATGAGCATCTAGCTGTTATGCACTTTTGTCTCAGTTTGGTCAATGAAACTCTCAAAAATCCATCAGATTTTCATTATTTTTTATCATTAGCCTGTTTGTGTAAAATAAGTTACCATTTATGGAGCCAATGTTCTCCTTTATTCCGGCATCCAATCATTGTAAATATTTCTCATGGACACATTCTTAGAAGGCCTATGAATAACCTGGCCTCTTACTGATTCTCCCTTTTGGAGTCTTACTAGCCAGACTTCCCCAATAACTTTCAGAGAGAGTTTTGCCCCTTTCCGGGTCTTCTTTTTGACTTCTATACGCCATAGAACTTTCAAAAGTCATCACACCAATACTAATATTACCACATACCCTCCAAAAAGCTCCAACCTGTTTATGCCTATTCATTAAGTTAATACTTTATCAAAACTTGTCCAATTGAGTAGTTTTAGCACAGATATTTTACACAGTTTAGCACAGACATGCTCTGTTTAAGGCTGACAGATCCATTAGGAATTAACTTTCTGGTACATTTTCCCTCTGACATTTTCCTCACAACTGCGTTTCCTCATAACTGAGCCATCAGTTATCTCTTGCCTATAGAAAGGCAGATAAGAGAAAAGAAAGCTAAGTGAGAAAAGATATGTAAATAGACTAGCACAATATTGGACACATAATAAGTATTCAATAAATGATAGCAAGTATTCTTACCCTTATCCTCACATTAGTTTATATGTATTAAAAACTGATTACTGGACTCAACTCTTACTTCCATTGCTCATTAGATCCTCACAGAAACCTTGGAGGAAGCGAGGTTTTATCCCCATTTTACAGGTTGGGAGACTGCAGCCTAGAGGGCTTAAGTACCTTAACTGAAGTCATATAGTCAAGAAATAAGCCTATATTTGTCACAATCACTTGCCCATGCTTTGACGTGACACCACCACCCATCATTTACCCAGCTTCACCAAGGTACTACTAAATTTCTTACTCTTATTCTCCTCTCTTTGCTTCATACTGCCATTGTCACCAGCCCAGTCAAACTCACTTTTAATTTTCCAATGTTAATGAAGGAAGTAGAAGGTGGAAATTGAGGTTAAAGGAGGAAACTTTAATGTTATTCAAGGATGACTTCATCTTAACTTCCAGCCTTCGTCTACCCATTCTCTGCTCCAGTCACACGCAGAGTATTTGCTATCTCTTCCATAAGTCTTGACTTTTCTTGTCTTTATGCCACTTTTCTTTTCTCCATTTGCAATGAATCTCCCTTTCCCTTGGTTCTTCACCATTTCTTACTCCATACTCTCCATTAAAATTCAAATCTACCTTTAAAGCCCAACTCATATACCAGTTCTGTCCTGCAGTCGCCTGGATCTGCCAAGTCAGAACTAACCACTTGCTCCTCCGTGCTCCTGCAATGGCAATGATGTTAGAAGGGCGAGTGATTTTACAGCTCGCTCACCACCTGCGGGAAATATGTCCTATTTGCCCTTCCACATCCTTTCTCCACCCAACTCTATATGGATGGCTTGCATGGCCTATCTTAGTAAGTGTCCTTGCTCTAGCTTCTGTTTGGCTCACCAATGAAGAGTACCAATAGAAGACTGTAGGGAATGAAGGAGGGAAGTGAAGTTAGGGTATTAATTCTTGCCAAATTGCATCCCCCAACTAACGTATAGTGCTTCTCTGTGGGGCATCACAGCATCTTTGGGGAGGACTCTCTCTCCAGCAAGGCTTCCTTTCTCTTTCATCTCCTATAAAGGTAGCCACACTTCTACTGAACCCAGGGCACTACACTATCTCTTGATTCTCTACATTGGGCTCAATTTATCCTTATTGATGTACCCCTGATTTCCTGCTGAGACCCTGTCTGATGAAATTCGTAATATGCTCTTCTAAGCTGTTAATTTTACAAACCACATTATTACACTTATTAGAAGAATGTCTTCAGGATGTGTCAGTAAGCTCTGATTGATGATAATGGTAAACAGCTAGAATTTATGGAACATAAAGTATGCTTTGGTTACTCTCTTGAGTACACCGTGTGCATTCTTCTAATTAATTAAAATCACTATTAGCTAAGCAAGGCACACAGATGCTAAGAGGTTCCCAGAAGTAACTTGCTCATGGTCACCCCAGTGTCTCAGTAGTGTTTAGGACTCAGATCTGTCCAAAGCCTACCTTAAGTTCTAGGTCTAAGCAGTGGCTCTCAAACTTGAGTATGCATCAGCATCACCAAGAGAGCTTGCTGAAACAGGCAGTGGGCCCCACCCCCAGAGTGTCCGAGTCTGTAGGTCTGGAGCAGGGCCCAAGACTTTCACTTCTAAAAATTCCTACGTGCAGCTGATGTGCTGGTCTGGGTACCAGACTTTGAGAACCACTAGTCCAGGCATTTTAGGTCCAGAATTTCAGGTGTTAGAATAATTTTCTGGTGATAAATTGTCGAAAAAAAAAAAAAAGCACTGCATTTTCCTGTTTGTAAGGAGGTAATACATTCAATCTTAAAGAGTCAATAATGGGGCTAAGTATTTAAGAAAGAAGAGTTATTCTCCAGGAAGATGGGAGGAGATGGACATTCTAAGGACAGGAATGCCCTTTCAGGAAACTTGCAAAGGGAAAAGAAAAATAACATAGTAAGATTCTGCTATCCAGTGTTCACAGAACATGAGTGGGATACCCTTGACTGTAAAATGGGAAGCCAACTTTTGCTCACCATATACATACCTTATTCAGTACAAATGTTTATTAAGAATCTCCAAAAGCTAGACACTAGGCATCAGGGCTACACTGATAGAGCAGATAAAGTGCCTGGCCTCAGGGAGCTTGTGCTTCAGATGATGTACCTCAGCTAGATAGACTGAATGATGGATACTATATTGGGTTCACACTTCGTCTCAAGAAAAAAATATATCCATAGACGTGATCCAGGAGTCAAATGGCAAAAGACCTACCCTCAAAGTGAGTGTTAATTTCATTAAATGGTAGGTAAAAATTATTTTATATACCGAGATAGGCTCTGCTTAAAAGACACACTATTCCTCCAAACGTATTATACAAGCCAGCTTATGAACCTGTGACTTTTTCTAGGAGAAATGTTGCCTTCTTTCCCAAGTAGGGAGCAGTAGGGGTCAGGGTGGAAATAGTTTCATCAGAGGCACAGTCTCACTACTACTGCTCAGCTCCAATTCGCAACCTTCTGAATGGTTTCCAGACTAAGTAATTTAGCAAAGTGATGAAGAAAACATGGCCCATTAATCTTATGATGCGTGTTATAACTTCACTCTGGGTTTAGCATAGGAAAAATATTATTTGCATTGATTAGAAATATGCTTTATGGCTGCATATATTATTCACTCTGAAGATTCTAAAATTATTAGCTGGGTTGACATGATGAACTGCACAGGAGTACTTCTAGATGGCATCTCAATGTCATCTGTTACTCACATCATATAGGTCTAGGAATCAATATGTATTTTACTCAATATCAGATCTTATTCCAAACATCAAAATATACCTGTTTTTATTCGATGGTTATCATCATGAAATTAGCAGCTAAACGTCATTTAGAAAATTCAAAGCAAGTAAATTACTGTATTAACTGACCAACTATGATTATGACTTTCCTCCACTTATAGCTGAACCTAATATAATGATCTGGTCAGTCTGACTAGGAGGATTTATTCATTAATTTACTCAAATGTTCTGAGGTATATTTTGAAGGACTTAAATTATGGTCTGGTTTGTAGGATCCAACAGTAAGCCTGCAGGTTTATCTCCTACAAGCTCTGTGACCTTGCCCAAGTGACTTAGCATCTCTGAGCCTCACTTTCCTAATCTGTAAAATGGAAACAATAATAGAACCCAAGTTGTAAAGCTGAAGGAAAAAAAAGTAATATGGTAATGTATTTTGGCACAAAAGAGCAGTTACGCTGATGGTCATTATTTGTGAATACTGTTGCTAAGATTATTGAAAGCCTGTTGTGTGTTAGGTGCTGTTCAAGGACTAGAATTTTAAGACTGTTCTTCACCTTTATCCCAGTTTTACCTGCAAAGTTCTGCCATGCACTGGAAAAACATACTGGTATTTCTAGAGAAGGGGACCACTCAGGTGACATTTTTGTTTCACCAGGTATATAAAGTATACAAAGGTTATAGTGTATCTTTTGAGTCCTTTGGACGTCTAGTTACCTTTCACTAGAATGATTCTAGGAGATCCTGATAGATACCTGAGACAAGGTCAGGTCAGTGATGTTGGTACCTTTTCTGGCTTAAGAGCATAGGGCAGAAACACAGGAACAGAGGTCTTCCTTTTCCACTCCTGTTACTAAGAACCCTCTCGAATAATGACAATCTGAAACAGATCACTACATTGTTGCATGCTGTAGAATCAAAGCAGTGCACAAAGCAAAGAGCACTGGCCTCCATTATACGTGCATTTCACTTGAGGTTCACTTTTCTAGACCGTGGAGAAAGCAGATGTTCCAACACTTTCCAGGTACTGGAATATTACAATCTGGCCATCTCCACCACTGCATGTTTGATCACACTGTTCCCTGCAAATGGAATGCTGTTCCATCAAGGTCAGATTGACCAGTGCAAACACCTGATTTTATCGTACGGTCAGAACCAAATTAACTTACTGAAATTCTGCCCAGTTCAGGGTCTACCTTCTCTGTGAAACCTCCTGTGAGATCCCAAGTTACAAACACTCTATCTTCTTCAGAAGACATTGTATACTATATAAATAGTAATTTACATAAAAATATATGTATATGTGTGTGTATTTCCTTGTTACATTAAGTTATAACTCCTGTGGTTTCTCTTAACTAAACTGGACCCCCTTATCATCACAGTGGCCATGTACATCATTGTATCCTCCAAAACATCCAGAATAATATCATGGATTCAGTATATAGTTGTTTAACAGAAAACAATTAACTAACCACTGCAGAATACTAGTGTCTCTCAAGGTGTGTTCAGTGGATCATAAATCCTATGAGACAGTCCATGAAGGAAAAGATTTCAAATAAATTTGGGATCTGTTGTCCACTACATCTCCTTATCAGAGACTCATAATTCACAAGACTCGTAAAAAGCTCTGTAGCAAAGAAACTGTTGACTTAGTTTGACCCAGTATTTCTCTTACAAGAGTATCAGTTCTGGAGGTCAAGGACATTTTCCACCTCTAATACAACATCTCTACTGCCTAGTAGAGTGCCTGGCACTTAGTAGACACCTAATAAATATTTGAATAAGTTTCAACATACATTCCCTTTTTAAGCTATAGAAGAAAAACATAGTATATAGTAGATTTTGATTTACTTGGGGAGAATAATAATATGAATAGATAAATTTACACAAATCATCTTAAAGTATATATATTTGATAATACTTTTTTCCACAAATCTACACAATTGCACATTTAGTGGTGATAGTAAACAAACTACATTTGCTTCTGAAAACTTGCTAAGAAGGATGGCTACTAAAAACTACAACTTGAACCCAAAACAATTGATTTAGTTCATTGGTCCCCACTCCTTAGCAGTTTTAATATAGAAGAAAATAGACGCATATATTTCTTTTCTGCCATAATATGACATCATATAAGGAATGCTATTTTATTAGCTAGAAATAAGATTTGCTTTTGTTATTTTAGTACATTTGATCACATAAGAATAATTCTAGAATTTTTCCCCTCCTGTGACTCTCATAGCATCCCCATCTAAAATAGACTTTGGAGATTTAGATCAAATGTCATATCAATTGTCCTAGACTGCTTACTATGTGCTTTCACTATAGATTTTAATGTCAATAGAGAAAGGAGAAGGAAAACTCAGAGGGAAATGAAACAGGTGTATGCAACACCCCTCCCTACTACCGACATTTCTCAGAATTCTGGGGGAAGTTGCATCTATAAGCGGAAAGTTTTTCACCATGGAACTCACGGTGGTTGAACTTCTCATGAAGAATTTTTTTTTCACTACTGAAGAAAACTATGTTTGATTTTACCATAACTGAAAAGTTCTCCTGTTTCTACTTCTGAGGTTTGCCCTCAAGACTACTGTTTACCTAATGGAAGTGACTCCTATGCATGGAGGAAAAAGTGCACCATTTGAAGGAAAAGCTAAAGGAGTGATATTCAGGTAGCTCCTCATTCCACCAATAAAAACATACACATAGATTTTCCACTTTACACCTCATTTTCCACGTTATTTTCATGATTTTGAAATGAACATGTAGGGTCTGATGAGTTTGTCAATAGTCTATAATTATTAGTGTTATTAAAATAGAATACAAATGATAAGCCATATGTAAAAATGCTGTGCGAATAAACTGCTATACCCCAAATACTACAAATGAGTGAATGGCAGTAAATACTAAGAGGGATTAACAACATAAAGGATATTAAAAACATGATGACCGTATTTCATATTTATGTGTCTTTTTCTCTCTCACTCTTTTTTTTTTGTCTTTTTTTTTTTTTTTTTTTTTTTTGCGGTACGCGGGCCTCTCACTGTTGTGGCCTCTCCCGTTGCAGAGCACAGTCTCCGGACGCAAAGGCTCAGCGGCCATGGCTCACGGGCCCAGCCGCTCCGCGGCATGTGGGATCTTCCCGGACCGGGGCACGAACCCCCGTCCCCTGCATCAGCTGGCAGAACACTCAACCACTGCGCCACCAGGGAAGCCCTTCTCTCTCACTCTTACTCAACTCCTAAATAACTAAGAGAATATGCTCACAAATGGTAAGCATGTTTTGGATGTTCGATGTGTGTTTGTGGGAAAGAACAAAAAAAAAAACTGCCTCAATTAGGTCAAATATCATACAAGAGATGAATGAGATTAGAGATGGGATTGGGATTTGTGTTAGTTACTCAATAGCTAACCAATCACAGATATGACAGTGTAGTGCAATATGCAAATATACTTTTAAACAACTTCTCTTAAGTTATCTACTGTCTGTAAAGACAATCACACTCAACTGCTCTGCACTTAACCCCAGAGCTTCTGAGTTAGAATCTGTTAGAAATAGGTACACGTTTCATTGCTTTGGCAACATTTACATGGCTCTACATCAGGCAATACAACTGCTAAGATCACACCCTGGGAATTCAGGAAAGGCTAGTGTCCAGTTCTGGTCGTTCTACCACCCAACTGTGATCTAGGGTAAATTCCTGATTAAAAAAAAAACCAAAAAACCCTGAAGATGCTGAAACAGTATTTCCTACTTCACAGGGTCGTCATGGGGATAAAAGGTCATTAGGATAAAGTGCCTCTCACCCAGGAAACATTGATAAATGCTACTGATGCTACCATCATCATCATCATGACCAATCAAGAACATATTGCCACATGGAAATTCAACATTCCCTGGGCCATTCACAACTTTCCTTTAAAGGACTCATATTCTATGTGGGGTCTTAACACCTTCAAATAACAGAAAATACAAGTCTTTACGCCTTTTTTTCTGTAGCTAATTTTGGCATCTTTCACCTCTGTCCACTTAAGTGTTGGTTTAGCATATTCTTGTCACACAAAGAAGCTACTTCCCAAAGAGAGGAACAATGTGTCAAGTGACAAAGACATTGAGTGAAGTCTTTCACATCCTAGATTGTCCACGGTACAGCTCAGCTGGTCTCTGGGTTGGAAGGCCTGGGTCTACTTTGCTCGTCTGTTACAGGGGAAGGGACATGGTCCTTAGCATGTGCTCTGTGAAACAGAGGCAGCTGCTGGTAGAATTATAACACAAGCAGAACTGGCTTCAATTCTTCCTTCTTAGGTCTTTTTCTTCTTGTTCAGCTGTTCAAGGAACTTGCCTGCCCTCTGTCCCTGCCAGGACGATGTTACATCTGCCTGGATAAGTAGGTCACCATTGTATATCAGGAAAGGTCTTATTTGTAATCATCAGGAACCAGATACGGCTAATTTGAGCAGAAAAGGAAACTTTTGGAAGTTTATGGTTAGGTCTCAGTAACTAGAAGCAGACTAAACAACCGAAAGCCAAGGCTATGCTATTGCAATTACAGGATCAGGCCAAAGTGATGTTATAAGTCCTAGCTGGCCTTGCTACCAAGCAGGAACAGGAAACAGGAGGTTGACCCAGCACTGCTGGCCTTGCTTCTTTACATCATTTATTTGTAATTCAAAATCCAAGAGAGGGGTGCAGTTGGCCAACCCGAGGTCGCCCGACTGTTTTCCATCTGTAAGGGAGACTGAGCATGTGAGTAAACAGTGTATCTGACATGTTCAGCTTGTATAACGAGAGGAAGGCTCTGTTTCTCACCAGACCCACAAAGTGGAAAATTCCCCAGAGAAAGGAATTTCAGATCAGATGCTTGGAAAGTTAAAAACAACAACAACAAACAAATGCAGATGTGGAATTAAAGACATGGAGTCATTAAGAACCTATATGTGGAGTGATTCAGACCTGAGTTCACATCTGGAGCAAGCTACTCAATCTTGCTGAGCTTCAATTTTCTTTAAAGGAAACAACGTGGAAGATGATATCCACATGCAACTTGTGGTACACATGAAGAAGGGTAGTACAGTATATGATGCCTGGCACATCCTATGCATTTTCTAAAACTACTACTAGTACTATTATTATTGTTACTTATTATACAATTTATTGTAGAAATTAACAGGGAGAGTATTAATAAATGTTAATACAGTGCTAAGTGTCACATTTATGATCTCAGCTAATTATTTGTTGATTCAACAAACATTCCACATATCAGAAAATAACCTGTTAGTATATATATATATATATATTTTTACAGAAGAAAAGAAACCCTGAGGCTTAGAAAGTGTAAACAATGTACCAAAAGTCACTCATTTAAGAGGTAATGGAATATTATTCAGCCTTAAAAAAATGAAGGAGATCCTTTCATTTGTGACAATATAGATGAAACAGGAGTGCATTATGCTGATGAAATAAGCCAGACAGGATAAATATGAATATCATTTATATATGGAATCTAAAAAGAAAAAAAGCCACACTCATAGAAACAGAGTAGAAAACTGGTTGCCAGGGGCTGGGGTGTGGGTGGGGAAAAGAGGGGAAGACTGGTAAAAGGGTACAAACTTTCAGCTGCAGGATGAATAAGGTCTGAGGATCTACTGTATAACATAGTTACTACAGTCAATAATACTGTATTGTATAACTAACATTTTCTGAGAGAATAAAACTTAAGTGTTCTCACCAAAAAAAGAAAAAAAGGAAAAAGGTGTCATGAGCTGTTAGATGTATTAATTAACGTGATGGGAAGGATCCTTTTACAACGCATATGTATATCAAATCATCATGATATACTCTTTGACTATCTTACAATTTTGTCAATTATACCTCAATAAAACAGAAAAAAAAGAGAGGTAATAAAGAAGAGACTCCAATCCAGGATTATCCAGCTCAAAAAACTACACTCTTAACCATTACAATATAGTATCCATCCATATGTTGTAACTGTAAAATGCTTAACACAAAGGAAACGTTAAATAAATGGTATTTATTCTAACTCTCATGCTTACTAGATATTAGTTATGTGGTATGCTTTACTTCTAACTACAAGGGTATAAGGTGCAAATTCTTGCTACAGAACACAAAAGCCCCTGTGGTACCCTGTACGATAAACACAGTACCTGTAAATCTCTCATCTCTCAACCCAGAGTCTCCTCAAGTTGGAGGTCTTTCCTCCCTTTATAATGTGGGAATAATGCCTTTCCCACATTTGCACTGGGCATGAAAACCCATACTTCCAGGTGTATACTGAACCTCCACTTAACTCCTCGTCACCTTGGAATCACCAGACCAAAGATCATTTATTCCATTAATATAAATGATCTAGGGATAGAAGTACAGAATATACAGAGAGTGTTGGAGGAATCCAAACAACAAGTCCTCCATTCTCAAAACAAATTTTAGAGTTCCAAAAGTAAAGAGCAATGTTTGGAAAAAAAACTAAAAATGAAACTAACATCTACAATTAGCCAAGTATTTATTATGGGCCAGGCTACTTACCAGGCACTTGATAAACATTACAGCTCATCTTCCTGCAGTCCTTCATAGCATATAATATTGTTTCTATTTCATAGAGAAGAAAGTTGTATCTAAGCAGGTTAGTGATTAGCCCAAGACCACAGGGCTAGGCTGTAAGAAAAGAAGGCCAAGTTTCAGTGGTCAAAATGGTGATGGATGTTATAACTAGAAGATTATGGATAATCAAATAAAAATATTCAAAACGGTCCTAATGTATTATTAGGATTTCTTTAGAACAACTTGGGTGCCTTAGTGAATACAGTAGTGGTAGGCACTACAGTCTCTTTAATTTGCTAATCATACAAATCTACTTTAATATTCTTGGTGACAAGGAGCTAACTACTGATAAGACAGCTTCTTCAGTTTTGGGGGCTACTCCAGGGTGAAATGCCGGAACGTCTTACTGAATGCCTGCAATGTTACCTAGTTCTACCAGGGGGAATAAAGCAGAACAAATGGCCACTGTTCTTGACAAATGGATACAGTTTCAGTTTTTCAAAATGTCAGTGTCAGATTCATTCACTGTATCAGATAGATCTGTCAAATGGCTTTGCCCATTTACTAATGGATGGCACGCTGCAGACACACGTTGGGTCAAAGGACTCAATGTCACCTCATTGATACTGTCATCAATATAATTTGTATTGGCATTTTGTCTCACCCTGACTTTAAGGACTATGTGGGGAGATCCAAGTCTCCAGACCATGGACTGATCACCTCTGCTTGACACAGTATTCTCTGCTCATTTCCAGAGGGGACCACGGATGAGCTCTTGTACTTCTGAGTCTATTCACCCTACCTGGCAACACATACTAGCTGGGCTGATTGGATCAAGCAGGAGCCCCCGAGTTTAAATTTCCAGCTGCATTGGAGGAAACAGAGGCTATGCCCCAATCCCATAACCCCTCACTTCTTACTGCTAGCCTATCCTAGGCTGTTCTTGCTGATAGGAGTACTTCATGCTAAAAACTAATTTTGCTTACCTGATGGCAGTCACACAACCTCAAATGCCATTTTTATAAATAAGGCAACCACCAATGGAGTGTGATTTAGGGTTTTTTCTTCTGTAGACCCTGCCTACCCTATAAAATCTCCCATTACTGCATCATGGAGACTATACTCCCTTTCCGAGGGAATAGATTCTTTCCAACCATAAGATGAAATAAGAACCTACATTTCCATACTGCCCAAAAGGAAATACACTGATTACAAAATGCAGGAGAATGACTGATTTTCCACATTTGTTGTGTTCATTAAAGGGTTTTTGAATAGACTTGACAGTATTAAAGAAGTTCAACACACACAAAATAAAAATTAATAAATGAAGAGAAAAAAATTGCATTTACAACAAACAACAAAATAAACACATTGATATATAAAAGGTTGTTATACATCGATGAAAAATGGATGCCATAAAGTCACAAACTAAAAAGTATTAACAGCCAATAAAGATATGAAAATATGTTCAACCTTGCTATTATTAATCAAAGAAATACAAATAAAATAATTCAGGTGTCATATTTTACTGACTAGAATGACAAAGTTTTAAAAAACTTGATAATACTGGTATTGATATTGATAATACTGGTACTGATGAGTGTGTGTAAGAAACCACATTGGATGTTAAATTCTTGGTAGAAATAAAAAGCATGGTAACCTTTCTGGAAGACAATATGTCAGTATGTACCAGAACTGACAACCAGCCATTCAAGTTCTAGAAGTCCATTCTAAGGAAATAAACAAATGCTCAAAGACATATGAACAAGGATGCTTGTCTCATTGTTTAGCAAAGCAAAACAGGAATAATCTAAATGTTGAACAGTAGGGACTGGTTTAATAAATAATAGAATGCTGTTCAACCATTAAAAATGCTGCTGCAGATTTTTATTAGGTGATGAGTAATCATACTTATACTACTAAATAAAAATGTTATAGAACTGTTTTGTAGTTTGATATAATAATTAAAGGTATTTTATACTTGCATTGTATTTATATGCACCCCGTCACAAAAAAGTTTCCAAAGATACCCTCAAAAATGTTACAGAGATGATTTATCAGAAATGGGATTTTGAGTTATTTTTCCTTTTTTCTTTAAATCCTTTCAATTTTGGAGTTTCTGCAATGAGCCTGTATTATTTTTACAATTAAAAATATTTAAATTTACAACAAAAGGATCTAAATTCCTCCAGTTTTCCATTTATTTTCCACCCTGGCTCAGGGTATTTGTGTAAAAGAAAAAAAATCAGCTTATTTTCTCTTTTGTATCAATCTAAATTTACTTTTCGTAAGTTAACTATTTTAGTCTGGCAAAAGTTTCACATAGGAAAATTGTTAAGGTCTGAGTATTCTATTACCTTTAAAAGCACTGGAAACTTTGAAATTATTTCTTTCAGAATTTTCATATAATACTGAAAGTGGGGGGGGGGAGGTAGCAAAATGAAGGGAAATAGATAGTAGTAGTCAACTTCAATTAAGAAAAAGCAACAAGAGGCAGTTTGTACTCTTTTGATACGGCAGAAGCCCCATGTGTCAACTCATGCTAAAAAATGTATATATACACACACACATATGTTTGTGTGTATTATATGTATATGTGACACACACACGTAATTAATCCACAGCCTTAGGCTAATCACTCATTGTGGCAGAAACAACGAGCTGTTGACTACACTTTAATTAGCTCCTCCAGCCTGTAGAGGCATCACTAGGACCAAGATAGGAACAACATTCTCCATCTCCGCTTACATCTGGGTATGGGTCTATCCCAAAGAATGTGACCAGAGGTGACCTGAAGAGTTTATGTCTGAAGGATAACGAGTTGATAATTGTAGCTTGCAGCTTCCTCTCTCCTTTCCTTTTTAGGACAAACGTAGAGCCACTTGATGAAGGTGGTGGGTCCCTGAATAACTGAGCAGAAAACTGACCCTCAGACCACCAAAGTCCATACTACACTCCTGAGTGAGTGAGAAATGAACTGTCCATGTGTTGCTCCACTGAGGTTTAAGGTATATTATTTAGTGTTTAACTAACGCATTTTTTCTTTAAACCTCAGTTGCCTTCTCTGTAAAATAAAGTCTTTGAAAAGGATCCACTGTAAGTTTTTTCCCTTGCTTATGTTTTTACCTTAGTTTTTAACTCTCAGAAACATTGCGCGCATTCTACCTTTTAAGTTAGTAAGTCTACTTTTCTTCCCACAAAGACGGGTTCTTCAAGTTATGGAGAAGTCATAGCAGACTGTTGCTTCAGTTTAAGATACGCATTCACATATGAGATGAGAAGGGTGAGGACCCAGAGAAACGCCTTTGACAGAGGGGAGTGAGAGCATACTGAAGAATGTTTAGTAATAAAGAATTCAGATGGGAGAAACGGATGGGTTACATCTAACAGATTTGCTCAAAGGAATTCTGGAAAGGCAAATATGTGAAAATGTATAGCAAAGACATGAAATGCTTTTTGGTCCCTAAATGGATTTCATTTCAAAGACGTGCATATTGCAAATACATGTACCATAACACTTCTCTGTCCACTTCTAGAATCTTCTAAAGCCTGACAGAACATCTGCAGAGAGAGGATGTCATTCCAAGATAATCGACTGCAAGTGACTAAATTAAGATAAAAATGTCCTTAACCTTGAACAGTTTTTTAAAGAGATTTTAGAAGAAAGGAGCCCTCCAGGGGGTTGTATAACTATATAATTGTACCCTTTCTAAAAGGCTATTTACAGATACATAATGTTTCCCCTCCATTCTTTAAAGTAAAATATAGGATAAAAAAATAGTTTGGGGATAATATTTGTTTGGGACAGCAGGCACTGCTAATCAGTACCACTCTCTCCTTATTCCTTACTATCAGAGCCCTGGTTTAGGAGACCCCATTATCCTTAAGGCTAAGGTGGCCAGTTTAAAATCTGAGCGGATGAGATCTAAGTGCAAGTCTGCTGACCATCTGTGGTAAAAAATTTGCTCTCTGAGTTAGACACTGCCTTTTTTTTCTTACTTAATTTCTTTTTTTTTTTTCCTTTTCTTTCTTCCTGCCCCAATTGTTGGAACACTATTGGAGATTCTGGGGTCACTTTGAAGCTATGTGGACGTGCTAGAGATGTGGAAGCTGGAAGAGTGAAGCAACCCAGTCCCCTGGTGATGCCCTTCAGCAGCTGGACTAACGCTAGAGGGACTATCTCCAAACTTCCTGCTACCCGTGGAAAGTAAGGTAAATCACTCATTCACTTTCTGTTACCTACTAACTGATCCAGAACTCTTAACCTCAGGGTTCTAGAACCCTTCTCAGTATCCCATAGTCATACTCATGTTCCGGACTCCTGATCATCAGACTTGCTTATAGCAGATGTATGGGGAGGGCAGGCTCTTCTGGAAGCCCTCATACTTCCTCCCCTACCCCCACCACACACAAATAATGATCTTTATGTCCACTCATCCTTCTATCTACACTCAGAGGCCAGGGGCCCCAGGAAGGCTTCACTGACAACCCTTTACTCCTCTCTACATGCAGAAAGAGTAGAGGTGTGGGCTCTGGAATCAGACTTCCTAGACTTGAATTCTTAATCTGTTACTTACCAGTTTAGGATGTGGGCAAAGTAGTTACCTTCTCTGGACACCCCTGTAAAAGAAGAACACTAAGTAGCACCTACGTTCCTTACTGAAAGGATTAAATGAGCAAATGCAGGTAAAGTTCTTATAATTTTTTCTTGGGTCAATCAATTCTAGCTGCTATTGTTACCTTTGACTAATTTAGGGCAGAGTTCCTTTGCCCTCCTTTGGTTCTCTGGGCCCGTCTCATTCACAACACACACAACCGCATACTGCAGAGTTTTGAAAGGTGGTTCTCAAAATGTGGTCCCTGGGCCAGCAATATCAGCCACACCTGGGAACTGGTTAGAACTCTGGCACTGGAGCCCAGCAATCTGTGTTTTAACAATATTCTCAGGCATATCTGATGCACACTAAAGGTTGACGACAACTGAGAACATCTGTCTCACACTCTCCTGGAGGCATTCACCAAAAATAGAGTTACAGGACCTTACACCTGACCAGCTGGAGAAGGGGTCTAGTAATTGCCCTGGTTATCAGGCTTGTCATGATTCTTCAGCACATAAATGTTTGAGAATCACTGCCATTTTGAATGTGTGTTTCACTTGTCTGTGTTTCCAGTGGACTTTACGTCCTTGCAAGGAAGGTTTGTGAAGATTTGTTGCTGTTGTTTGCATTATTAGTTTTATTATGCTAATTCTAGAATCTCTGGTGCATAGTGCAATCTCAGGCAGGAAGTAGTGGCTCATTAAAACAGGTATCCCAAAAGTCTTAGTAGAACTTCAAGATTAATTCCTTCAGGAAGAGGTAAAATTGTCATTAGATGCAGATGATATGATACTATATATAGAAAATCCTAGAGACTCTACATGAAAACTACTACAACTGATAAACGAATTCAGCAAGGTAGCAGAATACAAGATTAACATACAGAAATTGGTTGCATTTCTTTATACCAACAATGAAATATCGGAAAGGGAATGTAAAAAAACAATGCCTTTTAAAATCACAACCCCAAAAATAAAATACTTAGGAATAAACCTCACCAAGAAGGCAAAAGACTTAAACGCTGAGAACTGTAAGACATTAATAAAGGAAAGTGAAGATGATTCAAAGAAATGGAAAGACATCTCATGTTCTTGGGTTGGAGGAATTAACATTGTTAAAATGCTCATACTACCCAAAGCAATCTACAGATTTAATGCGATCCCTATCAAATTACCCATGACATTTTTCACGCAATTAGAATAAATAATCCTAAAATTCATACAGAACCATAAAAGACCCAGAATTGCCGAAGCAATCCTGAAGAAAAAGAACAACGTTGGAGGCATAGCCACCCCAGACTCAGACAGCACTCCAAAGTCACAGTAATCAAAACAGCGTGGTATTGGCACAAAAACAGACATATGGATCAATGGAACAGAATACAGAGCCCAGAAATAAACCCACACATCTCAGTTAATCTTTGACAATTAATCTTTGACAAAGGAGGCAAGAATATATAATGGGAAAGAGACAGTCTCTTCCGCAAGTGGTGTTGGTAAAGTTGGACAGCCTTATATAAACCAGTGAAGTTAGAACACATCCTTTCACCATACACGAAAATAAACGCAAAATGTCTTAAAGACTTAAACATAAGACATGACACCATAAAACTTCTAGAAGAGAACACAGGCAAAATATTCTCTGACATAAATCATACCAATGTTTTCTTAGGTCAGTCTCCCAAGACAATAGAAATAAAAATGAAAATAAACAAAGGGGACCGAATCAAACTTACACGCTTTTGCACAGCAAAGGAAACCATAAACAAAATGAAAAGACAACCTACAGAATGGGAGAAAATATTTGCAAATGATGCGACCAGCAAGGGCTTAATTTCCAAAATATACAAACAGCTCATACAACTTGATGACAATAAAAGCAAACAACCCAATCAAAAAAATAGGCAGAAGACTTAAAGAGACATTTCTCCAAAGAAGAAATACAGACGGCCAATAGGCACATGAAAAGAGGCTCAACACTGCCAATTATTAAAGAAATGCAAATCAAAACTACCATGAGGTACCACCTCACACCAGTCAGAATGGCCATCATTAAAAAGTCTACAAATAACATATGCTGGAGAGGGTGTGGAGAAAAGGGAACCCTCCTACAACACTGTTGGTGGGAATGTAAGTTGGTGCCGCCACTGTGGAAAACAACATGGAGGTTCCTCAGAAAACTAAAAATAGACCTACCATATGATCCAGCAATCCCACTCCTGGGCGTATATCCAGACCAAACTAGAATTCAAAAAGACACATTCACCCTGATCTTCACAGCAGCAATATTCACAATAGCCAAGACATGGAAACAACCTAAATGTCCATCAACAGATGAATGGATAAAGACGATCTGGTACATATATACAGTGAAATACTACTCAGCCATAAAACAAAGAATGAAATAACGCCATTTGCAGCAGCAACATGGATGCAACTAGAGATTATCATACTAAGCAAAGTATGTCAGAAAGAGAAAGACAAATACCATGATACCACTTATATGTGGAATCTAAAATATGACACAAATGAACCTATCTATGAAACAGAAACTGAATCAGAGAAATAGAGAATAGACTGGTGGCTGCCAAGGGGGAAGCAGGTGGGAGAGGGATGAACTGGGAGTTTGGGATTAGCAGATGCAAACTGGTATATATAGATTGGCTAAACAACAAGGTCCTACTATAGCACAGGGAACTATATTCAATATCCTGTGATAAACCATAATGGAAAAGAATATGAAAAAGAATGTATACACATATGTATAACAGAGTCACTTTGCTGTACAGCAGTAATTAACACAACGCTGTAAACCAAGTATACTTCAATAAAAAATAAGTTAATTAAATTTTTAAAAAGATTAATTCCTTCAGAAGAACAAGTACTACACATTCACAGAAAAAGCACCCTTTGAAAGTTTAAATTTTTGAATTTCTTTGCCACTTCCTTAGTTTTGATCATCTTGGACAATATATTTTTAATACTGACTTTTAAAAAGAATTGTGCTTCAGTGTTTGCTATCCTTAGAGAGACAGAAACAGATAAGTACAACTAAATACTTATTTTTCAAAAGTCTCAAAAGTATAAGGGAAATGAAAGTAATTATATCTTCAGATGATTTTGGGGTACGTTTCTAATTTCATACTTCTGATGCGATTAAAGATTAAAACTGTATTAAGACATTTGAGACATGCTGCATTGGTATTAAATGAATTTAATTTTGTGTAAAGTGGCAGAAATATTTTCTTCAGCAAACATACCTGCAGATATAAAATCACAACCATAAATCTACAAAAAAGCAAGCTATTGAATGAAATCTGATTGGTTATTTCCCTGCAGTATGGATCTGCTAATAATTTAATTTACTACTTGCTAACAGAAACCAAAATTTAAATATACATATATATATGTGTGTGTATATATATATATATATATCTCTTCAATTTTAAGTCATTCATATATATGAACAAGTATACATACACATATATATCAATTGTTCATATATATATATATATAAACAATTTAAATTAAAAAAAGTACATCTGGTGGCCTATTTTTTCCCCCCGATTTCTAAAAAACACCATATTCTATTCTAGGCAGTGGAATGTCAATCCACCTTAAGGGTTATTCAATGAGCATATCTGAGAAACCACTGGTTTAGCCAATGATGTACTTATTGAGGGAGGCCCTAGTGCCACTGTCAAGAGCTTATCCACAGGAGAGATAAGAAGGTACTTGTTTGGTTTGTGAAAAGAAGGAGTAGTGAGGAATGGCAGGTAGCTGCAGGCTGATGACACGTGATGTCCGTATATATGTAGAACCAACACGCCATAATTGCACCCGTTTTCCATACCCAAATCCAAAGCCTTTATATCATTAATCCCAGGCAAAAATGGTAAGATTCATGTGTGTTACTATCCCACGGCTTCAAGATGCCTCTAAACTCATATGAGTATGTCTAAGTTTTATCAGTGGAGGACAAACCAGGCTTCTATCACCAAGCCCCATTCCATAACAGGCAAACCAGTCCAAGACTTCTCTGAGTGCTGCAGGAGAGTCTATGGAAGGGGCGCTCACTCCACTGTGATGCCTAAAATGCCTTTGCACAGAGCAAACATTCAATACATGCTGAGTGAATGAATCAGTGAACTCGTGTCATAAAACAGGCTTATTTCAGGGAAATTCCATTCAACAGGTTGGCATTCCTTCCTACCCATCTTAACTGTTAAGCTTGCCATCAGACAAAAATTTAATTATAAAACGTTAGAGCTGAGGAAATTTTAGAAACTATCTACTCTCCAAAGGTATACAACTTTAATTTAGTGGTAAAAATCACTAGGAGTGATTTAGGAGTCTATCAGACCTGAGTCCACATTCCACATTTACCATATTTTGGTGAGCAAATAACTACTTCTGAGGCTCTGTTCCATGTATGCATTATGGGATATCATAATAACACATACATTAATTGTATGACTATCAGGGGATGAAATGACACAATCCATTTGCCATGGTCGGCTAAGTAATTTGCACCAAGTAAGCACTCAAGACATTAGCCACTATTAATAGCGGAGAGATGAAAACAAAACTCTGGGACTGATGCCTACCTTAGTGGCCCAAGTGGTCATAATGACTGTCTTCCATTCAGCCTGCTCTCTTCTCACTAAGACTAAGGAAGAGAAGATGAACAAATTAGGAATAACAATTTGAAAATGGTTTTATACTCCCTGAATGAATGGAATTATAATAAAATGATTCATGAGTTCTGCAGAAATATGATGAGACTTTAGATCTTTATGTTAGTTCTCTACAAAACCAATTGATGGCCCTAAGATGTACCTTCCCACCCAGCCCCATCCTTACCAGGATCAAACATCATTGTAAATGGAAAAGTCAACAACACATAATCAACAAGCTAAGTTACAAGCCAGTGAAGTCACAGAGCTTTGATAGAGAAAATTCAGATTTATCATTATATGTAAAAATAAGATGATATGAAGAACTCAATCTAAAAAATATTACTGGAGATCTATAATCTCTACAATAGTGCTATAAAAAGTAAAGAGCTAGAAATCTATTTAGATGGTTTTCCTTATAAGAAAGCACTTTCTGTATAACTTTTAATGTACTATTGATGAGAACAATTCAACAAAATTCAAATAAATATCTGCAGATGTACTACAAGAAGAAAAGAACAGAGTTAGATGTGACAGGGGATAACTGGACTTCAGGATGAGTAAGACCCTATACTTGACCTCAATAAATTAACATGAAATACAGTGGATGAGTCATGTACAGAATGTCAGAATTCTAAAAGGCCAAGCTAAGTACCCAAAGGAACACATGGGGACTCTTAAGAAGGAAATAAAATATTGGTTAGTTGATTATGAAAAGGCAGAAGGGAGTAGGTTCCCTTTGGCTGCTCTTTGAAGAGATCACTTCCTTTCCCACCTAGTCCTGAGGCTAGGGTGGCATGGGCAATAGAGGAATGTGGGGACTGAGAATCATTTCTACTCTCACCAGAGTGGTTGGAAGCAGATTTTCTTACCAGGATGTAGTAGTATGCTAATATTTAAGGGTTCTTGAGGTCAGAGAGAAGGGTTTGAATACTCCGGCTCCATCTCTTGCTGTGGGTCAAGTTTCTTACCTTTCCAGCACCTCGGCGTCTTTATCTGAAAATTAGGGACGATGATAATGTCTCCCACCTGAGTGTGAGAACTACATGATATAGTGCATACGCAGGGCTAAATTTGGCACCTGGCAAACAGAAAGTGCTCAGTACAGCAGGCGAGTGTAGTGACAATAAAGGCAAAGATGACGGGGGTAGTGCCGGTGTTGCTTCTGCCCCCAGAACAGGCTCTGACTGGGAGACAGTTAAAGCACCTTTGGGTTCATGGGGATTTATATATAAGCAACGGTTGATCAATGTGAGCTGGTTGTCCAAATGATTATGTGCAATCTAAGAAAAAAATGGGCCTCGGATCTGCTCAGCTACTTAATAATATTAGCAGCGGTAGTAGTCAAAGAAGCTAAATTTTATTAAGTGTTTATATGCCAAACAACGTGCTGAACGTTTTAAAAGGATTTACTCACTTATTACAACGAGGCTATATGCTAGGTCCTGATAATGTTATTCGTCTCTTTCAGATGTTGACTGAGCCTCAGAGGGGTTACAAAAGCACCTAAGATCCCGTTGTCAGTACATGACGGAAATGAGTTCAAATCCAGCCTGTCTGACTTGTTCTTAATCACTAAGGTATGAAATTAAGCATGTTGCCCTTTGCCTGATTCTCCTTCTGAGGCCTGAATATTTCACTTAGCTCTCTGAGTGCAGAGGAGAGAAAATTCTCTCTCCTTGACCCAACTTGGCATCAATATCCAACTCCCCTTCTCAAAATGGGTTGCTTCAACGAGCAGCAATGAATGCCGGGTCGTGGACCAGTCACCTTGATGACTAAGAGTCAGACATTACGGAAAGAAACTGCTCTGTGACAAACCTACCCTTGTACAGAAAATAGACAGAAATGGGGGGACAGGGCAGAAGATAATGGAATAAGGCATAGAAAAATAGCAACTGGCATCGTGATAGTAATAATAATAATAGAAGTAGTAGTAGTAATAGTAATAGGAATAGTAGTAATAGTAATAATAATAGACTTTACTATGCTCTAGGCATTGTATTAAGTGCTTGGTGTAAGTGACTTCATTTTAACATTGAAAACAAGTCTATGGGGATGAAATATTATTAACATCATTTTATAGGCAGGAGTATTGAGGTTCAGGTAATCAGGTAAATTGCCCAAGCTCATATGGTTAGCAAGTGGAAAGCAGAGATTTGAACCAGCACCTACACTCCTAACCATTATGCTATAACCATTATGCTGAAGACATAAGAATTCCAATGGTCTTTCCCCATAACCCACTCCTGCACTCCAGACTTAAATAGTCCAAGATCAAGAGAGAGCAAGCTTGGAGTTGCCACTCTTCAGTGAGTGTCAATCATTTCAAAACAGTGTGTTTGCTAACAAGATGCAGTTCCTGTGATAATCTTCTCAACCAGCTATCAAGAAACAGGAAGCAAAGATTCAAGTAACAGGATGTTCCTACTTACGAGGAAGGTGGGACAGCATAGTGGACACTGGGCTTAACTGTTCTGGAAAACGTGGTCCCAGTAGGCATACACGCTGGTACATTTTCCCCACCTACCAAATACAAAAGAAGTATTTCATTTCCATGTTGCTCTTCAAAGTTCCACCTCATTCGTGCCTGTCATTCATCCTCTGGCCTCTTCCTGTCTCCATTTCTGTACAGAAAGGTGCTGAGTCTCTGCTCTCGGATACGAAAAGGGTGTGTTAGGAGAGGGAGCCGTGGTACCTCGATGTCTTTTTCTTTCATCTTAATTCTATTATGCCAACTCCACTGAACTTAATTAGAGTGAATACAGAATTACACAATTACCCTCTGTTCTATTCTTCAGATGTTATATTTTGATAAAATTTACGACATGCTGCTCTCCCCTTGAACACCAGATGAACACTAGAAATGGATGTGTGTTGACATAAAATCTGTTATAATTGCAATTAAAGTATAGCTTACATAATGTTAGTGTTAACATAAAATTATAGATGTGTAGAGACAACGTGGTCATGCATTTTTTAGTGTAAGTACATGCTTAGACCAATATCTGTTAGCGGAATGAAGATGGAAGAGAATTTTGGTTAAGCCACAAAGGCTGTTTAAGGACTTGCAGATAGCTAAGGGGAACTCAAAGACCAGTAAGATAATATTTCCCCTGCCATGTTTGCAATTGCAAAGTGAAGGGAAGATGTGAAAGGAAGTACCCCTATGGAAATTACAAGACAAGTACATTTTTTTCCTTGAGTACCTGGATAAATGCTTAAATTCTAATGTATATCAGTGATGCAAATTTTCAACTGAGTTTGATAAATCATAAAATAATAATTATACATATATGTATATAAAACTGCATGGAACTAGACAGTTCAGAATTACTTCTAATTAAAGAGGTACCCTGTGACAACTAACTTAAACCTTACAAAATATGGTTCCAAGTACCCTATCAGAGTGAAAAGCAGGAGACTGAAAGGTTTATTGTAAATGTTTGTAGTCATGGTGTCTTAACTAAAACTACTGTGTCACAAATACTATTAAAATAATTGTGACATTTTATTCACTTTTACTGCAAACAACAAAACAAACTATAGGTATTTTTTCATTTCAGGTAATTATTTTAGCTAACAGTTATTAAATGTTTTGAGAAGACAGAGTGCTAATTGCATTACTTCATTTTATCTTTAAAATAGCGCTTCCGTGTAATTATTCTTAATATCTCCATGGTATTAAAGGGTATCTCTAGTTTAGACCTTTCTTCAGAACTGCAGACTTGTGTATCCAACTGTGTACTCAGCATCTCTACTTGGACGTCACGAAAACATCGCAAATCTTATACCTCCAAAACTGGTCTTTAATCCCCCAAACATGCTCTACCCCAAACTTTTTCCGTCTTAGGTGACAGTAACCACACCTTTCCAGTTCCCCAGGCCCTAAATCTCAAATTCACCCTTGACCCCCTCTTCCTTTCCATTCTTGCATTCAATCTACCACGAAATGCTGTCACAACCTTCCCAATGTGCCACTTCTGAAAATTACCAGCCGCTAGCAGCCTGGTGCAGGCCAACAACATAGACCTTGAGGATCCTGTAGTCGCCTCCCGAGATTCTCCCTGACTCCACTCTCTCCCCACATCCTCAAGACCACAGATACAGTTATGCTTTTCAAACAAGAGACAGTTCATGCCACACCTCGGCTAAAATCCTGCCCCTGGCTGCCTACACTTAGAGTAAAAGACACAATGCATGTGATGGCCTCCCAGGACTTATCCAATCCATCCCATCACATATCCAACCTCCAGCCCTCCTGCTGTCTCTTCCTCCCCACTGACTAAGTCAGCCAGGGTGGCCTCCTTGATATTCCTCCAAGCTGCCCGGCATATTTCTGCCTTAGAGTGTTGGGACTGGTTATTCTTGCTCCCAGGGAGTGGTCTCCCCATCATACATTCTGACATCCTCACTTCAAGTCTTTGCTCAAATGTCAACTTATAAAATCCACCCTGACTACCCTATTTAAAATCAGAACCTACCTGTACACTCCTCCAGCACTCCCAACCCAAGCCTCTTCAGTGACCTTCACATCCTTTGCCTTATCCCGTAGCGCCCATCAACCTGTGACAAAGCATAGAATTTATTTATAACATCCGTTTCCACACGAGAGTGTAAGGAGGGAGAAAGCATGCAAGAAGGAGCACGCAGGCAAAGGCTCTTGTCTAATTTATTCATTGATATGTCCAAGCATAGAGACCAGGAAGATGCTTAATAAATAGTCCTGAAAAAGATACAGATGAGGAAACTAGTAGTAAAGCTCAGAAAGTTTAAGTAACTTCCTCAAGGTTCTAGAGCTAGAAGAGGGTCACAGTAGAATTCACACTTGGGGATGTCTAACTTCAAATCTCTTAGCCTCTCTGCTATCTTTTTTTTTTTTTTTTTTCTTCTTTGCGGTACGCGGGCCTCTCACTGTTGCAGCCTCTCCCGTTTCGGAGCACAGGCTCCAGACACGCAGGCTCAGCAGCCATGGCTCACAGGCCCAGCTGCTCCACAGCATGTGGGATCTTCCCGGATCGGGTCACGAACTCTCAACCACTGCGCCACCAGGGAAGCCCCTCTCTGCTATCTTAAGTCCATGCAATTCAGGATTCGTTTTAATCAGTGCCATGGAAATTCTCACTCCACTGAATAGGATCACTAAAGTGTTCTCTGTCTAGATTTATATATATATTTTCCATTTAAACAAAGGAAACAGAAGAGGGGAATTCATCATGGGTTATTGCGGTAGCTTTACAGCAATTTTAGCAATAATGACATTTAAGTAATAGTGATATTTAATGATAGCATAATAATAATAAAATAATAGCTCTTAAATGTATTGAAGACGATTCGCATGCTAAACTCGGTGCTAAAATATTTCCATGTATATTTTGTGCAAAATCCTTATGAATATCCTATCAGATGAGCTTGATGTGTAACTTCACCAGGCATACTTCTCTTATTCCGCTTTCAAAGATAAGGAAATTGATGAGAAGTGTGGTAACCGTTTGATCAAGATGAGACTGGTAATAAGTTGTGAGTATGAATTTAAATTCAGGTCTAACTCCAGAATTTGATTCTCAATCCATACATGAAAATTCTGATAATTCCTTTGATAAGGGTATGTTCTCTCCTGGAAAACATCCCCCATTATGTCTGCCTGTGCTCATACCTTCAGGACACAGTCAAGTTTGAAACATGATAAAAATGTTTAAATAGTGTGCTTTAATAAATGGAAATATCTTCATCTAAACAATAACACAAAAAGGCAGGCTGAGCCCTTTGAAGTGGCTTCGTTGCTATCTTCCATCCAGAACAAGAGAAGGAATCAACAGCTGCAGAGTGAAGAAAGCATGAAACCCAGAGATGGAGGATTCTGTAAATGACCGATTACAAGACTATTAAGCCGCACTTTCATAGCAAGAGGCAAAATGTTCCATTAAACTGAAAATTCTTCTACCCCTCACTCCAAGGCCCACACAAACATTAATGCTGCATTTATTAGGATGTATTTCCTGTGCTCTATCAACTTGACTTTCAGCAACTGTATTAATACAGTCCTTTCGCTTTGCACGTATATCTGAATGATGGATTCCATTACTGGAGTTTTGTAGAAAGAGTGGAGTGAATGAAGTAAAGTTTGGGAAGAGCCATCATAATCCATAATCATGGGCACTGAATCAGGACAAGAAGAAACCTCTCTTCTCATTTATTTGAGTGAAAATTCTACTATATATTTATTGCCTCTGTACAGGGCCATGTGTTGAATAATGGAAAACAAGCATCTTTCATTTGGAGGTAGGATTTGTGTGCTCAAGTTTCGATGGGCCTGCAGAATTAATCTTGTTTTAGAAATGAAATAAAATGTAATTTCTTACTGTAAGTAGATGTGGTTAAGCAACTGGCAACTTTGATGTCTTTAAATCACTGCAGTTTCGGGGTGGGCAAATCTATAATTATTTCAAGCACTTCTTTATTGGTGCAACAATTGAGCAGTGTACATAGTGGTCAACAACCTGGGCATTGTCAGACGACTCTAAGTTTGAATCTAGACTTTGCCACTCACCAGCTATGTGACTTTCAGCTATGAGAATCACTTTCTTCAGCTTTACAGGGTGGATTATTATATGCCCTTTGCAGAACTACTGTAAGAACTAAATGTGTATGGGCACAGTGGCTCATAGTAAGGGCTCAAATTAGTACTGTGGTCACTACTAGTAGTATTGAAAAGAAATTAGAACTTCTATTCTCATAAAGTGGGATATGTGTCCCTTTATCATTGTAATTTCATATCATTTTACTTTTGACCTTATAATTTAATAGCTTGATCCAAGAAACATTTAGCAGTAAATATAATTGAAAGAAGATTACCTGTCAAACATGAAATACTGTAGTATCAAGTGTGCTGGCACAATACTCTTCTCAGATAATTAACCTGTAAAAATATGTTATTGTCTTCTTTTTAATTGAGCACATCGAACATATATATTGACTGTGCCAATTGGCGAAAGGTCCATTAATTCATCAGTCTAACTATATGTTGCATAAACGTCTTCTAAACATAATCGTATATGTATTTTATTTGTTGGGAAAATGTGTTTGAGATTGTTCTTTTCTGCCTATTTAAAGTCAAAGAGGATGAGAAGTAGAGTTAGGCTTAATGTACTTTGTACTCCATTATGCCATGAAAATGCTTCTGTGCCCTGGAGACAACAACAAAAGATTTGCTTTAATGACAAGAATCAAGTATGTTCTAAAGCTTCCAGGTAGGAGGCGTATAGGTTGCAGTTTATATCAGAAGTCTTTGCTCTCTCTCTCAACTGCGTCTAGATGGGAAAGATGTGGTCACAAGTTCTTCAAGGTGATATAGTAAATGTTGGAAAAGAGGGGGGTAGGAGGCAGAGTTTTGAATATCTCAAACTTGAGCTAGAAGGATTTTATTTAAAGAAAATAGCGGTTATGATTTTTCACTTAAGGAATGCCAGTCAGCAAACCTGACATTAATGTAGGAAATTAGCTCTTTTAGCTATGATGCTTTCAAATGCACATGGCTGAAAACAAATTCAAAATAGTCAAAGGAAATTTAAAAACAAAAACCAAACAACAACAACCAGCTCAACAAACAAGTACTAGAAATTCAGGGATGCAGCCATATTCAGATACAGTTGGATTTGGACGTTCCAGAGTATCAGCAGGGTTCCAGCTCTCTCTCCGTCCCTCAGCGCTGCTTACCTCTGCAAGACTTTATTTTACAGAAAGTCTCTCCTTGTGCTGGATGGTCACTGGGAGTCCCAGAGTCATATCTCCCCAGCTTAGAAATTCCAGAGAGAAAAGACAATTCTTCCATTTTGCTCTGAGAGAAAAGTTCTGGAGAGCAGTCTGATAGACTTAGCCGAGGTCAGATGCCTACCCATGAGCCAATCACCTGCTTTACTGGAGTTCAGTCCCTGGGCGACTCATCCCCGGGGCCCGTGAGGAGGCAGGATGGCATTATCTGGCAGTTCTCCAAGAAAAGCCTGCTGTTTTTTTGTAAGATGAAAGGGGAGAGGACATGGTTAATGAAACCTGTATCTGCTTCTGTAAAATCCACAGAATCTTACTCCCTGTCCTGTGTCGATGACCATGCAGTAAGCTGACCCAGGAGGTCATTTTTCCCACAACAGTCTTTATATATATGACTAAGGAACACTGGTAAAAGAATATGAGAGAAAGTCTGAGTATGACAAGTCAGCTAGACTGATATTAACTAAAAAAGCTGTGTGAAAATATCCTTAAAAAGTTGCCCCCAACTCACTCAAAGTCCAAAGTTGGAGCTGGAAATACAATGTCATGGAGTTTGGATAAGAACAGGTTTTCTCCAAGCTGAACTATGACACAGAGATTAGCGACTTCGAGAAACTATACTTTTCCAAAGAAAAAACATCACATGAGAAAAATGAGGCCTAGAAAAATTAAATGACTTAAGGTAACATAGCTAATTAATGGCAGGACTGAGACTAGAGTATATACTTTGTGTAACTGGCTATGGTTTTTTTGTTTGTTTGTTTGTTTTGTTATCAGTTCAAAACGAGACAAACTTAAAGAAAGGAAACACAACCAAAACTCAGTGGTTGGAAAAGAGATGGATGTGAACGCCCACTTGTTTCTTACGTATAAAGTTACCCCTCGCAGTGTTTTGGAGGAGAAAACGCTGGCTCTTCCCAACGTTGGTTATATACACAAAGATTCCAAAGACAAGACAAGTGCTTTGCAAACAAAGTAACTAGAACCAGCTCAGGCTTCCCCGCGCCCGGTCCTACGTTCCACGGTCAGAACCACCAACTGTATCCCCCCGGGGAACAAGGTGATTCAGAAAAGCTGGCGTCTTCAGAGAGGGGAGAACACTTAGCTGGGAAGAGAGGAGAAAACTTGCTCAGCTTCTTGCTGGGGTCTGAAACGATCCCAACAGAGTCCTTAAACCCCTCAGGTTTCCCCAATCAAGCACCCTCGCCTCCAACCTGGGCCACCCCAGATCTGACTATCAGACGACAGAAGTCTGCGGACGCACGAAGAGCTGACCACCCCACGAGAGGAACCTACGCGCGGCCGCGCCCACTCACCCGCCGCTCCCCGGGAGACGGGAGACGAGCCCGGGGTCCAAGTCCTGGGCGTGGCTGACTCACCCCTCTCCGGGCCCAGCTCCAGCTCACCTCGACGCGGCCCGCCTGGGCGCCGCCATCTTGACCACAAAGGGGGCCTCGCGCCGGAGGCCCCTGAGCGGGCGCCCTGAGCGGAGCCGGAGCGCCAGGGAGCCCCAGGTCGGCGCCCTACGTCCCCCGCGCGCTCGCGCAGCGTCCACGCGCGACGAGAGTCCCTCACGCAGCGCACGATCCAGGCTTCCGCGGACCCGGCGCCCCGCGCAGCCCGCACCGCGGCTCAGGCGGCGCCGAGGGCGGCCCGGGCGGAAGAGCGGGCGGGGGGCACGCGCTCGGTAACCTGGCAACGCGGAGCAACCCGGCGTCTCTGGCGAACCCCAGCCTTCCACCGCGAGGAAGCACGGACTCCTGCACCCGCCGTCCAGCCCTCGCCGCCGCTCGGTCGCTCCGCCCGCTGCTGCCCGCTGGCTATGGTCTTTTCAATCCATGATACAACGTCTATATGTAACGAATCTGTTAAACCCTAAATGTTTATGATATTCAAGTAATCCAGTATCTGAATTATTCTTGAAGATAAAACATCCAAAGACTTCTTAATTGTATGGGTATACATACATAAAATACACGTGGAGGTAACTTCAAATATAGTATGTGCCTGTCTCTATTCCTTCCCTCTCCGCTCTTTAAAAAATGCCCCTTTAAAAATTGCCCACTCACCATCTGTTAGGTAAATTTGCTGAAACACAGTAAATGTGGAGACAGAAATTGTTATAGAGACTATTCCAAATGGCACTGACACCTGTATTTATGAAATGTTTAAAAGGGTAAGTTAGAGTTGTTTTTTTTTAAAAAAAAAAAATCCCACTATAGTAACACCACATCACCCTAGGTGCCCAGTTCTATCCAATTACATAAGATGGAGAACGAGAGAGAGAGAGAGAGGAGGAAGAGAAAGAAGAAAGGAAGAAAACCAAGTACTTATGTATAAAATGTTGCTGCCAAAGTTTGAGATTATACTCAAGCATCAATGAACAGAAGGAAAACACTTACAAATTTACAAATGTATTTCATTTATGGTATGAGGGACACAGGTTTAGATTTGCAACACGCTCCCACAAGGGTCAAATTGACCACTTTTTTCTATCTAGTTGCTCTTGAGAGAACAAAACAATTGAAACAGATGCCATTCAATTCCAAGTCTATAGCTTAGACCATGTCACTGCACATGAAATATTGTTCATTCAGAGTCAGCACATAGCAAGAGTAATTTATACTCTCAGAGTGTTTGCTCTCAAGTCAATAGCAGAGAAGCCTTGAATAAAAACGTTCCCATTACTTTCCATTGTAATAGATCTTACTTATAGCCCATGAAACAGTGGTCAGAGGAGATTTATTCTTTGGCCACCATATTATATAATCTCTCCACTTTAAGCCATCCCCCACTCGGCGATTATTTTTTAAATATGTTACTCGTAGTCAATATTAATTTACATTTAATCTGAAACAAACAGGCTCCGAAACAAATCTCCCGAAATTCCTCCCTGATGCTCCCTTCAGGCTGAAAATGCATTGCAGGGTGGCTGCAGTGACTTAATTCTAGTTGGCAGAGCCCTGGCCTCACACTAATTTCATTAGCCTCAAACTCCTGGATTTGAAAGATCCACTGAATATGATTCCTGTCCTCTGACATGTCACTTACTAGCCAATTCAGTGTGCATACAGAGGAGAGAAAGGACTTGCTCAGCTCTGGCCCACCGGCAGGCAGATGAGAATTCCCAGTCAGAGACACTGTTTACATCTGAGTGGTCATTCTTGCCCGGGTCCTCATTTTCAGGAAGGAAGTTCAATCCAGGCTTTGCTGGCAGCTGCAGCATTTGTTACATCCATTACTAGCTCCTTGTTCCTTCCTGCCCCCCAGTGCTTAGCATCCCCCATTTCAGTCACTAAGTCTTCCTTCCCCCAGCCTAGAAGCTTACCTCACCATAACTTTTTATCTCAAATGATAGGTTTGACACATTCCCCACAGCAACCCACAGGGACTGGGGAAAAGAAAACTCAAATCTCTGGAGAGCTAAGAATTCAACCATTTAGAGGAGTTTCTTTTATACAGGACAGTCTTCATTGAGCTGAACTCTGCAATCCCAGAGAAGATTCACCTACCCGTTCTTTTCCTCTTTCCCTAAAGTGACTGTGTCTTTGAACAAGGGGTCTGTGTTCCACTATTCTCTCTATTCATTTTGCAGGTTTTACAGAGGCTGGGAAACTGGGGACTGGACTTACATGCCAGAAGCTTCTAAGATCACACGCAAAAATAAGGCTACTGGAAGAGACTGTTGGAATCTATCTCTGTATATTTGAACATGGGCAGTGGTTAACCAGGATGCTCACACCAAGCTTATATCCAGCTTGCAGCACAAGCCACAAGTTGGTGCATCCCTCCTACTACCAGCCTCTTCTCAATAAATGCAGGTGAAAACTGGGGGCTCTTTTCCCTCAGCTGTTCAATCCAACATGAATAGCTGCAATTTGCAAATTAGAGGAAAATGACAGTGTTTTCTCTGAATGGTTTTGGTCCCAACGCACACTGCTAATGCTGGCATTCAGTTCCTTTCCTTCCCAGCCCAGGGAACGGGGGAACTAAGCATAAGGCAAGCGTTCTCTTTTCTTGCAAGTGCCTCAGATCCACACACCAGAGAAGGAATCAGCTCCCCCTGGAATCTTTTTCAGCAAACACAATCCTTCACCTAGTCTGCAAGCTCTCTCTTGACTTTAAGATTTCACTCTTTTTTCGACAGGCAGGCCCATCTGCAAGCTCCCAAGCTCCAAGTGGAGGCACCAAAATAATTTTTAAAATGTCAAACAGCAAATGTGCCTTCAACCCCCAGAGCTCCAGTAAAAATACTGTGAGTTGCCCCTGTGGTTCTCAGGTGACCTCTGGCCTCATCCTCCCTGCAGCGCTGCCTCCTCAGGTTCTCTAGTTTAAGCTCAGAGGTAAAGGAAGTGCTTCTGGGTTTTGCTTCCAACAACCCAGGCTCTTCCTGAAAGCATTACCTCAAAGTGAAGGCTGCCCAGAAGCACTTTTGGCCTTGCAAACATCTAGAGGTGGCATACTCAACAGGAGCTAGGGATGCTCAGAGGCTCAGAGGGGCCATACCAGGCTGCAGCTTTAGACAGGCACCCCTCCTTCTGGCACAAACACAAACTTCATACCCCTGGGTGCTGATGTAGTGACAGCTTGAATCTCACAAGGAGTCCCCTCCAGAAACCCAACATGCTTCAGGAAAGGCACTTGAGAGGGAGCCGACTTTTTAGCTACGGGGAGCATAAGGGTCAGCCAGAACATCTGGAGAAGGGACTAACTGAGCTTGGGTCCTACCAGGCAGGGAGAGAGCTGTGCATTAGGAAAGGATCACTTCAAGACAGAGATGAACAAAAAACTTGGAGATAGGGGTAGAGAAGGAAAAGAGAGGCAGAAATTGAAAGGGAGAACATAAAAACAGACAAAAAAAAAAAAAAGCAGGGAGAAGGAGACACAAGGAGAGAGACACACAGGAAGAAAGACAGAGAAACAAGAGAACCCATAGTCACGCAGACCCTGAAACTCAATTTCTTCATCCAGAAGCCATCCATCTATACCCAGGGCGGCACAGGAGCCTTGGGGCCGAGGCTGCGGGAGCAGGCGGTGAGAGAGCACTGCAGCACCGCCCACCGCTCAGCGGGCCCGATCCGCCGTCCTCGCATCTTCCGCCGTTGCCCGCCTGCACCCGGAGCTAGAGGACCGACCGCCCGGCCTTGCTCAGCGCACCCTACTGCCTCCCTCCAGGCGCCTTCTTGTCTGGCTCTGAGAATCGTCCTCAAAACCCAGGACTGGGGTTGGGGGCTGCGTTAGAGAGGTCGTGGGAAAGGATGGGCACAGGGTGGGTGCAGACAAAACGACTGTGTTTCGCAGTTAGCATGAGCTCACCTCCGGGCTCTGAGCTGGCAGGAGTAGAAAGCTGATCGCCCGGCTCCTGCCAGTGGCCGGATCGCAAAGGCAGTTTAGACGGTGCAAACAACTGCCCAGAGCAAATCACCTGGGGGCACGTCTGCGGGTGGCTTCTCCCCGCTTGAGGACAGTCCCCACGCCTTCCGCCCCATGCCCTCGCAGAGACAGGTTACAGGTCGGGAAATCCAACCCGAGCGAAATGGGCAATTCACGTCCAAATGTAGGTGAAGACCTACCCTTCGGTTTAAGAACTGCCTCTCTAAGCTCTTCTCGAAATTTTCCAAGGGAGCTGCAGCTTGTCGGGCGGCTTGGGGCAGGGAAGCTGAGGAGCTGAGAAATGCCTAGTTTCTAGGCGTCTTCTCATCTTTCATATTCCTTGCGCCTAAGTGGCTCTCACAGGAGCCCGGCACTTTTACAAGCCTGTTTTGGAACCATATTTCATTCGAATGCAAACCCATTTAAATCATCGCCTTGTTTTTCGGAGACTGTTTCTTGTCAATGGGGCCATAAATCCAGAATGTCAAGCCGGATGGAGTGGAGCGCGGACAGGGGAGAGATGGAAGGGAAATGAATCAAGCAGGGAAAGTACCTCCTCGGGTGAGGTGGGAGGGATTCGGCAGGATCTCCAGGGTGGAAATGAGCGAAGGCTGACCAGACCCCGCACCCCTGGAGTCCAAGCCAGCCTTCAGGATAAAGAGCGCGGGGAGCTACGGCGCGCTCTGCCCCGGAGGGAGCGCCCCCCTACCTGGAAAAGCCTCAGGATGTTGGCTACCATGATGGAGACCGAACTCCCCGAAGCCCCAATCACTCCAACTCCTTTCTCGGGCTTGACGAAAACCGGAGGCTCGCCGTTGGTGCAGCGCACTTCGGAGGTGTCCTTCTGGATGAGCGCCTGGACGAAAGTGAGCGACTGTTCGAGCGCATAAGTGTCCCTGGAACAAGTGTCCAGGATCCGCGCTCCCAGCCTCACGTTGGGCAGCAGGTTGGGATCGCTGTTGATCTGGTCCAGGGCGTAGAGCATCGCTTCCAGCCTGTGGATCCCGTTCTCCCTCTTGATCTCGCCGCAGGGCACTCCGCTGGGATCCTTCGCGTGCACCGGGAACAGCCCCCCGAGGGTGACGTCCCCTTCGATCCGAATGGAGTGCGGGGCGTACATCTCCTGGCCGCGCGCCGCCGCCGCCAGCGCGCACAGAAGCACCTCCAGCACGCAGCAGGGAAACTTCATCAAAGTCAGGGCGCGGAGCAGCTTCCCCAGCTGGACCATGCTGCTCCCGCGGCTGCGGTGGTGGCGGCGGCACTCGAGGGGACGGTGGCGGGCTCGCTGGCGTCCTGGCCCCTTGGGGTGAGCTCCTCCGGGGAAGCCCAGGGTCTCCTGCGGGCGAGGAGGGTAGGGGCGCCCGGGAAAGGGCAGCCGGCGAGGGTGGGGGGTCCCGCGGCGCCTGCCATCTTGGGGCGCCGTGCGCTCTTGGGTTCCCCGGCCAGCGCGCCGCGCTCGAGCTCGCGCTCGGTGGCTTGCAGCTCGAGCTCTCCAACAGCCCAGCACTGGGGAGAGAGCGAGCATGGCTATCGCTTTAAATGCGCGTTCGGCTCCCTCTCCTCCTCCGCCCACTCCCTCCCACCCTCGCTCGCTCTCAGGCTCTCCCCACCCTTCCCAGCGCCCACCCTCCCCACGGTTTTGCATCATCACGCAGGGAGGGGCTGCGTGCTGAGGTAAGGGGGGAGGGAATAGGTGGGCGGCTGTGTGTGTGGGGGAGTACCTCCGATTGGGAGTTTCGAGGTCCCCAGGGAATCTGGGGATTGCAGGTCGCAGGCGAAGGCTGAGCTCCTGCTTCGGTCTCACTGTAGAAGCCGCTCGCTCGCCCGCCTGCACCCACACGCACATTCTAGGCACAAGGTGGCATCAGCCCCGGACAGGGCGGTTCTAGCTGGGGCTGACTGCTTCCAACCCTGAGGTCCGGAGCCGGGACTGTCAGCGCCGGGAGAATGCGAGGTAGTCGAAGGTGATGCCGCCAAGCATGAAGGGTAGTAGGGAGACCCCAGTCTGTACTGCTAATTCGTCTGTGCCAGTTTTTCCTAAGAAAAACACACATACACACAGGAGCCTGATTTATGACCTAAAGAACCTTTACGCAGAGACTTCTCCGGGGCCAGGCACTGGGCTAGCCTGTAGGGAAAGACGCCAACAAGAACTGCTGGGAATGGAAATGCATCTTTGGTCTTCAGGGGTTACTGTGGCCGGAGCCGGATGAAGTAACCCTGGTCTCCAGTAAATCTGTGGCGGATTCGCTCCTTTTCTTCCTTTCATCGCAAGAGATGGAACAACTGAGAACTCTGCAGAGCGCACTTTCTTCTCTGGCGCTGACAGGTGTAAGGCTCCCTCCTACCCATTTCCAGAGATGCTTTTGGGCTGATGTCAGGTTTCCTCGGGCAGGAAATAGCAAGAAAGAGGTGGCAGTAGGAGGAGCAGACAGAAGTCTCCCCATCGATCCAGTGATCCATTCTCCTTTTTTTTTTTTCTGGCTGAAGATTTGGGGGGTTTGGGGAGTGGAACCAGGATGCCAGAGCAGGTTGTAGTGCAGTTAGGAAGCTGTTTTTCAAAGGTGTCCCCTCCTGCAGGTCCAGCCCAAACTTGGCCCATTAAAGCAACAAGTGGCCCTAGTTCCTACACAAGGAAGGGCAATGTATCTGCCCTTGGTGCCCACGTGTACTGCTTATGGTGGTCTCTACTCTTGCTGAGCCTTTCTGTTGGAGGGCAGCGAAACTGTCTTATACAGAATTGAGGGCGCAGAGAAAACCAAAACAAGACTATACTTTCTGTTGTAATGTTAGTGTACTAAAGAAAAATGTCCTTGCACATAAACAAAACAACACACACACACACACCTAAAAAGTCAGAAGTTGGGAAGTTGGTTGTCTCTTCCACCAACCACCTGTATGACCTTGGCACTTCTGTTCCTGTGCCTGAGTTTTACTTTGCCCATCTGTAAAATGATGACATTGAATTGAATGTTTTACAGGTTAACTTTTAACTTTCAAATCCTCTGTTGAAATAGGTCATGCACCTTGGGCCATGGTGTTCTTTTTAGACCAAAATCCTTTGTTGCTTTATGTGTAGGGCACCCGTTTTTTGATACCCAAACAACACTCCAAACATTTCCTGGTACAGAGGATTTTTTTTTTTTTTCTTCTTGACCACCCATTTATCTTCCTTCTAGGGAGAGTCCAGTCCATCATTTTCTTTTCAGACATGCCCCTCCTCCAGGTTTCAATACTTAAGGTTTGAGGAGGAAAAAAACCTTCTGGCTACAGTGTTCAAGGAAGGGAATAGAGGCTAACAAGAGTTATGCAGGGCTAATCCCTGGACTTCTGCTGGAGTAACGAGGTTGATGACATAGGGTTACCACTGTCCAATAGACAATCCGTGCCAGAGTTAAAAGAAAAAGGAGCCTCCTTCCTCTAAATGCTTTATGTATATCTTTTGGACAACGTTACACTATTTGATTTTGTAAAAACATACCATTTTACTGCCATCTTCAAGAAAAGTGATGTAAAAACTATGCGAAGCTACCCCTGTATACAATGTGATCATCAATCCCTCATAGATGTGATGCCCTGCGATATAAGTGCACACCTTGTGCAACCTTATGCTGTGATGCGCCCGCCCCTTCCAGCCAGCCCTGGAGCTGCGAGCGTATAAGCCCGCAGCTGTGCCAGAAGCTCCCACATAAACAGGGAAATATTTGAATCCCATAATGAGAACTACCAGAGAGGAGAAAAGACAGAGAGAAGAAGGGGTGGGGAAGAGAGAAAGGGACCTGGTTAAAACATGTGAACTCCTGGATCCACATGTGCCTGAAAGATTGCCTCTTTTTTTCAATTATATAGTATTTTATTTCTGTTGTTTGAAGTCAAAATATCCTCTTGTAACTCACCTATTCTGCTATTCAATACATTGGATCAAAAAGGCTGGAACAAGTGAAATAGATATCCTGGTAAGGCAGCATTAGCTAATTTGGAAAGGGGGAAAGAAGCAAAGCAATAGAAAGGCATCCTTGGGAACACAAATACTGTGATCCTAGTATTTAGGCATCAGTACCTGAGGCTATATTTGATAGAGACTGTATCCTTATTTAGTTTTTAATTTAAGGCTATTTAGTAGGCACTTGGTGCCAAAAAATATATTTGAAGAGCTGTGTTACAAGTAATAACACTTGATTTTTCACCTGCCCATGTGAAGATCTATGTTCTCCTCTTCCATTTCCAGGTCACAGCTTGCAATTGCTCAACAAATAGTTCTTGGCTGACTGTTGAATGTTGCCTTATTCTGTGTTCTCTCTTTGCTCTACTCATTCTCCCCAAACGTCTGGCAGCAATCATTATCTTCTTTTTGTTGCAGTCATCTGTGTGCATGTTTTATTTCCCTTGCTAAGCTGGAAGATCCTTGAGG
The DNA here is from genome assembly GCF_964374135.1 of Grampus griseus. NCBI lineage: Eukaryota > Metazoa > Chordata > Mammalia > Artiodactyla > Delphinidae > Grampus > Grampus griseus. The sequence goes on along the minus strand of NC_139019.1, from coordinate 150,503,502 downwards.
GTAAGGGGCTAGGTATTATTTATCTTTTTACCTCGGACAATGTTCAGAATGGTGTTTTGTACCTAAGAAGCACTCATGTGTTGAATGAATCAGAATTGGTTTGCCATTCCCCACTGCCTTTATCTCACAATAACAGAAACATAAAGTGGGCAGAGCAGAACCGATGGCAAATAAATTGTCCTCTTAGTCACAGAATGCAGTTTCTAGAACTTAAAGAATAATTAGATTTTGAAATAATTTTGTTTTACAAAAATTTCATAAGATTGAAATACTGTAACCTTCAAGCTCTCGATCAACTCTAAAGGAGGGCTTTAATTGGCTCTTCCTGAGTCAAGTGTTTATTCCTGGGCCGATAACTGGGGCCATTGTCATAATAGAAAGTGTGATTCGTTACCAGAGAAAGAGGAAAGTGACGCTGGGCTTGCAAGATATTTCTATCTTCAGCCAGAGTGCATAGGATCTGGAACTTAATTGGTGACGCAGTATTTGTTTGAGATTATATGAATGAAAAATCTTTGTGTAAGAGTGATTAATCTAAAACTTGGCCAGTCATTGTCCTAGTGTCATATTAAATTGCAGGTGAATCTAGTTTTAGGCACAAAGATCATAAATATAAAATGTGTTCCCAGGCTTGGTTCTGTGTAGTCAGTAATCTATACTCACCCACTCATTAATAAAAATGAAAGTTAAGGACTCAGTCCTAACTTACATGCTTAGCATTGTATTTTGCTAACAATCTCAGTTTTATTTTCTTTGTTCTCCCCTGTCCATCATCTTCTGCAGAAAATAATGTCTCCACTTTCAATTCCCTGTCTATTTAAATCCAATTTGTAATTTATAAAGTTGTCCTCCTGAAGGGCTGCTGCTTCTGCCACAGTAATGTACTCTGGCCATTATTATACTCTTCCATCTTTCATGTAGGTCTCCATCCATAGGTTTTGTTTTCATAGCTTTTTTTTTTTTGGCGGTACGTGGGCCTCTCACTGTTGTGGCCTCTCCCAATGCGGAGCACAGGCTCCGGACGCGCAGGCTCAGCGGCCATGGCTCACGGGCCCAGCTGCTCCGCGGCATGTGGCATCTTCCCGGACTGGGGCACAAACCCATGTCCCCTGCATCGGCAGGGGGACTTTCAACCACTGCGTCACCAGAGAAGGCCTATACTTATGATTTTATATTTGCTTATTTACTTTTGTCTCCCCCCCTCAGCTCAAGAGAGACTATATTCATCTGTGTTAATCACTGCTGTGTTTCCTGAACATGCCTATAAATCATACTGAAGAATGGTGCCTGAAATTTGGTAAGGGATCAATCAATTTTCTTGGCTGGATGAAGAAATGTGTTCATAAATTAATGAACAGATCTTCAGGGCTTCTGACTTGAGGACTAATGGGAAGAGGATGGCAAATGGTTGGGACAGGGTACTGCAAGAAGTAGTATTTGGAGTACTCTGATAGCTATCCTAACAGATAAGATTGTGTTCATTTAAGTAGTTCTAATGAGAGAACTGGGAACTAGGGACACACAGCATTAAGGTTTCTATAATGCATTCTGTAGAGTTCTTTTTAAGTCTGTACAAATATCATTGAAAATATATGCATACATATACACCTCTGTTACTTTACTTAGCGCTTTACGAGAGCCCCTCAAGGAAGGGGTAGTAGCAACTCTCAGTATCCTTCCTTTATGATGAGCTTAATTTATTCAAAGTTACATCATAATTTATTTGTAACTGTGAAACTAGACTTAGTTATTGAATAGACCCTCCCTAGGAACGTATGACATTAATAAAACCAACAAAACTTTGTTCAGTTTCCAATGATAGACACACTACAGACTCAATTATGGGCCATCCAGTTTAATGAAGGGAAGAAGTGATTGAACAAATATAGAGCAAACAGAAGATGAAGTTTTATCCTCCATTAATATTAGTAACGGATAGTGTGGGCTCCAATGCCTTCAAGATAGCTTGAGACCATCATCTCTGTGTCATGGGCAGGGGGATGTTCAGCCAGGATGTCTTTCACTGTCACTGAGAAAAATTTCCATAATATATAATGATACCTACTGAAACTGATATGGGGCATTTGGGTAATAAGGAATCCATTAGCATATTTTTCCGGAAGCCTTGACTACAAAATGAAGACAGTAGATTTGCACACTTTCAGCCATGAAGAAGTTGTTTGGATATTCATCCTTATGCCTAATGAAATAAGCTCATTTCATCTCTGCAGCTTCCCATATACCATTTTCCCACCTCTGTTTTATGTTTGGAAAGACTTTTAGAAATTGAAAGTCAAGTTAAAAAGTGAGTGACAACTTAAATGATATATGGAATATTTTGCTGACTTACAAGAGCATGCAGAATTAAATATGACCCAGTTCAAATGTTTATTTTAATGTGTATGTTGAGGTGGCATTTTCAAGGTGCCAGAAAATGAGAATTCACCTTCCAGTGTGTGTTACCAGTTCTGTTCATTGCACAGAATCATCTTCATAAAACATAGTGTTTTCTATGTACCTGGTATATATCTCAATTAGTTTGAAGAATTTCTCAGATACCTCTTAATATGTAGTGCTCCAATTCCAATCTTGCCATGTCCTGTACCAGTGACACAGCACACAGGAGTTTTATTTCTCTTTATTTCTCTGGGTTGTTCAGAACCCAATGAAAGAACAATGGAATGGGATCCAAGAGATCAGGGTTCTTGTCCCAGATTTACCATAAAATAATTGTGTCCTCTTGGGAAAATTATAGTCATTCTAGGTCCCTTTTCTTTACTTTGACAGAGCTTCACTAGATGACCCCAAATAATATAGCACTTTTTCAGTAGTAGCTTAGATGTTATTGGTATTCTGAAACAAATGAAGACAATGACACATGGAGCTGTGCAACATCTCTGTAACTCTGTTGTCTTAGAGTTGCCTCCATTTGACAGATGATAAGATGACTGTGCATAGAAGTAGATGTTTGGAACCAGCGGTTCCAAAGTAAGTGGAGGTAAACCACAAATTTCCTTCCTTCCTGAAGCTCACTTAGCCAAAACATAGGCTTCTGAATATTAAGCTGTAAAGTATATTATCAGTACATTTTAAAAGAAGCTATTCTTCTAGGATTTCCAATTAATAGCAGGAGGTTTTGAAATTCTTAAAAAATCATCTGATTTTGTGAGATTTACAGCTCTATTTTCCTGTCAAGCAAGTTGTATTAGTGCCAGACAATCATCTGAGCTTCTGGATGCTTCTCTGAACCTCTTGAAGTTTTCTTCTTGCTATCTGAAATTCATGCCAGATAAGCCTTTTTCTAGAGCGTATGTACAGACTTGTGTATTTTTATATAGGAAAGCGATGCAGTGAGTCAAGTCGGGGGTTAAGCCCTCATTCTCAGAGTGGTATTGAGCTCCTGGTGAAATATAATCATCATTTCGTCAGAATCGAAAAGCAGTTGTCTCAGGTGTATAATCCCTTTAACTATTTATACATTTACATATGATACATGTATTTATTGTACCTACGAGGTGTGTTCTCTTTGGGAAGTACAAAGCTCTTTGAGACATAGGTTGTTCATTTTTTTGTTTTCCCACAAATACTGTGACCCTTTGAGCAGGAAGGTCTATATTTTACTAACATCTAGAACCAGCAGTTAACAGGGTGTCTAAGATGTAGTCAATAAATATGAAATAGATAAATGAACACATTTTTATGTAAGGGCCAGGACATGGACAAATAGAAATTTTTCGTTTTCAGTCACAAAGCAACAACAGACATAAAAATGATACAACAAGTGCTACGGTCATTCAAAGAAGGCATAGAATAGATAGAAGGATCTCCTCTATGGCACAGGGAACTATACTCAATATTTGGTAATAACATCTGTATGGGGCACCTGCTCCACACCAGGCCCTATGACAGGTGCTTACATACTTTCCCTCTCCCCCATCCTATGGGGAAAGTACCTCTGCTATAGATTTAACATTTGCCTCCCCCAAAATTCATATGTTGAAATCCTAACCCCCAAAGTGATGGTATCAGGAGGCGTGGCATTTGGGAGGTGATAAGGTCATGAGGGTAGAGCCCTCATGAACAAAATTAGTGCCCTCATAAAAGAGACCCCGCAGAGGTCCTTCGACTTTTCTGCCATGGGAGGTTACAGAGAAAACACGCCAACTGTGACCCAGGAAGAGGAGACTCACCGGACTGTGAATCTGCTCGCACCCTGATCTTAGACTTCCAACCTCCAGAACTATGAGAAATAAATTTCTGTTGTTCATAAGCTACCCAGACTCTGGTATTTTGTTATAGCAGTCCAAATGGGTTACGATAACCTCTGTCCTTAGGTCTCAGATCCAGAAACTCAACTTTGTAGAGGTTACGAGAACCCTAAAGCCACTCAACCAGACAGAGGCAGATTTGAAATTTAAGTCTCCAATTCCACATGTAAGTCTATCAGACCCTGCCTCCAGACATGATGTCACGAACAAGAGCTAATGCAACAAAGAGTTTACATGCAGCAAAACAATTAGCAAACAAAGTAAGAATATAGTAGACCGACTGTTTTGGTCACCCAATAGCCATTCACCACTCTTCCAGTTGAACAGAAGCCATGCCCCGTGGGCACATTCAGCCCTGCTGTTTTCACTTCCCAGATTTGAGGGGTAGGAAATTATTATCCCTCCTGGCCATCAGCACCCTGACCTCTACCACCCACCGGGCCAGCTTCAAGAACAGCTGGATCCACCTGTTCAAATGAAACAGGTCTGCTCTCTGTGGTGTTGGCTTCTAGTTCAAGGAGCTCTCCCCACATGATAGCAAAGCTGGCTCCCAGCGGTTGCAAGCATGAATCCTACCAGCATAGCAGTCCCAACAGATACCTTTTAAGTATTTTTTCCCCAAAGCTCCAGTTAAAAGTCCTAGGCTGATTCCAATTTGATCTGCTCTGGACAAACATTTTCTTTAGAACCTAGAAGGCTGCCAGACAAAATACAGGATGCCCGCCTCGTTAAAGCTGAACTTCAGATAAACAGTAATTGTTTTAGTAGAAGTATGTTGCATGCAATGTTGAAGACACCCTAAAAAGTCGTGGTTTTCACCTAAGGTTCAGCTTTAACTGAGCGCCCCGTGTGGGCTTTGCCGGCTGTGGTGGGCGCCGAGCGGGGTCGGCGGGGACGGGTGGGGGTGGGGTGGGGGGGTGCGGGGTGGGGGGTAGGGGGTGGGGTGGGGGGGTGGGGGGGACTGTGGCCTGAGCCGGGTTGCACACCCAGCCCACAGCGTGCAGGGAGAGAGGGGCAGCCTCGTCTCCGCTGCAGGAGCTGGGACGGGGAGAAGGGGAGCGCCCCAAAAGGAAACCAGCTGCCCCTCCCAGGAGAGAGGAAATGGCTGTTCAGCAGCCAAAAACAGCAGAGGAGCCCGAGCACAGAAGCGGCGGCCTCTGTGGACGCGGCGCACATATTTCTGGTGTGCGAGGGGCACGCGGGCCGGTCCGTGGGAAAGAGGGGAGCCCGCGCCGGCCCCTCCGCCTCCCGAGCCTGTGCGTTTCCCTAAAAGAGCAGCAGCTGTGCAAACTGACCGTTCACAGTTGTGATAAATCGCCTTAGGAAAGCACTTCGATTAAAGTCACATCTAAATAGAACGCAAGAAGTCACCCCTGAACAAATCAATTGCGAGAGGGGCAGCTCTGGGCGCGCACCCACCCCGCTGCTGTTTTGCTTTCCCCGCAGGACGAGGGCCGCTCACTGGGTCGCGGGGACAGCGCGCTGTCTCAGCTGGGGAAGAGGCGCTTCCTCAGGACACATGCAAAACCCAAAGTGTGAAAGGAGGCCTTTATTCCATTCCTTTGGGGGATTTCTTAATGACGTAAAGCCCAACTTGGTTTCAGATCTGCCTGTCGTTTCCATGACAGAACCTTCCTGGGGGGTCCACCAGCAGCGGGGTGGCCAGGCGCCACAGGGCTGTGCTCTCCTTCCCAAGCCAGTTCATCTCCATCTGTAGCATTTTCAGAGAAACTCTCGGATAGGTTTTCTCCAACAGGTTCTTTTTCCTTCAGTTTATAAAGTCATTCTCCTGCACAAAATAAATGGCCTGAAGACATCACTGAGCCTCTTTTCCTCCCAGGGTCAGGGCCAGCACGGCCCCCAGACCACAGGGGCGCAGGACCTCACAATGGGCTTCCGGCCTTCCCCTCCCCTCCCGCCCCTCCCACCTCGCCCTACCCCTCCCCTCCTCCCCTGCAGAAATCACATCCCTTTCTCCAGACTCCCCACTTCAGCTTGAATTCCAGCAGATCTTTACCCTGCCAATTAGTAATTCAGGACTAATTAGGTGATTGCTTTCATTTATGGTAGCAGTTGGGGCGGGGGTGGGGGGGTGGGATGAAATGGCTTTGCCCCTATTCTTGTTGGAAAAATAAATCACACCCACTGTCACTTGAGATCTTATTTTTGCCCCCAATCAAGCAAATTAGCAGCGTGGTTCATTTCCCCAGCATTCACTCCTGAACAGACGGCAGTGCCCTGGAACATGGCTTAGAGCTGTGTGGTCAGTGCAATTGTTTGGGGCTGTTTGTGCCGACAATGAGAGGAGACGCCTGTCTCCCAAAAGAAGAGTGGCCCTTGTCTTGCTTAGGCCAACGAGCTGCCCGGAGCGCTGCCCGCCTGGCTTCTGAGGAAGATGTACACCGCCATCTAGTGGATATGGGGGCTCACTGCAGTGTGCTCGCTCTCCCGCCTTTCCTTCTGGTCGGTAAGGACAAGCAATAATGCTTCTTGTAAATTCCTAAAAATAGGGAGGTCTCATTATATCACCAGGAGTGAAATGTTTGCCTCGATGTCTGTAATGAAAGTGCAACCACATGTTTGCACAACGTCTGTCTTGTCAGTAGCCCTCTTTCATCCCGATGTTTAGGTCCAAGACAGGATTGTCATTGTCTGAGCAATGGGTATCTCTGTGAAGCTGGGTAGTTCTCCCCTGTCCCAAGTAGTGTGGGAGGAGACAGTCAGCACCTTCAGAGGCGCCTTCATCTCTGCAGCCTCGCCATCACTGCTCATCTCGCCCACAGCAAGCCCTATTCCAAAGTGCACAGGGTAGAGGCGTTCGAAAGTTGGCTTGTTCAACCAGGGGCATTGCCACTTCCCAGCGGGAGCCACAAACACACCCACATCCTAAGACTCTTTTCAGTCTTGGTGTTGAGGGGGTTCCCACTCTGTCCCCTGCCTACACACAAGTCAGCGTCTTTTTCCTTTCCACTCATTCTACCTACATGAAGAGCACGTTGATCTCCCCAGTTTTAACACAGGAACCATGATTTTCTTGGGTTTTGTGTACTGGGCGGGGGGGCAGAGATTGAGAGAGAGAGCAAGTACATCCCAATATGGAAGGGCTTGGGGTCGTGGTTCTCCACCAGGGGCAATTTTGCACCCAGGAGACATTTGAAAGTGTCTTGGGACACTTTGGATGGTCACAGCTTACGCGAGGCTAAATGTCCTTCCATCACAGGACAGGCCCACAGCAAAGAAGCACCCAACCCCACCCAGCAGTCGTGCTGAGGCTGAGAAAGCCTGGTTTAGGCTCTCAGATATCGCCCTCCAGCAAGCCGGTGAGAACACTGATTGTCCTCAAATGGGCCACACTGCAGAGGCTGTGGATAGATAATGCATCCTCTCCCAAGTCAGTACTGACCACCGTTTTTCTTCTTTTAGACTCTTCCATTTTAAACATAATTTAGCTGTCTCTTTTTTGTCCCTCTGCTCTGCTGGGAAGAGAAAGAATTGGAAAGGGGGAGGGGAAGGTGACAGAAAAGGAGGATTAGAGGCCTGACCTGTTTCTCCTGCAGAAGCTGGGCACATTCCTCTCTCACAAGCTTTGTGACCCAGCAGGGTACAATTAAAAGCACAACAATTTGCTTGTTATTCAAGTCAGGCATTAGTCCGGGTAATGGCATGCTTGCTAGAGAGATGGATTTCCTTGTTTGGAGTTAAGCACAGGACTAGCTGAATTCTCCATGGAGAAATCTTGATTTGTTCAGGTCTTTCATGTTTTCTACAGAGAAGGGATTATGTCTTCCTAAAGAGGGGCCTTGCTTAAAAAGCTACAAAAGTATAAGAAAAGGATTTAGGACAGAGGGGCCTGTGGTTGCCTAGCTGAGGGGTACAGGGAATTTCAGAGCCAAGGATTATTTAAAGCCATAAAGTTAAAAAAATAACTGGTTTAGGGACTCCCCTGGTAGTGTAGTGGTTAAGAATCCATCTGCCAGTGCAGGGGACATGGGTTCGAGCCCTGGTCCGGGAAGATCCCACATGCCACGGAGCAACTAAGCCCGTGCGCCACAACTACGGAGCCTGCACTCTAGAGCCCGCGAGTTACAACTACTGAGCCCAAGTGCCACAACTACTGAAGCCCACGCGCCTAAAGCCCGTACTCTGCAACAAGAGGAACCACCCAATGAGAAGCCCGCGAACCGCAACGAAGAGTAGCCCCTGCTCACCGCAACTAGAGAAAGCCCGCGCGCAGTAACAAAGACCTAAGGCAGGCAAAACTAAAAATAAATAAATTTTTAAAAATTTATTTTAAAAATTAGTTTAGCACTACTGCATCCGTGCTGGCGAGTACGCTGTAAAGGCAATTAAGCATGAGCTAAAATTCATTTTACTTTGGCTAATTACTGCATGGATCCAGGAGAGGGAGAGGAAAGAAAACATGCCCCCTCCCTGGCAATCAGGAAGGACGTTGGTTTTGGTTTCTTTGCCTTATCGGCACGCTTATTAGTTGGGGTGCCCAGAATCCAGCCGTCACAAGGGCCTTATTAGTTAAAACACAGGAAAATTGTTCTCTCAAGACAGAGCAGTGAATGCTCTGCTGTCCCAGTGACCAAGCAGAAGCCACTATTAGTTTTAACTCCATCAATTATTGTTAGCCAGAGAGGACATGACATACACAGTCCTGACTTCACCCATGTGCCTGCTGAGCCTGGGTCAGGGGCTTTCAACCCAGAGCAACTCTGCCGCCCTCCCCCCAGCTCCCCGCCCCCGGGACAATTGACAAGTTCAGGAGGCATTTCTGCTGTCACAGCTGGGGAAGGACTGCTGGCGTCCGCTGGGCGGAGGCCAGGGATACTGTAGGAGTATCCCACAATGCCCAGGACAGCCCACAGCGAAGAATTATCGGACACAAAATGTCACCAGTGGCAAAAGTAAGAGGTCCTGGTCTAGACAGAGGCAATTTCCTCTCCTTGAGTAGGTGAAGGTCTTCAGAATCTCCGCTTCCTCAAATACATAATGGACAAGTCATCAGATGACCATATTTCATGCTAACTAACACGCTTTTCTTCCCCCTTTTCTACACTGGGTATTCATTCTCCCACTTCAGGAAATCGAGTGACACTAAGAAAAACTTGCCCTGGAAGGATGGTCTGCGGCGGCGAACCGAGACCCAAGTCGGTGCCCGCCCTCTCCTTCCCCGATTCACACACAGGCACCCAAGAGAGAAGACAGCGAGCTTCTCTGCAATCCCCTGGTTCGGAGTTTTGAGAAGTTTTATTCCCTTCTCTGAGATTACCCACTCATCCCTGCATGAAGCATGTTCAGGGAAGTCATTTGTCCTGCAGCTTTACAGGAGTTAAGAGCCCGCAGCAGTGAGATATCCATTTTCTCCCTGGAGAATGAGGACTCCCGCTGAGGGAGGTTAATGCTCAGGACAGGAGCATCCCTGGAGCTGGCGACAGCCAAGGGGCTGTGACTCAGGACTGTCCCAGGCAGGCCATCAACTCGCTGGGAGAGCCTCAAGGATGTACTTAGCCTCCGTTTACAGGAGGTGAGGAGGGCAGAGTGCTGCAGACGGGGAGCGGGGCGGCCACACCCAGACTAAACCCTACCCGGCACCCCGCAAGGGACAGAAAACCTCTCCCCTCAGGTCCCACCAGCCCTGCTCTCCCCTTCTGTGCACCCCTTTCAAATGCGTTTTTCTGCTTTGCCCCCTCCCATTCAATCCGTTCTAGGTACAGCAGTCACGGTGATCCTGGTAAGTCCCAAGTCAGATCGTGTTGCTCGGAGCTCAAAGCCCTTCAGAGGCTCCCATCTGGATTCGAACAAAAGCAGTCTTCTCCCCCTCTCCCCCTCCCCATTCCTCTCTGTCTCTGTCTCTCTCTGTCTCTCTGTCTCTCTCTCTCTCTGACACACAGACACACACACACACACACCCCGTCCCTCCCCTTCCCTCAAGCCCTTCCAGACACACTGGTGAGCTGTCCCTGGCTGTTCCTAGCAGCTCCCTCCCCATAGCCTCCTGCACTTGCTATTCTCTCTGCCTAGAATGTTCTTTCTCTCCATAACTACAGGGGCTGCTCTCTCCGGTCTGTCCACATGTCCCCTTCAAATTAGGGTAGCCCTCTTTCCCTTTGATGCTTTATTGTTCCCGTAACCTACATCATCTGGTAACATGCTAAAAACTTCCATGCTTTTATTTGCGGGTCCTTCCCTATCCCACCTCTCACTCCCAGATTGCAAGGATCTCTGTATAATTTTTTCACAGCTGTCTATCTCGAGGACCAAGTACAGTGCCCGGCTCCAGCAAGCACTCAGATATTCGCTAAAGAAATTAGGAAATGGACCAGGCTACTTAGCTTCAGAAGCTCTTTCATGGAAGTTCCCATCCCCTCCGTACCAGTTCTCAGCTAGTTGACTGAAGACTAGCACCCTGACAATGAGGCAGCTCTAAACTGTGAACGACAAAAATATTTACTGTGTCTCCGAGGGGCACTTGTGTTTGATATTTAATTTTTTAAATAATTTTTTAAATTAATTTTAAAATTTATTTTTTAATTTATTTTTGGCTGCGTTGGGTCTTTGTTGCTGTGCGCAGGCTTTCTCCAGTTGCGGCGAGCGGGGGCTACTCCTCGTTGCGGTGTGCGGGCTTCTCACAGTGGTGGCTTCTCTTGTTGAGGAGCACGGGCTCTAGGTGCATGCACTTCAGTAGTTGTGGCACACGGGCTTCAGTAGCTGTGGCTCGCAGGCTCTAGAGTGCAGGCTCAGTAGTTGTGGCATACGGGCTTAGTTGTTCCGCGACATGTGGGATCTTCCCGGACCAGGGCTTGAACCCGTGTCCCCTGCATTGGCAGGCGGGTTCTTAACCACTGCGCCACCAGGGAAGTCCATGTTTTGTTTTTATTTGTAGTGAAATGCACATAAAATTGTATCATCGTATCACTTATGAGTGTAGAGTTTAGAAACGTTCAGGCGATTCACGTTGTGCGGCAGCCAATCTCCAGAACTCTTTTCTTCTGGAAAAACTGGAACTCTCTGCCCTCCAGCAACCGCTACCCCCAGCCCCTGGCACCCACCATTCGACATTCTGTCTGTATGAACTTGACCACTCTAGGTGCCTCATACAAGTGGAATTGACAGCATTTGTCTTTCTGTGACTGGTAGGTTAGCATCATGTCCTCAAGATTCATCCATGTTGTAGCCTGTGTCAGAACTTCCTCTTTAAGGCTGAATAATATTCTGTTGTGTATACATCCCGTTTTGCTTATCTATTCATCTGTCAGTGGGCAGTTGGGTTTCTTCCACAGTTTAGTTATTGTGAACAATGCTGCTATGAACATAGGTATACAAAGTATCTTGCAAAACCTGCTTTCAGTTATGTTGGGTATATACCCAGAAGTGGAATTGGACCATATGGTAATCCTACTTTTAATTTTGAGGAACCACCATAATATTTTGCACAATGGCTGTACCATTTTACATTCTCACCAGTAGTGCACAGGGCTCCAATTTCCTACATCCTCATTAACCCTTGTTATTTTTTGTTTTCACAGTAGCCACCCTAATGTGTGTAAGGTGGTGTCTCACTGTAGTCTTGACTTGCATTTTCCTAATGATCGCTGATGCTGAGCATCTTTTGAGGTGTTTATGGGCCATTTATGTATCTTCTTAGCAGAAATGTCTAATCAAGTCCTTTGCCCATTTTTTAGCCAGGTTGTTTGCTTTGTGGTTGAGTTTTAGGAGTTCTCTGTACACTCTAGATATTAATCCCTTAACAGATATGTGATTTCCAAACATCTCCTCTCATTCTGCAATTGCCCTTTTCCTCTGTTGATAGGGTCTGGATGCACAGATTTTTAAAAATTTTCTTGAAGTCAATTTCTCTATTTTCCTTTTGTTGCCTGTGCCTTCGGTGTCATAATCAAGAAATCATTGCCAAAATCTAATGCCATTAAATTGGGGGCACTTGTGCTTTTTAAAAGGACCTTTTAATGACAAGTTCCTCAGTTTGGGGAGTTCAGAGCCCTGAAACCTAACTATAAGTGTTCCCAATGCAGAACGTACATAAGAACCAGAGTGCTTAATCAACATTTCTGTTGGCAAGCAAGGTCCCAAGGAGCGTGTGGAAGCACAGCAGAAGTATCATGGAGGACTTTTAGGAATGTTCTCTGCCACCTTAGTTTCCTCCCTCTTTCTCCATATATCCCTCCCATTTTTCCTTCTTTCCTTCCTTTCAGATAACATGTCTGGGGCAGCATATGGTGAAGAAAATGCTTTTACCTCACTCCCCTATAACAACACTGACCACTCCATGAGCCTTGGAGAAACAATTTGCCTAATTTGGAGAGAAAAACTCCATTCAAGCCCTGCTGGGATGCAAGTTCAAATCTGCATGACCACAAACCCACGTTCATGGACACACTTGCCTCTATTGCTTTTTTAAGCTACAGGAATGCTGGATGAGGAATGTTGTCTGTTATTAACTAGCAAAACACGATCCCCCCTTTGAGCCTTCATGTCATTATCTATACGATGAAAATGGACAAGCACAGCACATTTCCAGTGTTACTTTTGAAATTTTCAGTGCTATCTTACATGAAAATAACATGAAGACACAGAAGCAAACCTGCCTGATTCCCCCTTATGCCTTGACTTCTTGGCCTCCAGAGAGGTCTCCAAGACCCTCCTTGGATGATCCAGGGTTCAGCCCAGCACTGAGCTAGACGACCACAGGCTCCCCTTCCAGCCCAGTGAGTCTTTGCATGACTGTTTTGGGTTTTTTTTCCTAGACTCCCATTTCTTAAAAGTTTGAGAGCCAGTCACAGATCTCCATTTCACCCAAGGGCTGGCATGTCACGAGGTCACCAATATTTGTTTTATGTACTGCTAAGAGATTAAGGGGCAGTATAATTTCAGAGAAAAGTTAGGTTCCCTGGAAGTCAGGAACCCCAGCATCCTGCCCTTAAACACTCGAATGACCTTGAGCAATGAAAGGTCTCCAGACCTTCATTTCTCATCTTCAAATGAGAAGACAAATTGGACAACATCACTGTTTCCTAAAGTGTGGTGTGTACACCGCTGTGGAAAGTAAGCAATAGGTAGAAAAAAGTTAGGTGCTTTTATCTTATGTATATATCTATAAATACTTAAATAGCCTCTCAGCTCTACAGTATCTTAGCTATTATTGCTACAGCAAGGCTGAAGTCGGTGACACACACACAAGCAAGGCCCAATGTTAGTACATGCGGTGAAGGTATCGCACCTTCAGGAATTGTCCTTTCCACCCAAACTGTCCAGAAAGATTGACACCCATGAAATGGATCGCTGTTGTGGATCCTCATATACCAAATTCCCATGAGCTTTGCTGAGAAGACCTCAGCAGTGCATCAAAGCATCCCTTTGATGCAATGTGAATAAGGTTTAAAACAGTTATTAATGTGGCTAGTAACTGACTGCAGTTTGGGAAATCCTACACTTGATTTCTTGGTTTCTTCCACGTCTAGCTGTCTTTGACGTGTGACGTGCTTAGACGAAAGTCAGTGTGCTCTCTTCAGGTCAGTCTTAATCTATAACCTGTGTTATACATGTGCCTCATTAAGGACAAATTGCTAGTTCCAGATGGGGAATTTGGAGCAGGCTCTTTTTTCTCTAAATGAATGGGGCTCTACTCCAAGAGCACAGACTTCACATATATGGGTATAAACACATACATACACCAAAGTCAAGTCACTTTCTATCCCTCTATTCACTGTTTAGGCCCTGAAGGTATTGTTTACAGCCGGACACTTGGCTTGCAGGGAAGAATCTCATCCACCTGAGATCTTAGGCACAGTGCCTCCAATCCCCTCCTCTCTTTCTGTTAAATTTCTGCAAAGGCAGGAAGTACCAGAGTGATGCAGAGGTTGGCTGGAAGGTTGAGAAGAGGCCCCAAAGATGTAGGGCTTAGCATGACCCTGAAGAAGAGATGGGGTTTGGGCAGTCGGCATGGAAGCTAGAGAAAATTCCAACTGGGCAAGGAAGGAGTGGGCACTAAAAATGGGGGACAGGGAAAAGACTGGAACACAGGGTTTGGACTGGGAAGCAAAGAAGATGGTATAAGGCAGGTTCGAGGGGTGGGTTAGAGAGAGCCTGATGGCCCACCAAATCTTTTAAGCTCCACTCTGTGCCACTCACGTGCTACAAAAGCATTTATTTCAGTGTGAGGTGAGATGTAAGTGCTACTTTAAGAATTTAACTGCACCAAAATGGCCTGGGGACCAGGATGCTAGTCAACTGTTATAGGGGAAAAAAGCCAACATAAAATGGTGCATTAGTCTGTTTGGGCTGCCATAATAGAATACTAGAGACCGGAGGCTTAAACAACAGAAATTTCCTTTCTCGCAGTTCTGGAATTCTGCAGTCTAAAATCAAGATGCCAGCAGAGTTGCTTTCTTCTGAGGCCTCTCTTCCTGGCTTGCAGACAGCTGCCTTCTCACTGAGTCCTCACATGGTCTTACCTGTGTGTGTGCATGGACAGAGAGAGGCCGCTGATGTCTCTATCTTCTTATAAGGACACGAGTCCAGTCTGATTAGGGCTTCACCATTATGACTTTATTTAACCTTAATTACCTCCTTACAGACCCTATTTCCTCATACAGTCACATTAGAGGTGAGGGCTTTAACTCAGGAATTGGCAGGGGCGGGGCGTTTCTGCCCTATGTGAGAGGGCTGGGAATGACACAGAGCCCATCCTGCTGAAGGCTGTGCCTGTGCTGCCCTTCCCACCTTTTCCAGTGGTAAGATATAGGCAGAGAGGGAAGAGCGTTCTAGAACAGGCTTCATGACTTGCTTCAGTTCAAACCTATTCAAACCCAAGGACAAGCATTCACTCTTGTGGACCAGCACAGCTTACCAGATTTTCAGGGGTTGGGGGAGGGTTTAAAGCCCAAATAAAGTGTTCATTTCTCGTTGGCCGGGGGCACAAGCCGCCCACACAGGGTGGGCAGGTAGCTCCCTCAGCACCCAAACTCCCTCTGTGGGGAAATGAAACCCCCGGGGCCATTTGGAGGAAAGGTGCAGTTTCAATACACCCACACAAAGGGAGCAGCGTCATAAGATTCATTACTTTCAGAAATAGATAACTAATGAGAACCTACTGTATAGCACAGGGAACTCTACTCAGTGCTCTGTGGTGACCTAAGTGAGAAAGAAATCTAAAAAGGAGGGGTATATGTATACGTGTAACTGATTCACTTTGCTGTACAGCAGAGACCAACACAACATTGTAAAGCAGCTATGCTCCAACAAAAATTAATTTAAAAAATAAAATAAATGATTTATTACTTACAGATCCCAAAAGCAAGGGGACACAGTGAGCCGGGGGAAGGGCAGTCTTCCACCCCAGGTCACAAGCCAGCAGGAGCTAGAGCGGGGTAGCAAGCACCTAGTCCTTACAAGGTGATTGGGGCAGAGGCTACTAACTTTTCACAGGCTTAACTCTAAGTGGTTATTTTTTTTTTAAACATCTTTATTGGAGTATAATTGCTTTACAATGGTGTGTTAGTTTCTGCTTAATAACAAAGTGAATCAGTTACACATATACATATGTTCCCATATCTCTTCTCTCTTGCGTCTCCCTCCCACCCTCCCTATCCCACCCCTCTAGATGGTCACAAAGCCCCGAGCTGATCTCCCTGTGCTATGCGGCTGCTTCCCACTAGCTATTTTACGTTTGGTAGTGTATATACGTCCATGCCACTCTCTCACTTTGTCACAGCTTACCCTTCCCCCTCCCCATATCCTCAAGTCCATTCTCTAGTAGGTTTGTGTCTTTATTCCTGTCTTACCCCTACGTTCTTCATGACCTTCTTTTTTTTTTCCCTTAGATTCCATATATATGTGTTAGCATACGGTATTTGTTTTTCTCTTTCTGACTTACTTCACTCTGTATGACAGACTCTAGGTCCATCCACCTCACTACAAATAACTCAATTTCGTTTCTTTTTATGGCTGAGTAATATTCCATTGTATATATGTGCCACATCTTCTTTATCCATTCATCTGTTGATGGACACTTAGGTTGCTTCCATGTCTTGGCTATTGTAAATAGAGCTGCAATGAACATTTTGGTACATGACTCTTTTTGAATTATGGTTTTCTCAGGGTATATGCCCAGTAGTGGGATTGCTGGGTCGTATGGTAGTTCTATCTGTAGTTTTTTAAGGAACCTCCATACTGTTCTCCATAGTGGCTGTATCAATTTACATTAAAAAATTTTATTTAAAACCCGCTTAGCTCTAAATTTTTAAAAAATTTTATTTATTTATGTTTTTTGGCCACACAGTGTGGCATGCAGCACTTCCCTGACCAGGGGTCGAACCCATGCCCGCTGCAGTGGAAGCTCAGAGTCTTAACCACTGGACCACCAGGGAAGCCCACTCAGTGGTTATATTAAAAGGTTCCACCGGGGAAGGCAAAGCAGGAACCTGTGGGGATACCCTAAACCTATCTAAAAGTCCAGACTCTGAACTTTTGGTGTTAGTAGGGTCACCATACTGTAAAATGCCTAGGCAGCCACTCAGAAAAACAAATTTTTTTCCTCAAAGTTGTTTTTCTCATCACACCTTTCTAGTTTTGACCCTCTTGCATTATTATCCTAGCTAGGACAGGAGGTGACATGATGCAGCTGCAAGAAGGGTTTGGGGGAAAAAAGCTCAGTGAGGGCAGCCTGGAGTGGAGTAAGATAGATCCTGGGTGAAATCCCAGCTTCACCAATAGCTGTGTGACCTTGGGCAAGTGACCTCACCTCTCTGAGCTTCCATTAAAAAAAAATTTCCATTATCAAAAATTTTAAACAGAAAAATAGAAAGAGAATACAATGAACACTTATACATCCGCCCAGATTCAACAAGTCTAAACTCTGCCATATTTGCTTCAACTAAGCCACTTTAAAGTAAATTACAAACGCTAAGTACCATCGTCTCTAAATACTTTAGCATTTGTGTCCAACAAAAGAGAACATTTTCCCCCATAACCACAAAACTATTATGCCTCAAAAAGACAGTTCCCTGGGACTTCCCTGGTGGTCCGGTGGTAAAGAATCCACCTTCCAATGCAGGGAACTTGGGTTCGATCCCTGGTCAGGGAACGAAGATCCCTCATGCTGCAGGGCAACTAAGCCCACGTGCCACAACTACTGAGCTCCCACGCCTCAACTAGAGAGCCCGTGTGCCGCAAACTACAAAGCCCACACACCCTGGAACCCACGCGCCACAACTAGGGAGAGAAAACCCGCACGCCACAGCTAGAGAGAAGCCCGAGCCCGCACGCTGCAACAAAAGATCCCGCATTGCCACAACTAAGACCTGACGCAGCCAAGAAAATAAATAAATATTAAAAAAACAATTCCCTTATATATATATATTATTTAATATTCTGGCCATATTGAAATTTCCCCAATTGTTCCCAAATTATATTTTACAGATGGTCCATTCACACCAAGATCCAATCAGAGACCTTGCATTGCATTTGGTCATTATGGATCTTAAATCACTGAGTTTCCATTCTGCTCATCTGTAAAATGGGAAAAGAATAGTACATACCTCACAGGGTACACAAATTAGACATAATACATGTTAAGGGGTTAGGCTAGTGCATCCTAAAAAGTACACTATTA
This sequence comes from Grampus griseus, assembly GCF_964374135.1. Taxonomy (NCBI): domain Eukaryota; kingdom Metazoa; phylum Chordata; class Mammalia; order Artiodactyla; family Delphinidae; genus Grampus; species Grampus griseus. The sequence continues at coordinate 150,485,598 of NC_139019.1, read as the reverse complement.
TTATTACCTTCCTTACTGGACTTGCTCTGCTCAAGGCAGTAGTGCATTGGGATGGAGTGTCTTGAGATGTCAGTAGCATGGGCTAGAGATAATGAGGCAACAGGTCCCAGCATCCTCAGGGATGTAGACCCACAAGCTGCATTTTGCCCAGCCCTGGCCTGGGGATGGAGGGAACAAGTCTCACCTTGACCACCTTCAGCACCCCCGATTCCTGGTCCAGCCCTTGCTCCCCCTGGAAGCTCTGCTCCCTCAGGAACTGCTCCACGGTCTGCACAGTCTCCAACACCTCTTTCTTCCACTTCTGGCTGGGATGCAGGCAGTGAGCCACCAAGGAGTTCAGCCTGGAAGCTGGGGTGACAAAGAGCTCCGGGGGCACTGCCATCTCTGTCTTGAGAGTACCACTGGTGGCTAGATCTATACCCACACACCTACCCAGCTCCTGGCACACACACTCTTCTTTAAGGGGACTCCTCCTCAGCTGACCTCCAGCACCCTGTGGAACAAAGGACCAGAGTGGAGAGGAAACAAGGGGTGTCTGGCTGACCAGGGGATCCTCTTCCTGGAGGCCATTCACTGCAGCTGGGGTACCGAGGGACACTGGGTGAAACCACCTTAACAGGTGGGGCTTTTAGTCACCCATTCTGCTGTAGGTTTCGTTTCTCACCTCTTAGTTTCCCTTTTACAACTTGGAAACTGAAACTGGCTTGAGGATGGCCCTGGGAAAGGCAACTCCCCCAGGAGATGGGAGTTGGATGGTATCCACCAATCCCATCCCCACAAGCTTGTCACCCAAAACAGGCTCAGTAAGAGCAGGCACTCGCTGGAGGTTGGACTGAACAGTGGGAATTCTAGGGTTCCGCAGAACAAACTCTGGAATTCCAGTCTGCCCTTTGCCAGACTCTTAACCTCTCTGACTCTCACAGAAATAATCCTTAAAATGGGTTTAAGAATAATACCTACCCCATAGGTTGTGTGGATTAAGCAAGAGAACATTTAGCAGAGAAAACATTAAGTAAATGCAAGTATTGTTATTCGTTCACTGTACATCTATTGAGTGCTGGCTGGGTGCCAGACATTGTGCGAAGAAGACAATGTAAGACGTGGTTCCTGCCCCAGGGGCTCCCAGAGCAGTGGGGGAGACAGAGGAGACACAGAGAGTCCAGTGTCCTGTGTACTAGGAGAAAAGAGGGCACAGAAACTTGGTGGAAATTCAGGCAGAAGAGTTTCTTTGGGGTCACCTGTGGTGTCAGTGAACACCTGCTTGAGATGAGTCTTAAAAGACTGGGAATGCGGCCACGAGACAGAGGGCACAAGACAGGATAAGGCTGAGAAGTGTGAATCATCCTGCCATGTGCCAGGACTCGGCTGTCAGATCCACGTTGGCATGGAGGGCAGGGAGGGGAGAGGGGAGAGCTGTGCCTGGACAGGTGGGCAGGGATTGAAACTCGGAATGCCATTCATTCATTCATTCAACAAACATTTGTTGAGTGCCCGCTATGTGCCAGGCAGGTGTCCTGGGGATACAGCAGTGAATAGGCAAAATTCTCGGACTGCAGAGAGCTAACACTCTAATGGTGGAGACAGATAATAAACAGGATAAATAAGTAACATTATAATAATTAAGACGGTGATAAGCGCTAATCAGGAAAATAAAGCAGGGAAAGAGGTTAAAAGGTACTGACTACGTGTGTGGGGGTGGGGTGAGAATTGGCAATGTTCAGGGGTTCAGTCTCAAGAAAGGCGCCTAGGGAAGGTCTGAAAAGGAGACATTTGAGCAAAGACATGAAGGAGGCGAAGAGTGAGCGGTATGTATGTCAGAGGGAAGAATGAGAGAAAGTGGGACTTCCCTGGTGGTCCAGTGGGTAAGACTCCACTCTCCCAGTGCAGGGGGCCCAGGTTCGATCCCCGATCGGGGAACTAAATTCCACATGCATGCCGCAGCTAAGAGTCTGTATGCGGCAACTAAGAAGTCCACACGCCCCAACGAAAGATCCCGTGTGCCGTGACTGAGACCCGGCTCAGCCAAAAATTTTAAAAAAATTAAAAAAAATTAAAGAAGAATGGGAGAAGGAACAGCAAGTGCAAAGGCCCTGTGGCGGCAGTATGCCTGGTGGGATTGAGGAATAGCAGTGTGACTGGAATGGAATGATCAAAGGGGGAGAGTGGGAGGGGATGAGGTTTGAGTACAAGGGTAGGGGGCAAATTGTGTAGGATCTTGAAGACTACTAAGACTTTGGCTTTTACTCTGATTGAAATGGGGAGCCACTGGGGAGTTCCAAGCAGAAGAGGGACATGGATGGACTTTCATTTTAACGGTATCACACTGGCTGTTCGTGGGAAGACTGGATTAAAAGCAGAGGGTGGGGAGTGGAGGTGAGAGCAGAAGCAGGAATTCAGTTAAGAAGCTACTACAACAGTCCAGGCAAGAGATGTGGCGCCTTGGATCAGAATGGTAGCAGTGAAAGGTAGGGAGAAGTGGTATGATTCAATTTTCTTATTATGGAAAATTTCAAACATGAACAAAAGTAGAATAATACAATGAACCTCCACGTACCATCCCCCATCTTCAACAATTATCAACCTGTAGACAGTTTTTTAAATGTTTATTCAGGTCTTCTGCCCATTTTAATTTTTATTGGCCACCCGGCACGCGGGATCTTAGTTCCCCAACCAGGGATTGAACCCATGCCCCCTGCAGTAGAAGCACAGAGTCCTAACCACTGGACCACCAGGGAAGTCCCAACCTACAGACAATCTTGTTTCAATGATATCTCCATCCACATCTCCCCTCCTGTATTATTCGGAAGTGAATCCCAGACCTCATATCATTTCACTGGCTATATTTTGAGTATAAACAGGTCTTGCTAAAGGATAGAGTGTGATGTGAGAGAAAAATTAGAGTCAAGGACCACTCTAAGGCTTTTGGCCTTAGCACTGGAAGGATAGAATTGTCCTTAACTGAGAAGAGAAAGACTGGGCCAGGGCACAGTGTAGGCATGAAGGTCGGGAGCTCGGCTTTGGAAGCAAACTTGAGTGTCTAGTGAGATCCGAGTTGGCTAGGGAGTTGCATATTTGAGTCTGGATTTCAGGGACGAAGTCTGGGGTTGGGATACAAATGACCAGCATAGATATATTTAAAGCCATGAGGCTGGATGGGTTCACCAAGGGAGTGAGTATAGAGCAAGGCAAGAAAAGGACCAGTGACTGGGCCCTGAAACACTTAATAGTATTAAGTGATTGGGGAGAGGCAAGCATCCGGCAAACAAGAATGCGAAGGAGTAGCCAGGGAGGTGGAAGAAAAATCCGGAGTGTGTTTTGATAGCCAAGTGGAAACATTGTTCTAGGAAAGAGAAAGTGATCCACTGTGTCACATATCAGGTGAATCTGCGCTGACTTTGTCCTGAGGGCAGTGGCAAATCAGAGGAGCGACCAGAGGTGAAATGACCATTCTGGAAAGATTGGTCTGGCTGCTTCTGTGGGGAGGATGGATTGCAGGGGGCAGGGGTAGATATGTAGGGAGAGGTGTCAGGACACTGTACAGTGATCCAGGTGAGAGGGAAGGTGACCCGGACTTGGCTGGAGAAGGGATGGGATTCTAGGTCTACCTTGGGGGAAGGGTGAACAGGACTTGGTGACTACAGGTAGGAGGTGAGGGAAAAGACAGGATGGCTATCAGCTCTCTGGCTTGGGTACCTGGGTAATGGATGGAGGGTACTATTAACAAAGGGAGGAAGATACAAGGAGGAGTGGGAAGTGGGGAGGTCTACAAGGGTAGCTGTTTAAGCCAGAGAGTTTAAAATAGTTGTCCACGTTGCCTAATGCTTCCGATAAGTTCAGGAATATAGGTCTGAGAAGCACCCAAGAGGCTACTGGTGACCATTGTGGGTGAAATGTAAGGGAGAGCTGGGAGCAGAAGCCAGATCTTAGGTGCGGGGTTGAAGAGTAAGTTGGGTGAGGAGGATGGAGACCAGGAGTGTAGATAACACTTTCAAGAACTTTGTCGTGAAAGGGAGGAGAAAGACCAGGTGTTAGCTGGAGGAAGTGGTGGGGTGGAGGGTGTTTGTTGTCTTAAATACCATTTGGGGGGGGAAAAAAACCCTCAATCATGACACGTTTCAATTTAAACTCTCCAACTGGCTAACCCCAAACGGAAAGAATCACACTTTTAATTACATAGATTCTAAAAGTCTCCATATTTTCAAAGTTTGGTAGTGCCTGGTCCTTAAACAGTCCTATATTATAACGGTTTAAAGAGCAGTGGCAATTTCGCAAACCAAAGTCAACAATAAAGTGAGATTCCAAACATTTGTCCTATGTTTATAATGACATAATGAGCTTCAAGGCAATATAAAAGTTATTCAAACAAAAGTTATTCAAACATTCAGACCTTACATCTTAGTTTAAAACATTTTTTTGAAGTATAATTGATTTACAACACTATATCAGTTTCAGGTGTACAACATTGTTATTCAATATTTTTACAGGTTATACTCCATTTAAAGTTATTATAGGCACTTCCCTGGTGATCCAATGGTAAACAATCTGCCTTCCAATTCAGGGGACACAGGTCTGATCCCTGGTCGGGGAACTAAGATCCTACAGGCGGCAGAGCAACTAAGCCCGCACGCCACAACTGCTGAGCCCATGTGTCCTGGAGCATGCAGGCCACAACTAGAGAGAAACCTCCACACCACAACGAAGAGCCCACGTGCTGCAATGAAAGATGCCGCACGCCTCAATGAAGATCCTGCGTCTCGCAACTAAGACCCAATGCAGCCAAAAATAAATTAAATAAATAATAAACCTTTGAAAAACTAAAGTTATTATAATATATTGGCTCTATTCCCTGTGCTGTACAATATGTCCTTGTAGCTTATCTATTTTATACACAGTAGTTTGTACCTCTTAATCCCGTCCTCCTATTTTGCCTCTCCCCACTTCCTTCTCCCCACTGGTAGCCACCACTTTGCTCAATAGACCTTACATATTAGTTTTGATTCATTTCATTATTCATTTTCATGAGATATCTGGGAGTTCAGCAGCTTTCAAGATTTCAAAAGGGGGAATTCCCTGGCAGTCCAGCCGTTGGGACTCTGGGCTTTCACTGCCAGGGACCAGGGTTCAACCCAGGGGACATGGGTTCGTGCCCCAGTCCAGGAAGATCCCACACACTGCGGAGCGGCTAGGCCCATGAGCCATGGCTGCTGAGACTGCACATCCGGAGCCTGTGCTCTGCAACAGGAGAGGCCACAACAGTGAGAGGCCCGCGTACCGCAAAAAAAAAAGGGGGGGGGGAACATGCAGTCGATTGTGTATTGGTTTTATGGTTTGGTTTTAATGCCACGCAGTTGGGCACATTTCTATGGCGGTGGGGGAAGAGCTAGTGGTTAGGAAGGGTGTGGGCTGGGTTTTAGGAAGGAGGAAGATGCATGAAGATGGGTTTTCTCTTAGCTTGTGTTCCTCCAAATGCAGAGCCTGAGACAAGGATTTGCATGAGACTTGTTTTGGGAAATGATCCCAAAGGACAGGTGTGGGGGATTGAGAAGGAGGAAAAAACAGTCCAAGAAATATCATGAAATTGATCACTACTGTGGACAGCTGAGCTTTGATCCCACTGGGGACCCTCTAAGGAGCAATGCAGAACGTGCCTCAAAATTATCCACCTGAGAGGTGGAGGAGGGGAGTATGCACTCACTGCACTCGCTGGTTCCTGTCTTTCAATGGACCAAGGCTTACCCCCTGGGGTGTTAACTCCCTGGAACTTCCATATTTGCTCAGAATTACTTGGAAGGCTTGTTAAGACACAGATTGCTGAGTCCCACTTCCAGAGAACCTAACTCAGGTAATTCTGGGCTAGCTGCTGAGAATTTTTATTTCAAAGAGGTTCCCAGATGATGTTGATTCTGCTGGTCTGGGATCCGTACTTTTGAGAATCAATAACTTAGAGGTTTGAACTTTGAATGGTGACAACATGGGGGAGAAGGAAAGTTGACTCAAAGTCATGGAGTTGTGAGCCAGCATTCAGTGTTCTGGAATTGCAAGTGTTTGGCCACGTCTGGTATGTTTTGAGAGTGACGAGGAGAGACTGAGAGGTCAGCAAGAGCTAAATGGTCAAGAACCCTGAATGCCAAGCAAAGGAACTTGAACTTGATTCTGTAGGTAATAGGAGCCATTGGAGAATTTTAAGCAGGGGAGGATTCTGTTTCTATTTATGCTTCAGAAAGAGCACAGTGGTCTGGGTAGAAAGGGGTGAGCTAGGGGGACATGACCATAGAAGTCTACAAAATGAACAGCCTGATCTTGGCACTCGTGGGGATGTGGGGCCTCTCTTAACGAGCATGATGGTGTCACAATCCTTGATGTGCAGTCTGAGAAGCTATTGATTCCACAGTTTCTGGCCCCGGGACCCTCCATGTAAGGTCCTCCAGACTCTTCAACCTTCTCTTTCAAGTCGTGGATGGAGTCATCAAGGTCAATGTGTAAGGCTTGCCCTGGCCACTGGAGTCCTTCATGAAGACCTGGATCTCAGGAGGGAAGGTCTCCAGCACCTGGAGGCTCCTGAAAGGAGAGACAGTGGTGTCCACTGGGGCCACATGTCCTCTTGTTTTCATAGTTTTGCCATTCCCAGAATGTCATATGGTTGGAATCATCCAGTGTGTAGTCTTTTCAGACCAGTTTCTTTCAACTAGCAATATGCATTTAAGCTTCTTCCATGGCTTTTCATACATCACCACTCACAGTAACAAATTATTTTTTTCTTGTGATGAGAGCTTTTAAGATCTACTCTCTTAGCAACTTTCAAATACACAACAATATTGTTAGCTATAGTCACTACACTATACATGACATCCCCAGGACTTATTTATCTTATAACTTGAAGTTTGTACCTTTGGACCACTTTCAGCTATTTCACCCACCTCCCACCTCTGACAACCAGTCTATTCTATGTATCTGTGAGTTGTTTCTTCTTTTTTTAAAAAGATTCCACATATAAGTGATCTCATACAGTATTTATGTTTCGCCCTCTGACTTAATGCACTTAGCATAATGCCCTCAAGGTCTATCTGTGTTGTCACAAATGGCAGATTTCCTTCTTTTCATGTGGCTGAATAAAATTCCATTCTCTATCTATCTATCATCTATCTATCTATCTATCTATCTATCTATCTATCTATCTATCATCTATCTATCTATCTATATCTATCTATCTATCTATCTAGCTATATCTATCTATATCTATCTATCTATCTATCTATCTATCTATCTATCTATCTATCTATCTATCTATCTATATCTATATGTCACATTTTCTTTATCCATTCACCTGTTGGACACTTAGTTGTTTCCTAGTCTTGCTTTGCCTATTTTATTTTATTTTTTTACACACACTGCATGACATGCGGGCCTTAATTCCCTGACCAGGGATCAAACCCATGCCCCCTGCAGTGGAAGTGTGGAGTCTTAACCACTGGACCACCAGGGAAGTCCCCTGCTTTGCCTATTTTAGAATCAGATTATTTGTTTTTGTTTGTTTGTTTTTTGCTATGGAGTTGTTTGAATTCCTTATAGATTTTGGATATTAACCTCTTATCATACATGTGGTTTGCAAATATTTTTTCCCATTCCTAGGTTGCCTTTTCATTTTGTTGATTGTTTCTTTTGCTCTCCAGGAGCTTTTTAGTTTGATGTAGTCCCATTGGTTGCTTTTTGTTTTTGTTGCTTGTGGTTTTGTTGTCATATCCAAAAAATCATCACCAAGACCAATGTTAAGGAGCTTTCTCTTTATGTTCTCTTCTAGGAGTTTTACAGTTTCAGGTCTTACATTTAAGTCTTTAATCCATTTCAAGTTAATTTTTACAAATGGTGTAAGATAGGGGTCCACTTTCTTTGTTTTGCATGTGGGTATCCAGTTTTGCCAACACCATTTACTGAAGAGACTATCTTTTCCCTGTTGAGTATTCTTGGATCCCTGTCAATTAGTTGCCTGTATGTGTGTGGATATATTTCTCGGCTCTTGATTCTGTTGCATTGGTGTATGTGTCTGTTTTCATGCCAGTACCATACTATTTTGATTACTCTAGCTTTGTAGTATAATTTGAAATCAGGAAAAGTGTTGCCTCCAGCTTTGTTCTTCTTTCTCAGGATTGCTGTGGCTTTTGAAGTCTATTGCAGTTCCATACGAATTTTAGGATTGTTTTTACTATTTATGTAAAAAATGTCATGGGAATTTTGATAGGGATTGCACTGGATCTGTAGATTGCTTTAGGTTGTATGGACATATACTCTCCGAGTGAGATGTGCATGTAAATGATTTGCCTAAGACCTATTAAAGCAAAACAAAAAAAGTCAAAGAAACTGCTACATTAGAAAATACTAAACGTGTAGAGTATGGGCGGCTGGTGTGTGCTCGGGATGACCCAGCCCCCTCCAGGCCAGAGAGGTGGGTGGGAAGCAGCAATTACAACAGACAAGGATGACCCTCCCTGTTTACCCCTCCCTCTGGGCCCATTTTATTCCCGGCTGCATCGTTTAAACTCAAAACACACTTTTAATATAGGGCCCTTGTAGCCATCTTGTTGTGCTACTCTTCACAACCCATGAGCAGGGTCACAGGAAACTGTAAACAGGTCTGGCTTTCCATGTTACCACTCATACAAGCCAGTGCTTTTCCACACTTGATCTACAGATCACAGACACGTGAGGATTATGCAAAAGAACAAGAACAAAGCTTTATTATAAGTTTCACATCGAAACAGGGTCCACACGAGGCCCAGCCTGGGAGGAGGTGGACACTGATGGCCTCGCCCCAAAGTTATTGGCTCAGGCCAACTTCCTCCTCTTAAACCCCAAGGTAATGAATCGAGACCTGGAGGAGAATGGCTTGGTCGATGGCCCAGTGGTTTTTGTCCAGCCACACCCTGGGCAGGTGATGAGGGGGCCCTAAGAGCAAGGCTGCACCTTGCTGTGCCCACTGCGGAGCTGAGGCTGATAGGAGTAGAGGCCGGAACCGACACACCCCTAAAGTCAGCCTTGGCTGGGCATGGGCTGCGCCCTCCGCTGGAAGTAGGGGGGCCCTGCCTGGGTGCGCCCCCAGGGATGTGATGTAAGATGGGGGCAGTAGTGCCTCCAAACCTAGGCTTCTTCTTAGGGCTGGGTCCCGTGGTCACCATGGGGTGGCTCTGGTGAGGAGGGCCCCAGGAGTTCAGGCCCACGCTGCCCCCATTGCTGTGTGTGGTGCTCGGGGGCCCCCTCTTTCTTGATGTCACTCTGAGAGCTGCAAACATGCAGCTCAGATCATCTAGGGCAGCCGCTCTGCTCCCAAAACCCAGCTGTGTGCTGGCATGGGTGCCCACGGTGGAATTTCTGGATGATGAACACCCAGAAGATGTTTGTGCGGGGCCGCCCGAAGCTGGGGGGCCTGGAGCAGAGGCAAAGGCTGGGGCTTTCCGTTTCCTCTGCTGGGGAGAGCTGCCACAGGCGGTGGTTCCTCGCTGCTGCCAATCAGGGCCCCCAGGGATGTGCATTAAGATGGGGGCAGTAGTGCCTCCAAACCCAGGCTTCTTCTTAGGGCTGGGTCCCGTGGTCACCATGGGGTGGCTCTGGTGAGGAGGGTCCCAGGAGTTCAGGCCCACGCTGCCCCCATTGCTGTGTGTGGTGCTCGGGGGGCCCCTCTTTCTCGATGTCACGCTGAGAGCTGCAAACATGCAGCTCAGATCTAGGGCAGCCGCTCTGCTCCCAAAACCCAGCTGTGTGCTGGCATGGGTGCCCACGGTGGAATTTCTGGATGATGAACACCCAGAAGATGCTTGTGCGGGGTCGCTCGAAGCTGGGGGGCCTGGAGCAGAGGCAAAGGCTGGGGCTTTCCGTTGCCTATGCTGGGGAGAGCTGCCGAGGTCCCCGATGGCATAGGTCTCACCCCGCAGCGCTCTGTTGATGCGCCGGAACACTGCTTTCTTCTCGGAGTCTAAGTCTTCGGCGGTGACCCGGAAACCCGGCTCAGGGGCTGGAGGCAGCCTCAGAGGCTCCCCTCGCCTGTGCGGCAGCAGAGGAATCCTGCGTTTTCGGGGCCTGGGACTGTCAGATGTGCAGGAGCCCTTCCTCCAGGGCCCTTTCTGCCCCCTTGCTGCCTCTGCATTTTTGTCAGGCTGGCTTTTCCTCTGGTAAACCACCAGAGCTGCAGAGGGCGATGGAGGGCCCTCCTCGCCCCCTGTCTTTGCAGACTTCTGGGGCAGCCCTTGCGGTATGGCGGGACCCCTCCTTCTTTCCACTGGCAGGAAACCTCGGGTGGAGCTATATGAGCTCGTGATGGCGTTTCTTTGGGGGCAGGAGCTCATACAAGAGGTCTGTTGTTTCCTGGCAGATCTGTCCTCTGCCCACTTGGCGTGGAGATCTCTCTGTAGAGGTCCAGGCCTGGGCACGAAGAAAGAGCCCTCCAGGGGCCTAAATGCAGATCGTGCGCCCCCGGTGTCATTGGGGCTTCTCTGGTCATCGTTCTTCCCTGTGACTGTGGGGACTTCCTCCTGCTTGGCCATCCCTTGCCCGCTCTCTCCCAGGGCCCTCAACACCGTCTTCTCTGTGCTGTAGTTCGGGACACAGCTGGGTGTCCTGGCCGACACTGGCTGCCCCCGTGCCACACTGAGAGTGATTGTGTCCACTGCGGACACTGAGCTGCGGGACGTCGTGGAGGTGCGAGCACCCATCTCTGCCTTCTTCCGATGGCCTCGCCTGAAGATGGAGATAAGGATCCCCATAAGGAGTGCAGCGTCTGCGGGATGGTAGAATGGGGTCTCAGAGACTCTGTGGCAAAGCGCAGATGGCAGAGTCACTGGACACTTGTGGGCCGGCCTGCGAGTGGATAGCCGGCCATAGACAGCTGGGTGACCCGGGCCGGCCACGGGAAGTCGGTGGGCGCGGGGAGCGGGCTGGGGGCAGCCGAGCCCTCCTGGCAGGTGCTGGTCCCCCAGTGCCCGGTGTGAGGGTGAGGGGCAGGGCCTACCTAAGTAACTGCTCCTAGAGAACTTGGGTGAGGTTGGTCCTTGGTTAGAGAGCTGGGCTCCGAGCACTCTCCTTCAGCTGCCAACTCGGCCAAAAGCGGAGTGCGCTCTCTTTGGCCTGTTGCCTTTTTATACTCTGAAACCTGTGAGCGAACAATGGGCGTGCGTTGGCGGGGCGCAAAAGTTTAGGGAGGGGTGGCGCATGCGCAGAGTACACGTCAGGCCCTGGGGCGCACAGGTGAGGATGCGCGCCCCTGGACCGTCTAGCGCTTCTGAATCTGCCGGGGGTCTGAGGGCTGGAGGTGTTTGCCTTGAGGGTGATGAGCTTCTTGGCAGGACAGCTGGCCCTTCTCCCCTGGCCGCGCCCCAGTGCTGTCGGGGTAAGTAACTGTACTGGACGGGATCCCCGCCCAGCAAAGTGGAGCAAGGTTGCTGGCTGTGCAGCTCCCACAAGAGGCGGCAGCTTTGGCAGCAGCGCCTCTGCGTCCTCCTGCCCTTTCCCCTGGCGGCACTGGAGGGGAGTCGCTAAGAACGGAAGTGCCCACACCATCCAGATCCTGCTGGGGTGACACCTGAAGTGGTGGCCAGGGCTGGCTGAGAGGGCCATACTTACCATATGACCCAAAAACCCACTCCTAGGCAATTAACCAAGAGAAAAACTTTTCACAAAACACATATGTGAATGTTTTAGCTATCTTGTCCACAATTCCTAAATATAGGACTATTGAGGTTATCCAATTTTCTTGAGTTTGTCATTTTTTAATTGTTCTTGGAATAACACTATGTATACGTATTGTTTCACAGTCTAGAGTTAATATTTTACCAATTAAATAAAATTCAGAAGGCTTACATCCATATAGATTCTTTTACCTTCCACTCTTTGTTATAGCTGTCATACGTGTCACCTTTGTATGACGTCAACGCCACCCTCTGAGACTGTGGTACCCTTTTTTCATACATATACAGGGAATTCCCTGGCGGTCCAGTGGTTAGGACTCAGCACTTTCACTGCTGGGGCCCCGGGTTCAGTCCCTGGTAGGGGAACTAAGACTCCTTAAACTTAACCCCACTCTGGGGCAATGTCCCAGCCAGGCAGAAACTGCAGGTGGAGCTGGAGACCTTGAAGAGTTTGGCTATACTTCCAGCTCAGCCCAAAGCCCAAGGATGATTCTGGACTTTCATTCTGACTCGTGCATTTCAGATCTTTCTGGGTTTGGACCTGGTATATATGTCCCTCCCAGCCCGCCCTGCCTGCCCCTTCAGTTGTCACCCCAGCAGGATCTGATTGGCTTGGGCACTTCTGGGGTTTTTTGTTTGTTTGGTTTTGGTTTTTTTTTTTTTTGCACTTCTGTTCTTAGCGGCTCTCTCCTCCAATGTTACCAGGTGGGAGGGCAGGCGGACGCACAGGCGCTGATGCCAAATCTGCCACCTCGGGCGGCGGCTGCTGAGCCAGGTACCCTGCTCTCCAGCTTTCCTGCTCTGGTGGCCGGGGACCCATCCTGTACAGTTAGAGCCGGCCGGGGGAGAAGGGGCAGCTGCCCTGCCAAGAAGCTCATCACCCTCAAGGCAAACACCTCCAGCCCTCAGACCCCCGGGAGATTCAGAAGCGCTAGACGGTCCAGGGGCGCGCATCCTCACCTGTGCGCCCCAGGGCCTGACGTGTACTCTGCGCATGCGCCACCCCTCCCTAAACTTTTGCGCCCCACCAACGCACGCCCATTGTTCGCTCACAGGTTTCAGAGCTGCATCCCAGCAACAGGCCAAAGAGAGCGCACTCCGCTTTTGGCCGAGTTGGCAGCTGAAGGAGAGTGCTCGGAGCCCAGCTCTCTAACCAAGGACCGACCTCACCCAAGTTCTCTAGGGTCAGTTACTTAGGTAGGCCCTGCCCCTCACCCCCGCCCCGGGCACTGGGGGACCAGCACCTGCCAGGAGGTTTCGGCTGCCCCCAGCCCGCTCCCCGCACCCACCGACTTCCCATGGCTGGCCCGGGTAACCCAGCTGTCTATGGCCGGCTATCCACTCGCAGGCCAGCCCACAAGTATCCAGTGACTCTGCATCTGCGCTTTGCCACAGAGTCTCTGAGACCCCATTCTACCGTTCCGCAGACCCTGCGCTCCTTTCTGGGGATCCTTATCTCCATCTGCAGGCGAGGCCATCGGAAGAAGGCAGTGATGGGTGCTCGCACCTCCACGACGTCCCGCAGCTCAGTGTCCGCAGTGGACACAGTCACTCTCAGTGTGGCACGGGGGCAGCCAGTGCCGGCCACGACACCCAGCTGTGTCCTGAACTACAGCACAGAGAAGACGGTGTTGAGGGCCCTGGGAGAGAGCGGGCAAGGGATGGCCGAGCAGGAAGAAGTCCCCACAGTCACAGGGAGGAACGAAGACCAGAGAAGCGGCCCCGATGACACCGGGGGTGCACGATCTGCATTTAGGCCCCTGGGGGGCTCTTTCTTCGTGCCCAGGCCTGGACCTCTGCAGAGAGACCTCCACGCCAAGAGGGCAGAAGACAGATCCACCAGGAGACTGCAGACCACTTGTATGAGCGCCTGCTCCCAAAGAAACGCCATCACGAACTCATATAGCTCCACCCGAGGTGTCCTACCAGTGAGGAGAAGGAGGAGTCCCGCCATACCGGAAGGGCTGCTCGAAAAGTATGCAAAGAAAAGGAGCAAGGAGGGCCCTCCATCGCCCTCTGCAGCTCCGGTGGTTTCCCAGAGGAAAAGCCAGCCTGACAAAGATGTAGAGGCAACAAGAGGGCAGAAAGGGCCCTGAAGGAACGGCTCCTGCACATCTGACAGTCCCAGGCCCCGAAAACGCAGGATTCCTCTGCTGCCGCACCGGCAAGGGGAGCCTCTGAGGCTGCCCCCAGGCCCTGAGCTGGGTTTCCCTGTTGCCGCTGAAGACCTAGACTCCGAGAAGGAAGCAGTGTTCCGGCGCATCAGCAGTGAGCTGCAGGGTGAGACCTAGGCCATTGGGGGCCTGGGCACCATGCAGCCTCCCTGTCCCTTTCTGCTGCCTGCTGCAGGGGCTGCTTCTCCGCAGAAAATGTTTCATAGTTATTTCTATTTTAATATGATCATGGTACATTAAAATGTATTAGTGCTTGCCTGTGAACACTAAGGTCACTTGTAATTTTCTATATTGTTCTATATTTTTGTGACTAAAGGCATTACTTGGGGGAATTAAAAGAATATCTTGAAGCGATTTTGGCTTTTGGTCTGCCACTAATTTCTATTTAACCTTAATTCAGGGGTCGGATTCTTTGACCCAAGGAAACAGAATAGTATAAAAAGAAAGAATGTGAGTGTCAGATGGTGGCAGTGATTAAGTATAGCAAGAGACGCCTTTGCAAAAGTTACTGTTGGTCCCAGAAGACTCTCACTTAGCTGTGTGACCCTGGGCAAGTCACTTCACCTAAATCTCTGAATTATAGGGCTGTGCTGATGATTTAAAAGTGACTGAGCACGGTGGACACTCGGAAATCCTGGGTTCTCAATAAAGCCACTGCCCTGCTCTTTGGTCCTTTGGAATTACTAGATTAGTAAAATTTATACTTGACAGTAATTTTAGCTTAAAGTTAATTTTGTCTATTTCATCTCAGCCTTTCGGCTAAGATCAAGTGTAGTACCTGTTCTTGTCAATTTAAATAGCAAGAGAAAAGAAAGGAAAATAACGGGCATGCCCCCACACTCTTCAGACAATAGGAGCCTCTTAACCTGTTCCTTTGTCCAGAGACACAGGCCATTTCTCAGTGAAGGCCTCTGCCATCACTGAGGTTGCAGGGGAGATGTGGTAACTGGGGAGAAAAAGACCAATGGGGATGACCCCCTCACTCCTCAACATCCAAGCCCCCCACTTTCTCACTTGTCTGGCTAGAAATAAAAGGTTGATCCCATGGTTTTAACTTTCAGTTGTTGCTGGACTTTGCGTGCCTTGCCTAAGTTGGGAGACAGAGGCAGGAAAAAAACCCCACCATAATCACCCTGTTATGGGCTGTTATTCAACTTTGGACTTCCAGGCCCCATCTGCCTGTTAGCGTTCACTTCTTAGAGTTTCAAGTGCATGCTGTTTGTCCTCTATCTTGCCCCACGCGGCTCTCAAGCCTTCGTAATATGACCACATTTCTCGTGACACATGTAAACATTCTAACACTTTGCAGATACTGAATTAAAAATCTATTATTTACATTGACTTCACCATTTTCATTTTCCTGGTGTGTTCAGTAGAAAATTCAAAATTACATATGTGCCTGGCATTATGTATTTTTTGGTGAGCAGTGATCCAGAGGATGGAAATGTATGCCTCCTTCGACTCCTTAAACTTAACCCCACTCTGGGGCAATGTCCCAGCCAGGCAGAAACTGCAGTGTGTCTTGGAGAAGGTCTTTTGCATTGAGATAGTAGGATGCTCTTTTAGCTTCAAGAACTTGGATGTTGTTGAGTTTAACCTGGTATAAGTTCAAATTAGAGTGTTTTAATTTTAGGATGTTAAAGGTAATCCCCATGGTAAACACAAAGAAAATAGCTATAGAATAGTCCCAAAAGGAAGTGAGAAAGGAATTTAAATATTTTATTGTAAGAAATCAGCTAAACACACACAACGAAAGATAGGAATGCAGGAAATGAGGGGCAAAAAAGCTTTGGGCAGATGGAAAAGAAACAGCACAATAGCAGAAATAAGTCTTTTTTTTGTCAGCAATTACTTTTTTTTTTTTTGTCAGCAATTACTTTAAATGTAAATGCATTAAACTCTCCAATCAAAATACAGAGATTGGCGGAATAGGTAAAAACATATGACCCAACTATATGCTGTCTACAAGAGACTTACTTGAGATCAAAAGAATCAAGCAGGTTGAAAGTTAAAGGATAGAAAAGGGAATTCCAAACTCAGTGAGAAAACTCAAATAGTAACCAAAAGAGCAGGAGTGTCTATACCAATATCAGACAAAATAGACTTTGAATTTAAAATGGATCAAAGAGTTAAATATAAGAGCTAAACTATACAAATTTCTGAAAAAAAAAGGGATAAATCTTCATAGTCTTGGATTTGGCAATGAACTCTTAAATATGATAGCAAAAGCACAGGCAACAAAAGGAAAAAGAAATTGGACTTTATCAAAATTAAAATCCTTTGTGTTTCAAAGAACACCATCAAGAAAGACATAATACAACCTTCAGAATGAAGGAAAATGTTTGCAAGTCATATATCTGATAAAGCCTAGTATTCAGAATATGTAAAGAACACTGGCAACTCAACAATAAAATGTCAAATAACCAAATTTTAAAAATGAGAAAAAGAATCTGCATAGATAGTGCTCCAAAGAAGACACAAATTGCCAATAAGCACATGAAAACACGTCCAAAATTATTAGTCAAAATTATGCAAACTGAAACTACAGTGAGATACCACTTCATACCCACTATTGTGCCATATAATTTTTTTAAAAACAAGGGTCGGCAATGATGTGGGGAAATTGGCACTTTCAAGCATCGCTGGTGCAAATATGAAAAAGAAAATAGTTTGGCCGTTCCTCAAAAAGTTCAACACAGAGATACAGCATGGCCCAGGAACTCCACTCCCAGGTATATGTCCAGGAGAAATAAAAAACATATGTTCACACGAAAACTTGTACATGAGTGTTATACTGTCATATCATTATTCATAATAGCCAAAAAGTGGAAACAACCCAACTATTCGCCAACTGAGGAATGGAAAAATAAAATGTGTTATATCCATACAATGAATATTATTCAGCCATTAAAAGGGTGAAGGACAGATACATGCTACAACCTGGATGCACCTTGAATACATTTTGCTTACTGCAAAAGTCAGACAGAGAAGTCCGCACGTTGTGTGGTTCTATTCATATGAAAGGTCCAGCATAGGAAAATCAATAGAGACAGAAAGACCCAGGGCTGGGGTGAAAGGGGAGGACAGAATGAGAATGACTGATACTAGGTATGAGGTTTCTCTTGGGAATGATGAAAATGTACTGGAATTAGAGATGTTGATTGCAAAACCTGAGTACACTAAAAGCAGCTGAATCACACAGTTAAAAAAAAATGTGCATTGATGGAATGTGAATTATATCTCAGTCAAAGGATAATATGACAACATTTTTATAGTCATTACTCTTGATCAGTTTCAGGATGGAATTCTCACAGTGACTTCAATGGAGTGGCTTGTATGGGATGATAGTTGAGGCTCAACCCTTTGGGACTAGATGTTCATTTTGAGCTGTTGAATGACGGTGAGGGCCAGCCAGTATATTTTCTTCACGGAGGATCAATCCCCATATGTATCCTTGGTTTGAATCCTTGTCTTTTTCTTTTCATATTCCTGAAACAAGTTCCTAGGAAATACATTCACAATAGTGAGAGGTGTTGACATCTTCCTGGCAAAAGTCTTAACTTATTCACAGGTGAAACTTCAGAGCTCCTTATTACTAGCTGCCCGGGGAGTCCCCTGAATCAAAGTAGGGCTTATGAAGATGGATCTTGCATTTTAGCGTGCACTTAAAATACCCAACAGGCTCATCACATGGGGAAAATAACTTTATTTACATGAGACAAGTACAAAGTCAGCACAACACAATGAGGGAGAGTATGGGTGCTGGTGCCTGATGGCCTGAAATCAAATCCTATTTGAACGCCGTGTGTACCTAGGAAGGTTAGTTACTTAGCCCTTCTGTTTCTCAGTTCCCTGGCCAAGGATATGGAAATATTAGTAGGACCTGCTTATTCGTATTATGTTCTGAGGTTAAAAATTAGTAAATACAAAGCCTGAAGAAAAATGATGGGTACTTCATAAGTGCTACCTACATAAATGTTCAAGTATTAAATGCCTGGAAGAATAAGTAGGTCGTCTCCAGAAAGGGCACCTAGGAGGCTACAAACAGGAGGATAGAGCCTACTTTTTCACATTGATGACATGAGTAAGAAGTTTTAGAGCTCATGGAAAGAATATTATTTCTTGTGATGCACTGTGGGGTGGGCAGAGTAGGGGCTGTGACCCATATTTTATGGTTCAGGGCACTGAAATTTAGACAGATTGAGTAACTTGCCCAGAGTCACAACACTGATGAGTGATGGGTCTGAGGCAGGGGAGGGATAGAGATTCCTGAACACATGGACATGAGATCATGCCCTGGATACACAAACCAAGAGCTCTCCTCACTCCCTTTCCCACATCCTCCTGCCCCAAGGATGCTGCAGGGAGACAGCTGGTACTCGGACGAGGTGCCTGGTCCAAGAGAACGGCTCAAATCTGGACCCACCTCCTGGCTCTACGTTTCAATCCCTGACCCCAAATACAATGTCTTTCCCCCAAATGCAGACCCCCTGATGGACCGGGGTATCCAAATGTGTGTGCATCTTCCCTCCCTTCCCCCTCAGCACTTGATTCTAGCAGCTGATTTGCAGTGAGACTTCCTGGTGGTCAGGTGACCACCCTGAATGACCAGTAGTCTACTTGACTCCCTAACTGACTCAAAACCCAGGACAGTCCAAACCAACTGCCCACATGACAGTTGCACAGAGAATTAGCATCATCTTCAACTGATCAAACCTGGATGATGAGCAGTTAATATTCATTAGCTGGGAACAGGGTCTACTGGGCTGGTGTTTTGGTGGCTTAACAGATGAGGTTTACAGGCCCCCAGGGTCTCACTGACTAGAAACTGACCAATCATCTGAGCAGCTTGGACTAAGGCCTGGCTAAGAGCGGGCAGTGGCTGCACGGGCTCTGAGTGGGCACCTTCCATGCCCAATCCTCCCTCAGCCAGATCCAGGCTCTGCTGTACAAACTACAGCCATTGCTCCTGAATCTACTTGCTGGTATTATTTCCACAGTACCTTCAATGGAGTGGTTAGTGGGGGTGCTATTTGTGTCCCTACCCTGTTGTTTGGCCAGATGCTGATTCTGATGTGCCTGAACCACCGCTGCGGATGGCCAGCAGATTATCTTGATCGCAGATGATATTCTTGTGCATCCTGTGTTTGACTCCTTTATAATCTTCCTTTTCTGCTTGGTACCCGAGTCATGATCCAGGAAAACACAACAAAAACTGAGAGAACTATTGATATGTTGCTGGGAGAAGACCATGCAGAGGTGTCAATTCATTCCCAGGTCACACGTCTGTTCTCTTTGTTCACCAGCCTCCTAGGGGAGTCTAGGGGAGTCAAGTGAATCGAAGCTGGGCTGAGAAGAGGGTGTTGCAATGTGGTGTGCACTTAAAATAGCCAGCAGGCTGACTGCACGGGGACATGACTTTATTTAGTGAGGTAATACAGAAAGGGAGCACAGCACAGTGACCGACAGAGTGGGGGCTGGTGCCTGATGGTCTGGATTCAAATCATACCAGAAGCCACATGAACCTGGGAAAGTTATGCAGACCCTCTGTCCTCAGTTCCTTGTTCTGTGATAATGGAAATGTTAAGAGGGCCCACTTATTAGTATTACATGATGAAGCTTAATACAGCAAATCAGGTAGACCCTGATGAAAAATGATGGTTACTTCATAAGTGCTACCTAAGTCTGCAAATATTAAATGTCTGGAAGAATAAGCAAGAAATGTGGTAGTGCTGCCTCCAGAGAGGGGACCTGGATGCCACAGGGCAGGGGAGTGGGGAAGGTTATGGGTGTGATGCTTTAGAGCTTGTGAAGAATATCTGTCATCATCTCCTGTGATCCCCACATCAGCCCCGTGGGGAACTCATGGCAGGTGCTGTGAACCATATTTTATGGTACATGGCACGAAAATGTTGAGATTGTAAGTGACTTTCCCGGAGTCGCAAAGCTGATGACAGATGGATGTGGGACAGGAATGTAGTTGGTTCCCTGGGACAGAAATCCCTGAACCCCTGAATCCTCTAGATGGTGCTCTGGACCCCTGAGCCCAGGGCTCCCCTCCCTCCATGCCCCCAATCCTCCTGCCTGCCCCATGGTTGCTCCAAGGACAGGAGGGGTCTGAGCCAACAGGAGGGCCCATGCCTGACCCGCTGCCTCCCTTACATGTTGATCCCTGACCCCACAGCTCTTAAATATCCCTGAAAGAAGGTCCCTTGAAGGATCAGGGGGTCCCATCTACGTCCCTCCTCCCTCAGCGTCTTCACACACTGGGTGAGCCTCCTGGTGGTCTGACCAGTGGTCGGCTTGTCTCCACGTGGCTCAGAGCCCTGGTCTCTCCAAGCCAGTTGCCCACATGGCACGTCTCTAACAAATTAGCTTGGTCTTCAACAACCAGCCCTGGATGCACAGGTAGTGCTGATTAATGAGGACAGTGGCCTGCTGGGCTGTGCTTGGTGGTTTAGTGGGTGAAGGTGGCGTGATCGCCTATTGATGTGAGCAATTGTCTGAGTAGCCTGGGCTACGGCCTGGCTGGGGAGGGGCCGTGGCTGCACTGGCTCTGAGGGCGCACCTTCCCTGCTCATCCTTCCTCATCAAAAACCAGCCCCTACAAACTCCTCATCCATCCCTAGACCCTGCAGTGGCACAGGAGAGAGGCCCATGCCCTTCTAGAGGGACCCCTCCATAGCCACAGCCTAGAGACCTCATCCCAGGACTGTCTCTGAGGATGACCCAGGCCCTCCTAATCTCTGTCACCAAATGTTCATTCCACTAACCCGATGGCATTGTCCCTCCTCTCCACGTTCCCAGGCAGCGCCCAAACACCCAGTGATCCTGTTCACATCAACCACTGGAAATACCACCACGAAATCCCAGTTTCCTTCCTTTCTGAAAACCTCTAGATTTAGACTGCTAATATTTGCTTTTGGATTTTGACATCGACATTCAGAAGTGTTTAGCCTGTAATTTCTCCTGTCCTGTAATATCTGCTGCTGGTATGACATCAGTATTCTCCTGGTCCGATGAAAGCAGTGTGGGTGTGTTCCCTCTGTATCTGTTCTCTGGAAGAGTGTGTAGGAGACGGGCATCGTTTCTGTCTTAAATGTTTGGTAGAAATCAGAGGAAGCCACAGGGCCCTGAAGTTTGTTTTGTGGGGAAATTTTTTTGGCATCTCTTTCTAATTGAAGTTTACTTGGTGTATTGTACAGGGCACAGATCTTAAGCGTAGAGCTTTATGGTTTCTTGTAAATATAAACACATCTGTTACCAACACCCAGTTCAATATACAGGACGTCCCCAGCACCCTGGCTGCCCCCTGTAGAAGGGGAGAAGAATAATTGCTAACTTATTCGGTTATAAGAATGAAATCAGTTACTCCACGTATATTCCAAGTGCAGTGATTTACACACAAATAACTCAAAATGAGTGTGGCAGCACAATCAGAAAGTAGTGGAGGGTGCTGGAGGGCTGGGAGAATCCAGTCCCTTTGGGATTTCTGCTGTGGAGGTCGGGCCAGAGTAAGGAAGCTGAGAAGCTTCTCAGAAGCATCTGGGCTTTCACAGAGGGAAAAACTACTGCTCCCCAGAGTGGAGCGCCCACTGTAATTCACTGAGCCCTCCCTTTGCGGAGGGTGCTTTTCTATACTTGTGTGTTATCTTACACAGAAATACTTAAAAAAAAAAAGAGATCAATTTTGCTTGATGTAACAGCCTTTCACTGTTAAAAGTAAGACCTATATCTAAAATTTATGCTAAATCTGTACAGCTCCGACAGGAAGTAACCGGCACTCACTAGTTGACTCAGGAGCGGAGGGGGAGCAGAGAGGCGGCCTTCCTTCCTTGGCTTCGTGTCTCATTTAAGCTGCCAGACGCTGCACAAGCTCCATCCCCTCTGAGTCTCAGGCTGAGGCCTCCAGGTCACAGTCCTCACAGGTGTCAGACCAGAACCTGCCACACAAAGGCAGGGACTGGAGTCAGTGGGGAGGTGGGCTTCCTGGGGTCGGTGTGTGGGACCCAGGGGGCTACTCAGACCCTGCAAGTGACTTTGGGCCCTGACATCCCCAGGGCTCACATCCCCAGGGCACTGGGGCCTGTTTGCTGCTCTTTGCCAAGTGTGTTCTGGTAGCAGAGAGACCTGTCCTACAGGGGCGATTTAACCTGGGCATTTGGCAGGGCGGCGTTCAAGTGATTGGTCCCCTGAACAGTGAAAGTGATGCAGAGGAAAGGGGAGGCTCTGGGGCTCCAGGGTGAAAAGTGTGGGTCCCTCCCACCTGGGCGCTGTGAGGAGTGGGAGGTCTGATGACACAGGTGGGAGTAGTGACCCTGTCCCTCCAGCCCACACGCAACACGGCCCATCATGAGACCAGCACAGTGGAAGTGGGCAGAGAACCGCAATGTTCCCTTTTCCCCTAATAATCATTTTTCTTTCTTTAACACCCCAGCCAAACTTGCCTGTGCTTTTTAATTTAAAAATATCCTGATGCTGTGGTCACAGAATCATAAATTCTATAGCTTTGCTGTATCCCAACATGAAAAGTTTGTAGAAGACACTGCTTTTCAGCGTGTAATAAAACCAAATGTATTTGTTATCTAATTTTAAGGTCATAATTAACTTGGAATGCTGGCCCTTTAACTCATCCTAAATTAGCATTGCTTTGAATTGCCTTCATTTTGTGTGTGTGTGTTGTATTCAATTTTTACACATCTATGGAAAATCTATAGAACCTCAGGTTGAGAAATGTTGCCATGAGGTGACCCAGGCCCTTCAGTGGGGCTCCACAGAGGTTGCGGGGTCCCCAAGGGGTGGGCAAATCCCAGCCAGGTGTGGATCCTGCAGTGTCCCCTACCGGATGCCAGGGCTACCGCGTGCCCACAGGGATGCAGCAGCGCTGGGCCAGGTGAGCTGTCTGCTTGCGTGAGAAGAAGCCCCGGTGCCTCTGTCCTCCTCACCCTTTCCCCAGGACGCCTGAACTGGGGGGTACCAGGGCCACTCCAGATATCTCACCACACCTGGTGATTAACTGGGGATGTTGCCTGCTGACCTCGGGAGGTTGGGAGGGCAAGGCTGGGTCCTGCAGAGGGAGATGTGGAACCTCACCAGGGACACTCTTTACAAAGAGTGAACAACACCTCCAGGAGTGATGTATGTGGTGACCCCACAGACGCCTTCGGCCCCCCATCTAAACATAAGAGCCTGGCATCTTCAGGGGTTCTATGGAACAGGGACTGTTCCCTGGCGAGATGCACTCAGGTCATCCTCCAGTTGCCTGCGCAGATTACCACCATTCTCTTCTCTCCACCTTTTTGTTCACATGCAGTGGTGACCACCTCCGTGCTCTTCTCTGGCTTTTGGGTTTTCCTGAAGCGCAAAAAAAAAAAAAAAAAAAAAAGTCAGGGATGGCAAGGGAAGCACATACACTTATTTGCCTTCTGCTCTTCCTCCTACCCTCTCCACGCTCACATTTCCTCTTCTTGTTCTTCCTCATCCTTTTACTTCATCCCTTCTCTTGAATCCAGGACAAGAGAATTTCTTTTTTTTTTTTTTAATTGGATGAGTCAGTCTTCTTTTCCTTATTTATTTATTTTTAACGTCCTTATTGGAGTATAATTGCTTTACAATGGTGTGTTTCTGCTATATAACAAAGTGAATCAGCTATACATATACATACATCCCCATAACCCCTCCCTCTTTTGTCTCCCTCCCACCCTCCCTATCCCACCCATCCAGGTGGTCACAAAGCACCAAGCTGATCTCCCTGTGCTAAGCGGCTGCTTCCCACTAGCTAGCTATTTCATGTTTGGTAGTGTATATATGTCCATGCCACTCTCTCACTTTGTCACAGCTTAACCTTCCCCCTCCCCATATCCTCAAATCCATACCGTTTTTATGCTGTTATATTCTACATGTACCTGGAAAAATGTTAAAAAGATTTTTAAAGAACTGCGCATCTATTTTTGAAGCTGATTTGCCTGTTCAAGGCTTGCTAGCACTTTATCCATCTCAGTGCTATTTCACTTAGTAAACAAATGCAGTTGCCATAATTGCTG
Source organism: Grampus griseus (assembly GCF_964374135.1). NCBI lineage: Eukaryota > Metazoa > Chordata > Mammalia > Artiodactyla > Delphinidae > Grampus > Grampus griseus. The sequence goes on along the minus strand of NC_139019.1, from coordinate 150,461,709 downwards.
CATATGTGTCTGTGTTCCCTTCTAGGTTATATGTTTTTGAAGTTAGAAACTATATTTATATCACAGCCCCTATGTATAGCACAATATCCATTGCTAATTCAGATTGTGCTTTAAGATATGAGACAAAATTTAAGACTTTTATTATAGTCATAAACATCTAGCAAACCAACCAGAAAATAAAAACTAATTTTCAATTGGTTGGCCAAGAACAAAAAAGAGAGGAATACCTAGTGCAAAATCATATCTCTAATAACTACTGTTGGATTTAGAGCACACACATGCTAACCTTATTTTAAAATATCTTCTCATCAAAGATTTGAGGTTGGACCTGAAAAAATTATATCAGAAGTGAAAATAATTATGTGGTCTGACCAGCGTGGATCACACAAAGTAAGTGTATACTATGTATAAAGTAGATAACTACGAGGTCCTGCTGTATAGCACAGGCAACTATATTCAATACCTTGTAATAACCTATAAAGGAAACGGATCTGAAAAAGAAATATATATATCTGAATCTCTTGGCTGTACACCTGAAACACAACATTGTCAATCAACTACACTTCAAGTAAAACAAAACAAAACAAAACAAAACAAAGTAAGTGTAAAGGGAAGTATAGTTTTATAAATTCACCTCTGATATCCAATGGACCAACTGAAAGACAACAGAAAGTACAACTTTCTAGGAGACAGGACATGGCCAGCAAACCAGGCCGTTACCCTCGGTAACGGTCATACCTGCCAAAAAATATACAGACTAGCCTGCATTCATGAATACATAGGAATTCTTCATTTATCTGGCATTGTTAGGCAATGAAGTATTGTATGTTAGGAAAAGTTTTTTTAAAATGACAAATTTAAGAGGAGTTATTTTAACCTTCACTCGGTAATTTTCTTCTAAAATTAAGAAATGTATCTACTGGTGTATCTAATGTTTCCGTGATAACTCGGGGTCATCAGTTCAATCAACGTTTGCATGAATGATGCAAATGGAAACAAGACAGGCATGCTTACTGAAACTGAAAATGACATGGCACTGGCTGGAGTAACTGATGAGAGAGCAAGAAAAAAAACAAAAATGAAAACAAACCGTGATCAAGAAACAATCAGTCAAGCTCTGACTTTCTGTACTTAGTTTCAAAAAGAGATACCACAAATCCCAGCGAGAGACTCCAGCATCATTAGCTGTCTTTCTCCTTTGTTTCCACCTTCCTTTCCTTTTCCTTCTACCCTAGATTGTTCCAGGAAGTGTTTATAGCTCCTTGCAAGACAAATTCTAATACTTGCTTTCTCTCACACAAACTTCACAATATGTCCATGTGATAAATAGTGTGGAGGTAAAAGAGAATTCATCACAGGGACATCGCCTATGAAAATAAAATTAGAAACTAGCTTCTAAACATGCAGCGAGAAGGGCGTGGTGTCAGGCACTAATTTCCTTGCGAATTCCTCTCCATTTCTAATAGACGTTCTTCTTTATCAAGATCCCTTTTTATTGGTGTCCTATTCCAGACTGCTCCACTCCGCCCATCCTCATCCTGTAAAATACATTCACACTCTTTTGTGACCCTACTTATTTGCCCATTAAATAATCAGTCACAGAACTGTCAGAATTAATTACAGAGTGAAATTAAAATACTGGAGTCACTTGGAGGGTTTAAGCAGCTCCACCAGAAAATACTGGGCATGGATTTAAAAGAGGCTGCGTGGGACTTGCTCTTGTCCAAGTTCTTTCTCAAGAAGTATCTGAAATAAGCCTAAATTCAGAGTTAATCAGACTGGCCTTCTTTCTCAGGTGGACTGGAATTCATTGCTCTTTCCCCTCAACTCCCTGATGTCAGTGGCACTTTCCGGAGAGGAGGTGGACTTCTCTGCCTACTGCAGAAGCTCAGTTCCCCCAGGCCCACTCCCTGTCTGAATCCCACACTTGAGGCCAGATGCCAGCCTTCCCAGAACTTTCGTGGTCTCCTTTCAGTTTCCGACCTGCTCAGATTGAGTCCCTCTAGACTCTTTCTCAGCTGGAAACCTGATCTTCAACCCCTTTCCCTGACCTCGATGGTTACCTGCCTACTTTAGGCCTCAGGTGCTTTAGCTATAAAATGATATATTTGTCCTTAATTCTAAAGTCTTCTTTCTAAGGCTCTACAATGTGGTGGCTCCTTGAAAATGTTTCTCTTTGCTGGTTTTAATTTTGTAGAGAATTAAAACCCCAGCCACTCTAAAAGTAAGTTATATTGGATAAGGAAAGTGTGCTTTTGTAGTTAGATTAACAGGGATGGAAGATGACTTAGTATGTTTTAAGATACTCATGATCCGTTCTCGTGAGAGTCGGGGGAAGAAGGGGAAGAGAGTTAATAAAATACCAAACGATTGTGACAAATTAAGTTCACCAAGATGTAGCTGATTAGTTACTACTTGAATAAGCCACACAAATCCAATTCAAGTTGTCCTTTATTTTTCTAAGAAGGATCCCAGTGAACTGAGTCCCATGTTCAGTAACTCCACGTTCAATGGCTTAGCCTTTAAAAACTGTTATGTTGCTGGAAGAAGAAATATTGCCCATCAGTCCTAATTGATGTCTACCTATCACGCACATTTGGAATAAATCTATTACTTTGACTGATCTCAGTGTAATATATTCCAAAGGGGCAACGAGCACACGAAAATTTATGAAGTCTCCATCTTCTACACTGAAGTGTGCAATAAATTACGTATTATTTGGCCGTGAAATTCACAAGCCATAGAAACCACGCCATTAGCAATGTATACAGTGGTAAACAGCAGGTAATGAGAATGATATAAAACAAAATAGACTGTGTATGTTGGCACTGCTGCCAATAAAGCAATTATTAAATGCATTCATATGCATCTACGCTAGGTAAGCTCTTTGAGGGCGATTGCTATGAATTCTACATACCTGTCAGGATACTATATATAGCCCACTTTCTATGGCCTTTATTCAAAGACGCTGAGAAAGGGTTACTCTGGGTAAATTCAGACCTTTTCTCAATATAGAATTTGGTCAACATGCATTCTGAACAGCAAAATTTCACAGTATTTTCCTACACTAATTGCCACCTCAGCAAATGCAGGATTAAGTATAATGGATTATAAGAAGTTAGAAAGGAAAGATGGAAGAAAAGAAGGAAGGTAGAAAAAAGGTGGGTATGGAGTACTTCAACATTTACGTAAAGAGTGGACCTAAAACTAACCTGAGGTTTCCCTGAGCTATTAGCATACGCTATGGAAACTCAAATGAAAAAATAAAAAAAACCAGCAAGGGAAACTCAAAGATTCTTTGTTTTTTCACTTTACTGCATACACACGTCCACCTTAAACAATCTATATGCTTATATCCAATAAGAGAGCATTGTTTTGCAAGGCTATTTGGGTTCTATCAGCATGTAAAGGTCGGACAACTCAACTTTAGCAGAGTTAGCCTTCAGGTGAATAATTGCTTCTTTCAGGTTGCGAGCAGTTGAATTTTCCAGAAATGTTTCCCAAAATATGAAAACTAAAAGAAGGGTCCTAGGACAGCGTCCTTTAGAAGGTTTATAGTATCAAGGCTTTTGGAGGAAGAGAATCCTTGTCGATTATCAACACAGTGATTCCAAGCAGGTCAATTTTTGCTGAGAATATTATGTAACAGAACCCACTTCACCTCCATTATACTGACAATGATCTTCCTTACTTCAACCTTGTGCTTCTTAGTAAACTTGAAAATACTGAGCCAAGAACAGACAGTGACAATACCAGAGACTCAGATGTACCTATAGGTGCCTTCAGACAACATCAGCCACCCAGGCCAAAGTCCTGGTTTAAAACATCCCAACATGAATGAATCTCAAAACCATATGCTGAGCAAGTGAAGCCAGATCAAAAGGGCACCTACTGTATTATTCAACTTACATGAAATTGTAAACTGGGCAAAAGTCATCTCTAAAGATAAAAAGCAGATCCGTGGTGGCCTTGGGGTGGGAGATGGGGATACTTTTGCAAAAGCCTAGGAGGAAACTTTCTAGGGTTTTAGGATTGTTATCTATCTTTATGGGAGTGCTAGTTATACAAATGTATACATTAATTAAAAGTCACTGAACCATTGACTAAAAATGTCTGCATTTTATTGTATGTAAATGATACCTTAATAAGGTTGATTACAAAATGAACCAAAAATAAAACAAAGCAGAAGAGAAACCTCTCAAGACCTCAAAGGAAATACACTGTTTTCTTCCAGGGTACCAGATTGGAAATGAGGCATTGGTCTGTTCTACCCTCAGATTATCCCTAGGATTATCTAGTCTATTTTAAAGCACTAGAGTCCCCTATAAGGAAAACTCACCCCATGTTTAATTACTTTGATTTCTTCTGTGCCTGTTCTCCCAACACAGTGAAGCCATTCACAGAAGAAAAACCACCTTTTTCCAACTTTGCATCATCACATATTCCTTCCAAAGCTATTATGTATGGAATGAAATTTGGCTACACTTCGTAAAAATCTAGCTTTTTGAGGCTTACAAATCTTAACAGTTAACCTATTGTCTCCACTGGAATTTGCAAAAAAAATTATTTTGAAAAGGAATCGTTGAGACTTGACAGTTTTGTTTTTTGTGATTTTCTCTTCCCCTAAGAGAGAAGTGAGTAGGTATGAGAAACACATACATAAAGGAAAAAAAATTATCTTGCTGCCTTTGCACGGTTATAATTTATAGGAGGCCCTTATCAACAATAATCTATTATCAGAATCAATAAAATATAATCTCCATGAAGGCCAGGCCAGGATATTTGTCTCTTTTTCAGCAGATTGCAATACAAACCACATTCATGGATATGCTCCTTGATGATCTTTGTAATACTGTAACCGTTGACCATTTCCTCATGCCTCTTCACCTTAACTTCAACCTGGTTTTTCACTAATGACCTCACATTTCCTTCTCTAACACTTGGTTGTGGGCCTCTTTTCCAACTCCAACTCGCATTTCACTCTGGAACCAAAGGAAGACTCACACCTTCCTGCTTTTTAGTGATACCTCAAGGTCATTACCATATTGTGATCACCCTGAAGAATAGCCAGACAATTGTTATTTCAGAGCCATCTGACAGTTTGTAGCTCTAAAAATTAACTAAGGACCGCATTTGTCAAAAATATCCTAGTTTAAGATTTTGGTAATACAGCAACAGTAATTCCAAAGTCATTATGCTACAGTTGCAGATTAAATAGACTAGAAAAAGGAAGCTTGCCAGATGGTGGTTTACATTATCTACAGACTGTCTCGGTTCAAGGTTAACTTCCCTGGGAGAAAACCCATAAACCCAGAATCATCAAAAATAACCTGCACGTGCAGAGGGGAGACAGCTTTGCTTGTCAAATTTTACATTCTTTCTGATCTCTGGGCCCTGGTGATTTATCTCCCATGGAATGGAATAAGGAGGGGAACAAGTAGGGACAGTCCCTTCGAGCAGCGGCCGCATGCCTGGTATGTCCTTACCTGCTTTCAAGGCTGACTGCTTCCCACACATATGTTGCCTTTTTTAAGCCTCAAGCCCTCGATCCTTTGCTGAAATACAATAATTTCATTTCTATGGTTTTCAATACCAAAAACTCAACCTCCAGGAGGGCTAGAGTCTAATTTGTACTCCAAACCAAGTAGCAGTGCAGTTCACTACTACCGAGGCTGAATCCATAAAGACTTCAAGACCACGTCCAGAAGACAAGTTATTATATATAATACCGTAGAAGGTCTGAAACATAATTATCATATACATAGCTGGTCCTTCAGAGCTTTTTACCTATAACATGTTTCTTTGATGAAAGTTATTTAATGTACTGGAGATAACTGTGACTTACTGATCAAATATTTGAATACTTATACTTATCTGGGATTTCATTTCTGCTGAGAGAAAAAGGAAGAACAGGACTCACTAAAAAAAAAAAAAAAAAAAAACTTTAGAAATGAAAGTAAAAATCTTATCACACACTATGACTTTTGGAAGCAGCATAGAGGGGCAGTCAACGGTAAAACACTGGTGAAATAGGTCAACACTCTAGGCCAAAAATCCATTATTATTATCATCAGTGACAGTACCACAACTGTGCCCTTCAGAATTAATAATCACTCCTAAGGATCTTCATTTGGCACCAGATGATGCGTTTAAGAGAAACGCTCTGGGAGGTTTTGAATCAGACTTGGTTTTTTGTTAGCCAAGTTACAGGAGAATTTTTAAAGTGGGGGGACGGGAAGAAGGAAACGGACCAGGAAAAGAATTTAAGCCATCATCTATAAACCAACAAAGCACTGATAGTTCCAAACATTATGTCAGACACTGAAATGACTGATATAGACTCAAGTGGTTTATAAAACCTATAAAAAGACTACACCAGCAAAATCCCCATTTATCTGTAGAGTTCAGAAACTAAAACAAGGAATATTTTAGCTTAAAACCTTATCTCAAGAGAATCATATACACTTCACATGAATAAAAATACCTGAAACCAAACATTTTTAAAAGCTCCAATACCCCAAATATAAAGAAAAATATTAATCCAGAAGACTCAATCAATCCATGATAATCACAAAACGGCTGGGCAATCTCTATCTCCCTTCCACACTAACCATCCATCCCATGGAAGACCAAGGGAGATCAGACCTTCCAGACTTACCTTCCAGACCTTCCAGACACCTGGCTGCTGCAAAATTCTATGGAGACTCCTTGTGGAACAGTAGTTTCCCATCTCTTGTGTCTCTTCCTATCGTGATCATGCAGGAAGCAAGTCTGGCTGTGCTATTTCTTATCATTGTCTGTCACCCATCTGCAACATGGTATTGTACAGATAAGGAAAAAGTAGTTCCCTTTCCCCCAGAAGGTTGAGGCTCAGGTACAGGGGTAATTCTCCTGTGCACCCAGTCCTTATTTAGGCCGACTCAGTGACTTCAACAGGCTTAATCATGTGATCAGGTTTGTTGCCAGCTGCGTAATGCTCCCACATCTGTAGATAGAGCCGCTCTAGGTCCATTGTGTATTGTTTGGTGTTGAACAGAGGACTAGATGTTCTCTGCTTCCAGACTTTGCCACGAAGTTTCTTCAGGTATTCTAGATCAGTTCCCAGTTTCACAGCTATGTCTTCATATTCTTGTCTATTTTTAGCAATAAGCTCACGATAGCCTAAACAAGTGAGCTGGGAAGCTGCAACTCGGGAAGCAAGAGTCTCTCCTGGCATAGTCACCATGGGTGTCCCTGACCAAAGGACATCCATCCCTGTGGTGTGTCCATTACAGAGTGGAGTGTCCAAGCAGACATCAGCCAGCTGGCCTCTCCGAACATGTTCCTCTTTAGGAGCAACAGGTGAAAAAATGATACGGTTCTGGGGAAGGCCCATATTTTGTGCATACTGTTGAATATTAGGTTCTCCTACTGCTGGAAAACGCAACAGCCACAGTACACTATTGGGAACACGCTTCAGAATATTTGCCCACATGTGCAAAGTAGATGGGTCAATTTTATATAACTGATTAAAGTTACAGTACACAATGGCATCTTCCGGTAACCCGTACTGAGAACGTGTGGTTACAATAATGGTACGGGGAACCTCCTCTCCAGTGGCAGCCTTAATGTTGATCTGGCTAGTTGCCAGTCCATTGCTAAGACTGAATCCATTAATTGTTATCTGAATTTGTCCTCTGTTAATCATTTCAATAACTGCCTCTGCAATAGTATTCATAGGAATGACAGGCATATTAAGAGCTGTATTACTGCTGTTTGCACTGTCTCCTCCATCAGGACATTTCGTCTTGACAATCTGCACATCTGGGATACTATCAAGAAATGCTTTGAGGTCGATGCCATTCAGCACAATCCGATTGTCATAAATGTGCCCATTGGACTGAAAATCGATGACTGCTTTCTTCTTCAGGTGAGGGAACATATTAGCATGATCACCAATAAAGAAAGTATGGGGCATATAAGCCAGTTTCTCAGAATACTGCTCAGCAACTTCAGCAGGTGAAGTTTCCTGATCTGTGATGATATAATCCATGAAAAGCACGCCACTGGTCCCAGGGTAGCCCAGCCACATTGCCTGAATAGGAGCTGGCCTGAGAGCAAAGAGTTCATTTCGAGCACCCCTGGTATAACCATTCATATTTACAAGGATGTGTATACCATCTTGATGGATGCGATCAGCTGCTTTCCCATTGCATGGAATCTGAGAAAGATCAATGAAATGATGGGCTTCTGCCATCACCTTCGCTCGGAAGTTTGTGCCATCATCTGGGCTCAGGGCATAACAGAATACCTCAAATTTATCAGGATTGTGCATGCCTGGAATAGACTGCATAAGATGAGAAGTAGGATGATTCCCAAAGTCAGAACTCACGTATCCTACACGCAGTCGACCATCACTGAGCTTCAAGTCTTTTGGATGTTCGTACGGTGGTTTGTGAAGGACACTGATCTCATCCAAGCAGAGGTTCCCATGGCTCTCAGCAATAGCCTTCCTGAAGCCATGAGAAAGAGGATAGAGCATACTATGATGAGGCTGCACAGAAGGCAACCTATTCTTCTCCAGCTGGTCAGCCACAATGCTGACCAACTTCTTCATTCGCTCATCATAGTCTGTCCAATCACAGACAATCTGCAGGCAATGAGCCAAATCACAATAAGCGTCAGGAAAATCAGGTTCAAGCTTCAGAGCAGTGCGATAAGAAGCAATTGCTTCTGGAATATTCCCTGAATACTTGTGAATGGAAGCCAGATTGCTGTGGGCATCCGCAAGTGCAGGGTTAATCTGAATGGCACGAATATAACACTGCAAGGCTCCCTGAACATCCTGCATCTCCTTTAGAGTGTTTCCCATGTTACAGTAGGCATCAGCAAAGGTAGGACTGATTCGAACAGCCTCCTTATAATGCATCAGAGCTTCCTGCAGTTTTCCCTGCTGCTGCAATACACTTGCTAAATTTGAATGGGCAACAGCAAACTCTGGGAAGACTTCTAATGCTTTACAATACAAGCGAACTGCCTCTTCAATGTTTCCCTGGTCTCCTTTGATATTGGCTAGGTTATTCAGAGAGTCTGCATGGGTGGGACACAGCCGCAGAGCTGTATTATAACAATCTTCTGCTTCAGCAACACTGCCCTTCTCTTCCAGAGCGTTGGCTAGGTTGCAGTAAGCATCAGGGAAATGTGGTTGCAATTCAATAGCTCGCCTGTAGGTGTCTATTGCCAGATCTATCAGGCCTTGCTCATAGTATACACAAGCCAGGTTGGCATGTACCACAGCATGATTTGGGCTCAAGCTTAGGGCACAAAGGTAAGCTGCCACAGCTCTGTCAAAAATCCGTGCCTCTTGCAAGACATTTCCTAAATTGATATAAGCATCCAGAAAATTGGGGTCAAGGGTGACAGCCTTTTCAAAGTGATGAATTGCAAGCCAAATCTCCCCTTGTGCATTGAAAACACAGCCAAGATTACTCCAAGCTACTGCAAAGTTCGGTTGCGTCTCCATTGCTTTCAAATAACATGCCTTGGCTCCTTCCAAGCGACCCAGGGCTTTGAGCAGGTTCCCCAGGTCACTGCGAACACAGCACAAATCAGGATTGCACTGAAGAGCAGAGACGTAAGCTTGTACTGCCCCTTCCATGTCGCCTGCTGCTACCAAAGCGGCTGCCAGGTTAATATAACCATCGATGAAATCTGGCTTGAGATGCAATGCATGCCGGTAATGCTCAATTGCTTCCTGCAACTGTCCTTTTTCCTTGTACACATTCCCCGAATTCGAATAGGCTTCTGCCAGAAGAGGGTTCTGTTTAATTGCCAGAGTACTAAAGTGGGCAGATCTGTCCAGCCTTCGACACTGGAAGTGTAGAGATGAAAGTAATAGAAGTACTCCAATATTGTCTGGCTCTTGTCTCCACAGCTGCATGCAGTGTCTCTCAGGTGCCTCAAAATCTCCTGCCTGATATTCTCGATGTGCCAACTCAGCTAACCCTTGGAAGGAAAGCATACGTTTCGTTGGTTCTGTGCTGTCGGCCACGTTGCCCACAGAAGACGCCATCTGGAGCTTCTGGAGAGAGTGAGAAAAGGGGGTAATTGAGTCCCGCTGCCGCCACTACTGGCAAGAATGTTTCTAGAGGTAGCAAATACGAGGGCAGCAGCCATACCACTGTTTTGACAGGCTTAAGCGGCGGCGACAGTTACAGGCACTGAACCTTAGGAACTCTGGTTGGTCGTCTAACTGTCACGCTCTTGAAATCTTAATTCTTAACCCTGCCCTCTTCCACCATTTTTCTCCTAATCAGGGAATAAAAATTACCTATACACTTGCCTTAGAAGAAATCAAAAGTCAGTAGTCCAAACACTTTTCAAAATTTTGTTTTCTGCCCAGTCGGAAAGGAAATACATGATTGACTTTACTTCATCATTCATATAGTCAATGTGGAAAACATTAGGGCCGTGAATTTCAATACAGTAAGATCAGAAAATTTTAAATTGGCCTTCCCAAACCACTAATAAGTAATCGATGTTGTATATAATGCTAAAATCTTAGAGACTGAGTTTGATATTTTAAAAGTTCTGAAAGGATTAGCTAATTTCTCTTCTCATGCCTCAAACCAGAGTATTACTTTTTTAAAAATAAATTTATTTATTTTTATTTATTTATTTTTATTTTGGCTGCATTGGGTCTTCAATGCTGCGTGTAGACTTTCTCCAGTTGCGGCGAGCGGGGGCTACTCTTTGTTGCGGTGCCTGGGCTTCTCATCACAGAAGCTTCTATTGTTGTTCCACAACTCTATGGGTTCCTTTTTAGGTCCTATGAAGAACCCTAGAAATTAATTCATGGAATTATAGGTTTTTGCAAAATTGTCAAAAGTGAGATATTTTCACTTCCATCAGGTAAGACCAGCGTCTCTTTCTTTGCCAATTTTCCTTCTATCATATTCCGCTATGTTGGATCATATTGGAATGGCCACAGGCTTTTTTGATATCTGGCTAAGGAGATTTTCTTTTGTTCTGTGGTACGCGGACCTCTCACTGTTGTGGCCTCTCCCGTTGTGGAGCACAGGCTCTGGACGCACAGGCTCAGCAGCCATGGCTCACGGGCCTAGCCGCTCCGCGGCATGTGGGATCTTCCCGGACCGGGGCACGAACCCGTGTCCCCTGCGTCGGCTGGTGAACTCTCAACCACTGCGCCACCAGGGAAGCCCTAAGGAGATGTTTTAAGTGAGGCTATTATGTGATTTTCAGACACCACCATATGTAATTGACTATATACCATCCCATTACAGGAATAACTTCCAGTACTCATACTGACTACTCTACTGACTTAACTAGCACAAGACACAGAAGCATAAGGACAAAAACCACCTTACAATATAGCCATGTCTTGCACTTCACAGCTCTCAAAGCATGTGCGTTTGAAGAAGAAAAAAACAACTGAAAAGTACAAAACCAGAAGCTATTCTGTGGAAAATTATTTCAATCATCAGGCATGTGAAAGATAAGTCAAAGATTCAGTTCTCATCAATGCTTAGTCAAAACGGAAATTTTCTTCTGTCAAGAATATACTCCAGGGGCTTCCCTGATGGCGCCGTCGTTAAGAAGCCACCTGCCAATGCAGGGGACAAGGGTTCGAGCCCTGGTCTGGGGAGATCCCACATGCCACGGAGCAACTAAGCCGGTGTGCCACAACTACGGAACCTGCGCTCTAGAGCCCGTGAGCCACGACTACTGAGCCTGCGAGCCACAACTACTGAAGCCTCCGTGCCTAGCGCCCGTGCTCTGCAACAAGAGAAGCCACCGCAATGAGAAGCCTGTGCACCGCAACGAAGAGTAGCCCCCACTCCGTGCAAGTAGAGAAAGCCTGCCTGCGCACAGCAACGAAGACCCAACACAGCGAAAAATAAATAAATAAATAAATAAATGAATATACTCCATGAACAATGTGTGTAATGGAATGGTGTGAATGAGTATTTTATCAGAATCCCTGTAATGCACAAACCTATAGCAGTACTGAAATCAGTAATGCATTTATAATAGTAAATATTTATGAGGAAGTAATCCTTAGAGGTTTTCTCAAAAGTTAACAATGAAAATTAATGTGACATTATCAGTAATAAATTGTGAAGCTGAAATAAACTTTTCTAAACTATTAATAACTAGAAGCAAATTCTAATCAACCATGTTACAAGAAATCTATGTCTAAAAACTACAAAGTTTATTTCTTAAAATTTTATTTCAAAAATACATAAACTGTCATATGAGGAGGCAGTTAAAGAATATATAGCTAAAAGAGTGGGGGAAAAGTTTTATAGAGACACATCTGGCAGTAGTTCATTTTTAAATGTCATTTTTCTAGATTTTGTGATACCTATAGTATTGATATTTGAAAGCATTTAAAAAATTGTAATTTGAAGATTTGCTACTTTCAGGTAGAATAAAATATTTTGAAGCAAAACAACGTTTCCACTGAGAAAAACAACAAAAAGCCAAATAAAATAGCCAGCATTCAATCAAAAACTTCTAGACAAACCAAGAGATAGAATCATATGGCTAAAATTCTAAGAAAAGAACAGATAATACAAAAATATTTATATAAGATATTGTGTATCTTTATCAGGAAAAGTCTTTATCAAGAAAAGACTTTAAAATCATCAGAATTAATATTATATTTTATTTGTATATTATATTTATATATAGATATTTATATATTTATATAAAGAACTTAAAGATAAAGCCCTAGTTAAGGCAGTGACAATAGCAGTAGCAGTGGGAGTGAAAAGAAATGGTTATATTCAAGCATATTTTGTCAGGAAAAGTCCAAGATCAAATGTCTGACTGCATACATGGGATGGATAGACGGAGTTGGAAAAATCAAAGTTAACTATAGAGGTTCTAGTGAAGATGGGGTTGCCGTCACCCAACGCAAGGGGCTGCGATCATCCCCAAGGTTTAGGAAACTCAAAGGGAAGGTCATGGTCAGAGGCAAAGTTAATTGGTGGGAAAATAAGACTCCCAGTCTCTCCATCTCCTTATACCAGTTTTTTTTTTAACATCTTTATTGGAGTATAATTGCTTTACAATGGTGTGTTAGTTTCTGCTTTATAACAAAGTAAGTCAGTTATACATATGTCCCCATATCTCCTCCCTCTTGCATCTCCCTCCCTCCCACCCTCCCTATCCCACCCCTCTAGGTGGTCACAAAGCACCGAGCGCATCTCCCTGTGCTATGCAGCTGCTTCCCACTAGCCATCTATTCCTTATACCAGTTTTGTTTTTCTGCTCATATACGTAGCAGCATTTCATTCAAGGGGAAAGTCATTGATCTGACTGGTCAAATTAAACAACATAGTTCAAGGCACATTTACAGTGGTTAGTTCCTCCACAATTTAGAAAGTCACATTCACAAGTTCCCTCTTCCTACGCCATGGAACACATTGGCCATTCCTCCGAAGTTTCCACTCCACAGAGTGGACCAGAGATGACGTGAGCCCAGAACTGAGAGCTTGGCATGAGATGGTGTCAGCCCCACGTAGAGCTCTGGCATAAGTTATAACCCAACCCAGCTCTACAGAGAGCTCTGCATGGAATCCTGGGAGTAAACTCAGCCATAATAATGGGATTCTGTTTTTCATTTGCTTTTCTTCCTTGCTTAACTTTCCCTGGCCACTCTGACAAACAAACTTTCAGGCATTCCTGGGCCACTCACTAACTTTATTCCATTTAATGTCATCCAGATTCCCAAGAAAATTACTAACTATAAGGAGGGAAATTTGGAACATGGTGATTTTTAGATGCCTGAAATATACAGGTCATTGAATCCAGTTAAGTAGCAAATTATCTGGATCTCAAATATGCCAGTAGAATAGCAGACTAAGCTCAATTTAATGTACTCTTACTGGAGACACATGTAAATTCTGGGTCAATTTTGAAAAAGTTAAAAGCACATAGCTGAGATTAAAAGAAAGAAAGGAACACCTGCATGTTTCAGAAAGTAACAGAGAAATTAAATCCAGAGAAAGAAGAGCAGACTGATGTCTGTGGGTTCCGTTCCTTAGTATAGGCCTTATGTAAATAGGGGCTGGAGCTAGAAATCTAACATTACCTTGAGGCCAGGAATTTAGACTCAGGATGGAACAATATTGAGAAGTTGGTACAGATATCCCACAGAAATTTCATGAGGAACTGCTTAGTCCATTAAGAGGGCCAAGGGCGGTGGTGAGGAAGATTGATATCTCTTGAAAACCTTCAGGTACAGAAAACATCAACACCTCTGAAAAGTAGGCCTGTCCTTCCCAGCGTTGTGATGGCCAGGTTGTCACTTACCTGTAAGGCCCTGTATGAATCAGAAACTGCAAGGAGAGTAATTCAAAGAAAAACAGATGCAGGATGGGTGTGGCAATAAATCCTAGGACCCTATCAGAAACAAAATTAAAACCACTCTAAAGGGAAATTTTAACAAACCAGAGCAGATATATCCTAACCAGAATAGAATAATAATTCTCAGGAAGTTACTTTAGTTATTTAAGTAATATTCAATGCATTTCCATGGCCAGGCCCTTTTGAAGGATTCTAAAACATATACAAACAATTCGTTTACATCTTATATATCCCACCATCCAGAGCAAAATTCACTTAAGTACTGTACTGGTGGAAATTGGGCAGCACTATGGAGACAATAAAAAGGTGTTTACCATCAAAAAACGTCAAGGTAAGAAAGATAATGTCTAATTTTTAATTATCCTGTGGTTTATTGAAATCTTTTGGAAACCCAAAATAGAGAAAACCTAGGAGGCAATGAAGACTTAAATATTTAGAGATTTATCAACTCATCTATAAAAGCTTTATTAATCTCTTCTTTTAATACCATTCCGGAGAGGTATAAATGTGTCCAGTGATAGGGTTGAAGAAGCCTGAGAGAATTTCAATTGTTTACTATTCTTGGTCAGCTATTAAGACCGTTCAGGAGCATCTTGATTTTCATGGCATCATCCAACAAAAAGCAGGATATTTTACAGAAAGTCCTGGTCCACTTTTTGGCTTGCTTTTGTGTTTATGTTTTTGGTTTTCTCACATTGGGCGGTACATTAGGCTACCTATTGCATACTCCCTCATTCATGCATGCATTTATTCAAACAATATTTACTGAGTTGAGATATTTAATTAACACCCAATAAATGATGTTTAGATGAATGAATGCGCTTTTTATCAAAGTAAGTGTAAGTACTGAGAAAAATTACAGAATGTATGATCCCAGCCCCACAAAAGTGTATAATTGTGTTGAGGATACAACATATGCTGGTGAAATAACTAATATATCATATTGGACAGTCTCTAAGTTCAAAAATGAGTTTTTATAAATAATCAGGGCCTAAGGAGGACAAAGAAGGGACAGTTCATTATGGGTTGAATCTATCAATACATGTACATTTCAGATGAGATTTGAGATTGACCTTAAAGAAAGAAGAGGACTTAGATATATGAACAGAGAACAAAAAAGGCATGGTGATAGCATGTGCATAGATAGTGGGGCCAATATTTATGTTCTTCATTAAAGACAGTCAGAGATAACCCAAATATAACTGTTCCCATGGGTCCATTCTCAGTATCCAAACAAAACGGCAAATCCTATCTTAGTAAAACTAATGAAAAACACAGTCTTTAACAAAGACATTGTGAAGGAAAGGGGGAGAGGAAGGCTTGCATCCCACAGCACACAACAAAACTTATTTAATTATTTGTTTCATTTTCTCCCTCTGAAAATTTCCTCTCCCTCTCTCTGTACGTCTCTCTTCTCCCACATCTGGCCACACTCTACCAGCCACCTTTCCAGATCTTTCCAGAACTCTCCATCCTAGTTTCACTATGCCACAAGTTAAACATCTCACAGGTCTCCAGGACGCATCCTCATCACTTATTCCACAAAGACAAACAAAGGACACTTCTCAGGATCACGTTTCTTGGAAGGAAGAAGTCACGAGGAGTGATTATAAATAATATAAGGTGGAGAGCAGTGACTTAAAATACCATTTTTCCTCTTAGAATGTGAATACAGGGAACTTTGGGAAACTAGAAAATCTAGAAAGGATTCATTGATAATTATTTATTTTCAATGAATAAAATAAAATGTAATCATACGGCTAAACTCTGACAGATTAACTTTTGAAAAGTTGCTTTCACACACCTTCACTATTGGGATGTTTGATAAACACATCTTTCTTCTTTCTTTGCAGATACTGGCACCAAACTTTCAAACAATAAGAACCTTCTCATAAGTCCCTTTCCACGCAAGATTAAGGTATAACAATCCAAACAGATTTTTGAAGAAGATAACTGGTTGAAAGCACAGGAAAAGAGCTGGGTTGCTCTTTTTCAACGGTCACATAATGAGTAATGTGGGAATTGGTTTACAAAGTCTCTCTCCATGAGGGGCTAAGGTTAAGATTAGAACTTCTGAGGCCAGAAGAGCAAAATAACTACAACAACACACATATTTTCAAGAGCCGACCTTTGGATGTGAGGGATTGATTTTTCCCACTCTTTTTTCAGCAGCCCACCTGGTGTCTTTAGTAAATGACATAAGAGAATACAGTGTGGCCAAGAAGGCTTAGATTTCCTTAGCCCCAAGTCAGATATTCTCAAGTGACTGTCCACTCAAATTAAAAAGAGAGATTTACAAGAGGAAACTGGATACAACTGAGTGTACTTTTATTTCAGCCCTTTACCTGAATGTTTTGTTTTGTTTCCAGTTCTCCACTGAAGTTGCCTACATTAATATATTTTTAAGAACATTTCCTTAAGTTGAAGTATTCATTCAGTATATTCATTTACTATAATTGAGAAAAGCCAAATGACTTAGGCAAATTCATTTCTATATTGCCACAGCAGTGTATTGTGAACTAAATGACACCTGGCAGTTCTTTACTCAGATACTAACTCAATTAGAAGGCAGAACAAGGATACCTACCCATTCAGGGAAGGAAAGGTCACTTAGCCTCTGTAGCTGTCTTAGGTCTCTTATCATCACAGTAACAAATTGAAGACTAAAAACCATACGATCATCTCAATAGATGCAGAAAAAGCTTTTGAAAAAATTCAATATCGATTCATGGTAAAAACTCTCCAGAAAGTGGGCACAGAGGGAACATACCTCAACATAATAAAGGCCATATATGACAAGCCCATAGCTAACATACTCAATGGTGAAAAGCTGAAAGCATTTCCCCTAAGATCAGGAACAAGACAAGGATGCCCACTCTCACCACTTTTATTGAACAGAGTTTTGGAAATCCTAGCCACAGCAATCAGACAAGAAAAAATAAATAAATAAAAGGACTGCAAAATGGAAAGGAAAAAGTAAAACTGTCACTGTTGGCAGATGGCATGATACATAGAAAATCTGAAAGACACCATCAAAAAACTATTCGAGCTCAAACATGAACTTGGTAAATTTTCAGGATACACTAGATTTCTATATATAAATTTTGTATTTCTATACACTCACAGTGAACTATCAGAAAGAGAAATTAAGGAAACAATCCCATTTACAATCACATAAAAAAGAATAAAATACATAAGAATAAACCTGCCTAAGGAGGTAAAAGACCTGTACCCAGGAAACTATATGACACGCATAAAAGAAATGAAAGATGACACAAACAGCTGGAAAGATATACCATGGTCACGGATTGGAAGAATTAATATTGTTAAAATGACCATCATACCCAAGGACATCTACGGATTCAATGCAGTCTGTATCAACATATTAAGGGCATTTTCCACAGACCTAGAACAAATAATTTTAAAGTTTGTATGGAAACACAAAAGATCCTGAATAGCTAAAACAGTCTTGAGAAAGAAGAACACAACTGGAGGAATCATGCTCCCTGGCTTCAGACTGTGCTACAAACCTACAGTAATCAAAACAGTATGGTACCGGCACAAAAACATCCATCACTGGAACAGAATAGAGAGCCCAGAAAGAAACCCATGCACTTATGTCAATGAATCTATGACAAAGGAGGCAAGAATATGCAATGGAGAAAAGTCTGGGCTTCCTTAGGGATGGTTTCATCAATTAATTTGTTTTCTTAAATGGACCATACTTTTCCATGTCTTTGTATACCTTGTGAGTTTTTTGGTTGAACATTTGGCTTTCAAATATTATAATGTGGTGTCTATGGAAATCAGATTCTCCCACTTTCCCAGGGTTTTCTTGGCTTG
Source organism: Grampus griseus (assembly GCF_964374135.1). Lineage (NCBI taxonomy): Eukaryota > Metazoa > Chordata > Mammalia > Artiodactyla > Delphinidae > Grampus > Grampus griseus. Next base: position 150,443,493 of record NC_139019.1, on the reverse strand, counting down.
GATTGTTGAAGGCTGTAGTAGTCTGTTTGTTTGGGGACCTTTCCAAACTAGTTTTGCAATGACTGTACTCCTTATCGTATGTAGGCACTGAAGTCTCTGTTCCTTTAGTTCATGTTTAGCTAATGTTTTGACAGAGATGTCCTTGAATTCCTGCATCTAAGACAAACAAAAACAAATATACACAAGCATATCCACATGCACACTCAAAACCACACACCTCTCCCCATTGTGCAGATTGCTGGATCACTCCTTCAACATTTAGCTGACCTGCACTGAGTTCAGGGCTCAGCCCATGGTAAAAGCTTAGAGACTCCTCTGGTGTTTTCAGAATATGCATCTGATCTTGAGTATGCATGTGGCTTTCTTAATTTCTCTGGACACATGTGTACTTTTTGTATGTTCTAAGTTCCCAAAGAATCTCCCGCAACTTTTGCTCCTGCATCTTATGTGGTCTATTGTATTTCAATGCACAGTCTTCTGCCCCAGCCATCTGTGCTTTGTTAGTTCACCTTGCACTTTTTTTGAGCAATGACCGCTGCTTTTCCAGACTGTGTTCCAGGTTAGCTAAGACAGAGATAAGCATCTTGTGTCAGTCCTTCAGGTAGCTCCCAGACAGGTTAGAACAGATACACATAATAATCCGAGAGTACGGTCTCTTCTGCTCCCTACTGAAGCAGGATTGAGGGTCCCATACTACGAATGGTCTGCTGCTACTTTAAGACTATCACTGCATTAAGACCCCACCACTTTAAGACCACCACTACACTAAGAGTAGATGGGGCAAGGGCAAGTAAAAATGCCACAAAGCTTTCCTGCCATTTTCAAATTGCCTCTTCCCTGGTTCAGTATGTGTTTGGTTGCTGTAAATCTTTGCCTGATTTCAGGACTAAGAGAAACTCAAGGAATGCCAGAACAAGAAACAACATAATCAAACTCTCAGATGCCAAAAGACAGAGAAAGAATCTTTACTCCCAAAGGAGAAAGAAAAAACAAATTTGTTACAAAGCAGGGATCCTCAAAAAGATTCACAGCTAATTTCCTATCTGAAACCACGGAAGCAAGAGGCCAGACATATTTAAAGTGCTGAAGGAAAAAAATTGTCCACCAAGAATTCTATATTTGCCCAAACTGGTTTCAAAACTTAGGGAGAAGTTAACACATTCCCAGATGAACAAAGGCTGAGGGCGTTTGTTTTACAACTTCCTAACACTGCCCTATGACAAATGCTAAATTGAACTTTCAGCTTGAAATGAGAGGACACTAGACAGCAACTCGAAGCTGTATAAAGAAATAGAAATCTCCATGGGCAGATACTAAAGCCAGTATTGTGCTACTGGCTTGTAACGCTAGTTTTCATTTCTTACATGATTGAAAAAACAAATGCATAAAATAATCATAAATCCATGTTATTGGGCTCACAAAGTATAAAGGTGTAATTTGTGACAACAATAATGTAAGGAGGAGGAATGGAACTGTAGAGGAACAGAGTTTCTGTGTGCTATTGAAGTTGGTTCCAATTCAAATGATATTGGTTGAACTTTAGAAGGGTAAATGTAACCTTCTTGATAACCACAAAGAAAATATCAATAGACTATATGCAAAAAGAAATGAAAAAGGAATCAAGAGTTCACTACAACAAAATCGGCTAAGCACAGAAGAAGTCAGTAATGGAGTAAATGAGGGGCAAAAAATGCATAAGACATACAGAAAACAGCCAGGAAACAGACAGAATTAAGTTCTTCCTCATCAGTAATTTTTGAAAAAGTGGATTAAGCTGTCCAATAAAACGATAAATATTGGCAGAATGGACCTTAAAAACATCCATAATCCAAGTATATGTTGTCCGCAAAAAACTCACTTGATTTCAAGAGACACAAGTTGGTTGAAAGTTAAAGCACAGAATAAAATATCCCATGCAAATAGTAACAAAAAGAAAGAAAGAGAGAGAAGGAGAAAGGAAGAAAGGAAGAAAGGAAGGAAGGAAGGAAGGAAGATAGATCTGGGATGGCTATGTTAATATCACACAAAATAAACTTTAAATCAAAAACTATCACAAGAGGAAAAGGAGGCCACTATATGTTGATAACAAGTTCAATCTATCAAGAAGATATAACAACTATAAACATATATGTACCGAACATCCCCCAAATATGTGAAGCAGACATTGACAGAATTGAAGGAAGAAATAGATAGTTCTAAAATAATAGTTGGAGATCAATACCTTGCTTTCAATAATGGATAACACATCTAGACAGAAGATCAGTAGAGAGGTAGGGGGACTGAATAACACATTTAACCAACTAAACCTAACAGCCATATATAGATCACTCCACTCAACAACAGCAGAATATACATTTTTCTCAAGTACACATGGAACATTCTCCAGGAAAGACCATATGTTACGCCACAATACAAGTACCAATACATTGTTAAGAAACTGAAATCATACAAAGTATCTTCTTTAGCCACAGTGAAATGAAGGTAGAAATCAATAACAGAACCATTGGTAGCCATTTCCCATCATGCCTGCCACACATGATATAAAGCAATGAAGGGAAAAACATACTTGACCATTTAGAAAAGTGGGAAAGAGGACATACCATTGACACAGAGTGTGTGCTGTTTCCCGTTGTCAGGGATAGAAATAAATTAGCATCATTTATTCATTAGTGTGTTAATTTCTTGGTCAATCATTGCGCAGCCAGTGTTTCTGCCTGATGCGAAGTTTTCCTATACTCAGTGTTGAGTGGAGACAACCTTGAAAGGGACATTTAAAAGGATTATACTGTGATGGGCTTAGCAGTACCCTTCCTCCTATGCCAGTATTTAGGCTGGGGTATTTCCATGCAGTGTGTACAATCGTAGGCCCCAGGTCACCAGAATTTAGTTGGATTCGTTTTGTTAATACATTCCCTCAGTACTTTGTCTTTTATTTGACTGTTGCATTTACTTCATTCTTTATTATCACTGCGAAACAACTTTGTTTCCTGTTCAGATGCCAAAAAGTGGATATCAATACCTCCTGAGTTTTACACATCACAGGTCTGTTTTACATATCAGAGACAGAGACAGCAACTATTTCCAATGACTTTGAGACATGCTTTGAACATGTGATTAACACGTGGAGTGTTGAAATGTGTGTCGAGCTCATTATACTTGCTCTAAAAGGTTTCAAACTGCAAAGATTTAAAAATCTTTATCTTTGAATAGTTTTCCTGTGCTGTCCCTTTGTGTCAGACTGTTAATGTGCAGTCTGGCACCTTCAAATAACATGGCTTTGTAACCAATTATTTACATGTTGTTTTATCCACAGAGAATCTTTTTTTTAATAAATTTATTTATTTTTGGCTGTGTTGGGTCTTTGTTGCTGCACATGGGCTTTCTCTAGTTGGGGCGAGTGGGGGCTACTCTACATTGTGGTGTGCAGGCTCCTCATTGCTGTGGCTTCTCTCGTTGCGGAGCACGGGCTCTAGGCGCTAGGGTTTCAGTAGTTGTGGCACATGGGCTTCAGTAGTTGTGGCTCAGTGGCCCTAGAGCACAGGCTCAGTAGTTGTGGCGCACGGGCTTAGTTGCTCCGCGGCATGTGGGATCTTCCCAGACCAGGGCCCGAACCCATGTCCCCTACACTGGCAGGAGGATTCCCAACCACTGTGCCACCAGGGAAGTCCCAACACAGAGAATCTTAAGGTCAAAACATACAACTCGATTAACTACACTTCCTCCTGTTCACATTTCCCTCATCTTTTCTTCATCTTCTATGTTTCCTTGGCCCTGTTTATATTAAGTGCTTTTGCCATTATATTTGATTGTCTGTATTCCGGTGAGTTACCACAATGCTTTATGAGATATGGTAGGATATAAATGCATTTAGGTTATATATATATATATATATATATATATATATGTAGTTTGCTTGAGTGCAGTGTTTTTTGTTTTCTGTACTGAATTTATTAGCATGGGTCGGTATAAAATGTAGCATAGGTCAATATGTAATTTGTAAACTAATAAGGTCTTAAAAGTGAGGAATTAAGTCTTTTAAATTTAATTATTTATTGTAAAGAGCAGAATAGCATACATCAACAGGTGCCTAAGGAAAATTTGTATTCTAATATGGAACTCTTATGAACACTTTTTTTTTCTTCTAATGGTATGATAGGCCATTTGATTATTTCTATTTTTAATGGCTTTAACTTTAGAACAATGAAATATTTGTAAAGTTTAAAAAGTATTTTTCTTTATTTGATGCGGGTGGGATACTGGAGAAATGAAAGGTCAAACACCTATTGAGGAATCCATACTTGTCTATATATTGTGTACTTTTATTTCAATAACTGATTTAAAATTCCTAAAAGGATGCTATAATAAGTTATTATGCCATTTTACACACTGAATTAAGTGAATTTCACGGAGGTATGAAACTTGCCTAATGTTATCCAGCTGCCAAGCGGTAGGAATGAGAATTAAATCCGGGTATACCTATCGCCAAAGTTTCTGCTCATCTCTTTACATCATCCACTTTTAATAGCCAATGCTTTCCTGCTTACAAATATGACTGAGGTTTCCAGACAGTCAACATTCCTTTGTAATCAGATAGAAAAATTACTGTTGATTCTCTAAAGACATATTCCTTTTCCATTAAGTGACTTTAGTTGTTCAAATAATACTTCCAGACAGTAGTAATCACACAGTTGGAGACTAAGAACAGAACTCAGGGATGTGTCTAGCAGTCAGTAAAGACCAACTGGGCTCACTGATGATATTTACAGTCATTTCCTCTAGAATAATATAATCTTATTAATAAGACCCTAATAATTCACAGTAGTGCCCTTGCCTGATTGTTTGTTCTTCTCCCTCTATCACTCTCTCTTTCCCCATATTATTATTATTTTTGGCAATTTTTGGTGAATTAAATTCAGGGATTAGTATTCAGGAGTACTAGTCACAAAAGCAGAGAATCTTAGCTCACCAAAGGAAGAAAATAGAGAAAAAGTATAAATTATATGAATACACACACATACACACATGTGCCAACTATATGCTGCACTTCTCCAAAATCTATTCAGTATCTGCACATTTACTGTATATTAGCAGTAAGACCAGAAATGAGCGTAACGCTCTGTTTACAAGGCACAGCAAACAGACCCAAATATGGAAATTACTAGCAATGAGAATGGGGAAGAAAGACTACAACAAGGAATGTAGATGATATTTTTGTTTCCTAGCTATGATGCCAAATATTGAACTTTCAACTTGAGACAAGGAGGCCATAAAAAGTTGTATTAGTTTCCTAGAGCTGCCATGACAAAGTACCAGAGACTGAGGAGGTTAAACAACAGAAATTTACTCACTCACAGGTCTAGAGGCTAGAAATCTGACATAAGGTGTCAGCAGGATTGATTTCTTCTCAAGTATCTCTTCTGGGTTTGTAGATGCCATGTTTTCCTTTTGTCTTCACATGATCTTCTCTCTGTGAATGTCTGTGTCCTAATATTTTCTTTTTATAAGGACACCAGTCATTGGATTAGAGCCCACACATTTGACCTCATTTGACCTCAGTTACCTATTTAAGGGCCTTATCTCCAAATACAGTCATATTACCAGGTATTGGGGGTTAAGACTTCCACATATCAACTAGAGCAGGACACAATTCAGCTGATAATAGAAGATAAGAGTAATTTAAGCAAGTAACTATTGTTTACAGTGAGTTGCTTAAGGATATGAATTTACTCAAGAAAAACAAGAAGAAATTACATAACACTGTACGTTATACAAAGATATTAAATTAATCATCATAACATTATAACATTTAATGTTATAAATTAGACTAAGCAAGATGAAGCAACTTATCCAGAATTGTATAGTTGGTACTTTCCAGAATTTAAACCAGGTATTTTCCCACTTCCTTTCTACGTTACATATTCATTTCATTATTTGAAATGAATTTTGAGTCTTAATTTTGCTTAGTTTCTGAAGTTACATGGGGATAGAATGGAGTTGGATATTTTCACTGACATTCACACATGGGGAAGGAAATTGAGTCCAGAAGCTTCAGCAATGTTTCCATGGAGAACACTAACAACAGAACCAGAAACACCATTATCCTTTTGGTTCAGTGATCTTTCCTGAAGCACTACAAGAATCAATTTTAAGAAGCCCAGTGTTTTCCAAACTTTCACCAATGGGCTCTGTAGGGTCCTCTAACAGTATCTAAGAGACTAACTAGTTTCACATCCCAAGCCACTTAAGACAAGGAGTTCTGATTGTTCTCTGTGAGGAAATCAAGTGACAATCATAGCTGGTGATTTAGGATAGTTTCTTCAGGGCCCAGGCAAAACCTAATACACAGTAATAATCATTGTTAACTGCATCTTTGACAAGGATTAATCAGGTATCAAAGAGGTCTATAAATTGGGAGAAATTATGATCAAAGAGAAACATAGACCACAGATATTTAATTAATGCTCAATTTTTTATGAATTTAACTTTGGTTAACCTAATTTTCCTTCTTCTAGACAATTTCCAATTCGTCTCCACAAAGAGACCAGAATAATCACCTTCCAATACAAGATTTATTGTGTTGCTTTAATTTAAAGCATACAGTGACTTCTACATTCACTCCACCAAGTTTTGCCAGGAGAGAAAAGGAGACGTGATATTTTGTCTTGAATTGGATATGCCACCATACTTGACTTAGCTCATCCTACTGGAAGCACTTTGAGGGCAGATTCTACAGTCTTGTCTTACATTCTCTATGGAATCAAGCCAAGGGAATCACACACAGTTACAGCTGGAAAAACATTTGTTCTGGGTTAATACTTTTAGCCTTTACCACCAAGACTTTATCACCAAGACCCATCTTTACAGTCTCTAAACAGGAGACCTTCTTGCCTTCCGTTTTCATATTGACTAGGAAGGTAAAGGGAAGAACTGAGAAGTACCCAAAGTCAGCTAGCAGCCAGCACAGATAAATCATCGGTGGAGATAGTGTTTCTTTCAAAAGATATAAACATAAGAGGAAGTCCTAGTGTTTGAAACAACTGTGCATAATAAAATTCCATGAAAACCTAGAAATCCAGATGCAGATCAGTAACATATTGGTTAAATAAGCTGTTATGTTCATGCAATGGACAAGTGTACATACATTAAGAAGAACGAGATACTCTTTTCTATGAGATTCTCTTTTCACTGAACTCATCAGTGCTGCAAACACAATGTTACATAATACTTTTTCTTTAACATTATATCAGGCATCCTCATCTTGTCCTGCATTTATTGCCAGTGTTACTAAAGTCTGTCACTTACCTCTTTCTCTTTTAGACATATAATTTCTTCTTATTTTGGAAGCATTCATCAATCCCTTTTTTACTCTTTCTTTTAAATTACAAATGAATATTGAATTTTATAAAATATCTTTTGGGGGATATTTCAAGTGATTGTATACTTTTGCTCTCCTTTGACCTTGTTATATGGTAAATTATATTTTGTTATTTTATATTATGCTATTTATTATATATTGTATTCTGTTTACTAATGACATTTATTATATTATAATTTCATTATTTTTAAGGTAGCATTTTGTTTTAGATAGACAATACAACCAGTGGAATAGGAAGCATCTTAAAATTAGATGCAAGAGCATAAGAGAATTGAGATTAAAATAAAATTCACGTTTTGGATCAGTAGCAAAAATTATTCAACAAAAGTGGGAAAATATGGCTATCATAGAATTACTAAATTCTAGATACAGCAACCAGTTAAAAGTTATAAAATAATGAAAGTGTAAAAGTATCAGAAACCTGGGAGACTTGAAATAAATTATTCATGAGGAATACCTTTCTAAGATACAAAGAAAAAAGGATACATTTAATTATATAAGAATTAAAATTTTCCTCATGGCAAAATGCACTACAATGGTCAGAAAACAAGCAAAAGAAATTGGGAAATATATTTAGAAATGGATATGCCTTCTTTACAACCTTTGAGAGAAGCACATGTTTCTTTTTCTTTTAACCTGTTATGTGGGTATTAATCTATAATGTAAGTGCATGGTTCCTTTCCTTTCATCTGTAATGTGAGTGTCAACATGGGGCACTGTTTCCAAGCACAGACTTTGGATGTTCCTGTACTGGTCCCGTCACTGACCATCCACAAAAACTTACAAATGTTGCTTTACTTTCCTGGGGGTTAGAGTCTTAACTAAGAAATGGAAGCAAAATAGAACTTTCCCCCAGGGATGATAGAAGGTTTAAAGGAGTAAATATGTAAGTGACTTGGCACAGTGCCTAGCACAACAGAGATCAATATAAGTACTTACCAATTTTTTAAAGAGACACATGAAAGAAATAAAATGTGGTGATTTCAATCTATTGATATATATTCTTGACATTAAACTACATTGGATGACCTAACTTGCTCGTGCTTTTTCTTACTCTAGTGAACTTGGGTAGCTAATATCATAGTTTAAAAGTTTTCCTTTTATATTTACAAGTAAATTTGACCTGTAAATTTCTTTTTCCTTACAGTCCTAATCTATTTTCAGTATTAGGATTATATAGACTTCATAAGATGAATAAAGGAGCATTCTTCCTTTGCTACTCCCTAGAAGTTTTTCTTTGTTAATATTGATGTTATCTGTTTAACAGAAGTTGGATAGAATTCACCTCCCAAATGATCTGGCCGGGTCTGGTATTTTCTTGGTGAAAGCTTGTGAACTATTGACTTAATTCCTTTACTGGTGTAAGAACTCCAGCTACAAATTTCCGCTTGTGTCAGTTTTGGTAAACTTTAGGAGCTAGGAAATTGTCCACTTTACAGAAATGTTCAAATTTACTGACATTTCATATATTCTCTGTTTGTACTCTCTGCTATAACATTGTCCTGATTCTTTCTGTATATTGTTTACTTATGTTTTTGTTTTGCTTAATCAAAGTTTGTTTTTTTAAATCTTTTCAAAGAATATTCTTTTGACTTACTAAATCACCTCAATTTTATACTTTTTTCTGTTTTATTAAGTTCTGCTCATATCTTTACTGTCTATTTTTCTATGTTCTCAGGGTTTATTGTTTTACTCTTCTGATGTCAATTAAAACACTTGGTTATTAATTTTAATAAATCTTTTGACTTATAAACAGTTGAACTTTTTGAAGGTTCCAGCTTAGTTGTACGTATCTAAGGGTCAGCTCCTCCTCATAGTTGCTGGCCTAAGGCTTAGTTCACCCTATAGCCATGTATATATTGACATTTTTTCCCCTCGACTTTCTGTGTTTTGCTACTTCTCACTTCTCTTTGCAGAGAAGCCCTTTGAAATACCCTTAACTTATTTTACAGCCAATAAGTCTTTAAAATACTGTGTATTTTTTAAGATAAATCAACTTATATAATTAGGCAGGAAATCTGACCTGCCATATTTTTAAAAACAGCATAATTTCACTCTTCTCCACGATTAATCTGCTGTATTACACGACCTTCGAGTTTTTAGCTTTAACAATGACATGTACTCTAAAAATGTTTGAAAGATCCTACCCAGTCTTTTAAAACATCCTTGCTCCTTGTTTCAGTTCTAGTTTTATGTATATTTTCTGCCTGGCACCTGATTATTCCAACATCTGATGGATGGCCTTGGGAATCTAATTCTGCTATTGATTGTTTTTGCTGATTCTCTCCACTTGTAGCTGATTTCTTCATTATTGTGTAAATTTAGATCATGAGCTCACGTTTAGCTAAACTTTATCTGTGGGAACGCTATAGGCCTGTGTTGAAGGTCTACCTCTCCAGAAAGGGTTTAGTTTTGTGTTTGGAATACCACCGATTTGGGAGCATTGTAAGTTAATTTCTTAGCTTCTGTTTGCAAGACCGCAAATAAATTTGCAACCCAAACACTGTGAACACAGATCTGCGGTTCAGAATTCTCAAGATTTCCTACCTGTTTCCTACCCAGAGCAGAGGCCAAGAGAATTTGCTCTTAGTCTCCCTTTGCCAGCAGATATTTTTTTCTCCTGGCACACCCTTTCATTAAAGGTGAAGCCAGGGATAGATAGCTTTAGTTCTAACTTCCCATCTAGTAGGGATGGAGTCTTACCTCCTGCCTCCCATGTGGTCATGGCCATTTAAAAACAAGTCTCTATACCAGGTGTGTCATTCAACTACGGCCTGTATTCCAAATCCAGACAGCTGCCTATTTTTTATGGCCTATGAGCTATGAATAATTTTCACGTTTTAACTGGTAACATTTTAAATGGTTACCTAAGTACCTAAATAATATCCTCAATTTTGCCTCTTTGGTCTACAAAGGCTAAAATATTTGCCATTTGGCTCCATAAAAACAGGAGTTCCAGCTTCTGTTCTAAGCTATCAAGATCTTCAATCCACTCTTAATAGAGCTATAACTCTCACACATGGACCACCCTTCCTTCATGGGTACTGGAAATTTCGACTGCACACTTCCAAAATCAACCACGCACTTAAAAATAAGTTGTGTACATTTAACCTAGCATACCTAACCCTTTTCTTTTAGGAGAGTTTTTCAAGTAATCTTGCCCACCATATTCTTCAGAACTTCATTAATAATGGCAAAAAACTGGGCTTACCTGGTGGCGCAGTGGTTGAGAGTCTGCCTGCCGATACAGGGGACACGGGTTCGTGCCCCGGTCCGGGAAGATCCCACATGCCGTGGAGCGGCTGGGCCCGTGAGCCATGGCCGCTGAGCCTGTGCGTCCGGAGCCTGTGCTCCGCAATGGGAGAGGCCACAACAGTGAGAGGCCTACGTACCAAACAAACAAAAAAACAAAAAAAGGCAAAAAATTAAAACAACTTAACATTCAACAAAAATGGGAAATGTTCATAACAATTATAGAAGAACATACAGTAGAAAACTATAAACTGTTATTGAAAGAGTGAGACATAACCTTTTATTCTTGGAGAACTATGTTTATTTAGGTCCCTTTTGTTTAAATAAGTATATTTCTGTGTATGTATGTATACATGCCGGGAGCCGTGTAGGAAGTGCCTTTGAGTCTCAGCACGGACGAGACCCATAGTGCCAAGCAAAGCTGGTACTGTCAGGTACAAATATGGAGAAGCAAAGCTCTCCTCTGCGTGGTTCCCCTTGTTCCCCCCTGCTTTTGCTTAAGGTGATTTTTATGGGATTGCTATTAGTGTTGGGAAATATTTCCAGCTCCGATGGAGGGTTTAGGGAAAGACCCCAACTTAGGGTAAAACCAAAAAAGATTGTGATTACTCCGGCTCCCTTAATGGCTACACCCGAAATCCCCACTTCCAGGCCAGGGCGTTGGGTTCAGGGAAATACAATAGGAGCATTTGTGAGGCAAATTGAATGAGTTTTGGCCCTCCTGGGGAGTTAGAGATATGTTAGGAAACACTTGGGTATGGTGGCGGGGAGGTTTTATGCTACAGTGGGTATATAGCAAATTAGATAGAGTAGGTAAGTTTTGATTATAAAGGAAGAAGAAAACAGCCTGTAGATGTTTATAGTTGCTAAAAGAATCATGTGCTTGAGTTTATGCTTTGAATAATTGGCTGATTGAACAGAACATACAGGTACAAGAACAATGATGAAACCGCAGACTGCATTCCTGACCTCGGTGTGACCAAAATGTACCTAACCACAGGGGATGAAAGAGACTATAAGCGATAAGAAGACTATTTAACCGGTTTAACCTGCTGATGTAATCTGTTGATGTAAATTGCTTTTGTTTTGTGGCTTGTGTGGGGGATTTTTTGGCGTGGGAATGAGGTTGTTGAGATTGGAGGTGAGATTATTTTATAGTATAAATGCTTTGGAATCACGAAAAATAAATTTGTCAGATCCTTGCATCCTCTGAGGTGTCTTGTGTTCTGTCCACGCCGACTCCGTCTTCCCTTTTGGGTGAAACCTGTCCAGCTGGGGCTGGTCCCCGGCATATACAGTCATGTATTTATATACACATACATTATTTGTATGATATATTTATATAAACATATGAAATACATACCTATACACATACCTTTGATTTATATTTGTATACATACACAGGAATATCATTATATATTATATATTTATATACATTGAACTGAAAACTGGTAGTATACATATATATCGTGTATAAACGTGTGTCTATGTGCATGTGTAGAAAAGCAGGTTGAGAGATATGGAAGCATGAGTTAGACAGGGTTCAAGATTTTAAAAGTAGTTATGTGTAGGTAGTGAGGTTAAGGCCCATTTGATTGAAAATATTGCATATTTTTACATCAATTGTTATGATGACCAGATTCCTATGTAAATAAAATTATAATTAGCTATACATACTCGGATGTGTAATGTATAACCAAAAGATATATAGTTTTATATATGTATTATATTTATATTATATAATACAATTATACTAATACATTATATATTGTGTTCTATAGAATATATTAACTATAGTGTATTATATCAGATAATAATAATTATATATTTATATATTATGATATAATTGTTTTAAAATCAATATTACAGGATATATCATATTAATATTATGAACATATTAATGATATAAATACATTTCATTACTCATATATTTTGTATATAATATATGCTAGGCAAAAATATATATTAATATAATACATAATTGTTATACACTAATATAAATATTAGTATATTACATTTATACATCAATATAATATTTAATATTGGTATATTTATATTATTTTTAATATATACATAGCTAATGCTCTTTAAAGCCATCTGCTACAAGTAGAATAAGACCAGGAGTATGGCCAAAGCAAATTGTAAAAGTATTAGATTACTTATATTCATTTATATGTCATTTTCCTGGAATCTGCATCTGGTACTAGAGAGGACACACAGCAAAATCAACAAAAAGTGCCCAGGACATAGGATCCTTTCTTCATTGGAACCTCAAAGGAAACACAGTGCTATTTAGTCCCCCTTCAAAGAGCCAAGAGCAAACCTTGAAGCACCCAGTAAAAGCCAATTCAAACAAAAACGCTTTTCCACTTAAACTGGAAAACGTTAAGTTCCCAAGAGACCCCCTACATCAACCACTGAAGCTCATTTGGCAGTAAAAACCGAACAACAAGAAACGCAAAACAATAGGTGTTTTACCAAAAACACAAAAAAGCAGCTAATTAGTGTCTTTCCTGTTTGAGAGAAGGGGGTGGGAAGTGGGCAGAAGACCTCATAGGAAAGATAAAAAGAAAAGGAAAAGGAAAATAACAGTTTCCAGTTTGACACTCAAGCTGTCTTCTGCATCCATTTCGTCAAGACCACCAAGTCAATGTGGAGGCTTTTTCCTCCTTCCCTTTTCTTTTCATGAGACCGATCACAACCAGCACTGCAGATTCCATCCAATTAAGGAATGCTGTTGCCTACAGGTGTGAATGAGCTGTGAGTAAAGTACTGAAGTAGAGGACACCTAAAGTGAAACGATTTCATGAATGTCCACATGGCTGAGCAGCAAGTTAACCTTTCATAGATGTGCTAAAGAAGAAGAGTTGGGTTTTATTTTATTTACTTTTCCCTGGACTGTGTTGAATGACTATCATCGACAAGTTCAGGCTACTTTTTGCTGAGGATTAATGCACTGGGAGAGCTGAGAGAACAGTGAACAGTAGAGCTGTCTTTTTCTTGATCAGTTCACCTTAGTTTCCCAAACTCTAAGTCTTTCCCTAATTCTTTCTCCTTTTTATTGTAGTAAAATGAACATAACACAAAATTCACCATTTTGATCATTTTACAATTCACTGTACCATTCAGTGGAATTTACTACTGTCACAATGTTGTGCAACTATCACCACTGTCCAACTACAAAACATTTTCATCACCCCAAGAGGAAACATACACCCATTTTGAGGAGTCATTCCCTATTTCCCTCTCTTCCAAACCCCTGGAAACCACTAATGTATAATATTTTCCGTGTGTATGGATTTGCCACTGCTGGACATTTCATATAAATGGAACCATACAATATAGAGCCTTTTGTGCCTGACTTCGTTCACTTAGTTGCATCCATGATGTAGCATGTATCAGTAATCCATTCACTTTTATGGCTGAATTCCCTGATCCTGTTTTCTTCATACTGTTTGAATACAAAATTTAAAATAAGTTGAGAGTGAAGCTCTGTTTTAAGGGCACATCTACGAGGCCAACTCTTTTAAAAAAGGTGAAAATGGAGATATTGTTGTGAAATGATAATCGTTGAGAAGCCTCAGCCAATTTGATAATGAAAAGTTTGGGAAATGTTGCAAAAAATTATCTGCTTTATATTAAAAGCCTTTTAAGCAAGGATTCAGGAGATTGTCTTTTTCTTGCAGGTAACTTAAATGAGTCAGAAGGAAATAACTGCGCTTTAAAACAGATTTTGAAAGGATTCTATTTATTCTTAATAGACGAATGGGAGTACAGGTAGTTCACATCCAATATGGACTCCTTGTGCAAACACTGTTTATCGTTTTAGCCACCACTATCGAATTATATTTCTTGAGAGTAAGGCAGCTCAATTCCTGCATATTACTTTTTTTCCTGCATATTACTTTTTAAAATTCATCTATCAAATTATCAAATTCATCAATCCATTAATACAGTATAAACAAGAGATATTCATGTTTCAGTGCAGTTCAAATATCAGGTATAAAGAACCACCAGCAAGAAAAAGAATCCTATATCTCTTGCCAGAATGTGGTCAGCTCTGGGGTGCTTTGCTAGCTGAAACACACTTTCATTGTTAAGAGGATAGAGGCTGTTTAAGAGGGATGAGAGCCAAAAAATGTTAACTACGTGTATGTGTTAAGAACAGTGCTAGGTTATCTCATATTCTATATCAGCCAAGGCTCACCATTTTACATATGTGAAAAGCGAAGTTAAAAGTGTTTTAGTAGGGCTTCCCTGGTGGCGCAGTGGTTAAGAATCTGCCTGCCAGTGCAGGGGACGCGGGTTTGAGCCCTGGTCCGGGAAGCTCCCACATGCCACGGAGCAACTAAGAGCATGCGCCACAACTACTGAGCCTGCACTCTAGAGCCCGTGAACCACAACTACTGAAGCCCACACACCTAGACCCCGTGCTCAGCAACAAAGAGAAGCCACCACAATGAGAAGCCCGCGCACCGTAACAAAGAGTAGCCCCCGCTCACCGCAACTAGAGAAAGCCCGCGCATAGCAAGGAAGAGCCAACGCAGCCAAAAATAAATAAATAAATCTATTTTTTTGTAAAAAAGTGTTTTAGTAACTTACTAAAAGGCACGCAATCAGTAAATCTGAGCAAGAATTCAATCCCAAATCTGTCACACTGAAGTTTAAGCTAATACATGAGATTAATAAAAACAGCACTAAATTAAAAGTTCAGAGATATTTTTAATTTCATACTCTTTCACTAACGCTCTTTGGAGATAAATCATTTCTTTTATATGGGCCTTAGTTTTCACAACTATCATAGTTGGAAGCTTGACTAGATGATCTGTATGTAGTCTTCCAATTCTAAAATGTTCCACTCATTTGGATTCCTACAATAATTGCCCTTGCAATACATGCATGCTGCCACCAAGTAGCCGTACAGACTATTAGTTCCTTTTATATCCCTAGTGGGGAGTGCATTTTGACATCAGACTTACCGGTCAACAGTACAACCTGTTACTATAACTATAAAATAACAAAATAATCTGGTATTATTTCCTGTAAAGCAGAAGCTTTACATTGTCTGTGCATCATATCAGAATCACCTGTAGGTTTGTTTGGTTGTGTTTTAACATCTTTATTGGAGTATAATTGCTTTACAATGGTGTGTTAGTTTCTGCTTTATAACACCTGTAGGTTTTTAAACATAGAGGAAATCCATAACCCATTGAATGAGAATCTTCAGAGACAGGATATGGGCATCTGGATTTTTGGGCTTCCATCATCCGTATATTTTATTTTATTTTTTGCCTATGTACAATATTTGTCACATCCTCTTGAATCTTTAAATGTTTCTTTTTGTTTTAAAATTTTAGAATATTCCATAATCTTCACCTACTTTTCATAAGGTCTTATCTGTTATGTTTATTCGATCTTGTGCTTCTCCTGGTTGTCTTCTTTTTTTCCTTTTTTTTTTTGGCGGGGGGGGGGGGCGCCTCATGGCTTGCAGGATCTTAGTTCCCTGACCGGGAATTGGACCCCAGGGCCCCAGCAGTGAAAGCGCCAAGTTCTAACCACTGGACCACCAGGAAAGTCCCAAGACTTCTGTTTTAAATGACTTTTTTTCCCACTCTAATTCATTCCTAGGATCAGTTTCATGTTTGAACATTAAACCAACCTTGCATTACTAGAATAAAGCTACTTTGATTGTGATATATGATTGTTTTACATACCATGGATACAGTTTGTGCTTCTGTTTACACATTTTGCATGCATGTTCAAAAGAGAAACTGGCCTGTGATTCTATTCTTGTAATATTCTTTTTAGTTTTGATCTGAAGCTTATGTTGGCCTTATAAATATTTGAGCAATATATACTTTTCTGTTTCCTGGAAGATTTTTATGTAAGATTACCAATATTTCTTCCCTAAATATTTGGAAGAATTTACTTGGAAAGCCATTTATCCCTGGCAATCATTTTCTGTAAAGGTACTTAATTATACAAACAACTTTTGCAGTAGATATAGGTTTTTGAGATATGTTTTCTTTCTTGGGTTAGTCTTGTTAGCTTGCATTTTTAAAGAATTTGTCATTTTCGATGAATTTTCAAATTTATAAATATAAAATTGTCATAATTTTAACAGCTTTATTGGGATGTAATTTAAATACCATAATTTCAACACTTTAATGTATACAATTCAGTGGTTCTGAGTGTAACCACTAAAAGACTTGTGTAAGCATCACAATCCAATTTTAGATTTCTGTCCCCCCACAAAAAACCCATTACACATTAACAAGCTTTTTTCAATCTCCTCAGCCCTCTCAGCCCTAGGCAACCACTCATCTACTTCCTGTCTCTACAGATTTGCTATTCTGGGCATTTCATATAAATGGGACCGTACAATATGTGATCTTCTGTGAGTGGCTGCTTTTACTTTACATAATGCTTTCATGGTTCATCCATGTTGTAACATGGATCAGTAGATCATTCCTTTCTATAGCTGAATGCTATTCTATTGTATGGATATTCCACATTTTGTTTATTCATTTATCCGGTTGTCATTTGAATTATTTCCACCTTTTGTTTTTAGAAATATGCTTCTATGAACATTCACGTACAAGCTTTCGTGCAGACATAAGTTTTTATTTCTCTTAGGTATATATTTAGTAGTGGAACTGCTGGGTCATAGGGTAACTCTATGTTTAACACTTGCAGGAACTCTCAAGCTGTTTTGTAAAATGGCCGCACCATTTTACATTCCCACCAGCAATGTATGTGCGTTTCAATCTCTTCTCTTACAGCCTAGCATGTCATCTATGCTGGAAAACGTTTCACATGTAGTTGAGCAGGATGAGTATTTTACTCTTTGGTTGAGTGTTCTGTAAACATTTATTAGGTCTTGTTAATTCATAGTCTTGTCCAAGTCTTCTATATCGTTGTTGATCTTCTGCCTAACTGTTCTATCCATTATTGACTGTGGAGTACTGAAGCCTCTACCCAATGTTGTGCAATTATCTATTTCTTCCTTCAATTCTTCATGGATTTTGGTATTTTCTTCTTCGTGTATTTTGGTTTTACCTTATTCAGGGCAAATAGGGTAAAGATTTTTGTATCTTCCCTTTCTTTATCATAAAATGTCCCTTTTCATAGCTAGTAACTTTTTTGTTTGTTTTAAAGTCTATTTTTCTGGTATTAGTATAGCCACTTCAGCAATGCTTACGGTTGCTATTTGCATGATATATATTTTTTCATCCTTTTACTTTGTACACATTAGACTTTTGAATCCAAGGAGTGTCTCCTATAGTAAACATTTTTTAATACCCAGTTCGACAATATATGCCTTTTGATTATACTGTTTAATTCATTAACATTTAGTTTTTATTATTGATATGGTAGGATTTATTTATGTCTATCATTTTACCTTTGGTTTTCTACATGCCTCATGTTTTTGCTTTTTTGTTATTGTTCCTCCAGTTTCCTTTTATAGTAAGTAGATATTTTCTACCGTAACATGTAATTCCTTTAATGATTTTTAACCACATTGTTTGAGTAATGGCTGCACTAGGGCTTATGTAATACACCTAAGAATCTCTTCAGATTTTTACAAGGTTCATTCCAGATAGAAACAGATACTGTACTTTTATACAGCTGTATGCCTTCCCCTCTTTTTTGTTTTTATTACATTTATATATGTTACATACTTAACAACATATTATTATAATAATTACTTCTCACAAGCTTATTTTTTCAAAGAGCTTAGAGAAGAAAGTTGAGCAAATAAATATTTTTGAGTTTGTCGGGTTAATCTATTTACCATTTCTGGTTCTCTTCCTTTCTTTCTGCGGATTCAGCTTATGATCTACTGTCATTTTTATCCTAACACAGCTTTGTTCTCACTGCTTTCATTGTGCCATATCATTAAATATATGATATGTTTTTATGTTATATAGAGAACAATCCAAATATAGTCATATTGTTTAGGCACTTACTTTTAAAATTAGTTAAGAGAAGAAAGGAGAAGAAATTTGAAATTACAGTATCTTTTATAATTCCCTCCACAACTGCTCTAGTCAGCATTCTTTGTTTTGTTTGTATGGCTTGAGTTACTGTCTGCTATCATTTGAAGAACTTCCACTAGTATTGCTTGTGAAGCCCGTCTGCTAACAATGAACTCACTCAGTTTCTGTTTCTGAGTTATGGTGAAGTATTGATGATAAGTTGTGGAGTGGTGGGAAAAACTAAAATGCGATGTGCTGTATGATGTATGTTTCACTGAAGTGTCTTGGTCAAATTCTAATGATTTATGATAGAAATCACATAAAGCAAGCATCACAATTCTCCAGGAATGTTCTGTAGAATGCTAATGTTAATGATGAACATGTGATCCCAAATCTTTCACTTGTATTGACCTTATCTCAATAATTCTTCTCCCAACAATGCCATAACTAGAGTTGAGTTCTAAAGTGTACGTTCCTCTTTTCCAATAGAAATGGTCCCACAATTTCAGAAAGTTCTCAAAGGTGAAAAAGTGCACACGGCGTTTATCACGTTTGCAAATGCCAGTGAAAATGCTAAGGTAACACTGTCCAAAATGCAATATTCTTCTGTGAGGGCACCCAACTTTAAACAAATACACATATTCTAAATACAGCTTAGATCTGTGACATGTTTTGGCCAATGAAGTGTGAGCAGACATGATGGCCTTCAATGAGCAGCAGAGGCCTTAAATGGGCTTGTGCACTTGGGCTCACCTCTTATGTTTCAGTGAACTTTGTGAGAAGACAGGGCCTGGGAGCTGCGGCGTCACAGTTGGGCTCCAGAGGAAGGTGTGTGTTACAGACCTCAAACTGACCCAAAACACGGAGCAAGACCAGCCATCTAGAGGTCTAAAAGAGAGCCACTGCAGCTAGCCAATAGGTCCAAGAAAAATCAATTCTTCTTTATGGAACTGAGTTTTGGGTCGATTTGTTCCAAAGCATTATCAGAGCAAGAGCTGACTAACACAACATCCTCCAAATCATTGTTATGTAAATGGCTGCCACCATGCCTACAAGTAAGGCAATCGTGTACTCAAATTGTGAGAGTTCTTGAACTCTTGGTGCCTCTCCAACACAATGTACATGGCTAAATTTCCACAACTAAGTTCACTAATATACCACAAAGATCTCCCTAAGCTTTTATTAAATGTAATGCAAAGTTCTTTCTTTTCATTTTCTGCTTCTACATAGTTAAAATGCTTTTTATCAATGTAAAATGGCTCTTACCTTTTGGCTTCTGTCGTGAGAGTCTTGAACTCTGAAACACTGTAGGATATCACCTATAAATGGTATCTAAAACATACAACAATTGAACGAATATAACAAAAAAGGAGAGTCACCGATATAGAGAACAAACTAATGGTTGCCAGTGTGGAGGGGGAGGAGGGGGCAATACAGGGGTGGGGAAGTGAGAGATGTAAACTACTGGGTGTACGACAGGCTCAAGGATGTATTGTACAACACAGGGAATATAGCCAATATTTGGTAATAACTGTAAATGTAAAGTAACCTTTAAAAAGGATATAAAAATTTTTTAAAAAAGAAATCATACTTAAAATTCGAAACAATTTAAATGTCCATCAACAGGAAAATGCACATATAAATTATTGTATTTCCCTACATGGGAATCCTACGTAGCGAGGAAAGTACATGATCTAGACAGATCTTTACGTGTCAGCATGGATGAACCTAGCAAAGATAACGCTAAATAAAGCAAGTAACAAGAGAAAACAAAATAGAATACGATATGCAGTTTAAGAATACTTAAAAATGTAGCCTACATAGAAAGACATCCATGCCACTGATGGAGACCAAGTTCAGAAGAGTGGTTACCCAGGGTCAGCTGGGGAGTGGCTGTGTTTGGGAAAGTGGTCACACCAGAGACTCTTCAACAGGAATGGTAATGTTTCACTTCACACGCTGGCTGGAGGACGGAGGAGTGTCTGCGATGTTATAATGTGAGCACGCTACATGTAAAAGCCATTGCTGACCACATCTAGGGGAACTGATGCGTGGGAGCTGGTAGTGGGTGGAGGCATCCAGAAGGTGGTGGTAGAAGAGGAACGTTGTACACGTAACGCCTAAGGCCTGACCAGAGGACGACCACTGCTCTAGAAACTGGACACAAATCCAACTTCTACGGCCAATCTTAGAAGACAAACTGAGGCATATTTAAAATTTTAACACTTTATGTGCGCAAAAATAGATTCAATTCACGCACCACAAAGCGGAAGAGGTGAGGAGCACTCCAGCCACAGGAGCTGCACAGATGTTTATTGTAAAAGGGCAGAAGCAAAGCAAGGAAACGAGTGATTTGCTATGGCTTTAACGCCTAGTTGGTGGTTTGTGACTGGGTGTCCTCAGCGGTGTTCGTCACCCTGAGGCGCTGACAGGCTTAGATTTGGGTTGGTTTAAGTAGGCGGCCGCATCGCTAGAGACAGCGCAGGCTAACGGCCTCCTTGCAGGGTTAATTTACTAACACCAATTGTCTGAGTCCTTCCTCTTACTCAGTCACTTCACTTCCTACGCCTCACTTTCTCTTCTGCAAAGTGGATATTCAGTAGTAAATTCTCTGTGGAGGTGTCAGTACAAAACAAAGTGATTATTAGGAACCACGATCATGTCCTGAATGCACGGAACACGTCACCGTTTGCCAACCACCGTGTCAAGCCAGCAGAAACGACAGAAATTAAGAGCTCTCCGCAGAAATTCACACACCTGTGCACCAGGTAAGGGACCACAGGCAGACGTTCACTCAGCCTTTCCTGTGTCCCTCACGGAGTTCACGCTCTCTCCTGGGCGGGGCGAGCACAGACACTTTGCGGGAGTTTAACTACTTTTAAAATGCGCTGATACAACCATGTCTCACTTTTGTTTGGATCAGTCAGCAAACGTACCCCAAACCCTCCACACCGCCTACCTTTCGCGCTGCCATAGGCTCAAAGCTGCCGACACCGCTCCTCAGGCCGCGTCGTCAGGAGAGGCGGGTCTGCGTGCTGCTCCTCAAGCCGCGTCGTCAAGGGAGGCGGGTCTGCGTGCGGACGCACGGCGAGCGCGCAGAAGTCCTCGAGCCCCGCCCCCACGGGACCGCCCGGAGGCTTAAACCGCAACCCCGCGGCTCGGGAGGGCGTTGATTCCCGCGCCAACACCAGGCCGCGCGTGGGCTCCGGAGCGCGGCATGGAGGGCCCGGCCTAGCTGGGGCCCGTGGCCCTATGTCTTCGGGCCGCAGCCGCCGGGCGGTGGGCGCCCGAGGGGCCGGGAGGCGAGCCGGGACCCACAGGAGGGTGTGGGCATCCTGTCTGCAGCCAGCGTCCCCGAGGCCGCGCTCAGGCCATGAACACTCGGTGAAGCTGCGCCCGGACAGCGCGGCCGACTCCTTCTCGCGCTCTGAGGACCTGTGCGCGCTGCAGGACTCGGTGCCTCTGCCCTCCGTGCGGGCTTCCCTGAGGGAGGGCCTGCTGGACTTAACGCCTTCTGCCTCCGCGGGTAGACTGGGCGCCGCTCCTGAGCACCCTCTGCCCCTGATCTGTATCCAGAGCTTCTTCCAGCCACGGCTTGTCGAGACAGGTTTGTACTTCCCGCTTCCAGGGGCCCTCGTGTGGGCGCTGAGAAGCGGGGTTTTAAATGGTTAACGGTGGAGGGTGGGCACTAGAACCGGTGCCCAGTGCCCGGGTGTGCCTGCACTAGATGGGGCGTGCGGCCTAGGACTCCTGCCAGCTCGGTGACCCTGGCCGAGTGCCTTAAGGCTTCAAGGTCTCAGTGTTCTCATCTGTAGCATGGGCTTCACAGGACCCAGCCTCTGTGGCGGTTACAAGGATGCACTGTGTTAATGCTTCTAGACTCTACAAAGTAGAACACTTAGCACAGTTTGGAGCATCGTTAATTGTTGCACAGATGTTACCTCGTCTGTTGAATGACTTTGCCTGGTACGCACCAAAGCGATTAGGAAATGGATATATCCCAGCTTCATTTCCTTTCCATTCAAACAGGGCTCAGGAAAAAAAAAATTTTTCCAATAGGTGTATCATATATAGTGGAAAGAGCACCGGAGTCAAGGCAGCTTAGGGTTTGAATTCCAGGGCTGATGCTCTCTGTGGCCTGGACAGGTTTCTTTTGCACTACAATCCCCACACTTGTAAAATGACATTAAAAACCACTCTTTCTGTGGGTTCTTAGAATTAATTAAGCAGGTTATGTGTGTAAAGTATCCTGGCACTTGAATGAGTTGTCAGAACCAAGGGCTGCTGGAGACCATGCTTCTGCCCTAGGTAATCTTCCCTTCTGCTGGGCAGCAAGTAAACACAAGCACAGGAGTCAGTGCTCTGGAAGAAGTGAGTTCTGCTGCTACAGAGCACAGAATCTCTTTTTTCTTTGATTTAATTTTTATTCTATATTGGAGGATAGTTGATTTACAATGTTGTGTTAGTTTCAGGTGTACAGTAAAGTGATTCAGTTATACATATATCCATTCCTTTTCAGATTCTTTCCCCGTACAGTTTGTTACAGGATATGGAGTAGAGGTCCCTGTGCTATGCAGTAGGTCCTTGTTGATGATTTTATATATAGTCGTGTGTATATGTTAATGCCAAACTCCTAATGTATCCCTCCCCGCCATCTTTCCCCTTTGCAGAGCACAGAAACTTGGAAGGGAAAGTTCAGGGTAGGATTCTTGGAGGAAGTGCCATCCTTTCTAAGGATATGTAGAAGCTCCTGGGGTGGCAGGAGAAAGCAGTGTGTGTTGAAGTTTGAGAAATGTAAGAAAATATGGCAAAAGTAATGTACAGGGCTGGAACTCAGGGTTTGGGAAAGAAATGAGAGTTAATACTGAAAACTTAGTGGGGCCCAACAGAAAGGCGCCTTGTTTGTCCTGTCAGAAGTTTGGATGTTTATCCTGAAGGCTGCGGGAAACACCAAAGAACAGTGATTTGGAATTCTGGTTTAGAGGCTCACTTGGACCTCCATGTGGAAGGCAGTTGATTGGGTGCTGGGTGAATTGTAATCTAAGGGTCCCACTTAAGTTATAAAAGGTGGGACCGGGTTTTGCAGATCTGAGAGAGAATGGGTGAGGCCTGGTGACCAGTTAGAAAAGGGAGGGCAGCAAGCGTGGGTGACAGTTTACAGCTGCATCTTTTTGAGAGATACAGAGCACAGTAGAAAGGGATTGGGGGTGGCGAGAGGATCTTCCTTCATCTTCAGTGCTTTAGAGGGGCCTGGTAGACAGGTCTGGGCCCAAGGTACATATGTGGGCTTTTGGGAGGACAGGTGTTTGAAGGCATGGTAGAGACTTAGGTTATCCACAAGAATATCCAAAGAATCATAGGTCTGAGAGTTTTTTTAAGTGGGTATATTTGAGGATGTTTATAAGCTGAGAGAAAGTAGCCAACAGAGGAAGGGTGTAAAGATCTAGGAGAGGAAGTGATTGTTCATTTGTTTGTGAAAAGCTGAACACTTATCGTGTGCCTGGCCCGTTTCTAGGATCTGGGGTTCACACCATCTGTTATCTCTTCTGCAAGGACAGTTCAATTCATCCCCTGGTGAACAGAAGTCAGATTATTCTTTGCACCCCATTCAGATGTAAGAACTGTTTTGTACCTCTGAAGGGAAGCAAGCTGTATCATTTGGTCACCTGCTGATGATAATAGCATTGGCTGAGACCTGACCGTTTACAATGAAGGCACTTCTGTAGGTAATAAGTTCCAGGAGGGCCCAAACTGAGTATGTCTGTTTCAGCATTTAGCATGGTTTAGCATCTGAGAGGCCGGTACATTATTGGCATATAGTAGACTGAAAAATGAACATTTGTGGATTGTCTGAATGAGTGGATTTGTGTGATTCACATCCTATTTGCAGGTCCTATGCGCTGCAATGGATTTTCAGTGTCAGGTTGTGAAAGTATTTATGACGGGGATTGGCATTGTTCCCTATCTAATGGATAAAGATTACACATGAAAGGACTTTACAGTGACATCTCAAAAGCCTCATAGGAATTACTTAACAAAAAAATAAAATTGGATTCTGTATAATTTTTAATTTGTAAGCTGGCCAGAACACTGGAATTTCAGCCAGTCCTCTGGTAGTTCCGATGACGTCCCCATGATCACCCAGGCATAATCAGAATGGCTTTAGGATTTGGGAGTCAAAATGTTCCTCAGTATTTACGGCTTTGCTAGTCCATTTAAGAAAATGGACTATTGAAAAAATAGCTTCAGACACAATATGGCATTTTATGATTTAGCATGAAATCTGAGAAATATAGAGGTTATCGGAAGCCTGCAATGGTAAAGTTCCCTCTGCTATTGAAGTTATTGTCTTTAAACAAAGATTCTACATCACTAATGCTATATATATATTTTTTATGATATTCAGGTTAATTTCCTGTTCTCTCTAAGGAAGTAATTGGTTGCTTGGTATGAGAGATGGTGTGGCTTCCAAAGGTGAAAAGTATTATTTTGTTGTAATTTCCGGCTACCTAAGGATGGGAGAGGCCCAGGACACTGCAGTCAGTATATTATGTGGAGCAGGTTATATTGTGGTTTATTTATGAACTTTTACATGTTTATTTTCTTTTTTGCGGTACGCGGGCCTCTCACTGTTGTGGCCTCTCCCGTTGAGGAGCACAGGCTCCGGACGCGCAGGCTCAGCGGCCATGGCTCACGGGCCCAGCCGCTCCGCGGCATGTGGGATCTTCCCGGACTGGGGCACGAACCCGTGTCCCCTGCATCGGCAGGCAGACTCTCAACCACTGCGCCACAAGGGAAACCCACATGTTTATTTTCTATGCAAGTTTGTGTGCTCCTTTTTGAGTTTTGGTAGATAAGTGTTTTGTAACTTTGGAATACTTGGAGTTTTATATATATATATATATATATATATATATATATATATATATATATATATATATATATATAACTTATATATATATATTTTTTTAACGTAGTAGTTAAAGCCGTGGAGAGTGTACTAGTCTACCTAGGTTCAAATTCTGGCTTTACCCTATGAATTCCCTGTGGCTTCCTCTGCTCACCTATTAAAATGGAGGATAATAAGACTGCTGTGGTGAGTTACTTACTAAGTGCTATTTAAGCATTTGCTATAATGATCCTGTATACTCGAAGGCAAGGAACTTGCCCCTTGATTGTCTCTGTATTCCTATTGTTTAAGAATTCCTAGTGCTTTCCTAGTGCATTGTCTTAGGATAGAGATAGCTCAGTATAGTTCTTCTCACTATAAAATACTGTTACGTTGAAAGTCTTTGCTTATGTACTAATAATCTATGACATATCTGCTGAGGACAAGGAAAGGAATAGTTTTAAAACTGCAATGGATAAGAAAAGATTGTATGATGTAATGCCTTTATTATGTAATTATAAAACTAACAAATGATCATGGTAGAAAATTTGAAAAACTCCTAGACAAAAGAGAGGTCAACAAAATTTGGAGTAACTTTCAGAGTGTAGAGTTGTCCATGAATATTAGTGCTTTCATATTTTCCAGGACTTTAAGTAGACTCTGCTTCTTAAGAGTCTATTCATGATATTTTACTTTAATGATGTTTTCATCATGAGGACACACACACACAGAAATCTGTCAAAAAAAAAAGGCATGTAAATCACTGATGTTTCAGATAGCCACATGAAATAAAGTGAGAAAGGTCAACAAGCTGAAAGAATGTGGAGTAGCATCTCCTTAATTGCTTACATAACTCTGATAATTACCTCTTTGTGGATAAAGTAATTAATGGGGAATCTAATTCAAGAAAAATGTATGAACTTCAAGCCTTCTCAAAGCCAAGTATTTCTTTCCACAAAAGGTTACTTTCCACGGCCATTCTTCCTTATTACCAGACAGGGAAAGAGTATTGTATGGCAAAGGATCTTCCTGAAGGAGCGTGCTTCCCACACTGATTGTCATAAATGACTTTGGAATTACTGTTGCTGTATTACCAAAATCTTAAACTAGGATATTTTTGACAAATGCGGTCCTTAGTTAATTTTTAGAGCTACAAACTGTCAGATGGCTCTGAAATAACAATTGTCTGGCTATTCTTCAGGGTGATCACAATATGGTAATGACCTTGAGGTATCATTAAAAAGCAGGAAGGTGTGAGTCTTCCTTTGGTGCCAGAGTGAAATGCGAGTTGGAGTTGGAAAAGAGGCCCACAACCAAGTGATAGAGAAGGAAATGTGAGGTCATTGGTGAAAAACCAGGTTGAAGTTAAGGGGAAGAGGCATGAGGAAATGGTCAACGGTTACAGTATTACAAAGATCATCAAGAAGCATATCCATGAATGTGGTTTGTATTGCAATCTGCTGAAAAAGAGACAAATATCCTGGCCTGGCCTTCATGGAGATTATATTTTATTGATTCTGATAACAGATTATTGTTGAAAAGGGCCTCCTATAAATTATAACCATGCAAAGGCAGCAAGATAAATTTATTTTTCTTTATGTATGTGTTTCTCATACCTACTCACTTCTGTCTTAGGGGAAGAGAAAATCACACACACAAAAAATGTCAAGTCTCAGCTATTCCTTTACAAAATAATTTTTTTCCAAATTCCAGTGGAGGTAATAGGTTAACTGTTAAGATTTGTAAGGCTCAAAAAGCTAGATTTTTACAAAGTGTAGCCAAATTTCATTCCATAAATAATAGCTTTGGAAAGAATATGTGGTGATGCAAAGTTGGAAAAAGCTGGCTTTTCTTCCGTGAATGGCTTCACTGTCTTGGGAGAAGAGGCAGAGAAGAAATCAAAGTAATTAAACATGGGGTGAGTTTTCCTGATAGGGGACTCTAGTGCTTTAAAATAGACTAGATAATCCTAGGGATGATCTGAGGGTAGAACAGACCAATGCCTCATTTCCAATCTGGTACCCTGGAAGAAAACAGTATATTTTCTTTGAGGTCTTGAGAGGTTTTTCTTCAGTTTTGTTTTGGTTTTGGTTCATTTTGTAATCAACCTTATTAAGGTATCATTTACATACAATAAAATGCAGACATTTTTAGTCAAGGGTTCAGTGACTTTTAATTAATGTATACATTTGTTTAACTACCACCCCCATAAAGATAGATAACAATCCTAAAACCCTAGAAAGTTTCCTCCTAGGCTTTTGCAAAAGTATCCCCATCTCCCACCCCAAGGCCACCACGGATCTGTTTTTTATCTTTAGAGATGACTTTTGCCGAGTTTACAATTTCATGTAAGTTGAATAATACAGTAGGTGCCCTTCTGATCTGGCTTCACTTGCTCAGCATATGGTTTTTGAGATTCATTCATGTTGGGATGTTTTAAACCAGGACTTTGGCCTGGGTGGCTGATGTTGTCTGAAGGCACCTATTGGTACATCTGAGTCTCTGGCATTGTCACTCTCTGTTCTTGGCTCCGTATTTTCAACTTTACTAAAAAGCACAAGGTTGAAGTAAGGAAGATCATTGTCAGTATAATGGAGGTGAAGTGGGTTCTGTTATGTAATATTCTCAGCATAAATTGACCTGCTTGGAATCGTGTTGGTAATCAACAAGGATACTCTTCCTCCAAAAGCCTTGATACTATAAAACTTCTAAAGGACGCTGTCGTAGGACTCTTTTAGTTTTCATTTTTTGGGAAACATTTCTGGAAAAATCAAATGCTCACAACCTGAAAGAAGCAATTATTCACCTGAAGGCTAACTCTGCTAAAGTTGAGTTGTCCGACCTTTACATACTGATAGAAGCCAAATAGCCTTGCAAAACAATGCTCTCTTATTGGATATAAGCATATAGATTGTTTAAGATGGACGTGTATATGCAGTAAAGTGAAAAAACAAAGAATCTTTGAGTTTCCCTTGCTGGTTTTTTTTATTTTTTCATTTAAGTTTCTATAGCGTATGCTAATAGTTCAGGGAAACCTCAATTTAGTTTTAGGTCCACTGTACATAAATGTTGAAGTACTCCATACCCACCTTTTTTCTACCTTCCTTCTTTTCTTCCATCTTTCCTTTCTAACTTCTTATAATCCATTATACTTAATCCTGCATTTGCTGAGGTGGCAATTAGTGTAGGAAAATTGAAAGCACTGTGAAATTTTGCTGTTCAGAATGCATGTTGACCAAATTCTATATTGAGAAAAGGTCTGAATTTACCCAGAGTAACCCTTTCTCAGCGTCTTTGAATAAAGGCCATAGAAAGTGGGCTATATATAATATCCTGACAGGTATGTAGAACTCATAGCAATTGCCCTAAAGAGCTTACCTAGCATAGATGCATATGAATGCATTTAATGATTGTTTTATTGGCAGCAGTGCCAACATACACAGTCTGTTTTGTTTTATATCATTCTCATTACCTGCTGTTTACCACTGTATAATGGTAATGGTGTGGTATCTATGGCTTGTGAATTTCACGGCCAAATAATATGTAATTTATTGCACACTTCAGTGTAGACGATGGAGACTCCATAACTTTTCATGGGCTCTTTGCCCCTTTGGAATGTATTACACTGAGATCAGGCAAAGTAATAAATTTATTTCAAATGTGCGTGATAGCTAAACATCAATTAGGACTGATGGGCAATATTTCTTCTTCCAGCAAGATAACAGTTTTTAAAGACTAAGCCATTGAACGTGGAGTTACTGAACATGGGACTCAGTTCACTGGGATCCTTCTTAGAAAAATAAAGGACAACTTGAATTGGATTTGTGTGGCTTATTCAAGTAGTAACTAATCAGCTACATCTTGGTGAACTTAATTTGTCACAATCGTTTGGTATTTTATTAACTCTCTTCCCCTTCTTCCCCCGACTCTCATGAGAATGGATCATGAGTATCTTAAAACATACTAAGTCGTCTTCCATCCCTGTTAATCTAAATACAGAAGCACACTTTCCTTATCGAATGCAACTTACTGTCTTTTAGAGTAGCTGTGGTTTTAATTCTCTACAAAATTAAAACCAGCAAAGAGAAACATTTTCAAGGAGGCACACATTGTAGAGCTTTAGAAAGAAGACTTTAGAATTAAGGGCAAATATATCGATTTATAGCTAAAGCACCTGAGGCCTAAAGTAGGCAGGTAACCATCAAGGTCAGGGAAGGGGTTGAAGATCAGGTTTCAAGCTGAGAAAGAGTCTAGAGGGACTCAATCTGAGCAGGTCAAAAACCGAAAGGAGATCACGAATGTTCTGGGAAGGCTGGCATCTGGCCTCCAGTGTGGGATTCAGATGGGGAGTGGTTCCTGGGGGAACTGAGCTTCTGCAGTAGGCAGAGAAGTCCACCTCCCCTCCGGAAAGTGCCACTGACATCAGGGAGTTGAGGGGAAAGAGCAATGAATTCCAGTCCACCTGAGAAAGCAGGCCAGACTGATTAACTCTGAATTTAGGCTTATTTCAGATACTTCTTGAGAAAGAACTTGCACAAGAGCAAGTCCCACGCAGCCTCTTTTAAATCCATGCCCAGTATTTTCTGGTGGAGCTGCTTAAACCCTCCAAGTGACTCCAGTATTTTAATTTCACTCTGTATTTAATTCCGACAGTTCTATGATTGATTATTTAATGGGAAAATAAATAAG
Source organism: Grampus griseus (assembly GCF_964374135.1). NCBI lineage: Eukaryota > Metazoa > Chordata > Mammalia > Artiodactyla > Delphinidae > Grampus > Grampus griseus. Next base: position 150,413,309 of record NC_139019.1, on the reverse strand, counting down.
GTCACAAAAGAGTGTGAATGTATTTTACAGGATGAGGATGGGCGGAGTGGAGCAGTCTGGAATAGGACACCAATAAAAAGGGATCTTGGTAAAGAAGAACGTCTATTAGAAATGGAGAGGAATTCCCAAGGGAATTAGTGCCTGACACCACGCCCTTCTCTCTGCATGTTTAGAAGCTAGTTTCTAATTTTATTTTCATAGGAGATGTCCCTGTGATGAATTGTCTTTAATTCCATACTATTTATCACATGGACATATTGTGAAGTTTGTGTGAGAGAAAGCAAGTATTAGAATTTGTCTTGCAAGCAGCTATAAGCACTGCCTGTAACAGTCTAGGATAGAAGGAAAAGGAAAGGAAGGTGGAAACAAAGGAGAAAGACAGCTAATGATGCTGGAGTCTCTCGCTAGGATTTGTGGTATCTCGTTTTGAAACTAAGTACAGAAAGTCAGAACTTGACTGATTGTTTCTTGATCACGGTTTGTTTTCATTTTTGCTTTTTTCTTGCTCTCTCATCAGTTATTCCAGCCAGTGCCATGTCATTTTCAGTTTCAGTAAGCATGCCTGTCTTGTTTCCATTTGCATTATTCATGCAAACGTTGATTGAACTGATGACCCCGAGTTATCACGGAAACATTAGGTACACCAGTGGATACATTTCTTAATTTTAGAAAAAAATTCCCGAGTGAAGGTTAAAATAACTCCTCTTCAATTTGTCAGTTAAAAAAACTTCTCCTAACATACAATACCTCATTGCCTAACAATGCCAGATAAATGAAGAATTGCTATGTATTCATGAATGCAGGCTAGTCTGTATATTTTTTGGCAGGTATGACCGTTACCGAGGGTAATGGCCTTGTTTGCTGGCCATGTCCTGTCTCCTAGAAAGTTGTACTTTCTGTTGTCTTTCAGTTGGTCCATTGGATATCAGAGGTGAATTTATAAAACTATACTTCCCTTTACACTTACTTTGTTTTGTTTTGTTTTGTTTTACTTGAAGTATAGTTGATTGACAATGTTGTGTTTCAGGTGTACCGCCAAGAGATTCAGATATATATATTTCTTTTTCAGATCCGTTTCCTTTATAGGTTATTACAAGGTATTGAATATAGTTGCCTGTGCTATACAGCAGGACCTCATAGTTTATCTACTTTATACATAGTATACACTTACTTTGTGTGATCCACGCTGGTCAGACCACATAATTATTTTCACTTCTGATATAATTTTTTCAGGTCCAACCTCAAATCTTTGATGAGAAGATATTTTAAAATAAGTTTAGCATGTGTGTGCTCTAAATCCAACAGTAGTTATTAGAGAGATGATTTTGCACTAGGTATTCCTCTCTTTTTTGTTCTTGGCCAACCAATTGAAAATTAGTTTTTATTTTCTGGTTGGTTTGCTAGATGTTTATGACTATAATAAACGTGTTAAATTTTCTCTCATATCTTAAAGCACAATCTGAATTAGCAATGGATATTGTGCTATACATAGGGGCTGTGATATAAATATAGTTTCTAACTTCAAAAACATATAGCCTAGAAGGGAACACAGACACATATGCAGCAATTATGGCAACTGCATCTGTTTACTAAGTGAAATAGTACTGAGATGCATAAAGTGCTAGCAAGCCTTGAACAGGCAAATCAGCTTCAAAAATAGATGCGCAGTTCTTTAAAAATCTTTTTAACATCTTTCCAGCTACATGTAGAATATAACTTAGCATAAAAACGGTATGGGTTTGAGGATATGGGGAGGGGGAGGGTTAAGCTGTGACAAAGTGAGAGAGTGGCATGGACAGATATACACTACCAAACATAAAATAGCTAGTGGGAAGCAGCCGCTTAGCACAGGGAGATCAGCTTGGTGCCTTGTGACCACCTGGATGGGTGGGATAGGGAGGGTGGGAGGGAGACAAAAGAGGGAGGGGTTATGGGGATATATGTATATGTATAGCTGATTCACTTTGTTATATAGCAGAAACTAACACAGCATTGTAAAGCAATTATACTCCAATAAGGACATTTAAAATAAATAAATAAGTAAAAGAAGACTGACTCATGCAATTAAAAAAAAAAAGAAATTCTTTTGTCCTGGATTCAAGAGAAGGGATGAAGTAAAAGGATGAGGAAGAACAAGAAGAGGAAATGTGAGCGTGGAGAGGGTAGGAGGAAGAGCAGAAGGCAAATAAGTGTATGTGCTTCCCTTGCCATCCCTGACTTTTTTTTTTTTTTTTTTTTTTGCGCTTCAGGAAAACCCAAAAGCCAAAGAAGAGCACGGAGGTGGTCACCACTGCATGTGAACAAAAAGGTGGAGAGAAGAGAATGGTGGTAATCTGGGCAGGCAACTGGAGGGTGACCTGAGTGCATCTCACCAGGGAAGAGTCCCGGTTCCATAGAACCCCTGAAGATGCCAGACTCTTATGTTTAGATGGGGGGCCGAAGGCGTCTGTGGGGTCACCACATACATCACTCCTGGAGGTGTTGTTCACATTGTGTTCTTTGTAAAGAGTGTCCCTGGTGAGTTTCAACATCTCCCTCTGCAGGACCCAGCCTTGCCCTCCCAACCCGCCGAGGTCAGCAGGCAACATCCCCAGTAAATCACCAGGTGTGGTGAGATATCTGGAGTGGCCCTGGTACCCCCCCAGTTCAGGCGTCCTGGGGAAAGGGTGAGGAGGACAGAGGCACCGGGGCTTCTTCTCACGCAAGCAGACAGCTCACCTGGCCCAGCGCTGCTGCATCCCTGTGGGCACGCGGTAGCCCTGGCATCCGGTAGGGGACACTGCAGGATCCACACCTGGCTGGGATTTGCCCACCCCCTGGGACCCCGCAGCCTCTGTGGAGCCCCACTGAAGGGCCTGGGTCACCTCATGGCACCATTTCTCTTTACCATAGATGTGTAAAAATTGAATACAACACACACAAAAAATGAAGGCAATTCAAAGCAATGCTAATTTAGGATGAGTTAAAGGGCCAGGATTCCAAGTTAATTATGACCTTAAAATTAGATAACAAATACATCTGGTTTTATTACCTGCTGAAAAGCAGTGTCTTCTACAAACTTTTCATGTTGGGATACAGCAAAGCTATAGAATTTATGATTCTATGACCACAGCATCAGGATATTTTTAAATTAAAAAGCACAGGCAAGTTTGGCTGGGGTGTTAAAGAAAGAAAAATGATTATTAGGGGAAAAGGGAACATTGCGGTTCTCTGCCCACTTCCACTGTGCTGGTCTCATGATGGGCCGTGTTGCATGTGGGCTGGAGGGACAGGGTCACTACTCCCACCTGTGTCATCAGACCTCCCACTCACAGCGCCCAGGTGGGAGGGACCCACACTTTTCACCCTGGAGCCCCAGAGCCTCCCCTTTCCTCTGCATCACTTTCACTGTTCAGTGGACCAATCACTTGAATGCCGCCCGGCCAAATGCCCAGGTTAAATCGCCCCTGTAGGACAGGTCTCTCTGCTACCAGAACACACTTGGCAAAGAGCAGCAAACAGGCCCCAGTGCCCTGGGGATGTGAGCCCTGGGGATGTCAGGGCCCAAAGTCACTTGCAGGGTCTGAGTAGCCCCCTGGGTCCCACACACCGACCCCAGGGAGCCCACCACCCCACTGACTCCAGTCCCTGCCTTTGTGTGGCAGGTTCTGGTCTGACACCTGTGAGGACTGTGACCTGGAGGCCTCAGCCTGAGACTCAGAGGGGATGGAGCTTGTGCAGCGTCTGGCAGCTTAAATGAGACACGAAGCCAAGGAAGGAGGGCCGCCTCTCTGCTCCCCCTCCGCTCCTGAGTCAGCTAGTGAGTGCCGGTTACTTCCTGTCGGAGCTGTACAGATTTAGCATAAATTTTAGATATAGGTCTTATTTTTAACAGTGAAAGGCTGTTACATCAAGCAAAATTGATCTCCTCCTCGGTTTTTTTTTAAAACATTTCTATGTAAGACAACACACAAGTATAGAAAAGCACCCTCCACAAAGGGAGGGCTCAGTGAATTACAGTGGGCGCTCCACTCTGGGGAGCAGTAGTTTTTCCCTCTGTGAAAGCCCAGATGCTTCTGAGAAGCTCCTCTCAGCTTCCTTACTCTGGCCCGACCTCCACAGCGGAAATCCCAAAGGGACTGGATTCTCCCAGCCCTCCAGCACCCTCCACTACTTTCTGATTGTGCTGCCACACTCATTTTGAGTTATTTGTGTGTAAATCACTGCACTTGGAATATACGTGGAGTAACTGATTTCATTCTTATAACCGAATAAGTTAGCAATTATTCTTCTCCCCTTCTACAGGGGGCAGCCAGGGTGCTGGGGACGTCCTGTATATTGAACTGGGTGTTGGTAACAGATGTGTTTATATTTACAAGAAACCATAAAGCTCTACGCTTAAGATCTGTGCCCTGTACAATACACCAAGTAAACTTCAATTAGAAAGAGATGCCAAAAAAATTTCCCCACAAAACAAACTTCAGGGCCCGGTGGCTTCCTCTGATTTCTACCAAACATTTAAGACAGAAACGATGCCCGTCTCCTACACACTCTTCCAGAGAACAGATACAGAGGGAACACACCCACACTGCTTTCATCGGACCAGGAGAATACTGATGTCGTACCCGCAGCAGATATTACAGGACAGGAGAAATTACAGGCTAAAGACTTCTGAATGTCGATGTCAAAATCCAAAAGCAAATATTAGCAGTCTAAATCTAGAGGTTTTCAGAAAGGAAGGAAACTAGGATTTCGTGGCGGTATTTCCAGTGGTTGATGTGGACAGGATCACTGGGTGTTTGGGTGCTGCCTGGGAACGTGGAGAGAAGGGACAATGCCATCGGGTTAGTGGAATGAACATTTGGTGACAGAGATTAGGAGGGCCTGGGTCATCCTCAGAGACAGTCCTGGGATGGGGTCTCTAGGCTGTGGCTATGGAGGGGTCCCTCTAGAAGGGCATGGGCCTCTCTCCTGTGCCACTGCAGGGTCTAGGGATGGATGAGGAGTTTGTAGGGGCTGGATTTTGATGAGGAAGGATGAGCAGAGAAGGTGCGCCCTCAGAGCCAGTGCAGCCACGGCCCCTCCCCAGCCAGGCCGTAGCCCAGGCTACTCAGACAGTTGCTCACATCAATAGTCAGGCAACAGTGGGGCACGCCAGCTTCACCCACTAAACCACCAAGAACAGCCCAGCAGGCCACTGTCCTCATTAATCAGCACTACCTGTGCATCCAGGGCTGGTTGTTGAAGACCAAGCTAATTTGTTAGAGACGTGCCATGTGGGCAACTGGCTTGGAGAGACCAGGGCTCTGAGCCACGTGGAGACAAGCCGACCACTGGTCAGACCACCAGGAGGCTCACCCAGTGTGTGAAGATGCTGAGGGAGGAGGGACGTAGATGGGACCCCCTGATCCTTCAAGGGACCTTCTTTCAGGGATATTTAAGAGCTGTGGGGTCAGGGATCAACATGTAAGGGAGGCAGCGGGTCAGGCATGGGCCCTCCTGTTGGCTCAGACCCCTCCTGTCCTTGGAGCAACCATGGGGCAGGCAGGAGGATTGGGGGCATGGAGGGAGGGGAGCCCTGGGCTCAGGGGTCCAGAGCACCATCTAGAGGATTCAGGGGTTCAGGGATTTCTGTCCCAGGGAACCAACTACATTCCTGTCCCACATCCATCTGTCATCAGCTTTGCGACTCCGGGAAAGTCACTTAAAATCTCAACATTTTCGTGCCATGTACCATAAAATATGGTTCACAGCACCTGCCATGAGTTCCCCACGGGGCTGATGTGGGGATCACAGGAGATGATGACAGATATTCTTCACAAGCTCTAAAGCATCACACCCATAACCTTCCCCACTCCCCTGCCCTGTGGCATCCAGGTCCCCTCTCTGGAGGCAGCACTACCACATTTCTTGCTTATTCTTCCAGACATTTAATATTTGCACACTTAGGTAGCATTTATGAAGTAACCATCATTTTTCATCAGGGTCTACCTGATTTGCTGTATTAAGCTTCATCATGTAATACTAATAAGTGGGCCCTATTGACATTTCCATTATCACAGAACAAGGAACTGAGGACAGAGGGTCTGCATAACTTTCCCAGGTTCATGTGGCTTCTGGTATGATTTGAATCCAGACCATCAGGCACCAGCCCCCACTCTGTCGGTCACTGTGCTGTGCTCCCTTTCTGTATTATCTCACTAAATAAAGTCATGTCCCCGTGCAGTCAGCCTGCTGGCTATTTTAAGTGCACACCACATTGCAACACCCTCTTCTCAGCCCAGCTTCGATTCACATGACTCCCCTAGACTCCCCTAGGAGGCTGGTGAACAAAGAGAAGAGACGTGTGACCTGGGAATGAATTGACACCTCTGCATGGTCTTCTCCCAGCAACATATCAATAGTTCTCTCAGTTTCTGTCGTGTTTTCCTGGATCATGACTCGGGTACCAAGAAGAAAAGGAAGATTATAAAGGAATCAAACACAGGATGCACAAGAATATCATCTGCGATCAAGATAATCTGCTGGCCATCCGCAGCGGTGGTTCAGGCACATCAGAATCAGCATCTGGCCAAACAACAGGGTAGGGACACAAATAGCACCCCCACTAACCACTCCATTGAAGGTACTGTGGAAATTATACCAGCAAGTAGATTCAGGAGCAATGGCTGTAGTTTGTACAGCAGAGCCTGGATCTGGCTGAGGGAGGATTGGGCAGGGAAGGTGCCCACTCAGAGCGGGTGCAGCCACTGCCCGCTCTTAGGCAGGCCTTAGTCCAAGCTGCTCAGACGATTGGTCAGTTTCTAGTCAGTGAGACCCTGCGGGCATGTAAACCTCATCTGTTAAGCCACCAAAACACCAGCCCAGTAGACCCTGTTCCCAGCTAATGAATATTAACTGCTCATCATCCAGGTTTGATCAGTTGAAGATGATGCTAATTCTCTGTGCAACTGTCATGTGGGCAGTTGGTTTGGACTGTCCTGGGTTTTGAGTCAGTTAGGGAGTCAAGTAGACTACTGGTCATTCAGGGTGGTCACCTGACCACCAGGAAGTCTCACTGCAAATCAGCTGCTAGAATCAAGTGCTGAGGGGGAAGGGAGGGAAGATGCACACATATTTGGATACCCCGGTCCATCAGGGGGTCTGCATTTGGGGGAAAGACATTGTATTTGGGGTCAGGGATTGAAACGTAGAGCCAGGAGGTAGGTCCAGATTTGAGCCATTCTCTTGGGCCAGGCACCTCGTCCGAGTACCAGCTGTCTCCCTGCAGCATCCTTGGGGCAGGAGGATGTGGGAAAGGGAGTGAGGAGAGCTCTTGGTTTGTGTATCCAGGGCATGATCTCATGTCCATGTGTTCAGGAATCTCTATCCCTCCCCTGCCTCAGACCCATCACTCATCAGTGTTGTGACTCTGGGCATGTTACTCAATCTGTCTAAATTTCAGTGCCCTGAACCATAAGATATGGGTCACAGCCCCTACTCTGCCCACCCCACAGTGCATCACAAGAAATAATATTCTTTCCATGAGCTCTAAAACTTCTTACTCATGTCATCAATGTGAAAAAGTAGGCTCTATCCTCCTGTTTGTAGCCTCCTAGGTGCCCTTTCTGGAGACGACCTACTTATTCTTCCAGGCATTTAATACTTGAACATTTATGTAGGTAGCACTTATGAAGTACCCATCATTTTTCTTCAGGCTTTATATTTACTAATTTTTAGCCTCAGGACATAATACGAATAAGCAGGTCCTACTAATATTTCCATATCCCTGGCCAGGGAACTGAGAAACAGAAGGGCTAAGTAACTAACCTTCCTAGGTACACGTGGCGTTCAAATAGTCTATCTATCTATCTATCTATATCTGGATATGTCACCTTTTGTTTATCCATTCACCTGTTGGACACTTAGTTGTTTCCTAGTCTTGCTTTGCCTTATTTATTTTATGTTTTTACACACACTGCATGACATGCGGGCCTTAATTCCCTGACCAGGGATCAAACCCATGCCCCCTGCAGTGGAAGTGTGGAGTCTTAACCACTGGACCACCAGGGAAGTCCCCTGCTTTGCCTATTTTAGAATCAGATTATTTGTTTTTGTTTGTTTGTTATTTGCTATGGAGTTGTTTGAATTCCTTATAGATTTTGGATATTAACCTCTTATCATACATGTGGTTTGCAAATATTTTTTCCCATTCCTAGGTTGCCTTTTCATTTTGTTGATTGTTTCTTTTGCTCTCCAGGAGCTTTTTAGTTTGATGTAGTCCCATTGGTTGCTTTTTGTTTTTGTTGCTTGTGGTTTTGTTGCCATACCCAAAAAATCATCACCAAGACCAATGTTAAGGAGTTTCCTCTTTATGTTCTCTTCTAGGAGTTTTACAGTTTGAGGTCTTACATTTAAGTCTTTAATCCATTTCAAGTTAATTTTTACAAATGGTGTAAGATAGGGGTCCACTTTCTTTGTTTTGCATGTGGGTATCCAGTTATGCCAACACCATTTACTGAAGAGACTATCTTTTCCCTGTTGAGTATTCTTGGATCCCTGTCAATTAGTTGCCTGTATGTGTGTGGATATATTTCTCGGCTCTTGATTCTGTTGCATTGGTGTATGTGTCTGTTTTCATGCCAGTACCATACTATTTTGATTACTCTAGCTTTGTAGTATAATTTGAAATCAGGAAAAGTGTTGCCTCCAGCTTTGTTCTTCTTTCTCAGGATTGCTGTGGCTTTTGAAGTCTATTGCAGTTCCATACGAATTTTAGGATTGTTCTTTCTATTTATGTAAAAAATATCATGGGAATTTTGATAGGGATTGCACTGGATCTGTAGATTGCTTTAGGTTGTATGGACATATACTCTCCGAGTGAGATGTGCATGTAAATGATTTGCCTAAGACTTATTAAAGCAAAACAAAAAAAGTCAAACTGCTACATTAGAAAATACTAAACGTGTAGAGTATGGGCGGCTGGTGTGTGCTCGGGATGACCCAGCCCCCTCCAGGCCAGAGAGGTGGGTGGGAAGTAGCAATTACAACAGACAAGGATGACCCTCCCTGTTTACCCCTCCCTCTGGGCCCATTTTATTCCCGGCTGCATCGTTTAAACTCAAAACACACTTTTAATATAGGGCCCTTGTAGCCATCTTGTTGTGCTACTCTTCACAACCCATGAGCAGGGTCACAGGAAACTGTAAACAGGTCTGGCTTTCCATGTTACCACTCATACAAGCCAGTGCTTTTCCACACTTGATCTACAGATCACAGACACGTGAGGATTATGCAAAAGAACAAGAACAAAGCTTTATTATAAGTTTCACATCGAAACAGGGTCCACACGAGGCCCAGCCTGGGAGGAGGTGGACACTGATGGCCTCGCCCCAAAGTTATTGGCTCAGGCCAACTTCCTCCTCTTAAACCCCAAGGTAATGAATCGAGACCTGGAGGAGAATGACTTGGTGATGGCCCAGTGGTTTTTTGTCCAGCCACGCCCTGGGCAGGTGATGAGGGGGCCCTAAGAGCAAGGCTGCACCTTGCTGTGCCCACTGCGGAGCTGAGGCTGATAGGAGTAGAGGCTGGAACCGACACACCCCTAAAGTCAGCCTTGGCTGGGCATGGGCTGCGCCCTTTGCTGGAAGTAGGGGGGCCCTGCCTGGGTGCGCCCCCAGGGATGTGATGTAAGATGGGGGCAGTAGTGCCTCCAAACCTAGGCTGCTTCTTAGGGCTGGGTCCCATGGTCACCGTGGGGTGGCTCTGGTGAGGCGGGCCCCAGGAGTTCAGGCCCATGCTGCCCCCATTGCTGTGTGTGGTGCTCGGGGGCCCCCTCTTTCTTGCCGTAACTCTGAGAGCTGCAAACATGCAGCTCAGATCTGCGGGGCCGCCCAAAGCTGGGGGGCTTGGAGCAGAGGCAAAGGCTGGAGCTTTCCGTTTCCTGGGGAAGAGCTGGGGAGAGCTGCCCAGGTCCCCGATGGCATAGGTCTCATCCCGCAGCGCACTGTTGATGCGCCGGAACGCTGCTTCCTTCTCCGAGTCTAGGTCTTCGGCGGTGACCCGGAAACCCGGCTCAGGGCGTGGGGGCAGCCTCAGAGGCTCACCTCGCCTGTGCGGCAGCAGAGGAATCCTGCGTTTTCCGGGCCTGGGACTGTCAGATGTGCAGGAGCCCTTCCTCCAGGGCCCTTTCTGCCCTCTTGCTGCCTCTGCATTTTTGTCAGGCTGGTTTTTCCTCTGGGAAACCACCGGAGCTGCAGAGGGCGATGGAGGGCCCTCCTCGCCCCCTGTCTTCGCAGACTTCTGGGGCAGCCCTTGCGGTATGGCGGGACCCCTCCTTCTTTCCACTGGCAGGAAACCTCGGGTGGAGCTATATGAGCTCGTGATGGCGTTTCTTTGGGGGCAGGAACTCATACAAGAGGTCTGCTGTTTCCTGGCGGATCTGTCCTCTGCCCACTTGGCGTGGAGGTCTCTCTGCAGAGGTCCAGGCCTGGGCACGAAGAAAGAGCCCCCCAGGGGCCTAAATGCAGATCGTGCGCCCCCGGTGTCATCGGGGCCGCTTCTCTGGTCTTCGTTCCTCCCTGTGACTGTGGGGACTTCCTCCTGCTCGGCCATCCCTTGCCCGCTCTCCTCCAGGGCCCTCAACACCGTCTTCTCTGTGCTGTAGTTGTAGTTCGGGACACAGCTGGGTGTCGTGGCCGGCACTGGCTGCCCCTGCGCCACACTGACAGTGACTGTGTCCACTGCGGACACTGAGCTGCGGGACGTCGTGGAGGTGCGAGCACCCATCTCTGCCTTCTTCCGATGGCCTCGCCTGAAGATGGAGATAAGGATCCCCATAAGGAGTGCAGCGTCTGCGGGATGGTAGAATGGGGTCTCAGAGACTCTGTGGCAAAGTGCAGATGCAGAGTCACTGGACATTTGTGGGCTGGCCTGCGAGTGGATAGCCGGCCATAGACAGCTGGGTGACCCGGGCCGGCCACGGGAAGTCGGTGGGCGCGGGGAGCGGGCTGGGGGCAGCCGAGCCCTCCTGGCAGGTGCTGGTCCCCCAGTGCCCGGTGTGAGGGTGAGGGGCAGGGCCTACCTAAGTAACTGCTCCTAGAGAACATGGGTGAGGTCGGTCCGTGGATAGAGAGCTGGGCTCCGAGCACTCTCCTTCAGCTGCCAACTCGGCCAAAAGCGGAGTGCGCTCTCTTTGGCCTGTTGCTGGGATGCAGCTCTGAAACCTGTGAGCGAACAATGGGCGTGCGTTGGCGGGGCGCAAAAGTTTAGGGAGGGGTGGCGCATGCGCAGAGTACACGTCAGGCCCTGGGGCGCACAGGTGAGGATGCGCGCCCCTGGACCGTCTAGCGCTTCTGAATCTCCCCGGGGGTCTGAGGGCGGGAGGTGTTTGCCTTGAGGGTGATGAGCTTCTTGGCAGGACAGCTGGCCCTTCTCCCCTGGCCGTGCCCCAGTGCTGTCGGGGTAACTAACTGTACTGGACGGGATCCCCGCCCAGCAGAGTGGGGCAAGGTCGCTGGCTGTGCACCTCCCACAAGAGGCGGCAGCTTTGGCAGCAGCGCCTCTGCGTCCTCCTGCCCTTTCCCCTGGCGGCACTGGAGGGGAGAGCCGCTAAGAACGAAAGTGTCCACACCATCCAGTTCCTGCTGGGGTGACACCTGAAGTGGTGACCAGGGGTGGCTGAGAGGGCCATACTTACCATATGACCCAAAAACCCACTCCTAGGCAATTAACCAAGAGAAAAACTTTTCACAAAACACATATGTGAATGTTTTAGCTATCTTGTCCACAATTCCTAAATATAGGACTATTGAGGTTATCCAATTTTCTTGAGTTTGTCATTTTTTAATTGTTCTTGGAATAACACTATGTATACGTATTGTTTCACAGTCTAGAGTTAATATTTTACCAATTAAATAAAATTCAGAAGGCTTACATCCATATAGATTCTTTTACCTTCCACTCTTTGTTATAGCTGTCATACGTGTCACCTTTGTATGACGTCAACGCCACCCTCTGAGACTGTGGTACCCTTTTTTCATACATATACAGGGAATTCCCTGGCGGTCCAGTGGTTAGGACTCAGCACTTTCACTGCTGGGGCCCCGGGTTCAGTCCCTGGTAGGGGAACTAAGACTCCTTAAACTTAACCCCACTCTGGGGCAATGTCCCAGCCAGGCAGAAACTGCAGGTGGAGCTGGAGACCTTGAAGAGTTTGGCTATACTTCCAGCTCAGCCCAAAGCCCAAGGATGATTCTGGACTTTCATTCTGACTCGTGCATTTCAGATCTTTCTGGGTTTGGACCTGGTATATATGTCCCTCCCAGCTCACCCTGCCTGCCCCTTCAGTTGTCACCCCAGCAGGATCTGATTGGCTTGGGCACTTCTGGGGTTTTTTGTTTGTTTGGTTTTGGTTTTTTTTTTTTTTGCACTTCTGTTCTTAGCGGCTCTCTCCTCCAATGTTACCAGGTGGGAGGGCAGGCGGACGCACAGGCGCTGATGCCAAATCTGCCACCTCGGGCGGCGGCTGCTGAGCCAGGTACCCTGCTCTCCAGCTTTCCTGCTCTGGTGGCCGGGGACCCATCCTGTACAGTTAGAGCCGGCCGGGAGAGAAGGGGCAGCTGCCCTGCCAAGAAGCTCATCACCCTCAAGGCAAACACCTCCAGCCCTCAGACCCCCGGGGAGATTCAGAAGCGCTAGACGGTCCAGGGGCGCGCATCCTCACCTGTGCGCCCCAGGGCCTGACGTGTACTCTGCGCATGCGCTACCCCTCCCTAAACTTTTGCGCCCCGCCAACGCACGCCCATTGTTCGCTCACAGGTTTCAGAGCTGCATCCCAGCAACAGGCCAAAGAGAGCGCACTCCGCTTTTGGCCGAGTTGGCAGCTGAAGCAGAGTGCTCGGAGCCCAGCTCTCTAACCAAGGACCAACCTCACCCAAGTTCTCTAGGGGCAGTTACTTAGGTAGGCCCTGCCCCTCACCCTCACACCGGGCACTGGGGGACCAGCACCTGCCAGGAGGGCTCGGCTGCCCCCAGCCCGCTCCCCGCGCCCACCGACTTCCCGTGGCCGGCCCGGGTCACCCAGCTGTCTATGGCCGGCTATCCACTCGCAGGCCAGCCCACAAATGTCCAGTGACTCTGCATCTGCACTTTGCCACAGAGTCTCTGAGACCCCATTCTACCATCCCGCAGACGCTGCACTCCTTATGGGGATCCTTATCTCCATCTTCAGGCGAGGCCATCGGAAGAAGGCAGAGATGGGTGCTCGCACCTCCACGACGTCCCGCAGCTCAGTGTCCGCAGTGGACACAGTCACTGTCAGTGTGGCGCAGGGGCAGCCAGTGCCGGCCACGACACCCAGCTGTGTCCCGAACTACAACTACAGCACAGAGAAGACGGTGTTGAGGGCCCTGGAGGAGAGCGGGCAAGGGATGGCCGAGCAGGAGGAAGTCCCCACAGTCACAGGGAGGAACGAAGACCAGAGAAGCGGCCCCGATGACACCGGGGGCGCACGATCTGCATTTAGGCCCCTGGGGTCTCTTTCTTCGTGCCCAGGCCTGGACCTCTGCAGAGAGACCTCCACGCCAAGAGGGCAGAAGACAGATCCACCAGGAAACTGCAGAGCACTTGTATGAGCTCCTGCCCCCAAAGAAACGCCATCACGAGCTCATATAGCTCCACCCGAGGTTTCCCGCCAGTGAGGAGAAGGAGGAGTCCCGCCATACCGGAAGGGCTGCTCGAAAAGTATGCAAAGAAAAGGAGCAAGGAGGGCCCTCCGTCGCCCTCTGCAGCTCCGGTGGTTTCCCAGAGGAAAAGCCTGCCTGACAAAAATGCAGAGGCAGCAAGAGGGCAGAAAGGGCCCTGAAGGAACGGCTCCCGCACATCTGACAGTCCCAGGCCCCGAAAACGCAGGATTCCTCTGCTGCCGCACCGGCAAGGGGAGCCTCTGAGGCTGCCCCCAGGCCCTGAGCTGGGTTTCCCTGTTGCCGCTGAAGACCTAGACTCCGAGAAGGAAGCAGCGTTCCGGCGCATCAACAGTGCGCTGCGGGGTGAGACCTAGGCCACTGGGGGCCTGGGCGCCATGCAGCCTTCCTGTCCCTTTCTGCTGCCTGCTGCAGGGGCTGCTTCTCCGCAGAAAATGTTTCATAGTTATTTCTATTTTAATATGATCATGGTACATTAAAATTTATTAGTGCTTGCCTGTGAACACTAAGGTCACTTGACTTGTAATTTTCTATATTGTTCTATATTTTTGTGACTAAAGGCATTACTTGGGGGAATTAAAAGAATATCTTGAAGCGATTTTGGCTTTTGATCTGCCACTAATTCCTATTTAACCTTAATTCAGGGGTCGGATTCTTTGACCCAAGGAAACAGAATAGTATAAAAAGAATGTGAGTGTCAGATGATGGCAGTGATTAAGTATAGCAAGAGATGCCTTTGCAAAAGTTACTGTTGGTCCCAGAAGACTCTCACTTAGCTGTGTGACCCTGGGCAAGTCACTTCACATAAATCTCTGAATTATAGGGCTGTGCTGATGATTTAAAAGTGACTGAGCACGGTGGACACTTGGAAATCCTGGGTTCTCAATAAAGCCACTGCCCTGCTCTTTGGTCCTTTGGAATTACTAGATTAGTAAAATTTATACTTGACAGTAATTTTAGCTTAAAGTTTATTTTGTCTATTTCATCTCAGCCTTTTGGCTAAGATCAAGTGTAGTATCTGTTCTTGTCAATTTAAATAGCAAGAGAAAAGAAAGGAAAATAACGGGCATGCCCCCACACTTTTCAGACAATAGGAGCCTCTTAACCTGTTCCTTTGTCCAAAGACACAGGCCATTTCTCAGTGAAGGCCTCTGCCATCACTGAGGTTGCAGGGGAGATGTGGTAACTGGGGAGAAAAAGACCAATGGGGATGACCCCCTCACTCCTCAACATCCAAGCCCCCCACTTTCTCACTTGTCTGGCTAGAAATAAAAGGTTGATCCCATGGTTTTAACTTTCAGCTGTTGCTGGACTTTGCGTGCCTTGCGTAAACTGGGAGACAGAGGCAGGAAAAAACCCCACCATAATCACCCTGTTATGGGCTGTTATTCAACTTTGGACTTCCAGGCCCCATCTGCCTGTTAGCGTTCACTTCTTAGAGTTTCAAGTGCATGCTGTTTGTCCTCTATCTTGCCCCATGCGGCTCTCAAGCCCTCGTAATATGACCACATTTCTCGTGCCACATGTAAAAATTCTAACACTTTGCACATACTGAATTAAAAATCTATTATTTACATTGACTTCACCATTTTCATTTTCCTGGTGTGTTCATTAGAAAATTCAAAATTACATATGTGCCTGGCATTATGTATTTTTTGGTGAGCAGTGATCCAGAGAATGGAAATGTATGCCTCCTTCACTCCTTAAACTTAACCCCACTCTGGGGCAATGTCCCAGCCAGGCAGAAACTGCAGTGTGTCTTGGAGAAGGTCTTTTGCATTGAGATAGTAGGATGCTCTTTTAGCTTCAAGAACTTGGATGTTGTTGAGTTTAACCTGTATAAATTCAAATTAGAGTGTTTTAATTTTAAGATGTTAAAGGTAATCCCCATGGTAAACACAAAGAAAATAGCTATAGAATAGTCCCAAAAGGAAGTGAGAAAGTAATTTAAATATTTTATTGTAAGAAATCAGCTAAACACACACAACGAAAGATAGGAATGCAGGAAATGAGGGGCAAAAAAGCTTTGGACAGATGGAAAAGAAACAGCACAATAGCAGAAATAAGTCTTTTTTTTGTCAGCAGTTACTTTAAATATAAATGGATTAAACTCTCCAATCAAAATACAGAGATTGGCGGAATAGGTAAAAACATATGATCCAACTATATGCTGTCTACAAGAGACTTAATTGAGATCAAAAGACTCAAGCAGGTTGAAAGTTAAAGGATAGAAAAAGGAATTCCAACCTCAGTGAGAAAACTCAAATAGTAACCAAAAGAGAGCAGGAGTGTCTATACCAATATCAGACAAAATAGACTTTGAATTTAAAATGGATGAAAGAGTTAAATATAAGAGTTAAACTATACAAAGTTCTGAAGAAAAAAAGAGATAAATCTTCATAGTCTTGGATTTGGCAATGAACCCTTAAATATGATAGAAAAAGCACAGGCAACAAAAGGAAAAAGAAATTGGACTTTATCAAAATTGAAATCCTTTGTGTTTCAAAGAACACCATCAAGAAAGACATAATACAACCTTCAGAATGAAGGAAAATGTTTGCAAGTCATATATCAGATAAAGCCTAGTATTCAGAATATGTAAAGAACACTGGCAACTCAATAAAATGTCAAATAACCAAATTTTAAGAATGAGAAAAAGAATCTGCATAGATACTGCTCCAAAGAAGAGACACAAATTGCCAATAAGCACATGAAAACATGTCCAAAATTATTAGTCAAAATCATGCAAACTGAAACCACAGTGAGATACCACTTCATACCCAGTATTGTGCCATATAATTTTTTTAAAAACAAGGGTTGGCAATGATGTGGGGAAATTGGCACTTTCAAGCATCGCTGGTGCAAATATGAAAAAGAAAATAGTTTGGCCGTTCCTCAAAAAGTTCAACAGAGATACAGTATGGCCCAGGAACTCCACTCCCAGGTATATGTCCAGGAGAAATAAAAAACATATGTTCACACAAAAACTTGTACATGAGTGTTACATTGTCGTATCATTATTCATAATAGTCAAAAAGTGGAAACAGCCCAACTATTCACCAACTGAGGAATGGAAAAATAAAATGTGTTATATCCATACAATGAATATTATTCAGCCATTAAAAGGGTGAAGGACAGATACATGCTACAACCTGGATGCACCTTGAATACATTTTGCTTACTGCAAAAGTCAGAAGTCCGCACATTGTGTGGTTCTTTTCATATGAAATGTCCAGCATAGGAAAATCAATAGAGACAGAAAGACCCAGGGCTGGGGTGAAAGGGGAGGACAGAATGAGGATGACTGATACTAGGTATGAGGTTTCTCTTGGGGATGATGAAAATGTACTGGAATTAGAGATGTTCATTGCAAAACCTGAGTACACTAAAAGCAGCCGAATCACACAGTTAATAAAAAATGTGGGGCTTCCCTGGTGGCGCAGTGGTTGAGAGTCCGCCTGCCGGTGCAGGGGACGCGGGTTCATACCCCGGTCCGGGAAGATCCCACATGTGGCGTAAGCGGCTGGGCCCATGGGCCATGGCCACTGAGCCTGCGTGTCCGGAGCCTGTGCTCCGCAACGGGAGAGGCCACAGCAGTGAGAGGCCCGTGTACCGCCAAAAATATATATATATGTGAATTGATGGAATATGGATTATATCTCAATCAAAAGATAATATGACAACATTTTTATAGTCATTACTCTTGATCAGTTTCAGGATGGAATTCCCACAGTGACTTCAATGGAGTGGCTTGTATGGGATGATAGTTGAGGCTCAACCCTTTTGGACTAGATGTTCATTTTGAGCTGTTGAATGACGGTGAGGGCCAGCCAGTATATTTTCTTCACGGAGGATCAATCCCCATATGTATCCTTGGTTTGAATCCTTGTCTTTTTCTCTTCATATTCCTGAAACAAGTTCCTAGGAAATACATTCACAATAGTGAGAGGTGTTGACATCTTCCTGGCAAAAGTCTTAACTTATTCACAGGTGAAACTTCAGATCTCCTTATTACTAGCTGCCCAGGGAGTCCCCTGAAGCAAAGTAGGGCTTATGAAGATGGACCTTGCATTTGAGCGTGCACTTAAAATACCCAACAGGCTCATCACATGAGGAAAATAACTTTATTTACATGAGACAAGTACAAAGTCAGCACAACACAAAGAGGGAGAGTATGGGTGCTGGTGCCTGATGGCCTGAAATCAAATCCTATTTGAACGCCACGTGTACCTGGGAAGGTTAGTAACTTAGCCCTTCTGTTTCTCAGTTCCCTGGCCAGGGATATGGAAATATTAGTAGGACCTGCTTATTCGTATTATGTTCTGAGGCTAAAAATTAGTAAATACAAAGCCTGAAGAAAAATGATGGGTACTTCATAAGTGCTACCTACATAAATGTTCAAGTATTAAATGCCTGGAAGAATAAGTAGGTCGTCTCCAGAAAGGGCACCTAGGAGGCTACAAACAGGAGGATAGAGCCTACTTTTTCACATTGATGACATGAGTAAGAAGTTTTAGAGCTCATGGAAAGAATATTATTTCTTGTGATGCACTGTGGGGTGGGCAGAGTAGGGGCTGTGACCCATATTTTATGGTTCAGGGCACTGAAATTTAGACAGATTGAGTAACTTGCCCAGAGTCACAACACTGATGAGTGATGGGTCTGAGGCAGGGGAGGGATAGAGATTCCTGAACACATGGACATGAGATCATGCCCTGGATACACAAACCAAGAGCTCTCCTCACACCCTTTCCCACATCCTCCTGCCCCAAGGATGCTGCAGGGAGACAGCTGGTACTCGGAGGAGGTGCCTGGCCCAAGAGAATGGCTCAAATCTGGACCTACCTCCTGGCTCTACGTTTCAATCCCTGACCCCAAATACAATGTCTTTCCCCCAAATGCAGACCCCCTGATGGACCGGGGTATCCAAATATGTGTGCATCTCCCCTCCCTTCCCCCTCAGCACTTGATTCTAGCAGCTGATTTGCAGTGAGACTTCCTGGTGGTCAGGTGACCACCCTGAATGACCAGTAGTCTACTTGACTCCCTAACTGACTCAAAACCCAGGACAGTCCAAACCAACTGCCCACATGACAGTTGCACAGAGAATTAGCATCATCTTCAACTGATCAAACCTGGATGATGAGCAGTTAATATTCATTAGCTGGGAACAGGGTCTACTGGGCTGGTGTTTTGGTGGCTTAACAGATGAGGTTTACATGCCCGCAGGGTCTCACTGACTAGAAACTGACCAATCGTCTGAGCAGCTTGGACTAAGGCCTGCCTAAGAGCGGGCAGTGGCTGCACCCGCTCTGAGTGGGCACCTTCCCTGCCCAATCCTCCCTCAGCCAGATCCAGGCTCTGCTGTACAAACTACAGCCATTGCTCCTGAATCTACTTGCTGGTATTATTTCCACAGTACCTTCAATGGAGTGGTTAGTGGGGGTGCTATTTGTGTCCCTACCCTGTTGTTTGGCCA
This sequence comes from Grampus griseus, assembly GCF_964374135.1. NCBI lineage: Eukaryota > Metazoa > Chordata > Mammalia > Artiodactyla > Delphinidae > Grampus > Grampus griseus. The sequence continues at coordinate 150,394,169 of NC_139019.1, read as the reverse complement.
GATGCTGATTCTGATGTGCCTGAACCACCGCTGCGGATGGCCAGCAGATTATCTTGATCGCAGATGATATTCTTGTGCATCCTGTGTTTGACTCCTTTATAATCTTCCTTTTCTGCTTGGTACCCGAGTCATGATCCTGGAAAACACGACAGAAACTGAGAGAACTATTGATATGTTGCTGGGAGAAGACCATGCAGAGGTGTCAATTCATTCCCAGGTCACACGTCTGTTCTGTTTGTTCACCAGCCTCCTAGGGGAGTCTAGGGGAGTCAAGTGAATCGAAGCTGGGCTGAGAAGAGGGTGTTGCAATGTGGTGTGCACTTAAAATAGCCAGCAGGCTGACTGCACGGGGACATGACTTTATTTAGTGAGGTAATACAGAAAGGGAGCACAACACAGTGACCGACAGAGTGGGGGCTGGTGCCTGATGGTCTGGATTCAAATCATACCAGAAGCCACATGAACCTGGGAAAGTTATGCAGACCCTCTGTCCTCAGTTCCTTGTTCTGTGATAATGGAAATGTCAATAGGGCCCACTTATTAGTATTACATGATGAAGCTTAATACAGCAAATCAGGTAGACCCTGATGAAAAATGATGGTTACTTCATAAGTGCTACCTAAGTCTGCAAATATTAAATGTCTGGAAGAATAAGCAAGAAATGTGGTAGTGCTGCCTCCAGAGAGGGGACCTGGATGCCACAGGGCAGGGGAGTGGGGAAGGTTATGGGTGTGATGCTTTAGAGCTTGTGAAGAATATCTGTCATCATCTCCTGTGATCCCCACATCAGCCCCGTGGGGAACTCATGGCAGGTGCTGTGAACCATATTTTATGGTACATGGCACGAAAATGTTGAGATTGTAAGTGACTTTCCCGGAGTCGCAAAGCTGATGACAGATGGATGTGGGACAGGAATGTAGTTGGTTCCCTGGGACAGAAATCCCTGAACCCCTGAATCCTCTAGATGGTGCTCTGGACCCCTGAGCCCAGGGCTCCCCTCCCTCCATGCCCCCAATCCTCCTGCCTGCCCCATGGTTGCTCCAAGGACAGGAGGGGTCTGAGCCAACAGGAGGGCCCATGCCTGACCCGCTGCCTCCCTTACATGTTGATCCCTGACCCCACAGCTCTTAAATATCCCTGAAAGAAGGTCCCTTGAAGGATCAGGGGGTCCCATCTACGTCCCTCCTCCCTCAGCGTCTTCACACACTGGGTGAGCCTCCTGGTGGTCTGACCAGTGGTCGGCTTGTCTCCACGTGGCTCAGAGCCCTGGTCTCTCCAAGCCAGTTGCCCACATGGCACGTCTCTAACAAATTAGCTTGGTCTTCAACAACCAGCCCTGGATGCACAGGTCGTGCTGATTAATGAGGACAGTGGCCTGCTGGGCTGTGCTTGGTGGTTTAGTGGGTGAAGCTGGCGTGCCCCACTGTCGCCTGACTATTGATGTGAGCAACTGTCGGAGTAGCCTGGGCTACGGCCTGGCTGGGGAGGGGCCGTGGCTGCACTGGCTCTGAGGGCGCACCTTCTCTGCTCATCCTTCCTCATCAAAATCCAGCCCCTACAAACTCCTCATCCATCCCTAGACCCTGCAGTGGCACAGGAGAGAGGCCCATGCCCTTCTAGAGGGACCCCTCCATAGCCACAGCCTAGAAACCCCATCCCAGGACTGTCTCTGAGGATGACCCAGGCCCTCCTAATCTCTGTCACCAAATGTTCATTCCACTAACCCGATGGCATTGTCCCTTCTCTCCACGTTCCCAGGCAGCACCCAAACACCCAGTGATCCTGTCCACATCAACCACTGGAAATACCGCCACGAAATCCTAGTTTCCTTCCTTTCTGAAAACCTCTAGATTTAGACTGCTAATATTTGCTTTTGGATTTTGACATCGACATTCAGAAGTCTTTAGCCTGTAATTTCTCCTGTCCTGTAATATCTGCTGCGGGTACGACATCAGTATTTTCCTGGTCCGATGAAAGCAGTGTGGGTGTGTTCCCTCTGTATCTGTTCTCTGGAAGAGTGTGTAGGAGACGGGCATCGTTTCTGTCTTAAATGTTTGGTAGAAATCAGAGGAAGCCACCGGGCCCTGAAGTTTGTTTTGTGGGGAAATTTTTTTGGCATCTCTTTCTAATTGAAGTTTACTTGGTGTATTGTACAGGGCACAGATCTTAAGCGTAGAGCTTTATGGTTTCTTGTAAATATAAACACATCTGTTACCAACACCCAGTTCAATATACAGGACGTCCCCAGCACCCTGGCTACCCCCTGTAGAAGGGGAGAAGAATAAGTGCTAACTTATTTGGTTATAAGAATGAAATCAGTTACTCCATGTATATTCCAAGTGCAGTGATTTACACACAAATAACTCAAAATGAGTGTGGCAGCACAATCAGAAAGTAGTGGAGGGTGCTGGAGGGCTGGGAGAATCCAGTCCCTTTGGGATTTCCGCTGTGGAGGTCGGGCCAGAGTAAGGAAGCTGAGAGGAGCTTCTCAGAAGCATCTGGGCTTTCACAGAGGGAAAAACTACTGCTCCCCAGAGTGGAGCGCCCACTGTAATTCACTGAGCCCTCCCTTTGTGGAGGGTGCTTTTCTATACTTGTGTGTTGTCTTACATAGAAATGTTTAAAAAAAAAACCGAGGAGGAGATCAATTTTGCTTGATGTAACAGCCTTTCACTGTTAAAAATAAGACCTATATCTAAAATTTATGCTAAATCTGTACAGCTCCGACAGGAAGTAACCGGCACTCACTAGCTGACTCAGGAGCGGAGGGGGAGCAGAGAGGCGGCCCTCCTTCCTTGGCTTCGTGTCTCATTTAAGCTGCCAGACGCTGCACAAGCTCCATCCCCTCTGAGTCTCAGGCTGAGGCCTCCAGGTCACAGTCCTCACAGGTGTCAGACCAGAACCTGCCACACAAAGGCAGGGACTGGAGTCAGTGGGGTGGTGGGCTCCCTGGGGTCGGTGTGTGGGACCCAGGGGGCTACTCAGACCCTGCAAGTGACTTTGGGCCCTGACATCCCCAGGGCTCACATCCCCAGGGCACTGGGGCCTGTTTGCTGCTCTTTGCCAAGTGTGTTCTGGTAGCAGAGAGACCTGTCCTACAGGGGCGATTTAACCTGGGCATTTGGCCGGGCGGCATTCAAGTGATTGGTCCACTGAACAGTGAAAGTGATGCAGAGGAAAGGGGAGGCTCTGGGGCTCCAGGGTGAAAAGTGTGGGTCCCTCCCACCTGGGTGCTGTGAGTGGGAGGTCTGATGACACAGGTGGGAGTAGTGACCCTGTCCCTCCAGCCCACACGCAACACGGCCCATCATGAGACCAGCACAGTGGAAGTGGGCAGAGAACCGCAATGTTCCCTTTTCCCCTAATAATCATTTTTCTTTCTTTAACACCCCAGCCAAACTTGCCTGTGCTTTTTAATTTAAAAATATCCTGATGCTGTGGTCATAGAATCATAAATTCTATAGCTTTGCTGTATCCCAACATGAAAAGTTTGTAGAAGACACTGCTTTTCAGCAGGTAATAAAACCAGATGTATTTGTTATCTAATTTTAAGGTCATAATTAACTTGGAATCCTGGCCCTTTAACTCATCCTAAATTAGCATTGCTTTGAATTGCCTTCATTTTTTGTGTGTGTTGTATTCAATTTTTACACATCTATGGAAAATCTATAGAACCTCAGGTTGAGAAATGGTGCCATGAGGTGACCCAGGCCCTTCAGTGGGGCTCCACAGAGGCTGCGGGGTCCCAGGGGGTGGGCAAATCCCAGCCAGGTGTGGACCCTGCAGTGTCCCCTACCGGATGCCAGGGCTACCACGTGCCCACAGGGACGCAGCAGCGCTGGGCCAGGTGAGCTGTCTGCTTGCGTGAGAAGAAGCCCCGGTGCCTCTGTCCTCCTCACCCTTTCCCCAGGACGCCTGAACCGGGGGGTACCAGGGCCACTCCAGATATCTCACCACACTTGGTGATTAACTGGGGATGTTGCCTGCTGACCTCGGCGGGTTGGGAGGGCAAGGCTGGGTCCTGCAGAGGGAGATGTTGAAACTCACCAGGGACACTCTTTACAAAGAACACAATGTGAACAACACCTCCAGGAGTGATGTATGTGGTGACCCCACAGATGCCTTCGGCCCCCCATCTAAACATAAGAGCCTGGCATATTCAGGGCTTCTATGGAACGGGGACCGTTCCCTGGCGAGATGCACTCAGGTCATCCTCCAGTTGCCTGCGCAGATTACCACCATTCTCTTCTCTCCATCTTTTTGTTCACATGCAGTGGTGACCACCTCCGTTCTCTTCTCTGGCTTTTGGGTTTTCCTGAAGCGCAAAAAAAAAAAAAAAAAAAAAAAGTCAGGGATGGCAAGGGAAGCACATACACTTATTTGCCTTCTGCTCTTCCTCCTACCCTCTCCAGGCTCACATTTCCTCTTCTTGTTCTTCCTCATCCTTTTACTTCATCCCTTCTCTTGAATCCAGGATGAGAGAATTTTTTTTTTAATTGGATGAGTCAGTCTTCTTTTACTTAATTTATTTTTAACGACCTTATTGGAATATATTTGCTTTACAATGGTGTGTTAGTTTCTGCTATATAACAAAGTGAATCAGCTATACATATACATACATCCCCATAACCCCTCCCTATTTTGTCTCCCTCCCACCCTCCCTATCCCACCCATCCAGGTGGTCACAAGGCACCAAGCTGATCTCCCTGTGCTAAGCGGCTGCTTCCCACTAGCTATTTTATGTTTGGTAGTGTATATCTGTCCATGCCACTCTCTCACTTTGTCACAGCTTAACCCTCCCCCTCCCCATATCCTCAAACCCATACCGTTTTTATGCTAAGTTATATTCTACATGTAGCTGGAAAGATGTTAAAAAGATTTTTAAAGAACTGCGCATCTATTTTTGAAGCTGATTTGCCTGTTCAAGGCTTGCTAGCACTTTATCCATCTCAGTACTATTTCACTTAGTAAACAAATGCAGTTGCCATAATTGCTGCATATGTGTCTGTGTTCCCTTCTAGGCTATATGTTTTTGAAGTTAGAAACTATATTTATATCACAGCCCCTATGTATAGCACAATATCCATTGCTAATTCAGATTGTGCTTTAAGATATGAGAGAAAATTTAACACGTTTATTATAGTCATAAACATCTAGCAAACCAACCAGAAAATAAAAACGAATTTTCAATTGGTTGGCCAAGAAAAAAAAGAGAGGAATACCTAGTGCAAAATCATATCTCTAATAACTACTGTTGGATTTAGAGCACACACATGCTAAACTTATTTTAAAATATCTTCTCATCAAAGATTTGAGGTTGGACCTGAAAAAATTATATCAGAAGTGAAAATAATTATGTGGTCTGACCAGCGTGGATCACACAAAGTAAGTGTATACTATGTATAAAGTAGATAAACTATGAGGTCCTGCTGTATAGCACAGGCAACTATATTTAATACCTTGTAATAACCTATAAAGGAAATAGATCTGAAAAAGAAATATATATATCTGAATCTCTTGGCTGTACACCTGAAACACAACATTGTCAATCAACTATACTTCAAGTAAAACAAAACAAAACAAAACAAAGTAAGTGTAAAGGGAAGTATAGTTTTAAAAATTCACCTCTGATATCCAATGGACCAACTGAAAGACAACAGAAAGTACAACTTTCTAGGAGACAGGACATGGCCAGCAAACAAGGCCATTACCCTCGGTAACGGTCATACCTGCCAAAAGGTATACAGACTAGCCTGCATTCATGAATACATAGGAATTCTTCGTTTATCTGGCATTGTTAGGCAATGAGGTATTGTATGTTAGGAGAAGTTTTTGTAAATGACAAATTGAAGAGGAGTTATTTTAACCTTCACTCGGTAATTTTTTTCTAAAATTAAGAAATGTATCCACTGGTGTATCTAATGTTTCTCGTGATAACTCGGGGTCATCAGTTCAATCAAGGTTTGCATGAATAATGCAAATAGAAACAAGGCAGGCATGCTTACTGAAACTGAAAATGACATGGCACTGGCTGGAATAACTGATGAGAGAGCAAGAGAAAAACAAAACTGAAAACAAACCGTGATCAAGAAACAATCAGTCAAGTTCTGACTTTCTGTACTTAGTTTCAAAAAGAGATACCAAAAATCCCAGCGAGAGACTCCAGCATCATTAGCTGTCTTTCCCCTTTGTTTCCACCTTCCTTTCCTTTTCCTTCTACCCTATATTGTTCCAGGAAGTGATTATAGCTCCTTGCAAAACAATTTCTAATACTTGCTTTCTCTCACACAAACTTCACAATATGTCCATGTGATAAATAGTGTGGAGGTAAAAGACAATTCATCACAGGCACATCTCCTATGAAAATAAAATTAGAAACTAGCTTCTAAACATGCAGAGAGAAGGGCGTGGTGTCAGGCACTAATTTCCTTGTGAATTCCTCTCCATTTCTAATAGACGTTCTTCTTTACCAAGATCCCTTTTTATTGGTGTCCTGTTCCAGACTGCTCCACTCCACCCATCCTCATCCTGTAAAATACATTCACACTCTTTTGTGACCCTACTTATTTGCCCATTAAATAATCAGTCATAGAACTGTCGGAATTAAATACAGAGTGAAATTAAAATACTGGAGTCACTTGGAGGGTTTAAGCAGGTCTACCAGAAAATACTGGGCATGGATTTAAAAGAGGCTGCGTGGGACTTGCTCTTGTGCAAGTTCTTTCTCAAGAAGTATCTGAAATAAGCCTAAATTCAGAGTTAATCAGTCTGCTGCTTTCTCAGGTGGACTGGAATTCATTGCTCTTTCCCCTCAACTCCCTGATGTCAGTGGCACTTTCCGGAGGGGAGGTGGACTTCTCTGCCTACTGCAGAAGCGCAGTTCCCCCAGGCCCACTCCCTGTCTGAATCCCACACTTGAGGCCAGATGCCAGCCTTCCCAGAACATTTGTGGTTTCCTTTCAGTTTCCGACCTGCTCAGATTGAGTCCCTGTAGACTCTTCCTCAGCTTGAAACCTGATCTTCAACCCCTTCCCTGACCTTGATGGTTACCTGCCTACTTTAGGCCTCAGGTGCTTTAGCTATAAATCGATATATTTGCCCTTAATTCTAAAGTCTTCTTTCTAAAGCTATACAATGTGTGCCTCCTTGAAAATGTTTCTCTTTGCTGGTTTTAATTTTGTAGAGAATTAAAACCACAGCTACTCTAAAAGACAGTAAGTTGCATTCGATAAGGAAAGTGTGCTTCTGTATTTAGATTAACAGGGATGGAAGACGACTTAGTATGTTTTAAGATACTCATGATCCATTCTCATGAGAGTCGGGGGAAGAAGGGGAAGAGAGTTAATAAAATACCAAACGATTGTGACAAATTAAGTTCACCAAGATGTAGCTGATTAGTTACTACTTGAATAAACCACACAAATCCAATTCAAGTTGTCCTTTATTTTTCTAAGAAGGATCCCAGTGAACTGAGTCCCATGTTCAGTAACTCCACGTTCAATGGCTTAGTCTTTAAAAACTGTTATCTTGCTGGAAGAAGAAATATTGCCCATCAGTCCTAATTGATGTTTAGCTATCATGCACATTTCAAATAAATTTATAACATTGCCTGATCTCAGTGTAATACATTCCAAAGGGGCAAAGAGCACATGAAAAGTTATGGAGTCTCCATCGTCTACACTGAAGTGTGCAATAAATTACATATTATTTGGCCGTGAAATTCACAAGCCATAGAAACCACACCATTACCATTATACAGTGGTAAAGAGCAGGTAATGAGAATGATATAAAACAAAACAGACTGTGTATGTTGGCACTGCTGCCAATAAAACAATCATTAAATGCATTCATATGCATCTATGCTAGGTAAGCTCTTTAGGGCAATTGCTATGAGTTCTACATACCTGTCAGGATATTATATATAGCCCAGTTTCTATGGCGTTTATTCAAAGACTCTGAGAAAGGGTTACTCTGGGTGAATTCAGACCTTTTCTCAATATAGAATTTGGTCAACATGCATTCTGAACAGCAAAATTTCACAGTATTTTCCTACACTAATTGCCACCTCAGCAAATGCAGGATTAAGTATAATGGATTATAAGAAGTTAGAAAGGAAAGATGGAAGAAAAGAAGGAAGGTAGAAAAAAGGTGGGTATGGAGTACTTCAACATTTACGTAAAGAGTGGACCTAAAACTAACCTGAGGTTTCCCTGAGCCATTAGCATACACTATAGAAACTTAAATGAAAAACTAAAAAAAACCAGCAAGGGAAACTCAAAGATTCTTTGTTTTTTCACTTTACTGCATACACACGTCCACCTTAAACAATCTATATGCTTATATCCAATAAGAGAGCATTGTTTTGCAAGGCTATTTGGGTTCTATCAGCATGTAAAGGTCGGACAACTCAACTTTAGCAGAGTTAGCCTTCAGGTGAATAATTGCTTCTTTCAGGTTGCGAGCAGTTGAATTTTCCAGAAATGTTTCCCAAAATATGAAAACTAAAAGAAGGGTCCTAGGACAGCGTCCTTTAGAAGGTTTATAGTATCAAGGCTTTTGGAGGAAGAGAATCCTTGTCGATTATCAACACAATGATTCCAAGCAGGTCAATTTTTGCTGAGAATATTATATAACAGAACCCACTTCACCTCCATTATACTGACAATGATCTTCCTTACTTCAACCTCGTGCTTCTTAGTAAAGTTGAAAATACTGAGCCAAGAACAGACAGTGACAATGCCAGAGACTCAGATGTACCTATAGGTGCCTTCAGACAACATCAGCCACCCAGGCTAAAGTCCTGGTTTAAAACATCCCAACGTGAATGAATCTCAAAAACCATATGCTGAGCAAGTGAAGCCAGATCAGAAGGGCACCTACTGTATTATTCAACTTACATGAAATTGTAAACTCGGCAAAAGTCATCTCTAAAGATAAAAAACAGATCCGTTGTGGCCTTGGGGTGGGAGATGGGGATACTTTTGCAAAAGCCTAGGAGGAAACTTTCTAGGGTTTTAGAATTGTTATCTATCTTTATGGGGGTGGTAGTTAAACAAATGTATACATTAATTAAAAGTCACTGAACCCTTGACTAAAAATGTCTGCATTTTATTGTATGTAAATGATACCTTAATAAGGTTGATTACAAAATGAACCAAAACCAAAACAAAGCAGAAGAAAAACCTCTCAAGACCTCAAAGGAAATACACTGTTTTCTTCCAGGGTACCAGATTGGAAATGAGGCATTGGTCTGTTCTACCCTCAGATCATCCCTAGGATTATCTAGTCTATTTTAAAGCACTAGAGTCCCCTATCAGGAAAACTCACCCTATGTTTAATTACTTTGATTTCTTGTCTGCCTCTTCTCCCAAGACAGTGAAGCCATTCACGGAAGGAAAACCAGCTTTTTCCAACTTTGCATCACCACATATTCTTTCCAAAGCTATTATTTATGGAATGAAATTTGGCTACACTTTGTAAAAATCTAGCTTTTTGAGCCTTACAAATCTTAACAGTTAACCTATTGCCTCCACTGGAATTTGGAAAAAAATTATTTTGAAAAGGAATAGCTGAGACTTGACATTTTTTGTGTGTGTGATTTTCTCTTCCCCTAAGAGAGAAGTGAGTAGGAATGAAACACATACATAAAGAAAAATAAATTATCTTGCTGCCTTTGCATGGTTATAATTTATAGGAGGCCCTTTTCAACAATAATCTATTATCAGAATCAATAAAATATAATCTCCATGAAGGCCAGGCCAGGATATTTGTCTCTTTTTCAGCAGATTGCAATACAAACCACATTCATGGATATGCTTCTTGATGATCTTTGTAATACTGTAACCGTTGACCATTTCCTCATGCCTCTTCCCCTTAACTTCAACCTGGTTTTTCACCAATGACCTCACATTTCCTTCTCTATCACTTGGTTGTGGGCCTCTTTTCCAACTCCAACTCCAACTCGCATTTCACTCTGGCACCAAAGGAAGACTCACACCTTCCTGCTTTTTAGTGATACCTCAAGGTCATTACCATATTGTGATCACCCTGAATAGCCAGACAATTGTTATTTCAGAGCCATCTGACAGTTTGTAGCTCTAAAAATTAACTAAGGACCATATTTGTCAAAAATATCCTAGTTTAAGATTTTGGTAATACAGCAACAGTAATTCCGAAGTCATTTATGACAATCAGTGTGGGAAGCACCCTCCTTCAGGAAGACCCTTTGCCATACAATACACTTTCCCTGTCTGGTAATAAGGAAGAATGGCCGTGGAAAGTAACCTTTTGTGGAAAGAAATACTTGGCTTTGAGAAGGCTTGAAGTTCATACACTTTTCTTGAATTAGATTCCCCATTAATTACTTTATCCACAAAGAGGTAATTATCAGAGTTATGTAAGCAATTAAGGAGATGCTACTCCACATTCTTTCAGCTTGTTGACCTTTCTCACTTTATTTCATGTGGCTATCTGAAACATCAGTGATTTACATGCCTTTTTTTTTTGACAGATTTCTGTGTGTGTGTGTCCCCATGATGAAAACATCATTAAAGTAAAATATCATGAATAGACTCTTAAGAAGCAGAGTCTACTTAAAGTCCTGGAAAATATGAAAGCACTAATATTCATGGACAACTCTACACTCTGAAAGTTACTCCAAATTTTGCTGACCTCTCTTTTGTCTAGGAGTTTTTCAAATTTTCTACCATGATCATTTGTTAGTTTTATAATTACATAATAAAGGCATTACATCATACAATCTTTTGTTATCCATTGCAGTTTTAAAACTATTCCTTTCCTTGTCCTCAGCAGGTATGTCATAGATTATTAGTACACGAGCAAAGACTTTCAACGTTAACAGTACTTTATAGTGAGAAGAACTATACTGAGCTATCTCTATCCTAAGACAATGCACTAGGAAAGCACTAGGAATTCTTAAGCACTAGGAATACAGAGACGATCAAGGGGCAAGTTCCTTGCCTTCGAGTATACATAATCATTATAGCAAATGCTTAAATAGCACTTAGTACGTAACTCACCACAGCAGTCTTATTATCCTCCTTTTTAATAGGTGAGCAGAGGAAGCCACAGGGAAGTCATAGGGTAAAGCCAGAATTTGAACTAGGTAGACTAGTACACTCTCCACGGCTTTAACTACTACATTAAAAAAAAATATATATATATATATATGTATATAACTCCAAGTATTCCAAAGTTACAAAACACTTATCTACCAAAACTCAAAAAGGAGCACACAAACTTGCATAGAAAATAAACATGTGGGCTTCCCTTGTGGCGCAGTGGTTGAGATTCTGCCTGCCGATGCAGGGGACACGGGTTCGTGCCCCAGTCCGGGAAGATCCCACATGCCGCGGAGTGGCTAGGCCCGTGAGCCATGGCCGCTGAGCCTGTGCGTCCGGAGCCTGTGCTCCTCAACGGGAGAGGCCGCAACAGTGAGAGGCCCGCATACCGCAAAGAAGAAAATAAACATGTAAAAGTTCATAAATAAACCACAATATAACCTGCTCCACATAATATACTGACTGCAGTGTCCTGGGCCTCTCCCATCCTTAGGTAGCCGGAAATTACAACAAAATAATACTTTTCACCTTTGGAAGCCACACCATCTCTCATACCAACCAACCAATTACTTCCTTAGAATTGGAAATTAACCTGAGTATCATAAAATATATATATATATAGCATTAGTGATGTAGAATCTTTGTTTAAAGACAATAACTTCAATAGCAGAGGGAACTTTACCATTGCAGGCTTCCGATAACCTCTATATTTCTCAGATTTCATGCTAAATCATAAAATGCCATATTGTGTCTGAAGCTATTTTTTCAATAGTCCATTTTCTTAAATGGACTAGCAAAGCCGTAAATACTGAGGAACATTTTGGCTCCCAAATCCTAAAGCCATTCTGATTATGCCTGGGTGATCATGGGGACGTCATCGGAACTACCAGAGGACTGGCTGAAATACCAGTGTTCTGGCCAGCTTACAAATTAGAAATTATACAGAATCCAATTTTATTTTTTTGTTAAGTAATTCCTATGAGGCTTTTAGGATGTCAGTGTAAAGTCCTTTCATGTGTAATCTTTATCCATTAGATAGGGAACAATGCCAATCCCCGTCATAAATACTTTCACAACCTGACACTGAAAATCCATTGCAGGGCATAGGACCTGCAAATAGGATGTGAATCACACACATCCACTCATTCAGACAATCCACAAATATTCATTTTTAAGTCTACTATATGCCAATAATGTACCGGCCTCTCAGATGCTAAACCATGCTAAATGCTGAAACAGACATACTCAGTTTGGGCCCTCCTGGAACTTATTACCTACAGAAGTGCCTTCATTGTAAACGGTCAGGTCTCAGCCAATGCTATTATCATCAGCAGGTGACCAAAGGATAGAGCTTGCTTCCCTTCAGAGGTACAAAACAGTTCTTACACCTGAATGGGATGCAAAGAATAATGTGACTTCTGTTCACCAGGGGATGAATTGAACTGTCCTTGCAGAAGAGATAACAGATGGTGTGAACCCCAGATCCTAGAAACGGGCCAGGCACACGATAAGTGTTCAGCTTTTCACAAACAAATGAACAATCACTTCCTCTCCTAGATCTTTACACCCTTCCTCTGTTGGCTACTTTCTCTCAGCTTATAAACATCCTCAAATATACCCACTTAAAAAAACTCTCAGACCTATGATTCTTTGGATATTCTTGTGGATAACCTAAGTCTCTACCATGCCTTCAAACACCTGTCCTCCCAAAAGCCCACATATGTACCTTGGGCCCAGACCTGTCTACCAGGCCCCTCTAAAGCACTGAAGATGAAGGAAGATCCTCTCGCCACCCCCAATCCCTTTCTACTGTGCTCTGTATCTCTCAAAAAGATGCAGCTGTAAACTGTCACCCACGCTTGCTGCCCTCCCTTTTCTAACTGGTCACCAGGCCTCACCCATTCTCTCTCAGATCTGCAAAACCCGGTCCCACCTTTTATAACTTAAGTGGGACCCTTAGATTACAATTCACCCAGCACCCAATCAACTGCCTTCCACATGGAGGTCCAAGTGAGCCTCTAAACCAGAATTCCAAATCACTGTTCTTTGGTGTTTCCCGCAGCCTTCAGGATAAACATCCAAACTTCTGACAGGACAAACAAGGCGCCTTTCTGTTGGGCCCCGCTAAGTTTTCAGTATCGACTCTCATTTCTTTCCCAAACCCTGAGTTCCAGTCCTGTACATTAGTTTTGCCATATTTTCTTACATTTCTCAAACTTCAACACACACTGCTCTCTCCTGCCACCCCAGGAGCTTCTACACATCCTTAGAAAGGATGGCACTTCCTCCAAGAATCCTACCCTGAACTTTCCCTTCCAAGTTTCTGTGCTCTGCAAAGGGGAAAGATGGCGGGGAGGGATACATTAGGAGTTTGGCATTAACATATACACACGACTATATATAAAATAATCAACAAGGACCTACTGCATAGCACAGGGACCTCTACTCCATATCCTGTAACAAACTGTACGGGGAAAGAATCTGAAAAGGAATGGATATATGTATAACTGAATCACTTTACTGTACACCTGAAACTAACACAATATTGTAAATCAACTATCCTCCAATATAGAATAAAAATTAAATCAAAGAAAAAAGAGATTCTGTGCTCTATAGCAGCAGAACTCACTTCTTCCAGAGCACTGACTCCTGTGCTTGTGTTTACTTGCTGCCCAGCAGAAGGGAAGATTACCTAGGGCAGAAGCATGGTCTCCAGCAGCCCTTGGTTCTGACAACTCATTCAAGTGCCAGGATACTTTACACACATAACCTGCTTAATTAATTCTAAGAACCCACAGAAAGAGTGGTTTTTAATGTCATTTCACAAGTGTGGGGATTGTAGTGCAAAAGAAACCTGTCCAGGCCACAGAGAGCATCAGCCCTGGAATTCAAACCCTAAGCTGCCTTGACACCGGTGCTCTTTCCACTATATATGATACACCTATTGAAAAAAAAATTTTTTTCCTGAGCCCTGTTTGAATGGAAAGGAAATGAAGCTGGGATATATCCACTTCCTAATCGCTTTGGTGTGTACCAGGCAAAGTCATTCAACAGACGAGGTAACATCTGTGCAACAATTAACGATGCTCCAAACTGTGCTAAGTGTTCTACTTTGTAGAGTCTAGAAGCATTAACACAGTGCATCCTTGTAACCGCCACAGAGGCTGGGTCCTGTGAAGCCCATGCTACAGATGAGAACACTGAGACCTTGAAGCCTTAAGGCACTCGGCCGGGGTCACCGAGCTGGCAGGAGTCCTAGGCCGCACGCCCCATCTAGTGCAGGCACACCCGGGCACTGGGCACCGGTTCTAGTGCCCACCCTCCACCTTTAACCATTTAAAACCCCGCTTCTCACCGCCCACACGAAGGCCCCTGGAAGCGGGAAGTACAAACCTGTCTCGACAAGCCGTGGCTGGAAGAAGCTCTGGATACAGATCAGGGGCAGAGGGTGCTCAGGAGCGGCGCCCAGTCTACCCGCGGCGGCAGTCGGCGTTAAGTCCAGCAGGCCCTCCCTCAGGGAAGCCCGCACGGAGGGCAGAGGCACCGAGTCCTGCAGCGCGCACAGGTCCTCAGAGCGCGAGAAGGAGTCGGCCGCGCTGTCCGGGCGCAGCTTCACCGAGTGATCATGGCCTGAGCGCGGCCTCGGGGACGCTGGCTGCAGACAGGATGCCCACATCCTCCTGTGGGTCCCGGCTCGCCTCCCGGCCCCTCGGGCGCCCACCGCCCGGCGGCTGCGGCCCGAAGACATAGGGCCACGGGCCCCAGCTAGGCCGGGCCCTCCATGCCGCGCTCCGGAGCCCACGCGCGGCCTGGTGTTGGCGCGGGCATCAACGCCCTCCCGAGCCGCGGGGTTGCGGTTTAAGCCTCCGGGCGGGCCCGTGGGGGCGGGGCTCGAGGACTTCTGCGCGCTCGCCGTGCGTCCGCACGCAGACCCGCCTCCCTTGACGACGCGGCTTGAGGAGCAGCACGCAGACCCGCCTCCCATGCCGACGCGGCCTGAGGAGCGGTGTCGGCAGCTTCGAGCCTAGGGCAGCGCGAAAGGTAGGAGGTGTGGAGAATTTGGGGTTTCTAAAAAGCGTTTGCTGACTGATCCAAACAAAAGTGAGACATGGTTGTATCAGCGCATTTTAAAAGTAGTTAAACTCCCGCAAAGTGTCTGTGCTCGCCCCGCCCAGAAGAGAGCGTGAACTCCGTGAGGGACACAGGAAAGGCTGAGTGAACGTCTGCCTGTGGTCCCTTACCTGGTGCACAGGTGTGTGAATTTCTGCGGAGAGCTCTTAATTTCTGTCGTTTCTGCTGACTTGACACGGTGGTTGGCAAACGGTGACGTGTTCCGTGCATTCAGGACATGATCGTGGTTCCTAATAATCACTTTGTTTTGTCCTGACACCTCCACAGAGAATTTACTACTGAATATCCACTTTACAGAAGAGAAAGTGAGGCGTAGGAAGTGAAGTGACTGAGTAAGAGGAAGGACTCAGACAATTGGTGTTAGTAAATTAACCCTGCAAGGAGGCCGTTAGCCTGCGCTGTCTCTAGCGATGCGGCCGCCTACTTAAACCAACCCAAATCTAAGCCTGTCAGCGCCTCAGGGTGACGAACACCGCTGAGGACACCCAGTCACAAACCACCAACTAGGCGTTAAAGCCATAGCAGATCACTCGTTTCCTTGCTTTGCTTCTGCCCTTTTAAAATAAACATCTGTGCAGCTCCTGTGGCTGGAGTGCTCCTCACCTCTTCCGCTTTGTGGTGCGTGAGTTGAATCTATTTTTGCGCACATAAAGTGTTAAAATTTTAAATATGCCTCAGTTTGTCTCCTAAGATTGGCCGTAGAAGTTGGATTTGTGTCCAGTTTCTAGAGCAGTGGTCGTCCTCTGTTCAGGCCTTAGGCGTTACGTGTACAACGTTCCTCTTCTACCACCACCTTCTGGATGCCTCCACCCACTACCAGCTCCCACGCATCAGTTCCCCTAGATGTGGTCAGCAATGGCTTTTACATGCAGCGTGCTCACATTATAACATCGCAGACACTCCTCCGTCCTCCAGCCAGCGTGTGAAGTGAAACATTACCATTCCTGTTGAAGAGTCTCTGGTGTGACCACTTTCCCAAACACAGCCACTCCCCAGCTGACCCTGGGTAACCACTCTTCTGAACTTGGTCTCCATCAGTGGCATGGATGTCTTTCTATGTAGGCTACATGTTTAAGTATTCTTAAACTGCATATCGTATTCTATTTTGTTTTCTCTTGTTACTTGCTTTACTTAGTGTTATCTTTGCTAGGTTCATCCATGCTGACACGTAAAGATCTGTCTAGTTCATGTACTTTCCTCGCTACGTAGGATTCCCATGTAGGGAAATACAATAATTTATATGTGCATTTTCCTGTTGATGGACATTTAAATTGTTTCGAATTTTAAGTATGATTTCTTTTTTAAAAAATTTTTATATCCTTTTTAAAGGTTACTTTACATTTACAGTTATTACCAAATATTGGCTATATTCCCTGTGTTGTACAATACATCCTTGAGCCTGTCGTACACCCAGTAGTTTACATCTCTCACTTCCCCACCCCTGTATTGCCCCCTCCTCCCCCTCCACACTGGCAACCATTAGTTTGTTCTCTATATCGGTGACTCTCCTTTTTTGTTATATTCGTTCAATTGTTGTATGTTTTAGATACCATTTATAGGTGATATCCTACAGTGTTTCAGAGTTCAAGACTCTCACGACAGAAGCCAAAAGGTAAGAGCCATTTTACATTGATAAAAAGCATTTTAACTATGTAGAAGCAGAAAATGAAAAGAAAGAACTTTGCATTACATTTAATAAAAGCTTAGGGAGATCTTTGTGGTATATTAGTGAACTTAGTTGTGGAAATTTAGCCATGTACATTGTGTTGGAGAGGCACCAAGAGTTCAAGAACTCTCACAATTTGAGTACACGATTGCCTTACTTGTAGGCATGGTGGCAGCCATTTACATAACAATGATTTGGAGGATGTTGTGTTAGTCAGCTCTTGCTCTGATAATGCTTTGGAACAAATCGACCCAAAACTCAGTTCCATAAAGAAGAATTGATTTTTCTTGGACCTATTGGCTAGCTGCAGTGGCTCTCTTTTAGACCTCTAGATGGCTGGTCTTGCTCCGTGTTTTGGGTCAGTTTGAGGTCTGTAACACACACCTTCCTCTGGAGCCCAACTGTGACGCCGCAGCTCCCAGGCCCTGTCTTCTCACAAAGTTCACTGAAACATAAGAGGTGAGCCCAAGTGCACAAGCCCATTTAAGGCCTCTGCTGCTCATTGAAGGCCATCATGTCTGCTCACACTTCATTGGCCAAAACATGTCACAGATCTAAGCTGTATTTAGAATATGTGTATTTGTTTAAAGTTGGGTGCCCTCACAGAAGAATATTGCATTTTGGACAGTGTTACCTTAGCATTTTCACTGGCATTTGCAAACGTGATAAACGCCGTGTGCACTTTTTCACCTTTGAGAACTTTCTGAAATTGTGGGACCATTTCTATTGGAAAAGAGGAACGTACACTTTAGAACTCAACTCTAGTTATGGCATTGTTGGGAGAAGAATTATTGAGATAAGGTCAATACAAGTGAAAGATTTGGGATCACATGTTCATCATTAACATTAGCATTCTACAGAACATTCCTGGAGAATTGTGATGCTTGCTTTATGTGATTTCTATCATAAATCATTAGAATTTGACCAAGACACTTCAGTGAAACATACATCATACAGCACATCGCATTTTAGTTTTTCCCACCACTCCACAACTTATCATCAATACTTCACCATAACTCAGAAACAGAAACTGAGTGAGTTCATTGTTAGCAGACGGGCTTCACAAGCAATACTAGTGGAAGTTCTTCAAATGATAGCAGACAGTAACTCAAGCCATACAAACAAAACAAAGAATGCTGACTAGAGCAGTTGTGGAGGGAATTATAAAAGATACTGTAATTTCAAATTTCTTCTCCTTTCTTCTCTTAACTAATTTTAAAAGTAAGTGCCTAAACAATATGACTATATTTGGATTGTTCTCTATATAACATAAAAACATATCATATATTTAATGATATGGCACAATGAAAGCAGTGAGAACAAAGCTGTGTTAGGATAAAAATGACAGTAGATCATAAGCTGAATCCGCAGAAAGAAAGGAAGAGAACCAGAAATGGTAAATAGATTAACCCGACAAACTCAAAAATATTTATTTGCTCAACTTTCTTCTCTAAGCTCTTTGAAAAAATAAGCTTGTGAGAAGTAATTATTATAATAATATGTTGTTAAGTATGTAACATATATAAATGTAATAAAAACAAAAAAGAGGGGAAGGCATACAGCTCTATAAAAGTACAGTTTCTGTTTCTATCTGGAATGAACCTAGTAAAAATCTGAAGAGATTCTGAGATGTATTACATAAGCCCTAGTGCAGCCATTACTCAAACAATGTGGTTAAAAATCATTAAAGGAATTACATGTTACAGTAGAAAATATCTACTTACTATAAAAGGAAACTGGAGGAACAATAACAAAAAAGCAAAAACATGAGACATGTAGAAAACCAAAGGTAAAATGATAGACATAAATAAATCCTACCATATCAATAATAAAAACTAAATGTAAATGAATTAAACAATACAATCAAAAGGCAGATATTGTCGAACTGGGTATTAAAAACTGTTTTCTATAGGAGACACTGCTTGGATTCAAAAGTCTAATGTGTACAAAGTAAAAGGATGAAAAAATATACATCATGCAAATAGCAACCGTAAGCATTGCTGAAGTGGCTATACTAATACCAGAAAAAATAGACTTTAAAACAAACAAAAAAGTTACTAGCTATGAAAAGGGACATTTTATGATAAAGAAAGGGAAGATACAAAAATCTTTACCCTATTTGCCCTGAATAAGGTAAAACCAAAATAAACAAAGAAGAAAATACCAAAATCCATGAAGAATTGAAGGAAGAAATAGATAATTGCACAACATTAGGTAGAGGCTTCAGTACTCCACAGTCAAAAATGGATAGAACAGTTAGGCAGGAGATCAACAACGATATAGAAGACTTGGACAAGACTATGAATTAACAAGACCTAATAAATGTTTACAGAACACTCAACCAAACAGTAAAATACTCATCCTGCTCAACTACATGTGAAACGTTTTCCAGCATAGATGACATGCTAGGCTGTAAGAGGAGAGATTGAAACCCACATACATTGCTGGTGGGAATGTAAAATGGTGCGGCCATTTTACAAAACAGCTTGAGAGTTCCTGCAAGTGTTAAACATAGAGTTACCCTATGACCCAGCAGTTCCACTACTAAATATATACCTAAGAGAAATAAAAACTTATGTCTGCACGAAAGCTTGTACGTGAATGTTCATAGAAGCATATTTCTAAAAACAAAAGGTGGAAATAATTCAAATGACAACCGGATAAATGAATAAACAAAATGTGGAATATCCATACAATAGAATAGCATTCAGCTATAGAAAGGAATGATCTACTGATCCATGTTACAACATGGATGAACCATGAAAGCATTATGTAAAGTAAAAGCAGCCACTCACAAAAGATCACATATTGTACGGTCCCATTTATATGAAATGCCCAGAATAGCAAATCTGTAGAGACAGGAAGTAGATGAGTGGTTGCCTAGGGCTGAGAGGGTTGAGGAGATTGAAAAAAGCTTGTTAATGTGTAATGGGTTTTTTGTGGGGGGGACAGAAATCTACAATTGGATTGTTGTGATGCTTACACAAGTCTTTTAGTGGTTACACTCAGAACCACTGAATTGTATACATTAAAGTGTTGAAATTATGGTATGTAAATTACATCCCAATAAAGCTGTTAAAATTATGATAATTTATAAATGTGAAAATTCATCGAAAATGACAAATTCTTTAAAAATGCAAGCTAACAAGACTAACCCAAGAAAGAAAAAATATCTCAAAAACCTATATCTACTGCAAAAGTTGTTTGTATAATTAAGTACCTTTACAGAAAATGATTTCCAGCGATAAATGGCTTTCCAAGTAAATTCTTCCAAATATTTAGGGAAGAAATATTGGTAATCTTACATAAAAATCTTCCAGGAAACAGAAAAGTATATATTGCTCAAAATATTTATAAGGCCAACATAAGCTTCAGGTCAAAACTAAAAAGAATATTACAAGAATAGAATCACAGGCCAGTTTCTCTTTTGAACATGCATGCAAAATGTGTAAACAGAAGCACAAACTGTATCCATGGTATGTAAAACAATCATATATCACAATCAAAGTAGCTTTATTCTAGTAATGCAAGGTTGGTTTAACGTTCAAACATGAAACTGATCCCAGGAATGAATTAGAGTGGGAAAAAAAGTCATTTAAAACAGAAGTCTTGGGACTTTCCTGGTGGTCCAGTGGTTAGAACTTGGCGCTTTCACTGCTGGGGCCCTGGGGTCCAATTCCCGGTCAGGGAACTAAGATCCTGCAAGCCATGAGGCAGGGCCCCCCCCCCACCAAAAAAAAGGAAAAAAAGAAGACTTAACCAGGAGAAGCACAAGATCGAATAAACATAACAGATAACACCTTATGAAAAGTAGGTGAAGATTATGGAATATTCTAAAATTTTAAAACAAAAAGAAACATTTAAAGATTCAAGAGGATGTGACAAATACTGTACATAGGCAAAAAAATAAAATAAAATAAAATATACGGATGATGGGAGCCCAAAAATCCAGATGCCCATGTCCTGTCTCTGAAGATTCTCATTCAATGGGTTATGGATTTCCTCTATGTTTAAAAACCTACAGGTGTTATAAAGCAGAAACTAACACACCATTGTAAAGCAATTATACTCCAATAAAGGTGTTAAAACACAACCAAACAAACCTACAGGTGATTCTGATATGATGCACAGACAATGTAAAGCTTCTGCTTTACAGGAAATAATACCAGATTATTTTGTTATTTTATAGTTATAGTAACAGGTTGTACTGTTGACCGGTAAGTCTGATGTCAAAATGCACTCCCCACTAGGGATATAAAAGGAACTAATAGTCTGTACGGCTGCTTGGTGGCAGCATGCATGTATTGCAAGGGCAATTATTGTAGGAATCCAAATGAGTGGAACATTTTAGAATTGGAAGACTACATACAGATCATCTAGTCAAGCTTCCAACTATGATAGTTGTGAAAACTAAGGCCCATATAAAAGAAATGATTTATCTCCAAAGAGCGTTAGTGAAAGAGTATGAAATTAAAAATATCTCTGAACTTTTAATTTAGTGCTGTTTTTATTAATCTCATGTATTAGCTTAAACTTCAGTGTGACAGATTTGGGATTGAATTCTTGCTCAGATTTACTGATTGCGTGCCTTTTAGTAAGTTACTAAAACACTTTTTTACAAAAAAATAGATTTATTTATTTATTTTTGGCTGCGTTGGCTCTTCCTTGCCATGCGTGGGCTTTCTCTAGTTGGCGGTGAGCGGGGGCTACTCTTTGTTACGGTGCGTGGGCTTCTCATCGTGGTGGCTTCTCTTTGTTGCTGAGCACGGGGTCTAGGTGTGTGGGCTTCAGTAGTTGTGGTTCACGGGCTCTAGAGTGCAGGCTCAGTAGTTGTGGCGCATGATCTTAGTTGCTCCGTGGCATGTGGGAGCTTCCCGGACCAGGGCTCAAACCCGCATCCCCTGCACTGGCAGGCAGATTCTTAACCACTGCACCACCAGGGAAGCCCTACTAAAACACTTTTAACTTCGCTTTTCACATATGTAAAATGGTGAGCCTTGGCTGATACAGAATATGAGATAACCTAGCACTGTTCTTAACACATACACGTAGTTAACATTTTTTGGCTCTCATCCCTCTTAAACAGCCTCTATCCTCTTAACAATGAAAGTGTGTTTCAGCTAGCAAAGCACCCCAGAGCTGACCACATTCTGGCAAGAGATACAGGATTCTTTTTCTTGCTGGTGGTTCTTTATACCTGATATTTGAACTGCACTGAAACATGAACATCTCTTGTTTATACTATATTAATGGATTTGATAGATGAATTTTAAAAAGTAATATGCAGGAAAAAAAAGTAATATGCAGGAATTGAGCTGCCTTACTCTCAAGAAATATAATTCGATAGTGGTGGCTAAAACGATAAACAGTGTTTGGACAGGGAGTCCATATTGGATGTGAACTACCTGTACTCCCATTCGTCTATTAAGAATAAATAGAATCCTTTCAAAATCTGTTTTGAAGCGCAGTTATTTCCTTCTGACTCATTTAAGTTACCTGCAAGAAAAAGACAATCTCCTGAATCCTTGCTTAAAAGGCTTTTAATATAAAGCAGATAATTTTTTGCAACATTTCCCAAACTTTGCATTATCAAATTGGCTGAGGCTTCTCAACGATTATCACTTCACAACAATATCTCCCTTTTCACCTTTTTTAAAAGAATTGGCCTCGTAGATGTGCCCTTAAAACAGAGCTTCACTCTCAACTTATTTTAAATTTTGTATTCAAACAGTATGAAGAAAACAGGATCAGGGAGTTCAGCCATAAAAGGGAATGGATTACTGATACATGCTACATCATGGATGCAACTAAGTGAAAGAAGTCAGGCACGAAAGGCTCTATATTGTATGGTTCCATTTATATGAAATGTCCAGCAGTGGCAAATCCACACACACGGAAAATATTATACATTAGTGGTTTCCAGGGGTTTGGAAGAGAGGGAAATAGGGAATGACTCCTCAAAATGGGTGTATGTTTCCTCTTGGGGTGATGAAAATGTTTTGTAGTTGGACAGTGGTGATAGTTGCACAACATTGTGACAGTAGTAAATTCCACTGAATGGTACAGTGAATTGTAAAATGATCAAAATGGTGAATTTTGTGTTATGTTCATTTTACTACAATAAAAAGGAGAAAGAATTAGGGAAAGACTTGGAGTTTGGGAAACTAAGGTGAAGTGGTCAAGAAAAAGACAGCTCTACCGTTCAGTGTTCTCTCAGCTCTCCCAGTGCATTAATCCTCAGCAAAAAGTAGCCTGAACTTGTCGATGATAGTCATTCAACACAGTCCAGGGAAAAGTAAATAAAATAAAACCCAAGTCGTCTTCTTTAGCACATCTATGAAAGGTTAACTTGCTGCTCAGCCACGTGGACATTCATGAAATCGTTTCACTTTAGGTGTCCTCTACTTCAGTACTTTACTCACAGCTCATTCACACATGTAGGCAACAGCATTCCTTAATTGGATGGAATCTGCAGTGCTGGTTGTGATCGGTCTCATGAAAAGAAAAGGGAAGGAGGAAAAAGCCTCCACATTGACTTGGTGGTCTTGACGAAATGGATGCAGAAGACAGCTTGAGTGTCAAACTGGAAACTGTTATTTTCCTTTTCCTTTTCTTTTTATCTTTCCTATGAGGTCTTCTGCCCACTTCCCACCCCCTTCTCTCAAACAGGAAAGACACTAATTAGCTGCTTTTTTGTGTCTTTGGTAAAACACCTATTGTTTTGCGTTTCTTGTTGTTCGGTGAACATTATTGTTTTTACTGCCAAATGAGCTTCAGTGGTTGATGTAGGGGGTCTCTTGGGAACTTAACGTTTTCCAGTTTAAGTGGAAAAGCGTTTTTGTTTGAATTGGCTTTTACTGGGTGCTTCAAGGTTTGCTCTTGGCTCTTTGAAGGGGGACTAAATAGCACTGTGTTTCCTTTGAGGTTCCAATGAAGAAAGGATCCTATGTCCTGGGCACTTTTTGTTGATTTTGCTGTGTGTCCTCTCTAATAGCCAGAGGCAGATTCCAGGAAAATGACATATAAATGAATATAAGTAATCTAATACTTTTACAATTTGCTTTGGCCATACTCCTGGTCTTATTCTACTTGTAGCAGATGGCTTTAAAGAGCATTAGCTATGTATATATTAAAAATAATATAAATGTACCAATATTAAATATTATATTGATGTATAAATGTAATATACTAATATTTATATTAGTGTATAACAATTATGTATTATATTAATATATATTTTTGCCTAGCATATATTATATACAAAATATATGAGTAATGAAATGTATTTCTATGGTTAATATGTTCATAATATTAATATGATATATCCTGTAACATTGATTATAAAACAATTATATCATAATATAGAAATATATAATTATTATTATCTGATATAATACACTATAGTTAATATATTCTATATGACACAATATATAATGTATTAGTATAATTGTATTATATAGTATAAATATAATACATATATAAAACTATATATCTTTTAGTTATACATTACACATACGAATATGTATAGCTATTTATAATTTTATTTACATAGGAATCTGGTCATCATAACAATTGATGTAAAAATATGCAATATTTTCAATCAAATGGGCCTTAACCTCACTACCTACACATAACTACTTTTAAAATCTTGAACCCTGTCTAACTCATGCTTCCATATCTCTCAACCTGCTTTTCTACACATGCACGTAGACACACATTTATACACGATATATATGTATACTACCACTTTTCAGTTCAATGTATATAAATATATAATATATAATGATATTCCTGTGTATGTATACAAATATAAATCAAAGGTATGTGTATAGGTATGTATTTCATATGTTTATATAAATATATCATACAAATAATGTATGTGTATATAAATACATGACTGTATACATACATACACAGAAATATACTTATTTAAACAAAAGGGACCTAAATAAACATAGTTCTCTAAGAATAAAAGGTTATGTCTCACTCTTTCAGTAACAGTTTATAGTTTTCTACTGTATGTGCTTCTATAATTGTTATGAACATTTCCCATTTTTGTTGAATGTTAAGTTGTTTTAATTTTTTGCCTTTTTTTGTTTTTTTGTTTGTTTGGTACGTAGGCCTCTCACTGTTGTGGCCTCTCCCATTGCAGAGCACAGGCTCCGGACGCACAGGCTCAGCGGCCATGGCTCACGGGCCCAGCCGCTCCACGGCATGTGGGATCTTCCCGGACCGGGGCACGAACCCGTGTCCCCTGTATCGGCAGGCAGACTCTCAACCACTGCGCCACCAGGTAAGCCCAGTTTTTTGCCATTATTAATGAAGTTCTGAAGAATATGGTGGGCAAGATTACTTGAAAAACTCTCCTAAAAGAAAAGGGTTAGGTATGCTAGGTTAAATGTACACAACTTATTTTTAAGTGCGTGGTTGATTTTGGAAGTGTGCAGTCGAAATGTCCAGAACCCATGAAGGAAGGGTGGTCCATGTGTGAGAGTTATAGCTCTATTAAGAGTGGATTGAAGATCTTGATAGCTTAGAACAGAAGCTGGAACTCCTGTTTTTATGGAGCCAAATGGCAAATATTTTAGCCTTTGTAGACCAAAGAGGCAAAATTGAGGATATTATTTAGGTACTTAGGTAACCATTTAAAATGTTACCAGTTAAAACGTGAAAATTATTCATAGCTCATAGGCCATAAAAAATAGGCAGCTGTCTGGATTTGGAATACAGGCCGTAGTTGAATGACACACCTGGTATAGAGACTTGTTTTTAAATGGCCATGACCACATGGGAGGCAGGAGGTAAGACTCCATCCCTACTAGATGGGAAGTTAGAACTAAAGCTATCTATCCCTGGCTTCACCTTTAATGAAAGGGTGTGCCAGGAGAAAAACATATCTGCTGGCAAAGGGAGACTAAGAGCAAATTCTCTTGGCCTCTGCTCTGGGTAGGAAACAGGTAGGAAATCTTGAGAATTCTGAACCGCAGATCTGTGTTCACAGTGTTTGGGTTGCAAATTTATTTGCGGTCTTGCAAAGAGAAGCTAAGAAATGAACTTAAAATGCTCCCAAATCGGTGGTATTCCAAACACAAAACTAAACCCTTTCTGGAGAGGTAGACCTTCAACACAGGCCTACAGCGTTCCCACAGATAAAGTTTAGCTAAAGGTGAGCTCATGATCTAAATTTACACAATAATGAAGAAATCAGCTACAAGTGGATAGAATCAGCAAAAACAATCAATAGCAGAATTAGATTCCCAAGGCCAATCATCAGATGTTGGAATAATCAGGTGCCAGGCAGAAAATATACATAAAACTAGAACTGAAACAAGGAGCAAGGATGTTTTAAAAGACTGGGTAGGATCTTTCAAACATTTTTAGAGTACATGTCATTGTTAAAGCTAAAAACTCGAAGGTCGTGTAATACAGCAGATTAATCGTGGAGAAGAGTGAAATTATGCTGTTTTTAAAAATATGGCAGGTCAGATTTCCTGCCTAATTATATAAGTTGATTTATCTTAAAAAATACACAGTATTTTAAAGACTTATTGGCTGTAAAATAAGTTAAGGGTATTTCAAAGGGCTTCTCTGCAAAGAGAAGTGAGAAGTAGCAAAACACAGAAAGTCGAGGGGAAAAAATGTCAATATATACATGGCTATAGGGTGAACTAAGCCTTAGGCCAGCAACTATGAGGAGGAGCTGACCCTTAGATACGTACAACTAAGCTGGAACCTTCAAAAAGTTCAACTATTTATAAGTAAAAAGATTTATTAAAATTAATAACCAAGTGTTTTAATTGACATCAGAAGAGTAAAACAATAAACCCTGAGAACATAGAAAAATAGACAATAAAGATATGAGCAGAACTTAATAAAACAGAAAAAAGTGTAAAATTGAGGTGATTTAGTAAGTCAAAAGAATATTCTTTGAAAAGCTTTAAAAAAACAAACTTTGATTAAGCAAAACAAAAACGTAAGTAAACAATATACGGAAAGAATCAGGACAATGTTATAGCAGAGAGTACAAACAGAGAATATATGAAATGCCAGTAAATTTGAACATTTCTGTAAAGTGGACAATTTCCTAGCTCCTAAAGTTTACCAAAACTGACACAAGAGGAAATTTGTAGCTGGAGTTCTTGCACCAGTAAAGGAATTAAGTCAATAGTTTACAGTCTTTCACCAAGAAAATACCAGACCCGGCCAGATCATTTGGGAGGTGAATTCTATCCAACTTCTGTTAAACAGATAACATCAATATTAACAAAGAAAAACTTCTAGGGAGTAGCAAAGGAAGAATGCTCCTTTATTCATCTTATGAAGTCTATATAATCCTAATACTGAAAATAGATTAGGACTGTAAGGAAAAAGAAATTTACAGGTCAAATTTACTTGTAAATATAAAAGGAAAACTTTTAAACTATGATATTAGCTACCCAAGTTCACTAGAGTAAGAAAAAGCACGAGCAAGTTAGGTCATCCAATGTAGTTTAATGTC
Source organism: Grampus griseus (assembly GCF_964374135.1). Taxonomy (NCBI): domain Eukaryota; kingdom Metazoa; phylum Chordata; class Mammalia; order Artiodactyla; family Delphinidae; genus Grampus; species Grampus griseus. The sequence goes on along the minus strand of NC_139019.1, from coordinate 150,366,793 downwards.
AAGAATGTATATCAATAGATTGAAATCACCACATTTTATTTCTTTCATCTGTCTCTTTAAAAACTTGGTAAGTACTTACATTGATCTCTCTTGTACTAGGCACTGTGCTAAGTCACTTACATATTTACTCCTTTAAACCTTCTATATCATCCCTGGGGGAAAGTTCTATTTTGCTTCCATTTCTTAGCTAAGACTCTAACCCCCAGGAAAGTAAAGCAACATTTGTAAGTTTTTGTGGATGGTCAGTGACGGGACCAGTACAGGAACATCCAAAGTCTGTGCTTGGAAACAGTGCCCCATGTTGACACTCACATTACAGATGAAAGGAAAGGAACCATGCACTTACATTATAGATTAATACCCACATAACAGGTTAAAGGAAAAAGAAACATGTGCTTCTCTCAAAAGTTGTAAAGAAGGCATATCCATTTCTAAATATATTTCCCAATTTCTTTTGCTTGTTTTCTGACCTTTGTAGTGCATTTTGCCATGAGGAAAATTTTAATTCTTATATAATTAAATGTATCCTTTTTTTCTTTGTATCTTAGAAAGGTATTCCCCATGAATAATTTATTTCAAGTCTCCCAGGTTTCTGATACTTTTACACTTTCATTATTTTTTAACTTTTAACTAGTTGCTGTATCTAGAATTTAGTAATTCTATGGTAGCCATATTTTCCCACTTTTGTTGAATAATTTTTGCTGCTGATCCAAAACGTGAATTTTATTTTAATCTCAATTCCCTTATGCTCTTGCATCTAATTTTAAGATGCTTCCTATTCCACTGGTTGTTTTGTCTATCTAAAACAAAATGCTACCTTAAAAATAATGTAATTATAATATAATAAGTGTCATTAATAAACAATACAATATATAATAAATAGCGTAATGTAAAATAACAAAATATAATTTACCATATAACAAGGTCAAAGGAGAGCAAAAGTATACAATCACTTGAAATATCCCCCAAAAGATATTTTGTCAAATTCAATATTCATTTGTAATTTAAAAGAAAGAGTAAAATAGGGATTGATGAATGCTTCCAAAATAAGAAGAAATTATATGTCTAAAAGAGAAAGAGGTAAGTGATAGACTTTAGTAACACTGGCAATAAATGCAGGACCAGATGAGGATGCCTGATATAATGTTAAAGAAAAAGTATTATGTAACATTGTGTTTGCAGCACTGATGAGTTCAGTGAAAAGAGAATCTCATAGAAAAGAGTATCTCGTTCTTCTTAATGTATGTACACTTGTCCACTGCATGAACATAACAGCTTATTTAACCAATATGTTACTGATCTGCATCTGGATTTCTAGGTTTTCATGGAATTTTATTATGCACAGTTGTTTCAAACACTAGGACTTCCTCTTATGTTTACATCTTTTGAAAGAAACACTATCTCCACCGATGATTTATCTGTGCTGGCTGCTAGCTGACTTTGGATACTTCTCAGTTCTTCCCTTTACCTTCCTAGTCAATGTGAAAAGGGAAGGCAAGAAGGTCTCCTGTTTCGAGACTGTAAAGATAGGTCTTGGTGATAAAGTCTTGGTGGTAAAGGCTAAAAGTATTAACCCAGAACAAATGTTTTTCCAGCTGTAACTGTGTGTGATTCCCTTGGCTTGATTCCGTAGAGGATGTAAGACAAGACTGTAGAATCTGCCCTCAAAGTGCTTCCAGTAGGATGAGCTAAGTCAAGTATGGTGGCATATCTAATTCAAGACAAAATATCACGTCTCCTTTTCTCTCCTGGCAAAACTTGGTGGAGTGAATGTAGAAGTCACTGTATGCTTTAAATTAAAGCAACACAATAAATCTTGTATTGGAAGGTGATTATTCTGGTCTCTTTGTGGAGACGAATTGGAAATTGTCTAGAAGAAGGAAAATTAGGTTAACCAAAGTTAAACTCATAAAAAATTGAGAATTAATTAAATATCTGTGGTCTATGTTTCCCTTTGATCATAACTTCTCCCAATTTATAGACCTCTTTGATACCTGATTAATCCTTGTCAAAGATGCAGTTAACAATGATTATTACTGTGTATTAGGTTTTGCCTGGGCCCTGAAGAAACTATCCTAAATCACCAGCTATGATTGTCACTTGATTTCCTCACAGAGAACAATCAGAACTCCTTGTCTTAAGTGGCTTGGGATGAGAAACTAGTTAGTCTCTTAGATACTGTTAGAGGACCCTACAGAGCCCATTGGTGAAAGTTTGGAAAACACTGGGCTTCTTAAAATTGATTCTTGTAGTGCTTCAGGAAAGATCACTGAACCAAAAGGATAACGGTGTTTCTGGTTCTGTTGTTAGTGTTCTCCATGGAAAGATTGCTGAAGCTTCTGCACTCAATTTCCTTCCCCATGTGTGAATGTCACTGAAAATATCCAACTCCATTCTATCCCCATGTAACTTCAGAAACTAAGCAAAATGAAGACTCAAAATTCATTTCAAATAATGAAATGAATATATAACGTAGAATGGAACTGGGAAAATACCTGGTTTAAATTCTGGGAAGTACCAACTATACAATTCTGGATAAGTTGCTTCATCTTGCTTAGTCTAATTTATAACATTAAATGTTATAATGTTATGATGATTAATTTAATATCTTTGTATAACGTACAGTGTTATGTAATTTCTTCTTGTTCTTCTTGAGTAAATTCATATCCTTAAGCAACTCACTGTAAACAATAGTTACTTACTTGCTTAAATTACTCTTATCTTCTGTTATCAGCTGAATTGTGTCCTGCTCAAGTTAATATGTGGAAGTCTTAACCCCCAATACCTCGTAATATGACTGTATTTGGAGATAAGGCCCTTAAATAGGTAACTGAGGTCAAATGGGTGGGCTTTAATCCAATATGACTGGTGTCCTTATAAAAAGAAAATATTAGGACACAGACATGCACAGAGAGAAGACCATGTGAAGACAAAAGGAAAACATGGCATCTACAAACCCAGAAGAGATACTTGAGAAGAAATCAATCCTGCTGACACCTTATGTCAGATTTCTAGCCTCTAGACCTGTGAGTGAGTAAATTTCTGTTGTTTAACCTCCTCAGTCTCTGGTACTTTGTCATGGCAGCTCTAGGAAACTAATACAACTTTTTATGGCCTCCTTGTCTCAAGTTGAAAGTTCAATATTTGGCATCATAGCTAGGAAACAAAAATATCATCTACATTCCTTGTTGTAGTCTTTCTTCCCCATTCTCATTGCTAGTAATTTCCATATTTGGGTCTGTTTTCTGTGCCTTGTAAACAGAGCGTTACGCTCATTTCTGGTCTTACTGCTAATATACGGTAAATGTGCAGATACTGAATAGATTTTGGAGAAGTGCAGCATATAGTTGGCACATGTGTGTATGTGTGTGTATTCATATAATTTATACTTTTTCTCTATTTTCTTCCTTTGGTGTGAGCTAAGATTCTCTGCTTTTGTGACTAGTACTCCTGAATACTAATCCCTGAATTTAATTCACCAAAAATTGCCAAAAATAATAATAATATGGGGAAAGAGAGAGTGATAGAGGGAGAAGAACAAACAATCAGGCAAGGGCACTACTGTGAATTATTATGGTCTTATTAATAAGATTATGTTAGTCTAGAGGAAATGACCGTAAATATCATCAGTGAGCCCAGTTGGTCTTTACTGACTGCTAGACACATCCCTGAGTTCTGTTCTTAGTCCCCAACTGTATGATTACTACTGTCTGGAAGTATCATTTGAACAACTAAAGTCACTTAATGGAAAAGGAATATGTCTTTAGAGAATCAACAGTAATTTTTCTATCTGATTACAAAGGAATGTTGACTGTCTGGAAACCTCGGTCATATTTGTAAGCAGGAAAGCATTGGCTATTAAAAGTGGATGATGTAAAGAGATGAGCAGAAACTTTGGCGATAGGTATACCCGGATTTAATTCTCACTCCTACCGCTTGGCAGCTGGATAGCCTTAGGCAAGTTTCATACCTCCCTGAAATTCACTTAATTCAGTCTGTAAAATGGCGTAATAACTTATTATAGCATCCTTTTAGGAATTTTAAATCAGTTATTGAAATAAAAGTACACAATATATAGACAAGTATGGATTCCTCAATAGGTGTTTGACCTTTCATTTCTCCAGTATCCTAGCCGCATCAAATAAAGAAAAATACTTTTTAAAATTTACAAATATTTCATTGTTCTAAAGTTAAAGCCATAAAAATAGAAATAATCAAATGGCCTACTATCATACCATTAAAAGAAAAAAAAATAGGTGTTTATGAGAGTTCCATATTAGAATACAAATTTTCCTTAGGCACCTGTTTATGTATGCTATTCTGCTCTTTACAATAAATAATTAAATTTAAAAGACTTAATTCCTCACTTTTAAGACCTTATTAGTTTACAAATTACATATTGACCTATGCTAAATTTTATACCGACCCATGCTAATGAATTCAGTACAGAAAACAAAAAACACTGCACTCAAGCAAACTACATATATATATATATATATATATATATATATATATATATATATATATATATATAAAACTTAAATGCATTTATATCCTACCATGTCTCGTAAAGCATTGTGGTAACTCACCGGAATACAGACAATCAAATATAATGGCAAAAGCACTTAATATAAACAGGGCCAAGGAAACATAGACAGAAGATGAAGAAAAGATGAGGGAAATGTGAACAGGAGGAAGTGTAGTTAATCGAGTTGTATATTTTGACCTTAAGATTCTCTGTGTGGGGACTTCCCTGGTGGCACAGTGGTTGGGAATCCTCCTGCCAGTGCAGGGGACATGGGTTCGGGCCCTGGTCTGGGAAGATCCCACATGCCGCGGAGCAACTAAGCCCGTGCGCCAGAACTACTGAGCTTGTGCTCTAGGGCCAATGAGCCACAACTACTGAAGCCCGCGTGCCACAACTACTGAAACCCCAGCGCCTAGAGCCCGTGCTCCGCAACGAGAGAAGCCACAGCAATGAGGAGCCCGCACACCACAATGTAGAGTAGCCCCCACTCGCCCCAACTAGAGAAAGCCCATGTGCAGCAACAAAGACCCAACACAGCCAAAAATAAATAAATTTATTGAAAAAAAAAAGATTCTCTGTGGATAAAACATGTAAATAATTGGTTACAAAGCCACATTATTTGAAGGTGCCGGACTGCACATTAACAGTCTGACACAAAGAGACAGCACAGGAAAACTATTCAAAGATAAAGATTTTTAAATCTTTGCAGTTTGAAACCTTTTAGAGCAAGTATAATGAGCTCGACACACATTTCAACACTCCACGTGTTAATCACATGTTCAAAGCATGTCTCAAAGTCATTGGAAATACTTGCTGTCTCTGTCTCTGATATGTAAAACAGATCTGTGATGTGTAAAACTCAGGAGGTATTGATACCCACTTTTTGGCATCTGAACAGGAAACAGTTGTTTCGCAGTGATAATAAAGAATGAAGTAAATGCAACAGTGAAATAAAAGACAAAGTACTGAGGGAATGTGTTAACAAAACGAATCCAACTAAATTCTGGTGACCTGGGGCCTACGATTGTACACACTGCATGGAAATACCCCAGCCTAAATACTGGCATAGGAGGAAGGGTACTGCTAGGCCCATCACAGTATAATCCTTTTAAATGTCCCTTTCAAGGTTGTCTCCACTCAACACTGAGTATAGGAAATCTTCCCATCAGGCAGAAACACTGGCTGCGCAATGATTGACCAAGAAATTAACACACTAATGAATAAATGATGCTAATGTATTTCTATCCCTGACAACGGGAAACAGCACACACTCTGTGTGAATGGTATGTCCTCTTTCCCACTTTTCTAAATGGTCAAGTATGTTTTTCCCTTCATTGCTTTATATCATGTGTGGCAGGCATGATGGGAAATGGCTACCAATGGTTCTGTTATTGATTTCTACCTTCATTTCACTGTGGCTAAAGAAGATACTTTGTATGATTTCAGTTTCTTAAAAATGTATTGGTACTTGTATTGTGGCATAACATATGGTCTTTCCTGGAGAATGTTCCACGTGTACTTGAGAAAAATGTGTATTCTGCTGTTGTTGAGTGGAGTGATCTATATATGGCTGTTAGGTTTAGTTGGTTAAATGTGTTATTCAGTCCCTCTACCTCTCTACCGATCTTCTGTCTAGATGTGTTATCCATTATTGAAAGCAAGGTATTGATCTCCAACTATAATTGTAGAACTATCTATTTCTTCCTTCAATTCTGTCGATGTCTGCATCACATATTTGGGGGATGTTTGGTACATATATGTTTATAGTTGTTACATCTTCTTGATAGATTGAACTTGTTATCAACATATAGTGGCCTCCTTTTCCTCTTGTGATAGTTTTTGATTTAAAGTTTATTTTGTGTGATATTAACGTAGCCATCCCAGATCTACCTTCCTTCCTTCCTTCCTTCCTTCCTTCCTTCCTTCCTTCCTTCCTTCCTTCCTTTTTCTCTCTCTCTCTTTCTTTCTTTTTGTTACTATTTGCATGGGATATTTTATTCTGTGCTTTAACTTTCAACCAACTTGTGTCTCTTGAAATCAAGTGAGTTTTGTGCGGACAGCATATACTTGGATTATGGATGTTTTTAAAGTCCATTCTGCCAATATTTATCTTTTTATTGGAGAGCTTAATCCACTTTTTCAAAAATTACTGATGAGGAAGAACTTAATTCTGTCTGTTTCCTGGTTGTTTTCTGTATGTCTTATGCATTTTTTGCCCCTCATTTACTCCATTACTGACTTCTTCTGTGCTTAGCCGATTTTCTTGTAGTGAACTCTTGATTCCTTTTTCATTTCTTTTTGCATATAGTCTATTGATATTTTCTTTGTGGTTATCAAGAAGATTACATTCACCCTTCTAAAGTTCAACCAATATCATTTGAATTGAAACCAACTTCAATAGCACACAGAAACTCTGTTCCTCTACAGTTCCATTCCTCCTCCTTACATTATTGTTGTCACAAATTACACCTTTATATTTTGTGAGCCCAATAACATGGATTTATGATTATTTTATGCATTTGTTTTTTCAATCATGTAAGAAATGAAAACTAGCGTTACAAGCCAGTAGCACAATACTGGCTTTAGTATCTGCCCATGTGTTTATCTTTACTGGAGATTTCTATTTCTTTATACAGCTTCGAGTTGCTGTCTAGTGTCCTTTCATTTCAACCTGAAGGTTCAATTTAGCATTTGTCATAGGGCAGTGTTAGGAAGTTGTAAAACAAACGCCCTCAGCCTTTGTTCATCCGGGAATGTGTTAATTTCTCCCTAAGTTTTGAAACCAGTTTGGCCAAATATAGAATTCTTGGTGGACAGTTTTTTTCTTTCAGCACTTTAAATATGTCTGGCCTCTTGCCTCCATGGTTTCAGAGAGGAAATTAGCTATGAATCTTTTTGAGGATCCCTGCTTTGTAACAAATTTGTTTTTTCTTTCTCCTTTGGGAGTAAAGATTCTTTCTCTGTCTTTCGGCATCTGAGAGTTTGATTATACTGTTTCTTGTTGTGGCGTTCCTTGAGTTTCTCTTAGTCCTGAAATCAGGCAAAGATTTACAGCAACCAAACACATACTGAACCCGGGAAGAGGCAATTTGAAAATGGCAGGAAAGCTTTGTGGCATTTTTACTTGCCCTTGCCCCATCTACTGTTAGTGTAGTGATGGTCTTAAAGTGGTGGGGTCTTAATGCAGTGATAGTCTTAAAGTAGCAGCAGACCATTCGTAGTATGGGACCCTCAATCCTGCTTCAGGAGGGAGCAGAAGAGACCATACTCTCGGATTATTATGTGTATCTGTTCTAACCTGTCTGGAGCTACCTGAAGGACTGACACAAGATGCTTATCTCTGTCTTAGCTAACCTGGAACACAGTCTGGAAAGGCAGCGGTCATTGCTCAAGAAAAGTGCAAGGTGAACTAACAAAGCACAGATGGCTAGGGCAGAAGACTGTGCATTGAAATACAATAGACACATAAGATGCAGGAGCAAAAGTTGGGGGAGATTCTTTGGGAACTTAGAACATACAAAAAGTACACATGTGTCCAGAGAAATTAAGAAAGCCACATGCATACTCAAGATCAGATGCATGTTCTGAAAACGCCAGAGGAGTCTCTAAGCTTTTACCATGGGCTGAGCCCTGACCTCAGTGCAGGTCAGCTAAATGTTAAGGAGTGATCCAGCAATCTGCACAATGGGGAGAGGTGTGTGGTTTTGAGTGTGCATGTGGATGTGCTTGTGTATATTTGTTTTTGTTTGTCTTAGGTGCAGGAATTCAAGGACATCTCTGTCAAAACATTAGCTAAACATGAACTAAAGGAACAGAGACTTCAGTGCCTACATACGATAAGGAGTACAGTCATTGCAAAACTAGTTTGGAAAGGTTCCTAAACAAACAGACTACTACAGCCTTCAACAATCCAAAGCCCAGAAGACCCTGGGAAAGTGGGAGAATCTGATTTCCATAGACACCACATTATAATATTTGAAAGCCAAATGTTCAACCAAGAAACTCACAAGGTATACAAAGACATGGAAAAGTATGGTCCATTTAAGAAAACAAATTAATTGATGAAACCATCCCTAAGGAAGCCCAGACTTTTCTCCATTGCATATTCTTGCCTCCTTTGTCATAGATTGATTGACCATAAGTGCATGGGTTTCTTTCTGGGCTCTCTATTCTGTTCCAGTGATGGATGTTTTTGTGCCGGTACCATACTGTTTTGATTACTGTAGGTTTGTAGCACAGTCTGAAGCCAGGGAGCATGATTCCTCCAGTTGTGTTCTTCTTTCTCAAGACTGTTTTAGCTATTCAGGATCTTTTGTGTTTCCATACAAACTTTAAAATTATTTGTTCTAGGTCTGTGGAAAATACCCTTGATATGTTGATACAGACTGCATTGAATCCATAGATTTCCTTGGGTATGATGGTCATTTTAACAATATTAATTCTTCCAATCCGTGACCATGGTATATCTTTCCAGCTGTTTGTGGCATCTTTCATTTCTTTTATGAGTGTCATATAGTTTCCTGGGTACAGGTCTTTTACCTCCTTAGGCAGGTTTATTCTTATGTATTTTATTCTTTTTTATGCGATTGTAAATGGGATTGTTTCCTTAATTTCTCTTTCTGATAGTTCACTGTGAGTGTATAGAAATACAAAATTTATATATAGAAATCTATTGTATCCTGCAAATTTACCAAGTTCATGTTTGAGCTCGAATAGGTTTTTGATGGTGTCTTTCAGATTTTCTATGTATCATGCCATCTGCAAACAGTGACAGTTTTACTTTTTCCTCTCCATTTTGGAGTCCTTTTATTTATTTATTTTTTCTTGTCTGATTGCTGTGGCTAGGACTTCCAAAACTCTGTTCAATAAAAGTGGTGAGAGTGGGCATCCTTGTCTTGTTCCTGATCTTAGGGGAAATGCTTTCAGCTTTTCACCATTGAGTATGTTAGCTATGGGCTTGTCATATATGGCCTTTATTATGTTGAGGTATGTTCCCTCTGTGCCCACTTTCTGGAGAGTTTTTACCATGAATCGATATTGAATTTTTTCAAAAGCTTTTTCTGCATCTATTGAGATGATCATATGGTTTTTAGTCTTCAATTTGTTACTGTGATGATAAGAGACCTAAGACAGCTACAGAGGCTAAGTGACCTTTCCTTCCCTGAATGGGTAGGTATCCTTGTTCTGCCTTCTAACTGAGTTAGTATCTGAGTAAACAACTGCCAGGTGTCATTTAGTTCACAATACACTGCTGTGGCAGTACAGAAATGAATTTGCCTAAGTCATTTGGCTTTTCTCAATTATAGTAAATGAATATACTGAATGAATACTTCAACTTAAGGAAATGTTCTTAAAAATATATTAATGTAGGCAACTTCAGTGGAGAACTGGAAACAAAACAAAACATTCAGGTAAAGGGCTGAAATAAAAGTACACTCAGTTGTATCCAGTTTCCTCTTGTAAATCTCTCTTTTTAATTTGAGTGGACAGTCACTTGAGAATATCTGACTTGGGGCTAAGGAAATCTAAGCCTTCTTGGCCACACTGTATTCTCTTATGTCATTTACTAAAGACACCAGGTGGGCTGCTGAAAAAAGAGTGGGAAAAATCAATCCCTCACATCCAAAGGGCGGCTCTTGAAAATATGTGTGTTGTTGTAGTTATTTTGCTCTTCTGGCCTCAGAAGTTCTAATCTTAACCTTAGCCCCTCATGGAGAGAGACTTTGTAAACCAATTCCCACATTACTCATTATGTGACCGTTGAAAAAGAGCAACCCAGCTCTTTTCCTGTGCTTTCAACCAGTTATCTTCTTCAAAAATCTGTTTGGATTGTTATACCTTAATCTTGCCTGGAAAGGGACTTATGGGAAGGTTCTTATTGTTTGAAAGTTTGGTGCCAGTATCTGCAAAGAAAGAAGAAAGATGTGTTTATCAAACATCCCAATAGTGAAGGTGTGTGAAAGCAACTTTAGAAAAAGTTAATCTGTCAGAGTTTAGCCGTATGATTACATTTTATTTTATTCATTGAAAATAAATAATTATCAATGAATCCTTTCTAGATTTTCTAGTTTCCCAAAGTTCCCTGTATTCACATTCTAAGAGGAAAAATGGTATTTTAAGTCACTGCTCTCCACCTTATATTATTTATAATCACTCCTCATGACTTCTTCCTTCCAAGAAACGTGATCCTGAGAAGTGTCCTTTGTTTGTCTTTGTGGAATAAGTGATGAGGATGCATCCTGGAGACCTGTGAGATGTTCAACTTGTGGCATAATGAAACTAGGATGGAGAGTTCTGGAAAGATCTGGAAAGGTGGCTGGTAGAGTGTGGCCAGATGTGGGAGAAGAGAGACATACAGAGAGAGGGAGAGGAAATTTTCAGAGGGAGAAAATGAAACAAATAATTAAATAAGTTTTGTTGTGTGGTGTGGGACGCAAGCCTTTCTCTCCCCCTTTCCTTCACAATGTCTTTGTTAAAGACTGTGTTTTTCATTAGTTTTACTGAGATAGGATTTGCCGTTTTGTTTGGATACTGAGAATGGACCCATGGGAACAGTTACATTTGGGTTATCTCTGACTATCTTTAAGGAAGAACATAAATATTGGCCACACTATCTATGCACATGCTATCACCATGCCTTTTTTGTTCTCTGTTCATATATCTAAGTCCTCTTCTTTCTTTAAGGTCAATCTCAAATCTCATCTGAAATGTACATGTATTGATAGATTCAACCCATAATGAACTGTCCCTTCTTTGTCCTCCTTAGGCTCCGATTATTTATAAAAACTCATTTTTGAACTTAGAAACTGTCCAATATGATATATTAGTTATTTCACCAGCATATGTTATATCCTCAACACAATTATACGCTTTTGTGGGGCTGGGATCATACATTCTGTAATTTTTCTCAGTACTTACACTTACTTTGATAAAAAGTGCATTCATTCATCTAAACATCATTTATTGGGTGTTAATTAAATATCTCAACTCAGTAAATATTGTTTCAATGAATGCATGCATGAATGAGGGAGTATGCAATAGGTAGCCTAATGTACCGCCCAATGTGAGAAAACCAAAAACATAAACACAAAAGCAAGCCAAAAAGTGGACCAGGACTTTCTGTAAAATATCCTGCTTTTTGTTGGATGATGCCATGAAAATCAAGATGCTCCTGAACGGTCTTAATAGCTGACCAAGAATAGTAAACAATTGGAATTCTCTCAGGCTTCTTCAACCCTATCACTGGACACATTTATACCTCTCAGGAATGGTATTAAAAGGAGAGATTAATAAAGCTTTTATAGATGAGTTGATAAATCTCTAAATATTTAAGTCTTCCTTGCCTGCTAGGTTTTCTCTATTTTGGGTTTCCAAAAGATTTCAATAAACCACAGGATAATTAAAAATTAGACATTATCTTTCTTACCTTGACGTTTTTTGATGGTAAACACCTTTTTATTGTCTCCATAGTGCTGCCCGATTTCCACCAGTACAGTACTTAAGTGAATTTTGCTCTGGATGGTGGACTATATAAGATGTAAACGAATTGTTTGTATATGTTTTAGAATTCTTCAAAAGGGCCTGGCCATGGAAATGCATTGAATATTACTTAAATAACTAAAGTGACTTCCTCAGAATTATTATTCTATTCTGGTTAGGATACTATCTGCTCTGGTTTGTTAAAATTTCGCTTTAGAGTGGTTTTAATTTTGTTTCTGATAGGGTCCTAGGATTTATTGCCACGCCCATCCTGCATCTGTTTTTCTTTGAATTACTCTCCTTGCAGTTTCTGATTCATACAGGGCCTTACAGGTTAGTGACAACCTGGCCATCACAACGCTGGGAAGGAGAGGCCTACTTTTCAGAGGTGTTGATGTTTTCCGTACCTGAAGGTTTTCAAGAGATACCAGTCTTCCTCACCACCTCCCTTGGCCCTCTTAATGGACTAAGCAGTTCCTCATGAAATTTCTGTAGGATATCTGTACCAACTTCTCAATATTGTTCCATCCTGAGTCTAAATTCCTGGCCTCAAGGTAATGTTAGATTTCTAGCTCCAGCCCCTATTTACATAAGGCCTATACTAAGGAACGGAACCCACAGACATCAGTCCGCTCTTCTTTCTCTGGATTTAATTTCTCTGTTACTTTCTGAAACATGCAGGTGTTCCTTTCTTTCTTTTAATCTCAGCTATGTGCTTTTAACTTTTTCAAAATTGACCCAGAATTTACATGTGTCTCCAGTAAGAGTACATTAAAGTGAGCTTAGTCTGCTATTCTACTGGCATATTTGAGATCCAGATAATTTGCTACTTAACTGGATTCAATGACCTGTATATTTCAGGCATCTAAAACTCACCATGTTCCAAATTTCCCTCCTTATAGTTAGTAATTTTCTTGGGAATCTGGATGAGATTAAATGGAATAAAGTTAGTGAGTGGTCCAGGAATGCCTGAAAGTTTGTTTGTCAGAGTGGCCAGGGAAAGTTAAGCAAGGAAGAAAAGCAAATGAAAAACAGAATCCCATTATTATGGCTGAGTTTACTCCCAGGATTCCATGCAGAGCTCTCTGTAGAGCTGGGTTGGGTTATAACTTATGCCAGAGCTCTACGTGGGGCTGACACCATTTCATGCCAAGCTCTCAGTTCTGGGCTAACGTCATCTCTGGTCCACTCTGTGGAGTGGAAACTTCGGAGGAATGGCCAATGTGTTCCGCGGCGTAGGATGAGGGAAATTGTGAATGTGACTTTCTAAATTGTGGAGGAACTAACCACTGTAAATATGCCTTGAACTATGTTGTTTAATTTGACCAGTCAGATCAATGACATTCCCCTTGAATGAAATGCTGCTACGTATATGAGCAGAAAAACAAAACTGGTGTAAGGAATAGATAGGTAGTGGAAAGCAGCCGCATAGCACAGGGCGATCCGCTCAGTGCTTTGTGACCACCTAGAGGGGTGGGATAGGGAGGGTGGGAGGGAGAGAGATGCAAGAGGGAAGAGATATGGGGACATATGTATAACTGATTTACTTTGTTATAAAGCAGAAACTAACACACCATTGTAAAGCAATTATACTCCAATAAAGATGTTAAAAAAAAAAAACTGGTATAAGGAGATGGAGAGACTGGGAGTCTTATTTTCCCACCAATTAACTTTGCCTCTGACCATGACCTTCCCTTTGAGTCTCCTAGACCTTGGGGATGATCGCAGCCCCTTGGGTTGGGTGACGGCAACCCCATCTTCACTAGAACCTCTATAGTTAACTTTTGATTTTTCCCACTCCGTCTATCCATCCCATGTATGCAGTCAGACATTTGATCTTGGACTTTTCCTGACAAAATGTGCTTGAATATAACCATTTCTTTTCACTCCCACTGCTACTGCTCTTGTCACTGCCTTAACTAGGGCTTTATCTTTAAGTTCTTTATATAAATATATAAATATCTCTATATAAATATACAAATAAAATATAATATTAATTCTGATGATTTTAAAGTCTTTTCTTGAGAAAGACTTTTCCTGATAAAGATACACAATATCTTATATAAATATTTTTGTATTATCTGTTCTTAGAATTTTAGTCATATGATTCTACCTCTTGGTTTGTCTAGAACTTTTTGATTGAATGCTGGCTATTTTATTTGGCTTTTTTTGTTTTTCTCAGTGGAAACGTTGTTTTGCTTCCAAATATTTTATTCTACCTGGAAGTAGCAAATCTTCAAATTACAATTTTTTAAATGCTTTCAAATATCAATACTATAGGTGTCACAAAATCTAGAAAAATGACATTTAAAAATTAACTACTGCCAGATGTGTCTCTATAAAACTTTTCCCCCACTCTTTTAGCTATATATTCTTTAACTGCCTCCTCATACGACAGTTTATGTATTTTCGAAATAAAATTTTAAGAAATAAACTTTGTAGTTTATAGACATAGATTTCTTGTAACATGGTTGATTAGAATTTGCTTCTAGTTATTAATAGTTTAGAAAGGTTTATTTCAGCTTCACAATTTATTATTGATAATGTCACATTAATTTTCATTGTTAACTTTGAGAAAACCTCTATGGATTACTTCCTCATAAATATTTACTATTATAAATGCATTACTGATTTCAGTACTGCTATAGGTTTGTGCATTACAGGAATTCTGATAAAATACTCATTCACACCATTCCATTACACACATTGTTGATGGGGTATATTCTTTTATTTATTTATTTATTTATTTATTTTTGGCTGTGTTGGGTCTTCGTTGCTGTGCGCAGGCTTTCTCTACTTGCAGGGAGTGGGGGCTACTCTTTGTTGCGGTACACAGGCTTCTCATTGCCGTGGCTTCTCGTTGCAGAGCACGAGCGCTAGGCACGCAGGCTTCAGTAGTTGTGGCTCGCAGGCTCAGTAGTCGTGGCTCACGGGCTCTAGAGCGCAGGCTCCATAGTTGTGGCACACCGGCTTAGTTGCTCCGTGGAATGTGGGATCTTCCCGGACCAGGGCTCGAACCCTTGTCCCCTGCATTGGCAGGTGGCTTCTTAACGACGGCGCCATCAGGGAAGCCCCTGGAGTATATTCTTGACAGAAGAAAATTTCCCGTTTTGACTAAGCATTGATGAAAACTGAATCTTTGACTTATCTTTCACATGCCTGATGATTGAAATAATTTTCCACAGAATAGCTTCTGGTTTTGTACTTTTCAGTTGGTTTTTTCTTCTTCAAACGCACATGCTTTGAGAGCTGTGAAGTGCAAGACATGGCTATATGGTAAGGTGGTTTTTGTCCTTATGCTTCTGTGTCTTGTGCTAGTTAAGTCAGTAGAGTAGTCAGTATGAGTACTGGAAGTTATTCCTGTAATGGGATAGTATATAGTCAATTACATATGGTGGTGTCTGAAAATCACATAATAGCCTCACTTAAAACATCTCCTTAGGGCTTCCCTGGTGGCGCAGTGGTTGAGAGTCCACCTGCCGATGCAGGGGACACGGGTTCGTGCCCCGGTCCGGGAAGATCCCACATGCCGCGGAGCGGCTAGGCCCGTGAGCCATGGCCGCTGAGCCTGTGCATCCAGAGCCTGTGCTCCACAACGGGAGAGGCCACAACAGTGAGAGGTCCGCGTACCACAGAACAAAAGAAAATCTCCTTAGCCAGATTTCAAAAAAGCCTGTGGCCATTCCAATATGATCCAACATAGTGGAATATGATAGAAGGAAAATTGGCAAAGAAAAAGACGCTGGTCTTACCTGATGGAAGTGAAAATATCTCACTTTTGACAATTTTGCAAAAACCTATAATTCCATGAATTAATTTCTAGGGTTCTTCATAGGACCTAAAAAGGAACCCATAGAGTTGTGGAAGAACAATAGAAGCTTCTGTGATGAGAAGCCCTGGCACCGCAACAAAGAGTAGCCCCCGCTCGCCGCAACTGGAGAAAGTCTGCACGCAGCATTGAAGACCCAACGCAGCCAAAATAAAAATAAATAAATAAAAATAAATAAATTTATTTTTAAAAAAGTAATACTCAGGTTTGAGGCATGAGAAATATGATGAGGAGAAATTAGCTAATCCTTTCAGAACTTTTAAAATATCAAACTCAGTCTCTAAGATTTTAGCATTATATACAACATCGGTTACTTATTAGTGGTTTGGGAAGGCCAATTTAAAATTTTCTGATCTTACTGTATTGAAATTCACGGCCCTAATGTTTTCCACATTGACTATATGAATGATGAAGTAAAGTCAATCATGTATTTCCTTTCCAACTGGGCAGAAAACAAAATTTTGAAAAGTGTTTGGACTACTGACTTTTGATTTCTTCTAAGGCAAGTGTATAGGTAATTTTTATTCCCTGATTAGGAGAAAAATGGTGGAAGAGGGCAGGGTTAAGAATTAAGATTTCAAGAGCGTGACAGTTAGACGACCAACCAGAGTTCCTAAGGTTCGGTGCCTGTAACTGTCGCCGCCACTTAAGCCTGCCAAAGCAGTGGTACGGCTGCTGCCCTCATATTTGCTACCTCTAGAAACATTCTTGCCAGTAGTGGCGGCAGCGGGACTCAATTACCCCCTTTTCTCACTCTCTCCAGAAGCTCCAGATGGCGTCTTCTGTGGGCAACGTGGCCGACAGCACAGAACCAACGAAACGTATGCTTTCCTTCCAAGGGTTAGCTGAGTTGGCACATCGAGAATATCAGGCAGGAGATTTTGAGGCAGCTGAGAAACACTGCATGCAGCTGTGGAGACAAGAGCCAGACAATACTGGAGTACTTTTATTACTTTCATCTCTACACTTCCAGTGTCGAAGGCTGGACAGATCTGCCCACTTTAGTACTCTGGCAATTAAACAGAACCCTCTTCTGGCAGAAGCCTATTCGAATTTGGGGAATGTGTACAAGGAAAGAGGGCAGTTGCAGGAAGCAATTGAGCATTACCGGCATGCATTGCATCTCAAGCCAGATTTCATCGATGGTTATATTAACCTGGCAGCCGCTTTGGTAGCAGCAGGCGACATGGAAGGGGCAGTACAAGCTTACGTCTCTGCTCTTCAGTGCAATCCTGATTTGTACTGTGTTCGCAGTGACCTGGGGAACCTGCTCAAAGCCCTGGGTCGCTTGGAAGGAGCCAAGGCATGTTATTTGAAAGCAATGGAGACGCAACCGAACTTTGCAGTAGCTTGGAGTAATCTTGGCTGTGTTTTCAATGCACAAGGGGAGATTTGGCTTGCAATTCATCACTTTGAAAAGGCTGTCACCCTTGACCCCAGTTTTCTGGATGCTTATATCAATTTAGGAAATGTCTTGCAAGAGGCACGGATTTTTGACAGAGCTGTGGCAGCTTACCTTTGTGCCCTAAGCTTGAGCCCAAATCATGCAGTGGTACATGCCAACCTGGCTTGTGTATACTATGAGCAAGGCCTGATAGATCTGGCAATAGACACCTACAGGCGAGCTATTGAATTGCAACCACATTTCCCTGATGCTTACTGCAACCTAGCCAACGCTCTGGAAGAGAAGGGCAGTGTTGCCGAAGCAGAAGATTGTTATAATACAGCTCTGCGGCTGTGTCCCACCCATGCAGACTCTCTGAATAACCTAGCCAATATCAAAGGAGACCAGGGGAACATTGAAGAGGCAGTTCGCTTGTATTGTAAAGCATTAGAAGTCTTCCCAGACTTTGCTGTTGCCCATTCAAATTTAGCAAGTGTATTGCAGCAGCAGGGAAAACTGCAGGAAGCTCTGATGCATTATAAGGAGGCTGTTCGAATCAGTCCTACCTTTGCTGATGCCTACTGTAACATGGGAAACACTCTAAAGGAGATGCAGGATGTTCAGGGAGCCTTGCAGTGTTATACTCGTGCCATTCAGATTAACCCTGCACTTGCGGATGCCCACAGCAATCTGGCTTCCATTCACAAGCATTCAGGGAATATTCCAGAAGCAATTGCTTCTTATCGCACTGCTCTGAAGCTTGAACCTGATTTTCCTGACGCTTATTGTGATTTGGCTCATTGCCTGCAGATTGTCTGTGATTGGACAGACTATGATGAGCGAATGAAGAAGTTGGTCAGCATTGTGGCTGACCAGCTGGAGAAGAATAGGTTGCCTTCTGTGCAGCCTCATCATAGTATGCTCTATCCTCTTTCTCATGGCTTCAGGAAGGCTATTGCTGAGAGCCATGGGAACCTCTGCTTGGATGAGATCAGTGTCCTTCACAAACCACCGTACGAACATCCAAAAGACTTGAAGCTCAGTGATGGTCGACTGCGTGTAGGATACGTGAGTTCTGACTTTGGGAATCATCCTACTTCTCATCTTATGCAGTCTATTCCAGGCATGCACAATCCTGATAAATTTGAGGTATTCTGTTATGCCCTGAGCCCAGATGATGGCACAAACTTCCGAGCGAAGGTGATGGCAGAAGCCCATCATTTCATTGATCTTTCTCAGATTCCATGCAATGGGAAAGCAGCTGATCGCATCCATCAAGATGGTATACACATCCTTGTAAATATGAATGGTTATACCAGGGGTGCTCGAAATGAACTCTTTGCTCTCAGGCCAGCTCCTATTCAGGCAATGTGGCTGGGCTACCCTGGGACCAGTGGCGTGCTTTTCATGGATTATATCATCACAGATCAGGAAACTTCACCTGCTGAAGTTGCTGAGCAGTATTCTGAGAAACTGGCTTATATGCCCCATACTTTCTTTATTGGTGATCATGCTAATATGTTCCCTCACCTGAAGAAGAAAGCAGTCATCGATTTTCAGTCCAATGGGCACATTTATGACAATCGGATTGTGCTGAATGGCATCGACCTCAAAGCATTTCTTGATAGTCTCCCAGATGTGCAGATTGTCAAGATGAAATGTCCTGATGGAGGAGACAATGCAGACAGCAGTAATACAGCTCTTAATATGCCTGTCATTCCTATGAATACTATTGCAGAGGCAGTTATTGAAATGATTAACAGAGGACAAATTCAGATAACAATTAATGGATTCAGTCTTAGCAATGGACTGGCAACTACCCAGATCAACATTAAGGCTGCCACTGGAGAGGAGGTTCCCCGTACCATTATTGTAACCACACGTTCTCAGTACGGGTTACCGGAAGATGCCATTGTGTACTGTAACTTTAATCAGTTGTATAAAATTGACCCATCTACTTTGCAGATGTGGGCAAATATTCTGAAGCGTGTTCCCAATAGTGTACTGTGGCTGTTGCGTTTTCCAGCAGTAGGAGAACCTAATATTCAACAGTATGCACAAAACATGGGCCTTCCCCAGAACCGTATCATTTTTTCACCTGTTGCTCCTAAAGAGGAACATGTTCGGAGAGGCCAGCTGGCTGATGTCTGCTTGGACACTCCACTCTGTAATGGACACACCACAGGGATGGATGTCCTTTGGTCAGGGACACCCGTGGTGACTATGCCAGGAGAGACTCTTGCTTCCCGAGTTGCAGCTTCCCAGCTCACTTGTTTAGGCTGTCTTGAGCTTATTGCTCAAAATAGACAAGAATATGAAGACATAGCTGTGAAACTGGGAACTGATCTAGAATACCTGAAGAAACTTCGTGGCAAAGTCTGGAAGCAGAGAACATCTAGCCCTCTGTTCAACACCAAACAATACACAGTGGACCTAGAGCGGCTCTATCTACAGATGTGGGAGCATTACGCAGCTGGCAACAAACCTGATCACATGATTAAGCCTGTTGAAGTCACTGAGTCGGCCTAAATAATGACTGTGTGCACAGGAGAATTACCCTGTACCTGAGCCTCAACCTTCTGGGGGAAAGGGAACTACTTTTTCCTTATCTGTACAATACCATGCTGCAGATGGGTGACAGACAATGATAAGAAATAGCACAGCCAGACTTGCTTCCTGCATGATCATGATCATGATAGGGAGAGACACAAGAGATGGGAAACTGCTGTTCCACAAGGAGTCTCCATAGAATTTTGCAGCAGCCAGGTGTCTGGAAGGTCTGGAAGGTAAGTCTGGAAGGTCTGATCTCCCTTGGTCTTCCATGGGATGGATGGTTAGTGTGGAAGGGAGATAGAGATTGCCCAGCCGTTCTGTGATTATCATGGATTGATTGAGTCTTCTGGATTAATATTTTTCTTTATATTTGGGGTATTGGAGCTTTTAAAAATGTTTGGTTTCAGGTATTTTTATTCATGTGAAGTGTATATGATTCTCTTGAGATAAGGTTTTAAGCTAAAATATTCCTTGTTTTAGTTTCTGAACTCTACAGATAAATGGGGACTTTGCTGGTGTAGTCTTTTTATAGGTTTTATAAACCACTTGAGCCTGTATCAGTCATTTTAGTTTCTGACATAATGTTTGGAACTATCAGTGCCTTGTTGGTTTATAGATGATGGCTTAAATTCTTTTCCTGGTCCGTTTCCTTCTTCCCCTCCCCCCACTTTAAAAATTCTCCTGTAACTTGGCTAACAAAAAACCAAGTCTGATTCAAAACCTCCCAGAGCGTTTCTCTTAAACGCATCATCTGGTGCCAAATGAAGATCCTTAGGAGTGATTATTAATTCTGAAGGGCACAGTTGTGGTACTGTCACTGATGATAACGACAATGGATTTTTGGCCCAGAGTTTTGACCTATTTCACCAGTGTTTTACCGTTGACTGCCCCTCTGTGCTGCTTCCAAAAGTGATAGTGTGTGTTAAGATTTTTACTTTCATTTCTAAAGTTTGTTTTTTTTTTTAGTGAGTCCTGTTCTTCCTTTTTCTTTCAGCAGAAATGAAATCCCAGGTAAGTATAAGTATTCAAATATTTGATCAGTAAGTCACAGTTATCTCCAGTACATTAAATAACTTTCATCAAAAAACATGTTATAGGTCAAAAGCTCTGAAGGACCAGCTATGTATATGATAATTATGTTTCAGACCTTCTAGGGTATTATATATAATAACTTGTCTTCTGGACGTGTTCTTGAAGTCTTTATGGATCCAGCCTCAGTAGTAGTGAACTGCACTGCTACTTGGTTTGGAGTACAAATTAGACTTTAGCCCTCCTGGAGGTTGAGTTTTTGGTATTGAAAACCATAGGAGTGAAATTATTGTATTTCAACAAAGGATCGAGGGCTTGAGGCTTAAACAAGGCAACATATGTGTGGGAAGCAGTCAGCCTTGAGAGCAGGTAAGGACATGCCAGGCATGAGGCCGCTGCTCGAAGGGACTGTCCCTACTTGTTCCCCTCCTTATTCCATTCCATGGGAGATAAATCACCAGGGCCCAGAGATCAGAAAGAATGTAAAATGAGACAAGCAAAGCTGTCTCCCCCCTGCACATGCAGGTTATTTTTGATGCTTCTGGGTTTATGGGTTTCCTCCCAGGGAAGTTAACCTTGAGCCGAGACAGTCTGTAGGTAATGTAAACCACCATCTGGCAGCCTTCCGATTTCTAGTCTATATAATCTGCAACTGTAGCATAATAAAATTTGCCTTGCAACCATCAGTTGTCTTGGTCCTTCTGACCCCATCCGTCGGTGCTACTTCAGTTCCTTACCCCTTCCCTTGTGACCCTGGGCGCTGAGATCCTCTTTCTCCGGCTGGTCCGCGGCAAGTGGCACTCGAACAGGGACCTGAAGCGTGAAGGCAATTAAAAGAAAAAGAAAGTGCAGGTAAGAGAACCCTTATGCAAAATATGTGTGGCCACCAGTAAAAGTGAAACTAATAGAGGCATAAGGCAATAGTCAGAAGTAAAATAAGATGGGGCCAAAGGGCTCAAAGGAGTGTGAATTATTTGCTCAGGTTTTACTTTCGATGCTTAAAGCTCGGGGTAATAAAGTTTCTACCTCACAGTTGACTGAATTTTTACAGCATATCCATGGTGTATCTCCCTGGTTTCCTGATGGCGGCTCTGTTGACATAGAAATCTGGCAGAAAGTTGGAGAAGATTTAAAAAATTATTATGAGTCTCGAGGGCCTACTCATACTCCTGTTGTTACATATAGTTTGTGGAATCTGATAAAAATATGTTTAGCTGCTTCTCATGATAGTGTTGATTTGAATGTAAAGTCAGAAAAACATAAGCCTCTGACAGAAGGAGAGACTGTATTATCAGCTACTGTGTCGCCACTTCCTAAACCGAAAGAGCTAATTAATTTAAATAGTTTAGATGAAGAGGAACATTTTGACTTAACAGATGAGGCTTGTAAACATAAAAGAGAGAACTATCCTGAGGATGATTTTCTAATGGCTGTGATAGATAAGTCAGTGAGAAAGCTGCAGGTTAATAAGGACTGTCTTGCTCAAAAATCTACATCTGTAAAAATGCTCAGTCCCTTGCAGCGCGCTGTACAAGGAGCCATAAAACGAGGAGAAGATCCTATTTTCTGTTGTCCCGTCATAGAAAGACCTGGTCCTAATAATCCTCAACAAGCTACTAGGGAGCATCAGGCTCTCCCTTTGAAAGTTTTGAAAGATTGAAAATCTGCCTGTGCTCAATATGGGCCCACTGCTCCTTTTACTGCTGCTATGGTTGACAGGAGAAGCTCTTCCCCCCGCTGATTGGAAGTCTATTGCACGAGCTTGTTTAAATGGTGGAGATTATTTAATATGGAAGTTTGATTTTTATGAACGGGCTGCTGAACAAGCAGAAAAGAATGCTGCCCATAATATTCCAGTTGATTATCATATGCTGATTGGGGAAGGACAGTATCTTTCTTTGCAAGATCAATTAACTTATCCCTTTGTTGCTTATCCTCAAATAAATCATTTGGCATTACAAGCCTGGAGGAAATGACCTTCTACACACAAAACTGAGGATCTTTCAACAATTAGACAGGGACCTGATGAACCATATGCTGATTTTGTAGATAGGTTGTCACAGGCAGTGGGGAGACTCATTGTGGACGGACTCACTGGTACAATTGTAGTTAAGCAACTTGCTTTTGAGAATGCTAATAATGCGTCTCAGGCTGCGATTCGACCTTGGAGAAAACGGGGAACATTGGAGGATTATATTCGCCTTTGTGCAGACATTGGGCCTACTTATATACAGGGTGCTGCTGTGGCTGCAGCATTAACTAAAGTGGGGTTTAAAAACAATCAAAAGAAAACGAAGACTTGTTTTAAATGCGGAAAGGCAGGTCATTTTGCTAGCGAATGTAGATCTTTTAATTCTAACCCTAGTCCTTCCTTCCCTACTCAGAAACCTCCAGATGGTCAGAAAATCCCTGGTTTATGCCCTAAATGCAATAGGGGAAAACATTGGGCACAAGACTGTTGCTCAGTGGCCCACAAGGATGGGCCACCACTGTCGGGAAACTCCTCCCGGGGCCTTCCCTGGCCCCAACAAATAATAAGGGCAATGTCTGTGTATCCTCCTCAAATTATCAATCAGACATTAACCAAAAACAGAAACATACAATATCCTCGCTCTCCAGAGCAACACCAGGAAGCGCAGGACTGGAGCTCAGTACCTCCGCCCGATATGTATTAACTCCTGAAATGGGTCCTCAGGCCCTCTCTACGGGCATCTGTGGACCTTTACCCAAGGGTTTGATGGGACTATTATTGGGAAGAAGTAGTGTCACCATGAAAGGTTTAACTATTATGCCAGGAGTCACAGATTCTGACTATGAAGGAGAAATAAAAGTCATGGCACAAACTATTAAAAATACAACAATTATTTCTCCTGGTGATAAAATTGCACAATTGCTACTTTTGCCCTTTGTACTTCATGGACAAATTTTACAACATCAAAAGAGAGAAACAAAGGCTTTTGGATCGTCTAATGCTGCCTACTGGATTCAGAAGATAGGGAAAGAACGTCCAGAAATGAAATGAACCATTGATGGAAAGGTTTTTTCAGGTTTGTTAGACACTGGAGCTGATGTCTCTGTTATGACGCAGATACACTGGCCTAAACGTTGGCCCATTAGTCCTACTATTACAGAACTTCACGGAATAGGACAAAGTTCTTCTCCTATGCAAAGTAGTCAGTTATTATTATGGCAAGATAGTGAGGGCCATTCAGGATACTTCCAGCCTTATGTTTTGCCTGGGCTGCCTTTAAACCTCTGGGGCCGAGATATATTAAAAGAAATGGGAGTATTACTTTATAGTCCAAATTCTCAAGTCTCTAATATGATGTTGGATCAAGGATTTCTTCCCACAAAAGGGCTGGGAACAAATCAACAAGGAACTGTCCATCCTATTGATGTGAAAATAAAAAATGATAGACAAGGTTTGGGTTTTTCTTAGGAGCCTTGGATTCTCCTCCACTCACTGCTGATCCAATTACTTGGCTGACTGATGACCCTGTATGGGTGGACCAATGGCCCCTCACAAAGGAGAAATTAGAAGCTGCAGAACAATCAGTACTGGAACAATTAGGG
Organism: Grampus griseus; assembly: GCF_964374135.1. NCBI lineage: Eukaryota > Metazoa > Chordata > Mammalia > Artiodactyla > Delphinidae > Grampus > Grampus griseus. Next base: position 150,342,418 of record NC_139019.1, on the reverse strand, counting down.
CATTTAGAAATTTCCAGTAGTCCTTGGAATACTCCTATTTTTATTATCAAGAAAAAATCTGGAAAATATAGGTTATTACAGGATCTAAGAGCTGTTAATAAAACTATGCTAATAATGGGAGCTCTTCAACCAGGCCTACCCTCTCCAACAGCCATACCACATAATTATCATCTTTTAGTTATAGAGTTAAAAGATTGTTTTTTCACTATTCCTTTGTTTCCTGAAGATAGAAAACATTTTGCTTTTAGCTTGCCTGCCTTAAATTTTAAGGAAGCCATGAGGAGATTTCAATGGAAAGTATTGCCTCAGGGCATGGCAAATAGTCCTACATTATGCCAAAAATATGTGGCTCAGGCCTTGACTCCTGTGAGAAAAAGGTTTCCATCGTTATATCTCATACATTATATGGATGATATACTTTTAGCCACTGATAATATTTCTTTATTAGAGACTGCTTTTCAATTTTTACAACAGTCCTTACAATCATTTGGCTTGGTCATTGCCTCAAAAAAAATTCAAAGACAATCTCCATTTTTATATTTGGGAAAATATATTGATAACACTACTATTAGGCCTCAAAAACTGCAAATTCGAGTTGATAATTTAAAAACATTAAATGCTTTACAAAAATTACTTGGAGATACTAATTGGCTAAGGCCTTCCTTAAAACTTACTACTGCTCAATTACAGCCTTTGTTTGATATTCTTAAAGGTGACTCAGATCCTTCTTCTTCACGCTCTATGACTCCAGAAGGATTTCAAGCTTTACAAATAGTCAATAGATCTATCAGTTCTACACAATTAACTAGAATTCATACTCACCTTCCAATTTTCTTAATAATTTGTCCAACTCCTCATGTGCCTACTGCCATCTTATGGCAAACTGTTGGAATTATTGAATAGATCCATATGAAAACTACACCCTCTAAAGTTATTAACCCTTATTATGAACTTATTAATAATTTAGTAATGCAAGGTAGAACTAGATGCTTACAACCTATAAGTATAGAACCTTCTCAAATTATTATCCCTTATTCAGTTAGTCAACAAAATTGGCTTTTTCAACATAGTAATGAATGGGGTCTTGCTCTTGCAGGATTTTCAGGTACCTTGGAATGCCATTACCCTGCTGATAAATTGATCCAGTTCAGCAAACTTAACTCATATCTTTCCTTCTATAATTAGGCAACAGCCTGTTCCTCATGTACCTTTGGTTTTTACGGACGGTTCTTCTTCAGGAGTGGCTACTGTAGTCATTGACGACGGAACAAACCTCATTAAAGAAACTTCCTTGACTTCAGGAAGGAAGTTGAACTGTATGCTGTCATTATGTCTTTTAAACATTTGCCTTCTATGTCTTTAATTTGTTTTCTGATAGTAAATATCTTATTAGCTTGTGATTTCTTCTGGAGACTGTGACCATAGGACATACTAATAACCCTGAATTATCATCCTCTTTTCGTTTGCTTCAACAGCTTATTCGTTCCCATGATGGTCCTGTTGCAGGTCTGTATATCCGTGCTCATTCTAACTTGCCTGGTCCATTGACTAAACTTAATGCGACTGCAGATGTTTTAACTCGATCTAAACGTGATCTTTATCCTGTACATTTTCCTCCCAAGAATAGAGTTGAAGTTACTCCTCCTCCTCAATCTCTTTTCCCTAAAGCAGGACATGTCCCAATTTACCATACTCCTCCTTTCCGTTCGTCATGCTGTCAAGAATGGCTAATGTACTGCATTCATTATCTTCATACTGTTGATACTCATGGTCCATGTCCTGGACACCCTCATATTATGGTAAGTTATGATCAAACTGCTTCACAAGCAGCACAGCCGTTGCACGCTTTACACCGTCAGTCGGCGGCTACATTACACACACAATTTTCCCTTACTCGTGAAGCCGCCCGACAAATTGTTAAGCAATGCCCACAATGCTTACCTCACCTTCCTGTTCCACATTATGTTGTTAATCCTCGTGGATTATTACCTAGACATTTATGGCAAATGGATGTTACTCATATCCCGTCTTTTGGGAAATTACAGTTTGTTCGTGTCACTATCGATACTTACTCTGGTTTCCTCTGTGCTACAGCACAGACCGGAGAAGCTACTAAACATGTTATCACTCATTTATTACACTGTTTTGCTTTCATGAACCTTCCCAAAATTATTAAAACAGATAATGGGACCGCTTACTCTAGTGCTGCTTTTGCAACATTTTGTAATTCATTACAGAATTACCCATATTACAGGCATTCCATATAACCCTCAAGGACAAGGTATTGTAGAACGTGCAAATAGATCTTTAAAGCTAACTATTGAAAAAATAAAAAGGGGGGAATTGTATAGAACAATGCCACATAACCTTATAAATCATGCTCTGTTTATTTTAAATGTTCTCACTGTTGACAAATTTGGCTGCTCTGCAGGGGGAAGGTTGGTGGCTGAGCCAGGATTGGCCTCTCAATCTCCGGAGGTCCTCTGGAAAGATCCGTTAACCAGCACTTGGCATGGTCCTGATCCTGTGTTGATTTGGGGACGTGGTCACGTGTGTATCTTTCCCAGATCAGCGCCTGGACCTTGCTGGTTTCCTGAGCGCTTAGTCAAGCAAACAGATGGCTCGCCACAGCTCACAACTAGTTCAGAAGATGAAGAAGCTCTGCACCTCTCTCGAAAATTTGACAGTGTTGATTCAGAAAGAGAAGAGGAAGAGAAGACCACTTGCCAGGACGACTCAAAGGAGTGATGTTCCAACTTGGGGACAAATTAAACAACTGGTTTCATGAGCTCAAGAGTCAGTGAAACAACAGAATAATCCTGTTACACCTGTAACTTTATTTTTGGCTATGTTGGCAACCATTTCACGTGTTCCCTCTGTTAATGCAGCAACTTACTGGGCCTATGTACCTGATCCTCCACTATTACAACCCATATCGTGGTCTGAAGCAGAGTTTCCTGTATTTTACAATGATAAGTGTTTATGGGCCTCTTATTGGGAATATAAAACAAACCAATATGTCTGTAAATTATACTAAGTGGTTTAGTACCCATCCTGTCTGTCTTAGCCCATTGAATCTGGAAACTGGATGTGTAAAGGCTATTAGTTATGAGCATACAGATGTTTATGAGGGAACGGATCAATCAATTAGTTTGTCAGGCTCTCCAGGCATCCTTCGTTTTACAGGAACCAACATTACTCTTACATGCCCGGCTACCAGCCGACGAGAGGATCTTAAGGATACCATCATTTCGTATAAAATGGGCAACCTCTTAATATTAGAGGTCGAATCTCATACGCCTCACCACTTAGGGATTCCGCTATTACTATAGCCAAGGTTACAGGTGAAGATTCAGGAAATTATTTCTGTATGAAGCATTTACTTGGAGGACAAGGGATATTTATAGCTGGACATAAGGTTACTATGCTTAACAGAAAATCAAAAAATCAATTTCCTCCCCTTATGACCGTTAACTTTCCTGGATCCAATTTTGAACATTGCAATGCATCTTGGAATAATAAACAAATATACCAAGGTGTCAATTCTTATCTCTTCTATTCCCATCATAGATAGGTTTATCACATTTCAAAAGAACTGGGATATATGGAAACTAGCTCTAACTTATTCCAATACACCTGTTAGAACTTGTGTTACTCCTCCATATACACGTTTGTGTGGTTCTATTAACATTGGTAATTCTTCCAAAGGAGGATATAATATTAGCTGTGTTAATTGTACTTTTAGCAGTTGTATGTTCCCTTCTGCAGGAACACAATCTGTGTTTATACTAAAGCAACCCATATATGTTATGGTGCCTGTACATCTGAGAGGACCTTGGTATGAAGATACTGGAGTACAGGCATGGGAGGAACTCTCTAAAGCTTTGCAGAGAAGGAGACGCTTTCTTGGGTGGCTAATAGTAAGTTTACTTGCCTCAGCTGCTCTGTCTGCTACCGCGGCTACTGCCGGTCTTGCTCTTTCACAGAGTATTCATCATGCTCACTTTGCTAATCAGTTATCTCAACATACCAGTCTTGCTTTATCTTTACAAAGTCACATAGATTAACAGATTAATAACAAGTTAGATGAATTTAAAAACGCAATTTTGGGGATTGGAGATCAGATGGCAGCATTAAAATTGAGGATGCGTTTAGCTTGTCATGCAAAGTATACATGGATGTGTGTTACTCCTTAAAAGTACAGTGACTGTATTTGGGAATGGGAAAAAGTAAAAATGCATCTGCTGAGTGGTCAGATAATATTAGTCTTGATCTTAAGAAATTAAATGCTGAAATTCAGGATATACAAAATGCACATCTTGATGATATTTCGCCAGAAGATGTAATTCAGACTTTACTGGACCATTTAAAGTGGTTAAATCCTCAGTCTTGGATTACTGGAAGGTTGTCAGAATTTATTACCCTGGCCATAATTTGCCTATTATTGATATTAATCTTCTCATGTCTGTTTCGTATCCTCATGCAACAGTATACTACTCTCGGCACTAAACTTCATGGAATTATTTTGCAGCAAAAGTTAAAAAATAAAAAAGGGAGACCTGTGGGAAGCAGTCAGCCTTGAGAGCAGGCTACAGACATGCCAGGCATGCCGCCGCTGCTCAAAGGGACTGTCCCTACTTGTTCCCCTCCTTATTCCATTCCATGGGAGATGAATCACCAGGGCCCAGAGATCAGAAAGAATGTAAAATGAGACAAGCAAAGCTGTCTTCCCCCTGCACATGCAGGTTATTTTTGATGCTTCTGGGTTTATGGGTTTCCTCCCAGGGAAGTTAACCTTGAGCCGAGACAGTCTGTAGATAATGTAAACCACCATCTGGCAACCTTCCTTTTTCTAGTCTAGATAATCTGCAACTGTAGCGCAATAAAATTTGCCTTGCAACCATCAGTTGTCTTGGTCCTTCTGACCCCATCCGTCGGTGCCACTTCAGTTCCTTACCCCTTCCCTTGTGACCCTGGGCGGTGAGATCTTTCTCCGGCTGGTCCGCGGCACACATGAATATATGTTTTTGTCTTGCTGTACTGCACCTGTGCTGTCTAGTAACAGATATTTTGTCTGCTAGTAGTGTTCTAGATTATGTCTTTCCAAAGCGCTGAGGCAGTGCACCTATTCTGTAGTTGCAGCTGATGCCTGAATGTATCCTAGCTGACAAATTATTGATTAATAAGAACTTGAATTTCTGAAAGATTTGTACTGTTAACCAAAATCTGAGCAAGGAGTCTCAAATGTAATTCTTAGCCAGAATTACATGTTAATGAACCATTTAACAGTGTGAATCAAGGAATATCAGTGTAAGGATTTCTTTTAATTTATTTTTTACCTGCTTGAAATATCAGTTAAAGTTTGCCAGCTTGGTTGCAGATGAACGGACGTTGGAAGTTCACCAAACTACTTAATGTGGGATAGGATAATAGACTTCCAGCGCCCTCAAGGCTGTGACCTTGCAGCCATTTTACATAGCACATCCTCCTCCTATAGGGATGAACCTTTCCCTGGCCTGAAAAGTGGCAGCTCTTTTGAAGCTTTGCTTATTGTAACAGGCTTTTGTTTCCAGGTTACATGTCTGTGGAAGACTTAATTCTGAATAGAGATACAGATATTACTGGAAACTAATTGTTTTTTCTATTATACTCTGCTTTATCAAAAAAGTAAAACATTTAAATTGTGCTACAGAAATTCAGAAGTTGTCTTGCAATCTTTAAACAATAAATGAATGAGTTGCCCTTAAAAAAAAAAAAAAAAAGAATTAAGCAGTTAGGCTTTGTGGGCCATATACAGTTTCTGTAACTTCTCCTACCCTTTTTTCTTCAACAACCTTTCTAAACGTGAGACATTATTAGCTCACAGTCCCACAGATCCAGGCTGAGAGCCTGATTTGATTTGTGGCCATTATTTGCCGATTCCTGCTCTGCGTCCTTACTGAGGAGGGGGACCATGTTTGAGTAATCACTTCTTTGAATCAACTATTGGTCTTCTGGGGCTTGTCCTTACTCTCCTACAGTCTCGAATCAACATGGCATCCAGAGAGATCTTGTTAAAACATAAGTGAGATCCTGTCACTTAAGTCTCTTCAATGGCTCCTTCACAGGAAAAGCAAAGTCCTCAAAGTGAGTCCACAGCCCTAGAAATGTGGGCCTCTGTTTCCTGTCTGACTGTTTCCTTCTCCTCTCCACTTTGCTCCCTCTGTTTTCCACACACTGACATCCTTTCTGCTCCTTGGATACTCCAAGCCCACTCTTGCCTCATAGGCTTTCCATCTGACTGTTCCCTCTGCTTGTACTCTTCACTTCCCAGATATGCACCTTGCTCCCTCTCACAACCTTAAGTTCCCTCTTATATTTTATCTTCCCCAGAAAGCCCTCATCGATCACTTAGTTTCAGATCGCAGTCTCCTCCTACCAGCTAACAATCTCCATCTCCCTTCCCTGCTTGCTGTTTCTCTCCAACACTTACCTGATATACTATTCTATCCATTTATTTAATTTTTATTTACATATTTATACTTATGATTTTTTTTTTTTTTTTTTTTTGTGGTACGCAGGCCTCTCACTGTTGTGGCCTCTCCCATTGTGGAGCACAGGCTCCGGACGCACAGGCTAAGCGGCCATGGCTCACGGGGCTAGCCGCTCTGCGGCATGTGGGACCTACCCGGACTGGGGCACGAACCGGTGTCCCCTGCATCGGCAGGGGTCTTTCAACCACTGCGCCACCAGGGAAGCCCTATACTTATGATTTTATATTTGCTTATTTACTTTTGTCTCCCCACTCAGCTCAAGAGAGACTATATTCATCTGTGTTAATCACTGCTGTGTTTCCTGAACATGCCTATAAATCATACTGAAGAATGGTGCCTGAAATTTGGTAAGGGATCAATCAATTTTCTTGGCTGGATGAAGAAATGTGTTCATAAATTAATGAACAGATCTTTGGGGCTTCTGACTTGAGGACTAATGGGAAGAGATGGCAAAAGGTTGGGACAGGGTACTACAAGAAGTAATATTTGGAGTACTCTGATAGCTATCCTAACAGATAAGATTGTGTTCATTTAAATTGGATGTAATGAGAGAGCTAGGAACTAGGGACACACAGCATTAAGGTTTTTATAATGCATTCTGTAGAGTTCTTTTTAAGTCTGTACAAATATCATTGAAAATATATGCATACATATACACCTCTGTTACTTTAATTAGTGCCTTATGACAGCCCCTCAAGGAAGGAGTAGTAGCAACTCTCAGTATCCTTCCTTTATGATGAGCTTAATTTATTCAAAGTTACATCATAATTTATTTGTAACTGTGAAACTAGACTTAGTTATTGAATAAACCCTCCCTAGAAACGTATGACATTAATAAAACCAACAAAACTTTGTTCAGTTTCCAATGATAGACACACTACAGACTCAATTATGGGCCATCCAGTTTAATGAAGGGAAGAAGTGATTGAACAAATATAGAGCAAAGAGAATATGAAGTTTTATCCTCCATTAATATTAGTAACGGATAGTGTGGGCTCCAATGGCTTCAAGATAGCTTGAGACCATCATCTCTGTGTCATGGGCAGGGGGATGTTCAGTCAGGGTGTCTTTCACTGTCACTGAGAAAAATTTCCATAATATATAATGATACCTACTGAAACTGATATGGGGCATTTGGGTAATAAAGAATCCATTAGCATATTTTTCCGGAAGCCTTGACTACAAAATGAAGACAGTCGATTTGGACACTTTCAGCCATGAAGAAGTTGTTTGGATATTCATCCTTATGCCTAATGAAATAAGCTCATTTCATCTCTGCAGCTTCCCATATACCATTTTCCCACCTCTGTTTTATGTTTGGAAAGACTTTTAGAAATTGAAAGTCAAGTTAAAAAGTGAGTGACAACTTAAATGATATATGGAATATTTTGCTGACTTACAAGAGCATGCAGAATTAAATATGACCCAGTTCAAATGTTTATTTTAACGTGTATGTTGAGGGGGCGTTTTCAAGGTGCCAGAAAATGAGAATTCACCTTCCAGTGTGTGTTACCAGTTCTGTTCATTGCACAGAATCATCTTCATAAAACATAGTGTTTTCTATGTACCTGGTATATATCTCAATTAGTTTGAAGAATTTCTCAGATACCTCTTAATATGTAGTGCTCCAATTCCAATCTTGCCATGTCCTGTACCAGTGACACAGCACACAGGAGTTTTATTTCTCTGGGTTGTTCAGAACCCAATGAAAGAACAATGGAATGGGATCCAAGAGATCAGGGTTCTTGTCCCAGATTTACCATAAAATAATTGTGTCCTCTTGGGAAAATTATAGTCATTCTAGGTCCCTTTTCTTTACTTTGACAGAGCTGCACTAGATGACCCCAAATAACATAGCACTCTTTCAGTAGTAGCTTAGATGTTATTGGTATTCTGAAACAAATGAAGACAATGACACATGGAGCTGTGCAACATCTCTGTAACTCTGTTGTCTTAGAGTTGCCTCCATTTTACAGATGATAAGATGACTGTGCATAGAAGTAGACGTTTGGAACCAGCGGTTCCAAAGTAAGGGGAGGTAAACCACAAATTTCCTTCCTTCCTGATGCTCACTTAGCCAAAACATAGGCTTCTGAATATTAAGCTGTAAAGCATATTATCAGTACATTTTAAAAGAAGCTATTCTTCTAGGATTTCCAATTAATAGCAGGAGGTTTTGAAATTCTTAAACGATCATCTAATTTTGTGAGATTTACAGCTCTATTTTCCTGTCAAGCAAGTTGTATTAGTGCCAGAGAGTCAGCTGAGCTTCTGGATGCTTCTCTGAACCTCTTGAAGTTTTCTTCTTGCTATCTGAAATTCATGCCAGATAAGCCTTTTTCTAGAGCGTATGTACAGACTTGTGTATTTTTATATAGGAAAGCGATGCAGTGAGTCAAGTCGGGGGTTAAGCCCTCATTCTCAGAGTGGTATTGAGCTCCTGGTGAAATATAATCATCATTTCCTCAGAATCGGAAAGCAGTTATCTCAGGTGTATAATCCCATTAACTATTTATACATTTACATATGATATATGTATTTATTGTACCTACGAGGTGTGTTCTCTTTGGGAAGTACAAAGCTCTTTGAGACATAGGTTGTTCATTTTTTTGTTTTCCCACAAATACTGTGACCCTTTGAGCAGGAAGGTCTATATTTTACTAACATCTAGAACCAGCAGTTAACAGGGTGTCTAAGATGTAGTCAATAAATATGAAATAGATAAATGAACACATTTTTATGTAAGGGCCAGGACATGGACAAATAGAAATTTTTCGTTTTCAGTCACAAAGCAACAACAGACATAAAAATGATACAACAAGTGCTACGGTCATTCAAAGAAGGCATAGAATAGATAGAAGGATCTCCTCTATGGCACAGGGAACTATACTCAATATTTTGTAATAACATCTGTATGGGGCACCTGCTCCACACCAGGCCCTATGACAGGTGCTTACATACTTTCCCTCTCCCCCATCCTATGGGGAAAGTACCTCTGCTATAGATTTAACATTTGCCTCCCCCAAAATTCATATGTTGAAATCCTAACCCCCAAAGTGATGGTATCAGGAGGTGTGGCATTTGGGAGGTGATAAGGTCATGAGGGTAGAGCCCTCATGAACAAAATTAGTGCCCTCATAAAAGAGACCCCGCAGAGGTCCCTCGACCTTTCTGCCATGGCAGGTTACAGAGAAAACATGCCAACTGTGACCCAGGAAGAGGAGACTCACCGGACTGTGAATCTGCTCGCACCCTGATCTTAGACTTCCAACCTCCAGAACTATGAGAAATAAATTTCTGTTGTTCATAAGCTACCCAGACTCTGGTATTTTGTTATAGCAGTCCAAATGGATTACGATAACCTCTGTCCTTAGGTTTCAGACCCAGAAACTCAACTTTGTAGAGGTTACGAGGACCCTAAAGCCACTCAACCAGGCAGAGGCAGATTTGAAATTTAAGTCTCCAATTCCACATGTAAGTCTATCAGACCCTGTCTCCAGACATGATGTCATGAACAAGAGCTAATGCAACAAAGAGTTTACATGCAGCAAAACAATTAGCAAACAAAGTAAGAATATAGTAGACCGACTGTTTTGGTCACCCAATAGCCATTCACCACTCTTCCAGTTGAACAGAAGCCATGCCCCGTGGGCACATTCAGCCCTGCTGTTTTCACTTCCCAGATTTGAGGGGTAGGAAATTATTATCCCTCCTGGCCATCAGCACCCTGACCTCTACCACCCACCGGGCCAGCTTCAAGAACAGCTGGATCCACCTGTTCAAATGAAACAGGTCTGCTCTCTGTGGTGTTGGCTTCTAGTTCAAGGAGCTCTCCCCACATGATAGCAAAGCTGGTTCCCAGCGGTTGCAAGCATGAATCCTACCAGCCTAGCAGTCCCAACAGATACCTTTTAAGTATTTTTTCCCCAAAGCTCCAGTTAAAAGTCCTAGGCTGATTCCAATTTGATCTGCTCTGGACAAACATTTTCTTTAGAACCTAGAAGGCTGCCAGACAAAATACAGGATGCCCGCCTCGTTAAAGCTGAACTTCAGATAAACAGTAGTTTTTTTAGTAGAAGTATGTTGCATGCAATGTTGAAGACACCCTAAAAAGTCGCGGTTTTCACCTAAGGTTCAGCTTTAACTGAGCGCCCCGTGTGGGCTTTGCCGGCTGTGGTGGGCGCCGAGCTGGGTCGGCGGGGACGGGGGGGGGGGGGGGGGTTTGGGGGGGGGTGGGAGTGTTGGGACTGTGGCCCGAGCCGGGTTGCACACCCAGCCCACAGCGTGCAGGGAGAGAGGGGCAGCCTCGTCTCCGCTGCAGGAGCTGAGACGGGGAGAAGGGGAGCGCCCCAAAAGAAAACCAGCTGCCCCTCCCAGGAGAGAGGAGATGGCTGTTCAGCAGCCAGAAACAGCAGAGGAGCCCGAGCACCGAAGCGGCGGCCTCTGAAGACGCGGTGCACATATTTCTGGTGGGGGAGGGGCACGCGGGTCGGTCCGTGGGAAAGAGGGGAACCCGCGCCGGCCCCTCCGTCTCCCGAGCCTGTGCGTTTCCCTAAAAGAGCAGCAGCTGTGCAAACTGACCGTTCACAGTTGTGATAAATCGCCTTAGGAAAGCACTTCGATTAAGTCACATCTAAATAGAACGCAAGAAGTCACCCCTGAACAAATCAATTGCGAGAGGGGCAGCTCTGGGCGCGCACCCACCCCGCTGCTGTTTTGCTTTCCCCGCAGGACGAGGGCCGCTCACTGGGTCGCGGGGACAGCGCGCTGTCTCAGCTGGGGAAGAGGCGCTCCCTCAGGACACATGCAAAACCCAAAGTGTGAAAGGAGGCCTTTATGCCATTCCTTTGGGGGATTTCTTAATGACGTAAAGCCCAACTTGGTTTCAGATCTGCCTGTCGTTTCCATGACAGAATCTTCCTGGGGGGTCCACCAGCAGCGGGGTGGCCAGGCGCCACAGGGCTGTGCTCTCCTTCCCAAGCCAGTTCATCTCCATCTGTAGCATTTTCAGAGAAACTCTCGGATAGGTTTTCTCCAACAGGTTCTTTTTCCTTCAGTTTATAAAGTCATTCTCCTGCACAAAATGAACGGCCTGAAGACATCACTGAGCCTCTTTTTCTCCCAGGGTCAGGGCCAGCACGGCCCCCAGACCACAGGGGCGCAGGACCTCACAATGGGCTTCAGGCCTTCCCCTCCCCTTCCGCCCCTCCCACCCTGCCCTACCCCTCCCCTCCTCCCCTGCAGAAATCACATCCCTTTCTCCAGACTCCCCACTTCAGCTTGAATTCCAGCAGATTTTTACCCTGCCAGTTAGTAATTCAGGACTAATTAGGTGATTGCTTTCATTTATGGTAGCAGTTGGGTCGGGGGTGGGGTGGGATGAAATGGCTTTGCCCCTATTCTTGTTGGAAAAATAAATCACACCCACTGTCACTTGAGATCTTATTTTTGCCCCCAATCAAGCAAATTAGCAGCGTGGTTCATTTCCCCAGCATTCACTCCTGAACAGACGGCAGTGCCCTGGAACATGGCTTAGAGCTGTGTGGTCAGTGCAATTGTTTGGGGCTGTTTGTGCCGACGATGAGAGGAGACGCCTGTCTCCCAAAAGAAGAGTGGCCCTTGTCTTGCTTAGGCCAACGAGCTGCCCGGAGTGCTGCCCGCCTGGCTTCTGAGGAAGATGTACACCGCCATCTAGTGGATATGGGGGCTCACTGCAGTGTGCTCGCTCTCCCGCCTTTCCTTCTGGCCGGTAAGGACAAGCAATAATGCTTCTTGTAAATTCCTAAAAATAGGGAGGTCTCATTATATCACCAGGAGTGAAATGTTTGCCTCAATGTCTGTAATGAAAGTGCAACCCCATGCTTGCACAACGTCTGTCTTGTCAGTAGCCCTCTTTCATCCCGATGTTTAGGTCCAAGACAGGATTGTCATTGTCTGAGCAATGGGTATCTCTGTGAAGCTGGGTAGTTCTCCCCTGTCCCAAGTAGTGTGGGAGGAGACAGTCAGCACCTTCAGAGGCGCCTTCATCTCTGCAGACTCGCCATCACTGCTCATCTCGCCCACAGCAAGCCCTATTCCAAAGTGCACAGGGTAGAGGCGTTCGAAAGTTGGCTTGTTCAACCAGGGGCATTGCCACTTCCCAGCGGGAGCCACAAACACACCCACATCCTAAGACTCTTTTCAGTCTTGGTGTTGAGGGGGTTCCCACTCTGTCCCCTGCCTACACACAAGTCAGCGTCTTTTTCCTTTCCACTCATTCTACCTACATGAAGAGCACGTTGATCTCCCCAGTTTTAACACAGGAACCATGATTTTCTTGGGTTTTGTGTACTGGGGGGTGGGGGGAGATTGAGAGAGAGAGCAAGTACATCCCAATATGGAAGGGCTTGGGGCCGTGGTTCTCCACCAGGGGCAATTTTGCACCCAGGAGACATTTGAAAGTGTCTTGGGACACTTTGGATGGTCACAGCTTACGCGAGGCTAAATGTCCTTCCATCACAGGACAGGCCCACAGCAAAGAAGCATCCAACCCCACCCAGCAGTCGTGCCGAGGCTGAGAAAGCCTGGTTTACGCTCTCAGATATCGCCCTCCAGCAAGCCGGTGAGAACACTGATTGTCCTCAAATGGGCCACACTGCAGAGGCTGTGGATAGATAATGCATCCTCTCCCAAGTCAGTACTGACCACCGTTTTTCTTCTTTTAGACTCTTCCATTTTAAACATAATTTAGCTGTCTCTTTTTTGTCCCTCTGCTCTGCTGGGAAGAGAAAGGATTGGAAAGGGGGAGGGGAAGGTGACAGAAAAGGAGGATTAGAGGCCTGACCTGTTTCTCCTGCAGAAGCTGGGCACATTCCTCTCTCACAAGCTTTGTGACCCAGCAGGGTACAATTAAAAGCACAACAATTTGCTTGTTATTCAAGTCAGACATTAGTCCGGGTAATGGCATGCTTGCTAGAGAGATGGATTTCCTTGTTTGGAGCTAAGCACAGGACTAGCTGAATTCTCCATGGAGAAATCTTGATTTGTTCAGGTCTTTCATGTTTTCTACAGAGAAGGGATTATGTCTTCCTAAAGAGGGGCCTTGCTTACAAAGCTACAAAGTATACGAAAAGGATTTAGGGCAGAGGGGCCTGTGGTTACGTAGCTGAGGGGTACAGGGAATTTCAGAGCCAAGGATTATTTAAAGCCTTAAAGTTAAAAAAATAATTGGTTTAGGGACTCCCCTTGTGGTGCAGTGGTTAAGAATCCACCTGCCAGTGCAGGGGACATGGGTTCGAGCCCTGGTCCGGGAAGATCCCACATGCCACGGAGCAACTAAGCCCGTGTGCCACAACTACAGAGCCTGCACTCTAGAGCCCGCGAGCTACAACTACTGAGCCCAAGTGCCACAACTACTGAAGCCCACGCGCCTAAAGCCCGTGCTCTGCAACAAGAGGAGCCACCCAATGAGAAGCCCGCGAACCGCAACGAAGAGTAGCCCCCGCTCACCGCAACTAGAGAAAGCCCGCGCGCAGTAACAAAGACCTAAGGCAGCCAAAAATAAATAAATTTTTTAAAATTTATTTTAAAAAATAGTTTAGCACTACTGCATCAGTGCTGGTGAGTACACTGTAAAGGCAATTAAGCATGAGCTAAAATTCGTTTTATTTTGGCTAATTACTGCATGGATCCAGGAGAGGGAGAGGAAAGAAAACATGCCCCCTCCCTGGCAATCAGGGAGGACATTGGTTTTGGTTTCTTTGCCTTATCGGCACGCTTATTAGTTGGGGTGCCCAGAATCCAGCCATCACAAGGGCCTTATTAGTTAAAACACAGGAAGATTGTTCTCTCAAGGCAGAACAGTGAATGCTTTGCTGTCCCAGTGACCAAGCAGAAGCCACTATTAGTTTTAACTCCATCAATTATTGTTACCCAGAGAGGACATGACATACACAATCCTAACTTCACCCATGTGCCTGCTGAGCCTGGGTCAGGGGCTCTCAACCCAGAGCAACTCTGCCCCCCTCCCCCCAGCTCCCTGCCCCCGGACAATTGACAAGTTCAGGAGGCATTTCTGCTGTCACAGCTGGGGAAGGACTGCCGGTGTCCACTGGGCAGAGGCCAGGGATACTGTAGGAGTATCCCACAATGCCCAGGACAGCCCACAGCAAAGAATTATCGGACACAAAATGTCACCAGTGGCAAAAGTAAGAGGTCCTGGTCTAGACAGAGGCAATTTCCTCTCCTTGAGTAGGTGAAGGTCTTCAGAATCTCCGCTTCCTCAAATACATAATGGACAAGTCATCAGATGACCATATTTCATGCTAACAGGCTTTTCTTCCCACTTTTCTACACTGGGTATTCATTCTCCCACTTCAGGAAATCGAGTGACACTAAGAAAAACTTGCCCTGGAAGGATGGTCTGCGGCGGCGAACCGAGACCCAAGTCGGTGCCCGCCCTCTCCTTCCCCGATTCACACACAGGCACCCAAGAGAGAAGACAGCGAGCTTCTCTGCAATCCCCTGGTTCGGAGTTTTGAGAAGTTTTATTCCCTTCTCTGAGATTACCCACTCATCCCTGCATGAAGCATGTTCAGGGAAGTCATTTGTCCTGCAGCTTTACAGGAGTTAAGAGCCCGCAGCAGTGAGATATCCATTTCCTCCCTGGAGAATGAGGACTCCCCCTGAGGGAGGTTAATGCTCAGGACAGGAGCATCCCTGGAGCTGGTGACAGCCAAGAGACTGTGACTCAGGACTGTCCCAGGCAGGCCATCAATTCTCTGGGAGAGCCTCAAGGATGTACTTAGCCTCCGTTTACAAGAGGTGAGGAGGGCAGAGTGCTGCAGACGGGGAGCGGGGCGGCCACACCCAGACTAAACCCTACCCGGCACCCTGCAAGAGACAGAAAACCTCTCCCCTCAGGTCCCACCAGCCCTGCTCTCCCCTTCTGTGCACCCCTTTCAAATGCGTTTTTCTGCTTTGCCTCCTCTCATTCAATCCGTTCTAGGTACAGCAGTCACGGTGATCCTGGTAAGTCCCAAGTCAGATCGTGTTGCTCGGAGCTCAAAACCCTTCAGAGGCTCCCATCTGGATTCGAACAAAAGCAGTCATCTCCCTCTCTCCCCCTCCCCATACCCCCACTCTGTCTCTCTGTCTCTCTGTCTCTGTCTCTCTGTCTCTCTCTCTCTCTCTGTCTCTCTCTCTCTCTCTCTCTCTCTCTCTCTCTCTCTCACACACACACACACACACACACACACACACACACACACACACACACCGTCCCTCCCCTTCCCTCAAGCCCTTCCAGACACACTGGTGAGCTGTCCCTGGCTGTTCCTAGCAGCTCCCTCCCCATAGCCTCCTGCACTTACTATTCTCTCTGCCTAGAATTTTCTTTCTCTCCATAACTACAGGGGCTGCTCTCTCCGGTCTGTCCACATGTCCCCTTCAAATTAGGGTAGCCCTCTTTCCCTTTGATGCTTTATTGTTCCCGTAACCTACATCATCTGGTAACATGCTAAAAACTTCCATGCTTTCATTTGCGGGTCCTTCCCTACCCCACCTCTCACTCCCAGATTGCAAGGATCTCTGTATAACTTTTTCACAGCTGTCTATCTCGAGGACCAAGTACAGTGCCCGGCTCCAGCAAGCACTCAGATATTCGCTAAAGAAATTAGGAAATGGACCAGGCTACTTAGCTTCAGAAGCTCTTTCATGGAAGTTCCCATCCCCTCCGTACCAGTTCTCAGCTAGTTGACTGAAGACTAGCACCCTGACAATGAGGCAGCTCTAAACTGTGAACGACAAAAATATTTACTGTGTCTCCGAGGGGCACTTGTGTTTGGTATTTTATTTTTTAAATAATTTTTAAAATTAATTTTTAAATTTATTTATTTATTTATTTTTGACTGCGTTGGGTCTTTGTTGCTGTGCGCAGGCTTTCTCTAGTTGCGGCGAGCGGGGGCTACTCCTCGTTGCGGTGTGCGGGGTTCTCACAGTGGTGGCTTCTCTTGTTGAGGAGCACGGGCTCTAGGTGCATGCACTTCAGTAGTTGTGGCACACGGGCTTCAGTAGCTGTGGCTCGCAGGCTCTAGAGTGCAGGCTCAGTAGTTGTGGTGCACGGGCTTAGTTGTTCCGCGACATGTGGGATCTTCCCGGACCAGGGCTTGAACCCGTGTCCCCTGCATTGGCAGGCGGGTTCTTAACCACTGCGCCACCAGGGAAGTCCATGTTTTGTTTTTATTTGTAGTGAAATGCACATAAAATTGTATCATCGTATCACTTATGAGTGTAGAGTTTAGAAACGTTCAGGACATTCACGTTGTACGGCAGCCAATCTCCAGAACTCTTTTCTTCTGGAAAAACTGAAACTCTCTGCCCTCCAGCAACCGCTACCCCCAGCCCCTGGCACCCACCATTCGACATTCTGTCTGTATGAACTTGACCACTCTAGGTGCCTCATACAAGTGGAATTGACAGCATTTGTCTTTCTGTGACTGGTAGGTTAGCATCATGTCCTCAAGATTCATCCATGTTGTAGCGTGTGTCAGAACTTCCTCTTTAAGGCTGAATAATATTCTGTTGTGTATACATCCCATTTTGCTTATCTATTCATCTGTCAGTGGGCAGTTGGGTTTCTTCCACAGTTTAGTTATTGTGAACAATGCTGCTATGAACATAGGTATACAAAGTATCTTGCAAAACCTGCTTTCAGTTATGTTGGGTATATACCCAGAAGTGGAATTGGACCATATGGTAATCCTACTTTTAATTTTGAGGAACCACCATGATATTTTGCACAATGGCTGTACCATTTTACATTCTCACCAGTAGTGCACAGGGCTCCAATTTCCTACATCCTCATCAAACCTTGTTATTTTTTGTTTTCACAGTAGCCACCCTAATGTGTGTAAGGTGGTGTCTCACTGTAGTCTTGACTTGCATTTTCCTAATGATCGCTGATGCTGAGCGTCTTTTGAGGTGTTTATGGGCCATTTATGTATCTTCTTAGCAGAAATGTCTAATCAAGTCCTTTGCCCATTTTTTAGCCAGGTTGTTTGCTTTGTGGTTGAGTTTTAGGAGTTCTCTGTACACTCTAGATATTAATCCCTTATCAGATATGTGATTTCCAAACATCTCCTCTCATTCTGCGATTGCCCTTTTCCTCTGTTGATAGGGTCTGGATGCACAGAGTTTTAAACATTTTCATGAAGTCAATTTCTCTATTTTCCTTTTGTTGCCTGTGCCTTCGGTGTCATATTCAAGAAATCATTGCCAAAATCTAATGCCATTAAACTTGGGGGCACTTGTGCTTTTTAAAAGGACCTTTTAATGACAAGTTCCCCAGTTTGGGGAGTTCAGAGCCCTGAAACCTAACTATAAGTGTTCCCAATGCAGAACGTACATAAGAACCAGAGTGCTTAATCAACATTTCTGTTGGCAAGCAAGGTCCCAAGGAGCGTGTGGAAGCACAGCAGAAGTATCATGGAGGACTTTTAGGAATGTTCTCTGCCACCTTAGTTTCCTCCCTCTTTCTCCATATATCCCTCCCATTTTCCCTTCTTTCCTTCCTTTCAGATAACATGTCTGGGGCAGGATATGGTGAGGAAAATGCTTTTACCTCACTCCCCTATAACAACACTGACCACTCCATGAGCCTTGGAAAACAATTTGCCTAATTTGGAGAGAAAAACTCCATTCAAGCCCTGCTGGGATGCAAGTTCAAATCTGCATGACCACAAAACCCACGTTCATGGACCCACTTGCCTCTATTGCTTTTTTAAGCTACAGGAATGCTGGATGAGGAATGTTGTCTGTTATTAACTAGCAAAACACGATCCCCCTTTGAGCCTTCATGTCATTATCTATACGATGAAAATGGACAAGCACAGCACATTTCCAATGTTACTTTTGAACTTTTCAGTGCTGTCTTACATGAAAATAACATGAAGAAAGAGAAGCAAACCTGCCTGATTCCCCCTTATGCCTTGACTTCTTGGCCTGCAGAGAGACCTCCAAGACCCTCCTTGGACGATCCAGGGCTCAGCCCAGCACTGAGCTAGACGACCATGGGCTCCCCTTCCATGAGTGAGTGTTTGCATGTCTGTTTTGGGGTTTTTTCCCTAGACTCCCATTTCTTAAACGTTTAAGAGGAGAGGCAGTCACAGATCTCCATTTCACCTGAGGGCTGGCGTGTCACGAGGTCACCAATATTTGTTTTATGTACTGCTAAGAGATTAAGGGACAGTATAATTTCAGAGAAAATTTAGGTTCCCTGGAAGTCAGGAACTCCAACATCCTGCCCTTAAACACTCGAATGACCTTGAGCAATGAAAGGTCTCCAGACCTTCATTTCTCATCTTCAAATGAGAAGACAAATTGGACAACATCACTGTTTCCTAAAGTGTGGTGTGTACACCGCTGTGGAAAGTAAGCAATAGGTAGAAAAAAGTTAGGTGTTTTTATCTTATGTATATATCTATAAATACTTAAGTAGCCTCTCAGCTCTACAGTATCTTAGCTATTATTGCTACAGCAAGGCTGAAGTCGGTGACACACACACAAGCAAGGCCCAATGCTAGTACATGTGGTGAAGGTATCGCACCTTCAGGAATTGTCCTTTCCACCCAAACTGTCCAGAAAGATTGACACCCATGAAATGGATCGCTATTGTGGATCCTCATATACCAAATTCCCGTGAGCTTTGCTGAGAAGACCTCAGCAGTGCATCAAAGCATCCCTTTGATGCAATGTGAATAAGGTTTAAAACAGTTATTAATGTGGCTAGTAACTGACTGCAGTTTGGGAAATACTACATTTGATTTCTTGGTTTCTTCCACGTCTAGCTGTCTTTGACGTGTGACGTGCTTAGACGAAAGTCAGTGTGCTCTCTTCAGGTCAGTCTTAATCTATAACCTGTGTTATACATGTGCCTCATTAAGGACAAATTGCTAGTTCCAGATGGGGAATTTGGAGCAGGCTCTTTTTTCTCTAAATGAATGGGGCTCTACTCCAAGAGCACAGACTTCACATATATGGGTATAAACACATACATACACCAAAGTCAAGTCACTTTCTATCCCTCTATTCACTGTTTAGGCCCTGAAGGTATTGTTTACAGCCGGACACTTGGCTTGCAGGGAAGAATCTCATCCACCTGAGATCTTAGGCACAGTGCCTCCAATCCCCTCCTCTCTTTCTGTTAAATTTCTGCAAAGGCAGGAAGTACCAGAGTGATGCAGAGGTTGGCTGGAAGGTTGAGAAGAGGCCCCAAAGATGTAGGGCTTAGCATGACCCTGAAGAAGAGATGGGGTTTGGGCAGTCGGTATGGAAGCTAGAGAAAATTCCAACTGGGCAAGGAAGGAGTGGGCACTATAAATGGGGGACAGGGAAAAGACTGGAACACAGGGTTTGGACTGGGAAGCAAAGAAGATGGTATAAGGCAGGTTCGAGGGGTGGGTTAGAGAGAGCCTGATGGCCCACCAAATCTTTTAAGCTCCACTCTGTGCCACTCACGTGCTACAAAAGCATTTATTTCAGTGTGAGGTGAGATGTAAGTGCTACTTTAAGAATTTAACTGCACCAAAATGGCCTGGGGACCAGGATGCTAGTCTACTGTTATAGGGGAAAAAAGCCAACATAAAATGGTGCATTAGTCTGTTTGGGCTGCCATAATAGAATACTAGAGACTGGAGGCTTAAACAACAGAAATTTCCTTTCTCGCAGTTCTGGAATTCTGCAGTCTAAAATCAAGATGCCAGCAGAGTTGCTTTCTTCTGAGGCCTCTCTTCCTGGCTTGCAGACAGCTGCCTTCTCACTGAGTCCTCACATGGTCTTACCTGTGTGTGTGCATGGACAGAGAGAGGCCGCTGATGTCTCTATCTTCTTATAAGGACACGAGTCCAGTCTGATTAGGGCTTCACCATTATGACTTTATTTAACCTTAATTACCTCCTTACAGACCCTATTTCCTCATACAGTCACATTAGAGGTGAGGGCTTTAACTCAGGAATTGGCAGGGGCGGGGCGTTTCTGCCCTATGTGAGAGGGCTGGGAATGGCACAGAGCACATCCCGCTGAAGGCTGTGCCTGTGCTGCCCTTCCCACCTTTTCCAGTGGTAAGATATAGGCAGAGAGGGAAGAGCGTTCTAGAACAGGCTTCATGACTTGCTTCAGTTCAAACCTATTCAAACCCAAGGACAAGCATTCACTCTTGTGGACCAGCACAGCTTACCAGATTTTCAGGGGTTGGGGGAGAGTTTAAAGCCCAAATAAAGTGTTCATTTCTCGTTGGCCGGGGGCACAAGCCGCCCACACAGGGTGGGCAGGTAGCTCCCTCAGCATCCAAACTCCCTCTGTGGGGAAATGAAACCCCCAGGGTCATTTGGAGGAAAGGTGCAGTTTCAATACACCCACACAAAGGGAGCAGCGTCATAAGATTCATTACTTTCAGAAATAGATAACTAATGAGAACCTACTGTATAGCACAGGGAACTCTACTCAGTGCTCTGTGGTGACCTAAGTGAGAAAGAAATCTAAAAAGGAGGGGTATATGTATACGTGTAACTGATTCACTTTGCTGTACAGCAGAGACCAACACAACATTGTAAAGCAGCTATGCTCCAACAAAAATTAATTTAAAAAATAAAATAAATGATTTATTACTTACAGATCCCAAAAGCAAGGGGACACAGTGAGCCGGGGGAAGGGCAGTCTTCCACCCCAGGTCACAAGCCAGCAGGAGCTAGAGCGGGGTAGCAAGCACCTAGTCCTTACAAGGTGATTGGGGCAGAGGCTACTAACTTTTCACAGGCTTAACTCTAAGTGGTTATTTTTTTTTTAAACATCTTTATTGGAGTATAATTGCTTTACAATGGTGTGTTAGTTTCTGCTTAATAACAAAGTGAATCAGTTACACATATACATATGTTCCCATATCTCTTCTCTTTTGCGTCTCCCTCCCACCCTCCCTATCCCACCCCTCTAGATGGTCACAAAGCCCCGAGCTGATCTCCCTGTGCTATGCGGCTGCTTCCCACTAGCTATTTTACGTTTGGTAGTGTATATACGTCCATGCCACTCTCTCACTTTGTCACAGCTTACCCTTCCCCCTCCCCATATCCTCAAGTCCATTCTCTAGTAGGTTTGTGTCTTTATTCCTGTCTTACCCCTACGTTCTTCATGACCTTCTTTTTTTTTTCCCTTAGATTCCATATATATGTGTTAGCATACGGTATTTGTTTTTCTCTTTCTGACTTACTTCACTCTGTATGACAGACTCTAGGTCCATCCACCTCACTACAAATAACTCAATTTCGTTTCTTTTTATGGCTGAGTAATATTCCATTGTATATATGTGCCACATCTTCTTTATCCATTCATCTGTTGATGGACACTTAGGTTGCTTCCATGTCTTGGCTATTGTAAATAGAGCTGCAATGAACATTTTGGTACATGACTCTTTTTGAATTATGGTTTTCTCAGGGTATATGCCCAGTAGTGGGATTGCTGGGTCGTATGGTAGTTCTATCTGTAGTTTTTTAAGGAACCTCCATACTGTTCTCCATAGTGGCTGTATCAATTTACATTAAAAAATTTTATTTAAAACCCGCTTAGCTCTAAATTTTTAAAAAATTTTATTTATTTATGTTTTTTGGCCACACAGTGTGGCATGCAGCACTTCCCTGACCAGGGGTCGAACCCATGCCCGCTGCAGTGGAAGCTCAGAGTCTTAACCACTGGACCACCAGGGAAGCCCACTCAGTGGTTATATTAAAAGGTTCCACCGGGGAAGGCAAAGCAGGAACCTGTGGGGATACCCTAAACCTATCTAAAAGTCCAGACTCTGAACTTTTGGTGTTAGTAGGGTCACCATACTGTAAAATGCCTAGGCAACCACTCAGAAAAACAAATTTTTTTCCTCAAAGTTGTTTTTCTCATCACACCTTTCTAGTTTTGACCCTCTTGCATTATTATCCTAGCTAGGACAGGAGGTGACATGATGCAGCTGCAAGAAGGGTTTGGGGGAAAAAAGCTCAGTGAGGGCAGCCTGGAGTGGAGTAAGATAGATCCTGGGTGAAATCCCAGCTTCACCAATAGCTGTGTGACCTTGGGCAAGTGACCTCACCTCTCTGAGCTTCCATTAAAAAAAAATTTCCATTATCAAAAATTTTAAACAGAAAAATAGAAAGAGAATACAATGAACACTTATACATCCGCCCAGATTCAACAAGTCTAAACTCTGCCATATTTGCTTCAACTAAGCCACTTTAAAGTAAATTACAAACGCTAAGTACCATCGTCTCTAAATACTTTAGCATTTGTGTCCAACAAAAGAGAACATTTTCCCCCATAACCACAAAACTATTATGCCTCAAAAAGACAGTTCCCTGGGACTTCCCTGGTGGTCCGGTGGTAAAGAATCCACCTTCCAATGCAGGGAACTTGGGTTCGATCCCTGGTCAGGGAACGAAGATCCCTCATGCTGCAGGGCAACTAAGCCCACGTGCCACAACTACTGAGCTCCCACGCCTCAACTAGAGAGCCCGTGTGCCACAAACTACAAAGCCCACACACCCTGGAACCCACGCGCCACAACTAGGGAGAGAAAACCCGCACGCCACAGCTAGAGAGAAGCCCGAGCCCGCACGCTGCAACAAAAGATCCCGCATTGCCACAACTAAGACCTGACGCAGCCAAGAAAATAAATAAATATTAAAAAAACAATTCCCTTATATATATATATTATTTAATATTCTGGCCATATTGAAATTTCCCCAATTGTTCCCAAATTATATTTTACAGATGGTCCATTCACACCAAGATCCAATCAGAGACCTTGCATTGCATTTGGTCATTATGGATCTTAAATCACTGAGTTTCCATTCTGCTCATCTGTAAAATGGGAAAAGAATAGTACATACCTCACAGGGTACACAAATTAGACATAATACATGTTAAGGGGTTAGGCTAGTGCATCCTAAAAAGTACACTATTATTATTAGCTTCCTTACTGGACTTGCTCTGCTCAAGGCAGCAGTGCATTGGGATGGAGTGTCTTGAGATGTCAGTAGCATGGGCTAGAGATAATGAGGCAACAGGTCCCAGCATCCTCAGGGATGTAGACCCACAAGCTGCATTTTGCCCAGCCCTGGCCTGGGGATGGAGGGAACAAGTCTCACCTTGACCACCTTCAGCACCCCCGATTCCTGGTCCAGCCCTTGCTCCCCCTGGAAGCTCTGCTCCCTCAGGAACTGCTCCACGGTCTGCACAGTCTCCAACACCTCTTTCTTCCACTTCTGGCTGGGATGCAGGCAGTGAGCCACCAAGGAGTTCAGCCTGGAAGCTGGAGTGACAAAGAGCTCTGGGGGCACTGCCATCTCTGTCTTGAGAGTACCACTGGTGGCTAGATCTATACCCACACACCTACCCAGCTCCTGGCACACACACTCTTCTTTAAGGGGACTCCTCCTCAGCTGACCTCCAGCACCCTGTGGAACAAAGGACCAGAGTGGAGAGGAAACAAGGGGTGTCTGGCTGACCAGGGGATCCTCTTCCTGGAGGCCATTCACTGCAGCTGGGGTACCGAGGGACACTGGGTGAAACCACCTTAACAGGTGGGGCTTTTAGTCACCCATTCTGCTGTAGGTTTCGTTTCTCACCTCTTAGTTTCCCTTTTACAACTTGGAAACTGAAACTGGCTTGAGGATGGCCCTGGGAAAGGCAACTCCCCCAGGAGATGGGAGTTGGATGGTATCCACCAATCCCATCCCCACAAGCTTGTCACCCAAAACAGGCTCAGTAAGAGCAGGCACTCGCTGGAGGTTGGACTGAACAGTGGGAATTCTAGGGTTCCGCAGAACAAACTCTGGAATTCCAGTCTGCCCTTTGCCAGACTCTTAACCTCTCTGACTCTCACAGAAATAATCCTTAAAATGGGTTTAAGAATAATACCTACCCCATAGGTTGTGTGGATTAAGCAAGAGAACATTTAGCAGAGAAAACATTAAGTAAATGCAAGTATTGTTATTCGTTCACTGTACATCTATTGAGTGCTGGCTGGGTGCCAGACATTGTGCGAAGAAGACAATGTAAGACGTGGTTCCTGCCCCAGGGGCTCCCAGAGCAGTGGGGGAGACAGAGGAGACACAGAGAGTCCAGTGTCCTGTGTACTAGGAGAAAAGAGGGCACAGAAACTTGGTGGAAATTCAGGCAGAAGAGTTTCTTTGGGGTCACCTGTGGTGTCAGTGAACACCTGCTTGAGATGAGTCTTAAAAGACTGGGAATGCGGCCACGAGACAGAGGGCACAAGACAGGATAAGGCTGAGAAGTGTGAATCATCCTGCCATGTGCCAGGACTCGGCTGTCAGATCCACGTTGGCATGGAGGGCAGGGAGGGGAGAGGGGAGAGCTGTGCCTGGACAGGTGGGCAGGGATTGAAACTCGGAATGCCATTCATTCATTCATTCAACAAACATTTGTTGAGTGCCCGCTATGTGCCAGGCAGGTGTCCTGGGGATACAGCAGTGAATAGGCAAAATTCTCGGACTGCAGAGAGCTAACACTCTAATGGTGGAGACAGATAATAAACAGGATAAATAAGTAACATTATAATAATTAAGACGGTGATAAGCGCTAATCAGGAAAATAAAGCAGGGAAAGAGGTTAAAAGGTACTGACTACGTGTGTGGGGGTGGGGTGAGAATTGGCAATGTTCAGGGGTTCAGTCTCAAGAAAGGCGCCTAGGGAAGGTCTGAAAAGGAGACATTTGAGCAAAGACATGAAGGAGGCGAAGAGTGAGCGGTATGTATGTCAGAGGGAAGAATGAGAGAAAGTGGGACTTCCCTGGTGGTCCAGTGGGTAAGACTCCACTCTCCCAATGCAGGGGGCCCAGGTTCGATCCCCGATCGGGGAACTAAATTCCACATGCATGCCGCAGCTAAGAGTCTGTATGCGGCAACTAAGAAGTCCACACGCCCCAACGAAAGATCCCGTGTGCCGTGACTGAGACCCGGCTCAGCCAAAAATTTTAAAAAAATTAAAAAAAATTAAAGAAGAATGGGAGAAGGAACAGCAAGTGCAAAGGCCCTGTGGCGGCAGTATGCCTGGTGGGATTGAGGAATAGCAGTGTGACTGGAATGGAATGATCAAAGGGGGAGAGTGGGAGGGGATGAGGTTTGAGTACAAGGGTAGGGGGCAAATTGTGTAGGATCTTGAAGACTACTAAGACTTTGGCTTTTACTCTGATTGAAATGGGGAGCCACTGGGGAGTTCCAAGCAGAAGAGGGACATGGATGGACTTTCATTTTAACGGTATCACACTGGCTGTTCGTGGGAAGACTGGATTAAAAGCAGAGGGTGGGGAGTGGAGGTGAGAGCAGAAGCAGGAATTCAGTTAAGAAGCTACTACAACAGTCCAGGCAAGAGATGTGGCGCCTTGGATCAGAATGGTAGCAGTGAAAGGTAGGGAGAAGTGGTATGATTCAATTTTCTTATTATGGAAAATTTCAAACATGAACAAAAGTAGAATAATACAATGAACCTCCACGTACCATCCCCCATCTTCAACCATTATCAACCTGTAGACAGTTTTTTAAATGTTTATTCAGGTCTTCTGCCCATTTTAATTTTTATTGGCCACCCGGCATGCGGGATCTTAGTTCCCCAACCAGGGATTGAACCCATGCCCCCTGCAGTAGAAGCACAGAGTCCTAACCACTGGACCACCAGGGAAGTCCCAACCTACAGACAATCTTGTTTCAATGATATCTCCATCCACATCTCCCCTCCTGTATTATTCGGAAGTGAATCCCAGACCTCATATCATTTCACTGGCTATATTTTGAGTATAAACAGATCTTGCTAAAGGATAGAGTGTGATGTGAGAGAAAAATTAGAGTCAAGGACCACTCTAAGGCTTTTGGCCTTAGCACTGGAAGGATAGAATTGTCCTTAACTGAGAAGAGAAAGACTGGGCCAGGGCACAGTGTAGGCATGAAGGTCGGGAGCTCGGCTTTGGAAGCAAACTTGAGTGTCTAGTGAGATCCGAGTTGGCTAGGGAGTTGCATATTTGAGTCTGGATTTCAGGGACGAAGTCTGGGGTTGGGATACAAATGACCAGCATAGATATATTTAAAGCCATGAGGCTGGATGGGTTCACCAAGGGAGTGAGTATAGAGCAAGGCAAGAAAAGGACCAGTGACTGGGCCCTGAAACACTTAATAGTATTAAGTGATTGGAGAGAGGCAAGCATCCGGCAAACAAGAATGCGAAGGAGTAGCCAGGGAGGTGGAAGAAAAATCCGGAGTGTGTTTTGATAGCCAAGTGGAAACATTGTTCTAGGAAAGAGAAAGTGATCCACTGGGTCACATATCAGGTGAATCTGCGCTGACTTTGTCCTGAGGGCAGTGGCAAATCAGAGGAGCGACCAGAGGTGAAATGACCATTCTGGAAAGATTGGTCTGGCTGCTTCTGTGGGGAGGATGGATTGCAGGGGGCAGGGGTAGATATGTGGGGAGAGGTGTCAGGACACTGTACAGTGATCCAGGTGAGAGGGAAGGTGACCCGGACTTGGCTGGAGAAGGGATGGGATTCTAGGTCTACCTTGGGGGAAGGGTGAACAGGACTTGGTGACTACAGGTAGGAGGTGAGGGAAAAGACAGGATGGCTATCAGCTCTCTGGCTTGGGTACCTGGGTAATGGATGGAGGGTACTATTAACAAAGGGAGGAAGATACAAGGAGGAGTGGGAAGTGGGGAGGTCTACAAGGGTGGCTGTTTAAGCCAGAGAGCTTAAAATAGTTGTCCACATTGCCTAATGCTTCCGATAAGTTCAGGAATATAGGTCTGAGAAGCACCCAAGAGGCTACTGGTGACCATTGTGGGTGAAATGTAAGGGAGAGCTGGGAGCAGAAGCCAGATCTTAGGTGCGGGGTTGAAGAGTAAGTTGGGTGAGGAGGATGGAGACCAGGAGTGTAGATAACACTTTCAAGAACTTTGTCGTGAAAGGGAGGAGAAAGACCAGGTGTTAGCTGGAGGAAGTGGTGGGGTGGAGGGTGTTTGTTGTCTTAAATACCATTTGGGGGGAAAAAAAACCCTCAATCATGACACGTTTCAATTTAAACTCTCCAACTGGCTAACCCCAAACGGAAAGAATCACATTTTTACTTACATAAATTCTAAAAGTCTCCATATTTTCAAAGTTTGGTAGTGCCTGGTCCTTAAACAGTCCTATATTATAACGGTTTAAAGAGCAGTGGCAGTTTCTCAAACCAAAGTCAACAATAAAGTGAGATTCCAAACATTTGTCCTATGTTTATAATGACAGATAATGAGCTTCAAGGCAATATAAAAGTTATTCAAACAAAAGTTATTCAAACATTCAGACCTTACATCTTAGTTTAAAACATTTTTTTGAAGTATAATTGATTTACAACACTATATCAGTTTCAGGTGTACAACATTGTTATTCAATATTTTTACAGGTTATACTCCATTTAAAGTTATTATAGGCACTTCCCTGGTGATCCAATGGTAAACAATCTGCCTTCCAATTCAGGGGACACAGGTCTGATCCCTGGTCGGGGAACTAAGATCCTACAGGCGGCAGGGCAACTAAGCCCGCACGCCACAACTGCTGAGCCCATGTGTCCTGGAGCATGCAGGCCACAACTAGAGAGAAACCTCCACACCACAACGAAGAGCCCACGTGCTGCAATGAAAGATCCCGCACGCCTCAATGAAGATCCTGCGTCTTGCAACTAAGACCCAATGCAGCCAAAAATAAATTAAATAAATAAAAAACCTTTGAAAAACTAAAGTTATTATAATATATTGGCTCTATTCCCTGTGCTGTATAATATGTCCTTGTAGCTTATCTATTTTATACACAGTAGTTTGTACCTCTTAATCCCGTCCTCCTATTTTGCCTCTCCCCACTTCCTTCTCCCCACTGGTAGCCACCACTTTGCTCAATAGACCTTACATATTAGTTTTGATTCATTTCATTATTCATTTTCATGAGATATCTGGGAGTTCAGCAGCTTTCAAGATTTCAAAAGGGGGAATTCCCTGGCAGTCCAGCCGTTGGGACTCTGGGCTTTCACTGCCAGGGACCAGGGTTCAACCCCTGGTCTGGTATTTAGGAACCTGCAGGCCTCGCAGTGTGGCCAAAAAAGAAAAAAAAAAAACGATTTAAAAAGGGAACATGGGGCTTCCCTGGTGGCGCAGTGGTTGGGAGTCCGCCTGCCGATGCAGGCGACATGGGTTCATGCCCCAGTCCAGGAAGATCCCACACACCGCGGAGCGGCTAGGCCCATGAGCCATGGCTGATGAGACTGCGCATCCGGAGCCTGTGCTCTGCAACAGGAGAGGCCACAACAGTGAGAGGCCCGTGTACCACAAAAAAAAAAAAAAAGGGGAACATGCAGTCGACTGTGTATTGGTTTTATGGTTTGGTTTTAATGCCACGGTTTTAATGCCACGCAGTTGGGCACATTTCTATGGCGGTGGGGGAAGAGCTAGTAGTTAGGAAGGGTGTGGGCTGTGTTTTAGGAAGGAGGATGATGCATAAAGATGGGTTTTCTCTTAGCTTGTGTTCCTCCAAATGCAGAGCCTGAGACAAGGATTTGCATGAGACTTGTTTTGGGAAATGATCCCAAAGGACAGGTGTGGGAGATTGAGGAGGAGGAAAAAACAGTCCAAGAAATATCATGAAATTGATCACTACTGTGGGCAGCTGAGCTTTGATCCCACTGGGGACCCTCTAAGGAGCAATGCAGAACGTGCCTCAAAATTATCCACCTGAGAGGTGGAGGAGGGGAGTATGCACTCACTGCACTCGCTGGTTCCTGTCTTTCAATGGACCAAGGCTTACCCCCTGGGGTGTTAACTCCCTGGAACTTCCATATTTGCTCAGAATTACTTGGAAGGCTTGTTAAGACACAGATTGCTGAGTCCCACTTCCAGAGAACCTAACTCAGGTAATTCTGGGCTAGCTGCTGAGAATTTTTATTTCAAAGAGGTTCCCAGATGATGTTGATTCTGCTGGTCTGGGGTCCGTACTTTTGAGAATCAATAACTTAGAGGTTTGAACTTTGAATGGTGACAACATGGGGGAGAAGGAAAGTTGACTCAAAGTCATGGAGTTGTGAGCCAGCATTCAGTGTTCTGGAATTGCAAGTGTTTGGCCACGTCTGGTATGTTTTGAGAGTGACGAGGAGAGACTGAGAGGTCAGCAAGAGCTAAATGGTCAAGAACCCTGAATGCCAAGCAAAGGAACTTGAACTTGATTCTGTAGGTAATAGGAGCCATTGGAGAATTTTAAGCAGGGGAGGATTCTGTTTCTATTTATGCTTCAGAAAGAGCACAGTGGTCTGGGTAGAAAGGGGTGAGCTAGGGGGACATGACCATAGAAGTCTACAAAATGAACAGCCTGATCTTGGCACTCGTGGGGATGTGGGGCCTCTCTTAACGAGCATGATGGTGTCACAATCCTTGATGTGCAGTCTGAGAAGCTATTGATTCCACAGTTTCTGGCCCCGGGACCCTCCATGTAAGGTCCTCCAGACTCTTCAACCTTCTCTTTCAAGTCGTGGATGGAGTCATCAGGGTCAATGTGTAAGGCTTGCCCTGGCCACTGGAGTCCTTCATGAAGACCTGGATCTCAGGAGGGAAGGTCTCCAGCACCTGGAGGCTCCTGAAAGGAGAGACAGTGGTGTCCACTGGGGCCACATGTCCTCTTGTTTTCATAGTTTTGCCATTCCCAGAATGTCATATGGTTGGAATCATCCAGTGTGTAGTCTTTTCAGACCAGTTTCTTTCAACTAGCAATATGCATTTAAGCTTCTTCCATGGCTTTTCATACATCACCACTCACAGTAACAAATTATTTTCTTCTTGTGATGAGAGCTTTTAAGATCTACTCTCTTAGCAACTTTCAAATACACAACAATATTGTTAGCTATAGTCACTACACTATACATGACATCCCCAGGACTTATTTATCTTATAACTTGAAGTTTGTACCTTTGGACCACTTTCAGCTATTTCACCCACCTCCCACCTCTGGCAACCAGTCTATTCTATGTATCTGTGAGTTGTTTCTTCTTTTTTTTTTAAAGATTCCACATATAAGTGATCTCATACAGTATTTATGTTTCGCCCTCTGACTTAATGCACTTAGCATAATGCCCTCAAGGTCTATCTGTGTTGTCACAAATGGCAGATTTCCTTCTTTTCATGTGGCTGAATAAAATTCCATTCTCTATCTATCTATCTATCTATCTATCTATCTATCTATCTATCTATCTATATCTATCTATCTATCTATCTATCTATCTAGCTATCTATCTAGCTATATCTATCTATATCTATCTATCTATCTATCTATCTATCTATCTATCTATCTATCTATATCTATATGTCACATTTTCTTTATCCATTCACCTGTTGGACACTTAGTTGTTTCCTAGTCTTGCTTTGCCTATTTTATTTTATTTTTTTACACACACTGCATGACATGCGGGCCTTAATTCCCTGACCAGGGATCAAACCCATGCCCCCTGCAGTGGAAGTGTGGAGTCTTAACCACTGGACCACCAGGGAAGTCCCCTGCTTTGCCTATTTTAGAATCAGATTATTTGTTTTTGTTTGTTTGTTTTTTGCTATGGAGTTGTTTGAATTCCTTATAGATTTTGGATATTAACCTCTTATCATACATGTGGTTTGCAAATATTTTTTCCCATTCCTAGGTTGCCTTTTCATTTTGTTTATTGTTTCTTTTGCTCTCCAGGAGCTTTTTAGTTTGATGTAGTCCCATTGGTTGCTTTTTGTTTTTGTTGCTTGTGGTTTTGTTGTCATACCCAAAAAATCATCACCAAGACCAATGTTAAGGAGCTTTCTCTTCATGTTCTCTTCTAAGAGTTTTACAGTTTCAGGTCTTACATTTAAGTCTTTAATCCATTTCAAGTTAATTTTTACAAATGGTGTAAGATAGGGGTCCACTTTCTTTGTTTTGCATGTGGGTATCCAGTTTTGCCAACACCATTTACTGAAGAGACTATCTTTTCCCTGTTGAGTATTCTTGGATCCCTGTCCATTAGTTGCCTGTATGTGTGTGGATTTATTTCTCGGCTCTTGATTCTGTTGCATTGGTGTATGTGTCTGTTTTCATGCCAGTACCATACTATTTTGATTACTCTAGCTTTGTAGTATAATTTGAAATCAGGAAAAGTGTTGCCTCCAGCTTTGTTCTTCTTTCTCAGGATTGCTGTGGCTTTTGAAGTCTATTGCAGTTCCATACGAATTTTAGGATTGTTTTTCCTATTTATGTAAAAAATGTCATTGGAATTTTGATAGGGATTGCACTGGATCTGTAGATTGCTTTAGGTTGTATGGACATATACTCTCCGAGTGAGATGTGCATGTAAATGATTTGCCTAAGACCTATTAAAGCAAAACAAAAAAAGTCAAAGAAACTGCTACATTAGAAAATACTAAACGTGTAGAGTATGGGCGGCTGGTGTGTGCTCGGGATGACCCAGCCCCCTCCAGGCCAGAGAGGTGGGTGGGAAGCAGCAATTACAACAGACAAGGATGACCCTCCCTGTTTACCCCTCCCTCTGGGCCCATTTTATTCCGGGCTGCATCGTTTAAACTCAAAACACACTTTTAATATAGGGCCCTTGTAGCCATCTTGTTGTGCTACTCTTCACAACCCATGAGCAGGGTCACAGGAAACTGTAAACAGGTCTGGCTTTCCATGTTACCACTCATACAAGCCAGTGCTTTTCCACACTTGATCTACAGATCACAGACACGTGAGGATTATGCAAAAGAACAAGAACAAAGTTTTATTATAAGTTTCACATCGAAACAGGGTCCACACGAGGCCCAGCCTGGGAGGAGGTGGACACTGATGGCCTCGCCCCAAAGTTATTGGCTCAGGCCAACTTCCTCCTCTTAAACCCCAAGGTAATGAATCGAGACCTGGAGGAGAATGACTTGGTCGATGGCCCAGTGGTTTTTTGTCCAGCCACGCCCTGGGCAGGTGATGAGGGGGCCCTAAGGGCAAGGCTGCACCTTGCTGTGCCCACTGCGGAGCTGAGGCTGATAGGAGTAGAGGCCGGAACCGACACACCCCTAAAGTCAGCCTTGGCTGGGCATGGGCTGCGCCCTCTGCTGGAAGTAGGGGGGCCCTGCCTGGGTGCGCCCCCAGGGATGTGATGTAAGATGGGGGCAGTAGTGCCTCCAAACCTAGGCTTCTTCTTAGGGCTGGGTCCCGTGGTCACCATGGGGTGGCTCTGGTGAGGAGGGCCCCAGGAGTTCAGGCCCACGCTGCCCTCATTGCTGTGTGTGGTGCTCGGGGGCCCCCTCTTTCTTGATGTCACTCTGAGAGCTGCAAACATGCAGCTCAGATCATCTAGGGCAGCCGCTCTGCTCCCAAAACCCAGCTGTGTGCTGGCATGGGTGCCCACGGTGGAATTTCTGGATGATGAACACCCAGAAGATGTTTGTGCGGGGCCGCCCGAAGCTGGGGGGCCTGGGGCAGAGGCAAAGGCTGGGGCTTTCCGTTTCCTCTGCTGGGGAGAGCTGCCACAGGCGGTGGTTCCTCGCTGCTGCCAATCAGGGCCCCCAGGGATGTGCATTAAGATGGGGGCAGTAGTGCCTCCAAACCCAGGCTTCTTCTTAGGTCTGGGTCCCGTGGTCACCATGGGGTGGCTCTGGTGAGGAGGGTCCCAGGAGTTCAGGCCCACGCTGCCCCCATTGCTGTGTGTGGTGCTCGGGGGCCCCCTCTTTCTTGATGTCACGCTGAGAGCTGCAAACATGCAGCTCAGATCTAGGGCAGCCGCTCTGCTCCCAAAACCCAGCTGTGTGCTGGCATGGGTGCCCACGGTGGAATTTCTGGATGATGAACACCCAGAAGATGCTTGTGCGGGGTCGCTCGAAGCTGGGGGGCCTGGAGCAGAGGCAAAGGCTGGGGCTTTCCGTTGCCTATGCTGGGGAGAGCTGCCGAGGTCCCCGATGGCATAGGTCTCACCCCGCAGCGCTCTGTTGATGCGCCGGAACACTGCTTCCTTCTCGGAGTCTAAGTCTTCGGCGGTGACCCGGAAACCCGGCTCAGGGGCTGGAGGCAGCCTCAGAGGCTCCCCTCGCCTGTGCGGCAGCAGAGGAATCCTGCGTTTTCGGGGCCTGGGACTGTCAGATGTGCAGGAGCCCTTCCTCCAGGGCCCTTTCTGCCCCCTTGCTGCCTCTGCATTTTTGTCAGGGTGGCTTTTCCTCTGGTAAACCACCAGAGCTGTAGAGGGCGATGGAGGGCCCTCCTCGCCCCCTGTCTTTGCAGACTTCTGGGGCAGCCCTTGCGGTATGGCGGGACCCCTCCTTCTTTCCACTGGCAGGAAACCTCGGGTGGAGCTATATGAGCTCGTGATGGCGTTTCTTTGGGGGCAGGAGCTCATACAAGAGGTCTGTTGTTTCCTGGCAGATCTGTCCTCTGCCCACTTGGCGTGGAGGTCTCTCTGTAGAGGTCCAGGCCTGTGCACGAAGAAAGAGCCCCCCAGGGGCCTAAATGCAGATCGTGCGCCCCCGGTGTCATTGGGGCTTCTCTGGTCATCGTTCTTCCCTGTGACTGTGGGGACTTCCTCCTGCTTGGCCATCCCTTGCCCGCTCTCTCCCAGGGCCCTCAACACCGTCTTCTCTGTGCTGTAGTTCGGGACACAGCTGGGTGTCCTGGCCGGCACTGGCTGCCCCCGCGCCACACTGAGAGTGACTGTGTCCACTGCGGACACTGAGCTGCGGGACGTCGTGGAGGTGCGAGCACCCATCACTGCCTTCTTCCGATGGCCTCGCCTGAAGATGGAGATAAGGATCCCCATAAGGAGTGCAGCGTCTGTGGGATGGTAGAATGGGGTCTCAGAGACTCTGTGGCAAAGCGCAGATGGCAGAGTCACTGGACACTTGTGGGCCGGCCTGCGAGTGGATAGCCGGCCATAGACAGCTGGGTGACCCGGGCCGGCCACGGGAAGTCGGTGGGCGCGGGGACCGGGCTGGGGGCAGCCGAGCCCTCCTGGCAGGTGCTGGTCCCCCAGTGCCCGGTGTGAGGGTGAGGGGCAGGGCCTACCTAAGTAACTGCTCCTAGAGAACTTGGGTGAGGTCGGTCCGTGAATACAGAGCTGGGCTCCGAGCACTCTCCTTCAGCTGCCAACTCGGCCAAAAGCGGAGTGCGCTCTCTTTGGCCTGTTGCCTTTTTATACTCTGAAACCTGTGAGCGAACAATGGGCGTGCGTTGGCGGGGCGCAAAAGTTTAGGGAGGGGTGGCGCATGCGCAGAGTACACGTCAGGCCCTGGGGCGCACAGGTGAGGATGCGCGCCCCTGGACCGTCTAGCGCTTCTGAATCTCCCGGGGGTCTGAGGGCTGGAGGTGTTTGCCTTGAGGGTGATGAGCTTCTTGGCAGGACAGCTGGCCCTTCTCCCCTGGCCGCGCCCCAGTGCTGTCGGGGTAAGTAACTGTACTGGACGGGATCCCCGCCCAACAAAGTGGAGCAAGGTTGCTGGCTGTGCAGCTCCCACAAGAGGCGGCAGCTTTGGCAGCAGCGCCTCTGCGTCCTCCTGCCCTTTCCCCTGGCGGCACTGGAGGGGAGTCGCTAAGAACGGAAGTGCCCACACCATCCAGATCCTGCTGGGGTGACACCTGAAGTGGTGGCCAGGGCTGGCTGAGAGGGCCATACTTACCATATGACCCAAAAACCCACTCCTAGGCAATTAACCAAGAGAAAAACTTTTCACAAAACACATATGTGAATGTTTTAGCTATCTTGTCCACAATTCCTAAATATAGGACTATTGAGGTTATCCAATTTTCTTGATTTGTCATTTTTTAATTGTTCTTGGAATAACACTATGTATACGTATTGTTTCACAGTCTAGAGTTAATATTTTACCAATTAAATAAAATTCAGAAGGCTTACATCCATATAGATTCTTTTACCTTCCACTCTTTGTTATAGCTGTCATACGTGTCACCTTTGTATGACGTCAACGCCACCCTCTGAGACTGTGGTATCCTTTTTTCATACATATACAGGGAATTCCCTGGCGGTCCAGTGGTTAGGACTCAGCACTTTCACTGCTGGGGCCCCGGGTTCAGTCCCTGGTAGGGGAACTAAGACTCCTTAAACTTAACCCCACTCTGGGGCAATGTCCCAGCCAGGCAGAAACTGCAGGTGGAGCTGGAGACCTTGAAGAGTTTGGCTATACTTCCAGCTCAGCCCAAAGCCCAAGGATGATTCTGGACTTTCATTCTGACTCGTGCATTTCAGATCTTTCTGGGTTTGGACCTGGTATATATGTCCCTCCCAGCTCGCCCTGCCTGCCCCTTCAGTTGTCACCCCAGCAGGATCTGATTGGCTTGGGCACTTCTGGGGTTTTTTGTTTGTTTGGTTTTGGTTTTTTTTTTTGCACTTCTGTTCTTAGCGGCTCTCTCCTCCAATGTTACCAGGTGGGAGGGCAGGCGGACGCACAGGCGCTGATGCCAAATCTGCCACCTCGGGCGGCGGCTGCTGAGCCAGGTACCCTGCTCTCCAGCTTTCCTGCTCTGGTGGCCGGGGACCCATCCTGTACAGTTAGAGCCGGCCGGGGGAGAAGGGGCAGCTGCCCTGCCAAGAAGCTCATCACCCTCAAGGCAAACACCTCCAGCCCTCAGACCCCCGGGGAGATTCAGAAGCGCTAGACGGTCCAGGGGCGCGCATCCTCTCCTGTGCGCCCCAGGGCCTGACGTGTACTCTGCGCATGCGCCACCCCTCCCTAAACTTTTGCGCCCCACCAATGCACGCCCATTGTTCGCTCACAGGTTTCAGAGCTGCATCCCAGCAACAGGCCAAAGAGAGGGCACTCCGCTTTTGGCCGAGTTGGCAGCTGAAGGAGAGTGCTCGGAGCCCAGCTCTCTAACCAAGGACCGACCTCACCCAAGTTCTCTAGGGTCAGTTACTTAGGTAGGCCCTGCCCCTCACCCCCGCCCCGGGCACTGGGGGACCAGCACCTGCCAGGAGGTTTCGGCTGCCCCCAGCCCGCTCCCCGCACCCACCGACTTCCCATGGCTGGCCCGGGTAACCCAGCTGTCTATGGCCGGCTATCCACTCGCAGGCCAGCCCACAAGTGTCCAGTGACTCTGCATCTGCGCTTTGCCACAGAGTCTCTGAGACCCCATTCTACCGTTCCGCAGACCCTGCGCTCCTTTCTGGGGATCCTTATCTCCATCTGCAGGCGAGGCCATCGGAAGAAGGCAGTGATGGGTGCTCGCACCTCCACGACGTCCCGCAGCTCAGTGTCCGCAGTGGACACAGTCACTCTCAGTGTGGCACGGGGGCAGCCAGTGCCGGCCACGACACCCAGCTGTGTCCCGAACTACAACACAGAGAAGACGGTGTCGAGGGCCCTGGGAGAGAGCGGGCAAGGGATGGCCAAGCAGGAGGAAGTCCCCACAGTCACAGGGAAGATCGAAGACCAGAGAAGCGGCGCCGATGACACCGGGGGCGCACGATCTGCATTTAGGCCCCTGGGGGGCTCTTTCTTCGTGCACAGGCCTGGACCTCTGCAGAGAGACCTCCACGCCAAGAGGGCAGAAGACAGATCCACCAGGAAACTGTAGACCACTTGTATGAGCTCCTGCCCCCAAAGAAACGCCATCACGAGCTCATATAGCTCCACCCTAGGTTTCCCGGCAGTGAAAAGAAGGAGGAGTCCCGCGATACCGGAAGGGCTGCTCCAAAAGTCTGCAAAAAAAGGGAGCAAGGATGGCTCTCCGTCGCCCTCTGCAGCTCCGGTGGTTTCCCAGAGGAAAAGCCAGCCCGACAAAGATGCAGAGGCAACAAGAGGGCAGAAAGGGCCCTGGAGGAAAGGCTCCCGCACATCTGACAGTCCCAGGCCCCGAAAACGCAGGATTCCTCTGCTGCCGCACCGGCAAGGGGAGCCTCTGAGGCTGCCTCCAGGCCCTGAGCTGGGTTTCCCTGTCGCCGCTGAAGACCTAGACTCCGAGAAGGAAGCAGCGTTCCGGCGCATCAACAGTGCGCTGCGGGGTGAGACCTAGGCCATTGGGGGCCTGGGCGCCATGCAGCCTTCCTGTCCCTTTCTGCTGCCTGCCGCAGGGGCTGCTTCTCCGCAGAAAATGTTTTATAGTTATTTCTATTTTAATATGATCATGGTACATTAAAATGTATTAGTGCTTGCCTGTGAACACTAAGGTCAGTTGACTTGTAATTTTCTATATTGTTCTATATTTTTGTGACTAAAGGCATTACTTGGGGGAATTAAAAGAATATCTTGAAGCGATTTTGTCTTTTGATCTGCCACTAATTCCTATTTAACTTTAATTCAGCGGTCGGATTCTTTGACCCAAGGAAACAGAATAGTATAAAAAGAAAGAATGTGAGTGTCAGATGGTGGCAGTGATTAAGTATAGCAAGAGACGCCTTTGCAAAAGTTACTGTTGGTCCCAGAAGACTCTCACTTAGCTGTGTGACCCTGGGCAAGTCACTTCACCTAAATCTCTGAATTATAGGGCTGTGCTGATGATTTAAAAGTGACTGAGCACGGTGGACACTCGGAAATCCTGGGTTCTCAATAAAGCCACTGCCCTGCTCTTTGGTCCTTTGGAATTACTAGATTAGTAAAATTTATACTTGACAGTAATTTTAGCTTAAAGTTTATTTTGTCTATTTCATCTCAGCCTTTTGGCTAAGATCAAGTGTAGTATCTCTTCTTGTCAATTTAAATAGCAAGAGAAAAGAAAGGAAAATAACGGGCATGCCGCCACACTCTTCAGACAATAGGAGCCTCTTAACCTGTTCCTTTGTCCAGAGACACAGGCCATTTCTCAGTGAAGGCCTCTGCCATCACTGAGGTTGCAGGGGAGATGTGGTAACTGGGGAGAAGAAGACCAATGGGGATGACCCCCTCACTCAACATCCAAGCCCCCCACTTTCTCACTTGTCTGGCTAGAAATAAAAGGTTGATCCCATGATTTTAACTTTCAGCTGTTGCTGGACTTTGCGTGCCTTGCGTAAGCTGGGAGACAGAGGCAGGAAAAAAACCCACCATAATCACCCTGTTATGGGCTGTTATTCAACTTTGGACTTCCAGGCCCCATCTGCCTGTTAGCGTTCACTTCTTAGAGTTTCAAGTGCATGCTGTTTGTCCTCTATCTTGCCCCATGCGGCTCTCAAGCCCTCGTAATATGACCACATTTCTCGTGCCACATGTAAACATTCTAACATTTTGCAGATACTGAATTAAAAATCTATTATTTACATTGACGTCACCATTTTCATTTTCCTGGTGTGTTCAGTAGAAAATTCAAAATTACATATGTGCCTGGCATTATGTATTTTTTGGTGAGCAGTGATCCAGAGGATGGAAATGTATGCCTCCTTCGACTCCTTAAACTTAACCCCACTCTGGGGCAATGTCCCAGCCAGGCAGAAACTGCAATGTGTCTTGGAGAAGGTCTTTTGCATTGAGATAGTAGGATGCTCTTTTAGCTTCAAGAACTTGGATGTTGTTGAGTTTAACATGGTATAAGTTCAAATTAGAGTGTTTTAATTTTAGGATGTTAAAGGTAATCCCCATGGTAAACACAAAGAAAATAGCTATAGAATAGTCCCAAAAGGAAGTGAGAAAGTAATTTAAATATTTTATTGTAAGAAATCAGCTAAACACACACAACGAAAGATAGGAATGCAGGAAATGAGGGGCAAAAAAGCTTTGGGCAGATGGAAAAGAAACAGCACAATAGCAGAAATAAGTCTTTTTTTGTCAGCAATTACTTTAAATGTAAATGCATTAAACTCTCCAATCAAAATACAGAGATTGGCGGAATAGGTAAAAACATATGACCCAACTATATGCTGTCTACAAGAGACTTACTTGAGATCAAAAGAATCAAGCAGGTTGAAAGTTAAAGGATAGAAAAGGGAATTCCAAACTCAGTGAGAAAACTCAAATAGTAACCAAGAGAGCAGGAGTGTCTATACCAATATCAGACAAAATAGACTTTGAATTTAAAATGGATCAAAGAGTTAAATATAAGAGATAAACTATACAAATTTCTGAAGAAAAAAAGGGATAAATCTTCATAGTCTTGGATTTGGCAATGAACTCTTAAATATGATAGCAAAAGCACAGGCAACAAAAGGAAAAAGAAATTGGACGTTAATCAAAATTAAAATCCTTTGTGTTTCAAAGAACACCATCAAGAAAGACATAATACAACCTTCAGAATGAAGGAAAATGTTTGCAAGTCATATATCTGATAAAGCCTAGTATTCAGAATATGTAAAGAACACTGGCAACTCCACAATAAAATGTCAAATAACCAAATTTTAAAAATGAGAAAAAGAATCTGCATAGATACTGCTCCAAAGAAGACACAAATTGCCAATAAGCACATGAAAACATGTCCAAAATTATTAGTCAAAATTATGCAAACTGAAACCACAGTGAGATACCACTTCATACCCACTATTGTGCCATATAATTTTTTTAAAAACAAGGGTTGGCAATGATGTGGGGAAATTGGCACTTTCAAGCATCGCTGGTGCAAATATGAAAAAGAAAATAGTTTGGCCGTTCCTCAAAAAGTTCAACACAGAGATACAGTATGGCCCAGGAACTCCACTCCCAGTATACGTCCAGGAGAAATGAAAAACATATGTTCACACGAAAACTTGTACATGAGTGTTATACTGTCATATCATTATTCATAATAGCCAAAAAGTGGAAACAACCCAACTATTCGCCAACTGAGGAATGGAAAAATAAAATGTGTTATATCCATACAATGAATATTATTCAGCCATTAAAAGGGTGAAGGACAGATACATGCTACAACCTGGATGCACCGTGAATACATTTTGCTTACTGCAAAAGTCAGACACAGAAGTCCGCACATTGTGTGGTTCTATTCATATGAAAGGTCCAGCATAGGAAAATCAATAGAGACAGAAAGACCCAGGGCTGGGGTGAAAGGGGAGGACAGAATGAGAATGACTGATACTAGGTATGAGGTTTCTCTTGGGGATGATGAAAATGTACTGGAATTAGAGATGTTGATTGCAAAACCTGAGTACACTAAAAGCAGCTGAATCACACAGTTAAAAAAAAATGTGAATTGATGGAATGTGAATTATATCTCAATCAAAGGATAATATGACAACATTTTTATAGTCATTACTCTTGATCAGTTTCAGGATGGAATTCCCACAGTGACTTCAATGGAGTGGCTTGTATGGGATGATATTTGAGGCTCAACCCTTTGGGACTAGATGTTCATTTTGAGCTGTTGAATGACGGTGAGGGCCAGCCAGTATATTTTCTTCACGGAGGATCAATCCCCATATGTATCCTTGGTTTGAATCCTTGTCTTTTTCTCTTCATATTCCTGAAACAAGTTCCTAGGAAATACATTCACAATAGTGAGAGGTGTTGACATCTTCCTGGCAAAAGTCTTAACTTATTCACAGGTCAAACTTCAGAGCTCCTTATTACTAGCTGCCCAGGGAGTCCCCTGAATCAAAGTAGGGCTTATGAAGATGGATCTTGCATTTTAGCGTGCACTTAAAATACCCAACAGGCTGA
Source organism: Grampus griseus (assembly GCF_964374135.1). Taxonomy (NCBI): domain Eukaryota; kingdom Metazoa; phylum Chordata; class Mammalia; order Artiodactyla; family Delphinidae; genus Grampus; species Grampus griseus. The sequence goes on along the minus strand of NC_139019.1, from coordinate 150,301,281 downwards.
TCACATGGGGAAAATAACTTTATTTACATGAGACAAGTACAAAGTCAGCACAACACAAAGAGGGAGAGTATGGGTGCTGGTGCCTGATGGCCTGAAATCAAATCCTATTTGAATGCCACGTGTACCTGGGAAGGTTAGTTACTTAGCCCTTCTGTTTCTCAGTTCCCTGGCCAGGGATATGGAAATATTAGTAGGACCTGCTTATTCGTATTATGTTCTGAGGCTAAAAATTAGTAAATACAAAGCCTGAAGAAAAATGATGGGTACTTCATAAGTGCTACCTACATAAATGTTCAAGTATTAAATGCCTGGAAGAATAAGTAGGTCGTCTCCAGAAAGGGCACCTAGGAGGCTACAAACAGGAGGATAGAGCCTACTTTTTCACATTGATGACATGAGTAAGAAGTTTTAGAGCTCATGGCAAGAATATTATTTCTTGTGATGCACTGTGGGGTGGGCAGAGTAGGGGCTGTGACCCATATTTTATGGTTCAGGGCACTGAAATTTAGACAGATTGAGTAACTTGCCCAGAGTCACAACACTGATGAGTGATGGGTCTGAGGCAGGGGAGGGATAGAGATTCCTGAACACATGGACATGAGATCATGCCCTGGATACACAAACCAAGAGCTCTCCTCACTCCCTTTCCCACATCCTCCTGCCCCAAGGATGCTGCAGGGAGACAGCTGGTACTCGGAGGAGGTGCCTGGCCCAAGAGAATGGCTCAAATCTGGACCCACCTCCTGGCTCTACGTTTCAATCCCAGACCCCAAATACAATGTCTTTCCCCCAAATGCAGACCCCCTGATGGACCGGGGTATCCAAATATGTGTGCATCTCCCCTCCCTTCCCCCTCAGCACTTGATTCTAGCAGCTGATTTGCAGTGAGACTTCCTGGTGGTCAGGTGACCACCCTGAATGACCAGTAGTCTACTTGACTCCCTAACTGACTCAAAACCCAGGACATTCCAAACCAACTGCCCACATGACAGTTGCACAGAGAATTAGCATCATCTTCAACTGATCAAACCTGGATGATGAGCAGTTAATATTCATTAGCTGGGAACAGGGTCTACTGGGCTGGTGTTTTGGTGGCTTAACAGATGAAGTTTACAGGCCCCCAGGGTCTCACTGACTAGAAACTGACCAATCGTCTGAGCAGCTTGGACTAAGGCCTGGCTAAGAGCGGGCAGTGGCTGCACGGGCTCTGAGTGGGCACCTTCCCTGCCCAATCCTCCCTCAGCCAGATCCAGGCTCTGCTGTACAAACTACAGCCATTGCTCCTGAATCTACTTGCTGGTATTATTTCCACAGTACCTTCAATGGAGTGGTTAGTGGGGGTGCTATTTGTGTCCCTACCCTGTTGTTTGGCCAGATGCTGATTCTGATGTGCCTGAACCACCGCTGCGGATGGCCAGCAGATTATCTTGATCGCAGATGATATTCTTGTGCATCCTATGTTTGACTCCTTTATAATCTTCCTTTTCTTCTTGGTACCCGAGTCATGATCCAGGAAAACACAACAAAAACTGAGAGAACTATTGATATGTTGCTGGGAGAAGACCATGCAGAGGTGTTAATTCATTCCCAGGTCACACGTCTGTTCTCTTTGTTCACCAGCCTCCTAGGGGAGTCTAGGGGAGTCAAGTGAATCGAAGCTGGGCTGAGAAGAGGGTGTTGCAATGTGGTGTGCACTTAGAATAGCCAGCAGGCTGACTGCACGGGGACATGACTTTATTTAGTGAGATAATACAGAAAGGGAGCACAGCACAGTGACCGACAGAGTGGGGGCTGGTGCCTGATGGTCTGGATTCAAATCATACCAGAAGCCACATGAACCTGGGAAAGTTATGCAGACCCTCTGTCCTCAGTTCCTTGTTCTGTGATAATGGAAATGTTAAGAGGGCCCACTTATTAGTATTACATGATGAAGCTTAATACAGCAAATCAGGTAGACCCTGATGAAAAATGATGGTTACTTCATAAGTGCTACCTAAGTGTTCAAATATTAAATGTCTGGAAGAATAAGCAAGAAATGTGGTAGTGCTGCCTCCAGAGAGGGGACCTGGATGCCACAGGGCAGGGGAGTGGGGAAGGTTATGGGTGTGATGCTTTAGAGCTTGTGAAGAATATCTGTCATCACCTCCTGTGATCCCCACATCAGCCCCGTGGGGAACTCATGGCAGGTGCTGTGAACCATATTTTATGGTACATGGCACTAAAATGTTGAGATTGTAAGTGACTTTCCCGGAGTCGCAAAGCTGATGACAGATGGATGTGGGACAGGAATGTAGTTGGTTCCCTGGGACAGAAATCCCTGAACCCCTGAATCCTCTAGATGGTGCTCTGGACCCCTGAGCCCAGGGCTCCCCTCCCTCCATCCCCCCAATCCTCCTGCCTGCCCCATGGTTGCTCCAAGGACAGGAGGGGTCTGAGCCAACAGGAGGGCCCATGCCTGACCTGCTGCCCCCCTTACATGTTGATCCCTGACCCCACAGCTCTTAAATATCCCTGAAAGAAGGTCCCTTGAAGGATCAGGGGGTCCCATCTACGTCCCTCCTCCCTCAGCGTCTTCACACACTGGGTGAGCCTCCTGGTGGTCTGACCAGTGGTCGGCTTGTCTCCACGTGGCTCAGAGCCCTGGTCTCTCCAAGCCAGTTGCCCACATGGCACGTCTCTAACAAATTAGCTTGGTCTTCAACAACCAGCCCTGGATGCACAGGTAGTGCTGATTAATGACAGTGGCCTGCTGGGCTGTGCTTGGTGGTTTAGTGGGTGAAGCTGGCGTGCCCCACTGTTGCCTGACTATTGATGTGAGCAACTGTCTGAGTAGCCTGGGCTACGGCCTGGCTGGGGAGGGGCCGTGGCTGCACTGGCTCTGAGGGCACACCTTCCCTGCTCATCCTTCCTCATCAAAATCCAGCCCCTACAAACTCCTCATCCATCCCTAGACCCTGCAGTGGCACAGGAGAGAGGCCCATGCCCTTCTAGAGGGACCCCTCCATAGCCACAGCCTAGAGACCCCATCCCAGGACTGTCTCTGAGGATGACCCAGGCCCTCCTAATCTCTGTCACCAAATGTTCATTCCACTAACCCGATGGCATTGTCCCGTCTCTCGTTCCCAGGCAGCGCCCAAACACCCAGTGATCCTGTTCACATCAACCACTGGAAATAACCACCACGAAATCCCAGTTTCCTTCCTTTCTGAAAACCTCTAGATTTAGACTGCTAATATTTGCTTTTGGATTTTGACATCGACATTCAGAAGTGTTTAGTCTGTAATTTCTCCTGTCCTGTAATATCTGCTGCGGGTACGACATCCGTATTCTCCTGGTCCGATGAAAGCAGTGTGGGTGTGTTCCCTCTGTATCTGTTCTCTGGAAGAGTGTGTAGGAGACGGGCATCGTTTCTGTCTTAAATGTTTGGTAGAAATCAGAGGAAGCCACAGGGCCCTGAAGTTTGTTTTGTGGGGAAATTTTTTTGGCATCTCTTTCTAATTGAAGTTTACTTGGTGTATTGTACAGGGCACAGATCTTAAGCATAGAGCTTTATGGTTTCTTGTAAATATAAACACATCTGTTACCAACACCCAGTTCAATATACAGGACGTCCCCAGCACCCTGGCTGCCCCCTGTAGAAGGGGAGAAGAATAAGTGCTAACTTATTCGGTTATAAGAATGAAATCAGTTACTCCACGTATATTCCAAGTGCAGTGATTTACACACAAATAACTCAAAATGAGTGTGGCAGCACAATCAGAAAGTAGTGGAGGGTGCTGGAGGGCTGGGAGAATCCAGTCCCTTTGGGATTTCCGCTGTGGAGGTCGGGCCAGAGTAAGGAAGCTGAGAGGAGCTTCTCAGAAGCATCTGGGCTTTCACAGAGGGAAAAACTACTGCTCCCCAGAGTGGAGCGCCCATTGTAATTCACTGAGCCCTCCCTTTGCGGAGGGTGCTTTTCTATACTTGTGTGTTATCTTACATAGAAATGTTTACAAAAAAAAGAGAGCAATTTTGCTTGATGTAACAGCCTTTCACTGTTAAAAGTAAGACCTATATCTAAAATTTATGCTAAATCTGTACAGCTCCGACAGGAAGTAACCGGCACTCACTAGCTGACTCAGGAGCGGAGGGGGAGCAGAGAGGCAGCCCTCCTTCCTTGGCTTCGTGTCTCATTTAAGCTGCCAGACGCTGCACAGGCTCCATCCCCTCTGAGTCTCAGGCTGAGGCCTCCAGGTCACAGTCCTCACAGGTGTCAGACCAGAACCTGCCACACAAAGGCAGGGACTGGAGTCAGTGGGGAGGTGGGCTCCCTGGGGTCGCTGTGTGGGACCCAGGGGGCTACTCAGACCCTGCAAGTGACTTTGGGCCCTGACATCCCCCAGGGCTCACATCCCCAGGGCACTGGGGCCTGTTTGCTGCTCTTTGCCAAGTGTGTTCTGGTAGTAGAGAGACCTGTCCTACAGGGGCGATTTAACCTGGGCATTTGGCCGGGCGGCGTTCAAGTGATTGGTCCCCTGAACAGTGAAAGTGATGCAGAGGAAAGGGGAGGCTCTGGGGCTCCAGGGTGAAAAGTGTGGGTCCCTCCCATGTGGGCGCTGTGAGGAGTGGGAGGTCTGATGACACAGGTGGGAGTAGTGACCCTGTCCCTCCAGCCCACACGCAACACGGCCCATCATGAGACCAGCACAGTGGAAGTGGGCAGAGAACCGCAATGTTCCCTTTTCCCCTAATAATCATTTTTCTTTCTTTAACACCCCAGTCAAACTTGCCTGTGCTTTTTAATTTAAAAATATCCTGATGCTGTGGTCATAGAATCATAAATTCTATAGCTTTGCTGTATCCCAACATGAAAAGTTTGTAGAAGACACTGCTTTTCAGCGTGTAATAAAACCAGATGTATTTGTTATCTAATTTTAAGGTCATAATTAACTTGGAATGCTGGCCCTTTAACTCATCCTAAATTAGCATTGCTTTGAATTGCCTTCATTTTGTGTGTGTGTGTTGTATTCAATTTTTACACATCTATGAAAAATCTATAGAACCTCAGGTTGAGAAACGGTGCCATGAGGTGACCCAGGCCCTTCAGTGGGGCTCCACAGAGGCTGCGGGGTCCCCAGGGGGTGGGCAAATCCCAGCCAGGTGTGGATCCTGTAGTGTCCCCTACCGGATGCCAGGGCTACCGCGTGCCCACAGGGATGCAGCAGCGCTGGGCCAGGTGAGCTGTCTGCTTGCGTGAGAAGAAGCCCCGGTGCCTCTGTCCTCCTCACCCTTTCCCCAGGACGCCTGAACTGGGGGGTACCAGGGCCACTCCAGATATCTCACCACACCTGGTGATTTACTGGGGATGTTGCCTGCTGACCTCGGCGGGTTGGGAGGGCAAGGCTGGGTCCTGCAGAGGGAGATGTGGAACCTCACCAGGGACACTCTTTACAAAGAACACAATGTGAACAACACCTCCAGGAGTGATGTATGTGGTGACCCCACAGACGCCTTCCGCCCCCCATCTAAACATAAGAGCCTGGCATCTTCAGGGATTCTATGGAATGGGGACCGTTCCCTGGCGAGATGCACTCAGGTCATCCTCCAGTTGCCTGCGCAGATTACCACCATTCTCTTCTCTCCACCTTTTTGTTCACATGCAGTGGTGACCACCTCCGTGCTCTTCTCTGGCTTTTGGGTTTTCCTGAAGCGCAAAAAAAAAAAAAAAAAAAAAAAAAAAAAGTCAGGGATGGCAAGGGAAGCACATACACTTATTTGCCTTCTGCTCTTCCTCCTACCCTCTCCACGCTCACATTTCCTCCTCTTGTTCTTCCTCATCCTTTTACTTCATCCCTTCTCTTGAATCCAGGACAAGATAATTTCTTTTTTTTTTTAATTGGATGAGTCAGTCTTCTTTTACTTATTTATTTATTTTTAACGTCCTTATTGGAGTATAATTGCTTTACAATGGTGTGTTAGTTTCTGCTATATAACAAAGTGAATCAGCTATACATATACATACATCCCCATAACCCCTCCCTCTTTTGTCTCCCTCCCACCCTCCCTATCCCACCCATCCAGGTGGTCACAAAGCACCGAGCTGATCTCCCTGTGCTAAGCGGCTGCTTCCCACTAGCTATCTATTTCATGTTTGGTAGTGTATATATGTCCATGCCACTCTCTCACTTTGTCACAGCTTAACCTTCTCCCTCCCCATATCCTCAAACCCATACCGTTTTTATGCTAAGTTATATTCTACATGTACCTGGAAAAATGTTAAAAAGATTTTTAAAGAACTGCGCATCTGTTTTTGAAGCTAATTTGGCTGTTCAAGGCTTGCTAGCACTTTATCCATCTCAGTGCTATTTCACTTAGTAAACAGATGCACTTGCCATAATTGCTGCATATGTGTCTGTGTTCCCTTCTAGGCTATATGTTTTTGAAGTTAGAAACTATATTTATATCACAGCCCCTATGTATAGCACAATATCCATTTCAGATTGTGTTTTAAGATATGAGACAAAATTTAAGACTTTTATTATAGTCATAAACATCTAGCAAACCAACCAGAAAATAAAAACTAATTTTCAATTGGTTGGCCAAGAACAAGAAAGAGAGGAATACCTAGTGCAAAATCATATCTCTAATAACTACTGTTGGATTTAGAGCACACACATGCTAAACTTATTTTAAAATATCTTCTCATCAAAGATTTGAGGTTGGACCTGAAAAAATTATATCAGAAGTGAAAATAATTATGTGGTCTGACCAGCGTGGATCACACAAAGTAAGCGTATACTATGTATAAAGTAGATAACTACGAGGTCCTGCTGTATAGCACAGGCAACTATATTCAATACCTTGTAATAACCTATAAAGGAAACGGATCTGAAAAAGGAATATATATATCTGAATCTCTTGGCTGTACACCTGAAACACAACATTGTCAATCAACTATACTTCAAGTAAAACAAACAAAACAAAACAAAACAAAGTAACCGTAAAGGGAAGTATCGTTTTATAAATTCACCTCTGATATCCAATGGACCAACTGAAAGACAACAGAAAGTACAACTTTCTAGGAGACAGGACATGGCCAGCAAACAAGGCCATTACCCTCGGTAATGGTCATACCTGCCAAAAGATATACAGACTAGCCTGCATTCATGAATACATAGAAATTCTTCATTTATCTGGCATTGTTAGGCAATGAGGTATTGTATGTTAGGAGAAGTTTTTTTAAATGACAAATTGAAGAGTTATTTTAACCTTCACTCGGTAATTTTTTTCTAAAATTAAGAAATGTATCCACTGGTGTATCTAATGTTTCCGTGATAACTCGGGGTCATCAGTTCAATCAAGGTTTGCATGAATAATGCAAATGGAAACAAGACAGGCATGCTTACTGAAACTGAAAATGACATGGCACTGGCTGGAGTAACTGATGAGAGAGCAAGAAAAAAGCAAAAATGAAAACAAACCGTGATCAAGAAACAATCAGTCAAGTTCTGACTCTCTGTACTTAGTTTCAAAAAGAGATACCACAAATCCCAGCGAGAGACTCCAGCATCATTAGCTGTCTTTCTCCTTTGTTTCCACCTTCCTTTCCTTTTCCTTCTATCCTAGATTGTTCCAGGCAGTGCTTATAGCTGCTTGCAAGACAATTTCTCATACTTGCTTTCTCTCACACAAACTTCACAATATGTCCATGTGATAAATATTGTGGAGGTAAAAGACAATTCATCACAGGCACATCTCCTATGAAAATAGAATTAGAAACTAGCTTCTAAACATGCAGAGAGAAGGGCGTGGTGTCAGGCACTAATTTCCTTGCGAATTCCTCTCCATTTCTAATAGACGTTCTACTTTATCAAGATCCCTTTTTATTGGTGTCCTATTCCAGACTGCTCCACTCCGCCCATCCTCATCCTGTAAAATACATTCACACTCTTTTGTGACCCTACTTATTTTCCCATTAAATAATCAATCATAGAACTGTCGGAATTAAATACAGAGTGAAATTAAAATACTGGAGTCACTTGGAGGGTAGAAGCAGCTCCACCAGAAAATACTGGGCATGGATTTAAAAGAGGCTGCGTGGGACTTGCTCTTGTCCAAGTTCTTTCTCAAGAAGTATCTGAAATAAGCCTAAATTCAGAGTTAATCAGACTGGCCTGCTTTCTCAGGTGGACTGGAACTCATTGCTCTTTCCCCTCAACTCCCTGATGTCAGTGGCACTTTCCGGAGATGAGGTGGACTTCTCTGCCTACTGCAGAAGCTCAGTTCCCCCAGGAACCACTCCCCATCTGAATCCCACAATGGAGGCCAGATGCCAGCCTTCCCAGAACATTCGTGGTCTCCTTTCAGTTTTTGACCTGCTCAGATTGAGTCCCTGTAGACTCTTTCTCAGCTTGAAACCTGATCTTCCACCCCTTTCCCTGACCTCGATGGTTACCTTCCCTCTTTAGGCCTCAGGTGCTTTAGCTATAAAATGATATATTTGTCCTTAATTCTAAAGTCTTCTTTCTAAGGCTCTACAATGTGGTGGCTCCTTGAAAATGTTTCTCTTTGCTGGTTTTAATTCTGTAGAGAATTAAAACCCCAGCCACTCTAAAAGACAGTAAGTTGCATTGGATAAGGAAAGTGTGCTCTTGTAGTTAGATTAACAGGGATGGAAGACGACTTAGTATGTTTTAAGATACTCATGATCCATTCTCGTGAGAGTCGGGGGAAGAGAGTTTATAAAATACCAAAAGATTGTGACAAATTAAGTTCACCAAGATGTAGCTGATTAGTTACTACTTGAATAAGCCACACAAATCCAATTCAAGTTGTCCTTTATTTTTCTAAGAAGGATCCCAGTGAACTGAGTCCCATGTTCAGTAACTCCACGTTCAATGGCTTAGTCTTTAAAAACTGTTATGTTGCTGGAAGAAGAAATATTGCCCATCAGTCCTAATTGATGTCTACCTATCATGCACATTTGAAATAAATTTATTACTTTGACTGATCTCAGTGTAATACATTCCAAAGGGGCAACGAGCACACGAAAATTTATGAAGTCTCCATCTTCTACACTGAAGTGTGCAATAAATTACGTATTATTTGGCCGTGAAATTCACAAGCCATAGAAACCACGCCATTAGCAATGTATACAGTGGTAAAGAGCAGGTAATGAGAATGATATAAAACAAAATAGACTGTGTATGTTGGCACTGCTGCCAATAAAGCAGTTATTAAATGCATTCATATGCATCTACGCTAGGTAAGCTCTTTAGGGCAATTGCTATGAATTCTACATACCTGTCAGGATACTATATATAGCCCACTTTCTATGGCCTTTATTCAAAGACGCTGAGAAAGGGTTACTCTGGGTAAATTCAGACCTTTTCTCAATATAGAATTTGGTCAACATGCATTCTGAACAGCAAAATTTCACAGTATTTTCCTACACTAATTGCCACCTCAGCAAATGCAGGATTAAGTATAATGGATTATAAGAAGTTAGAAAGGAAAGATGGAAGAAAAGAAGGAAGGTAGAAAAAAGGTGGGTATGGAGTACTTCAACATTTATGTAAAGAGTGGACCTAAAACTAACCTGAGGTTACTGTGAATTATTAGCATATGCTATAGAAACTTAAATGAAAAAATAAAAAAACCAGCAAGGGAAACTCAAAGATTCTTTGTTTTTTCACTTTACTGCATATACACATCCATCTTAAACAATCTATATGCTTATATCCAATAAGAGAGCATTGTTTTGCAAGACTATTTGGCTTCTATCAGCATGTAAAGGACGGACAACTCAACTTTAGCAGAGTTAGCCTTCAGGTGAATAATTGCTTCTCTCAGGTTGAGAGCATTTGAATTTTCCAGAAATGTTTCCAAAAAATGAAAACTAAAAGAGTCCTAGGACAGCGTCCTTTAGAAGTTTTATAGTATCAAGGTTTTTGGAGGAAGCGTATCCTTGTCGATTATCAACACAATGATTCCAAGCAGGTCAATTTTTGCTGAGAATGTTATATAACAGAACCCACTTCACCTCCATTATACTGACAGTGATCTTCCTTACTTCAACCTCGTGCTTCTTAGTAAAGTTGAAAATACTGAGCCAAGAACAGACAGTGACAATGCCAGAGACTCAGATGTACCTATAGGTGCCTGCAGACAACATCAGCCACCCAGGCTAAAGTCCTGGTTTAAAACATCCCAACGTGAATGAATCTCAAAAACCATATGCTGAGCAAGTGAAGCCAGATCAGAAGGGCACCTACTGTATTATTCAACTTACATGAAATTCTAAACTGGGCAAAAGTCATCTCTAAAGATAAAAAACAGATCCGTGGTGGCCTTGGGGTGGGAGATGGGGATACTTTTGCAAAAGCCTAGGAGGAAACTTTCTAGGGTTTTAGAATTGTTATCTATCTTTATGGGGGTGCTAGTTATACAAATGTATACATTAATTAAAAGTCACTGAACCCTTGACTAAAAATGTCTGCATTTTATTGTATGTAAATGATACCTTAATAAGGTTGATTACAAAATGAACCAAAAATAAAACAAAGCAGAAGAGAAACCTCTCAAGACCTCAAAGGAAATACACTGTTTTCTTCCAGGGTACCAGATTGGAAATGAGGCATTGGTCTGTTCTACCCTCAGATTATCCCTAGGATTATCTAGTCTATTTTAAAGCACTAGAGTCCCCTATCAGGAAAACTCACCCCATGTTTAATTACTTTGATTTCTTCTGTGCCTGTTCTCCCAACACAGTGAGCCATTCACAGAAGAAAAACCACCTTTTTCCAACTTTGCATCATCACATATTCTTTCCAAAGCTATTATGTATGGAATAAAATTTGGCTACACTTTGTAAAAAATCTAGCTTTTTGAGCCTTACAAATCTTAACAGTTAAACTATTGTCTGCACTGGAATTTGCAAAAAAAAATATTTTGAAAAGGAATAGTTGAGACTTGACAATTTTGTTTTTCGTGATTTTCTCTTCCCCTAAGAGAGAAGTGAGTAGGAATGAGAAACACATACATAAAGGAAAAAAAATTATCTTGCTGCCTTTGCATGGTTATAATTTATAGGAGGCCCTTATCAACAATAATCTATTATCAGAATCAATAAAATATAATCTCCATGAAGGCCAGGCCAGGTTATTTGTCTCTTTTTCAGCTATTGCAATACAAACCACATTCATGGATATGCTTCTTGATGATCTTTGTAATACTGTAACAGTTGACCATTTCCTCATGCCTCTTCATCTTAACTTCAACCTGGTTTTTCACTAATGACCTCACATTTCCTTCTCTATCACTTGGTTGTGGGCCTCTTTTCCAACTCCAACTCCAACTCGCATTTCACTCTGGCACCAAAGGAAGACTCACACCTTCCTGCTTTTTAGTGATACCTCAAGGTCATTACCATATTGTGATCACCCTGAAGAATAGCCAGACAATTGTTATTTCAGAGCCATCTGACAGTTTGTAGCTCTAAAAATTAACTAAGGACCGCATTTGTCAAAAATATCCTAGTTTAAGATTTTGGTAATACAGCAACAGTAATTCCAAAGTCATTATGCTACAGTTGCAGATTAAATAGACTAGAGAAAGGAAGCTTGCCAGATGGTGGTTTACATTATCTACAGACTGTCTCGGCTCAAGGTTAACTTCCCTGGGAGGAAACCCATAAACCCAGAAGCATCAAAAATAACCTGCACGTGCAGAGGGGAGACAGCTTTGCTTGTCAAATTTTACATTCTTTCTGATCTCTGGGCCCTGGTGATTTATCTCCCATGGAATGGAATAAGGAGGGGAACAAGTAGGGACAGTCCCTTCAAGCAGCGGCGGCATGCCTGGCATGTCCTTACCTGCTTTCAAGGCTGACTGCTTCCCACACATATGTTGCCTTTTTTAAGCCTCAAGCCCTCGATCCTTTGCTGAAATACAATAATTTCATTCCTATGGTTTTCAATACCAAAAACTCAACCTCCAGGAGGGCTAAAGTCTAATTCGTACTCCAAACCAAGTAGCAGTGCAGTTCGCTACTACCGAGGCTGAATCCATAAAGACTTCAAGACCACGTCCAGAAGACAAGTTATTATATATAATACCCTAGAAGGTCTGAAACATAATTATCATATACATAGCTGGTCCTTCAGAGCTTTTTACCTATAACATGTTTCTTTGATGAAAGTTATTTAATGTACTGGAGATAACTGTGACTTACTGATCAAATATTTGAATACTTATACTTATCTGGGATTTCATTTCTGCTGAAAGAAAAAGGAAGAACAGGACTCACTAAAAAAAAAAAAAACTTTAGAAATGAAAGTAAAAATCTTAACACACACTATCACTTTTGGAAGCAGCATAGAGGGGCAGTCAACGGTAAAACACTGGTGAAATAGGTCAACACTCTAGGCCAAAAATCCATTATTATTATCATCAGTGACAGTACCACAACTGTGCCCTTCAGAATTAATAATCACTCCTAAGGATCTTCATTTGGCACCAGATGATGCGTTTAAGAGAAACGCTCTGGGAGGTTTTGAATCAGACTTGGTTTTTTGTTAGCCAAGTTACAGGAGAATTTTTAAAGTGGGGGGAAGGGAAGAAGGAAACGGACCAGGAAAAGAATTTAAGCCATCATCTATAAACCAACAAAGCACTGATAGTTCCAAACATTATGTCAGACACTAAAATGACTCATATAGGCTCAAGTGGTTTATAAAACCTATAAAAAGACTACACCAGCAAAATCCCCATTTATCTGTAGAGTTCAGAAACTAAAACAAGGAATATTTTAGCTTAAAACCTTATCTCAAGAGAATCATATACACTTCACATGAATAAAAATACCTGAAACCAAACATTTTTAAAAGCTCCAATACCCAAAATATAAAGAAAAATATTAATCCAGAAGACTCAATCAATCCATGATAATCACAAAACGGCTGGGCAATCTCTATCTCCCTTCCACACTAACCATCCATCCCATGGAAGACCAAGGGAGATCAGACCTTCCAGACTTACCTTCCAGACCTTCCAGACACCTGGCTGCTGCAAAATTCTATGGAGACTCCTTGTGGAACAGCAGTTTCCCATCTCTTGAGTCTCTCTCTATCGTGATCATGCAGGAAGCAAGTCTGGCTGTGCTATTTCTTATCATTGTCTGTCACCCATCTGCAGCATGGTATTGTACAGATAAGGAAAAAGTAGTTCCCTTTCCCCCAGAAGGTTGAGGCTCAGGTACAGGGGTAATTCTCCTGTGCACACAGTCCTTATTTAGGCCGACTCAGTGACTTCAACAGGCTTAATCATGTGATCAGGTTTGTTGCCAGCTGCGTAATGCTCCCACATCTGTAGATAGAGCCGCTCTAGGTCCATTGTGTATTGTTTGGTGTTGAACAGAGGGCTAGATGTTCTCTGCTTCCAGACTTTGCCACGAAGTTTCTTCAGGTATTCTAGATCAGTTCCCAGTTTCACAGCTATGTCTTCATATTCTTGTCTATTTTTAGCAATAAGCTCACGACAGCCTAAACAAGTGAGCTGGGAAGCTGCAACTCGGGAAGCAAGAGTCTCTCCTGGCATAGTCACCATGGGTGTCCCTGACCAAAGGACATCCATCCCTGTGGTGTGTCCATTACAGAGTGGAGTGTCCAAGCAGACATCAGCCAGCTGGTCTCTCTGAACGTGTTCCTCTTTAGGAGTAACAGGTGAAAAAATGATACGGTTCTGGGGAAGGCCCATATTTTGTGCGTACTGTTGAATATTAGGTTCTCCTACTGCTGGAAAATGCAACAGCCACAGTACACTATTGGGAACACGCTTCAGAATATTTGCCCACATCTGCAAAGTAGATGGGTCAATTTTATATAACTGATTAAAGTTACAGTACACAATGCCATCTTCCGGTAACCCGTACTGAGAACGTGTGGTTACAATAATGGTACGAGGAACCTCCTCTCCAGTGGCAGCCTTAATGTTGATCTGGGTAGTTGCCAGTCCATTGCTAAGACTGAATCCATTAATTGTTATCTGAATGTGTCCTCTGTTAATCATTTCAATAACTGCCTCTGCAATAGTATTCATAGGAATGACAGGCATATTACTGCTGTCTGCGTTGTCTCCTCCATCAGGACATTTCATCTTGACAATCTGCACATCTGGGAGACTATCAAGAAATGCTTTGAGGTCGATGCCATTCAGCACAATCCGATTGTCATAAATGTGCCCATTGGACTTAAAATCGATGACTGCTTTCTTTTTCAGGTGAGGGAACATGTTAGCATGATCACCAATAAAGAAAGTATGGGGCATATAAGCCAGTTTCTCAGAATACTGCTCAGCAACTTCAGCAGGTGAAGTTTCCTGATCTGTGATGATATAATCCATGAAAAGCACGCCACTGGTCCCAGGGTAGCCCAGCCACATTGCCTGAATAGGAGCTGGCCTGAGAGCAAAGAGTTCACTTCGAGCACCCCTGGTATAACCATTCATATTTACAAGGATGTGTATACCATCTTGATGGATGCGATCAGCTGCTTTCCCATTGCATGGAATCTGAGAAAGATCAATGAAATGATGGGCTTCTGCCATCACCTTCGCTCGGAAGTTTGTGCCATCATCTGGGCTCAGGGCATAACAGAATACCTCAAATTTATCAGGATTGTGCATGCCTGGAATAGACTGCATAAGATGAGAAGTAGGATGATTCCCAAAGTCAGAACTCACGTATCCTACACGCAGTTGACCATCACTGAGCTTCAAGTCTTTTGGATGTTCGTACGGTGGTTTGTGAAGGACACTGATCTCATCCAAGCAGAGGTTCCCATGGCTCTCAGCAATAGCCTTCCTGAAGCCATGAGAAAGAGGATAGAGCATACTATGATGAGGCTGCACAGAAGGCAACCTATTCCTCTCCAGCTGGTCAGCCACAATGCTGACCAACTTCTTCATTCGCTCATCATAGTCTGTCCAATCACAGACAATCTGCAGGCAATGAGCCAAATCACAATAAGCGTCAGGAAAATCAGGTTCAAGCTTCAGAGCAGTGCGATAAGAAGCAATTGCTTCTGGAATATTCCCTGAATACTTGTGAATGGAAGCCAGATTGCTGTGGGCATCCGCAAGTGCAGGGTTAATCTGAATGGCACGAGTATAACACTGCAAGGCTCCCTGAACATCCTGCATCTCCTTTAGAGTGTTTCCCATGTTACAGTAGGCATCAGCAAAGGTAGGACTGATTCGAACAGCCTCCTTATAATGCATCAGAGCTTCCTGCAGTTTTCCCTGCTGCTGCAATACACTTGCTAAATTTGAATGGGCAACAGCAAAGTCTGGGAAGACTTCTAATGCTTTAAAATACAAGCAAACTGCCTCTTCAATGTTCCCCTGGTCTCCTTTGATATTGGCTAGGTTATTCAGAGAGTCTGCATGGGTGGGACACAGCCGCAGAGCTGTATTATAACAATCTTCTGCTTCAGCAACACTGCCCTTCTCTTCCAGAGCGTTGGCTAGGTTGCAGTAAGCATCAGGGAAATGTGGTTGCAATTCAATAGCTCGCCTGTAGGTGTCTATTGCCAGATCTATCAGGCCTTGCTCATAGTATACACAAGCCAGGTTGGCATGTACCACTGCATGATTTGGGCTCAAGCTTAGGGCACAAAGGTAAGCTGCCACAGCTCTGTCAAAAATCCGTGCCTCTTTCAAGACATTTCCTAAATTGATACAAGCATCCAGAAAATTGGGGTCAAGGGTGACAGTCTTTTCAAAGTGATGAATTGCAAGCCAAATCTCTCCTTGTGCATTGAAAACACAGCCAAGATTACTCCAAGCTACTGCAAAGTTCGGTTGCGTCTCCATTGCTTTCAAATAACATGCCTTGGCTCCTTCCAAGCGACCCAGGGCCTTGAGCAGGTTCCCCAGGTCACTGCGAACACAGTACAAATCAGGATTGCACTGAAGAGCAGAGACGTAAGCTTGTACTGCCCCTTCCATGTCGCCTGCTGCTACCAAAGCGGCTGCCAGGTTAATATAACCATCGATGAAATCTGGTTTGAGATGCAATGCATGCCGGTAATGCTCAATTGCTTCCTGCAACTGCCCTCTTTCCTTGTACACATTCCCCAAATTCGAATAGGCTTCTGCCAGAAGAGGGTTCTGTTTAATTGCCAGAGTACTAAAGTGGGCAGATCTGTCCAGCCTTCGACACTGGAAGTGTAGAGATGAAAGTAATAAAAGTACTCCAGTATTGTCTGGCTCTTGTCTCCACAGCTGCACACAGTGTCTCTCAGCTGCCTCAAAATCACTTGATTGATATTCTCGATGAGCCAACTCAGCTAACCCTTGGAAGGAAAGCATACGTTTCGTTGGTTCTGTGCTGTCGGCCACGTTGCCCACAGAAGACGCCATCTGGAGCTTCTGGAGAGAGTGAGAAAAGGGGGTAATTGAGTCCCGCTGCCGCCACTACTGGCAAGAATGTTTCTAGAGGTAGCAAATACGAGGGCAGCAGCCGTACCACTGCTTTGGCAGGCTTAAGCGGCGGCGACAGTTACAGGCACCGAACCTTAGGAACTCTGGTTGGTTGTCTACCTCTCACGCTCTTGAAATCTTAATTCTTAACCCTGCCCTCTTCCACCATTTTTCTCCTAATCAGGGAATAAAAATTACCTATACACTTGCCTTAGAAGAAATCAAAAGTCAGTAGTCCAAACACTTTTCAAAATTTTGTTTTCTGCCCAGTTGGAAAGGAAATACATGATTGACTTTACTTCATCATTCATATAGTCAATGTGGAAAACATTAGGGCTGTGAATTTCAATACAGTAAGATCAGAAAATTTTAAATTGGCCTTCCCAAACCACTAATAAGTAACCGATGTTGTATATAATGCTAAAATCTTAGAGACTGAGTTTGATATTTTAAAAGTTCTGAAAGGATTAGCTAATTTTTCCTCATCATACCTCTCATGCCTCAAACCTGAGTATTACTTTTTTAAAAATAAATTTATTTATTTTTATTTATTTATTTTTATTTTGGCTGCTTTGGGTCTCCAATGCTGCGTTCAGACTTTCTCCAGTTGCGGCGAGCAGGGGCTACTTTTTGTTGCGGTGCCCCGGCTTCTCATCACAGCAGCTTCTATTGTTGTTCCACAACTCTATGGGTTCCTTTTTAGGTCCTATGAAGAACCCTAGAAATTAATTCACGTAATTATAGGTTTTTGCAAAATTGTCAAAAGTGAGATATTTTCACTTCCATCAGGTAAGACCAGCGTCTCTTTCTTTGCCAATTTTCCTTCTATCATATTCCGCTATGTTGGATCATATTGGAATGGCCACAGGCTTTTTTGAAATCTGGCTAAGGAGATTTTCTTTTGTTCTGTGGTACGCGGACCTCTCACTGTTGTGGCTTCTTCTGTTGTGGAGCACAGGCTCTGGACGCACAGGCTCAGCGGCCATGGCTCACGGGCCTAGCCGCTCCGCGGCATGTGGGATATTCCCGGACCGGGAAACAAACCCGTGTCCCCTGCATCGGCAGGTGGACTCTCAACCACTGCGCCACCAGGGAAGCCCTAAGGAGATGTTTTAAGTGAGACTATTATGTGATTTTCAGACACCACCATATGTAATTGACTATATACTATCCCATTACAGGAATAACTTCCAGTACTCATACTGACTACTCTACTGACTTAACTAGCACAAGACACAGAAGCATAAGGACAAAAACCACCTTACAATATAGCCATGTCTTGCACTTCACAGCTCTCAAAGCATGTGCGTTTGAAGAAAAAAAAAACCAACTGAAAAGTACAAAACCAGAAGCTATTCTGTGGAAAATTACTTCAATCATCAGGCATGTGAAAGATAAGTCAAAGATTCAGTTTTCATCAATGCTTAGTCAAAACGGAAATTTTCTTCTGTCAAGAATATACTCCAGAGGCTTCCCTGATGGTGCAGTGGTTAAGCCAATGCAGGGGACAAGGGTTCGAGCCCTGGTCTGGGAAGATCCCACATGCCACGGAGCAACTAAGCCGTGGTGCCACAACTACACTGCCTGCGCTCTAGAGCCCGTGAGCCGCAACTACTGAGCCTGCGAGCCACAACTACTGAATCCTGCGTGTCTAGCGCCTGTGCTCTGCAACAAGAGAAGCCACCGCAATGAGAAGCCTGTGCACCGCAACAAAGAGTAGCCCTCACTCTCTGCAAGTAGAGAAAGCCTGCGCACAGCAACGAAGACCCAACACAGCCAAAAATAAATAAATAAATAAATAAATAAATAAAAGAATATACTCCATTAACAATGTGTGTAATGGAATGGTGTGAATGAGTATTTTATCAGAATTCCTGTAATGCACAAGCCTATAGCAGTACTGAAATCAGTAATGCATTTATAATAGTAAATACTTATGAGGAAGTAATCCATAGATTTTCTCAAAGAGGTTTTCTCAAAGTTAACAATGAAAATTAATGTGACATTATCAATAATAAATTGTGAAGCTGAAATAAGCTTTTCTAAACTATTAATAACTAGAAGCAAATTGTAATCAACCATGTTACAAGAAATCTATGTCTAAAAACTACAAAGTTTATTTCTTAAAATTTGATTTCGAAAATATATAAACTGTCGTATGAGGAGGCAGTTAAAGAATATATAGCTAAAAAAGTGGGGGAAAAGTTTTATAGAGACACATCTGGCAGTAGTTAATTTTTAAATGTCATTTTCGTGGATTTTGTGACACCTATAGTATTGATATTTGAAAGCATTTAAAAAATTGTAATTTGAAGATTTGCTACTTCCAGGTAGAATAAAATATTTTGAAGCAAAACAATGTTTCCGCTGAGAAAAACAAAAAAAGCCAAATAAAATAGCCAGCATTCAATCAAAAAGTTCTAGACAAACCAAGAGATAGAATCATATGACTAAAATTCTAAGAAAAGAACAGATAATACAAAAATATTTATATAAGATATTGTGTATCTTTATCAGGAAAAGTCTTTATCAAGAAAAAACTTTAAAATCTTCAGAATTAATATTATATTTTATTTATTTGTATATTATATTTATATATAGATATTTATATATTTATATAAAGAACTTAACGATAAAGCCCTAGTTAAGGCAGTGACAAGAGCAGTAGCAGTGGGAGTGAAAAGAAATGGTTATATTCAAGCACATTTTGTCAGTAAAAGTCCAAGATCAAATGTCTGACTGCACACATGGGATGGATAGATGGAGTGGGAAAAATCAAAGTTAACTATAGAGGTTCTAGTGAAGATGGGGTTGCCGTCACCCAACCCAAGGGGCTGCGATCATCCCCAAGGTCTAGGAGACTCAAAGGGAAGGTCATGGTCAGAGGCAAAGTTAATTGGTGGGAAAATAAGACTCCCAGTCTCTCCATCTCCTTATACCAGTTTTTTTTTTAACATCTTTATTGGAGTATATTTGCTTTACAATGGTGTGTTAGTTTCTGCTTTATAACAAAGTAAGTCAGTTATACATATGTCCCCATATCTCCTCCCTCTTGCATCTCCCTCCCTCCCACCCTCCCTATCCCACCCCTCTAGGTGGTCACAAAGCACCGAGCGCATCTCCCTGTGCTATGCGGCTGCTTCCCACTAGCTATCTATTCCTTCTACCAGTTTTGTTTTTCTGCTCATATACGTAGCAGCATTTCATTCAAGGGGAAAGTCATTGATCTGACTGGTCAAATTAAACAACATAGTTCAAGGCACATTTACAGTGGTTAGTTCCTCCACAATTTAGAAAGTCACATTCACAAGTTCCCTCTTCCTACGCTGCGGAACACATTGGCCATTCCTCCAAAGTTTCCACTCCACAGAGTGGACCAGAGATGATGTGAGCCCAGAACCGAGAGCTTGGCATGAGATGGTGTCAGCCCCACGTAGAGCTCTGGCATAAGTTATAACCCAACCCAGCTCTACAGAGAGCTCTGCATGGAATACTGGGAGTAAACTCAGCCATAATAATGGGATTCTGTTTTTCATTTGCTTTTCTTCCTTGCTTAACTTTCCCTGGCCACTCTGACAAACAAACTTTCAGGCATTCCTAGGCCACTCGCTAACTTTATTCCATTTAATGTCATCCAGATTCCCAAGAAAATTACTAACTATAAGGAGGGAAAGTTGGAACATGGTGAGTTTTAGATGCCTGAAATATACAGGTCATTGAATCCAGTTAAGTAGCAAATTATCTGGATCTCAAATATGCCAGTAGAATAGCAGACTAAGCTCAATTTAATGTACTCTTACTGGAGACACACGTAAATTCTGGGTCAATTTTGAAAAAGTTAAAAGCACATAGCAGAGATTAAAAGAAAGAAACACCTGCATGTTTCAGAAAGTAACAGAGAAATTAAATCCAGAGAAAGAAGATTGGACTGATGTCTGTGGGTTCCGTTCCTTAGTATAGGCCTTATGTAAATAGGGGCTGGAGCTAGAAATCTAACATTACCTTGAGGCCAGGAATTTAGACTCAGGATGGAACAATATTGAGAAGTTGGTACAGATATCCTACAGAAATTTCACGAGGAACTGCTTAGTCCATTAAGAGGGCCAAGGGAGGTGGTGAGGAAGATTGATATCTCTTGAAAACCTTCAGGTACAGAAAACATCAACACCTCTGAAAAGTAGGCCTGTCCTTCCCAGCATTGTGATGGCCAGGTTGTCACTAACCTGTAAGGCCCTGTATGAATCAGAAACTGCAAGGAGAGTAATTCAAAGAAAAACAGATGCAGGATGGGTGTGGCAATAAATCCTAGGACCCTATCAGAAACAAAATTAAAACCACTCTAAAGGGAAATTTTAACAAACCAGAGCAGACAGTATCCTAACCAGAACAGAATAATAATTCTGAGGAAGTTATCTTAGTTATTTAAGTAATATTCAATGCATTTCCATGGCCAGGCCCTTTTGAAGAATTCTAAAACATATACAAACAATTCATTTACATCTTACATATCCCACCATCCAGAGCAAAATTCACTTAAGTACTGTACTGGTGGAAACTGAGCAGCACTATGGAGACAATAAAAAGGTGTTTACCATCAAAAAACGTCAAGGTAAGAAAGATAATGTCTAATTTTTAATTATCCTGTGGTTTATTGAAATCTTTTGGAAACCCAAAATAGAGAAAACCTAGGAGGCAATGAAGACTTAAATATTTAGAGATTTATCAACTCATCTATAAAAGCTTTATTAATCTCTTCTTTTAATACCATTCCGGAGAGGTATAAATGTGTCCAGTGATAGGGTTGAAGAAGCCTGAGAGAATTTCAATTGTTTACTATTCTTGGTCAGCTATTAAGACCGTTCAGGAGCATCTTGATTTTCATGGCATCATCCAACAAAAAGCAGGATATTTTACAGAAAGTCCTGGTCACTTTTTGGCTTGCTTTTGTGTTTATGTTTTTGGTTTTCTCACATTGGGCGGTACATTAGGCTACCTATTGCATACTCCCTCATTCATGCATGCATTCATTCAAACGATATTTACTGAGTTGAGATATTTAATTAACACCCAATAAATGATGTTTAGATGAATGAATGCGCTTTTTATCAAAGTAAGTGTAAGTACTGAGAAAAATTACAGAATGTATGATCCCAGCCCCACAAAAGCGTATAATTGTGTTGAGGATATAACATATGCTGGTGAAATAACTAATATATCATATTGGACAGTCTCTAAGTTCAAAAATGAGTTTTTATAAATAATCAGAGCCTAAGGAGGACAAAGAAGGGACAGTTCATTATGGGTTGAATCTATCAATAAATGTACATTTCAGATGAGATTTGAGATTGACCTTAAAGAAAGAAGAGGACTTAGATATATGAACAGAGAACAAAAAAGGCATGGTGATAGCATGTGCATAGATAGTGTGGCCAATATTTATGTTCTTCCTTAAAGATAGTCAGAGATAACCCAAATGTAACTGTTCCCATGGGTCCATTCTCAGTATCCAAACAAAATGGCAAATCCTATCTTAGTAAAACTAATGAAAAACACAGTCTTTAACAAAGACATTGTGAAGGAAAGGGGGAGAGAAAGGCTTGCATCCCACACCACACAACAAAACTTATTTAATTATGTTTCATTTTCTCCCTCTGAACATTTACTCTCCCTCTCTCTGTACGTCTCTCTTCTCCCACATCTGGCCACACTCTACAAGCCACCTTTTCAGATCTTTCCAGAACTCTCCATCCTAGTTTCATTATGCCACAAGTTAAACATCTCACAGGTCTCCAGGACGCATCCTCATCACTTATTGCACAAAGACAAACAAAGGACACTTCTCAGGATCACGTTTCTTGGAAGGAAGAGGTCACGAGGAGTGATTATAAATAATATAAGGTGGAGAGCAGTGACTTAAAATACCATTTTTCCTCTTAGAATGTGAATACAGGGAACTTTGGGAAACTAGAAAATCTAGAAAGGATTCATTGATAATTATTTATTTTCAATGAATAAAATAAAACGTAATAATATGGCTAAACTCTGACAGATTAACTTTTTCTAAAGTTGCTTTCACACACCTTCACTATTGGGATGTTTGATAAACACATCTTTCCTTCTTCACTTTCTTCTTTCTTTGCAGATACTGGCACCAAACTTTCAAACAGTAAGAACCTTCCCATAAGTCCCTTGCCAGGCAAGATTAAGGTATAACAATCCAAACAGATTTTTGAAGAAGATAACTGGTTGAAAGCACAGGAAAAGAGCTGGGTTGCCCTTTTTCAACAGTCACATAACGAGTAATGTGGGAATTGGTTTACAAAGTCTCTCTCCATGAGGGGCTAAGGTTAAGATTAGAACTTCTGAGGCCAGAAGAGCAAAATAACTACAACAACCCACATATTTTCAAGAGCCGCCCTTTGGATGTGAGGGATTGATTTTTCCCACTCTTTTTTCAGCAGCCCAACTTTTGTCTTTAGTAAATGACATAAGAGAATACAGTGTGGCCAAGAAGGCTTAGATTTCCTTAGCCCCAAGTCAGATATTCTCAAGTGACTGTCCACTCAAATTAAAAAGAGAGATTTACAAGAGGAAACTGGATACAACAGAGTGTACTTTTATTTCAGCCCTTTACCTGAATGTTTTGTTTTGTTTCCAGTTCTCCACTGAAGTTGCCTACATTAATATATTTTTAAGAACATTTCCTTAAGTTGAAGTATTCATTCAGTATATTCATTTACTATAATTGAGAAAAGCCAAATGACTTAGGCAAATTCATTTCTGTACTGCCACAGCAGTGTATTGTGAACTAAATGACACCTGGCAGTTCTTTACTCAGATACTAACTCAATTAGAAGGCAGAACAAGGATACCTACCCATTCAGGGAAGGAAAGGTCACTTAGCCTCTGTAGCTGTCTTAGGTCTCTTATCATCACAGTAACAAATTGAAGACTAAAAACCATACGATCATCTCAATAGGTGCAGAAAAAGCTTTTGAAAAAATGCAATATCCATTCATGGTAAAAACTCTCCAGAAAGTGGGCATACAGGGAACATACCTCAACATAATAAAGGCCATATATGACAAGCCCATAGCTAACATACTCAATGGTGAAAAGCTGAAAGCCTTTCCCCTAAGATCAGGAACAAGACAAGGATGCCCACTCTCACCACTTTTATTGAACAGAGTTTTGGAAGTCCTAGCCACAGCAATCAGACAAGAAAAAATAAATAAATAAAAGGACTCCAAAATGGAAAGGAAAAAGTAAAACTGTCACTGTTTGCAGATGGCATGATACATAGAAAATATGAAAGACACCATCGAAAACCTATTCGAGCTCAAACATGAACTTGGTAAATTTGCAGGATACAATAGATTTCTATATATAAATTTTGTATTTCTATACACTCACAGTGAACTATCAGAAAGAGAAATTAAGGAAACAATCCCATTTACAATCGCATAAAAAAGAATAAAATACATAAGAATAAACCTGCCTAAGGAGGTAAAAGACCTGTACCCAGGAAACTATATGACACTCATAAAAGAAATGAAAGATGACACAAACAGCTGGAAAGGTATACCATGGTCACGGATTGGAAGAATTAATATTGTTAAAATGGCCATCATACCCAAGGAAATCTACGGATTCAGTGCAGTCTGTATCAACATATCAAGGGCATTTTCCACAGACCTAGAACAAATAATTTTAAAGTTTGTATGGAAACACAAAAGATTCTGAATAGCTAAAACAGTCTTGAGAAAGAAGAACACAACTGGAGGAATCATGCTCCCTGGCTTCAGACTGTGCTACAAACCTACAGAAATCAAAACAGTATGGTACCGGCACAAAAACATCGATCACTGGAACAGAATAGAGAGCCCAGAAAGAAACCCATGCACTTATGATCAATGAATCTATGACAAAGGAGGCAAGAATATGCAATGGAGAAAAGTCAGGGCTTCCTTAGGGATGGTTTCATCAATTTGTTTTCCTAAATGGACCATACTTTTCCATGTCTTCGTATACCTTGTGATTTTTTTGGTTGAACATTTGGCTTTCACATATTATAATGTGGTGTCTATGGAAATCAGATTCTCCCACTTTCCCAGGGTCTTCTGGGCTTTTGATTGTTGAAGGCTGTAGTAGTCTGTTTGTTTAGGGACCTTTCCAAACTATTTTAGCAATAACCGTATTCCTTATTGTATGTAGGCATTGAAGTCTTGTTCCTTTAGTTCATGTTTAGCTAATGTTTTGACAGAGATGTCCTTGAATTCCTGCACCTAAGACAAACAAAAACAAATATACACAAGCACATCCACATGCACACTCAAAACCACACACCTCTCCCCATTGTGCAGATTGCTGGATCACTCCTTCAACATTTAGCTGACCTGCACTGAGGTCAGGGCTCAGCCCATGGTAAAAGCTTAGAGACTCCTCTGGCGTTTTCAGAACATGCATCTGATCTTGAGTATGCATGTGGCTTTCTTAATTTCTCTGGACACATGTGTACTTTTTGTATGTTCTAAGTTCCCAAAGAATCTCCCCCAACTTTTGCTCCTGCATCTTATGTGGTCTATTGTATTTCAATGCACAGTCTTCTGCCCCAGCCATCTGTGCTTTGTTAGTTCACCTTGCACTTTTCTTGAGCAATGACCGCTGCTTTTCCAGACTGTGTTCCAAGTTAGCTAAGACACAGTTAAGCATCTTGTGTCAGTCCTTCAGGTAGCTCCCAGACAGGTTAGAACAGATACACATAATAATCTGAGAGTACGGTCTCTTCTGCTCCCTCCTGAAGCAGGATTGAGGGTCCCATACTAGGAATGATCTGCTGCTACTTTAAGACTATCACTGCATCAAGACTCCACCACTTTAAGACCATCACTACACTAACAGTGGATGGGGCAAGGGCAAGTAAAAATGCCTCAAAACTTTCCTGCCATTTTCAAATTGCCTCTTCCCTGGTTCAGTATGTGTTTGGTTGCTGTAAATCTTTGCCTGATTTCAGGACTAAGAGAAACTCAAGGAACCCCACAACAAGAAACAGTATAATCAAACTCTCAGATGCCAAAAGACAGAGAAAGAATCTTTTCTCCCAAAGGAGAAAGAAAAAACAAATTTGTTACAAAGCAGGGATCCTCAAAAAGATTCATAGCTAATTTCCTACCTGAAACCATGGAGGCAAGAGGCCAGACATATTTAAAGTGCTGAAAGAAAAAAATTGTCCACCAAGAATTCTATATTTGGCCAAACTGGTTTCAAAACTTAGGGAGAAATTAACACATTCCCAGATGAACAAAGGCTGAGGGCATTTGTTTTACAACTTCCTAACACTGCCCTATGACAAATGCTAAATTGAACCTTCAGGTTGAAATGAAGGACACTAGACAGCAACTCGAAGCTGTATAAAGAAATGGAAATCTCCAGTAAAGAGAAATACATGGGCAGATACTAAAGCCAGTATTGTGCTACTGGCTTGTAACTCTACTTTGTATTTCTTACATGATTGAAAAAACAAATGCATAAAATAATAATAAATTCATGTTATTGAGCTCACAAAGTATAAAGGTGTAATTTTTGACAACAATAATGTAAAGAGGAGGAATGGAACTGTAGAGGAACAGAGTTTCTGTGTGCTATTGAAGTTGGTTTCAATTCAAATGATATTGGCTGAACCTTAGAAGGGTAAATGTAATCTTCTTGATAACCACAAAGAAAATATCAATAGACTATACGCAAAAAGAAATGAAAAAGGAATCAAGAGTTCACTACAAGAAAATCGGCTAAGCACAGAAGAAGTCAGTAATGGAGTAAATGAGGGGCAAAAAATGCATAAGACATATAGAAAACAACCAGGAAACAGACAGAATTAAGTTCTTCCTCATAAGTAATTTTTGAAAAAGTAAGTGGATTAAGCTCTCCAATAAACAGATAAATATTGGCGGAATGGACTTTAAAAACAACCATAATCCAAGTTTATGCTGTCCGCACAAAACTCACTTGATTTCAAGAGACACAAGTTGGTTGAAAGTTAAAGCACAGAATAAAATATCCCATGCAAATAGTAACAAAAAGAAAGAAAGAGAGAGAGAAAAAAAGAAAGGAAGGAAGGAAGCAAGGAAGGAAGCAAGGAAGGAAGATAGATCTGGGATGGCTACGTTAATATCACACAAAATAAACTTTAAATCAAAAACTATCACAAGAGGAAAAGGAGGCCACTATATGTTGATAACAAGTTCAATCTATCAAGAAGATATAACAACTATAAACATATATGTACCAAACAACCCCCAAATATGTGAAGTAGTCATTGACAGAATTGAAGGAAGAAATAGTTCTAAAATAATAGTTGGAGATCAATACCTTGCTTTCAATAATGGATAACACATCTAGACAGAGGATCAGTACAGAGGTAGGGGGACTGAATAACACATTTAACCAACTAAACCTAACAGCCATATATAGATCACTCCACTCAACAACAGCAGAATACACATTTTTCTCAAGTACACATGGAACATTCTCCAGGAAAGACCATATGTTACGCCACAATACAAGTACCAATACATTTTTAAGAAATTGAAATCATACAAAGTATCTTCTTTAGCCACAGTGAAATGAAGGTAGAAATCAATAACAGAACGATTGGTAGCCACTTCCCATCATGCCTGCCACACATGATATAAAGCAACGAAGGGAAAACATACTTGACCATTTAGAAAAGTGGGAAAGAGGACATACCATTGACACAGAGTGTGTGCTGTTTCCCGTTGTCAGGGATAGAAATAAATTACCATCATTTATTCATTAGTGTGTTAATTTCTTGGTCAATCATTGCGCAGCCAGTGTTTCTGCCTGATGGGAAGATTTCCTATACTCAGTGTTGAGTGGAGACAACCTTGAAAGGGATATTTAAAAGGATTATACTGTGATGGCCTTAGCAGTACCCTTCCTCCTATGCCAGTATTTAGGCTGGGGTATTTCCATGGAGTGTGTACAGTCGTAGGCCCCAGGTCACCAGAATTTAGTTGGATTCGTTTTGTTAATACATTCCCTCAGTACTTTGTCTTTTATTTGACTGTTGCATTTACTTCATTCTTTATTATCACTGCAAAACAACTTTGTTTCCTGTTCAGATGCCAAAAAGTGGGTATCAATACCTCCTGAGTTTTACACATCACAGATCTGTTTTACATATCAGAGACAGAGACAGCAACTATTTCCAATGACTTTGAGACATACTTTGAACATGAGATTAACATGTTGAGTGTTGAAATGTGTGTCGAGCTCATTATACTTGCTCTAAAAGGTTTCAAACTGCAAAGATTTAAAAATCTTTATCTCTGAATAGTTTTCCTGTGCTGTCCCTTTGTGTCAGACTGTTAATGTGCAGTCTGGCACCTTCAAATAATGTGGCTTTGTAACCAATTATTTACATGTTGTTTTATCCACAGAGAATCTTTTTTTAAAAAATAAATTTATTTACTATTTATTTTTGGCTGTGTTGGGTCTTTGTTGCTGCACATGGGCTTTCTCTAGTTGGCGCAAGCAGGGGCTACTCTACATTGTGGTGTGTGGGCTCCTCATTGCTGTGGCTTCTCTCGTTGCAGAGCACGGGCTCTAGGCGCTGGGGTTTCAGTAGTTGTGGCACGTGGGCTTCAGTAGTTGTGGCTCATTGGCCCTAGAGCACAGGCTCAGTAGTTGTGGCGCACGGGCTTAGTTGCTCTGCGGCATGTGGGATCTTCCCAGACCAGGGCTCGAACCCATGTCCCCTGCACTGGCAGGCGGATTCCCAACCACTGTGCCACCAGGGAAGTCCCCACACAGAGACCCTTAAGGTCAAAACATACAACTCGATTAACTACACTTCCTCCTGTTCAAATTTCCCTCATCTTTTCTTCATCTTCTGTCTATGTTTCCTTGGCCCTGTTTATATTAAGTGCTTTTGCCATTATATTCGATTGTCTGTATTTTGCTGAGTTACCACAATGCTTTATGAGACATGGTAGGATATAAATGCATTTAAGCAATATATATATATATAGATAGATAGATAGATAGATAGATAGGTAGATATAGATATATAGATATATATATGTAGTTTGCTTGAGTGCAGTGTTTTTTGTTTTCTGTACTGAATTCATTAGCATGGGTTGGTATAAAATTTAGCATAGGTCAATATGTAATTTCTAAACTAATAAAGTCTTAAAAGTGAGGAATTAAGTCTTTTGAATTTTATTATTTATTGTAAAGAGCAGAATAGCATACATAAACAGGTGCCTAAGGAAAACGTGTATTCTAATATGGAACTCCTTATGAACACCTATTTTTTTTTCTTTTAATGGTATGACAGTAGGCCATTTGATTATTTCTATTTTTATGGCTTTAACTTTAGAACAATGAAATATTCGTAAATTTTAAAAAGTATTTTTCTGGGGCTTCCCTGGTGGCGCGGTGGTTGAGAGGCCGCCTGCCGATGCAGGGGGCACGGGTTCGTGCCCTGGTCCAGGAGGATCCCACGTGCCGCGGAGCGGCTGGGCCCGTGAGCCATGGCCGCTGAGCCTGCGCGTCCGGAGCCTGTGCTCCGCAACGGGAGAGGCCACAGCAGTGGGAGGCCCACGTACCACAAAAAAAAGAAAAAAAAAAAGTATTTTTCTTTATTTGATGCGGGTGGGATACTGGAGAAATGAAAGGTCAAACACCTATTGAGGAATCCATACTTGTCTATATATTGTGTACTTTTATTTCAATAACTGATTTAAAATTCCTAAAAGGATGCTATAATAAGTTATTATGCCATTTTACACACTGAATTAAGTGAATTTCAGGGAGGTATGAAACTTGCCTAAGGCTATCCAGCTGCCAAGCGGTAGGAGTGAGAATTAAATCCAGGTATACCTATCGCCAAAGTTTCTGCTCATCTCTTTACATCATCCACTTTTAATAGCCAATGCTTTCCTGCTTACAAATATGACTGAGGTTTCCAGACAGTCAACATTCCTTTGTAATCAGATAGAAAAATTACTGTTGATTCTCTAAAGACATATTCCTTTTCCATTAAGTGCCTTTAGTTGTTCAAATAATACTTCCAGACAGTAGTAATCACACAGTTGGAGACTAAGAACAGAACTCAGGGATGTGTCTAGCAGTCAGTAAAGACCAACTGGGCTCACTTATGATATTTACGGTCATTTCCTCTAGACTAACATAAGCTTATTAATAAGACCCTAATAATTCACAGTAGTGCCCTTGCCTGATTGTTTGTTCTTCTCCCTCTATCACTCTCTCTTTCCCCATATTATTATTATTTTTGGCAATTTTTGGTGAATTAAATTCAGGGATTAGTATTCAGGAGTACTAGTCACAAAAGCAGAGAATCTTAGCTCACAACAAAGGAAGAGAATAGAGAAAAAGTATAAATTATATGAATACACACACATACACACATGTGCCAACTATATGCTGCACTTCTCCAAAATCTATCCGGTATCTGCACATTTATTGTATATTAGCAGTAAGACCAGAAATGAGCGTAACGCTCTGTTTACAAGGCACAGAAAACAGACCCAAATATGGAAATTACTAGCAATGAGAATGGGGAAGAAAGACTACAACAAGGAATGTAGATGATATTTTTGTTTCCTAGCTATGATGCCAAATATTGAACTTTCAACTTGAGACAAGGAGGCCATAAAAAGTTGTATTAGTTTCCTAGAGCTGCCATGACAAAGTACCAGAGACTGAGGAGGTTAAACAACAGAAATTTACTCACTCACAGGTCTAGAGGCTAGAAATCTGACATAAGGTGTCAGCAGGATTGATTTCTTCTCAAGTATCTCTTCTGGGTTTGTAGATGCCATGTTTTCCTTTTGTCTTCACATGGTCTTCCTCTGTGCATGTCTGTGTCCTAATATTTTCTTTTTATAAGCACGCCAGTCATATTGGATTAGAGCCCACCCATTTGACCTCAATTACCTATTTAGGGCCTTATCTCCAAATACAGTCATATTACGAGGTATTGGGGGTTAAGACTTCTACATATTAACGTGAGCAGGACACAATTCAGCTGATAACAGAAGATAAGAGTAATTTAAGCAAGTAACTATTGTTTACAGTGAGTTGCTTAAGGATATGAATTTACTCAAGAAAAACAAGAAGAAATTACATAACACTGTACGTTATACAAAGATATTAAATTAATCACCATAACATCCTGTGAGATGGGCATTAAATTAGACTAAGCAAGATGAAGCAACTTATCCAGAATTGTATAGTTGGTACTTTCCAGAATTTAAACCAGGTATTTTCCCAGTTCCATTCTACGTTATATATTCATTTCATTATTTGAAATGAATTTTGAGTCTTCATTTTGCTTAGTTTCTGAAGTTATATGGGGATAGAATGGAGTTGGATATTTTCAGTGACATTCACACATGGGGAAGGAAATTGAGTGCAGAAGCTTCAGCAATGTTTCCATGGAGAACACTAACCACAGAACCAGAAACACTGTTATCCTTTTGGTTCAGTGATCTTTCCAGAAGCACTACAAGAATCAATTTTAAGAAGCCCAATGTTTTCCAAACTTTCACCAATGGGCTCTGTAGGGTCCTCTAACAGTATCTAAGAGACTAACTAGTTTCACATTCCAAGTCACTTAAGGAGTTCTGATTGTTCTCTGTGAGGAAATCAAGTGACAATCATAGCAGGTAACTTAGGATAGTTTCTTCAGGGCCCAGGCAAAACCTAATACACAGTAATAGTCATTGTTAACTGCATCTTTGACAAGGATTAATCAGGTATCAAAGAGGTCTATAAATTGGGAGAAATTATGATCAAAGAGAAACACAGACCACAGATATTTAATTAATGCTCAATTATTTATGAGTTTAACTTTGGTTAACCTAATTTTCCTTCTTCTAGACAATTTCCAATTCATCTCCACAAAGAGACCAGAATAATCACCTTCCAATACAAGATTTATTGTGTTCCTTTAATTTAAAGCATACAGTGACTTCTACATTCACTCCACCAAGTTTTGCCAGGAGAGAAAAGGAGACGTGATATTTTGTCTTGAATTGGATATGCCACCATACTTGACTTAGCTCATCCTACTGGAAGCACTTTGAGGGCAGATTCTACAGTCTTGTCTTACATCCTCTACGGAATCAAGCCAAGGGAATCACACACAGTTACAGCTGGAAAAACATTTGTTCTGGGTTAACACTTTTAGCCTTTACCACCAAGACTTTATCACCAAGATCTATCTTTACAGTCTCTAAACGGGAGACCTTCTTGCCTTCCCTTTTCATATTGACTAGGAAGGTAAAGGGAAGAACTGAGAAGTACCCAAAGTCAGCTAGCAGCCAGCACAGATAAATCATCGGTGGAGATATTGTTTCTTTCAAAAGATATAAACATAAGAGCAAGTCCTAGTGTTTGAAACAACTGTGCATAATAAAATTCCATGAAAACCTAGAAATTCCGATGCAGATCAGTAACATATTGGTTAAATAAGCTGTTATGTTCATGCAATGGACGAGTGTACATACATTAAGAAGAACGAGATACTCTTTTCTATGAGATTCTCTTTTCACTGAATTCATCAGTGCTGCAAAAACAATGTTACATAATACTTTTTCTTTAACATTACATCAGGCATCCTCATCTGGTCCTGCATTTATTGCCAGTGTTACTAAAGTCTATCACTTACCTCTTTCTCTTTTAGATATATAATTTCTTCTTATTTTGGAAGCATTCATCAATCCCTATTTTACCCTTTCTTTTAAATTACAAATGAATATTGAATTTTATAAAATATCTTTTGGAGGATATTTCAAGTGATTGTATACTTTTGCTCTCCTTTGACCTTGTTATATGGTAAATTATATTTTGTTATTTTATATTATGTTATTTATTATATATTGTATTATGTTTACTAATTATATTTATTATATTATAATTACATTATTTTTAAGGTAGCATTTCATTTTAGATAGACAAAACAACGGAATAGGAAGCGTCTTAAAATTAGATGCGAGAGCATAAGGGAATTGAGATTAAAATAAAATTCATGTTTTGGATCAGTAGCAAAAATTATTCAACAAAAGTGGGAAAATATGGCTATCATTACTAAATTCTAGATAGAGCAACTAGTTAAGAGTTAAAAAATAATGAAAATGTAAAAGTATCAGAAACCCGGGAGACTTGAAATAAATTATTCATGAGGAATACCTTTCTAAGATACAAAAAAAAAGGATACATTTAATTATATAAGAATTAAAAGTTTCCTCATGGCAAAATGCACTACAAAGGTCAGAAAACAAGCAAAAGAAATTGGGAAATATATTTAGAAATGGATATGCTTCTTTACAACTTTTGAGAGAAGCACATGTTTCTTTTTCCTTTAACCTGTTATGTGGGTATTAATCTATAATGTAAGTGCATGGTTCCTTTCCTTTAACCTGTAATGTGAGATTTAATCTATATGGTAAGTGCATGGTTCCTTTCCTTTCATCTGTAATGTGAGTGTCAACATGGGGCACTGCTTCCAAGCACAGACTTTGGATGTTCCTGTACTGGTCCCGTCACTGACCATCCACAAAAACTTACAAATGTTGCTTTACTTTCCTGGGGGTTAGAGTCTTAGCTAAGAAATGGAAGCAAAATAGAACTTTCCCCCAGGGATGATAGAAGGTTTAAAGGAGTAAATATGTAAGTGACTTAGCACAGTGCCTAG
Source organism: Grampus griseus (assembly GCF_964374135.1). Taxonomy (NCBI): domain Eukaryota; kingdom Metazoa; phylum Chordata; class Mammalia; order Artiodactyla; family Delphinidae; genus Grampus; species Grampus griseus. The sequence continues at coordinate 150,268,082 of NC_139019.1, read as the reverse complement.
TACAAGAGAGATCAATATAAGTACTTACCAATTTTTTAAAGAGACACATGAAAGAAATAAAATGCGGTGATTTCAATCTATTGATATATATTCTTGACATTAAACTACCTTTTCATTCATTGGATGACCTAACTTGCTCATGCTTTTTCTTACTCTAGTGAACTTGGGTAGCTAATAGCATAGTTTAAAATTTTTCCTTTTATATGTACAAGTAAATTTGACCTGTAATTTTCTTTTTCCTTACAGTTTTAATCTATTTTCAGTATTAGGATTATATAGACTTCGTACGATGAATAAAGGAGCATTCTTCCTTTGCTACTCTCTAGAAGTTTTTCTTTGTTAATATTGACGTTATCTGTTTAATAGAAGTTGGATAGAATTCACCTCCCAAATGATCTGGCCGGGTCTGGTATTTTCTTGGTGAACGATTGTAAACTATTGACTTAATTCCTTTACTGGTGCAAGAACTCCAGCTACAAATTTCCTCTTGTGTCAGTTTTGGTAAACTTTAGGAGCTAGGAAATTGTCCACTTTACAGAAATGTTCAAATTTACTGGCATTTCATATATTCTCTGTTTGTACTCTATGCTATAACATTGTCCTGATTCTTTCTGTATAGTATTTACTTACGTTTTTGTTTTGCTTAATCAAATTGTGTTTTTCTAAATCTTTTCAAAGAATATTCTTTTGACTTACTAAATCACCTCAATTTTATACTTTTTTCTGTTTTATTAAGTTCTGCTCATATCTTTATTGTCTATTTTTTCTATGTTCTCAGGGTTTATTGTTTTACTCTTCTGATGTCAATTAAAACACTTGGTTATTAATTTTAATAAATCTTTTTAGTTATAAATAGTTGAACTTTTTGAAGATTCCAGCTTAGTTGTACTTATCTAAGGGTCAGCTCCTCCTCATAGTTGCTGGCCTAAGGCTTAGTTCACCCTATAGCAATGTATATATTGACATTTTTTCCCCTCGACTTTCTGTGTTTTGCTACTTCTCACTTTTCTTTGCAGAGAAGCCCTCTGAAATACCCTTAACTTATTTTACAGCCAATAAGTCTTTAAAATACTGTGTATTTTTTAAGATAAATCAACTTATGTAATTAGGCAGGAAATCTGATCTGCCGTATTTTAAAAAACAGCATAATTTCACTCTTCTCCACGATTAATCTGCTGTATTACACGACCTTCGAGTTTTTAGCTTTATCAATGACATGTACTTTAAAAATGTTTGAAAGATCCTACCCAGTCTTTTAAAACATCCTTGCTCCTTGTTTCAGTTCTAGTTTTATGTATATTTTCTGCCTGGCACCTGATTATTCCAACATCTGATGATTGGCCTTGGGAATCTAATTCTGCTATTGATTGTTTTTGCTGATTCTATCCACTTGTAGCTGATTTCTTCATTGTTGTGTAAATTTAGATCATGAGCTCACCTTTAGCTAAACTTTATCTGTGGGAACGCTGTAGGCCTGTGTTGAAGGTCTACCTCTCCAGAAAGGGTTTAGTTTTGTGTTTGGAATACCACCGATTTGGGAGCATTTTAAGTTCATTTCTTAGCTTCTCTTTGCAAGACCGCAAATAAATTTGCAACCCAAACACTGTGAACACAGATCTGCGGTTCAGAATTCTCAAGATTTCCTACCTGTTTCCTACCCAGAGCAGAGGCCAAGAGAATTTGCTCTTAGTCTCCCTTTGCCAGCAGATATGTTTTTCTCCTGGCACACCCTTTCATTAAAGGTGAAGCCAGGGATAGATAGCTTTAGTTCTAACTTCCCATCTAGTAGGGATGGAGTCTTACCTCCTGCCTCCCATGTGGTCATGGCCATTTAAAAACAAGTCTCTATACCAGGTGTGTCATTCAACTACGGCCTGTATTCCAAATCCAGACAGCTGCCTATTTTTTATGGCCTATGAGCTATGAATAATTTTCACATTTTAACTGGTAGCATTTTAATGGTTACCTAAGTACCTAAATAATATCCTCAATTTTGCCTCTTTGGTCTACAAAGCCTAAAATATTTGCCATTTGGCTCCATAAAAACAGGATTTCCAGCTTCTGTTCTAAGCTATCAAGATCTTCAATCCACTCTTAATAGAGCTATAACTCTCACACATGGACCACCCTTCCTTCATGGGTCCTGGACATTTCGACTGCACACTTCCAAAATCAACCACTCACTTAAAAATAAGTTGTGTACATTTAACCTAGCATACCTAACCCTTGCTTTTAGGAGAGTTTTTCAAGTAATCTTGCCCACCGTATTCTTCAGAACTTCATTAATAATGGCAAAAAATTGGGCTTACCTGGTGGTGCAGTGGTTGAGAGTCCACCTGCCGATGCAGGGGACACGGGTTTGTGCCCCGGTCCGGGAAGATCCCACATGCTGCGGAGCGGCTGGGCCCGTGAGCCATGGCCGCTGAGCCTGCGCTCCGCAATGGAAGAGGCCACAACAGTGAGAGGCCCGCATACCATAAAAGAAAAAAAGGCAAAAAATTAAAACATTCAACAAAAATGGGAATTGTTCATAACAATTGTAGAAGCACATATAGTAGAAAACTATAAACTGTTACTGAAACAGTGAGACACACATTTTTATTCTTAGAGAACTATGTTTATTTAGGTCCCTTTTGTTTAAATAAGTATATTTCTGTGTATGTATGTATACAGTCATGTATTTATATACACATACATTATTTGTATGATATATTTATATAAACATATGAAATACATACCTATACACATACCTTTGATTTATATTTGTATACATACACAGGAATATCATTATATATTATATATTTATATACATTGAACTGAAAACTGGTAGTATACATATATATCGTGTAGAAATGTGTGTCTACGTGCATGTGTAGAAAAGCAGGTTGAGAGATATGGAAGCATGAGTTAGACAGGGTTCAAGATTTTAAAAGTAGTCGTGTGTAGGTAGTGAGGTTAAGGCCCACTGGATTGAAAATATTGCATATTTTTACATCAATTGTTATGATGACCAGATTCCTATGTAAATAAAATTATAAATAGCTATACATACTCGTATCTGTAATGTATAACTAAAAGATATATAGTTTTATATATGTATTATATTTATATTATATAATACAATTATCTTATACTAATACATTATACATTGTGTTCTATAGAATATATTAACTATAGTGTATTATATCAGATAATAATAATTATATATTTATATATTATGATATAGCTGTTTTATAATCAATATTACAGGATATATCATATTAATATTACGAACATATTAACCATATAAATACATTTCATTACTCATGTATGTTGTATATAATATATGCTAGGCAAAAATATATATTAATATAATACATAATTGTTATACATTAATATAAATAATAGTATATTACATTTATACGTCAATATAATATTTAATATTGGTATATTTATATTATTTTTAATATATACATAGCTAATGCTCTTTAAAGCCATCTTCTACAAGTAGGATAAGACCAGGAGTATGGCCAAAGCAAATGGTAAAAATATTAGATTACTTATATTCATTTATAGGTCATTTTCCTGGAATCTGCCTCTGGCTATTAGAGAGGACACACAGCAAAATCAACAAAAAGTACCCAGGACATAGGATCCTTTCTTCATTGGAACGGAACCTCAAAGGAAACACAGTGCTATTCAGTCCCCCTTCAAAGAGCCAAGAGCAAACCTTGAAGCACCCAGTAAAAGCCAATTCAAACAAAAAAGCTTTTCCACTTAAACTGGAAAAAGTTAAGTTCCCAAGAGACCCCCTACATCAACCACTGAAGCTCATTTGGCAGTAAAAACAATAATGTTCACCGAACAACAAGAAACGCAAAACAGTAGTTGTTTTACCAAAAACACAAAAAAGCAGCTAATTAGTGTCTTTCCTGTTTGAAAGAAGGGGGTGGGAAGTGGGCAGGAGACCTGATAGGAAAGATAAAAAGAAAAGGAAAAGGAAAATAACAGTTTCCAGTTTGACACTCAAGCTGTCTTCTGCATCCATTTCGTCAAGGCCACCAAGTCAATGTGGAGGCTTTTTCCTCCTTCCTTTTCTTTTCATGAGACTGATCACAACCAGCACTGCAGATTCCATCGAATTAAGGAATGCTGTTGCCTACAGGTGTGAATGAGCTGTGAGTAAAGTACTGAAGTAGAGGACACCTAAAGTAAAACGTCTTCATGAATGTCCACGTGGCTGAGCAGCAAGTTAACCTTTCATAGATGTGCTAAAGAAGAAGAGTTGGGTTTTATTTTATTTACTTTTCCCTGAACTGTGCTGAATGACTATCATCGACAAGTTCAGGCTACTTTTTGCTGAGGATCAATGCACTGGGAGAGCTGAGAGAACACTGAACAGTAGAGCTGTCTTTTTCTTGACCAGTTCACCTTAGTTTCCCATACTCTAAGTCTTTCCCTAATTCTTTCTCCTTTTTATTGTAGTAAAATGAACATAACACAAAATCCACCATTTTGATCATTTTACAATTCACTGTACCATTCAGTGGAATTTACTACTGTCACAATGTTGTGCAACTATCACCACTGTCCAACTACAAAACATTTTCATCACCCCAAGAGGAAACATACACCCATTTTGAGGAGTCATTCCCTATTTCCCTCTCTTCCAAACCCCTGGAAACCACTAATGTATAATAGTTTCCGTGTGTATGGATTTGCCACTGCTGGACATTTCATATAAATGGAACCATACAATATAGAGCCTTTCGTGCCCGACTTCTTTCACTTAGTTGCATCCATGATGTAGCATGTATCAGTAATCCATTCACTTTTATGGCTGAATTCCCTGATCCTGTTTTCTTCATACTGTTTGAATACAAAACTTAAAATAAGTTGAGAGTGAAGCTCTGTTTTAAGGGCACATCTACGAGGCCAATTCTTTTAAAAAAGGTGAAAAGGGAGATATTGTTGTGAAATGATAATCGTTGAGAAGCCTCAGCCAATTTGATAATGAAAAGTTTGGGAAATGTTGCAAAAAATTATCTGCTTTATATTAAAAGCCTTTTAAGCAAGGATTCAGGAGATTGTCTTTTTCTTGCAGGTAACTTAAATGAGTCAGAAGGAAATAACTGCGCTTTAAATCAGATTTTGAAAGGATTCTATTTATTCTTAATAGACGAATGGGAGTACAGGTAGTTCACATCCAATATGGACTCCCTGTGCAAACACCGTTTATCGTTTTAGCCACCACTATCGAATTATATTTCTTGAGAGTAAGGCAGCTCAATTCCTGCATATTACTTTTTTTCCTGCATATTACTTTTTAAAATTCATCTATCAAATCCATTAATATAGTATAAACAAGAGATGTTCATGTTTCAGTGCAGTTCAAATATCAGGTATAAAGAACCACCAGTAAGAAAAAGAATCCTATATCTCTTGCCAGAATGTGTTCAGCTCTAGGGTGCTTTGCTAGCTGAAACACATTTTCATTGTCAAGAGGATAGAGGTTGTTTAAGAGGGATGAGAGCCAAAAAATGTTAACTACGTGTATGTGTTAAGAACAGTGCTAGGTTATCTCATATTCTACATCAGTCAAGGCTCTCCATTTTACATATGTGAAAAGCGAAGTTAAAAGTGTTTTAGTAGGGCTTCCCTGGTGGCGCAGGGGTTAAGAATCTGCCTGCTAGTGCAGGGGACGCGGGTTTGAGCCCTGGTCCGGGAAGCTCCCACATGCCACGGAGCAACTAAGATCATGCGCCACAACTACTGAGCCTGCACTCTAGAGCCCGTGAACCACAACTACTGAAGACCACACACCTAGACCCCGCACTCAGCAACAAAGAGAAGCCACCACAATGAGAAGCCCACGCACCGTAACAAAGAGTAGCACCCGCTCACTACAACTAGAGAAAGCCTGCGCATAGCAAGGAAGAGCCAATGCAGCCAAAAATAAACAAATAAATCTACTTTTAAAAAAAAAAGGGTTTTAGTAACGTACTAAAAGGCACATAATTAGTAAAGCTGAGCAAGAATTCAATCCCAAATCTGTCACACTGAAGTTTAAGCTAATACTTGAGATTAATAAAAACAGCACTAAATTAAAAGTTCAGAGATATTTTTAATTTCATACTCTTTCACTAACGCTCTTTGGAGATAAATCATTCCTTTTATATGGGCCTTAGTTTTCACAACTATAACAGTTGGAAGCTTGACTAGATGATCTGTATGTAGTCTTCCAATTCTAAAATGTTCCACTCATTTGGATTCCTACAATAATTGCCCTTGCAATATATGCTTGCTGCCACCAAGCAGCCGTACAGACTATTAGTTCCTTTTATATCCCTAGCGGGGAGTGCATTTTGACATCAGACTTACCGGTCAATAGTACAACCTGTTACTATAACTATAAAATAACAAAATAATCTGGTATTATTTCCTGTAAAGCAGAAGCTTTACATTGTCTGTGCATCATATCAGAATCACCTGTAGGTTTGTTTGGTTGTGTTTTAACATCTTTATTGGAGTATAATTGCTTTACAATGGTGTGTTAGTTTCTGCTTTATAACACCTGTAGCTTTTTAAACATAGAGGAAATCCATAACCCATTGAATGAGAATCTTCAGAGACAGGACATGGGCATCTGGATTTTTGGGCTCCCATCATCCATGTATTTTATTTTATTTTATTTTTTGCCTATGTACAATATTTGCCACATCCTCTTGAACCTTTAAATGTTTCTTTTTGTTTTAAAATTTTAGAATATTCCATAATCTTCACCTACTTTTCATAAGGTGTTATCTGTTATCTTTATTCGATCTTGTGCTTCTCCTGGTTGTCTTCTTTTTTTCCTTTTTTTTGGGGGGGGGCCCTGCCTCATGGCTTGCAGGATCTTAGTTCCCTGACCGGGAATTGGACCCCAGGGCCCCAGCAGTGAAAGCGCCAAGTTCTAACCACTGGACCACCAGGGAAGTCCCAAGACTTCTGTTTTAAATGACTTTTTTCCCACTCTAATTCATTCCTGGGATCAGTTTCATGTTTGAACATTAAACCAACCTTGCATTACTAGAATAAAGCTACTTTGATTGTGATATATGATTGTTTTACATACCATAGATACGGTTTGTGCTTCCGTTTACACATTTTGCATGCATGTTCAAAAGAGAAACTGGCCTGTGATTCTATTCTTGTAATATTCTTTTTAGTTTTGATCTGAAGCTTATGTTGGCCTTATAAATATTTTGAGCAATATATACTTTTCTGTCTCCTGGAAGATTTTTATGTAAGATTACCAATATTTCTTCCCTAAATATTTGGAAGAATTTACTTGGAAAGCCATTTATCCCTGGAAATCATTTTCTGTAAAGGTACTTAATTATACAAACAACTTTTGCAGTAGATATAGGTTTTTGAGATATTTTTTCTTTCTTGGGTTAGTCTTGTTAGCTTGCATTTTTAAAGAATTTGTCATTTTCGATGAATTTTCAAATTTATAAATATAAAATTATCATAAGTTTAACAGCTTTATTGGGATGAAATTTACATACCATAATTTCAACACTTTAATGTATACAATTCAGTGGTTCTCAGTGTAACCACTAAAAGACTTGGGTAAGCATCACAACAATCCAATTGTAGATTTCTGTCCCCCCACAAAAAACCCATTACACATTAACAAGCTTTTTTCAATCTCCTCAGCCCTCTCAGCCCTAGGCAACCACTCATCTACTTCCTGTCTCTACAGATTTGCTATTCTGGGCATTTCATATAAATGGGACCGTACAATATGTGATCTTTTGTGAGTGGCTGCTTTTACTTTACATAATGCTTTCATGGTTCATCCATGTTGTAACATGGATCAGTAGATCATTCCTTTCTATAGCTGAATGCTATTCTATTGTATGGATATTCCACATTTTGGTTATTCATTTATCCGGTTGTCATTTGAATTATTTCCACCTTTTGTTTTTAGAAATATGCTTCTATGAACATTCACGTACAAGCTTTTGTGCAGACATAAGTTTTTATTTCTCTTAGGTATATATTTAGTACTGGAACTGCTGGGTCATAGGGTAACTCTATGTTTAACACTTGCAGGAACTCTCAAGCTGTTTTGTAAAATGGCCGCACCATTTTACATTCCCACCAGCAATGTATATGGGTTTCAATCTCTTCTCTTACAGCCTAGCATGTCATCTATGCTGGAAAACGTTTCACATGTAGTTGAGCAGGATGAGTATTTTACTGTTTGGTTGAGTGTTCTGTAAACATTTATTAGGTCTTGTTAATTCATAGTCTTGTCCAAGTCTTCTATATCGTTGTTGATCTTCTGCCTAACTGTTCTATCCATTATTGACTGTGGAGTACTGAAGCCTCTACCTAATGTTGTGTAATTACCTATTTCTTCCTTCAGTTCTTCATGGATTTTGGTATTTTCTTCTTCATGTATTTTGGTTTTACCTTATTCAGGGCAAATATGTTAAAAATTTTTGTATCTTCCCTCTCTTTATCATAAAATGTCCCTTTTCATATCTAGTAACTTTTTTGTTTGTTTTAAAGTCTATTATTTCTGGTATTAGTATAGCCACTTCAGCAATGCTTACGGTCGCTATTTGCATGATGTATAGCTTTTCATCCTTTTACTTTGTACACATTAGACTTTTGAATCCAAGGAGTGTCTCCTATAGAAAACATTTTTTAATACCCAGTTCGACAATATCTGCCTTTTGATTGTATTGTTTAATTCATTTACATTTAGTTTTTATTATTGATATGGTAGGATTTATTTATGTCTATCATTTTACCTTTGGTTTTCTACATGTCTCATGATTTTGTTTTTTTGTTATTGTTGTTGTTCCTCCAGTTTCCTTTTATAGTAAGTAGATATTTTCTACTGTAACATGCAATTCCTTTAATGATTTTTAACCACATTGTTTGACTAATGGCTGCACTAGTGCTTATGTAATACATCTCAGAATCTCTTCAAATTTTTACTAGGTTCATTCCAGATAGAAACAGAAACTGTACTTTTATAGAGCTGTATGCCTTCCCCTCTTTTTTGTTTTTATTACATTTATATATGTTACATACTTAACAACATATTATTATAATTATTACTTCTCACAAGCTTATTTTTTCAAGGAGCTTAGAGAAGAAAGTTGAGCAAATAAATATTTTTGAGTTTGTCAGGTTAATCTATTTACCATTTCTGGTTCTCTTCCTTTCTTCCTGCGGAATCAGCTTATGATCTACTGTCATTTTTATTCTAACACAGCTTTGTTCTCACTGCCTTCGTTGTGCCATATCATCAAATATATGATATTTCTTTATGTTATATAGAGAACAATCCAAATATAGTCATATTGTTTAGGCACTTACTTTTTAAATTAGTTAAGAGAAAAAAGGAGAAGAAATTTGAAATTACAGTATCTTTTATAATTCCCTACACAACTGCTCTAGTCAGCATTCTTTGTTTTGTTTTTATGGCTTGAGTTACTGTCTGCTATCATTTGAAGAACTTCCACTAGTATTACTTCTGAAGCCCGTCTGCTAACAATGAACTCACTCAGTTTCTGTTTCTGTTTCTGAGTTATGGTGAAGTATTGATGATAAGTTGTGGAGTGGTAGGAAAAACTAAAATGTGATGTGCTGTATGATGTATGCTTCACTGAAGTGTCTTGGTCAAATTGTAATGATTTATGATAGAAATCACATAAAGCAAGCATCACAATTCTCCAGGAATGTTCTGTAGAATGCTAATGTTAATGATGAATATGTGATCCCAAATCTTTCACTTGTATTGACCTTATCTCATTAATTCTTCTCCCAACAATGCCATAACTAGAGTTGAGTTCTAAAGTGTACCTTCCTCTTTTCCAATAGAAATGGTCCCACAATTTCAGAAAGTTCTCAAAGGTGAAAAAGTGCACACGGCGTTTATCACGTTTGCAAATGCCAATGAAAATGCTAAGTTAACACTGTCCAAAATGCAATATTCTTCTGTGAGGGCACCCAACTTTAAACAAATACACATATTCTAAATACAGCTTAGATCTGTGACATGTTTTGGCCAATGAAGTGTGAGCAGACATGATGGCCTTCAATGAGCAGCAGAGGCCTTAAATGGGCTTGTGCACTTGGGCTCACCTCTTATGTTTCAGTGAACTTTGTGAGAAGACAGGGCCTGGGAGCTGCGGCCTCACAGCTGGGCTCCAGAGGAAGATGTGTGTTACAGACCTCAAACTGACCCAAAACACGGAGCAAAACCAGCCATCTAGAGGTCTAAAAGAGAGCCACTGCAGCTAGCCAATAGGTCCAAGAAAAATAAATTCTTGTTTATGGAACTGAGTTTTGGGTCGATTTGTTCCAAAGCATTATCACAGCAAGAGCTGACTAACACAACATCCTCCAAATCATTGTTATGTAAATGGCTGCCACCACGCCTACAAGTAAGGCAATTGTGTACTCAAATTGTGAGAATTCTTGAACTCTTGGTGCCTCTCCAACACAATGTACATGGCTAAATTTCCACAAATAATTTCACTAATATACCACAAAGATCTCCCTAAGCTTTAATTAAATTTAATGCAAAGTTCATTCTTTTCATTTTCTGCTTCTACATAGTTAAAATGCTTTTTATCAATGTAAAATGGCTCTTACCTTTTGGCTTCTGTTGTGAGAGTCTTTTGAACTCTGAAACACTGCAGAATATCACCTATATATGGAATCTAAAACATACAACATTCGACCGAATATAACAAAAAAGAAGGAGAGTCACCGATATAGAGAACAAACTAATGGTTACCAGTGCGGAGGGGGAGGAGGGGGCAATACAGGGGTGGGGAAGTGAGAGATGTAAACTACTGGGTGTACGACAGGCTCAAGGATGTATTGTACAACACAGGGAATATAGCCAATATTTTGTAATAACTGTAAATGTAGAGTAACCTTTAAAAAGTATATAAAAATTTTTTTAAAAAGAAATCATACTTAAAATTCGAAACAATTTAAATGTCCATCCACAGGAAAATGCACATATAAATTATTGTATTTCCCTACATGGGAATCCTACGTAGCGAGGAAAGTACATGAACTAGACAGAACTTTACGTGTCAGCATGGATGAACCTAGCAAAGATAACACTAAATAAAGCAAGTAACAAGAGAAAACAAAATAGAATATGATATGCAGCTTAAAAATACTTAAAAATGTAGCCTACATAGAAAGACATCCATGCCAGTGATGGAGACCAAGTTCAGAAGAGTGGTTACCCAGGGTCAGCTGGGGAGTGGCTGTGTTTGGGAAAGTGGTCACACCAGAGACTCTTCAACAGGAATGGTAATGTTTCACTTCACACGCTGGCTGGAGGACGGAGGAGTGTCTGCGATGTTATAATGTGAGCACGCTGCATGTAAAAGCCATTGCTGACCACATCTAGGGGATCTGATGCGCGGGAGCTGGTAGTGGGTGGAGGCATCCAGAAGGTGGTGGTAGAAGAGGAACGTTGTACACGTAACGCCTAAGGCCTGACCAGAGGACGACCACTGCTCTAGAAACTGGACACAAATCCAACTTCTACGGCCAATCTTAGAAGACAAACTGAGGCATATTTAAAATTTTAACACTTTATGTGCGCAAAAGTAGATTCAATTCACGCACCACAAAGCGTAAGAGGTGAGGAGCACTCCAGCCACAGGAGCTGCAGAGATGTTTATTTTAAAAGGGCAGAAGCAAAGCAAGGAAACGAGTGATTTGCTATGGCTTTAACGCCTAGTTGGTGGTTTGTGACTGGGTGTCCTCAGCGGTGTTCGTCACCCTGAGGCGCCGACAGGCTTAGATTTTGGTTGGTTTAAGTAGGCGGCCGCATCGCTAGAGACACCGCAGGCTAACGGCCTCCTTGCAGGGTTAATTTACTAACACCAATTGTCTGAGTCCTTCCTCTCACTCAGTCACTTCACTTCCTACGCCTCACTTTCTCTTCTCTAAAGTGGATATTCAGTAGTAAATTCTCTGTGGAGGTGTCAGTACAAAACAAAGTGATTATTAGGAACCACGATCATGTCCTGAATGCACGGAACACGTCACCGTTTGCCAACCACCGTGTCAAGTCAGCAGAAACGACAGAAATTAAGAGCTCTCCGCAGAAATTCACACACCTGTGCACCAGGTAAGGGACCACAGGCAGACGTTCACTCAGCCTTTCCTGTGTCCCTCACGGAGTTCACGCTCTCTCCTGGGCGGGGCAAGCACAGACACTTTGCGGGAGTTTAACTACTTTTAAAATGCGCTGATACAACCATGTCTCACTTTTGTTTGGATCAGTCAGCAAACGTACCCCAAACCCTCCACACCGCCTACCTTTCGCGCTGCCGTAGTCTCGAAGCTGCCGACACCGCTCCTCAGGCCGCGTCGTCCGGGGAGGCGGGTCTGCGTGCTGCTCCTCAAGCCGCGTCGTCAAGGGAGGCGGGTCTGCGTGCGGACGCACGGCGAGCGCGCGGAAGTCCTCGAGCCCCGCCCCCACGGGCCCGCCCGGAGGCTTAAACCGCAACCCCGCGGCTCGGGAGGGCGTTGATGCCCGCGCAACACCAGGCCGCGCGTGGGCTCTGGAGCACGGCAAGGAGGGCTCGGCCTAGCTTGGGCCCGTGGCCCTATGTCTTCGGGCCGCAGCCGCCGGGCGGTGGGCGCCCGAGGGGCCGGGAGGCGAGCCGGGACCCACAGGAGGATGTGGGCATCCTGTCTGCAGCCAGCGTCCCCGAGGCCGCGCTCAGGCCATGATCACTCGGTGAAGCTGCGCCCGGACAGCGCGGCCGACTCCTTCTCGCGCTCTGAGGACCTGTGCGCGCTGCAGGACTCGGTGCCTCTGCCCTCCGTGCGGGCTTCCCTGAGGGAGGGCCTGCTGGACTTAACGCCGACTGCCGCCGCGGGTAGACTGGACGCCGCTCCTGAGCACCCTCTGCCCCTGATCTGTATCCAGAGCTTCTTCCAGCCACGGCTTGTCGAGACAGGATTGTACTTCCCGCTTCCAGGGGCCCTCGTGTGGGCGGTGAGAAGCGGGGTTTTAAATGGTTAAAGGTGGAGGGTGGGCACTAGAACCGGTGCCCAGTGCCCGGGTGTGCGTGCACTGGACGGGGCGTGCGGCCTAGGACTCCTGCCAGCTCGGTGACCCCGGCCGAGTGCCTTAAGGCTTCAAGGTCTCAGTGTTCTCATCTGTAGCATGGGCTTCACAGGACCCAGCCTCTGTGGCGGTTACAAGGATGCACTTTGTTAATGCTTCTAGACTCTACAAAGTAGAACACTTAGCACAGTTTGGAGCATCGTTAATTGTTGCACAGATGTTACCTGGTCTGTTGAATGACTTTGCCTGGTACGCACCAAAGCGATTAGGAAATGGATATATCCCAGCTTCATTTCCTTTCCATTCAAACAGGGCTCAGGAAAAAAAAATTTTTTTTCAATAGGTGTATCATATATAGTGGAAAGAGCACCGGTGTCAAGGCAGCTTAGGGTTTGAATTCCAGGGCTGATGCTCTCTGTGGCCTGGACAGGTTTCTTTTGCACTACAATCCCCACACTTGTAAAATGACATTAAAAATCACTCTTTCTGTGGGTTCTTAGAATTAATTAAGCAGGTTATGTGTGTAAAGTATCCTGGCACTTGAATGAGTTGTCAGAACCAAGGGCTGCTGGAGACCATGCTTCTGCCCTAGGTAATCTTCCCTTCTACTGGGCAGCAAGTAAACACAAGCACAGGAGTCAGTGCTCTGGAAGAAGTGAGTTCTGCTGCTACAGAGCACAGAATCTCTCTTTTTCTTTAATTTAATTTTTATTCTATATTGGAGGATAGTTGATTTACAATATTGTGTTAGTTTCAGGTGTACAGTAAAGTGATTCAGATATACATATATCCATTCCTTTTCAGATTCTTTCCCCGTACAGTTTGTTACAGGATATGGAGTAGAGGTCCCTGTGCTATGCAGTAGGTCCTTGTTGATGATTTTATATATAGTCGTGTGTATATGTTAATGCCAAACTCCTAATGTATCCCTCCCCGCCATCTTTCCCCTTTGCAGAGCACAGAAACTTGGAAGGGAAAGTTTAGGGTAGGATTCTTGGAGGAAGTGCCATCCTCTCTAAGGATATGTAGAAGCTCCTGGAGTGGCAGGAGAAAGCAGTGTGTGTTGAAGTTTGAGAAATGTAAGAAAATATGGCAAAACTAATGTACAGGACTGGAACTCAGGGTTTGGGAGAGAAATGAGAGTTGATACTGAAAACTTAGTGGGGCCCAACAGAAAGGCGCCTTGTTTGTCCTGTCAGAAGTTTGGATGTTTATCCTGAAGGCTGCGGGAAACACCAAAGAACAGTGAAATGGATTTCTGGTTTAGAGACTCACTTGGACCTCCATGTGGAAGGCAGTTGATTGGGTGCAGGGTGAATTGTAATCTAAGGGTCCCACTTAAGTTATAAAAGGTGGGACCGGGTTTTGCAGATCTGAGAGAGAATGGGTGAGGCCTGGTGACCAGTTAGAAAAGGGAGGGCAGCAAGCGTGGGTGACAGTTTACAGCTGCATCTTTTTGAGAGATACAGAGCACAGTAGAAAGGCATTGGGGGTGGCGAGAGGATCTTACTTCATCTTCAGTGCTTTAGAGGGGCCTGGTAGACAGGTCTGGGCCCAAGGTACAGATCTGGGATTTTGGGAGGACAGGTGTTTGAAGGCATGGTAGAGACTTAGGTTATCCACAAGAATATCCAAAGAATCATAGGTCTGAGAGTTTTTTAAGTGGGTATATTTGAGGATGTTTATAAGCTGAGAGAAAGTAGCCAGCAGAGGAAGGGTGTGAAGATCTAGGAGAGGAAATGATTGTTCATTTGTTTTCGAAAAGCTGAATACTTATCATGTGCCTGGCCCTTTTCTAGGACCTGGGGTTCACACCATCTGTTATCTCTTCTGCAACGACAGTTCAGCTCATCCCCTGGTGAAGAGAAGTCAGATTATTCTTTGCATCCCATTCAGGTATAAGAAGTGTTCTGTACCTCTGAAGGGACTTTACTTAACCAGAGTAGTAAGTTAGAAATCAAAAGAAATTAGAGCTGGAAGGGACCTGAAAGGCCACGGTACTTAATTTTGCCTAATATTTTACATTGAATGTAAGAAAAAATTATTGTAGAGCCCATTCTCTTCAGAGTTCCTTCACTGAACTTTCTTTATGTCTTCCATCCAATGGGCCCAGCTTGTAGATTTTGGCCTTCTCCTAAATTTGCTTCTTCATCCATATTACATTTTGCCCAGACTGTGGCAGAAACTCCTGGGTGGTTTTGCGGCCCCTGGTTCAGTTCCTCTAAGTTCATCTGCCTACTCGTGTTGAGTGATCTTCTACCATAAAAAGATGTGCTTAAAATAATGCTGCTATTGGCTTGCCCACACAGAGTTAGTGCATACTAGCCGCCCAGCGTGTGCTCTGCACAGAGGCGTGTAGTCTGAACTGTGTTTGGCCAAGCCTCATAGGGCTCTTTGCCCTGAAGAAGGGGAGCTTTTTGTGATCACTCCCTTAATCTAATTGGTCCTTCAGCAGCGGGGTGCCTTTTTCTAATCAGCGGAGGCACCCTTACTCAGCCAGTGGTAGCCCCAGGCCTCATCACCTGTGGGGTACAAGCCATGCTCTCTCCCAGGCTTGCTTCGGCCAACATCTCTATTTTCATTTCTGTCTCTACTTGTACTTGGACCCCTGGCCCGTAGTCATCCCTACCTGCAGCATTTACAGTGCCCAGCAGGAGTCAGGCTTGAGTATGTTTTCACAGATGTTCCCTCTGCAGTTAATGCACCTCCTACTCCAACTCTGCATAGCCTCATCTTTCTAGATTGTACTTCAGGGTTACCATGAAGCCATCACTTAGACATAACTTTTTGCCTCCATAGGAACCTCTGCGTATAAAGGTTACGTTTATTTATCTCACGTGATTGAAATTTTGAGTTTTTATACACGTCCCTCTTTAATGAAGGCTTTAAGGGCAGGAGTCGTTTCTAATCCTTAGCACAGAGCAGATGCTTTTGTTTTTATTTAGATGCTTTTTAATGATGATAAAATGTATGGTTTAAATCACTCATTTTACAATAATTTTGCTTTAGGTTGTGACAGAAATAAAGTTTACAGAAGTCGTGTTCCTGCGATATGGAATAAAGATGTGACCTTCCAGTTGTGTAAAGCTCATAAATGCTGTGTAAGTGCGTCGGGTGTGCTAAGGAATGTGGAGCTAAGTGGGCTAGTTGTGAGAGAGAGAGACTTAACTATGTTAACAAAGGTAAGCCTTCATTGTGTCCTCCCAACATTTGATAGTTGCTTTTAGGGTGCTTTTGGGGCAAACGAAACCAAAAAAAGTTTAAACTGTTCCTCCCCATTAAAGGGATTGAATAATTGGCTTCTTTGGTGCACCTGTGTCCTGTGAATTCTCCAGTTGGAGATGGAGGTTTAGAAAGTGAGTTTCAGTCTTGTTTAAGTCTCTTCCCATCGGACTGGTCTCGTGATTTCCTACACACCATGTCTGTCTACCTTTTTCCGTCTACCTTTTCTTGGTGTTGTTCATGCCTGGATTGTCTCCTGTACCTGCTCAAACCTTGGTCCATTCTCATTTGTACCATGGAAGTTTGTCATGCTGGATACTGTCAGAATTAATCTTATTTAAGTTTGTGTTAAGCCACAAACCACATGTTTTATATATTTTCTGTTTTTTGTGTTTGTTTATATTTTTATGGTTTCTCTTCAAGAAATATTATGGGAAGGGAAATAGCAAGATGTAAAGAGCAAAAAAGTTGAGCTTCCCTGGTGGCGCAGTGGTTGGGAGTCTGCCTTCCGATGCAGGGGACGTGGGTTCGTGCCCTGGTCCGGGAGGATCCCGCATGCCGCAGGGTGGCTGGGCCCGTGAGCCGTGGCTGCTGGGCCTGTGCGTCCGGAGCCTGTGCTCCGCAACGGGAGGGGACACAACGGTGAGAGGCCCGTGTACTGCCAAAAAAAAAAAAAAAAAAAAGCAAAAAAGTCATCTATCTGCAATCATAATTATAATGCACTGTGGTATGTGTTTAAATAGGAAATACATGTAACGTCCCATAGGAGCAGCAAATTTAGTGGTGTCGGTGAGGGTGTGTCATGGAAGTAATCACAAAGCAGGTGACTCTTGATTAGGGTCCTGAAACATTAGTGTGCCTTCCCTGTGTCCAGTAGTGGTCTGAAGGGGTAAGGAAGCCTGCCTTTCAATTTGAGGGAACAGAGGGTTTGAGGTCCTCCCTCTTCTATTGCTCTAGTGTACTGCATAGCAGCTAATAAAATACTGGGTTTATAGTTGACATTTACATCGCTGATTGATCATCAAGATTGGCATGTATCATTGGAAATGAAAATCGGAAGTCTTACGCTCTTTAGGTTTTTCTTTTTTTTCCTTTGTCTCAAAAGTATGTAGTACTTTACTGAGTGGTTGGGAAGAAAGTTTGCAGTATCCAGTGTATTCAGTTTTAGTACTGAATAGAATTAAACTGTTGCTGTAAACTGGAATAACACTTTGTTACTGACAAGTTTTAGAATGCATCAGTTCATCAGTTACCTGTTTGGGAAGATTGTAGTTAATGATTTTAAGAATGTGGCTGTAAACCTCCAATTGACTCAAGAAAAGCAAATAAGGCAAGATTGACAAATGTATAGGCTCTTCATCTTATTGTGTGTGTGGTTTTTTTTTTTTCCTTTTAGTTACTTGTCAAGGTATAAAGAACTCTATCACTCTTAAGACAGTAAACTTCACGGGGTATAATTTGACATGGCAGGGAGCAGATTACATGGCCAAGATCTTAAAGGTGATTTTATGTTTAAACTTTCATGAAAACATATGTGATTGAAGCACATTAACATATTGATACAGATGGCAGTTAATTTTTGTCTTTTAATACATGTGAGTGCATCTTTTGTTTTGTAGAAAGAATATGACCAAATGGGGATGTGAATTGCTGTTGCATAAACTATAGTGTTGAATCCCCAGTCTTTGCACTTTAACAACTCTGTGGTTTCCTATCTTCTTCCTGAGACACTTAATCTGAGGTCCATCCTCCTCATACAGGGTGGTAAATTAGAGAATGATTAATATCACCATTTAAAGAAGTGAGACTGAAATCTCAAGCATCCTGAACATAGGAACTGAAGGGGCCTCTCAGCAGTTCAGAGAGTTATTACCAAGCCAGTCGGCTGAATTCTGTTCAGTTTTCTCCATAGCAGAGCCCTCCAGGTCCTTGTTTTGAGCTTATTTATTTTCATACACAATTCTATATGGATACTGTACATAATACTAAATAGTTGTATTAACTGGGTTTAACTGGTGATGTATTTACATCAAGATCTAACTTTGTTTTGTTGATATCTTTTTAGGGGCTTTCCATTCATCAAAGCTCGTGATGTATGTAATCAGTTGCTGGTGTTTAGCGATCATATTATGATATATAGGGCTTGAACTGGGAAAGGTAGATGGTCATTCTTGCTTTTTAAACGGACAGAGTCTTACAAGAAGCATTTCCCTCTCTGAAATAAATCATGTAAGACATGTTTGGTCGCTCTCCCAATGCAACGGTGTAGTTGTGTGGATTTGGCACACAACTGGCAGCCTTGTGGTTGTCTGTAAACAAGGAAGCCTGTTGTCCAGTCGGCAAATCAGCTGTTACCCGTGAAACGAACTTGACTGCCATTTCTGACCCCTCACATGGAGCTCTCATACTCAAGAACATTCATATGTTTGCAAGAAACGTTGTTTGCAGGCTATGTGTACAAACTCCTGATCTGAAAGCCAATATAAAGCAACATCTCCCAAACCTCTGCTCTCTCACCAAGGCCACACACATTCCCTAGATTATGGCCTCATGGCAAGCTAATACTGTGAGTATCAGATTCTCCTTCCCAGTGGTTCTGGGAGACTGCATAGTTGCTCTGTGAAAGGCACCACTGCTGAGGTTGAGAGAA
Organism: Grampus griseus; assembly: GCF_964374135.1. Classification (NCBI taxonomy): domain Eukaryota; kingdom Metazoa; phylum Chordata; class Mammalia; order Artiodactyla; family Delphinidae; genus Grampus; species Grampus griseus. The sequence goes on along the minus strand of NC_139019.1, from coordinate 150,249,114 downwards.
GAGCATCTTGGGTGTCAGTCCTGCCCTTGCATGCCCAGAGAGAGGGGTGTGTACCGCGTTCTCCTGTTAGGGTTTTCCTATGCTGCAGGGTTTGCTGCTTGTTGTCAAAATGATGTCCTAGTGACTTGTCTTCTGCGTGGTTATATAATCCCAGCACACTTCTTTATGATCTGTAGACTTTTATGGGGTTGTGGCCAGGTCAGGTTTTAAATGATTGGAAATGTCCAGTTGAACAGCATTGCAGTGGCAGTGAATCTTGATGGGAGAATTGTATTACTGTTACCCTAGTTTTGGCTTAAGGGTGATGAGAAGATGAAATTTCTGATGGGTTAGTTTTAGTTATGTATGTGTATGTGATTTACTTTTATAAATTCTAACATCTATTATTCCCAGCTTAGATATGTTGACTTTCTGATTATTCTTCTGATTCTTTATCAGTCCCTTTACTGATGTATTTTCCTCTGTAAAACTACATTTTCTTCCAGACTGTTTGTGTCTGATGGTGAAGAATAAATTTTTCATTTGCAGTATAAAGTTGATCTGAGAAAAAATGTCTACCTTGGATCTTCACTTGGCTTCTGTGAAAGAAACTTAATAAAATAATATGGGCAATTCCCATTACTAATCCTAACCATGTACAACAGAGGTCTGTACAGTAACATAGCAAAGATAAGTTCCTGTAATTTTACTTAGTCATTGCCTCTTTTAGACCATGGAGCAGTGAGAGACGTTTATAAATAATGATACCTCAGATCACTTTTGTTAAATATCCTCTAATATTTGGATATTTGGTATCTGGCTTGTGTTGTCTTTTATACAATCTTGTCTTCTTTCTTTGCACTTTAGTTTAACAACTCTGTGGTTTCCTGTCTTCTTCTTGTGACACTCAGGTCCATCAGAATTTCCTGTGACTGTGACAGTAGAGAGTCCTTCCTCCTCAGAAATCGAAGAGGTTGATGATTCCTCAGAAAGTGTTCAGGAAGAGCCAGAGAAAATCAGTTTGAAACAAGAAGCATTGCAGGTACAAAGTTATCACTTTAAAGCTATAGAGAAGATTATTTTTCAAACAGCAGCCTGATTGCAACACGCCACAGCTTATGTGAGGGTTCTGTTTTCTCCTCCCATCTTCATTGTATCCCCTTGAATGGTTCCTTAAGCTTAGACCAAGGTGAATGGTGGACATTTGAACTCTAAGAAATAAAAATCAAAACACGTCGTTAGTAATATATTTTCCTTTCCTTAGAACCTTAGTATATTAGATTTAGGGAGAACCGCAGTGATCATAAGATAAAGAAATTGAGTTCTGAATGAATCTAGTCAGCTGATTCAGGGTTCTTGTTTTACAGATGAGAAAATTGACAGTTCTAGTTGAACTCTGTTTTAATAAGAGGAAAATATGGCCTCATTTTAAATAAAAGTAAAGTTGAAAAAAGTTTTGATTTTGATATTCTCCTTTCCTCAAATAAAAAATATCAAGAAGCTACATTATATTACCAAACAAACCTGACCTCTAATGTCATTCCATACTTTTGTTTGTATGGACAGAAAAGAAAAATTGATTTTCATAAGAAATTTTTGCACCTCAAAAATAATATATTTATTTTATTTCAACTTTAATGCAGAGCTGAACATTTCTAGTAAATAAAGGAACACCATTTGGGGGGGACCTTGTCTTTGTGCTACAAAGTCCATGTTTAATTTTTAAAAATTATTTAATATGATTTTCTTTTCGTATGAAACTTGACCGGTTTCAGAACTAATTATCCCATTATTGTAGGACTATGGGAATTAACTCTTTGATTTTCAAAAGAGAAAGTTAGATTTTTACTTTTTTAATTAAAATTAATGATAATATAGAGAAATTTTAAGAAAAGAACTTAGAAAATTATGAAATGTTAGAGTAGGAGAAATCTATAGTTCATGTAGAGTTACCCCCTTTCGTTTTATAAATGAGCACCTACAATTTGTAGCATGTAGTGGTTTATTAGTAAATGGCAGAGTATGAGAAGACCCTAGAGCATCTACCCGCATTGCTTGTCATTTTAGATGTGTTGTATTCATTTCCTCCACGAGTAGACCAGGAGATTGTATTTCTAAAAGCAATGATAGACACTGGGGAAGACCAAGAAGTTTAAACACTGGGACCACAGAATAGCAGATTCAGAAGGCACTGAGAACCCTTTTAGCTCTTCTCCCTTTGACGAGACACCACAATGATGGTATCAAAGTGTTTAAGTATATAAGCCCACAACAATCAAGAGATTTCAACATAGTTTTGAAAGACGAAAGACAAGTGGAAGAGTGTGAAACTGAAGCAGTAGAACAGAGGAAAAGCATCACCTAGAATATGCACAGCGACCACCTGCAACTGAGGAGGATTCTGACCCCACCTGCAAAAGTAGCCCCATGCTCAGATGGGCATGTAGGAGAGAGGGTGGAGTTAGTTAAAAGTGTGACTGAAATAGGGGAGCTCATTGAAGGGTTGTGTTTGGAGGAGTGGACTCCCAGCCCCACCCTCACACTCCTGAAATGAGATGATTTCATTTTGAAAACAGTGAAACTGGCGAGAACTAGGGCAGCTAGTGTGAGTTTTTACACCCTAGAAAATTGTGTTTGGGGGAGATGCTATTGCAGTTACTCCCCGCTTTTTCCTGCATAAGAAACCAATCAGTCATTGACTTCAGGGAGCTTTCTGCACTCATTCTTAAATAGAAAATAACTGTCATTTGCCTGATAGTTGAGTAAAGCTTACAACATGAGAGAGGGGGAAAAAAGAGTGAAAACATATCCTGGTAGGACCAGGGACAATTTAGGGAACAAAATAATTTAAGAAAAATCCCTAATTAGTATCCTGAGAGAGGTTTAAAACGAGCTAGCAACTATAAAATAAGACTAGGGTGTTAATTAAAAAGAGAATGGTCAGAAAGCAAGAGAGGTCTCTTGAAAATGAAAATAAGGTTGCTGAAATAAATTCAGGAGGAATTTTAAAAATTTCTCAGTATATGAAAAAGAAAGACACAGTGGAAAATGTGATAGCAATATGTTAGAGAGGTTGCATCTGGGAGATCCCACATGTTACTATTAGAAACTCCAGACCCAGAAAAAAAATGGAGGGAAGCTATCAAAGGGCAACAAAATTCCCCACAGCTGAAAGTAGACATCAGGCCTCAGACTGAAAATAGTTACTCAATTTTTGAGCAAGATAAACAGGAATAGACTCATACCTAGGCATCCTTCACTGTGAAACATTAAAATACTGAAAAAATAAATTAACATACAATAAAATACTGAGAGGATACATCCATTCCAGAGAGAAAAGTACTGGTCACCTAAAAAAAAAATGTTAAAATCTGACTTTATCATACTTGTCATCAGCACCATGGATCCTGGAAGGCATTAGAAAGATACCTCCAAAGTTTTTCAGGCACATAATTTTCACCCTAGGGGTTTGTATCCAGCCAAACTATCAGTCATAAGTGGAGGCTGAAGAAGATATTTTGTACACAAAGATATTTGAAAAATTGACCTCCTGTGCTACACCTTAAGCTATTTATAGAAATAATCCAGCAATATGAGGCAATAAACCAAGAAGTAGGGTAATAGGGGATTCAGTGCAGAGAGCAGATAGTCTAGATTGGAGAGGCTTCTATTGATTGTGTGATTGAGAGCTTAGAAACACCTTGAGGCATATTGTACTTACTAGCTATTAGGCACTGTTGGAAGGGAGGAGGGAGAGGAAGAGGAGAAGGAACTTGAACTCCAGAGGAGAAAAGGCTAAACGGACATAAACCTGAAGCAAACTAAGCTATGGTTGATTTTTAACCACTTAAACTTGACACTATGGATGAATCCACTTAAACTTGACACTATAGATGTCCCCCTTTTCAGTGACACACAGGGGTAATGACCACCTATCTAATTTGTTGTCCACACCAGAACACTTCAATAGTGTGAGGAGGTGCTCTAATGCTGTAACATCAGGACAACAGGTATAAACTGGAACAGCCCAAGGCGGCTTGGGGTATGTGGTCACCCTGCACAAGGGCAGTGACACTGACACAGTATGGAACGAGGTGTAGTCTATACACAGAGACAGTACATCTGCAGTGGGCAGTATTAACGTAATTGTAATAATGGCAATACTGTCTCGGTTTGCCGGTTTTATTGTCAACTTGCATGTAATAACAAATAACTAACCTATACTTAGTATGTATTTGTATTAACTTGGTATGTACTGAAATGTATTGTGTACTAGTATGTACTTAGTATATATTAGGCTCTAAGTGTTTTTGCATATATTAACTCATTTAATCCTCTGAATAGCCTTATGAGGTTGGTGCTAATATCATTCCCACTTTTTTTTTTTTTTCTGTACGCGGGCCTCTCACTGTTGTGGCCTCTCCCGTTGTGGAGCACAGGCTCCGGACGCGCAGGCTCAGCGGCCATGGCTCACGGGCCCAGCCGCTCCACGGGAGGTAGCATCTTCCCGGACCGGGGCACGAACCCGTGTCCCCTGCATCGGCAGGCGGACTCTCAACCACCGCGCCACCAGGGAAGCTGCATTCCCTTTTGTGAAAAGGAAGCTAAAACAGGGAAGGAACTTGCCCAGGCTGTACCTAATTTAGGGTTGGAGCGAGGCTTTGAGTTTAGGCTCTCTGCCTGTTCTCTTAAACCTTACTCCCTACTAACTCTCAAATAACAGAAGACTTAACTGCACATAGAACAGAATATAAGTTTCAACTTTGACAATGTAAAAGCTAGGTCTGGAAGGTAGACAGGAGGTAGAAAGAAGGAAAGATGGTATGAATGTCCTCATTTTACAAAGCGTGACGTTGAGAGAATTTATAGTTGATCAACAATTTAGGTTTTTAAGTATATCACTACAAGTCAAAGAGATCCTGAGCAGAAAACTAATGATGACATAACTTTACTAAGCAGTGTGGAAACAGTGTAAAGGAACTAAACCCTTACTTAGTAAAATAGAAAATGAACAGATAATGCCTCCAATTTAGTGAGAAAATAGTCATGTAAGAGTGTTACTTGGAAATGGAGAAGAATTCAAAATAACAATAGTTGGACCTCGCTGGTGGCGCAGTGGTTAAGAATCTGCCTGCCAAGGCAGGGGACACGGGTTCGAGCCCTGGTCCGGGAAGATGCCACGTGCCGCGGAGCAACGAAGCCAGTGCGCCACAACTACAGAGCCTGTGCTCTAGAGCCTGCAAGCCACAACTACCGAGCCCATGTGCCACAACTACTGAAGCCTGCGTGCCTAGATCCTGTGCTCCACGACAAGAGAAGCCACTGCAATGAAGAGTAGCCTCTGCTCGCCGCAACTAGAGAAAACCTGCACGCAGCAACAAAGACCCAACACAGCCAAAAATAAATAAGTAATAATTTAAAAATAATAAAAAATAACAATAGTTGACGTAAACGTCATACAAAAGGAAATCCAAACAGCCAATAAACAGAGAAAAGTGTACGACTTCATTAAGTAATATGAGAAAAGTGAGTCAAAACCAATGAAACTACATGCCAATCAGTTTGACAAATACATAAATAAAGTGTGGTAGTATCAGGTATTGTAGACCTGGAGTACTATGGGAATCTTCTACCCTGTTTATACTGGAGTATAAATCGACACAACTACTTTGGAAAGCATTTAGCACTCTCCATCAACTGAAGGTATATAAATAGCCTGTGAGCCAGCAGCCCTCACCCCCGCCCTGTGTAAATGCACCGGAATAACCGGTACAGCAGGATTCCTGTCCATGATTTGCATTAGCACAAACTGAAAACAAACCAAATGTCTATTAAGAGTCAAAAATTAAATAAATTTTGTGTATTCGTACAGTGGGAAAACTATCCAGCAATAAAATTGAATGAACTAGAGCTACAGGCTGCAATGTGGATGAATTTTTTAAACCAATGTTGAGAGAAAGAAATAAGATAGAAAAGACTTCATATACTATGATCCTCTACATAAAGGTAGATGTTGACAAAACTAAACTCTTTTGTTAGGGATGCATGCAGGTTAAAGGAAATGATTGTCAAGAAGTGAGGATGGTGTTTAACCTGAAAGAGGAAAGGAGATTGTGATGAGAAAAGGATATGGGGGGGCGGTTTTGAGATGCTGACAAGTATCAATACTTTCAGATTCGAGTAGTGGTTATGTAAGTATTCTTTTTTTATTTGTCACATTGACAATTTTGTCCTGAGCACTTCTCAGTACACATTATCGTATTTTACAATTAAAAGCCTGAGTAAAGAATCGGTCGCTTCTTGACTGCTGGATGTGGGAGTGGGATGAGACTATTTCATTTTAAGCCCTTCACTGCTGCTTGCGTTCACATGTTCATTCATTCAGCCTTAACTGAACATATGCTGTGTACCAAGCACTCTTCTAATTTTATATGTGTTTTAACGCATGTAATCCTCACAAGAGCTCTGTGATGTGGGAGCTTATCTCCATTTTATAGATGAGGAAGTTGAGGCCTAGAGTTATAGAACTTGTCCAAGGTTATATAGCTAATGGGTAGTGCCAGGCCCATTTGCCTCAGAGTCTGAATTTTTACAATACAATCTAAAAGAGAAATTTAATTACTAATTATAAGCAAAAAAATTGCACATTAAAGAAGATGACAAGTTTTCATCTATCCAGTTAGAGAAAAGCACACAGTCTGTCTTTCACACACGTACATCTTGTATTGGCAGGGATTTTCCTTATTAAGCAATTATTTATTGACCGTCTACGTTGTGCTAGGCACAGGTGCTGGGAATAAACACTTAATAAAATACACCCCCTATCTTCAGATAACTTGCACTCTAAGTGAGGAAATAAGCCAACAGTTATAGTAGAGGTTATATACCAAGTGATACATCGCTGATGGATGGCAGTATAAAATCTCAGACATCTTTTGGAAAGAAGTTTGGAGATAGGTATCTCAGAGCCTTAAAAATGTTCATTTGCTTTGACGTGAAACTCATTTTTATGGATTTATTGCAAGAACGTTATTCTCAATATGGAAAAAAGCCTTCATGCATAAAAACGGTTATTTTGTCTGATAATATTGAAAAGTTGGAAAGAATTTAAATGTGTAAAATGGTTAACCAGTAAAACCACTCAGTGGAATATTTTGTAGCCCACACAAAAAAATCAAGGTTATGAATCCCCTGATTATATGAGAAATGATTGATTTCAATGTTAAATGGAGAAAAGCTGAATATAAAATTTGATATCCAATACGATGGGAGCTTTGTCCCAGAAAAATCACCCTAGCCGGTGTACAGAAGGGAGGAAGGAGAGCAGATGACAGGAAGGAAAATTATTCCAAAGCCTTATCATTAGTCTTACTTAAGTAATAGAATATCAAGCAATTTTACTTTCTAACTTTTTTGGTTCCATATTTCCATGTAAGGGACATGAATTATGAATACTTTGTAGTAAGAGGACACAGTTTTTCTTTTTTTTTTCATTTTAACATCTTTATTGGAGTATAATTGCTATACAATGGTATGTTAGTTTCAGCTTCACAACAAAATGAATCAGTTATATATATACATATGTTCCCATATCTCTTCCCGCTTGCGTCTCCCTCCCTCCCACCCCTCCAGGCGGTCACAAAGCACCGAGCTGATCTCCCTGTGCTATGCGGCTGCTTCCCACTAGCTATCTACCTTACGTTTGGTAGTGTATATATGTCCATGCCTCTTTCTCGCTTTGTCACCGTTTACCCTTCCCCCTCCCCATAGCCTCAAGTCCATCCTCTAGTAAGTCTGTGTCTTTATTCCTGTTTCACCTCTAGGTTTTTCATGACATTTTTTTTTCTTAAATTCCATATATATGTGTTAGCATACGGTATTTGTCTCTCTCTTTCTGACTTACTTCACTCTGTATGACAGACTCTAGGTCTATCCACCTCATTACAAATAGCTCAATTTCGTTTCTTTTTATGGCTGAGTAATATTCCATTGTATATATGTGCCACATCTTCTTTATCCATTCATCTGATGATGGACACTTAGGTTGTTTCCATCTCTGGGCTATTGTAAATAGAGCTGCAATGAACATTTTGGTACATGACCCTTTTTGAATTATGGTTTTCTCAGGGTATATGCCCAGTAGTGGGATTGCTGGGTCATATGGTAGTTCTATTTGTAGTTTTTTAAGGAACATCCATACTGTTCTCCACAGTGGCTGTATCAATTTACATTCCCACCAACAGTGTAAGAGGGTTCCCTTTTCTCCACACCCTCTCCAGCATTTATTGTTTCTAGATTTTTTGATGATGGCCATTCTGACTGGTGTGAGATGATATCTCATTGTAGTTTTGATTTGCATTTCTCTAATGATTAGTGATGTTGAGCATTCTTTCGTGTGTTTGTTGGCACTCTGTATATCTTCTTTGGAGAAATGTCTGTTTAGGTCTTCTGCCCATTTTTGGATTGGGTTGTTTGTTTTTTTGTTATTGAGCTGCATGAGCTGCTTATAAATTTTGGAGATTAATCCTTTGTCAGTTGCTTCATTTGCAAATATTTTCTCCCATTCTGAGGGTTGTCTTTTGGTCTTCTTTATGGTTTCCTTTGCTGCACAAAAGCTTTGAAGTTTCATTAGGTCCCATTTGTTTACTTTTGTTTTTATTTCCATTTCTCTAGGAGGTGGGTCAAAAAGGACCTTGCTGTGATTTATGTCATAGAGTGTCCTGCCTATGTTTTCCTCTAAGAGTTTGATAGTTTCTGGCCTTACATTTAGGTCTTTAATCCATTTTGAGCTTATTTTTGTGTATGGTGTTAGGGAGTGATCTAATCTCATACTTTTACATGTAGCTGTCCAGTTTTCCCAGCACCACTTATTGAAGAGGCTGTCCTTTCTCCACTGTACATTCCTGCCTCCTTTGTCAAAGATAAGGTGACCATATGTGCGTGGGTTTATCTCTAGGCTTTCTATCCTGTTCCATTGATCTATATTTCTGTTTTTGTGCCAGTACCATACTGTCTTGATTACTGTAGCTTTGTAGTATAGTCTGAAGTCAGGAAGCCTGATTCCTCCAGCTCCGTTTTTCGTTCTCAAGATTGCTTTGGCTATTCGGGGTCTTTTGTGTTTCCATACAAATTGTGAAATTTTTGGTTCTAGTTCTGTGAAAAATGCCAGTGGTAGTTTGATAGGGATTGCATTGAATCTGTAGATTGCTTTGGGTAGTAGAGTCATTTTCACAATGTTGATTCTTCCAATCCAAGAACATGGTATATCTTTCCATCTATTTGTATCATCTTTAATTTCTTTCATCAGTGTCTTATAATTTTCTGCATACAGGTCTTTTGTCTCCTTAGGTAGGTTTATTCCTAGATATTTTATTCTTTTTGTTGCAATGGTAAATGGGAGTGTTTTCTTGATTTCACTTTCAGACTTTTCATCCTTAGTGTATAGGAATGCCAGAGATTTCTGTGCATTAATTTTGTATCCTGCTACTTTACCAAATTCATTGATCAGCTCTAGTAGTTTTCTGGTAGCATCTTTAGGATTCTCTATGTATAGTATCATGTCATCTGCAAACAGTGACAGCTTTACTTCTTCTTTTCCGATTTGGATTCCTTTTATTTCCTTTTCTTCTCTGATTGCTGTGGCTAAAACTTCCAAAACTATGTTGAATAAGAGTGGTGAGAGTGGGCAACCTTGTCTTGTTCCTGATCTTAGTGGAAATGCTTTCAGTTTTTCACCATTGAGGAAGATGTTGGCTGTGGGTTTGTCATATATGGCCTTTATTATGTTGAGGAAAGTTCCCTCTATGCCTACTTTCTGCAGGGTTTTTATCATAAATGGGTGTTGAATTTTGTCAAAAGCTTTCTCTGCATCTATTGAGATGATCATATGGTTTTTCTCCTTCAATTTGTTAATATGGTGTATCACGTTGATTGATTTGCGTATATTGAAGAATCCTTCCTTGCTGGAATAAACCCCACTTGATCATGGTGTATGATCCTTTTAATGTGCTGTTGGATTCTGTTTGCTAGTATTTTGTTGAGGATTTTTGCATCTATGTTCATCAGTGATATTGGCCTGTAGTTTTCTTTCTTTGTGACAGCCTTGTCTGGTTTTGGTATCAGGGTGATGGTGGCCTCGTAGAATGAGTTGGGGAGTGTTCCTCCCTCTGCTATATTTTGGAAGAGTCTGAGAAGGATAGGTGATAGCTCTTCTCTAAATGTTTGATAGAATTCGCCTGTGAAGCCATCTGGTCCTGGGCTTTTGCTTGTTGGAAGATTTTTAATCACAGTTTCAATTTCAGTGCTTGTGATTGGTCTGTTCATATTTTCTATTTCTTCCTGATTCAGTCTTGGCAGGTTGTGCCTTTCTAAGAATTTGTCCATTTCTTCCAGGTTGTCCATTTTATTGGCATAGAGTTGCTTGTAGTAATCTCTCATGATCCTTTGTATTTCTGCAGTGTCAGTTGTTACTTCTCCTTTTTCATTTCTAATTCTATTGATTTGAGTCTTCTCCCTTTTTTTCTTGATGAGTCTGGCTAATGGTTTATCAATTTTGTTTATCCTTTCAGAGAACCAGCTTTTAGTTTTATTGATCTTTGCTATCGTTTCCTTCATTTCTTTTTCATTTATTTCTGATCTGATTTTTATGATTTCTTTCCTTCTGCTAACTTTGGGGTTTTTTTGTTCTTCTTTCTCTAATTGCTTTAGGTGCAAGGTTAGGTTGTTTATTCGAGATGTTTCCTGCTTCTTAAGGTAGGATTGTATTGCTATAAACTTCCCTCTTAGAACTGCTTTTGCTGCATCCCATAGATTTTGAGTCGTCGTGTCTCCATTGTCATTTGTTTCTAGGTATTTTTTGATTTCCTCTTTGATTTCTTCAGTGATCACTTCGTTATTAAGTAGTGTATTGTTTAGCCTCCATGTGTTTGTATTTTTTACAGATCTTCCTGTAATTGATATCGAGTCTCATAGCGTTGTGGTCGGAAAAGATACTTGATACAATTTCAATTTTCTTAAATTTACCAAGGCTTGATTTGTGACCCAAGATATGATCTATCCTGGAGAATGTTCCATGAGCACTTGAGAAAAATGTGTATTCTGTTGTTTTTGGATGGAATGTCCTATAAATATCAATTAACTCTATCTCGTTTAATGTATCATTTAAAGCTTGTGTTTCCTTATTTATTTTCATTTTGGATGATCTGTCCATTGGTGAAAGTGGGGTGTTAAAGTCCCCTACTATGAATGTGTTACTGTCGATTTCCCCTTTTATGGCTGTCAGTATTTGCCTTATGTATTGTGGTGCTCCTATGTTGGGTGCATAAATATTTACAATTGTTATATCTTCTTCTTGGATCGATCCCTTGATCATTATGTAGTGTCCTTCTTTGTCTCTTCTAATAGTCTTTGTTTTAAAGTCTATTTTGTCTGATGTGAGAATTGCTACTCCAGCTTTCTTTCGGTTTCCATTTGCATGAAATACCTTTTTCCATCCCCTTACTTTCAGTCTGTATGTGTCTCTAGGTCTGAAGTGGGTCTCTTGTAGACAGCAAATATATGCGTCTTGTTTTTGTATCTATTCAGCCAATCTGTGTCTTTTGGTGGGAGCATTTAGTCCATTTACATTTAAGGTAATTATCGATATGTGTGTTCCCATTCCCATTTTCTTAATTGTTTTGGGTTCGTTATTGTAGGTCTTTTCCTTCTTTTGTGTTTCTTGCCTAGAGAAGTTCCTGTAGCAGTTGTTGTAGAGCTGGTTTGGTGGTGCTGAACTCTCTCAGCTTTTGCTTGTCTGTAAAGGTTTTAATTTCTCCATCAAATCTGAATGAGATCCTTGCTGGGTAGAGTAATCTTGGTTGCAGGTTTTTCTCCTTCAACACTTTCAATATGTCCTGCCACTCCCTTCTGGCTTGCAGAGTTTCTGCTGAAAGATCAGCTGTTAACCTTATGGGGATTCCCTTGTGTGTTATTTGTTGTTTTTCCCTTGCTGCTTTTAATATGTTTTCTGTGTATTTAATTTTTGACAGTTTGATTAATATGTGTCTTGGCATATTTCTCCTTGGATTTATCCTGTATGGGACTCTCTGTGCTTCCTGGACTTGATTAACTATTTCCTTTCCCATATTAGGGAAGTTTTCAACTATAATCTCTTCAAATATTTTCTCAGTCCCTTTCTTTTTCTCTTCTTCTTCTGGAACCCCTATAATTCGAATGTTGGTGCGTTTAATGTTGTCCCAGAGGTCTCTGAGACTGTCCTCAGTTCTTTTCATTCTTTTTTCTTTATTCTGCTCTGCAGTAGTTATTTCCACTATTTTGTCTTCCAGGTCACTTATCCGTTCTTCTGCCTCAGTTATTCTGCTATTGATCCCATCTAGAGTATTTTTCATTTCATTTATTATGTTGTTCATCATTGTTTGTTTCATCTTTAGTTCTTCTAGGTCCTTGTTAACTGATTCTTGCATTTTGTCTATTCTATTTCCAAGATTTTGGATCATCTTTACTATCATTATTCTGAATTCTTTTTCAGGTAGACTGCCTATTTCCTCTTCATTTGTTAGGTCTCATGGGTTTTTATCTTGCTCCTTCATCTGCTGTGTGTTTTTCTGTCTTTTCATTTTGCTTATCTTACTGTGTTTGGGGTCTCCTTTTTGCAGGCTGAAGGTTCGTAGTTCCTGTTGTTTTTTGTGTCTGTCCCCAGTGGCTAAGGTTGGTTCAGTGGGTTGTGTAGGCTTCCTGGTGGAGGGTACTAGTTCCTGTGTTCTGGTGGATGAGGCTGGATCTTGTCTTTCTGGTGGGCAGGTCCACGTCTGGTGGTGTGTTTTGGGGTGTCTGTAGACTTATTATGATTTTGGGGAGCCTCTCTGCTAATGGGTGGGGTTGTGTTCCTGTCTTGCTAGTTGTTTGGCATAGGATGTCCAGCACTGTAGCTTGCTGGTCGTTGAGTGAAGCTGGGTGCTGGCGTTGAGATGGAGATCTCTGGGAGATTTTCGCTGTTTGATATTATGTGCAGCTGGGAGGCCTCTTGTGGACCAGTGTCCTGAAGTTGGCTCTCCCACCTCAGAGGCACAGCACTGACTCCTGGCTGCAGCACCAAGAGCCTTTCATCCACAGGGCTCCTTAATTTGGGATGATTCGTTGTCTATTCAGGTATTTCACAGATGCAGGGTACATCAAGTTGATTGTGGAGCTTTAATCCGCTGCTTCTGAGGCTGCTGGGAGAGATTTCCCTTTCTCTGCTTTGTTCTCACAACTCCCAGGGGCTCAGCTTTGGATTTGGCCCCGCCTGTGCGTGTAGGTCGCCGGAGGGCGTCTGTTCTTTGCTCAGACAGGACGGGGTTAAAGGAGCCGCTGATTCGGAGGCTCTGGCTCACTCAGGCGGGGGGTGGGGGGTGTGTGTGTGGGGGTGGGGGTGGGTGGGTAGGGAGGGTCACGGAGTGTGGGGCGGGCCTGTGGCGGCAGAGGCCAACGTGACGTTGCTAGCCTGAGGCGCGCCGTGCGTTCTCCCGGGGGAGTTGTCCCTGGATCCCGGGACCCCGGCAGTGGCGGGCTGCACAGGCTCCCCGGAAGGGGGTGTGGATAGTGACCTGTGCCCGCACACAGGCTTCTTGGTGGCGGCAGCAGCGGCCCTAGCGTCTCATGTCTGTCTCTGGGCTCCGCACTTTCAGCCGCGGCTCGCGCCCGTCTCCGGAGCTCTCCCAAGCAGCGTTCCTAATCCCCTCTCCTCGTGCACCAGGAAACAAAGAGGGAAGAAAAAGTCTCTTGCCTATTCGGCAGGTCCAGACTTTTCCCCGGACTCCTTTCCGGCTAGCCGTGGTGCACTAACGCCCTGCAGGCTGTGTTCACGCCGCCAACCTCAGTCCTCTCCCGGCCCCGCCCGCCCCGGCGGGTGAGCAGACAAGCCTCTCGGCTGGTGAGTGCCGGTCGGCCCGATCCTCTGTGTGGGAATCTCGCCGCTTTGCCCTCCGCACCCCTGTTGCTGTGCTCTCCTCCGCGGCTCCCAAGCTCCCCCACTCCGCCACCCGAAGTCTCCGCCCGCGAAGGGGCTCCTAGTGTGTGGACACTTTTCCTCCTTCACAGCTCTCTCCCGCTGGTGCAGGACCCGTCCCTATCCTTTTGTCTCTGTTTAGTTTTTTCTTTTGCCCTAACCAGGTACGTGGGGGGTTCCTTGCCTTTTGGGAGGTCTGAGGTCTTCTGCCAGCGTTCAGTAGGTGCTCCGTAGGAGTTGTTCCACGCATAGATGTATTTCTGATGTATCTGTGGGGAGGAAGGTGATCTCCGCGTCTTACTCTTCCGCCATCTTCCCGGAAGTCCTCGAGGACACAGTTTTTCACAAAAATTTAATACTGTGTACTAATTCCCTCCATTAGAGGGAGAAACTATTCCATGTAACTGCACTTTGATGTGCTATTTAGAACCAGTCAGGATGTTTTACTCTACTTTCCTCTGACTGTGGTGAGGGTTTTTTTGTTGGTTTATTTGTTTAGAATTTCCTTAAAATCGGTTTTAGAAGATTTGTTGAACCATTATATTGAAAGTAGAGGAATTTTGCAATTTTTTCCCCTTTTCCCCATTGAAAACTTGGCTGGCTTTAGTAATGAAACGTTAAAGAATTTGAAGTTCTTAGACTGTCAGTTTTTTAAACATGATCTGAATATAAAAGTATATGTTCATTGAGCAAATTTTTGAAAACAATGAACAACTCATTGAAGGAAATAAAAGCCACCTCTGCATGTACACACACCTAATCTGCTCTTTTGTCTTAAAGAAGTATCAAAAATATTTTGCCATGTCACTAAATACTCTTCTACATCAGAGAATTTGATTAAGCTTATGCACCGTCTCCCAGGAAAAACGCACAGATAATTATGAATGTAGAACTCCTGAAGCCCATTCATTAACTCTGGTTGACACCTGTTGTCGTTATTTTCTTAGTGGCTTCATAGCGCATTCCTTCAGACGGTGAGCTGTTTTTGTTTAAACCAGCCCCAATTTGGAGGCTCTTAGCTTTCTTCTAGGGTTTGGTTATAAACAATCTTATGACATCATGTTGGTAGATAAATCTTTGCCCACATCTTTGATTTCCTTAGGGTAAACTCCTGATGTAGGATTGTTGTTAGGTACCAAGAGCTACTCTCCAGAAAGTGATACCAGTTCCTCTCCCAATGATGGCATATAATAGAGTTCCTCATTCTTTAAGTGATTGTTCAGAGCAGTTAAAAGGTATAAATATACCGTACTGTTTTCATAAGTATAGGTATTCTGATTGTTTATCGCTGCCTAAGAAACCACCCCGAAACAGTGGCCTAAAACAATGACAGTCACTTATTTTGTTCACGAACCTGGAGGTTGAGTAGAATATTAATTCTTTTACTACACTCTTACTGACTGAAAACAGTATCTATTTGACTAGCTCACAGTTCTGCAGGTCAGAAGTCCAGGCACAGCGTGACTGGGTTTCCTGCTCAGACACACGGGAACATGTGAGTTCCCTCCTGAGAGTGTTAAAGCATGTGAAATGTAAGTGTAAGACATTGAGCCCCAAACGTTGGATGTTCACCATAGTTTGTGTGGGTCACAGAGCTGAAATCAAGATGTCAGTCAGGCTGTGTTAGCATCCAGAGGCTCTGGGAAAGAATGCCTCCAGGCTTCTTCGGCTTGTTGGCATAATTCAGATTCTGCAGTTGCAGGACAGAGGTCCCCATTTCCTTGCTGCCTGTCAGTCGGGGGACAGTCTCAGCTCCTAGAGGCCTCTCGCTTGCCTTCCCTGCCGCAGCATTGGACTTCTTCAGAGCCAGCAATGGAGAGTCTCCCTCTTGTCCCTTTTGTACTTCAATTCAGGAAGAGTTCAGGTCCTTTTCATGGGGTGCCTGAGTAGGCCATATCCACCTAGAATAATCTCCCTATCTTAAAAAATCAACTGATTTTGAACCTTAATTCCGTCTGCAAAATCCCTTCACTACAGCTAGATTTAGAGTTTGATTGGATAAGTGGAAGGTTTGTGTACTTCAGTAAGTAGGAGTCTTAGGGGCTCTGTTAGAATTCTGCCTATTGCAAGCAGTGTCCCCACTTCAAGGACCGAAGTGTCTTAGTTCCTAAAACTCCTAAGAGAGTTTATCAGTGTTCATTTTATTTCCGTGACCTTGGTGAATGGGAAGACTACCACCTCCGTGAGCAGGAATGGCACCCAGCGTCCTGAGTCCACAGTGTGGCTCTGCTACTTAGTGGTGTGACCTTGGCTGTGCTGCTCTACTTACTCTACTTCTCTGCCTCTGTTTCCCTCTCTGTAAAATAACATGGAGTTAGTGATCGTTCTTTCCTCGTAGGGTTTTTTGTTTTATAAATTTATTTTATTTATTTATTTTGGGCCGCGTTGGGTCTTCGTTGCTGCTCGGGGGCTTTCTCCAGTTGCGTCGAGCCGGGGGCTACTCTTCGTTGCGGCGCGATGGCTTCCCTTATTGCGGAGCACAGGCTCTAGCGCGCAGGCTTCAGTAGCTGTGGCACGTGGGTTCTAGAGCATAGGCTCAGTAGTCGTGGCGCACGGGCTTAGTTGCTCCGCGGCATGTGGGTTCTTCCCGGCCTAGGGCTCGAACCTGTGTCCCCAGCACTGGCAGGCGGATTCTTAACCACTGTGCCAGCAGGGAAGCCCCCTCTTAGTGTTTTGATGATTAGATTATTTGATACCCAGGGAACTCCAGGAACAGTGCTTGACTGTAAATTGCTTTAAAAGTGATTACTTTTTAAAAACATGCTTTTGAATCTGCAATTATGCAATTCAGGTATGTTAAGCATGTTCATTAATAGGACTTCCTGCTATAAAGAGACCCACAAATAAAAATAGAATTTTTCTTTCTTGGTCTTCTTATTTCTGACTTACTATGTTATACGCATATGCCTTTTATGGTGGGCTGCCACAAACTTATGTTGGAAAGAGTGGAATTTAAATAAATTTTTACTATGCTAATTTGATAGATTTTGATAATTCATTTCACTAGCATGGTATGATATTACCAGTAGCAGACTAAAATCTGAGTTCACTTCTGGCTCTGCCCCTAAATCCTGATGAGTCCTATAGCTGGAAAGGCTTTTGGCTATTATACTACGAATTAGTTATAACATTTACTCTGTTTGTTTAGGAAAACCTGGAGGAGTGCCTAAAGCAGTTAAAGGAGGAAAGAGTAATAAGACTGAAGGCTGATAAATGAGTCAGTGAGGTAAACAAGTTTCTTCTTCTGCTTTTGAGAGTGTTTTGGTTTTATTTTGATTTGATTTTAAGCCATATACACATAATTTGTAAGCTTTAAAACTGTAATATGTTGCAAATTGGTTGTATCATATGGACTTTTGCATTTACTGGTATTTAGTGATCATATGATCTATATTCCAGAAAGCATGTTTTTAAAAATGTGAAAATCTGGTTTTGTGTGTGTGTGTGTGTGTGTGTGTGTGTGTGTGTGTGTGTGCGCTTTTATATGACATTAGCATATTTCCTGTTCATGATTCTTTGATTCAAGAAGGCACTTTTTGTGCATATATTGTATATACAGTAACATAAAAGACATGATGAGACTGTCCTGGCAGTGAATTAGCAAAGTGAATCATTTAAATAAATTTAAGATATTGGAAAACTTCTAAGAATGCAATGAAAGATAAAAATATATACCATGAGGGGGCTTCCCTGGTGGCGCAGTAGTTGGGAGTCCGCCTGCCGATGAAGGGGACGCGGGTTCGTGCCCCGGTTGGGAGGATCCCGCGTGCCGTGCAGCAGCTGGGCCCGCGCGTCCGGAGCCTGTGTTCCGCAGCGGGAGAGGCCACAGCAGTGAGAGGCCCGCGTACAGAAAAAAAAAAAAAAAAGAAAAACAAACCATATATATATATGTGTATATATATATATATATATATATATATATATATATATATATATATATATATATATACCATGAGAATTACATTAGGTAATGTGCATGAAAGCAGGGCATAATCTAAAAAGTTCTATCTAAATATAATTTATCACAGGGTGAGTGTAGGGAGGAATTTTTGAAAGTGCATCCATTGGATTGGCGGACACTCATTCAATAAACGTTGAGCACCTGCTCATGTAAGGCAAAAGGGGCATCATGAACATTAACGGCCTTTCTGAGAAATACTAGAGTTGAGCTTACAGGGGCTTTTAAGTGCATAGATGATGAGCGGAAGGGGAAGAGTTCACGGGGGTGAATATTTTCAAGAAGCCAAAGAAAATATTGGTGATCGTACATTTAATAAATTGGGTTGGGTATGATTTAGGACTTTTAAACGTAAGCATTAGATAATTTGCTCACTAAAGTTAATTCTTAACATTCAGCAGAGTTGTAATATGTTTTGTTCAGATCAGATTCTATAATTCACTTTCCAATTTAAGAGAAACTTAAAGCAGGTGTCATTTTCCGATGTGGAATGAGGCTCCGTTATGAATTGAACCAGTTAGAAATGTGATCTTTTGTGAAAGATCATTAATAAAACGGTAACTTTGGTTTATTTATATACCACCTGAGCGTTATATAGGAAACTTTATTGGGTGCCTGTGGGTTTTGGTTACTATGTGATATGGTCTCTGTCTTTACTGGTGGAGAGTTAGGTTAATTACAGATTAATTACATTTTGAGTGTTTTAGTTTTGTTCCTTGAAACTAGGCAAGACTACTTTTGATGACAATGAGAAAAAATCATGTCAGACATTTTCCGTCTTCTTTTATAGCTGGAACGTGAAAATGCCCAGTTAAGAAATATAAATTGCTGTTTGTCTGAAGCCCTTCATGCCCACTCATTGACAAGCATGATCCTGGATGATGAAGGTGTTTTGGGCAGCATTGGGAATTCTTTTCACAAGTTCCATGCTTTCTTGGATCTCCTTAAAGATGCTGGGTTAGTTCATTTCTCTTCATGGCGTTCTTCTCTTTGCGACTATAATGGTAGTTTGCTGAGGAACTGGAGCAATTTTCATCACTTCTGTGGCCATATTTAGTGTAATTATAGGTAATATAGTTGACTTTTTAAATTGAGGAATTAAATTTTTTAAGAAATGCAAATAGGGAAGCCTGCTTTGGTAGAGTGGGGAGCCCAGTATAAAAGAGTAACCTGTGGACAGAGTAATTAGTAGGTATAGTTTTTTGTAAGGACTAAATTGAAGGCAGTTTTCATTGAAAATATTCGGGAATGCATAAGAATTGTCTTCTCTTTCACTTATTTTGCTTGTTTGATAAGTTTGAATTAAAGTTATTTTTAAAAATTAAAAGATTATTATTATTAATCTGCATGGGAGATATAGGTCAGTGGTTCTCAGCCGTGAGCGATTTTGCTGAAAGAGGGAAGTGGAGATTGATAGTTGATGGAGTAGTGTTTTGTCAGTGAATGAGTTGGTGTTGGTGTTGGGAAGGAAGGAACAAACACATTCTTGGAAACTGGAGGAAAGGTGGTAAAGAAGTGTGGGAATAGAGGTGTGAGAGGTAATGGACGAGGTGCGTGGTAGATGTTGAAGCTGCTAGTCAGACAGTGTTCAAAATGGAGCGGTAATAGGTAAGGAGATGGGATGTGTCCTAGAGGATGAATCTGGAAAGGGCTGAGAATTTGGGGGAGAGAGAGGCTTGTAGTCTGGAGTAGGATGTTGGCTTTTAAGATTTTAGAAGTACTTCATGATTGTAGGTCTGGGGAAATCTAAACTGCTCTTATGTGATTATAATAACCTTTGTCTTTTCTCCTTTCCTCCTCTGGTCAAAGCTTGGGCAGCTGGCCACAATGGTTAGCATAGATGAGTCAGATTTTCATTTACTAGGTCGTCCCCAGATGAATTCTACTGTTAGTAGTCCACGTAAAGAAGAAAAGAAGCCACTTGAAGAAGAAAAATCAGAATCAAAACAGGATGCCCCAGGACAAATGCAAAATATCCAAGTAAGTGGACAGAACAGCACTTAATAATTCTAAGAGTGATTAGCAAAAAGGAAATGACCAAGTCAGGGAGAAAACAATAATGATCAGTCTCTAGTAGTTCACATGCTCAGGAGCTAGAAGATTCTGGAGTCCTTTCCAAATCTGAGATTAGTAAATGTGTGCCCATTTCATGACACTGTATTGTTGTAAATAAGGAGACTGGAAGTTCTTTAGAGAATTTATGAGTTAAAGCAAACTCTCCTTAATGAAGAAAGAAAACATTAGAGAAAATATTCCAGATTTTAAATTGTATAAATGTCTATTCTATTCATATTTTATCTAGGTTTCTATTTGTATGCAGTCAGCTTACAATGAAGGAACACTAATGAAGGTACACATACTGATATAATTTTTAAAATAAGTAATCCAGACATAGCTAATAGGTAACATATGACAGTGAATCACCTGGTTATGGGAATGGGAGGGGAAAACCTGTCAGCTTTTCCTCTAGCCTTGCTTGGAGCCCCCATCAGCCAATCTCAGACTGGTCTTGGGAACTGACAGCTTGAGAACACAGTCTGGTCACAAACTATATTATATACTGTTTACATGTGCCTGGAGGATAGCAAAGAAATTAATTTTCTTACAGAATCGGGTTTTATTTTTAGTGAGGGAAAGGAAATGGGTAATAACTACCCCAGTCACCAAAGTCTGAAAATGTAGCGGACACAGCCTTGGATATAGCTAGGTTAAGCTGAGAATCACTTGGCAAGATATAATTAGAGAAAAACTGGCTCTGAAATCTTCTGAATATTGACTGTGTTAATAATAAGATCACAGAGTAACACTGAAGTTTTGAACTCTACTTTTTAATGGTTGACTTTGTTCATCACTGAATTTTTGTCTTGTCTTTTGTCTTTCCCTCCAGTTTCAGAAAATTACAGGTGATGCTGGGATTCCTTTGCCTCTCGACTCCTTCCATGTCCCAGTCTCTACTCAGAAGGCCTTAGAAACTTCCAAAGACAACCTGGGGGTCGCAGTCACAGAGCAGCGGCAGGAGTCTTTTGAAGATTTCATTGCTAGAACATGTTCTCCTTCAGCAGATGTCATTTCTGGAACTAGAAGTCAAAGAAAAGAAGAGGAATTATCTAGAAATAGCAGGTCTTCTTCAGAGAAAATGAGCAAAGCAGGTGAATATACGAAAAACTACTCTGCTAAGAAACAACCTGGGAAGGACCTGCATTCCTGTTCTGACTCACCTGTAAAGCAGAAAAGCAAAGGAATTGGGCAAAATAATTCTTTGGTTAATAAACCAATTAAAAGTGAGTCTTCGAAAAAACACATTTCTGTTAAGAAAGAGAGTAGAATAGTGACTTTCATCAAAGACAACTAAAAAGTAAACTCAATCTACTAGAACATTCTGAAAGTGATACTCCTGGATCTGATTGTGAATTTCAAGAAAGCATCCATACTCTATCACACCTAACATAGGTCTAAATCTTTTAAAATTATGTTTTTGCCTTCAAATTTTAATAAATTACTTATGTTTTTATTATAGCATATGGTGGTTTCAGTTACTTGACTGGAAACCATTAGAGAAAGATTTATCTATACTTTTTTATTATAATGAAAGTTTTGGTGTACTTTTCCTTGTGACACTTTGCACCATTCATTCAGCTAGTGTTTACTGAGGGCTTCATATGTACAGTACTTTTCTGGGTGCTATTGCTTTCAGCAGTGAACAAAATAAAGCCTTTACTCTCCTGGAACTAGCACTCTGTGTTGGGAGAAAACATAAACAACAAAGCAGGGTAAGGGTTAAAAAGAGATGGGAATGATAAATGGAATAGTTTTACCATTTGGTTAAACATCAAACTATTATAAATCACATGGCCAGAAGCCATTGAGGTGTTTTAATTCACAATAACCAGAGAGCCTCAAACATTTACCAAGGCACTTAACCGTGTTTATGGACTACAGCAACGCTCTGAGGTAGGGAACTGTTACCATCTCCGGTTACAGATGAGGAGTCTGAGGAGACATTATGTGAGTTGCCCAGAATTACACAGCTGTAAGTAAGTGGGAAGCTGCGATGTGACCCGAACCCATGCTCTATTTTTTTTTTTAATGTATGGACTTTATTATGTTTCATTTATGTGAATTTTTTCTTTAAAGATTTTTTCTGACGTCGACCATTTTTAAAGTGTTTATTGCATTTGTTACAGTATTGCTTCTGTTTTATGTTTTGGATTTTTGGCCACAAGGCATGTGGGATCTTAGCTCCCCCACCAGGGATCGAACCCTCACCCCCTCCATTGGAAGGCGAAGTCTTAACCACCGGACCACTAGGGAAGTCCCCCTTATGTGACTATTTTTATGGCAATTTTTTTAAATTTTGTTTTTTTATTGACGTAGAGTTGAATTACAGTGTTGTGTTAATTACTGCTGTACAGGAACGTGACTCAGTTACACATTTATATACATTCTTTTTCATATTCTTTTCCATTACGGTTTATCACAGGATATATAGTTCCCTGTGCTCTACAGTAGGACCTTTTTGGTTTTTTTTAAATACATCCACTTTTTTTTTAATAAATGTATTTATTTATTTTTTTATTTTTGGCTGCGTTGGGCCTTTGTTGCTGCACGCAGGCTTTCTCTAGTTGCGGTGTGCGGGCTTCTCATTGTGGTGGCTTTTCTTGTTGCAGAGCATGGGCTCTAGGTGCATGGACTTAAGTAGTTGTGGCATCGGGCTTAGTTGCTCTCTGGCATGTGGGGTCTTCCCGGACCAGGGCTCGAACCCGTGTCCCCTGCATTGGCAGGTGTATTCTTAACCACTGCGCCACCAGGGAAGTCCCATGTAGGGCCTTTTTGTTTATCCATCCTGTATATACACCAGTTTGCATCTGCTAATCCCAAACTCCCAATCCAACCCTCTCCCACCCCCTCCCCCTTGGCAACCACCAGTCTATTCTCTATGTCCTTGGTTATGTTTCTGTTCACAGACAGGCAGAACCCAGGCTCTTAATTACTTTGTTATCCTGTTTCCTTGTTAAGAGAAGAAGGGTTTAAGGAAGGGTTTAAGAGAGAAGCCAGTGAGCACTAGAGATGCAAAGGAGTGGGGCTGTCAGAAAGCACACCTGTCTCCTTCCCCCATCTGAGCAGAATTTCTAAACGGCAGAGTATGTGATGACACATCTCTGGATTCAATTATGTCTCCCTGGTAAAACATGCACAGATAAGTCTTTAGTTCAATCAGACTGAAAGATGAGATCAGAGAAAAGCTGGAGTGTCAGATTTCTTCTAAAAGGTCCGGCCTGATTGTTACTAATAGGGCTACTACAGTACTAGTTAGTTCATTAGTCATGGATTGGGTGTTAGAGGAGTGAAACAACGAGCAAGATGTAGCGTTGACCCTTTAGAAGTGGAGTGAGAGGGAAGACGCACAGCAGATGTCTCATCCTGCACGTGACATGCTGTGACGGGCATATTCAGGGCGTTTGGTCAGTGTTTGTGGAAGAAGAGGGGGAGCTGTGAGGCATAGAAAAGTCATCTAAAGAGGCAATCCCTAAGCTAAATCTTAAAGGACTCCTGAGAAACTGGTGAGTCAGCAGTGAAAGGCAAGGATACTCAAGGCAGAGTGGACAGCGGAAGTCCAGAGTCGTGAGTGTGCGAGGGGTGTGTTATGGAGCCACAGGCACAGGCTCTGGAGGATCAGTGCAGTGTCCCCAGGCAGTGGCAAGTGCCCCTAAAGGAGGCCGCGAGGAGGAGGAGAGCGGGTCTTAACTACCCATGTGCGTGGAGCTGGTTTCCTCAGAAAACAGCTAAGAATGGAAAGGACAAGTTCAGGTGGCATTTTAGACCACTGACGTCAGCATGGATGAGGAATCTGAAGAAGCCTGGAGACAATTATGCCCCACTCTTCTGAGGAGCGGCGCTTTTTATTTTCAAGAGGGACTTTCACGCTGCCACCTCCTCTCCTGTCCCTACTGAAAGCTTTATAGGCCGGCAGAAGGGAGAACCTGGCTTAAGTAAAGTTAATCAGGTTTCTTTACTGTACAGCTCCTCGGGGCTGCTGTAGGCTAGTGTTCATTCTGGATCATCACAGCAGGCGCATGGTACACAGCCATCCTCAAAGCTATTTGACTCTAGCGTCCTCTTTAATAGAAGTGTCTAACAACTGGTTCCACCAAACAGCAATTTGGTAACTTCTAGACCAGGTAATAGCAAGAAGAAAGGGGTCTGAAATAAGGTATAGATGAAAGGAGGAAATAAGTTCTAATTGTATTTGGGAAATTACAAGCAAGCCTTGATCTTGGGAAGTAAGGAAGAAGTAGGAGGCGGAGGCTGGACCCCCATCTGTGTGACTAAGGTTGGGTGGTGCTATCATTGAGTTTGGAAATAGGGGATAAAGAACTGAATTGGGGAAAAGACTTTACTTCTGGACATGTTGAATTTTAAAGCACCTGTAGAATTCAGGAGAAAAACTGGTAGATAACTAGAGATGCACATGAAGACATGGAAAGATAAAAATTTGAATGTCATCAGCACATATCAGCAGTCATCAAAATCATGAACATGGATGAGATTTCAGAGAATTGTGAGTACTGACAACGTTTAAGTAATAAGCAGAGAAAGAATTCTGGGAAGGAGAGAGGTGATAGAGTTTCAAGAAGGAGGAAATAGATGACAGCGTCATCCTTCAGAGAATGTGAGTGTCCGTTGGATTTGGGCAGTTAGGTCCCCAGTGACCTTAGAGCAGTTCAGTGAAGTGGTGGACAAGAAGCCAGACTGCAATAAATAGAGGGCATAGGGCTGCCTTTGGGGGCCAGGCGGGCCTAGTGAAGACAGTGGGAATAGGCTGCTCTGAAGGAGTTTGGATGAAAAGAGAAAATAATTAGCAAAAAATTTTTTAGAATGAGAAGGACTTATATTTTATATGTTGAAATGAAGGAACTGATAAAGGAGATCCTGAAGATGTAGCTAATAATTTAGAGAATTGGGGAAACATGGACATATGAATAAGAAAAAAACCTTACACAATATATAAAAATCACTTGTATCCTTCGAGTTGGATGGATACTGGTAAGTTTGGGAGGAAATAAAGGTAAGAAGAGATAGAAGTTAATTGAGTTTATACTGATAGCCTCAGTTTCCTTTGACCCAGATTTTTCAGAGACACATATATACACATACATAATTACAGTTTTAAAATTCTTTCATAGTTACATATTTTATTAATCACGTCTGAGAAAAGTCATTGATTTTCATTTTGTACAGCATTATCTTGTAAGGACAAGATACAGTGACAACTTCCAAGCTTTTTGCATATCAGAGCTGGAACTGAAAGTATCTCTATAATTGAATTTTCACTTATTTGTAATAAGTTTATCCTTAGGAGGATACTTTCATAGTGTTTGATCACAGGTGAGTTTGGGCATTGCCATCACTCAATAATGTTAAGCATCTGTCAGGTTCTCTCCTATACTATATATTAATTTTTTCTCTGTGAAGCAAATATTAATTGGCGGCCTGTGGGAACAAGATACACCTAGGTCCTCTTTCCTTGGAATATTCACAAAAGCCTCTGAAACTAAATTTCCAAGTCAGGCCACACTAACGCCTGGCATAATAAGTTTTCATCGTTAACAGTTTTTTTTGTGTGTTTGTGGGGTTTTTTTGTTTTTATTTTTTTGAAGCAAGGATAAGACACTGTCTTAACTCAGTAGTTGTCCATTCATTAATAAGTCAAAGAAGACACTGATGAAGCATGGTATTTTGAATATCATTTCCACAGAATAGGTAATGAGCCATCCTGAAACTCTGCTGAGATGCTTATCATTTTCAGATTTTGGAGTGGCAGAGAAAACCCTATTACACCTTGAATTATCACTAGAAACATAAATTCAGCCAAATAAAAACAGTGCCTCTGCCTACTGAGGTTGTCAATTTCCATCTTAACAAAAGTGAACATTTCTCCTTTAGATTAAAATCAAGAAAATCCCCTCTGTCCAGGATGCAATAATGGGGTGCAAGAAAGAGAAAAACTGAAGCTACTCCCTCTTTACACCTGAACAGTGAATTCATTCTGATATCAAATAACAGTGAATTCATTCTGATATCAAATATTTGTTATGATTCTGCTATGACCAGGTGCTTTATTGTATTTAGAGATCAAGTTACTGTTCATTCTTGGTAAGAAAAATCCATATTTTAGGACTCTGAATAGTAACTTTATATATTTTATATATATATTAAAAATAAATATATATATTATATATAATATATATTCCACCTATTCAACAAAATTGTAATTTTCATCATCTCTTACGAATGATGAACTGTATTTACTCTTTGGAAAGGGCTTATAGGGCATTAAAGTCTCCATATACTTTCTATATAAGACCATGGAAACCAAATTCTCAACTGGGAGCAAACTTAGGTTTTGCTATGAAGGTTTATGCTTGCCTGGCCTTAGAGTGGTAGGCCAGGAACTCAAGGTGGAGTTTTTTTCCTCTAAGTTACTTTCATTGATGCCACCCTGAAAAAATTTGGAGGGAGTATTTTTTGAAATAGCTTTAGCTCAGTAACCCTTTAAAAATGCTTCAGGGTATGGGGAACATAACTGTCAAAATGTTCAAGCAACTCTTGTTGATTTAAGTGTAATTGATCAGGAGCAATACAGGAAGGAGCTGGGTACAAAAGACAAAAGGCCCGAGGCTATTTCATGTATTGTTTTTGGCTTATTGTACAAGAGAAATTCTCATACACTGGAGCAGCCAAGGTCCCCTACTGTTCTCTCCTTTTAGTAGACATAAAAGAGAGCTAGTTTCTCAATAGAAGCATTCTATCCTTAAGTGGGTACACAGTGATATTCTAATGGTCTCTGGAGCAGAGAATAATTCCGTGGCAGCTCTGACCTCCAGTCACCGGGTTCTCTGTAACTTAAGTCTTTCATGGCCAAGGACTATAATCATTATTTCCATTTATATTTAGCATCTCAAAAATTGAAAGGATTCCATGAACAACAAAACAGTAAGTGATTTCATGAAGTGTTTTAGTATGGATAAAATAATAAACTATAAAAATACAAATCATCAGTACAGCTTTATCTTCCCAGAGAACTATATTCAGAAATTAATGTAACCATCTAAGGTGCGCATGTGTGTTTTTTCACCCATGATCATGTTTGTGTGTGTGTGTGTGCATTCCACTGCTACAGGAGACATGCAAAATAATATCAGATTTGTTACTATATGAAGTACTGGTTTCTCCCAAGAACTGTGTGCTCGCAGGGTTTGTTCAGGAAGGTGAGTGCCCTACCACCACATCGCAGTCATATCTCATCACCTTCGGCAGGAATAATTTACAATTTAACCTTACATGCAGGCGTATTAAATTAGTATTACTCATCAGAACTTGCTTATTAATAAAACAAGCTGAATTAGGCACTGGAGAATCATATTTGGAAATTCAATGACAATTTTACATTTTTAATAAAGGCTCAGAAATATTATTGCAGAGCAGGTGGTACAGAAAACTGTGGTCACATTTGACATTCATTAATAATTGAAATGTGGAAGTAACAGGTGAAAATTGATATTGATTTCTTTCCTCTAATATTTGGAAGAGTTCTAAAAGATAAATAAAATGAGATAACAAGACATATCAAGTCTCACTGATTTCTTTGATCAACTCCTCCCCACATATCACTCCTTCGCCTACCATGTTTTCAATAATTCAATGCCCATAGTCTTTCCAGTTCAGTGCATTATAAAACACACTCAAGCTGGGTTTCAATCATATTAGACTGAAAGCTGAACTTTTTATGAAGGATTATTTAAAACCAAATGCGTCTTGAGCCCAACAGCCTTTGAAACCAAACGATCCTGGGAATTCAGTAAGGAAATGTCAACACTGTGGAGAACTTTTGGATTCAGAAAATTCAGTAATCCTATTTGATGTATGTTAACCATATCAATATTAACAACCTTCTGCTTGATTTCAGCACTGATTTGAGAACTGAGTTACTACTGGTCTTGTATTTTAACTAGTTGTGAAAGCACTGAGAGAGTTGTTCTTGGGTTGAACTTGACCTGCCTCTGGGAATGCTCTCTGTTCTATCCATCTTGAAAAGCTTTATTCAAGTGCATTTCTCTGCCTTCCTTCTTCTCATCTGCACCCCTTGGGAAAACGAAAGATGCTCAAATATAGATGTGAACACTGCAGATGCTCTGTTTGACAATGGTGTCTTTCAGCTTCCCAATAAAAAATTATATTGCTGACCACCCATTTGACTGAAAAGTGACTCATTTTACTGACACATATCTGGCTTCAGAGGCCAAAAGAAATAGGTCATTTCAAATTTCCTTTTTAAGTCATAGCTTTGTGTTGCAACACTACTTGTTCAACAGTTAGATCATGAAGGTTCCTTCCGATGACCTCCAAATAATTAATCAAAATGTTCTTGAATAGGCTATATAAAAAGCAAGCAGAATATTCCTAATTATCAATCTTTCTCTTGAGTCATATAGTTCTTGTAATTTCAAGGAAGAGAAACTCAAATGTAAAGTGTTACAATAGCCAAGCCTACCAGCACTGTTATCTAACCATTCAGCAATTTTCTCTGCCAAGTCACTTTGAACCTTAGACTACTGAGAACGTCCTTTTAATTAATTTTTAAGGTTCTCCTCTTTTGAGTTAAAAAATGGTCACAATTTTATAAGTAAAATTAAAGAAAAAATAAAATAGAACATCTGAGATATTTCCATTAGGCATTATATATATAATTTTAATATATATACATATATAAATGCACTGGGATAAATCTCCATCTTCTGTGTCAGTCGGACATAGGTCCGTTTTCTTAGGAATAGGGAACTCCTTTCACAATGGAAGTGGGGAAATTGGCTGGACCATCCGTCTTGAAAATAATTCCATGAAGCCGCCATTTAACGTTGTCTGGATCTTGGTTCCTTCTAGCAATCTACTACTCCAACAGTGTGTAATTCATCAAATTCAGGTCTTTCTGAAGCCAGGCTAGAAATACAGAGTGAGCTGGACGACTGAGGTAACCGACCAGAAAGGAGGAGGAAGAGGAGCAAAACAATTTCCCAGTTTCATTTTTTCCCATATTCTCTGTACTTTACAAGGGAAAAAATATTGGGGTCTGAGTTCCTCTCATTCTTAGCCATTGTTGGTTCAAAGTCTGAGAAAAAAAAAAGAAAAGGTAAAAATGAAAATATGGAGTCCAGAATTCCGTTAGCTCTCTTACATGCAATATCACAACTTCAAAGGCCTTCCAAAATGAAGAGATAAACTTTTAAAAATATAGCCCAATCTTTTCAATCTAAACAAGTAAACACTAAAAATATATTTTAGAAATCCAGCAAACACACTCACCACAGTCAAAGCAAAGGAAGGCTTATGGCTTACCAAATGACAGTGGCTGTCTACAAGAGAGAGAGAATACTCCAAAATTCTATCTGACCTGGCAGAGCTCAGCACAGCTACTATCCTTCTTTCCTAAAATCAAGGCATAAAGAAATTGAATACAACTTGCCAAAATGTCATCTGCTGCCTCCAGAAGCAGATTAAAGAAGGGAGTGTCCAGAAATCAGGATGAAGAAAACTGCTTAGAGAAGACCCTTCTCCTATCAGTGGACCACCAGGGTTTATCTGTGTCATAAAGTGATAATAGGCCTTTTTGTCATCTTCTTTTTATAATTTATACATTTAAATTTCAGTTAACATTTTAAAAATATCCAATCAGAATGACAGGCATTTCCAGAAGTATCAGTTTTCTTCATCCTCACCCTTTTACAAATGTGAAAACTGAGGCCAGTATAGCTGTCAAGGAATTTTCCTAAATCATTGAAGCTGTAAATTTGGGACCTAAGTCTAAATCAGTTTCTCATTTTATCTTGGCGAACTACTTAAAATTCTGTTTAGGGACATGAGGAGGGGGAAGGGTAAGCTGGGACGAAGTGAGAGAGTGGCATGGACATATATACACTAACAAATGTAAAATAGATAGCTAGTGGGAAGCAGCCCCATAGCACAGGGAGATCAGCTCAGGGCTTTGTGAACACCTAGAGGGCTGGGATAGGGAGGGTGGGAAGGAGACCCAAAAAGGAGGGGATATGGGGATATATATATACGTATAGTTGATGCACTGTTATACAGCAGAGACTAACACAACATTGTAAAGCAATTATACTCCAATAAAGATGTTAAAAAAAATATATAAGAAAGATATACTATAAAATAGATACAGTGATAATATATCTGAGAGGTGGAATTATGGCTGCTTTTTAATCTATTTCTGGATTATTTGATTACATGATTTCTCTATAAAGAATATGAATCTCTTGTGTAATAAAAGTTACTCAAAACTAAAAACAAAACAAAACAATTCTGTTTAGGAAGAGAGGACAGAATGAAGGTTTGAGCATAGAAATCATCTAGAAATCATTGAAGGTACTGGGCCTGTAGTGCAGTTTCATTTGTAGTGGGTTTGGCTTATATTTAGTTTAATTTCTATACAACTATCAAAGAAGGAGAAAGAAGTTGGGTAATATTCGCATTTGCAACTAATCAAAGCAGAATTGCTTTTAGCTTTAAGAAAAAGATCGTTTTGTGATCTCAGATGAACATCTTTATTCTCAAATGGATCATAAGTAACATTTATTAGCTAAGATTATTTGCAATAAACAAGACTGTTTACTGTTTACCACCTAGTAGATGACTATTTGTAAGTCTCACTGAGTATGCTAAAAGCTTATACTGAGCTCTCATTTTACCAGAGTGAATTTAAATTAACTGCAGCAGCCAGAATTAATGAAACCGGGTAAATGATGCAAAGATATTCCACAGGGTATTCTGCTTTAATTAGAGATAGAAAATGTGAGTCATTAGAGGTTTTTAAAAATGTTGCATTCTATTACTTTCTCATATTTTAAATCTCGGAATATAGATGAAAACTAAAACATGTTAGCCACCTTAGTTCAGTTTTTAATGTATATCAGCTCTGAATTTATATTGAGTGAATAGTAAAGAGCCTGAATGAAGAACATAATCTGGAGACATTCAGGTACAAGTAATAAACTTTATTAGAAGTTGAGTATCTGTTAATTAGCAGGCAGCTATATAACTTAACTATAAAGCCACTACAATTCAAACACTGTAGCATTACTACATGAATGAGCACATATACAAAATAAACAGAAAAG
This sequence comes from Grampus griseus, assembly GCF_964374135.1. Taxonomy (NCBI): domain Eukaryota; kingdom Metazoa; phylum Chordata; class Mammalia; order Artiodactyla; family Delphinidae; genus Grampus; species Grampus griseus. The sequence continues at coordinate 150,218,003 of NC_139019.1, read as the reverse complement.
AATATCCACAAATAGTTCTAAGTATGTCTGGGAAGTTTGATTGTGACAAAGTCAAGGTATAATCTTCAAAATTGATGCCTAGAAAACTACACACCCATTGAAAACTCACACTACATACCAAAATAAATTACACCAGTTGCACATGTAAGAAGCTTGCAAGTTGCCACTTTACCCTAACACGATGCGTCTTTTACAAATGCTTTCTCCCACACTGTGGCTTGTCTTTTCATTATCTTGATAGTGATTTTCACAGAGCAGAAATTTTCTATTTTAATGAAGTCTAACTTATCAATTCTTTCTTTCATGGAGTGTGCCTTTGGTGTTATATTTTAAAAGTCATTGCCATATCCAAGGTCATCTAGGTTTTCTCCTATGTTATCTTCTGGGAGTTTTACAGTTTTGTGTTTTACATTTAGATTTGTGGTTCATTTTGAGTTAATTTTTATGAAGGATATAAAGTCTGTGTCTAGATTGGGTTTTTTTGTTTGTTTGTTTTTACTGTGGACATCCAGTTGTTTCAGCACTATTTGATGAAAAGACTATCTTTGCTCCATTGTATTGCCTTTGTTCTTTTGCCAAAGACCAGTTGATTGTATTTATGTGGGTCTATTTTGGGGCTCTTTATTCTGTTCCATTGATCTAGTTGTTCTTTCACCAATACCACCCTGTCTTGATTACTGCACCTTCATAATAAGTCTTCAAGCTGGGTAGAGTATTTCCTTCAACTTTGTCCTTCTTCAGTGAGGTGATAGCTATTCTGGGTCTCTTGCCTCTTCATATGGACTTCAGAATCAGTTTGCTAATATCCATAAAATAACTTGCTGGGGTTTTCATTGGGATCGCACTGAATTTCTATAGATTAAGTCAGAAAGAACTGACATTTTGATAATACTGAGTCTTCCTATTCATGAACATACAATATCTCTCCATTTATTTAGTTATTCTTTGACTTCATTCATCACAGTTTTGTAGTTTTCCTCCTATACAGGTTGTACTTATTTTATTAGGTTTATTAAGTATTACATTTTTGGCAATGCTAATGTCAATAGTGTTTGGTGTTTTTTTTAACCTATTCCACTTGTTCATTATTGGTATATAGGAAAGCAATTGCCTTTTGTATATTAACCTTGGATCCTGCAACCTTGCTATAATCACTTATTAGTTACAGGAGTTTTGGGTCAACTCTTTACGATTTTCTACATAGATGATCATGTCACCTGTGAACAAAGACAGCTTTATGTCTTCCTTCTCAATCTGTAAACATTTTATTTCCTTTTCTTGCCTTATTGCATTAGCAAGGACTTGCAGCGCAATACTGAAAAGTTATCATAAAGGAGGACATCCTTGCCTTGTGCTTAATCTTAGTGGGAAAGCACTGAGTTTCTCTCCAGTAAGTATGATGATAGCTATTTGTTTTCTTGTAGATCGTATTTATCAAGTTAAGAAAGTCCCTCTCTATTCCTAGTTTACTGAGAGTTTTTCTCATGAGTGCACGCTGGATTTTGTCAAATTCTTCTTCCGCATGTATTTATATGTTTTTATCCCCTTTTTTTGTCTTGGTTGGATTATATTAATTAATTTTCAAATGTTGAACCAGCCTTACATACCTGACACAAATCCCGTCTGGTCATGGTATATAATTGTTTTATACTTTTTTGGCTTCAATTTGCTAACATTTTGTTGAGAATCTCTGACACAATTTTTATCACATTTCTACTATAAAAGGTTTGATTGTGACAAAATCAAGGTATAATCTAGGTATAATCAAGGTAAATTCTAATGAATTTAAGCTATTAATTAGTCTTATCAAATTGTGCTTTTCATTCAAAGATATACCATAGCAGAACCCTGAGGGAATGGATGGTGAATGGTAAGCGCTGAATTTACACTTCTTTTATTCTTTATACCCTGAACCTGTCTCTCAACAAGTGTTTACAGTTGGTGTTTATTTTTTTGGAGATTAGACATAGCTCACTCCATTCATTCATTCAACAGATTCTACAGCAGAAGGGAGGCTTCTAAGGAGGTAGGGTTTATTAGTGGGGCTGCAGGTTATTACAGGGAATCCAAGCAAGGCCTCATAATGGAGATGGTGATATTTGAGAAAAGACCTAAAAAAGTGAGTGGATGAGTACTGTAGGTAGTAAAGACAACAGCAATTCAGGTAAAGGGAACAGCAAGTGAAAATGTCTGCCTACTATACTTGTTGAACATCAAGGACTAAAGAGTATAAGGTGTTTGGAAAAGAGTGAGCAAGGAGTAGAGGTGGAGGAGATGAGATCAAATATGTAATGTGGAGGGTAATCATGTAGCAACTTTCCAGCATTTTAAGAACTTCAGCTTCAACTATGATGAAGGGGAAGACACTGAAGTCACATAATTCTTCTGACTTACATTCTCGAAGGGTTCTCTGGCCACTGTGTTAAGGACAGATTTCAGAGGGATGATAATTAAGATGACAGACAACGAAATCTTAATCCTGAGTGGTAACAGTGGAAAAATGGAGAAACTGTCAAATTCTGGTTCTATCTCAAAGATACGGCTGACACATTGTGCTTCTGTACTGGATGTGAAAGGAGAGGGGAAGAAAAAAGTCAAAGATGAATCACGTTTTGTAACTGAGCACCAGGAAGAATGGAGCTGCCCTTCTCTGTTTTGGGAAGTCTACAGGAAAAGCATGAGTGACTATGTGTGTATTTGATTGCAAGGTATATTAAGTTTGGGATGTTGATTAAATGACAAAACAGAGATATTCTGTTAGTAACCACTCTTGTTAAGTGGACCCAATCCGTAAAGGACAACCATCAACCTACCTAATCTGCTCCATTTGAAGACCCATAAAGGACTTTGGGGCATTAGTGTGAAGAGGGCTTCCTTTTGCGTTTGTGTGTATGTGTGTCATTTGCTTTGACACTGTGGTTACGCTAAAGTGGCACTATTCTGGGCTTTCATCTTTGACAATATTTTTCTCACCAGGAAGCTTTTCTATTGGGTTGACACCAAATGAGTATTTGCCTGATTCTTCCTGTCCTGATTCTTTAACTATTTTCCTCGTTTGGACAGCCACAATTTGGTTAGTATTTGTTAATTTCACCCTTCAATGTGGACACACTTGAAGCGAAGTGAACTCCCACCGCACTGATGGTAGACTCCATCTGAGCATGCTCAAAAGGGCACAGAAGGTTGTCCACGGGGAGGGTACTATCAGAGGCTGATTGACAGTATCTGTGTTGTAGACTAACTTAAGGGCAAACACATATGGTTCTTATGCTTTGCTCCTCCTGATAATAGGCAATGGCAGGCTCTGGATCACAATGTTTGAACCCAGCCCAAATAGTTTTGCACTATATGTGGCATGACTATGATAAGGGGTATGTATCTTATCTAGCTTGTATCTTCTTTTCTATGCTACACAAATACAAGGTTGTCACTTTCTGAGACAATAAACTTTCTCTGGCTGTGACAGATTCAAAGCAGATGCCAAGTTAGAAACATTTCTGAATTAGGTGATTCGGGTTCCTTGACCAGGTTAATAAAACAAAACTGTTTTTCTTCTTGGTTTCACATTTAAACAATATGTGTTAGTCTAAACTATATCACCCCAAAATCGAACTACTAAAATAACTGGCCCTTATCATTATTATTTTGATATAATAAATAATAGAGGGATATTGTTTTACTAATAATTACTAGCATTTAGTAACGACAAGCCAAACATTAAGCCTTTAGGAAATTTGTGAACTCCTTCATTTCTTACAATAACTCTGTCAGATTGGTACCAGTATTTATCACCATTGATGAAGAAACTCAGTTTCAGAGGAAGACACTGAGGCACAGAGAGGTTGAATGTAACTTGTCCATAATTGCCCTAGCTGCTATGCTAGTCTGCTTCATCAACCACTATCACCACTATCACATTTACTTAATTGGACTTTAGATTCAGATAAACAATTTTTCCTGGTTGCAGGGAGATCATTTAACAAGCCCAGATTGCAATGCTTGAAATCCAAGTCTGAGCCCAAATCTTAGAACCCTAAACCATGTGATCACTAAAAATACTGAGTATCTATTCTGCGCCTTATGAGTTTGCATTTAAAATAACAGGTCCTATTAGGAATAAGTGTACGAATGGCATTCTAGGAGGGAATATATCCAACAGGTGTTTTAAATTCCTTTAGTGGCAGTGAAAAAGTATGAAGGCATTTCCTGCAATACTAAATGAGCTGATTTGCTTTTGGTGGGTGAACACTGAACTTTGTTTACAAAACTTAACCTGAAAGTATTTTCTAAGTATTCTGCTATTACTCAAAGTTAGCCTTGTTATCTCCTTTAACAAACAAGAATGGTAAGACACAGTCTCAGTTAGTATAGTATGGATAAATCATTGGGTAAACTTGTACCTTAACGAGTGTCTTCAATTTGGGGAAGACATGAATTCACAATTGCCATTCTCTATGCATATTATTGCCATCTAAAGTAATTCCAGCAAAAGAAAGCTATAGTTAGGTAGATCCTTTCATAAAGTGATGCAGTCACTCAGGAATACTTTATAACCTAAACCTACTGGACAGTCAGTAACCAATGAATTATCCTAATGCTGATTCATCTGAGAGGTCCTTTATTCCAATGACTTTCGCTGCTATCGTTCTCTTTTCCTTTTGGGATTAAGAACTACGCATAAAGTCTTAGTTACTCTAAGGTTCACCTTGTACCTCTCCTGTCATACAACTTGTCACTTTCCCCACCATCTGCCACCAAATGCCAAAAAGAAATCTGAGTACTCTGCGGTCATGGCACAGGTATTTCTAAAGAGAGGAACACCTGTTCAAAAATCACTAACCCGAGAATAAATATATGGGGAAATGAACTGGGGGCATGAGTGGAATCAACTGAAACTGTGAGAGGTCAGCAGGGCAGATATGTGTGTCTGTATGTGCCTTAAAGAATAATGTTCTCTATGAGAAAAAATGCTTTATTGCCCCACACTTTAATCCAATTAATATCTGGGAATATATTTCAAGACAACTTGCATATATGTGTATGTACATAATGTTAGCATTGTATATTATTTGTGTTATGTTCTCCCTTCTATTCATGGTAATATGTTGCCTTTGAAGCAAAGAAGATGGTATAAGGCAGGTTCGAGGGGTGGGTTAGAGAGAGCCTGATGGCCCACCAAATCTTTTAAGCTCCACTCTGTGCCACTCACGTGCTACAAAAGCATTTATTTCAGTGTGAGGTGAGATGTAAGTGCTACTTTAAGAATTTAACTGCACCAAAATGGCCTGGGGACCAGGATGCTAGTCTACTGTTATAGGGGAAAAAAGCCAACATAAAATGGTGCATTAGTCTGTTTGGGCTGCCATAATAGAATACTAGAGACCGGAGGCTTGAACAACAGAAATTTCCTTTCTCGCAGTTCTGGAATTCTGCAGTCTAAAATCAAGATGCCAGCAGAGTTGCTTTCTTCTGAGGCCTCTCTTCCTGGCTTGCAGACAGCTGCCTTCTCACTGAGTCCTCACATGGTCTTACCTGTGTGTGTGCATGGACAGAGAGAGGCAGCTGATGTCTCTATCTTCTTATAAGGACACGAGTCCAGTCTGATTAGGGCTTCACCAGTATGACTTTATTTAACCTTAATTACCTCCTTAAAGACCCTATTTCCTAATACAGTCACATTAGAGGTGAGGGCTTTAACTCAGGAATTGGCGGGGGCGGGGGGATTACAATTCAGTTCCCAATAAACTGTGTGAACTGGGACCGAAGCATGTGATCACAATGGAAATGCAAGGGCAGGACAAGAGGGACTTTGGAAGGACAAAGAGGAGTTATTTGTGAAGGGTAGAGAGGACTCAAAGACAGCACTAATGTTACCAACCCAAGCACACGGGAGCTGGAGACGCCTTCCGGAAGAGCCCCTCGCAGGGCTTTATATGCCATTACCCTCCTCCCCATCACTCTCTCCTGCAGGGTGACTCATGCATTTTCCAATGTAAGAGCAGCCTGTCTTTTATCAAACGAGAATCGTTAGGACCAAGTATAAAGAGTTTTTAGGATGGTGCAATAGACTATAACTAAGGAAAATGGGATGGCATTAAATGAAGGGGATTTAGACTTCAGCAAAAAAAAAAAAAAAAAAAAAAAAAAAGACCGTAATATTGAACTCTGTTAGACAGGATAATATTCAGCTTCCCAAAGGAAGAGCTGACACATTCATTCAGCGATCCAAAACCAGTTTCAAAATTGCACTCAAGTGTGTTCGGCAAACCACTGTCAGAAGCTGTGAAGCCTCTTCCCTTTTTCATCTACCTCCCAAGGTACCTGAGATCCAATGTCACCGGCCAGACCATCGTAACGTCCCATCTGACTAGCAGTCGTGCTAGCCCTTAATCATTTCCATTAAATGTTTGTGCCATCAGAAACCTGAAGATCGTTCACAAGCTGGCTTTGATTGCACTCCCCAGAAGCAGACCCTGAGACGAGGATTCATACACATGTTTCCAGGGAGACTGGCAAACGGAGGGGGGAAGCAGAACAGAGACGAGATGAAGCCACGCAAAGACACACACCCAGCAGGTCCTGCAGAGGGTAGTTTCACCACTCTGAAGTGCAAATGGTGCCTCAGAGCTGAGGCCAAGGAGCTGGGCTTTCCTACCCCCTCATCTACCCATCACTGGCTAAGGGCTACACCAGAGTGATTTCCAGGCACCACAGTCAACCTTCAGGCACTTCTGTTTCTCCAGGTGTTCAGACAAACTCCAGTAGCCCAAGCGCAGTTTTCCCAAAAAGAGTCCCAGGTACCTACTGTGGCAGTGAAAGCACATCAAAGCCAGTGGGAACATAAAAACTGTAAAAAGGAATTCAAGGGAATCTGGCCAAACACACACACCCTAATTGCACAATTCTACTAAAATATAGGCAAAGGAAAAATTCATGAGTGGGCACAAAGATTTAACTGGGTATGTTTGTTGCAGTGCTGTTTTAAATGAATGTGTCAATTAGGATGCTTTTGGTTTCAGGAAAGAGGAACCTCAACTCAAACTGGGCTCAGTAAAACAGGGAGTCTGCTGGTTCACCCACTGATAGGTTCAGTCGTAGTTCGAGTTTCCACCATGGTTCTACCTGGGCTTCTCTGCCAGTTCTCCCAGCTCTGCCTTCCTCCATGTGCAGACTTTGTTCTTAACTTGGCTTCCACGTGCCTTTTTTTTTAATGGCTGCAGCTGTTAGAGGAGAGGAATTTTTTTTCCCCTTTTCCTAGCCACAGAACACATAGACCATAGTACTGAGCTTCATTCCAGCGGAATTAACTGTGGTTCCGTGCTTGCTCCCAAGCAGTCCCTGTGGCAAGAGGGCATGGGGCCACCTTGGGTTAGTTTACACCAAGCAGGGCTGATTTGGGGCGGGGAGGGAGAAGGGAAATCCTACCCTGACCGTGCAGCTGACAGGCAGCAGACAAGGGGAAGTTCTAAATAGCCACTAGAGCCAGGCAAACTGAAGATAACCTAAAATATCTGTAAACTGGACACTGGTTTTACCATTTATCTTCATTCAGTGGAATACCACACATCCATTTAAAGCACATAACAAAACAAAAAGATGTTGAAAATATACTTTATATAGAAAGAGTAGATTATAAAACTCTTGGAAAGACATACACCCATTCATTAACAGCCATTATCTCTATGTGGTGGCATTTTGTTTGGTTTTAAGATTTTCATGTTGAAGTTTTACTTACCCATATTCATATTTTCCAAAATTTTATAATAAAATATTTTTCTTTGTAACAAGAAAAATATCCATTCCACTACCTTCATGCTTTTTAAGGGGCTGCATTTTTCTCATCTGCTTTTCCCATTAAACTTCCAAAGTAGGTAGTGTAGCATCTATTCTTTTTTTAATAAAAGAAATAGGTCCAACAAAATTGCATGACATGCCCAAGTTCTCACAGCAAGTTATTATAGGAGTTGATGTTAAAAATCAAGGAATCTCGGTTTCTATGGCAATTCTGTTCCAGTTCTCCATGTTCAGTGATTCCTTTCCCTGAGCTGATAAGGAATAATCACACTCTTGACACCTTTGTTCCAAACAAAATCAGCGCTGACAAAGGGACTTCTCCACTCGGCACCAAAAAGGTTCAACATTTCCAAGAAATGCCAGTTCCTTTCGTGTCACCCCAAAAGCAGTCTAGTGGACCCAGCCCTGATGAACAGGATTATTAGTGACACACAGTGAATGGGGTTCTCCGGCCAGCCCCCATTAGTAGCGCAAGGCTAACTGCTGACTGCTAGGGCCAGTGCTGTTGGAATGGGAAACCTGACTCTATGTCCATGGGTTAGTTTGTACTTTGTTAACTGTCAGTGCTGGTGTCACAGAGGATTGATCCAACCATCGGGGCGCAGGGACTTCTCCCAGTTCACAGGCCCGAAGATGCACTGGGCTGTCTTTCCAACCTCTCCATCAATAGCAGTGCCAAGCCCTCCCTTGGGAAAATAACGCTAATAGATCAAAATACCAGATCCATGTCCTTAGTGAACCATGCCACGTGGGATTTGGATAAATAATCGTCACACCCGCACCCTCATTACCAGCACCAAATCTCTCAGAACCATTACAAATCATCTCATTTTATCCTTCATGTATTTTCTATGAAATATCAGTCTTATTCTAAATTTAGGCCATTATTTGAGACTACCCAGGCCATACGGAACCCTCAATTCTGAAGACAAATGAAAAACATAAGGTCTCCCTAAGGCCTAATGTAAAACTTCAAACTTCTGTGGCTCCAACATCTGCCGACTTCCCGGAGGACATTTGCCTGGTATACGTCTGCACTGTGTACTGTGACATTTTCTTCATCTATGGCGACATCGAGTGTGGGGCTCATCCCCTTCTGGACACATGGGAAGATTACATCCTTGCTTCTTTTACCTTTGGGTCCCGTGACTAGTTCTGGCCAACTGGTTCTAAGGGGCAGTGATATGTGTCATTTCTGGGCCAAAGCACTTGACAGTGAGACCCTCTACTCGCCTCCATGTACATCATCGATCACAGAAGTATGTGTTGAGATGGAGGGCCCACGAGGTCGAAGCAGCCTTTACCATTGAGCCAACACTTGGAAGAGTCTCCCAGACCCACAGCCAACATTAGGTGAATGAAAAATAAATGTGTATGTTTCAAAGATACTTAAATCCTGTGTTGATTGTTACAATAACACAACTAGCCTACCTTGGCTAATATACATGCTTACTGTGGGGTCAGTCACAGTGCTGGGCACTTCACATGCATTATCTCACTTACTGTTCAAAAGTAAGATTGATTCTATTATGATTCCACTTTGCTGATGGAGAAACAGAAAGGTTAAGTAACTTATCCAAGATCACACAGCAACTAAGTGATGCAACTGGATTAGACTCCTAAACGTACATTCATAACCACCACATTGCTAAAGAAGCCAAAGGTGAGCTCATAATAATGAGCTGAGTCAGAAGAAGGAGAGAAGCAGGGAGCAAGAGAGCCTTAAGGGCTAGGATTGAGAAAAATTTGAGGATTAGGAGAAAAGTAGGCACCTTAGAGAAAGGCCTAAGGCATCAACTCCCAAAATAACGTTTGGCAATTTAACTACATCAGAATTATTAGAGGTTTAAAAACTACAAATATATAAATAAACTAACAGTTAACTGAATTACATTTGTGTAAATGGAACATGTCACAATCAAGATGAGTATAGCAAAGTTTCACCTATATTAAATGCTGAGAACAATTGCCTGTTTTCCTATCAGGTGGAACACTGAGCCATTTTTCCTCACAAAATACTTTACTTCCAATGGCTACTCAGATGCCAGTCTTCATATAAACCCAACAAAAATTTTAGGAGAATAAATTCTATTGACCATTCATTTGTTTAGAATATAACCAGACTTGGCATTCCATTGGACAGTAAATCAAAGAACCCAAAGCAATAACATTGAACCAGAGTCATTGTGGCTTGCCTTAGATGCAGACACATATATTGCCACTTTTAAGAAAAGTTTCAAGCTGTGATTATAAACAGACATCTCCAGAAGTTAGTAAAAAAAATCTAAATTCAAAATTTCAAGCAATAAGCATAAAAGATGATTCTTCAGTAAATTAAAATTCATTTTCTAACAATGTTGGAAAACATCTACTTATACATATACACATTTGTGCATATAACATTTTATTATGCTTTAAGGAAAGCCTATTGGAAGAATCAATATAAATGTATCACGTCTTAATATCCCCAAAGTTTAACTCCACCTAAATACTGACAATGAAAAATATCAATTTTAATTTAACCCTAACTATAGGTTTACTTTAGAATCTATGGAACTGTTTTATTTTCTTAACTTGTCAGAATCCACCTGCCCTCCACTCCTGCATTTAGTTCCTGGTTTCAATTTCCATCATTTCTGCCCTGTAGTCTTCATGTTTTTTCAGTTAGACTCTGGACTAAATATCAACAGAGGACAGAGACACCCCCCCTCCCAACGAGAGGAGGTGTCATTTACATTCTTTATTGAGATGTGCCTATAAACTCATAAAAAATATCCAAGGAATAAACAAAAACTGAAAGAAGGTTGTCACCTAATGAGACCTTCTCCTAAGATGGTGTCCACTGAGCGCAAGGACTCTAAAATGATTCCAACCTTCACGTTTCACATATTGTTGCCTTTTTAAAGCAATTTAAAGCCCCCCCAAAAGATGTTTTAGAATGGGAGGAAAGCCAGTTGGAGGAGATACAGGAAAGAACAAATACCCATCACCCCGCTTTCCCACCTCTCCCCCGCACACGATTGCCACTCCAGTTTGACTTCTCAGGGATCCCAGCACAGCACGCCAGCACTTAGTCTCACCCTTTGGTAAATGCCCTTCCCAGATCCTTCTTCCTACCAGAACCTGCATATCCATTCTTCAGAGCCCAGTTCAAGTGCCACTTCCACCATGAAGCCCCCATGAAAATTCAATCCACTGGGATCTTTTCTAAATTTCTATTGTTCCAATCTTCTTTTATCACACACTCAGGATGGGCTTGTTTTGGTCAACATTTCCATGTCATTAGTCCTCTTCCCCAACCTAGACAGTAGCCTTCACACATTTTTATTTTCCAGAGTTATCTAGCATGACACTGATCACCAGCAGAAGCTGAGTTTCAATGTGTTGTTTATCCACTAACACATTCTGTAGAACAATGTGACCTGAGAAAGGCAGCTCAAAAATCATGCCGTGACTGAATTTCATTATGGTGAGACTAGATGGAAGGCAAGGGCTTCACAGTTGTAGTAATACTGATTTTTTGGAAAACTTGGTTTCAGTAGTACTAGCTTTTGTCCATTAAGCAGCAACCACTGCTGAGCATGTCAGACAAAACTTCTGAGAACCCAACATTAATGCTCTTTCATGCGAAATTTTGAAATTCAATTTAGTTATGTTATAGAACAGGAATCACTGAAAACAAGCTGACTCTCCAACAATACGGGAAGAGATGAGTGAAACGTAGGGTATCTTGCTGACGCCTCCCTTCCCGCCTTGGGTGGCAGCCATGCTGCTTCGGCATAACTTCCCCCACCCGCAATACAAGCCAGTCCAAATCATCTCATCCTCCCACCCTTTGATACAATGATTCTATCAGTTGTGGGCAAAAACCCAGCTAATCAGTTTGTGGCATTCCCTATCTGCACTGGCTGGTTTCGTCTAGTCCACTCAAAGTGAAGACAGAGCTTTTGTTTGACAGCTGGGGGAGAAGACCTGTCTGGCAAGTCCAGTGCTATGGACTGAACTGCATCCCCCACCCCCAAATTCACATGAAGCCCTAACATCCAATGGGATTACACTGGAAGATATGGCCTTCAGTTGGTTATTAGGTTTATAGGAGGTCATGAGAGTGGGGTGCCCTTAATGGGATTAGTGCCCTTACAAGGACAGACACCAAAGAGCTTGCTTCCTCTCTCTCTCCACCCACAGGCATCAAGAAAAGGCCATGTAAGGGCAAAGAGGAGGCAGCAGTCTGCACCCAAGGAGAGAGCCCTCACCAGATATCGACTCTGCTGGCACCTTGATCTTGGACTTGCAGTCTCTAGAGTGATGACAGATAAATTCCCATGGTTGTGGTATTTGGTTCTGGCAGCCGAAGGTGACCAGGACATCCGGTATGTAGGTATGAAGCCTGAAACAGGAGGGGCCTTTTATATCCCCTGAAGAAAGCCAGCCTGAGGATGGAGCCTTCTGAAGAAGGGCAGACCTCTTGAGACAAAGAAATGCAAACAATGTCCTGATGACCTCACTCCTAATGCCACCTGAAGTTTGGGCTTCTTTCGCTTGCTAATAAAAGCCTAACGTGCACAAATTACACAGGCACAAGAATAAGGTTTAAAAGAGAATAAGGAAACATGAAAACATTGAATTTGCAGGGTAGGGAGGTTGGCAGTTTCTCTTTTATTCCAAATCAGTTCACCTCCATTAAGAGCTTACAAAGGGTCAGATATATGCATTATCTCATTTAATCCCCATTTTACAAGGAGGTAACTCTAAGTGCAATTTTAATGTCTGTTCCATGAATTAAAACTTGAATTAATAATTGAACTGTTAAAAAATTACTTTATATGCTCCTAGAAACCATTGTCCTATAGAATAGCAACAGTATAGAAGTTGGTTCATACTGAAGAATCACTCTACATAATACCTGAAGGGCAGATGGACAATCTCTTATCCAAACAAGTTTACAAAGGAAAGATAGCGCCAGCTGAACCTCACATAAATATCATTTAATCCTGCCGTTTATTACAGTGAGACCAATATGGTTCATAAATAAGATGACCACTAGGGACATGGTAAGGATTCAATAAATATTTGTTGAATTTTATAAATAACCATGAGGTTAACCCTCTGTCATGTATTTCATTCCTTTAATAGTGTTTATTCAAATGCTTCTGTTGAGATAGCATTTCCATACTAGTCTGTTCAAACTAAAACTAAGAATTACACTCACCTGAATCCACATCACACTGGCATCTCATTACCCTATCTGGAAGTCCTTGATATTTTAAAATGCTGTGCTCGATAGCTTCCATAAGCCTCTCCAGACCCCCTCTCCAGCCTTTCCACGCTGTCACCCGTATGATCTATATTGACAAGTTCCAGTTGGGTTTGGCCAACAGACAGTAGACAAGAGAACAGACAGTAGACAGGAACAGACAGAACAGACAGTAGACAGAACGAGGCTGGAACACTTATCCCCCTGGCTTTCCTTCTGCAGGGCCACCACAGGCTGGCAGTCTCCTGTCATTAGCCACTTCCATACAACCTGGCTCCACAAGTTGGTATCTCCACTGAGGGTAGTGCTAACAGAGCCCCACAAACAACCCACTGTTTCTAGCCCCAGCAGATGGCACAACTGCCTGTGATTCTGCTCCACACATAAATAATCCCTTTATTAAACTCACTACAAATGATCCAATTAGGGTATGACATTTGATTTCTCCAGGACCCTGACTGATATGTAGTGCCCAGGCAAATTTGTAATACAAGTTGAAATCACAAAGTATACACATGCTGTCTTAGCAAAATAAGACCTACAAGTTATACAGATGTGGGAGATGTGTCTCATAAGTTGACTTAGTGGCCAAGTATTAAATACTACAGTAGAGATACCTAATTTTTTTTCAGATCTCCATAGAAACTAAAAGAGGGCAAAAAACATTTTAAGCCACCACCAGGTGTCAAGGCCACCTTGACTTCCTTTCTTTCCTCTACCATTCTTGGAATTCTAAGTCTCACCCCAACCCAAAAGTGAAAATAGGTAGGAGGAGGGGCACAGCTCTGATTTCTACCCAGCTTTGTAGGTCAAAGTATGGAGGAATCTGGGGAAAGCCACAGCTTGGGAAGAGAAGGGAGGTGGGAACTTCAGGAGAAGGGAAAGCATTAAAAGGACCTAGCCCCGAGGTTAGGGGCCATAGGCTATGGGAAAGAGGAAGTATGTCCATCATAGAACACCCAACACTGGCAGAAGGAACCTCTATGATACTAAACCAACATGGACGGTTGTGCAGTTGTGTGGTTCCCACCACGCAACTCCAAGGAGCACCGTATACTGTGTTACACAACGGAAAGGCCATATAAGCAGCAGTCCTGCTGAATCTCACTCAGATCCCAAGTTCCCACATGGTACCTTGGAGGGATTAGCTAGACCAGATGTCATGCCCTACTTTTTAACCTCAAGCTTCTATCATTTGGATTCCATCACAATAAACATGAAGAACAGACAGAACCTTTGGGGCATTCTGCATGTCTGCAACCTCAGCTTACTTCCAATCATCCAAAAGCTCACAAGATTCCTTCACATGAGCAATAAACAGGGAAAGGGGGCTACTCTAGGACTGGTCAGCAATGTGCCCTCAAAAGCGCTTAAAGGAAAAAAAAAAAGCGCTTAAAGTATGTGTACATATATAATCTGAGTTGTCCGCCATCATGAAAACCTGGAACTCCAGCTGCTGCTGGAAAAATTCAAAAGATCTGGCAACGCTGGGTTCGCATTCCCAAAAAGCCACCATCACTGGGGCTGAATAACAGCCATGCCCTTAAACCAGGCCTTCCACCATCTGCCTTACTGACTTATGTTAAATCCTGGCTTCTGGAACCATCTAAGTGGGCCAAGCCTGAAAACTCAGACAAGGAGTTCCTGACCTCCCCTTCTCTGGGAAAAAACAAGACACTGGTTGTCACCAGCAACCTGTACGGCTCACTCCAATGAGGAGTCGAAATGATTGGACACTTGTGCCCGAGGGAGACAATCTGCTTCATCATAAGAAGTGGCATCAGCTCTACTGTCATTGATCAGCAAAGAGTAACTACCTGGATTATAGAAAGACTTCCAAGGACAACTGCACTTTCAGTTCCAGAGTCTCTCTCCATCTAGAGACATTTAGGAGAACTCCTTAACCTTTCAAGCAGCATGCTGTTTCAGGTTCTACTCTGTACTGTGTCAGGGACTGGGTCTCTGGCTATGCCACCCACCCCAATCCCATCCTGGTGAGATGGTGAGAACAGGTGCCCTCGCCTGCAGTTCAGCCCCTTTGCTTTGGGAGGTGCAGGTTTGCCCCCCCATTTGCCTGTCTTTGGAGCTTTATGTCACACTCCATTGGGCCTCTGATGAGAACAGAGGAGGAAAATACAGGAGTGTTTCATGAAACAAATGGGGAGCCACTCCATTTTCATCTCTGTCAGCCGTGCCACCGTGACCATGAGGAACAGAAACGAGTGCAGCCCTGAGGAAGGCTTGGCTAACTTCTCAGACCACAGCGTGTGGGAGCAGGGAGGAAGTCTTCTGTCCTGAACACTGCCAGCCCTCCATACCTAACGCACCTAAAACAGTCGGCACTTATCCCACCACGTCAGACTGCTGCGGGCAGAGCCACAAGCCCTTTTAGAGCTGGGACATCAGTGGTCTCCCAAGTCACCTCGGAAAAGTTCTCTAAACATAGCACATGATTTTCAGGGTGGCTGCCACTTCCAAGGTTTCAAGGATTAAAGGGTGAGCTTTAACTTGGAAACCAGAGGATTCCATAGCCCTGAAATGGCACAGGATGAATGAGCAAGGAAAACCCTGTCTGTGGATACGCAGGACCTCATAACAAAACCTTTGTCCCTCAGCTGGACAATGAGGCACCACGTGGTCTGCACAGCAGGGTCCTGGCAGATACCTTGGTCTGGTGGGGATGCCATGGGCAGGGACTCCGAAAACAATGTAACTGAATTAGGTCTTCATTCATATGACAACTAGGGTAGTGATTTTTTTATTCAAAAGATAAAAACCGGGTTTTACTTCAATAACAGGTATGCTTGCTTTGTTGTTTGTTTACTTCTCTCCTATTAGAATCTTTGTGTACATGAGGTCTGGCGTTCATCATGGGCTTGTTCAGACCTATGTAGGATCTCCTGTGAATAGAAACAAAAAGCTACGTGTGGGCCCTAACAAATCAGAGGGTAATATGTTAACCAGATGCCACTTTCAAAGGGTCATTCCAAAGCTAAATGCGTTTTTGTGCACGAGGTTCTTTGGGCTCCAAGAAAAGAGATATGCTGTGCATCTGGTCCTGTTAATAACTTCTTTGGTTTTCATTTGTGCTCCTACCTTCAGTAACACAAGCAGCTATGTAGCCTGCTTCACTCATTCATGCACGCACTTTAAGTTTACGTACGAAAGTAAACGCTGTACTCTCTCACTTTTTTCAAAGTCTACATTTAAATAGAAAGCAGGTGGCAGGGGACAAATAAAACCTCTTTTCCATCCTTGTTTACATCTAAGTCTGTAACTCCCTGTAATTCATCTTTTTCCGGGGATCTAACGTACAGCATGGTGACTATAGTTAACAGTGTGTTATATACTTCAAATGTGCAAAAAGAGTAGATCTCATGTGTTCTCACCACAAAAAAAGGTAACTATGTGAGGTGACAGAGGTTACTTAGCAGTTAACATCTGAGTTAGCAATAAAGTCAAGGGCAAGAACCCAGCATTTGCAGGAATCCTTATTCTTTAGCTAACACACATCCTTGCCTCACAACAGGAAGGTTCTCTTTCCCTCATCTACTTCTTTCAAATTGAGAAGGTGATTTAACGAATCAAATCCTACCTGTTATATAACAAGTATCCTGAAAAGCAAAGTAAGGTGTTGGAAAACACATGTGTTGTAAAGTGGTAACAAGTACAGCTTTAGACTCAGGCCGACTTAAGTTCAGTCTGGGGCTTCGACGTGTACTCCCTGCATGACTTAGGGTAATTGCGACCCCTCTAGATTTCAGTTCTCTCACCTGTAAAATGGGGTGATTCATACTTACGTCAGGAAATGTTGAGAGGACTGAATGAGATGAAGTCTGGAGACACTTAGCCAAGTACCCGGCATATTGTGAGTGCTGAGTAGACACTGCTTTTTGTTGGGGAGGGGGTCGTGGTTATTGACAGACCCCATTCTCACCACACTGAACACTAGCTGAGAGGCACCGTGTCCTCTGCTCCTCACCACAGTACCATCCACAGAGTGCAGACGCCATCAACACTTGCTGAACCGAACAGAAAGCACAGTGAGGACGGTAATCAAGTCATTCAGCAACTGTCTGTGAGGCACTTACTGTCTTCTACAGAACACCTTAAACTCTGGAGATAAAGCCGTAAAGGCAAACAGGTAAACTCCCTGTCTTCGGAGAGTTTACATCCTAGTGGTAGAAGGCAGATAATCAACAAGTAAAAAAATTACGTAATTTCCGATGCTGATAGAGCAATATTAACTATGAAACATTAAAGAGAATTATGGAGTGGAGAATAACTTGGAGTGGCGGATAACTTGGAGTGGGGAACACCTCTGTACAGAAACATTAATGAAATCATCTTTGAAGAAGTGGTGTTAACTCTGAGAATTGAACGGTAAAGAGCTAACCACGAGAAGATCTAGAGGCAGAGGATTTCTGGGAAGCAAATATAAAAACCCAAAGTCAGGTACAAGCTTTTAGTATTTGAACAACAGAAAAGCAGCCTGCATGGTAAGCATGTGAGTGTTTGGCGTGGGGTGGGGGACAGCAGAGCCAAGGACCTCACTATGGACAGCGAGGGTAGTTTGAATTGTTTTCTAGTTATGGTAGGAAGGAAGGCATCAAAAGTTTTCAGTATTTTCTCAGAAAAGATGCCTGCTTGGTACATGATTATGGGATGAAGCAAATGAGGCTGTTTGGGCTCCTGCATAATTATTTCATGCTAATACAGCAGGCAAGATTGTCAAAGCAGGTACCGCTCTGGTTGGTATTCAGAGTTGTTGTATCCAAGGAATGTATTTCCTCAGAAAAATAAAATCAAATCAGGACTTGCTTTTAACTTCAGAGAAGAGAAAATGAGATCAAACCTATCAATTCATTCAATGTCAGAAGGCTATAAAGATTTATGGGCACGGGGAGATCAGCTTGGTGCATTGTGACCACCTAGAGGGGTGGGATAGGGAGGGTGGGCGGGAGACGCTAGACGGAGGGGATATGGGGATATATGTATACGTATAGCTGACTCACTTTGTTATACAGCAGAACCTAACACACCATTGTAAAGCAATTATACTCCAATAAAGATGTTTAAAAAAAAGATTATGGAAGTGAGGTAGGGGAATCTTGCTTTGAAGCCCTTCTCAATCAGAAAAGTTTTTAACATCTTACCTCTGCAAGAGACCATTTTTCTCTTTATGTTGGAGTTCAAACACCCCATTTACCAGGATTCACACCCTAATCTCCAGGAAGTAAAATTTTATAGTGATTAATCTAAACCTCAAGAACCCAGAAAAATGAAAAATGCCTGGGAATGGGATTGTGCCATAGTAGTGCTGTACCATTCCATGTCTCATCAGGGAAACGGAAGCCACTGTAGGTATTGCAGACAGGAAAGCTAATACAGGAAACAGATATCTGGAAAGAGCCGGCAGAGAGAAAAGTGACCAGGTGAACTTAGCCACAGGCCAGTAATTGCAAGAAGCTGTTCCCATCCTAGGACTGGAGGAACAAATGGAAAATGTTACTCAACGTCCACGATCCGTACACCATTGCCAGAACATTCCATGCTGGTGTTGTTGGGAGAACAGCCTGGGTTTCTTTGCAGAAAGTTGAGTCCAAACTTGTCCACAGCAGTCATGGTTGCTACTGGAACCAGAGTCTACAGGTGCTTTGTTGCTGGAATACTCACTGCCTGGGCAGGATGCCTAGAGTCTAGACTTGTCTACCACCACTGTCATCTCTGCTGCACCGCAGAAGCACATAAAATATCGTTTCCTTCCTCATGCCTCCTAATCTCCTACCAGTGCCTCCAATTTGTAGAAGGTAACTAGAAGCCATTGGGCAGGGGGATTCTAGAAATGCGGTTTTCTTGTAGCCTTGTAGCCTCCCACGATACACAGGAGAGCATGGAAGAGTGGAAATGGAGCCTGAAGCCAAGAGACTAGTAAGTAGCACTTCTCCTCTTGAGCTTCACTGTTAGAAGTCCTAGTAAACTAAGGCAAATAAAGGTTGCCTGGAGATGTTCTGAGAAGTGTTTGTGACTATAAAGAAGAAAAGGGAGAATCTGAAAATCTAGAGAAGGGAAGAGGATAAGCTTGCGAGACGAGCAAGAACTGTAGTGCTTCCTTTGCATACTGTCTCTTTCTTAAGCTACTTTCCTTTACCAATCAATCTATTGAAGAAACCAACCAAGCCTCATTCACTCTAAAGTGTAAATGACTGATAAGAGTTTCAAGAACAGCCAGTACAGCAGGCAGGAAAAACTTAGAAATATCAAGGAATAGTAGCACAATGAAAACTGACCTAAAACAGTTTCTCAGCCTCAGCACTACTGACATTTTAGGCCAGGGAATTATTTGTTGTGGGGAGCTGTCTTTTATACTATAGAACACTTAGCAACAGCCCTGATTGATATCATGCCCAACTTGTGACAATGAAGAATTTCTCTAGACATGGCCAAATGTTTTCAGGGAGCAAGTTCTAAAATCTCTTACAGAAACTTAAGTGGAGAATTAGAGTGTATGTAGGAATTGCCTAATGAGAGAGGAAGGGAGGGATTTCAGGCAGGAACAAAACATCAAATGCAAAGGTAAGAAAACGTAAAGCAGGAATGAGGCTGAAGTGTAGGGTGTAAGGAAGGGAATGGAGGGATGAAGCTGGGCGGCAGAAAGTGTTTTACTATGCCAGGCTACAAGTTTGAGCTTTAATTTCTAGACAATGGGGAGCCATTGAAGGATCAGGAGTAGGGCAATGATTTATTCAAATTTGAGATTAGAAGCATGTCTTTGGTGGCTGTGTGGATAACAGAATAAGGGTAGAGGAGATGAAGAGAAAGGAAGCCAGTTACCTATTTGTCATCATCCTGACCAGATGATAAGGATCGATATGAAGCCAAGATGAGTGATACTTAGGAGAGGGAATCAGTACAAGTTAGTGATTAAGTGAATGTGAACAGCAAGGAAAAGGAGTACAAGGATTGCAGATTGAAGGCTCGAAACAGGAAAATGAAGCAGGCTAAGAAATCGGTCTGTCGTTTAGGTTGCGCTTTTCCTTAGGTGACAGGTCCTACTTTGGATATGTAAGTTTGAGTTGTCTGTGGGACATCCAGGCCAAGATGTCTAGTGGGTAATTCTATATAGATAAGCCTGTTGCTGAGGAAAGGGATCTGGGCTAGATCTGCTTGAGGGTCTTCAGATTAGACAGCAATTGACACACCCACGAATTGCACCATGGAGGGAAAGCAGACAGCATGACAAAGACCTAAGGATAGACTTCAGGGGAATGTTAACATTTGAGGAAGGGAGAAGTCAAGGAAAAAAAAACACCGTAAAATTATTCTGAAACCAGCAAAAGTTTGAGAGGAGAGAGTTCCCTGGCCGCCCAGTGGTTAGGACTCAGTGCTTCCACTGCAGGGGGCACAGGTTTGATCCCTGCTCAGGGAACTAAGATCCCGCATGCTGCACCTAACCCTCCGGTGACAATGGGTCTGGTATACCTGACCCAAAGGCCGCTGAGGAAGGTTACGTAAGAGCACAAGAAAAAGCCCCTGGATGGCCACTGACTGGAGTCCAGCACCCCGCACGCTCCCCCTTTCTCCCTTGCCCACCCACTCCTATTACTGGGACACCCCTCTTGCTCTTTCCCAGGGAGCTTGGCTTGGGAGGGAGGGCTCGGGCTGGCCTTGGGTTCAAGCTCAGATGACAGTCTGGTGGGCAGGCAGGGTCATGACTCAGTTTTGTCTACTAGTGACAGACCAATGTGTCTAGGCCTGTTGGCCCCGCTCCCCCATCTGATTTGGGGGGGGCGTCAACCTTATCGAGGTGTAACTTACACACAGTAAACTGCATCCATCAGACAACGGGGATGAGTTTTGACAGATACTTACACTCATGAAAAACCACCACCACAGTTAAACCGCACAATATTCCCACCCCACCCCCCAAATTTCCTCGTGCTCCTTTGCAGTCCTTCCCTCCCTCCACCCCCAGGCCACCATTGATCTGCTTTTGGTCCCTAAGGATTCCGCAAGCTGCGCGGCGCGGCCAAAAAAGAAGTTTGAGAGGAAAGGGGTGGTGAACTGTGCAGAGAAACCAAGCAAGGTAAGGACTAAAAATTAGTTCCACCATTGGATACCGTGATCAGGAGCCCCTGGTAACCTTTGTCAGGAAGGTCCAAGGATTTGATAGCACTAGTATTTCCATGACAAGACTGAGCATGTGTTTAGGCTGAGAGAATGGACCCAGAGAAGGAATGATTAATACCGGTCAGACCTTGAGGAAAAGTGTAGAAATGAAGGGTGCAAACAGTGGTAGGGCCAATCTGAAAGGAGGGCAGGACATCTCTGAGACAGGGGTTTGAAGATGACGTGTTCAAGTGACAGAGAATGTTCATACCTCTGAGAAACAGAAGGCAAGGCCACCTGCTAAGAATTAGATCAAATGAGGTCCTGCGAGAGGAAGAGCTACACTGGGCATTCCAGGAGGGGGTAAACGTTTCTTATAACTATCACAGGAAGGGAGAGAAATCAAACACAAGAGAAGGTTGACCAGGCAGCTTTGATGACCCAACTGAGATCTGAACCCACTTGCTTCCAGAGGGGCCACTTTGTCGGGATGTGCAGTTTTCTGGGATGCACTCAACAGCTCAAGTTAGGAGTAGACTGAGTTTGGGTAGACCCTGACTGCACTGTCCAACAGAATATGGTAGAAATGATGCTATGTGAGCTTCTAGGTCAGGCCATTAGATGCTGGTAGCTTCTACTTCTGGTCTGTGGAATACTCTCTTAGAGCCTTGGGCAACGGTAGGAGAAGTTCAACTACCCTGCTGGAGGGACCACGTGGTGAAGCAGAGACCACACAGAGAGAGCAGGGGGCCAGCTGAGCCCCGCATCCATCTAGTCCCTTCCGTCAAGGGGCCAGGCATGAGAGCAAAACCCACCAGGACCCTCCAGACCAGTTTAGCACTGAATGACCCAGTCCGTGCAACATGCTGGGTCCTGCCCAAATTCCAGACCCACAAAACCATAACGGGAAATGATGAGAAGCTGTGGTCTCAGTGGAGCTGAAGACTTCAGAAGTAGGGCTGTCCCAGGTTTAGAGCAGCTTGGTGAGGCAGGTGGTGATAAGATCCTGGTAGTATTATAAACATCGGGGAGATATTGCTGACAGACTGGGGGAAGGGGGAAAAGCTTACC
This sequence comes from Grampus griseus, assembly GCF_964374135.1. Lineage (NCBI taxonomy): Eukaryota > Metazoa > Chordata > Mammalia > Artiodactyla > Delphinidae > Grampus > Grampus griseus. The sequence goes on along the minus strand of NC_139019.1, from coordinate 150,195,772 downwards.
AGGTTCAGACTATTGCTAATCATTACTAGCAGTTCTTACTTTAAAAAACAGGATTCAAGGAGGAAAACTGTTCACCAGCAGTCACCTCAGCTGCCACTGTGATGCCTGGTGACACATAATTAGAAAACAAATTAGTTTAACAATATTCATTAGCAACTAATGAAACGGACAGTGTTTCCTAGTGAAAGCAGTTTGGGCTGCTCGTTGATTTTAAGCCATCTGCTCCCCCCTCGCCTTTCAGATAGAGGCCGGGGGCTCCGGGGGAAGGATGGCAAATGGGTCATAAAGCACAGCACAGAGGGGCAGATGGTGGAGCGAACAAAAAGAACCAGAGGAGACAAACTCAGAGCAGGAGACGGGAGATTCCTGGGGGTCCTGGGAGGAGAGGAGAGATGAAGGAATGAGGGAAGGAGGTGAGTGTGACCCCGCCCTCCCAGCTGTCCTCAGACATCTAACTGCTGTCAGAAACAACACTTCCGTTTGCCTCGGGGAGGAAGCGGTGAACGGGGGGAGGGGTGGGGGGAATCCCTGCTTGCTTTAAGGCATTGTTTTCTTTTTCCTTAAAAAAAAAAATTATCCTAAGTAAGAATTTTAACGACATGCAGAAATCATAGCCGTCTCGCTGAATCGCTGTAGGACAGTTCTTCAATTATTCAGCTATCAAGGGCCTGCTAAACGTTCAATTAAGCATCCTCTGTCCCCTGTCCTGAACCATTAAGTTATGCACGTGCGCAGATAACGGGGCACACGGCAGCTGGAGGCATTAATCACGCAGCCCTCTCTCTGGGCTGCTGCTCTGTAGAAACTGCATCTGCCAACAGGCCGAGGAGCCACAATTCGACCTCGCCTGATGGAGTGAGAGGCACCGCCCAGCGCTCCGCGCTCCTGTTCGCTTGTAGACCCGGGAGTGCCCGCGGCACTTGGAGATCCGCTGCCCCTCGTTCTCCCTCGCCCCGCCTCTCTTTTTAATACCGGCTCCTCCGATTGAAATGAAAAATTACCTGGAATTGTTATCATTTGCAAACAAAACCCGTCAGAAGACAAACCTGCTGTTTACAATGGATGTTTTCCTTGTTCCTCCCGTAGGGCTCCTTGGGGCACTTCTCGGATTTGTTTTTTTAACGAATTCTCGGTCTTTGAGGGGAGGCTGGGGCTTGGGCGAGGGAAGAAGCAAACAGACTTTTTTTTTTTTAACATCTTTATTGCAGTATAAGTGCTTTACAATGGTGTGTTAGTTTCTGCTGTATAACAAAGTGCATCAGCTATGCGTATACATATATCCCCATATCCCCTCCTTTTTGCGTCTCCCTCCCACCCTCCCTATCCCACCCCTCTAGGTGGACACACAGCCCCGAGTTGATCTCCCTGTGCTATGCGGCTGCTTCCCACTAGCTATCTATTTTACATTTGGGAGTGTGTATCAGTCCATGCCACTCTCTCACTTCGTCCCAGCTTCCCCTTCCCCCTCCCCATGTCAAGTCCATTCTCTGCGTCTGCGTCTTTATTCCTGTCCTGCCGCTAGGTTGTTCATAACCGTTTGTTTTTTGTTTTTTTTTTTAGATTCCATATATATGCGTTAGCATGTTCCCTCACGGCCTCCAGATTGCCGCCTGGGAGGCCAGACTGACTAGCCCCGCAAGGCTGTTTGCTGGAACACTGGCCAGCTTACCTGGGCTCTCCTGGCTGCCCTGCTTAGGCCAGCACCTCATCACAGGAGAAAAGGCGGGCAGAGACTAAGCCGGGGTCTCTCCCCGCAGTCAGGGGTTAATTAAATGAGCTGGGAGACACGCCATCGTCTTCTCAAGAACTTTCACTGTGCTTCCTCATGATTTAACACTCAATTTACAGCTTATGTCTTTTTTAAAATCCACGTTGTTAAGCTGGGTTTTTTTTTTTTGTTTTACTCTTAGGGTGTGAAGATAACATTGACCGCTTTGTAGGAATATGTATATGTGCTTATATGCATACATGCAACTCTATATAGGAGTTGAGTTGGCCTATCTTCTTTTTATACCAAAACGTTGATTTCCACCTGGTGTATCAAGAACCCTGTGGTTCTACAGTCCTTCTGGGTAAGTAGGAGGCCCACTGCGGGGGAGTCTCATGATCACCACCCTTGCCAACCCCCAAAAGCTGCAGGGGCACCGCTTAACACAGCACCTCAGTATGTGAAACAGGTCTTTTTAAAGTTTTTCTGTCTTAAAAAGAGTTTGGGAAACCACTGTTGTAAAATGAAGTCATAGAGACATTTAGACTTGGCCCCTGGCAACCTGCATTCCATCTCAGATCTGTTCTCCCCGTCTGCTAAATACAGAATCACTAAATCGCACACAGTCAATGGCACTGTTTCTTCGCCTTCCCTCGAAAGCTCTCCAACACTTTGAGGAAGTCTACATGTGTTTCTGAGCAAGGAACCCAGAGAGGAAGGGAGGAGTGATGATCTGCCAATCATTGAAGCAGGCTGCCCTCCCCTACTGTCTCCACCAGCCCCCGTATCAGGCCAACTAGCTCTGAGCTGGGTCAGCACTCTCCTGACCTCCACGTGCAAAGGCAGCAGGTCTGTGCAGAGGGAGGGAGCCGGCCAGCTGGCGGGAAATCCGGAACCGGGGAACCGCCCAGCTTTTCTGAGTCCAGTCGGCTCAAGCAGCGAGTGGGCACACCGTGCTCTTTCCAAGCCTTCCAGCCCTGCCTGCTCCGTGCTGTCTTCTCCTAGACTTTCAAGCGGTGCTTCCTCCCAAGGCCTCCCAAGCCAGGGTGAACCCGACCACCAGGATTCAGGTCCTTCTTGCCTCATCTGGAACACTGGCCCCCTGAGCTCTGCCTCACCCTCCCCCCCTCCGTCTTTCCACAAACCCAGCAGTGCCTCCAATGCCCATCTGTGTGGCCTTCCCCCATTTACAAGTCGTGTGTGCATCTGACCAGTTCTTCCCGTCAAGCTGTGGTGTCATCACTCTGGGGAGCCTTCCCTGACCTTCCTCTCCTCCCCTCCCCACCCAACCCGTGCCAGGTGAGCGTAACTCACACCCTCTTCCGCACTCCCAGCCCCTTGTTACTTGCTTGTAGCTTTCACACTAGGAAGTCACTTATTCGCATGTCCTTCTGTCTCCATCAACAAACTCAAGATCTAGTTGCGGGCAGGTTCCAGCTCTACTCATTCCTAACTCTGTTGCCTAAGCCAGTGTTAGGCAATGTTAAGGATCCTCCAAACCATGAGTCTTAGGGATCCTGCTTAAAAAGCAGACTGATTCAGCAGGTCTGGGGTGGGGCCTGAGTGTCTGCATTTCTAACAGTCTCCCTGGGATGCTGATGCTACCCGTCAGTGGACCACGCTCCCAGTAGCCAGGCGCTAAATGACCTTCAAACCCAAACCCAGCCTCTATGTCATATTGCCAGTGCTTAGTACCCAACACAAGGTTTGAGTGACTACCTCCGCCGACCAGTTGTTAAATGACTAGGTCTACCCACCAATTCTCCTGTCTAATAAGCCCACGGTAAGGCCTCAGTCACCACGGTAAAGCAGTCACAGCAAGGCTGCTTGTCACTAGAAACAACTCAGGTGCGCAGACAAATGAATCATTAGCCCTTCTCATGTGAAGGCTCCCCTGGCTCACCTCTAGAGGCAGCTGAGTCCTCCCTCCCCGCTCCCCGAAAGCCCTCAGCCCTGTCACTCCCAGCAGGTCTAGCACACTTCGTTTTCTCTGTAGCACTGCTACTGCACTCAGTTTTGAAAACCATTCTATCCACGTGTCTCCTCCCTTGCTCATTGCCCACTTCCCACTGGAGGGCAAGGTCATGAAGGCATGTCTGTCTCTCGCTCCATCACCGCATCAGCGCAGAGCACAGCGCCTTGCATTTAGGCATCAGAAGTGCTGCCCGAACCACGGGGGCTCTTCTTCCTGTTATCAACACTGAATGACTCCAAGAGCCAAAAAGGCAGAGACCCCCATGGAAGACACCCTGTTTTCACCCTGGAGCAGAGGCAGGGTTTTATCTGGAGAGCACTCTGTCATTTTTTAACCTCAGTTGGTTTTTTAAATGTTGGCGTCCTCTGGCAATGCTGACTTGCATGAAAAGCACACATGTATCCTTCTTTTCTAATGATCTTTATTTCTGAGGACGTTAGTACCTCCTGTGCTGTTAACATGTACTCTGAGGCTGAGGAGCGCTTTCCATTTTCCTCCCAGTGCTTCAATCTTCTAAGGAAAGCTGTTGAACAAAGAGCCCACCCACGAAGCTTGGCTGGAGGGGAATAAAGCTAGAACATGATCTCACTATAACAGCTTTGAAATTTAGAACAATACTTAACATTGCAGCCGAGGAGATTTGTACTTTCTGCCACTAAGAACTGGGTCTGGGTAAGAACACTGAAGGTTTTACTATTTTCCTTAAAAATTCAGCTACACAAATATCAGAAATTCTTTAGTTGGAGAAAATTGAGAAACAGGGTAGGAGGGACAAATATAGGCCTGTCCACCCTCCACTCTGAATTTCGAGCACTCTATTTTGTTCAGAAGTATTTTAGGAGTAACTGACAGGAACCCAATTCATATCACCTTAAGCTGAAACATGAAGGAATTGATTGGTTCATGTAATTGTCAAGTTCACAGAAAGATCTAGCATCAGGCTTAACTGGACCCGGAATCTCTACAAAGGTCAGGTGTTAGAAGACCTGTAATTTTTTTTTTTTTTTTTTTTTTTTTTTGCAGTACGCGGGCCTCTCACCGTGGTGGCCTCTCCCGTTGCGGAGCACAGGCTCCGGACACGCAGGCTCAGCGGCCATGGCTCATGGGCCCAGCCGCTCCGTGGCATGTGGGATCCTCCCGGACCAGGGCACGAACCCGTGTCCCCTGCATCGGCAGGCGGACTCTCAACCACTGTGCCACCAGGGAAGCCCAAGATCTGTAATTTTCAAATGCTTCAGCACAGACATATGAAATCATGTCTATGTTGGTTAAGCTTCAACTCTAGGGACAATCTGTAGCCATTATACAAAAAAAGGGAAACATTATACAAAACAAGGGAACCTACAAGAGACAATTACACACAGTTCTATTATCCAAACCTCTGTCAACACCAAGGCTTTGCCAATTAGCAGTGAGTAAGAAGATAGCGGCTAATTAATTAACATGATGAATTTTAGGATTAAGTTCTTAATGGTCAAGGTATGTGGACTGGCAAATCTTTGAGATGTCCCTTCCCTTGCAAGAATAATGTTTGCTTATCATTTCTGCAAGACCTATGGCTTTTACCCCTGGCGATCCCCTCCCAGGGCTTCATCCCTAACCAGGCATGTGCCAAGCCATGGGTTTGGAAGACTTCTAGTTATTTATCCTGATCTTCACGGAAAAGAATCTTGCCTCTGGGATACCATCATCTCTGCCTCAAGCGAACCTTCCATGCAAAGACCTTGATGTGGCCACTCTGCAGACACAGGATGGACTCCCACCCAAAACTGGGTTCGGACGTCAAGACTGAAAAAATGGAGACTGGCCCGGGTTCTTACTGTGATTAGGAGGTGGGGATGGGGAGAGAGTTTGCACAAGGAAAGGGGTGTGTGGTTTGACTCCCGCCCCCTCACCAAAGGAAGGAGCACCCAGGCTTTCTGACCTGCTTACCCACACGTGGGACAGGAGGGGAAGAGGAAGGAAAGAGGCTTACAAGTTCTCAGCAAACATCAAAAAGGGAAGTCAGACTCTTTACTGCGGACCTAAAACAATCAGAATGTTTAAATTCATAAAGCTAATAGAGTAAATCAACCCACGCGGCTCCTGCTCGCACTTCAATGTACTTATTAGCTGTCTGTATACGTGAGAGAATTTGTGTGAGACCGGTTGTCCTTATCATCTGGAAACAGGTTAGAGAGCAGTCAGCCCTACCCACCTTAAACATTCTGCTGGTTAACATTACCAGTCAAACACCACCTAAGGGTTTCACACGACCCACTTGTTTCAGGTAAGGTTACAAGACCCCTGCTTTCCTTTATGTCACACCCACGCTCAGGCAGATTCTCTGCAAGTGCTGACACACTGTCCCGCAGCGACCCCAGCCAAGGGCCAGGCCTCTGTTCCAACCAATCCAGATACGGCTTGGGTCACGTACCTGAACTGGATCCAAGCTTCTGATGGACCAGGCCTCGTTCCCCTGCCCTGGCCTGAGGATCAGCTTTTATACGGCTTCTGAGCAAGGAACAGAGGGGCAAAAACGATAGCTGTCCACCTCACACCCTTCCCCAGTCGCAGAGAAAACAGGGTCCTCTCCGGCTACCACCTTTCCTTCTCAAACGGCAAATGCAAGATGGTATACCCAACAGTGCAACATTATTCAGCCATAAAAGGGAATGAAGTACTGATACATACTTTTTAACAAAGATAAACCTTGGAACATTTGGCTAATCAAAAGAAGCCGGGCATCAGAAGACCACACGTGATTCCATTTATATGATGTGTCCAGAATAAGCAAACCCAGAGTCAGGAAGTAGATTGGCGGTTGCCAGGCAGTGGGGTGGAGGGGGATGGGGAGTGACTATAATGGGTACAGTGTTGCTTTTGGTGGTGATGAAAATGTTCTGGAATCAGAGTGATGGTTGTACTTATGAATATCCTTATATCAACCTTATGAATATCCTGAAACCACCAAATTTGTATACTTTAAAAAGTGAGTTTTATGCTTCCAGAATTGTACCTCAACCAATAAATAAATTGAAAATTTATACACACACACACACACACACACACACACACACACACACACACACATACATATAAAACAGGCAGCAAATGGGACCTTACAGATAAAATTACTCCTGGCAGAGAAGAGTTTGTGCTGCGCGGTTTGGATCCCCTCTCCCTCAGCCTCTAATGTGACCCAAGGACGCTTTAACTATCCAGTGGTAGTCTATCCATATTCTTGCTTCTCCCCCTAAGGCTTCCTTCCTTCAAATCACAATTTTCCAAGCTGGTCTTCTGCTGATCACCTTGAAGTTTGGCAACACTGCATGGATTAAACAAAGTCAAAAAACTTCCTTCTGCAGTACTTCTGGGGGGCCTCGCCGTGCTAATGAGCACTGTGGACCACTGAGAAGAAAATGGCACTCCTCACACTGGACTACCAAACAATTTGGTTCCCCTCCACCACCCCTGGAAGAAACAACTTCTGGAACGAATTCCATGCAAAGTGGTTTGAGAAAACACTGTTCTCCAGAACTAACTCGTTCTTCTTTTCTTTGGATGCGGGGAGATCTGTACATAACAGGTCTCATGAAAGCTTTTTCTTTTTTAATCTGCTCCAGGGTTTGATTCCTAGCTTTGCCCTTATTTTGCTTGTGTGACCTTAAACAATTGCCTCAGTCTCTGAGATTGTTTTCCATCCATCAGATGGAGATAGTACCTACCTCTCAAGGTTGCTCGAGGAATCCAGTAAGAACAAACGTAAGATGCCTAGCACAGTACTTGGTACACAGTTGGCGCTTAATAAATGTGTGTCTTCTTTCTTTACCAAATATATTGACATCAAACCCTTCTGGAAGAAGTAGGCATATCTCTCTGTAACCCCCACAATGCTGGCACGTGCTGTGTCCATCATGGACTTGAAGTATTTGCTAAATGCACGGATGAACGGATCATCAATGCCCTGCTAGACCCCCGTCCCTGAGCCACACAAATCCAGGGTAGATGACCCATGACAACGGGACAGTCATAAAATGGGAAGAGTTCTGGCGCTTACAGCTTGATATCTAGAAGAATAATTTTCACCAACCCCCCTAATGGATATTTAAAGTGCAAGGCAGGGAGGTGTAAGTGTTCCTAATCTTTGCTTAAGGACACTGATGACATGATGTTGCTTTTCTAGTGTAGGCAGATGGATGATCCTGACTCAGGAAGCATTAAAGCAGAGAGAAAAATCAGTACCCACAGAAAACCCAGCCCTTGGACCTTGGAACCAGGCCACGGGGGTTTGAATCAGAGTCCGGTCAAGCGTGACCTTGACCTCCTCACGTCTGGGTTCCCCGTCTCAGCACCTACTTGTAGGGCTGCGGTGAGGATTCGAGGTAACAAATGAGACGTGCTCAGAGCAATGCTGAGATCATAGTAAGCAAGCAACAAATAGGGACTGCTATTTTATTCACGGTAATTGACACTTATTAATGCCTCCTCATAAACCCTTTGCAGCCCTGTTCCAAAAGACTTTTCTCATCTAACTGCCCTCTAATCTCGCAGGTGAAACAGAAGAGACTCGGCCATGCAGAAGGAGTTACTGAAGAAACTTTATTCACAGAGAAAGTGTGAAAATGTCTTTTTATTGATATGAAAAGGGAATTTTAAGGCTGTGATACCAGCTCTTAATTCCTTAAAGGGAAGCAGTTACTATAATGATGTACTTGGAGCCACACAGCGGCGAGTTAGCACCTTCCCTCTTCATTGGGGAACCATGAAATCTATTATGTTCCCTCAGGAGGGCAGTTTTCAATGAGAAATTGCTGCATTTGTAAAGAACATATTGACCATGATGAAAAGATTTTATCCACATCTGCATGATGATGACAAAATTGTACATGACTAAAAGGTTTGGGCAGCCCAATTCTCAGGAACAAAACCTAGAAACAAATGTCATGGTACCCAAAAAATGCCTTGATGTGTCACAGGACACCAATCTAAGCCTTTAATTCACATTCTAGTGCAGATGGTCTCAAAGGTGTATTGGATCAGCATTTTGTTTTTTGTTTTTTTTAGCAGAACAGCCCTTTTCTCAAAATCATACATGGAACGCAAATATGTAAACAAAAAAATATATTGCTGGGCCAGTCTATGTTGAAAATCATAGGATGGCAGTTCTACCCAGCAGTGGTCCCCGAGCTTCGCAAAGAATTTTCCAGGCACCATGGGATCTCGTGAGCCCCCCTCATGAACTTTGATACTAAATTAGAGAAGATCAGGAAAAATGAAGGAGGGGGTATGGCAATAGAAGAGACTGTGCAATTATCTCCCAAAGACTGATCACACTCTAACGGGACTTTACAATTACTGGATCCTACCAAGTTCTAAACCACATTAGACTTAATAGCATTAATTTTTTTTCCTTCAACCTGGTAAGTGGGGCTCTTGAGGAATATCAGACCAGCTCTAAGCAAATTTAAGAAACATTTTCTCTATACATTTCAGTAGTAGTTTCAGTAAATTTACAACCTGTGTGCTAAGGATATTCTCATTCTAGACCTGGCTTTCTCAACCTCAGCACTATCTGCACTTGGGATTGGATAATTTGGGGGGGTCGGGGTAGGAGCTGTCCTCTTCATTCTAAGATGTGTACCTAGATGCCAGTAACAAGCCCCAAGTTATAACAACCTACAGCACTTCCATACGTTACCCAGTGTCCCTTGGGGGACACTATCCCACCCCGTGAGGATTCTGTTCCGGACTCAACACTTCCAGACCATTCCTCACAGTGGCAGGCAGGAGAAATTTAAAACGAATCTAATCAGGGGCCTCCCTGCTTTGAAGTCCTTCCTTTCCTTCCTTCAGCCACGTGGTAAACACTTGTGAGCACCTGCTGTGTGCACGAACTTGCGCTGCTCCACGTGGCCTGCAGAGGGCGCCCTTCCCGACCTGAGCCACCTCCACTGGCACTTCGACCCGCAGCCCTCCACCACCTGGCCATCAAGTAAACCTGGAGATCTGTTCATACTCTTGCGACTCTGTACTTGCTTTCCCCTGTGTCTGAAATTCCCTTTCTCAACACATCCATCTTCTTGGGAGTCTTTTTTTTTTTTTTTTTTTAACCATTAAGCAAAGCTCCATCTACTGACATTCGGGGGATAAAGTTAGGAACACTACACGATCCCTGCTCTGCCAAGACTTAGCCACCAAATACAATCAAACACCTCTCTGAACCTATTGCAGTTGAGGGCTGATCATCTGCCTCTTCCTAGAGACTGAAACTACCTGAGGAGTTCTTATATGCTCAGCAACCACTGCAACTGTTAGAAGAGTAACTTTAGTAGGATAAGAGTTTCCTGTAGTTCATCAAAAATTTGAGGGCCACGCCAACACTGTTAAATGCCACTAGAGAGGATGCAAAGCAGAGAAGCAATCCACAAAGGAACATTCAATAGGACAAGACACTACGACTTTTTATAATTCATTGTAAGAACAGCAAAACAGCAATAGATGTTTGAAGGGAAAAATGGGTAATCGACCAATTTCAGTTCTACTGATTTCAAGATTGCTGGAGAAAGAGAACCCTGGTGGAAGCTAATTTTGAGTCCTCTTTTCAAAACCTTTGCACCAGCCAAAAGCTGTTTATTAGGCTAAATCTCCGCTGGCTTCTCTAAATTTGTGTCCAGACAAATTGCAAATATCACACCATCCAGTGGTCACTGTGAGTCTGCTTTTCACAGGCTGATGGATTTTTATAATGTTCCAGGCAATTTCAAGTTGTCAGTAAGAACTAATTCTGTCTCGTTATTTCCTTCACTCTTGCCAGCTCCGTGACCACTTACTGGTTTTTTTTTCCTTCATGTTCATTTTCTCCTGCTAACTCTAAAGCCTTGTTTTCCCTCTCTAGCCCCATTCAAAGGTCTGAGGCTCTAATCATAGGAAGCCCTGAGCACAGTTAAAGGTAAAAGCATCAGCCCTTCTCAGGGGCTCCAAAGTTGAACCCTAAAGCCCCATACCCCATAAAACCTCCTGCCAAACCTATTACAGCCTGCAAAGCTGTATTACATCAACAGTCCAACAACTCTGTAGCCGAAGCCCTCTCTCGAGGTGATATTAAACCGACTTGTCAGTCTGTATTCGTGGAGTTACACACACTCAACTTACACGGCTGGGGAATAGAAACTGGCTCTGGCACGGCTGTGTATCATCATACAGTCTAAAATAGGAATCATTTGTGAACTTCTTCACTCAGAATCCATATGGTGGTGAAGCCTCAAAGTCGTGAGATCTCAACCAGCATATTTCATAGTAGCCAAATTATTAAACATAGTCCTAGGAGGACTTACAGACTCAGAATCAAATTCTTGCCATTAAGCAGAAACATAGGCAATTACTTCCTTGGTATCACACATACTTCTTAGGCAGTCGAAACTGCTGTAAGACCTGTACTCAAAATAAACATGAGTTGCATAGCATGCCAAGTGTTAGAAATAAAAGGCTCTAGTGTCAGGGAGAATCCCACAGAGAAGATGAGAAAAGAGCTGTGCCCTGCACAGGGAGGGCCCTGAAAGGTACCCAGAGAAGAGGAACAGATCGCAAGAGGGAAGGCTGCACAACACTTTCTAGAGTGGTCCAGACACAGCCAAGAGTGCTGGGGGTATCAGTAGGCCTCAGGAAGAGGCAGGGTGGATACAGATGAGGCTGTAGCAGACTAGGAAAGAGTCTTGATTATCCTGAAGATGTCAGAAATTTAATAGGAAGATGATGTATCTGTTTCAGAAACTGGCCAAGATGGCCTTAATCCCCTCAAGCTGACTAAACTTGAGACAGGATTCTCCCTGACTTCCCTTTTCTTAAAGCATTTTCTTTAGGAAATGTGTAAATTCTCTCTGCCCCCTTTAAAAAGCACATACATCTTTTTAAGAGCCTCTTGGTTTTCAGCCCAGGACTGTTTTTTCCACGTCCTGGGAAACTTCTCTTGAAATACAATTCAAGGGGACAGCACCTTCATCACCCGGTTTCTATGAAAGGGGAAAGGGTAGGAGCCTAACCTCAGTGGGCACCTTGCTCCAAGTTGTAAAACTCCCTCCTATCACTGAGATATGAGAAGTTTACTTTTCCTTGGGGTAAAACCAATCAGCAAACGTGGATGGCCTACAGCTCCCTGTCACTACAGCCCTTAGAACCCTACCACCCTCTGCTTCAGCTGAGTTGGGCTCAGACTGAGATCTGGCCTCTCTTCCCTATTGCAATAGCTTGAATAAAATCTTCCTTGCCCATTTAATTTTGCTCATTATAATTTTTGCTGTGACAAAATACTCTCTTGGACCCACTTTCCCCTTCCCTTACCTCCCCATTTGTCTTCCCTTTTACAGCAAAACTCCTTCCAGGACTTGTCTAGACTAGGTGTTCTCAGCCACTCTCACTGCACTTAGTACGATGGATTTGCTGACTGCCTCTTCAGCCTGTAGGTCGACCAAGAACTCCAGATGTGCATTACGAGGGGTTATATGTAAGTGACTACTAAACATCTCCACTTACATGTCTAACAAGCATCTCAAGCTTGTCCAAGACTGAGCTCCTGTCTGCACCCCCCAACCTGCTCTTCCCAGAATTTCCCCATCATATAAAAGGCAAGTCCATCCTTCTAGCTGCATAGTTTAAAAAAAGCTTACAATCACCCTTGATCCTACATTTTCACATAATTATGTCCAATTTGTCATGATATCCTGTCACTACTTTCAAAATACATCTGGAGGGACTTCCCTGGTGGTCCAGTGGTTAAGAATCCGTCTTGCAATGCAGAGGACGTCAGTTTGATCCCTGGTCGGGGAACTAAGATCCCACATGCTGTGGGGCAGCTAAGCCTGCGTGCCACAACTAATGAGACTGCGGGCCACAACTAAAGAGAAGCCCGCGCACTGCAACCAAGAGCCCACATGCCGCAACAAAAGATCCTGCGTGCCACAACTAAGACCCAATGCAGCCAAAAAATAAATAACTATTTTTAAACACTACATCTGGAATCCAGTCAATTCTCACTTCTCCCCCTGCAACCACCCGGGGTCCAAGCCATCATCTCTTGCCTGGATTACTGCAGTGACCTGCGACTGGGTCTCCTCTACTTCCCTTCCGGCACCACCTCCGTAATCGACTCTCACCACAGCAAGCATCATTCTAAAATATATGTCCGTTAACGTCACTCCCCTGCTCAGAACCTCCGTGACACGTCCCACCTCCGTCAGCACAGCCACGTCCCTGCAGGGGTCCAGCAGGCATCACATGACTGGTCTCCACTCCTCAGCTGACCACAGGCCCCACTGCTTCCTCTCCTCCCTCCACTCCATGATTCTCTCCTTCTCATTCTTTCACAAATCTTCTCCCACTTCAGAACCTTTATACATGCTGTTCCCTCTCCCTGGAGAGCTTTTCCTTGGGCCTCCACCTCAATGTTATGTTTGCAGAAACGCCCGCCCTGAAACTCTATTCAAAGTTGTATGTCTTCTCCCTTCCTTGATTAGTTTTTATCCAAAACTTTTACTCTCTACTATACTGCATATTTCTCTCTGTATCTTTTTGTTTGCTACTACATTGCTCCCTTGACTAGAATATAAGCTCCATGAGGGCAGGATACTGTTGTATCCCCAGCAACTAGAACAGTGCCAGCATCCAGCATGTGCTCAGCCATGAGTGAACGGAGGTAACATGTAAGATGAATCAAAGAAGGTGGGGAATAAGGGGATGTGGGGATACCAGAAATAAGGCTACTGCAGAGGTCCAAACAAGCAAGAAAAGGGGTCCTGAACAAAAGCTGTGACAGATGGAATGGAAATATAGATACACAACCTGTTCCTCTGAGAGGGGGATGTCATAGGAGGGATTCCCAAACTTAATTGGGCATGGAACCCTTCTAGGTGGAAGGGACTCACAGGCCTACAAGTTTCACGGAACCTAAGGTAGGAAACCCAGGATTCGAAGTTCTCTAAAGTTGCTCCCCCAGCACTGGAGTCCAATGATCCTGTGTCAAAAGTCAGACAATTCAGTTCATTTAGGCCATGTGTTCTCTTGGTTACATAATAGTCACAATAATGGAAACCCATCTGTGATGTGGGCATCTAATCTCAAAGACGAGTATTAAGGGCTTCCCTGGTGGCACAGTGGTTGAGAGTCTGCCTGCCGATGCAGGGGACACGGGTTCGTGCCCCAGTCCGGGAAGATCCCACATGCCGCGGAGAGGCTGGGCCCGTGAGCCATGGCCGCTGAGCCTGCGCGTCCGGAGCCTGTGCTCCGCAACGGGAGAGGTTGCAACAGTGAGAGGCCCGCGTACTGCAAAAAAAAAAAAAAAAAAAAAAAAGAAAGACGAGTATTAAAATGCTACATCACTTAGAATCCTTCCAGTCTCCAGTAACAGAACCAGATTAACACATGTGATAAAGACATCTAACCGTCTCATGGAACAGGAAACATGGGAGCAGGCAGTCCAGTTGTGGTGACAGCCTGCCAGTCAGGCTTTACCCGGTTTCTCTGATTTTCATATATTTTTTAAACTTAGGGTTGTAAATTGGCTGCTACTGCTCCAGATATTGTATCATCACAATAGCATTCCACCTTGGGAAGAAGGAGGGGCATAAGGCTATTTCATTATGTTCTGCCTTTATATGGGAATTTTTTTTTTTTTTTTTTTGGCCGCGTTGGGTCTTCATTGCTACGTGCGGGCTTTCTCTAGTTGCGGCAAGCAGGGGTTACTCTTCACTGCGCTGTGCAGACTTATTATTGCGGTGGCTTCTCTTGCTGCGGAGCATAGGCTCTAGGCACACGGGCTCAGTAGTTGTGGCACACGGGCTCAGTAGTTGTGGCACACGGGCTCAGTAGTTGTTGTGGTGCACGGGCTTAGTTGCTCCATGGCATGTGGGATCCTCCTGGACCAGGGCTCGAACCCATGTCCCCTGCATTGGCAGGAGGATTCTCAACCACTGTGCCACCAGGGAAGTCCTATATGGGAAAGTTAAAAAAAATATTTCCTAGAAACCACCAGACTCGTTGGCCAGTGTCACATTGACACTTAGAGTTGTAAAGGAGGATGGGTTTGGGTTTGGGTTTGGGAATGGGTTTATTACCACTGGCCCAGACCTCCATGCTTCATCCCTTAGGGTTAAAAGAGGGGCCCCTGTTCCCTAAGATCAAGGGTTCTCCACCCTACCTGAACAAAAGAGCAGTCTCTTAAAGGGAAAGAAGTGGGGATAGCGGGCAATGAACAATGGGCCACGGCTGCTGGTGATTGTGTCTGTTAGCTTTAAGGCCACCACACCAGTCCCAGCAGTTGCTAACAGCACATGGGATGCCTATCACCCAACAACCTTGACTGACTAGCAGTGGCACCCTGGAAACGCTGTGTTGGGAAGCACCTACCAATGAAGTACTCGTAGGACCTCAGGAAAGAAGAGCTGTACTGTGCAGCACCGGCTATGACCCAAAGAGCCAAGGAGGGAGCAAGCAGCATGGTATCTGTACCGCAGATCTTTTCTTGTGGCTGGAAAGCCCCAGCCTGTGATGTCAATTCCTGTTTTCTTCCCTCTAGAAGATCAGTCCCAACCGCACTACCCCTGCTTCTGCTTCCTCTGAGTCTGAATGTCATCTGCCCACACTGAGGAGGAAAGGAGGAAGCCCAGGAGAGGCGTAGGCAGGAGGAATCCCACATTCCTCCTGACATCTGACTGAAGCACAGGTAAAGTGAGCCTTATGCTGTCCTTACCGAGTTCTGAGTGTGAGGGACTGTACTGCAACCCCAGAATAAGCGCTGGAGGTAAACCAACTTGCAAACTTTGTATCTGAAAAATCGCCTCAAATCTGAAATCACCAGTATTTCTGCACCATTTTTAGTATCTATTTCTATGAACCAGTTTCAAAAGCACCATCAGCAACAGGTCTAGAGCGTTCATTTCCGAACCTGAATATTTTTAAGCAAACTTTTCATCTTCCTTAGCTAGATAAGTTCAGGAAAAACATTTCATTTATTAAAAGGGCTGCATTACAAAGGTTTCCCCAAGAGAACACAAGCTCCTCGAGAGCAGGGATTTGGGGCTGGTTTGCTCAGTGTCCCCAGCATCTACCCCAGGTGTCCTTACATCAAAGCATTCAATAAATATTTGTTGAATTAACGCCATTGGATAACTGTCCTTCTTGTGCTGTATGATATGAACTGCATGACTTTCTCCCTGAGGATTAAGATATTGATGGAGCACACTTCAAGATCCATGGCATGCCCTAGATGAGAGATAGGGATGTGTAGGAGGAAATCTTGCCAGCCAAAGCTATCTATCCATTCAGTCTTAAGTGGAAACTCAAAAGACATGCACCACGGAAGCTAGTTGCAGGCCCAAAGTGACAGCTCTCCTTAAAAGGAACTGTGTCATGCTAGGAAGTCACTTAACAATCACAGCAGACACGTATATAAGTGTCAGGCCCTATTCCAAGGGCTTTATATAGATGACCTCACTTCATCTTCACAACAAGGCTATAAAGCAGATTCTGTTACCATCGTGTCCCTTTAACCGATGAGCAAACTGAGGCACTGAGTTAAATCACCAACCCAGTGTCCCATACAGAGCATCAGAACCAAAATCTGAACCTGGCACTCTGGCTTAAGTATCTGTGTGATTAACATCTGCATTGAGTGGCCACCTTGTCCTCCCAGGACCTCTGGGATTTCAGTTTCCTCACTGTCTGGGGGTCGGGGGTAGACAGTGAGGAATGATGGATACATCAGGAGGCTATCAAACCTTCTCAGCTGCTTGATGGCTTTTTGAAAAGAAATCTTACTTGGCTAGTCAAATTCATAGAAACAATGTAGGATGGTGGTTACCAAGGGCTGGAGGGAGGTGAAAAGGGGGAATTGTTATTTAAAGAGACTAGAGTTGCAGTTTGCCAGAGGAAAAAGTCTGGAGATCTATTTAACAATGAGTATACTTAACACTACTGAGCTGTACGCTTAGAAACAGTTAACAAAACTTTCCAACTTATGTGTTTAACTACAGGAAGGGAGGAAAGGAGGAAAGGACGGATGAAAGGACTCTTACCTGGCAGCTCAAGGAGTAAAACAGAGGCAGAACTGCTGAATCAGTGGGAAAAGGAGCCCAGGGTCCCAGCCTCTAGGCTTCTTTCCCCAGATCCTCCCACCGGAGCAGCCCCTCGGGGAGATCATCAAAGCAAAGGTTTAAAACCACTAAACAGGACAACTTCTCAATTCTCTTTAAGACAATGTCAAAAGCCTCGGGTCAAATCACACTCTCAAAAGTCTCCAGCTGAAAAACCCTCCTGGCCCCTCAAGGCCGAATCTGTTCACACTCACCACCACGGTCCTTGAGATCGTCCACAATGTAGCCCCAGTGTAGCGTCCAAGCTTACAGAGCACCGCCGTGGCGCCCTGTACTCAGAGTTGCTCATCACGACGGTCTCTCGAGCCTCTGTGTGTTGCCTATTTCATCCTTGTTTGTGAAGTGAGAGCTGTGTGCGCACCCGCCACCCCAGCTCAGAAGGCTGTTTCTACTCCCACCTTAGTTATGGGTGAGGCGCTATATCTATGCCACTGTCACCTGCACAAGGTGCCCAATTCCCCCACCTTGTCTGTTCTGGGAGCTTAACAAGTATCCAGGACTCTCAGATGGAAGGGTGGAGAGGGAGTAATTCAGAAGAGACTTAGGCATAGGGGAGCATGATGATACCCCATCCCTCCCTATCCCTCAACCAGGGGCCTGAGCCATGGTTCACGATCAGGGAGAGAATGAATGCTGGGAAAGCAGCCAACGCCATAACCAGCTTGTAGCAATGAGGGCCAGAGAACTGAGACGAAAGTACGTGGGGGCCGTTGGCGCATATCGTTCAGTTAAAAAAAAAAACAGGAATGATAACTAAAGGGCAGAACGATTACTATCTTCGACTGTAAACCTCTCTGCATCATCCCTGGGTCCTAAAGTGACCTATTTCCATCACATGCACATTCCACCAGCAGCCGGAACTCACCTCAGCACCCTGTTATATTCTGACCCAGTTTACATGGAGCTGACTGAAAGGCAAAGAGTAAGAAAACGAGGCATTTGAAAGGGAAATCCATGCTTCCTCGTTTAGAGCTGCACAAACTCCTTTGCCCACCACAGGAGGGGATCAGGCGACTCAAGCCGAGTGACCCATTTCTCTTTGCTTGGGTACATGGGGATTCTATTCAGAGGGCATAAATAAGATAAAGGACCCACGCACACTAGAGTTTTCATTTGGCAAGCAGAATAAAGAATATTAATCTTTATATAAAAAGAATAAAGAATAAAAATAATAATAATAATAAAGAATAAAATAAAATAAATAAAATAAAATATAATAATAAAGAATAAAATAAAATAAAATAAAGAATAAAATAAAATAAAAATAAAGAATAAAAATAAAAATCGGAACCTATACCCGTGGGAAAATAATCAATTTTTCATAGACTTGTTATAGGCTTCACAAAATCTACTGCACACATATTTTTAAAAGTAAGAAAGTGGCTTTTTAATGCTACTTAAAATATATGGCATGGCAAGAATTATTTAAAATGGGTTTCTGAGGCCTGAAGTTTGGTACTGCCTGCTAAAATATAGATGATTTGGATAAGGCTGTCTTCTCGGGATAAATGTGAGACCCAAGCTCATCTTATCATAAAGATAATAGGAAGGTTGGTATTCAGGCAGTTAAGTCATTGGTATAAATCCTCCCAAGAGATTAGATCCCCTGAACTCGCAAGAGTTAGCGGTTGTCCATTGGCCTGTGTGCATTAAATAACTCCTCTTAACCCAGAGGCCAGCAATCCACTGTTCACATAAAGTCAGCACAAAGCAGGGCCAGAGGAAGCAGAGCTGAATCCAATAGATATAGGACCACGACTCACCCAACAAGTGTTTTCCGAGCAGCACGCCAGGCCTGGGAAAGTGGACACGTGATCCACGTGGTCTGGACGCCCAGTCTCGATCCAAGCAGATTGGCTCCGTTTTTATGAGCCATCAGCTTCACTGTCCACATTGGTGGGCATGCTTTTTGCAGGAACACGTCTCTGTTCTAAGCGGAAGGCTATCCGCCTACGCCTGTGACCAGCCCTGTATGAGCGTGTGTACGTGCGTGTGTGCATGCGTGCGTATGCGTGACTGAATGAAAGATTTTTTTAAATTTCTACATAAAGCAGATCTAATATACGAAGATCTCCGTTTACAAAAAGGCTTTCATTTTTTTATCACACAGCAAGTCACTGAAATATCACACTATTTTGTGTCCAGCATCTCCCTTCAAGGAGCTATGGAAACATGAAGCCTCACTGATGTCAGAAGTCACAGTCTAGCTGAGAAGACATGTGACAGACCCGAAACAGAGACCACAGCAAATGTCTGACACCAGGTGTAAAAGCTTCAGGAGTTCACAAAATCCAAAGTCACTAAAAGCCCAAGTTGCTGAGAGGACTTGGAACAGTGGGTGTTAAGAAGGGCAGGAAAGATGGTAGGTTTTAGATTACTAAAGGGGCGGAGGCGGCGTTTCACGGAGGTACAAAAAGCAGAAGCAATGACTTAGAAGCCTTCTCTTTGCCGATAGCAGTGACAACACCTGCCCTGATCAGAGCCACAGGAAACAGGGCTCATTATAGGGTGGGAACTCGTTAGGAAGGGGTAACAAGCTGCCCAGAGAAGTTGATTTGTGACTTTAGGGAGTCATTTTAGCATCCTGAATAGGAGCAACCGGGTGTTCCTTCCGTATGGTGAGAACTCACCCCAGGATTCCTTTAGAGAGCACGCTCCCCTTGACATTGAGTTAATGACTTCATTTGCACTCAGCGTTCCAATATCCCATCTCAGTGGTTCCCAACTTATGGACCACAGAGTTATGGCACAGGTCCCTGAAGTCAGATAAGCACTGCCCAGAAACGACTTGCTCCTGGCATATTGCCGCTGTCCCGTTCTAATATCTGTAGATACCACGTGAGCCATAAAACGCAAATTCACTCCAAAGCAACAGTCACCTGAGTTGCCCCAGGCGCCAGTCTATGGCTACACATGGAGTCACTTTAACAGTAGCCCAAATGTCACCAGTTCCCATCTCCCTGCTGTTCATGCAGGACTTCAGCCTCCAGTAAAATGCCCCTCAAGCATTCCTAGGAGTTCCCAGGGATTTGGTGCCTGAGCCTGCAAACAAGGCCGTCGTCCTCTCAGCGGCCACTGGGTGGCGCTGGGTCCACACATCTCCCTCTCCTGCGCCTTCCAGCGCCCCGAGGCCTCCGCAGGCCAAACTGCGGGATGGTTCATATGGAGTGCGGAAAACATCTCATTCCTCTTGGGAGCTACCGTTCCCAAAGCAGTCACACTGGTGCCATACACGATATCTTACCCAGGGTATTTTAGAAAAACAACTCTTACAGTTGTTACTTACAGCCCTCAAGCTGTAAATGAAAACTGTATGTGAAGGTGAATCTAGCGGAGGTTAGACAGGAAGAAAAATACCAGGGACAGAGCCCATGCCGTGCTCACAATCAACCTTCCCATCATGTGCTGTCAAAATGCACATCATCCTGTTTGACCCAGCAAATCAAACTTTTAAGCGCCAAGGAAAAGTGTAGGAGGATTTTCAATGCAGATTATTTGCAAGAGTGAAAAGGGAGAAACACACGTCTCCTAGTACAGAAGGGGTTGCCTTATGACACACTGACAGGGTGGAACACAGGCAGCTGTTAAAAACAATGACGTCGGCTTGGAAGTACCACTGGAGATCTGTGCGATGCATCGTGAGGTGACACAATGCCAGTTAGAACAGGGCTCCACAGCCTGCTGGGAGCCGGGGTGAGCGGCGGGCAGGCCAGCGAAGCTTCATCTGCTGCTCCCCATCGCTTGCATGACCGCCTGAGCCCCCCGCCCCCTCCCGCGTGGAACCACTGTCTTCCACGAAACCGGTCCCTGCTGCCGAACAGGTGGTGGGCCGCTGAGTTAGAAGACGTTAGGGACAGCGTGGTCGCATTTCAAAAGTGTGGAGGAGGGGCCAGGGAGAGGTACGTATGGATATTATATGTCAGGAACAAAACCTATGGAGCTATTGACAACCTTTCTCCCTCATACCCATGCCTGAAGGGGAGTCTTTTTTTTTTTTACCACCCAGATCCTTTATGGAACTGATCTGGGAGACAGTAAGAGAGATAAAGAGTCCTCAAATGGCCAGATTTGTCTTCATGAGAAGAGATGAAAGAGGAAGTAGTGGATGAGAGAGGCAGGCAGGCAGCCAGCCAGGCAACCAGGAGATGGAAGAAAAGAAGTACCTGGATGGGCTTCCCTGGTGGCGCAGTGGTTGAGAGTCTGCCTGCCGATGCAGGGGACACGGGTTCGTGCCCCAGTCCGGGAAGATCCCACATGCCGCGGAGAGGCTGGGCCCGTGAGCCATGGCCGCTGAGCCTGCGCGTCCGGAGCCTGTGCTCCGCAACGGGAGAGGCCGCAACGGGAGAGGCCACAACAGTGAGAGGCCCGCGTACCGCAAAAAAAAAAAAAAAAAAAAGTAGTACCTGGAGTTCTTAAAGATGGGGGAGGGGGAGGTCCTGGAGCAGCTACTGAAGACTTGGTGTACGGGAGAGAAGGCTGGGTGACGTAGGTTCCACGTGTTTTGCCGTGTCATGTGCTGTGTGACCCCTCCACAGAGTCTACAAATACACCCATGACAAAGATCTAGAACACGCATGAGGTTTTGAGATCAGACTGGTGTTTCTTCCCCATGTTTCTGTGCTGCCCAGGAGGTCTACCTTCGTTGGAAGGAGAAAAGCCCACAGATGGAATTAAGAGGAAAGCCCTATCTTTAGAAGGAGTAGAGGGTGTACACATGAAGTGCAATGCACCCTCAGGAATCCCATATGTAGGTGACGTTGCACTTTCTTTCCTCCCTCTGACACTGTGCTGCACTGGAAATAAGGCTGCTTCACACTTGAGCAGAATGGGATTTGAATCCCGGCTCCAGCAGCGATTGAACTGAACTCACTTTCCTTATTGATAAAGTGGGGATGATTAATCCTCTACTCCTTGGGTCTTTAGGAGAATTAAAAGAGAAAAAGGGTTTGTGAAGTGTCTAGCACAGCACCTGGCACAAGGAGATGCTTCATACATCCCTGCCCTGTTAGGAGGAGTAGCTTCTAATGAAAACATGGGCTGCCTGTAGAGACAGGCCATGGAGTCCACCAGCTTTCTCAGCTTTAAATGCCACAGCTGAGCTAGCCAGTTCATCATTCCAGGAGTAGGTGCTGTGCAGGGAGGAGACTTATCCATCACACCCTGGGCGTGGTGGGAGGTCCAGAGGAGAAATGTTAGATCTGCTATCTGTGGCATCTGTTGGGGCCCATGATGGATATGTGCGCCTGTGAACAAGTGGAGCAGAAGCCAGGACTGTGTGTATGAACGGGGGAAGGAAGAGCAGGAGGCGGGTAAAGCTCTTGTTAGCTGAGGTTTCTGGGAAGGGACTGGATGGAGAGGAGGTGGACGCAGCGCAAGTCTTGAATACGGAGGGTGTGAATATCGGGCAGAGGGCGTGGGAGAAGGCGTGCTGCGGATTGGAGCAAAGCCAAGGTGGAAGCAGGGTCCTGGGATGTGGAGAAGGTCAGGTGGAATGTGAGGTGGGCTTGGGGAGAAAAGGAAGGGAGGGTGTCTGGATAATTTCAGTTTGGACCGGCTGGTAGTGTGGTCTTGGTGTGTAGGGCAGAGTCTGATAGACCTGGGTGGAAATCCTTGTTCTGCCACCACTAACTGGGAGACTTTGGTCAAATTGCTTCGCCTCCATAGCTTTGCTTTGCTTATCTTTGTAATGTCCATAATGGCAGTACAGCTTATGAAGGGTAAATGAATTAGCATGTACCAAATGCCTGCACGTGGTGGATGTTCAGTAAGGAGCTACTGTTGTTATGTAGGTGTTAATACCACATCTGTGTGCTGTATAAACCCTCGTACCTAACAAAGCTTTCCTTGTCTCCTAAACTCGTCACATTTTGTGCAAAAAAGTGGAGGTTGGATGGACTGGAATTTGGAGAAAATGAATATTTAACACATTAAAAAATACCCATTTGGGGGGACTTTCCTGGTGGTGCAGTGGTTAAGACTCCATGCTCCCAATGCAGGGGGCCTGAGTTTGATCCCTGGTATGGGAACTAGATCCCACATGCATGCCACAACTAAGAGTTTGCATTCCACAACTAAGGAGCTCGTGAGCCGCAACTGAGGAGCCCGCCTGCCACAACTAAGACCCACAACCAAAAAAAAAACAAACCCATTTTGGAACAAAGGCCCTTTGTTAATGTTTAGGGACACTAAACTGAGAAGTATTCAGCCAGTGTTTGCAAATTTACTAGCAGTTCACATGTTTGAAATTGTTGCTGACATGGAACCACAAGCTGTTGAACTTCAAGGAATCCAGCATTTTTGTCTTTCATCCTTTAGGGAGAAGCAGGCAGAGCGTGAAAGCATGCTCATCTGACCAGCACTGTCATAGCACAAAGTCACTGGGTAGAAGTTGCCCTGACTGGAATGCAGTCGGACATCACTTGGGGTCGCCGTGGATTTTGCCAGGAACAAGTTGCTAAACTCATCTTATTTCCCTTTTCCTTCTTGGTAAAGTTACCGCAGTACAGGTCAGGCAATGGCACAGATACAGCAAAGAATCTGTCAAAATATCTCAGGATGTCTTTGAGCACCAAAGGAGACGGGGTAGGGCACAGGCCAATTTGTACCTGGTCATCAACTGTACCCAGAGTGGGATTAAAGTCAACTTGGAGAAAAGTTTCTCTCCTGAAATGAGATATCACCATGGTGTTTGGGTTGAAGATGACCAGGCCTACGATGATTTACTGGACGTTTATGATAGACTGTGTGTCTCCAAAATGGCGGCTGAGGTGCTGTGTTCAACATGTAGTGGAGGGGAGGTCCTCTTGTTCACTTTGTAGAAAGGAATCTTGGTTGGATTGACCAAATATCTGAGCTTCCTCTGAGCGCTGGGCCTTGTACAAGGGAGTAGGAGAAATCAGACAACTGTACCTTGGACCTATTTTTACAGATGAAAACTGAGGTTCAGGGAGGTTAGGGAACTTGCCCAGGGTCACTCGGTCAGTATATTAATTTGAAGCCCATATTCTTCCACTGTGTTCTACCCTGCGTACGGGTCCAGAATCCCAAGTGTTTAGGTTCAGCCCAGTCTAGATGTACCTTCACAACCACACAGATATAAAGGTTTGGGATTCTTTGAAGATTGTTATCAACATTGGGATCCGTCTGGAGCTTCGTCTCATAGTTGTCACGATGCTGAGATGGACAGAAACCAGAGAAGACAAGGTTTGGCTTAATGAACTGAAGGGAGTAACACATGAAGGACAAGGAGATTCATTCACTGAGACACTCCACACCCACCCCTGTGCCACGCCTGGGCTTGGCGCTGAGGGTACATATAGCCTGTTAAAACACACATTCCGGCTTCCCTGGTGGCGCAGTGGTTGCGAGTCCGCCTGCCGATGCAGGGGACACGGGTTCGTGCCCCGGTCTGGGAGGATCCCACATGCCGCAGAGCGGCTGGGCCCGTGAGCCATGGCCGCTGAGCCTGGGCGTCCGGAGCCTGTGCTCCACAACGGGAGAGGCCACAACAGTGAGAGGCCCGCATACCGCAAAAAAAACAAACAAACAAAAAAAAAAACAACACACATTTCTAGCTCCCATCTCCAGAGTTTTTAGTTCCCTGTGAGGCGTCAGGGTTCTGAGAATCTGAGTTTCTAACATTCCTAGGGGAAGCTGCTGCTGCTATGGAAGCCATTATATATAATATATATGTAGGGCCTGGCCCAGGGCGCTGCTGAGTTTAAACTTTAGATCTTCCACATGTAGTTGGCCATATGGCCTTGCCCAAGTTCTCTAACCCGTGTGAGCCTCAGTTTCCTCATCTGTAAATGGGATACTACCCAATTCCAAAGGTGGTTGTAAGAATTCAGTGAGACAATGTAGGCAAGTACTTAGCACAGTGCCTTCAGTCAACGTTCAGTAGGTTGTTTTCCTATTTTTTATTAATACCAGTGAGGAGGCTGTTGCAGAAGCACAAGGGAGAGCTGAAGGAGGGGCTGGACCAGGCCAGTAGTGGCTGAGGGGTAGAAAGGAGGAGCTGTTTCAGAGGCTCCAAGCCCTGTGCTCTAGGACTTGGCTCTAGGTTAAAACCTGACTGCTGGTCCCTGTCTGGCCACTAGAGGGCAGTGGAGCCAAGGCTGCGCAAGGAAGGCAGAAGGGTGGCGCGGATCTGTGCATGCAGCCTTTATTCCTATCCTGAAGCCTAACTGTGTATTTGCACTGCACTGTCTCCTGCCTCCTTGCTCTGTGTACTTGCTGACGTTTTTGGAAAACACTTTGCATCGCAGGGCACCTCTCAGTGGCTGCTCGTCTTGTGGCCTGGGATTAGCCATGGCTGAAGCATCCCACATTCTGGCAGATGTGTTTATTTCTCAAGGGCACAGGCAGAGCAGAACATGAAGGTCTGCGCCCTGCAGCTCAGCAGAGCCTAGTTTGAACCGCTGTTGCTCTTCTGCCAGTTCAAAACTTGGGGCCTGTTCCATCTTGCTTTCCTCCCCCCTCCCCAGCCCTTGCCTGCACCCTTTGATCCTGTGGGTGGAGAAATAAAGGGAATTCCAAATCTTTAATCCATTTTGAAGGCTGGCAAACAGCACTGGTTGAATCATTTCAGAGAAGTGTGGGTGCTCTTTCCAAGGTCATAGAATGTAGTGAGGGAAGGAAAAATACTGCAAGCACTTTTATAATATTTGAATGTGTACCTTGTGCCAAGCCCTATCCATTGATGAATTGCTTTATTCCATGAGGATCACAAAAGGTACCAGTGACAGCAGCTTGCACTTACTGACTGTGAGCCAGGCCCTGTGCCAACTGATTTTCACATATTAGCTCTTTCAACCCTAATAACCGCCCATGAGGTGTTATTCATTCTGAAGAAACTGAGACTTGGCGAGCAATAGGGTACATGGGGCCAAAGATTGGTGCTGGTGGTCATTGAAACCAGTGTGTCTAACTCCAAAATCCAAGCTCTTTCTGTCAGCAGTATTGGGCATTGTCAATTCTACTTTTAACCCAGCTCTTTCCAGAAGTGGGGTATATAGACCTTAGGAAGGAGAAGGCCAGGCTTATGATAAAATGGTCTTTTAAGTACTCATGACCCCACAGCATAGTGGACCAGTTAAGAGCATGGATTTGGGACCAGATTGCCTGAGTTCAGATCCTGGCTCTGTCACATATCATCTCTGTGACCTTGATTGGGCAAGTTCTTTGACATCTGAGTCTTAGTTTCCTCATTTGTAAAATGGGTATAATAATAAGAGCTACCATACTAGTTTGCTCTGAGGGTTAAATGAATTAATACATGTAAGTGCTTAGATCATTGCCTGGCACAAAGTAATAGCTCAGTAAGTGTTGGCTCTTATTATCATCATCATTATTAACCACCATGCTGTAGTCACCTCTGTATTCTCAGTGCCTGGCATATACTAGGGGTCGGCAAATGTTTATTGAATGAAATGAGCCCTTGGATTGAGAAAAATATTTTCTGAGCCCTGGAGGGTGCCAGGTCCTGGCTTGATACATAAATGACTCCATTTTGAACCCTGTCCTCAGGACTTCTCAGTGGAATAGGAGAGGTCAAGGTGTTAATTTACTGCACGAGGCAGATATATTCCATGGAGGTCCTGATGGAGCTGAGAGCATCTTTGGAGTGGGGAGGAGGCTGGGGGCCAGTTTCAGAGGAGTCAGGCTTTGAATTAGGCCTTGAAAGATGGTGGAGGAGAAGGATGGAAGGGTGGGGTGGGCTGGAGAATTCGGGCTTCTTGGGCCCAATATGCCTCCAACTTCAACAAAGGACCATTGAATCAAGTTGGAGTTTTATTCATCCAACAAGTATTCATCAGGCATGGTTGGAATTGGGCACTGAGATACAGTGATGGCTTTCAGACAGTCTCTGCCCTCAAGTGACCTGGGTCTAAATGGGTGAACAGCCAAGGAAACAAGTGATGAAAATTTAGTCTGATGACGGACCAGTATTGGAGGCTCTTAGGCGTGAGTGAAAGACACTTGGCTCTGACTGCTTTAAGTAGAAAAGAAATTCTCATTGGACATCTTTGGTCATATGTATTCACTGTGGCCAGGGGGGATCATCTGTCCACCCTGCATGGGGTGGGGAGAGTACAGGGCATATCAGTGCTGCCCAAATCATGTGGACTGAGGTGGTGATGGTGGGCTGTGGTGGGTGTGATTCCCCAAAGAAAATTCAGATGAAGTCAACAGAGGGAGGAAGAATCGATGTTTATGCAAAATGCACAGATGTCCAGTACAGCTACCGCTTGGGAACAGAATAATCCACCAGTTAACAGTCCTGGCTTGACACTCCAGTTCCCAGGGATGGAATCCCATTTCCACCATTTACAAGTTGTGTGGCCATGACTGGGTCACTTCACCTGTCAGTCTGAGTCTCAACGTCCCCATCTACAAAATGGGAGTGATGGTCCAGCACTGTGGGCTTGAACCAGTGGGAAAGCACACTGCAAAGGCACCAGGCAGGCACCAGCACGTGTCACTGCAACTTGGTGTGGCATGAAGTCTGAAGTCTGGGATCCAGCAAATCAACTTCTGGGTATTTAATATAAGGAAATGAAAATGCTAACTCAAAAAGGCACCTGTACCCCAATGTTCATTGCAGCATTTTTTACAATAGCCAAGATATGGAAACAACCTAAGTGTTCACTGATGGATGAATAGATAAAGAAATGTGGTGTATATATACACCATATATACAATATAATTCAGCCATAGAAAAGAATGAAATATTGTCATTTTCCACAACATGGATGGACTTTGAGGGCATTACGCTAAATGAAATAAGTCAAATAGAGGAAGACAAACACTGTATGATCTCACTTATATGTGGAACCTAAAAAATAAAGCTGAAACCAAGCTTATAGATACAGAGGACAGATTGGTGGTTGCCAGAGGTAGGGGGTGGGGGAGTGGGAGAGATGGCTGAAGGTCAAAATGTACAAACTTTCAGTTATAAAATAAGTGGGTCCTGGAATGTAATGTACAGCATGGTGACTATAGTTAGCAACAGTGTCTTGCACATTTGAAGATTTCTAAGAGAGTGGATCTCAAAAGTTCATCACAAGAAAAAAATTGTAACTATGTATGGTGGCAGACGTTAACGAGACTTATTGTAAAGATCAATTTGCAATGTATACAAATATTGAATCATTGTTTTACACCTGAAATCAATACAATGTTGTATGTCAATTATACCTTCATTAAAAAAGTAAATGAAATCTGAATTCTCTGGATTGTTACCTGACCAGTTCCAGGGCACCTGTCCAGAGACAGGCAGCCAGACTGCCCTGGGTTCAAGTCCTCAATCTGCCACTTACTAACTACGTTATTCTCCTCCATGAAGTAAAGATTAGCGTTCCTGCCTCCCAGTGTTACTGGGAGAAGTGATGAGGTGATATATAGACAGTGCCTGGCACATATTGTTCTATGACTAATGATAGATGCATTCTCAGTACAATTATTACCCCAGAGCACACCAGGAGTCCAGGAGAGACTCTGGCAGGACAGACCACATGCTCTGTGAACAAACAACCATCCTTCTGGAAAAAGTGTGCATTTGGCCAGCAGCCAGGGGCACTGGGAGGCTTTGTGCAGCCTGACAGTTCCCACCTTCCTTTCAACTTGGGCTGGGTACAGCCTCAGGGAGGTTCATGTTTCTCTTTTAATTACCCCCAGGCTCTCCTCTCAGCCTGTCCTTCATTTCCACCACAGGCTTTCAGCCAGACAGTTTGAACAGAATCTCATCTGGAGTGTGTTAACTCTTCTCCCCCCGTTGCTGGCAGAGATCTGGGATCAGCTCTGCATTGGGACAAGTTGTAAGTAAACACACATTTGCTCTAATGTGGCCCCTCCTCTCATTCCATAGCCTTATCTTATATTTGCGCAGCTTCAAATCAGGGAACACAAGAGTGTTTGTAAAAGACCTTAGAAATCATTTAATCCAGTCTACCCATTTTACAGGAGAGCAAATTGAAGATGTTAAGTTGATCATCTTCACATAGATAACTTCAAGATATGAATAGAGATGGAAATCAGGTCTTCTGACTCTTAGTCCAAAACTTTTACCACAATAACCTTGTCCTTCAATCATTCATTCTCTCCTCCAGTAACATATATTGAGTATCTATTACTATATTCCAGACCCTATATTCTGGACACTGAAAACGAGTTGAATAAGAAACAATCTCTGCCCTTGAACTGCTTATGATCTCTTCATCCATCCATCCATCCATGCATACTCTATTCATCTTTCCATCAGTCTACTTCTCTCTCCATCCGTCCACGAAAACATCTTCTTATTTCTCTATCCATTCATTTAGCCATCAATGCCTCTATAAAGCCCCAAGTCCTGGGCTGGTGCTAGGGACCAAAATAAGTAAAAATTTTGCCCTTGAGGCTTTCACCTATTGTGGAGGAAGACACATAGAAAGCTACCTCTAAAGTATGTATAAAGGGCTCTGTTTGTACACAAAAGGAGACTTTCTGTCCTGCCTCTTATTTCTGAGAAGGCATCATTCTGAGAGTGAAAACAGAGCTGCACTTTGGATAGGAGTCTCCAGTAGGGAAGACAGGAAAGAAGCTTCTGGGCCGAGGGAACAGCAGTGGCAAAGGCATGGGGATGCCTGGAGGGTTTAGGAGGGAGAGGAATTCCATTTTATTTGATGACTCCTTCTAGGAGTGAACTGGCTGGCTAACAGTCAAGACAGGATGTCAAAGCTTCTTTTAAAAGGACCTTGAATACCATACCTGGAGCCAGAATGTCACCCTTTGGGCATTTGGAAACCACTGCAGTTTTGTTTCGTTTTTTGCATATGGATATCCAGTTGTTACAGCACCACTTGTTGAGAAGGCTATCTCTTCTCCACTGCATTTCCTTTGCACCTTTGTCAAAAACCCATATATGCGTGGGCCAACTTCTCAGCACTCTCTTCCGTTCCTCTGATCCATGTGGCTACTTTGATGCTGATACTACACTGTCCTGATTAGAATAGGTTTATAATAATTCTTGAGATCGGGTGGTCTTAGCCCTCCAACTTTGCTCTTTTTCAGAGTTGTGTGTGTGGATTCTAGCTCCTTTGCATTTCCCATATGAATTTCAGAACCAGCTAGCCTGTTTCTACAAAACGCTTTCGGATATTTTCGATGTGCATTGTGTTGAATATATGGATCAATTTGGGAAGAACTGACATGTTAATAATATTGAGTACTCTGACCCAACAACAAGGTACACGTCTAGGTTTACTATTTTTCCCTTTAGGACTTTAAATATGTTGCCCCATAGTCTGTCTTCTTGCCTGCATGGTTGCTGATAAGTCTGTGTTATTTTTATCTTTGTTCTTCTAGATGCAGATTTTCTCTTGTTTACTGGTTTTGAGCAATTTTATTATGATGTGTCCTGGTGTAGTTTTCTTGCTGTTTCTAGTTCTTGGCGTTTGTTGAGCTTCTTGAATCTGTGGGCTTATATTCTCATCAAATTTAGAACATTTTGGATGTCATTTCTTTAACTATTTTTCTGTCCACCCCCTTCTTCACAAACTCCAACTGCATATATATTAGGGCCTTTTCAGTTGTTCCACAGTTTACTAGTACTTTTTTAATTATTGAAATTTATTTTTTTTCTCTGTGTGTTTAATTTCAGGCATATTTGCTTCTGCGATAACTAATTTGCTGTTAAGCCCACCCAGTATATTTTTCATCTCAGACATTGTAATTTTCATCTCTAAAAACTCCCTAAAATTTGGGGTCTTTTAAAAAAATATATCTTCCATGGCTCCAGTTAACTTTTTGGAATATGGAATGTTTTAAATATATAATATAATATATTATAATGTAGTATTATATTAAAATATATTATAATGAAGTTATTATAATATAATATATTAAAATATATTAATTGTTTTAATGTCTTTGCTAATTCTAACAGCTGTGTCAATTCTAGGTTGGTTTTAATTGATTTTTCTCCTTATTTTGGGTCATATATTCCTACCTCTTTTCATGCCTATTAACCTCTTGTTAGATGTCAAACACTGTGAAGTTTACCTGTTGGTTGCTGGCTATATTAAGCAGAAGTGTCCTTTACCTTTTTACTCTATTTCTTTCAAAACCCTCCTTTGAAGCAACCTTCCTTTGTAACAACCAACAGCTTGACAAAGTGTGCTCCCATCATCCTATGATTGCTTTGCTCCTCAAAGCAAGGCTGTGAGGTGGGTGTCAGATCATTCCCATTTCACAGATAAGGGAACTGCGCCTCAGAGAGGTGAAGAAACTTGTCCAAAGTCACACAGTCTATAAAGGATTAAGTCACATCCCCACTACACTGTGCTGCCCTTGTAGTTCCCAGGACAGGAAAGAGACACATGAAGTAAGGCTTGGTGTTGTTAGATTTTTAAAAGTATTTGGGGGGAAGAGGGAATAAATAGGTAGGCTCAAGGTCACAGGACTAAAGAGGCTGGAGCAAGAGAGGGTCACGTGTTTCAGTGTGTGGTTTTCCTACTGCACCCTCCCCCAACCCACTTCAGAGAATGGGAATGTGTCTTCCAGCTAATGCATCCTGCCAGACAGAATTGGGCTTTTTGCTGGAGTTGAGGGTCTGGAATTTAGCCCGACTTTATGAGAAACCTTGGGAAGTGGAGGGGGAGGGGAAAGAGGTGGGGACTGGAGAGTACTTGTTCATCGGTGTGAAGGTGATGGGAGAGGGGTGGGGAGAAAGAGAGGGGCACCAGAGGGCCAGAGGGTGGGTTTATGGGAGCTGTGGGTAGAGGACAGGGCACCAGGGGGCAGGGGCTAGTTCCAGCCAGTTCCTAAGGTCTCCTGCCTTGTGTGATTATCCCTGCTCCCACCTTCCTAACTGAGTGAGAAGTAAAGGTGGGGAATAAAATAATGAAGCCATGAGTAGGTGAGGTGTTAGGGAGACAGCTTGCCAGGGTGGGCAGCACAGATGACTGGAGGGTGGGGAGGGAGGTGGTGGGAGGCAAATGTGCAGATCCGAGCTCTGAGAAACTGGGTGGAGGGGGCTCAGCCTGGGTGTGCAGAGTTGTAGGTGGGGACACTAGAGGGTGACACCCCAGGGACAGGTGCTTCCTGGGACAAAAGTGATATGGTCTTTTCCTGGCCATGGGGGAGGCTTTGGAACATTCTTGGACAATTTATTTTTAGTGAGATTCCCTTTTGACTGTTTTTTTTAAAAAGTATGGAATGGATTGTAATAGTTACCATTTATTAAGTGCCTATTGTATGCTCAGAACTGTTTCACATGCATCAACTCAGTTCATATCGTAGATAATTACTTTCTGAGATAGGGACTATTACTAACCCCAGCTGACAGGTGAGGAATCTGAGTCTCAGGGATGTGGTGGCACACCCAAAACATCTTCTGCTCTATCTATTCTAAATGAGAGAGATGTACATGGGGAGCCAGAACCTGCTTAGACGGAACTCACCCAAGGGTTTTTGTTTTATTTTTTTTCTGAGATCTGCTCTTCAGTTTGGTAGATCTGGAGCAGGATAAGCGTGGGGGTTGGGAAAGAAATAAGCTATTACAGACACACTGCCGAAGAGGAAAGGAAACCTCACGTACGTTGTCACAACAACCCTGCCTTGTAATTACCGTTGAGAGGACTCCTGTTAGCTTGTCTACCCAAGCAGGTGCTGTAAATCTAGCACCCTCCCTGGCTGGGGTGGGTGTTTGTTGCCAGGCATGTATCCCATCTCTCTGGCCACAGTGATTGTGCCAGGCATGAGCATGTGACCAAAACCAGGGCGATCACTTCTTTTCCCGGGATTAAAAAAAACCCAGAGCTAACAGCCCTGTTTACCCCCTTAGCGTAGTGTAACTATCATCTGAAAGACACATTCTTCACCCTGAGAACTGAAAGAATTAGACAGACATGCAGATAGAAACAAAGGAAAATAGGAGGTCCTGATGACATTTCTCCCTTTCTCTGTTCCCAAAGCCCTGATTTTCATTTAGAGAGCTATGTGGCTCTGGAAACACTGAGTGCCCCCACCCCATGACTCCAGAGGGGGCCACTTGGCCTGGGTTAGGCCACTCAGCACATTCCATTCTCCCACTATAGAAATTGCCAGAGATGGGCAGTACCAAAGCTGGCTCCGTCAGAATGAATTAAGAACCTTAACTAAATGCTGGGGCACAGTTTCTCTTTCTTATTGGACAAGAGCTAGGAAGCATATAGCTTCCTAGTGAGTGTCCATCTTGGGCTCAGCAAGTAATCCCGTCCCGGGACGAGGTTGCCATTATGGAGGAGGTATGAGCAAAGTCCCTGGATCTAGTTAGTGGATCAGTTCCTCCCTGAAGCCGACCCTCCCTATAGATTGGGGAGCCATAAGTCTCCTCAGTGGTTTAAGGTGTCACCACAAGATTCTCAACTGACAAGTTACTCTTGGTGCTACTTGAATCCTGGTTCCAGTCAACTCAGAAGCTGGTTCCATGGATTCTTCCCTGGCCACTGTCTTCTTAGATGAACCATTATACTTCTTATTTTGCTTCTTTCTTAAAAAATTAAATTATTTAAAAACATTTTTAATAGAAACTTAAAAACATATACAAAAGTAGAATAGTATAATGCATGCATTCTCAACCAGGATGAAGAGGAGGGTCAAAAGGTGGCAAAAACTGGTTCTTAGGGAGGGGATGAATAAATCTGAACTATTGCGATGTGTGGTCTCCAAAGGGCCATGCACATAAACAGATACACAGTATATCCTTGATACTGAAATTTCAGGGGTGGAGGAGTGATTAGAAAATAATGTCTAAAAAGGTTTTTAGGGGGATGATAATGAAAAACTAGGTTGAGAAACACAGGCTTAATGAACCGTTATTTGGCTTTGATAGTTGTCAATTCATGGCTAATCTTGTTTCAATTATTTCCCTCCTGTAATATTTTGAAGCAAATCTCAGACATCATGTGATTTTACCCATAAGTATTTCAGTATGAGTCTCTAAGAGACTCTAAAAAATGTAACCACATTATTTACCCTTGAAACTATTACCACAATCAAGATAGTGAACATATATCCATTGTCCCCAAAGGATATATGGGGACATATATATGTCCTCTTGACCCTTTGTAATCACTCCCTCTTAGATGTCTCCCTCTCCCAAGCAATACCATTCTGATTTATGTCTCTATAATTTAGCTTGTACATCCTAGAGCTTTAGATAGATAGAATCATATAGTATGTACTCTTTTGTCTGGCTTCTTTCACACAACATAATTATTTTGAGATTCATATATGTTGTTGCTTATGTAGAAGGTTCATTTCCTTTTATTGTTGAATAGTGTGCCATTACATGGGTCTATCATATTTGTTTGTGGATGTCTTGTTAATGGCCATTTGCATTGTGGCCCAGAATGTGGTCTCTCTTGGAAAATGTTCCATGTGCACTTAAGAAGAATGTGTATTCTCCTGTTTTTGGATGGAATGTTCTGTAAATGTCAGTCAGGTCAAATTGTTAGTGCTGTTCAAGTCTTCTACATTCTTGCTGATTTTCAATCTAGCTGTTCCATTAATTATTGAGGACTTTACAATTTCTGACTAAGATTGTACATTTGTTTATTTCTCCTTGCAGTGCTATCAGTTTTCATTTTATGTATTTTAAAACTCTGATATTAGGTGCATAACTGTTTGAGGTGGTTATGTTCTTTTGATTAATTGGCTCCTTTATTATGAAATGGTATTTTGCTCTTGTAAAATTCTTTGCTATGAAATCCACTTTGTCTAATATTAAATATAGTCTAATATTAATATAGCCACTTCAGCTATCTTTTGACCATGTGTTAGCATGCTATATCTTTTCCTATCTTTTTACTCTTAATTTATTGGTGTCTTCATATTTATTCATTTATTTATTTTTTTAAACATCTTTATTGGAGTATAATTGCTTTACAATGGTGTGTCAGTTTCTGCTTTATAACAAAGTGAATCAGTTATACATATACATATGTCCCCATATCTCTTCCCTCTTGTGTCTCCCTCCCTCCCACCCTCCCTATCTCACCCCTCTAGGTGGTCACAAAGCACCGAGCTGGTCTCCCTGTGCTATGCAGCTGCTTCCCAGTAACCATCTATTTTACGTTTGGTAGTGTATATATGTCCATGCCACTCTCTCACTTTGTCCCAGCTTACCCTTCCCCCTCCCCGTATGCTCAAGTCCATTCTCTAGTAGGTCTGCGTCTTTATTTCCGTCTTGCCCATAGGTTCTTCAAGACCATTTTTTTTTGTTTAGATTCCATATATATGTGTTAGCATACGGTATTTGTTTTTCTCTTTCTGACTTACTTCACTCTGTATGACGGACTCTAGGACCATCCACCTCACTACTAATAACTCAATTTCATTTCTTTTTATGGCTGAGAAATATTCCATTGTATATATGTGCCACATCTTCTTTATCCATTCATCTGTTGATGGACACTTAGGTTTCTTCTATGTCCTAGCTTTTGTAAATAGAGCTGCAGTGAACATTTTGGTACATGACTCTGAATTATGGTTTTCTCAGGGTATATGCCCAGTAGTGGGATTGCTGGGTCGTATGGTAGTCCTATTTTTAGTTTTTTAAGGAACCTCCATACTGTTCTCCATAGTGGCTGTATCAATTTACATTCCCACCAACAGCACAAGAGGGTTCCCTTTTCTCCACACCCTCTCCAGCATTTATTGTTTGTAGACTTTTTGATGATGGCCATTCTGACCAGTGTGAGGTGATATCTCACTGTAGTTTTGATTTGCCTTTCTCTAACAATTAGTGATGATGATCATCTTTTCATGTGCCTCTTGGCCATCTGTATGTCTTCTTTGGAGAAGTGTCTCTTTAGGTCTTCCGCCCATTTTTCGATCGGGTTTTTTGTTTTTATGATATTGAGCTGCATGAGTTGTTTGTATATTTTGGAGATTAATCCTTTGTCAGTTGCTTTGTTTGCAAATATTTTCTCCCATTCTGAGGGTTGTCTTTTTGCTTGTTTATTGTTTTCTTTACTGTGCAAAAGCTTTTAAGTTTCATTAGGTCTCATTTGTTTATTTTTGTTTTTATTTCCATTACTCTAGGAGGTGGGTCAAAAAGGATCTTGTTGCAATTTATGTCAGAGTGTTCTGCTTATGTTTTCCTCTAAGAGTTTTATAATGTCTGGCCTTAATTTAGGTCTCTAATCCATTTTGAGTTTGTTTTTGTGTATGGTGTTAGGGAGTGCTCTAATTTCATTCTTTTACATGTAGCTGTCCAGTTTTCCCAGTACCACTTATTGAAGGGGCTGTCTTTTCTCCACTGTATATTCTTGCCTCCTTTATCAAAGATAAGGTGACCATATGTGCGTGGGTTTATCTCTGGGCTTTCTATCCTGTTCCATTGATCTATATTTCTGTTTTTGTGCCAGTACCATACTGCCTTTTTTTTTTTTTTTGTATTTTGCATTTTTTTTCACAACTCATACACACACACACTGTATTTTATTTTTACAAGAGATAAATAAACTGACACCAAGCACTGTAAAGGGATGACCACAAAAAAAGCAACAATGATTGCAATTCCAAACATGAAACACACTCATAATATGTTATAATATTGATATTCAGTCCAGTAATCCTCCACTGTAACAGCTCCTTTCCTTTGCAGTGAAAATTGATTTGTATATTTTTTGCCTCTGAGTCCTTGTAGGATTTTATTTTTTTATTCAAACAGAAAGTCACAAAAATTATAATCATCCTCATCAGTTCACTCAGTCCCATGTAATTAATTTTTTTTTCATCTTGATCTTTTGTTAGAACTTTTATGAATTCATCAGTTTTCCATTAGAGTTCTGAAAATGCTTATTCATTCAGTTCAGCAGTGTAGTCAGTTACCAGAAACCTGTACTTGTCAATCTCTTCCATGAATTCCTTGAAGATGAAACCCTTTTATAGGAACATTTTTGTGAAAGCATCAGAGTACACTTAGAACTGTCTGTAAATGACAAAAGACTTAAAAATGACCACGGTTAAAGATTTGATGAAACTTCATAATAATGCAATTGACAAGGAAATGTAGTCATTTCTGATATATACATTTTAAAATAATAACTAGAATTATGAGTTATAACATTATACCAGACATATAAGATTTTTAGAAATTTCAAGTAATGCCTGAAACATTTATATTAACATATTTCCATACAAATAACCCAAAGAAAGTTTAGTATCAGTTGTTTTGTTTGTTTGTTTGTTTATACTGCAGGATCTTATTAGTCATCCATTTTATACACATCAGTGTATACATGTCAATTCCAATCGCCCAATTCAGCACACCACCATCCCCACCTGACCGCAGTTTTCCCCCCTTGGTGTCCATACGTTTGTTCTCTACATCTGTGTCTAAACTTCTGCCCTGCAAACTGGTTCATCTGTACCATTTTTCTAGGTTCCACATACATGCGTTAATATACGATATTTGTTTTTCTCTTTCTGACTTACTTCACTCTGTATGACAGGCTCTAGATCCATCCACGTCTCAACAAATGACTCATTTTCGTTCCTTTTTATGGCTGAGTAATATTCCATCATATATATGTACCACAACTTCTTTATCCATTTGTCTGTCGATGAGCATTTAGGTTGCTTCCATGACCTGGCTATTGTAAATAGTGCTGCAATGAACATTGGTGTGCATGTGTCTTTTTGAATTATGGTTTTCTCTGGGTATATGCCCAGTAGTGGGATTGCTGCATCATATGGTAATTCTATTTTTAGTTTTTTAAGGAACCTCCATACTGTTCTCCATAATGGCTGTATCAATTTACATTCCCACCAACAGTGCAAAAGGGTTCCCTTTTCTCCACACCCTCTCCAGCATTTGTTGTTTGTAGATTTTCTGATGATGCCCATTCTAACTGGTGTGAGGTGATAACCTCATTGTAGTTTTGATTTGCATTTCTCTAATAATTAATGATGTTGAGCAGCTTTTCATGTACTTCTTGGCCATCTGTATGTCTTCTTTGGAGAAACGTCTTTTTAGATCTTCTGCCCATTTTTGGATTGGGCTGTTAGTTTCTTTAATATTGAGCTGTATGAGCTATTTATATATTTTGGAGATTAATCCTTTGTCCGTTGATTCATTTGCGAATATTTTCTCCCATTCTGAGGGTTGTCTTTTTTTCTTGTTTATGGATTCCTTTGCTGTGCAAAAGCTTTGAGGTTTCATTAGGTCCCATTTGTTTATGTTTGTTTTTATTTCTATTACTCTAGGAGGTGGATCAAAAAAGATCTTGCTGTGATTTATGTCAAAGAGTGTTCTTCCTATGTTTTCCTCTAAGAGTTTTATAGTGTCCGGTCTTACATTTAGGTCTCAAATCCATTTTGAGTTTATTTTTGTGTATGGTGTTAGGGAGTGTTCTAATTTCATTCTTTTACATGTAGCTGTCCAGTTTTCCCAGCACCACTTATTGAAGAGACTGTCTTTTCTCCATTGTATATCTTTGCCTCCTTTGTCATAGATTAGTTGACCATAGGTGCGTGGGTTTAACTCTGGGCTTTCTATCTGGTTCCATTGATCTACATTTCTGTTTTTGTGCCAGTACCATACTGTCTTGATTACTGTAGCTTTGTAGTATAGTCTGAAGTCAGGGAGCCTGATTCCTCCAGCTCCGTTTTTCGTTCTCAAGATTGCTTTGGCTATTCGGGGTCTTTTGTGTTTCCATACAAATTGTGAAATTTTTGGTTCTAGTTCTGTGAAAAATGCCATTGGTAGTTTGATAGGGATTGCATTGAATCTGTAGATTGCTTTGGGTAGTAGAGTCATTTTCACAATGTTGATTCTTCCAATCCAAGAACATGGTATATTTCTCCATCTATTTGTATCATCTTTAATTTCTTTCATCAGTGTCTTATAATTTTCTGCATACAGGTCTTTTGTCTCCTTAGGTAGGTTTATTCCTAGATATTTTATTCTTTTTGTTTCAATGGTAAATGGGAGTGTTTCCTTAATTTCACTTTCAGATTTTTCATCATTAGTGTATAGGAATGCAAAAGATTTCTGTGCATTAATTTTGTATCCTGCTACTTTACCAAATTCATTGATCAGCTTTAGTATTTTTATGGTAGCATCTTTAGGATTCTGTATGTATAGTATCATGTCATCTGCAAACAGTGACAGCTTTACTTCTTCTTTTCCAATTTGGATTCCTCTTATTTCTTTATCTTCTCTGATTGCTGTGGCTAAAACTTCCAAAACTATGTTGAATAATAGTGGTGAGAGTGGGCAAACTTGTCTTTTCCTGATCTTAGTGGAAATGGTGTCAGTTTTTCACCATTGAGGACGATGTTGGCTGTGGGTTTGTCATATACGGCCTTTATTATGTTGAGGAAAGTTCCCTCTATGCCTACTTTCTGGAGGGTTTTTATCGTAAATTAGTGTTGAATTTTGTCGAAAGCTTTCTCTGCATCTATTGAGATGATCATATGGTTTTTCTCCTTCAATTTGTTAATATGGTGTATCACATTGATTGATTTGCGTATATTGAAGAATCCTTGCATTCCTGGGATAAACCCCACTTGATCATGGTGTATGATCCTTTTCATGTGCTGTTGGATTCTGTTTGCTAGTATTTTGTTGAGGATTTTTGCATCTATGTTCATCAGTGATATTGGCCTGTAGTTTTCTTTCTTTGTGACATCTTTGTCTGGTTTTGGTATCAGGGTGATGGTGGCCTTGTCTTCATGTTTAAAATGTGTTTTTTGTAGATAGTATATACAGTCTAGTCTGCCTTTTTACAAAATGCTATCTGACAGTCCCTGAATTTTAATTTTAGACCACTTTCATTTAATGTGATTATTAATATAGTTACATGTGAGTTCATCATCTTGCTATTTGTGCTCTGTTTTTCACCTGTTCCTTTTTCCCTTTTTCGTTTTTTTTTCTTACTTCTTTTGGATAAATTTTTAAATAATTCACTAATGTGAATGAATGAATTATATCATTCACATTAGTTGGATATTAGCTATGCATTTTGTTTTGTTACTTTAGTGGTTGTTTTATGGTGTATAATACACATCTTTAACTTATCACAGTCTATCTTCAAGTACTATTACACCACTTCACTTCATGTGTAGTATAAAAAGTTCACAATAATATTCTACCATTTTTTCTCTCCTATTCTTTATGTTATTAGTATCATTCATCTTACTTTTGCTTATGTTTTAAACTCCAGAATATATTATTATTATTGTTTAAATAGTAAAATATCTATTAAGGATTTTCAAAAAATAAGAAAAAAATCTTTTGTATTTACCCATATAGTTATCATTTCTGTTGATCTTCTTTCCTTTGTGTAGATTCAGATTTCCATCTGGTATTATTTCTCCCTGCCTAAAAGTCTTCCTTTAACTTTTCTTGTAGTGTAGGCCTTCTGGGATGAATTTCTTCAGCCTTTGTCTTTAACTCATCTTAGCTTTTGAAAAGTATTTTCACTGGGTATAGACAGGGTTTTCTGTGAGTGCTTTAATGATGTTGCTGTGCTGTCTTCCTAATTGCCTTAATTTTGATTAGAAATCTGTGTCATCTTATCTTTGTTCCTCCCAACATGACATGACTTTTTTTCTCTAGTTGCTTTAAATAGTTCTCTTGTTTACTGGTTTTGATAAATTTTATTATAATGTGCATTGGTGCAGTTTTCTTCAGAGGTGGTGAGTGTGTGTGTGTGTGTGTGTGTGTGTGTGTGTGAGTGTGTGTGTGTGTGTGTTTGAGCTCTTTGAGCCTTGTGGATCTGTGGTTTTATAGTTTTTATCAAGTTTGGAAAAAATTGATTGTTGTTTCTTCAAAAATTTTTTTTCTGTTTCCTCTCACCCTCCAGTCCTTTGGTGACTTAAATTATATGCATATTAGCCCTCTGGACCTATTCAGTTTATCTACTTCTGTTTGAGTGAGTTAAGGTTGATTGTGTCTTTCAAGAAATTGGTACATTTCATCTGGGTTATCAGATTTGTGGGCACAGATTTACTGATACTCTTAATTTTCCCCCCCTTTTCTTTCTATGTTTTCTTTTGAGTAGTTTCTATTGCAATGTCTTCAAGTTTACTAATCTTTTCTTCTGAAATATTTTATTTGCTGTTAATCCTATCTTGTGTGTATTTAAAATCTCAAACACTGTAATTTTTATTTCTAGAAGTTTGACTTAGGTGTTTTTTTATATCTTCTGTATCTCTACTTTTTGAAATGTGAAGTACAATTGTAATAACTTTTATTGTATTTCTTTGCTAATACTCTTGTGTATTTCTTTTATATAACTTTTAATGTATTTCTTTGCGTTAGTGTCAGTTCTTGGTCAGTATTGATATATTAACTGTTCTCCTCATTATGGTTTGTGTTTTCCTGCCTCTTTGCATGTTGGGTGCTGGATATTTTT
This sequence comes from Grampus griseus, assembly GCF_964374135.1. Lineage (NCBI taxonomy): Eukaryota > Metazoa > Chordata > Mammalia > Artiodactyla > Delphinidae > Grampus > Grampus griseus. The sequence continues at coordinate 150,154,573 of NC_139019.1, read as the reverse complement.
GTATACCTATAAATCTTCTTAATCTTTGATATGGAATGCAGTTAACTTACTCAGAAACAGCTTGATCTTTTTGGTTCTTGCTTTTACCATTTATTAGGAAGGTCTACAGCAATGCTTAATCTAGGATGAGTTGTTCTCGATAACTGAGGGAAGACCATTATGATTGGTCTACCTAATGCTCCATGTGAATATTTAGGCAAGAGGCATTGTTCCCAGCCTTTCATGATTGCCAGGCCCTGTTAATTTCCATCATTTTAAATGGTTCTTTCCACAGGAGCAGGTATTTTCCTTGTATGTATGAGCTGATCACTACTCTGTTGTGTACTTGAGAGGTATCCTCTGCATATTTGTGGTGTTCTTTCTCTGGGAAGCTCTCTCTTCTCTGATACTTTAGTCTAGCAGCTCTAGCTGCCTTGATCTCCCTGGACTGATAGTTCTATCTCTTCAACTCAGAGAGTCAGCTGGGGTTGGCTTTAGTTACCCCTCCCTGTGCCATGGCCTGGAGTCTCTCTCGATTCAAAATCTCGATTCAAAATAAGCTGGGACACTCATAGGGCTCATCTTGTGTATTTCCAGTCTCTCAGAAATCACTGTCCTTTGTCGCCTGATACTCAGTGCCTTAAAAACTGTTGTTTTACATATTTTTTTTCAAAATTTGTATTTAAGTTAAAATTTTTAATTGTAGTAAAATATATAACATAAAATTTGCCATCTGAACTATTTTTAAGTGTATAGTACAATAATGTTAAGGACATTCACATCGTTGTGCAACAGATCTCCAGAACTATTTATATGTTGCCAAACATAAACTCGATATTTGTTAAAAAATAACTCTTTGTTCTCCCCTTCTCCCACCCCCTGGTAACCATTGTTCTACTTCTCATCTCTGTGAATCTGACTACTCTAAGCTCCCCATATAAGTAGAATCATACAGTATTTGTCCTTTTGTGACTGGCTTATTTCATTTAGCATAATGTCCTCTAGGTTCATCATGTTGTAGCAAGTGTCAGAATTTCTCTCCTATTTAAGGCAAAATAATATTCCATTTTATGTCTGCAGTACATTTTCTTTATCCATTCATCTGTCAATGGACACTTGGGTTGTTTCCACCTTTTGGCTCTTGCACATGATGTTACTGTGAACATGAGTATACAAATATCTCCTCGAGACACTGCTTTCAATTCTTTTGGGTATATACCCAGAAGTGAAATTGCTGGATCATATGGTAGTTCTATTTTTAATTTTTAAGAAACCACAATGCTGCTTTCCATAGCAACTATACCACTTTATACTCCCACCAACAGTACACAATTCTCCATATTCTCACCAACATTTGTAACTTTCTATATTTTTTTATAGTAGTCATCCCAAGAGGTATGAGGTGGTATCTCATTGTGGTTTTAATTTTCATTTCCCTACTGATTAGTGATATTGAACATCTTTTCATGTGCTCATTGGCCATTTGTATATCTTCTTTGGAGAAATGTCTATTTAAGGATACAGTTCCTCCTGTCCTCAGATTTAACCAACTGTGGATCATGTAGTACTGTAGTATTTACTATTGAAAAAAAAAATCTGTATAAGTGGACCTATACACTTCAAGCCTGTGTTGTTCAAATGTCAACTATTTTAGTATGCTCAGACCACGATAACAAGATACTACAGACTGGGTGGCTTAAACAACAGAAATTTATTTTCTCACAGTTCTGGAGGCTGGAAGTCTAAGATCAAGGTGCTGGAAAATTTAGTTTCTGGTGAGGACTCTCTTCTTGACTTGTATACAGTCACCTTCTCACTGTGTCCTCACATGGCTTTTCCTCTGTGTGTGTCCTTTTCTTATGATACCAGTTGTATTGGATCAACGCTCCACCTTATGACCTCATTTAACCTGAATTATTTCCATTTTCGAATATAATCACATTGGAGTTTAGGGCTTCACATATGAATTTTGAGAGGACACCATTCAGTCCAAAACAAAGTTTTTTGTTCGTTTTTAAAATGGGTTTTTTTTAAAATTGGAGTACAGCTGCTTTACAATATTGTGCTAGTTTATCCTGCACAACAAAGTGAATCAGCTATACGTATACATATATCCCTTCTTTTTTGGATTTCCTTCTCATGTAGGTCACTACAGAGCACTGAGTAGAGTTCCCTGTGCTATACAGTAGGTTCTTAATAGTTATCTATTTTATACATAGTATCAATAGTGTATATATATCAGTCCCAATCTCCCAATTCATCCCACCCCCTCTTCCCTCTTGGTATCCATACGTTTGTTCTCTATGTCTATTTCTGCTTTGTAAATAAGATCTTCCATATCAATTTTTTCAGTTTCCGCATATATGTGTTAATATATGATATTTGTTTTTCTCTTTCTGACTTACATCACTCTGTATGACAGTCTCTAGGTCCATCATGTCTCTCCAAATGACCCAATTTCTTTCCTTTTCATGGCTGAGTAATATTCCATTGTATATATGTACCATATCTTCTTTTTTTTTAAATTTTTTTTTAACATCTTTATTGGGGTATAATTACTTTACAATGGTGTGTTAGTTTCTGCTTTATAACAAAGTGAATCAGTTATACATATACATATGTTCCCATATCTCTTCCCTCTTGCGTCTCCCTCCCTCCCACCCTCCCTATCCCACCCCTCCAGGCTGTCACAAAGCACCGAGCCAATATCCCTGTGCCATGCGGCTGCTTCCCACTAGCTATCTACCTTACTACGTTTGTTAGTGTGTATATGTCCATGACTCTCTCTCGCCCCGTCACAGCTCACCCTTCCCCCTCCCCATAACCTCAAGTCCGTTCTCTAGGAGGTCTGCATCTTTATTCCTGCCTTACCCCTAGGTTCTTCATGACATTTTTTTTTCTTAAATTCCATATATATGTGTTAGCATACTGTATTTGTCTTTTTCTTTCTGACTTACTTCACTGTGTATGACAGACTCTAGGTCTATCCACCTCATTACAAATAGCTCAATTTCGTTTCTTTTTATGGCTGAGTAATATTCCATTGTATATATGTGCCACATCTTCTTTATCCATTCATCCGATGATGGGCACTTAGGTTGTTTCCATCTCCGGGCTATTGTAAATAGAGCTGCGATGAACATTTTGGTACATGACTCTTTTTGAATTTCGGTTTTCTCAGGGTATATGCCCAGTAGTGGGATTGCTGGGTCATATGGTAGTTCTATTTGTAGTTTTTTAAGGAACCTCCATACTGTTCTCCATAGTGGCTGAACCAATTCACATTCCCACCAGCAGTGCAAGAGGGTTCCCTTTTCTCCACACCCTCTCCAGCATTTATTGTTTCTAGATTTTTTGATAATGGCCATTCTGACTGGTGTGAGATGATATCTCATTGTAGTTTTGATTTGCATTTCTCTAATGATTAATGATGTTGAGCATTCTTTCATGTGTTTGTTGGCAGTCTGTATATCTTCTTTGGAGAAATGTCTATTTAGGTCTTCTGCCCATTTTTGGATTGGGTTGTTTGTTTTTTTGTTGTTGAGCTGCATGAGCTGCTTGTAAATTTTGGAGATTAATCCTTTGTCGGTTGCTTCATTTGCAAATATTTTCTCCCATTCTGAGGGTTGTCTTTTGGTCTTGTTTATGGTTTCCTTTGCTGCACAAAAGCTTTTAAGTTTCATTAGGTCCCATTTGTTTATTTTTGTTTTTATTTCCATTACTCTAGGGGGTGGGTCAGAAAGAATCTTGCTGTGATTTATGTCATAGAGTGTTCTGCCTATGTTTTCCTCTAAGAGTTTGATAGTTTCTGGCCTTATATTTAGGTCTTTAATCCATTTTGAGCTTATTTTTGTGTATGGTGTTAGGGAGTGTTCTAATTTCATTCTTTTACATGTAGCTGTCCAGTTTTCCCAGCACCACTTATTGAAGAGGCTGTCCTTTTTCCACTGTACATTCCTGCCACCTTTATCAAAGATAAGGTGTCCATATGTGCATGGGTTTATCTCTGGGCTTTCTATCCTGTTCCATTGATCTATCTTTCTGTTTTTGTGCCAGTACCATACCGTCTTGATAACTGTAGCTTTGTAGTATAGTCTGAAGTCAGGGAGCCTGATTCCTCCAGTTCCTTTTTTTGTTCTCAAGATTGCTTTGGCTATTCGGGGTCTTTTGTGTTTCCATACAAATTGCGAAATTTTTGGTTCTAGTTCTGTGAAAAATGCCAGTGGTAGTTTGATAGGGATTGCATTGAATCTATAGATTGCTTTGGGTAGTAGAGTCATTTTCACAATGTTGATTCTTCCAATCCAAGAACATGGTATATCTCTCCATCTATTTGTATCATCTTTAATTTCTTTCATCAGTGTCTTATAATTTTCTGCATACAGGTCTTTTGTCTCCTTTATCCATTCCTCTGTTGATGGACATTTAGTTTGCTTCCATGTACTGGCTATCATAAATAGTGCTGCAATGAACATTGGGATGCATGTGTCTTTTTGAATTATGGCTTTCTCTGGGTATATGACCAGTAGTGGGATTGCTGGGTCATATGGTAGTTCTATTTTTAGCTTTTTTAAGGAACCTCCATACTGTTCTTCATAGTGGCTGTATCAATTTACATTCTCACCAACAATGCATGAGGGTTCCCTTTGCTCCACACCCTCTCCAGCATTTATTGTTTGTAGATTTTTTGATGGTGGCCATTCTGACTGGTGTGAGGTGATACCTCATTGTAGTTTTGATTTGCATTTCTCTATTAATTAGTGATGTTGAGCATCTTTTCATGTTGGTCATCTGTATGTCTTCTTTGGAGAAGTGTCTATTTAGGTCTTCTGCCCATTTGTTGATTGGGTTGTTTAGTTTTTTGATATTGAGCTGCATGAGCTGTTTGTATATTTTGGAGATTAATCCTTTGTCAGTTGTTTCATTTGCAAATACTTTCTCCCATTCTGAGGGTTGTCTTTTCATCTTGTTTATGGTTTCCTTTACTGTGGAATAGCTTTTAAGTTTAATTAGGTCCTATTTTTTTATTTTTGTTTTTATTCCCATTCCTCTAGGAAGTCGGTCAAAAAAGATCTTGCTGTGATTTATGTCAAAGAGTGTTCTGCCAAAAATATGGAAAGCTTCACAAATTTGCATGCAGCCTTGCACAGGGGCCATGCTAGTCTTCTCTGTATCGTTCCAATTTTAGTATACGTGCTGCCAAAACAAACACTAAAATGGGTTGTTTTATGTTTTGTTGTTGACGTGTAGGAGTTCTTTATATATATATTCCGGATATTAATGTCTTGTAATATATATGATTTACAAATATTTCCTCCCATTCTGTAGGTTGCCTTTCAGTCTGCTGATTATGTCCTTTGATGCACAGAATTTTAAACTTTTGGTGTCATTCAGTTTACCTATTTTTACTTTTGTTGCCTGTGCCTTTGGTATTATATCCAAGAAATCATTGCCAAATCCAATGTCATTAAGCTTTCCCTCTATGTTTTCTTCTAAGAGTTTCTTCCTTTTTTTTTTAAAATGTGGCTATACAATTTTACCATTTTTTTGTTGAAAAGACTGTTTTTTCCCCACTGAATGATCTTGGCACACTTGTCAAAGATTATTTGACCATATATATGAGGATTTATTTCTGGACTCTCTATTCCATTGGTCTATATGTCTGTCTTTATGTCAGTACCACACTGTTTTGATTAATTTATATTTGTAGTAAGTTTTGAAATCAGGAAGTGTGAATTCTCCACCTTGTTTTTCCTTTTCAAGACTGTTTTGACTATTTGGAGCTCCTTGAGATTCTATATGGATTTTAGGGTGGATTTTTCTGTTTCTATAAAAAAGTCTTTGGGATTTTGATAGAGAAGCATTGAATCTACAAATCACCGTTGGTAGTATTCTTAACAATGTTAAGTCTTCTAATCCATGAGCATGGGATATCTTTACATTTTTTAATGCCTTCTTTTGTTTCTTTGAGCAATATTTAATAGTTTTCAGTGTACCAGTCTTTTGCCTCCTTGGTTAAGTTTATTCCTATGTATTTTACTCTTCTTAATGCAATTATAAATGGAATTGTTTTTAAAATTTCCTTTTCAGAATGTGATTGTTAATTTATTGAAATGCAACTGATTTTTGTGTGTTGATTTTGTATCCTGCACCTTTGTTGAGTTCATTTACTTGTTTTGTTTACTAGTTTTCTTGTGGAATCTTTCGGCTTTTCTACATATAAGATCATGTTGTCTGTGAACAGAGATGATTTTACTTCTTCCTTTCCAATTTGGATGCCGTTTGTTACTTTTTCTTGCCTAATTGCTTTGGCTAGGATTTCTAGTACTATGTTAGAAGTGGCAAAAGTGGGCATGCTTTTCTTGTTTCTGATCTTAGAGGAAAATGTTTCATATATTTTTAATGTTTTTTTGGGTTGTTTTTGTTGGGAGGCCAGGCTGGGTCCTATTAATCCATCTTGTCCAGGAGCAGAAATTCTTGAAGTTTTTATTGTGAAAAATGTCAAAGTTATAGAATAGTTGAAAGAATGATACAATGATTATTTATATACCTGCCATCTAGATTCAATAACTGTCAGTCTTTTTGTTGTATGTGTATATTTATGTGTATATATGCCATGTATGTATATTTTCTGAACAATTTGAAACCAAATTGTAGAGACATCATGACACATCGCTCCTAAATACATTAGAATGCAACTCTTAAAAATAAAGAGATATTCCTGCATAATCACAGCACCATTATCACACCTAAGAATATTAAATCATTTTCTATTATCATCTGTATTAGTTATGCACTGCTGTATAACACATTACTCCAAATCATAGCAACTTAGAACAACAAACATTTATCTCACAGTTTCTGAGTGTTAGAAATTTGAGAGCAGATTAGCTGGGTGGTTCTGGTTCAGGGTTTCTCATGAGGTTGCAGTAAATCTGTTGGTTGAAGCTGCAGTCATCTCAAGACTTGAATAAAGCTGAAGGATCCACTTTCAAGCTCATTCCACGGTCTGGATGTTTCAGGTCCTTGCTTCATTGCTCTATGCATAGGCTACCTGAATGTTCTCATGACATGATAATTAGCTTTGCCCAAAACAAGGGATCTTAGAGTGAGAGGGTGCAAGAGAGTGCCCAGGATGGAAGCTGTAATCTTTTATAACCTAATTGTGGCAGTGACATACCATCACTTCTACAGTATGGTATTAGAGACCAGACCAACCCTAGCATAATGTAGAAGGGGACTTCATTAGGGTTCCCTAATTAGGGTATGGAGGTAGGGGTCACTGTGATCCATCTTGGAGGCTGGCTACCTTATCATCTAATATCTAATCTGTATTCAAACTTCTCCATATATCTTATCTTATTTATTTATTTATTTTTGGCTGCATTGGGTCTTTGTTGCTGTGCATGGGCTTTCTCTAGTTGCAGCGTGTGGAGGCTACTCTTTGTTGCGGTGCACGGGCTTCTCATTTTGGTGGCTTCTCTTGTTGCAGAGCACAGGCTGTAGGTGCACAGGCTTCAGTAATTGTGGCATGTGGGCTCAGTAGTTGTGGCTTGCAGGCTCTAGAGCGCAGGCTCAGTAGTTGTGGTGCATGGGCTTAGTTGCTCCGCAGCATGTGGGATCTTCCTGGACCAGGGCTCGAACCCGTGTCCCCTGCATTGGCAGGCGGATTCTTAACCACTGCACCACCAGGAAGGCCCTAACCTATTTTTTAAAAACCAGGATCCATTGCACTTGGTTGTCATATATCTTCAGTTTTTTAAATATAGAACATCAACTTTCTGAAGAGGCCAGGCTAGTTATCTGTCTTCCAGAATATCCCACAATCTAGGTTTGCTGATTGCTTTCTTATTTGACTTGTTCCTATCTCTCCTGTATTCCCTACAGACTGGAAGCTCAGTCTAAAGGCTTATTAGATTCACGTTGAATAGTCTAGAAAGAAGACTTGATGGTTTAAGCTGTGCACTTCTTTCGAAAGTCCTGTTATTATAATAATGCCAGGAAGTCCTACTATTAGTGGTACTAAGTTTGATCGTTTGATTCCAACTTTGTCTTAAACTGACTTTCAACCAATCCACCTGTTGTAATTGCCACCTTTGCATCCCTGTCAGAGGTACTTGGTGCCTTCAATTCATGAGCCTTTCTGGAGGTTTGCGGTTCTAACTGGCCACCTTCTTCCACAACTGAGGGGAAGCTGTATCCTCTGGCCTGCTCAGACAGTTATCATCAGTCCACTTTCTTTCCAGTATCCATAATTTTATTGCTGTTATTTCCTTTCCTGTTCTCTTAGTCATTGTGAGTGAATGCTCTTTAAAGCCTTCTTTATCAATGTACTATGTCAGACCAGAAGTTCATCTTTTCTCAAGCTTGTCAGCTTAGGGTTTTGTCACTTTAACTAGAATTCTAACCAATAAAATTATTATTTCCCTTTGCAGACGGAGGGTCTGAGGCCCAGAGTGGGTATTTCATATGCTCAAAGTCACACAGTTAGTGGTTGGGGTGATGTCAGGATTGGATCTCATAGTTGTCTGATTCCACAGACATTGTTCTTCCCCAGGCCCTTCTACATACCCCACACCCAGTCCTACAGCTTCTAGCAATTAGACATTTTAGTAAATAAAAAGTTAATAAAATTTGGGGGAACTGAATCCTGGTATCTAAACATTTATACAAAAGTCTGACAAAAATCAGAAGTCGATCTATTTTATCCAGTAGGGGTGGGAGGTAGATAGTCCTTTACACTGACTGGAAGGCTCCTGTCTGCATCTGAGGCCTCCCCTTTCCTAGAATGATGCAGTAAGTGAGCCATGGAGAATCATAGTGAAGTGTCTTAGTACCCAAAAATTCAATCTGGGAGGTTGTTATGGGCTGAATTGTGGCCTCCCCAAATCCATGTAATGAAGCCCTAACTCCTAGTACCTCAGACTAGAGACAGGGACTTTAAAGAGGTAATTAAGGTTAAAAAAAAAGGTCATATGAGTGGACCTAATCCAATATGACCGGTATCCTTTTGAGAAAAGAAAATGAGAACACAGACAATAAGAAACACCAGACAACATGTGCACGCAGGGGGAAGACCTCACTGAGGGTTGCCATCTGCAAGCCAAGGAGAGAGGCTCAGAGGAAACCAAACCTGATGGCTCTTGATCTTGAACTTCTAGGAAATAAATTTCTGTTGTTTAAGCCACACAGTCTGTGGTCTAACACAGAGGGGCAGTTGTTAATTTCTTAGCTTCCTCCTTTCATAACAGAAATATTGGTGCTGTGTTAGTCCAGGTCAATGCTATCTTCTGTAACAAACATCCCCCAAATATATAGTGGGTCACATGAAATCAAAGTTCATTTTTGTTCAAAATAGATATTTCTGATGGGTGTGCATTTCTCCTTCAGTTGATGATGCAGGGACTCAGATTCCTGCCATTCTCTGACTCCACCATCTTTAAAGCTTGACCTCCAATATGCTCGTCTGCATCGGGCCACAGAGGAGGAAGAATGGAGGAGGTTGCAGGGAAGGGTATTATAGGTGGTGCTGGAGGTGACATGCATCACTTCTGCTCACATTCCTCTGGCCAGAACTCAGTCACTGGGCTGCATGGAGCTGCCTGGGACATGTAGCCTAGCTGTGGGACCAGGAGGAAGAAGACAAGCCTTGGGGAAAACCAACAAGTTTTTGCCACAAGTATAAGTCATAAATAATGATCCTTCCCTCATCATATTATTCCAATCAGACAGCCTACTCTGAATAATTCTTTAAGCCCATATTTTCAAATATGACTACCTAGCTCCCAGTTTTTTAGAGAACTGCCTTTAGTTCTATGGCTTCTCAGAGACACTCTACAGAACCAAAGCAAACCAAAACCTTACGTCGACTCCCATTCCATTCTTGAGTCAGGGTGGCATTTTCTGGATTCATTGACCAAGATCTATGAAGGCTTAGTGAAAAGCCCGTGTGGAAGGTCTTCTAGGCAGGCTCCAGTTTAGAGATGCGGAGACGCGGAGAAGAGGTGAAGTCATGTGGTTGCACACAGCAGAGTCCAGATTTGCAACCAGCTCTGGTTGGCTCAGAGCCTTTGTACCAGAGTGTAGTTGCAGTGACTCTTGCTTTCAGTAAGTGGGAGCCATTGTTAGAGGTTTTAATCTATTTTCGGTTAACAGGAATTTTTGGTTGAGTCTCAAGTCTGCTCTTATTATCTATCTTACTGTCTCTTATCTCTTATCTAAGCTTTGTGGTCTTGGGTGGGTTTCTTTGTTGTTTGGAGACTTTTTGCATCTATGAGACGGGAATGATAATACCTAACTCACAGAGCTTTCTTATGGGCTAAAGAAGATGGTACTTGTGAATGGGCTTTCTATAGTGCTCCGAGGTTGTAAAATAGGGGACTTGGCTCACATGCCTGTTGATTTGAGGCTGGAGGTGGACATGTATGCAGTGTAAGAATAGGAACTGTGGGGACTGCAGGGACTGGAGGACACATGACAGGTACCATTGAAAGAGACAAGGGGCAGCTGCAATTCATCCCCAGCTGACTGTCTCCACATGCTGGAACTAGACCTCAGGGCATAAATCATCTATTTTCCAAGAGACGCCAAAAACCTCAATTTGTTTATGAACTCTCTTGACTTTCAAATGTTGGCCTCTTATTAAAAAAGAAACCCTGTGAACCAAACAACAAGTTCTTGACTTCAAGCGAGAGGAGATTTTGGTCATGGAGCTCCTACAATGTGCCAGGCTCTGTGTTGGGCTAGCAGGAGACTAGGCAAGTCAGCCTGACCACCCCCAGGGAGGCTGTAAACCAGCCATGAGAGCAGCCTTCTGCATGGGAAGGTGGCAGTATAATAGGATTTGATGTAATGGGATTTGACCCACATTATCTTTGAACTCCTTAGCCCTAGGTCTGCAGAAAGCTCTTTGTAGCTGAAATTGAAACAGTATAGCAATTTGCAGCACTGGGAGGGGATGTCTTGGGAAAAGTGTCCAGGGCTTTAGTGTCTCCTGAGGCTTTCACTATCTCACTTGATCCATTCTGTTAAATGAGTGATAATACAACTTTCCTGCTGGGGCAACCAATGTTTATAAGAAATAAGGGTCTGAGAGTCTCATGAGCTGGCCTGGCACCCAGGCCACACAGTGGCTCAGGTAGAGACTGGGGAAATGAACTGACAAGATTTGAACACTGGGTGTTTGTACTGAGTTGATTGGATCTTCCCTCAACCCTGTGAGATCAGCCTCATTATCCCCACTTTAGAGCAGTGACTGAGGCTCAGAGGACTGAGGTGACTCATCCAGAGACACAAGCCAGGATGCTCAGGAAAGGTACGAGAGTGTCCATGAGCTCCTTGAAGTCATCTGCAAAATATTTCATGTTTGCACTTTTGTCTGTTTCTTAGGGAAAAGGGCTAAAACCTTCAATAGATATTTGAAGGGGTCAATGATTCCAAAATGATGAAGAGCCACTAATTTAAGCCAAGGTCTTTCTGACTCCAAGGCCTGTACCCTGAGATCCCTCCACAAGATACTGGTTAAAAGAATATTCTTTAGAGTCCAACTGAGGGACTTCCCTGGTGGCGCAGCGGATAAGAATCTGCCTGCCAATGCAGGGGACATGGGTTCGATCCCTGGTCCGGGAAGATCCCACATACCATGGAGCAACTAAGCCCGTGCACCACAACTACTGAGCTGTGCTCTAGGGCCTGCAAGCCACAACTACCAAAGCCCACGTGCCACAACTCCTGAGGCCCTCGTGCTTAGAGCCCGAGCTCTGCAACAAGAGAAGCCATTGCAGTGGGAAGCCTGTGCACCACAACAAAGAGTAGCCCTCACTCTTCACAACTGGAGAAAGCCCACATGCAGCAACAAAGACCCAACATAGCCAAAAATTTTTTTTAAAAATTAAAAAAAAAAAGTCCAACTGATATAAGCTCTGGGTCTGAGTCCCAGCTCTACCACTTACTAGCTACAAGACCTCATTTCCTTATCTGTAAAACCGGGATTCATTTATTCCACAAATATTTTATCAAGCTTCTGAGAACACAGCAGTGAACAATGTCCCTGCTGTCATTGATCTTATATTGTAGTGAGGGGATAAAAACAGCAAACAAATAGGTATATGTGAGGTGGTGCTAAGTGCTATGGAGAAAAATGAAGTGGGGTAAGGGGGTCAGGTGTGCTGTGGAGTAGGGCTGAGTAGTGGTCAGGGAAGCTCCTCTGATGACCGTCTAAGCAGAGACCTGAATGAAGGGAGTGTCACGTGGCTATCGAGGGGAGAGCCTTCCATGCAAAGGGGGAAAGAATGATTTGCCACATGTGGGGGAAGATGAAGAAGTCTCTGTGGCCCACAGGATAAAGGCTGAGATCCTTAAATTGGCATTCAAAGCTTTCCTCAATCTGGTCGCAGATAATTTTCTGATCCTCCTCTGGGTTTCCTTCCTCATCCCTCATGGGTTTGCCTGAGCTTTTTTCTTATTAGCCAGTTCATTAAGCATACATTCATTAATACCCACTCTGCATCAGGCCACTACGGACGCAAAGGAGCTCCCTGTCTGGTGAGGGAGGACAATGGGGACATGGCTAATTCCTTAAATGCCATGAGGCAGGGCCGCCCAGGGGCTGAAGGAGCACAGGAGAAGGGGTAACAGGCTCTGACCAATAGAGAGGGGAGGTCTGTATAAGACTTCAGTGCAGAGGTAACAAAAACCTATCTGCAGGGTTCAGACAGGTGAATGGGTCAAGCTAACTTGGTAGGAACTAGGGATATCTGGACAAAAAATACACTACCTAAAGGGGGTTATTGATTGTGGTTTTTCAGGAGTGTGGGTTCAATGTTGATAGAAATTACTTTTTCTTTGTTTTCAATCGAAGCATAATTTACATACAGTAAAATTCATCCTTTTTAGCGTATAATTCAGTGAGTTTTGACAAAAATTATACAGTTATGTATCCACCACCACCACAATCAAAATATAGAACAGTTCTGTCACCCCTCAGATGTTCTCCATGCCTTTTGTAATCAACCCTTCTCCCCACCCTTAGCGCCAAGAAACTACTGATCTGTTTCCTGTCCCTAAAATTTTGCCTTTGTGAGAATGTCATATAAATATAATCCTAACATTTAGCCTTTTGAGCCCGGCTTCTTTCATTTAGCATAGTGTATTTAAATTATATCTGTATGGAGAGGGAGATCAAGATGGTGGAGTAGGAGGATATTGAGCTCATATCCCCCTATGAACACATCAAAAATACATCTGTACGTGGAGAAACTCTCACTGAAAACAACTTAGAGACTGGCAGAAAGGCTCTTCAACAACCAAAGCTATAAAGAAGGATCCACAAAGAGTTGGGTAGGAAGGGAGGAGAAGTGATAGGATTAGGACCCGCACCCCTAGCAGGAAACCCAGAAGAGGAGGGGGATATCATGGGCTTGGGGATCCTCCCTGGAGAGTGAGGAGTTCAAACCACATATTGGGTACCCCAGCCCTGGAGTCTGACACCAGGAAGATGAGTCCCATTAGCTGGTTTGAAATCAGTGGGACTTACTGGAGGGCTATACTCTGCTTGTGAAGAGCTCATGCACATGCTTGCTTACTCCAGGGAACAGTGCGGAGGAAGCAGATTGAAAACTGCCTGAGGCTCTGGCTGATTTCCTGCAACCACCCCAGCGTTCACCCCAGCCTGCACCAGGCGTCTGCTCCTACCTCTCTTGCTCTGATGCTGCTCTCCACTGGGGCGGAGATGCTGTTGTCAAGGAGAGTGCACACACTTAAAGAGAATGGATATAAAATTCTTAGAGGAAAGCATAGGCACAACACTCTATGACATAAATCACAGAAAGATCCTTTTTGACCCACCTCCTAGAGAAATGGAAATAAAAACAAAAATAATCAAATGGGACCTAATGAAACTTAAAAGCTTTTGCACAGCAAAGGAAACCATAAACAAAATGAAAAGACAACCCTCAGAATGGGAGAAAATATTTGCAAATGAAGCAACTGACAAAGGATTAATCTCGAAAATATGCAAACAGCTCAGGCAGCTCAATATCAAAAAACCAAACAATCCAATAAACAAATGGGCAGAAGACCTAAATAGACATTTCTCCAAAGAAGACATACAGATGGCCAACAAACACATGAAAAGATGCTCAAAATCACTAATTATTAGAGAAATGCAAATCAAAACTACAATGAGGTATCACTTCACACCGGTCAGAATGGCCACCATCAAAAAATATCTACAAACAATAAATGCTGGAGAGGGTGTGGAGCAAAGGGAACCCTCATGCATTGTTGGTGGGAATGTAAATTGATACAGCCACTATAGAGAACAGTATGGAGGTTCCTTTAAAAATTAAAAATAAAAATACCATGTGACCCAGCAATCGCACTCTTGGGCATATACCCAGAGAAAACCATACTTCCAAAAGGTACATGCATCCCAATGTTCATTGCAGCACTATTCACAATAACCAAGTCATGGAAGCAACCTAAATGTCCATCAACAGAGGAATGGATAAAGAAGATGTGGTACATATATACAATGGACTATTACTCAGCCATAAAAAGGAATAAAATTGTGCAACTTACAGAGATGTAGATGGACCTAGAGACTGTCACACGTAATGAAGTAAGTCAGAAAGAGAAAAACAAATATCATATAATATCACTTATATGTGGAATCTAGAAAAATGATACAGATGAACTTATGTGCAAAGCAGAAATAGAGACACAGACATAGAGAACGGATGTATGAATACCGGGGAGGGGGGATGAATTGGGAGATTGGGATTGACATATATACACTACTATGTATAAATAGATAACTAATGAGAACCTACTGTATTGCACAGGGGACTCTACTCAATGCTCTGTGGTGACCTAAATGGGAAGGACATATAAAAAAGAGGGGATATATGTATATGTATAGCTGATTCACTTTTACAACAGAAACTAACTCAACATTGTGAAGCAACTATACTCCAATAAAAATAAAAAAATAAATAAAGAGAATGGAGCCACCTGGGACCTGACCCAGCTTCTGAACAGGGCAAAGGCAGCCATTACCAGCATGTTCATGGAAACAACAGATTGAGAACTGCCTGGGGCTCTGACTGGCTTGCTGGGACTGTCCCAGTGCATACATCAGCCTGCATCAGGCACTGATTCCAGTCCCTCTTGCTCTGGCACTGATCTCCACTGTGGTGGAGGCTACCATTGCCAAAGAGAGTGTGCACACTTAGAGGAAACAGAAGCAGCTCAGACCTGACCCAAAGGACTTCTGCTCCAAAGCCTTGGGCCCTGAACCCTCCTCTGATAGGAGGTGACTGCCATTGAGCAAAGGAGAAGCTCTGGCTCACACTTGGCTATGGTTCTAGCCCCTCCCACTAAGGTGTATCATACTTACACCTGCAGCATACTCTCCAGCATATTCCAGGAGAAGATGTGACCCATGCTTACTTCAGATACAGCTCTCCCACCAAAGCCACTGGGCACACACAGACTGCATAGGGATGCTCCCACACAAAGACACCCCAAGACAAGGATAGGTAATTGTTTCACCCTAATTTCATAGAGCAGGGAGAAAGTCAAATGAGCAAACAGAGGAATATGTTTTCAAATGAAAGATCAATAAAAAAAACCCTGAAAAAAATCCCTAATGAAACAGAGATAAATAACTTAGTAAATAAAGAGTTCAAAACAATAGTAATAAGAAAGCTAACTGAACTTGGGGAAAGAATAGATGAACACAGTGAGAATTTTAACAAGGAACTAGAAAATATAAAGAAGAACCAAAGCTGAATCATACAATAACTGAGATGAAAAATACACAAGAAGGAATTAACAGCAGACTAGGTGATACAGAAGAACACATAAGTGACCTAGAAGATAGAATAATGGAAATCATTCAATCAGAACAGGAAAAAGAAAAACAAATTTTAAAAAATGAGGATAGTTTAAAGTACCTCTGAGACAACATCAAGCATGCTAACAGCATTATATGGGTCCCAGAAGGAGAGGAGAGAGAGAAAGTGATAGAAAAAGTATTTGATGAAATTATGGCTGAAAACTTCCTGAAGTTGGAGAAAGAAACAGATTTCCAGGTAGAGGAATCAGAGTCCCAGACAAGATGAACCCAGAGAGACTTGCACCAAGACATATCATAATTAAAATGGCAAAAGTTAAAGAGTGAATTTTAAGGACAGCAAGAGAAAAATGAAGAGTCATATACAAGGGAACCCCCCCCCATAAGGCTACCAGTTGATTTTTCTTCAGGAACTTTGCAGACCAGAAGGGAGTGGCATGATATATTGAAAGTGTGAAAGGGAAAAGCCTACAACCTAGGATACTGTACCCAGCAAAGTTATCATTTAGAATTAAAGAAGAGATAAGAGAACTTCTCAGAGAAGCAAAAACTAAAAGAGTTCATCAATACTAAACTGACCTTACAAGAATTATTAAAGGGTATTCTTTAAGTGGAAAAGAAAAGGTACAACAAGAAGTAAGAATTTATAGGAAAGGAAAATTCCACTAGTCAAGGAAAATATATAGTAAAGGCTATGGATCAACCACTTAAATAAGCTAGTACAAAGATTAAAAGACAAGAATTGTAAAATCAACTATAACTACAATAAACAGTTAAGGGATAACCATGAAGATGTAAAATATGACATCAAAAACACAAAATATAGGTGAGGGGAGTAAAAAATGTAGACCTTTTAGAATGCATTTGAACTTAAATGACTACCAGTTTAAAATAAGTAGATATAGTTATAGGTCAACATACATGAACCCCATGGTAATCACAAATCAAAACCTGAAATAGATACACAAAACCTAGAGAGAAAGGAACACAAGCATAACACTAAAGAAATCATCAAACCACAAGGGAGGAGACTAAAGGAAGAAAAGAACAGAGAAGAACTACAAAGACAATCAAAAAACAAGTAACAAAATGGCAATAGATATATACCAATCAATAATCACTTTAAATGTCAGTGGAATAATGTTCCAATTAAAAGACATAGGGTGGTTGATTAGATAAAAAAACAAGATTCATCTATATGATGCTTACAAGAGACTTTCTTCAGAGCTAAAGACACAGAGAGACTGAAAGGGAGGGAATGGAAAAAGATATTCCATGCAAATGATAATGACAAGAAAGCAGGTGTAGCAATACTCATATCAGACAAAGTAGACTTTAAAACAAAGTCTGTAACAAAAGACTAAGAAGGGCATTGTATAATGATAGATAGATCATTCCAAGAAGAGGATATAACATTTATTAACATATATGCATCTAATATAGGAGCACCTCAATATATAAAGCAGATACTAACAGACATAAAGAGAGAAATTGACAATAATACAATAGTAGGGAACTTTAACACCCCACTTACATCAATGGACAGATATCCAGACAGAAAATAAACAAGGGAACAGTGGCCTTAAATGACACGTTAGATCAGTTGAACTTAATAGATATCTACAGAACTTTCCATTCCAAAACAGCAGAATACACATTCTTTCCAAGTGCACATGGTATATTCTCCAGGAGAGGTCACATGCTAGGCCACAAAGCAAGTTTGAACAAAGTTAAGAGGATAAAAATCATATCAATGAAACTAGAAATTAATTACAGGAAGAAAAATGGGAAAAACACAAACATGTGGAGACTAAACAACATGCTACTGAAAAACCAACAGGTCAATGAAGAATTCAAAGAGGAAATCCAAAAATATCTGGAGACAAAAGAAAGCAAAAACACAATGATCCAAAATCTGTGGAACACAGCAAAAGAAGTTCTAAGAGGGTGGTTTATAGTGATATAGGCCTACCTCAAGAAACCAGAAAAATCTCAAATGACAAACCTTTCATCTAAAGGAATTAGAACAAGAACAAAAAAGCTCAAAGTCAGCAGGAGGAAGGAAATAATAATTATCAGTGTGGAAAAAAATAAAATAGAGACCAAAAAATAGAAAAGATCAGTGAAACCAAGAACTATTTCTTTTAGAGAGATAAACAAAATTGATGTCTTTAGCCAGACTCATTAAGGAAAAAAGAGAGAGGACTCAAATAAATAAAATGAGAAATGAAAGAGGAGAAATTACAACTGATATCACAGAGATACGAACAACCATAAGAGAATACTATGAACAGTTATATACCAAAAAATTGGACAATGTAGAAGAAATGGAGAAATTCCTAGAAACATACAATCTTCCAACACTGAATCAGGAAGAAATAGATTATCTGAACAGACTGAACACTAGTAGTGAAATTGAATCAGTAACCAAAAATACTCTCAGCAAATAAAAATGCAGGAACAGATGGCTTCACAGTGGAATTCTACCAAACATATAAAGAAGAGTTAATACCTATCCTTCTCAAACTATTCCAAAAAATTGAAGAGGAAGGAGCACTCCCAAATTCTTTCTAGGAGGCCACTATTACCCTGATACCAAAACCAGACAAAGACACCACAAGAAAAAGAAAAAGAAAATTATAGGCCAATATTTCTGATGACTATAGATGCAAACATCCTGAACAAAATATTAGCAAATTGAACTCAACAATATATAAAAAGCATCCTACACCAATGCACCATGATCAAGTGGGATTTATTCCAGGGATGCAAGGATGGTTCAATATCCACAAATCAATCAATGTGAAACACCACATTAATAAAATGAAGGATAAAAATCACATGATCATCTCAATAGATGCAGAAAAAGCATTTGACAAAATTCAACATCATTCATGATAAAAACTTTCATCAAATTTGGTATAGAGGGAGCATATCTCAACATAGTAAAGGCCATTTATGACAAACCCACAGCTAACATCATACTCAATGGTGAAATGCTGAAAGCATTCTCTTTAAAATCAGGAATGAGACAAGGATGTCCACTCTCACCATTTCTATTTAGCATAGTACTCGAAGCTCTATCCACAACAATCAGGTAAGAAAAAGAAATAGAGGCATCCAAATTGGAAGGAGGAAGTAAAACTGTCACTATTTGCAGATGATAATATATATGTAGAAAACCTTAGAGTCTCCACCAAAGAACTATTGGAACTAATAAATAAATTCAGTAAATTTCAGGAAATGAGATTAAGCAAAAATATGTTGCTTTTCTCTACACTAATAATGAACTATCAGAAAGAGAAAGCAAGAAAAAAATCCCATTTAAATTTACATCAAAAAGAATAAAGTACCTAGAAATAAACTTAACCAAGGAGGTGAAA
Organism: Grampus griseus; assembly: GCF_964374135.1. Lineage (NCBI taxonomy): Eukaryota > Metazoa > Chordata > Mammalia > Artiodactyla > Delphinidae > Grampus > Grampus griseus. The sequence continues at coordinate 150,135,355 of NC_139019.1, read as the reverse complement.
GACATATACTCTGAAAAAATATTAAAAAACTGATGAAGGAAATTGAAGATGATACAAAGAAATAGAAACATATCATGTGTTCATGGATTGGAAGAATTAATATTGTTTAAATGTCTATACTACCCAAAGGAGTCTGCAGTTTTAATGCAATCCCTATCAAAATACACATGACATTTTTCACATAACTAGAACAAATAATTCGAAAATTTATATGGAACCATAAAAGACTCTGAACAGCCAAAGCAATATTGAGAAAAAAGAACAAAGCTGGAGGTATCAGCAGACTTTAGACTATACTAAAAAGCTACAGTAATCAAAACAGCATGGTACTGGCACAACACAGACACATAGGTCAGTGGAACAGAATAGAGAGCCCAGAAATAAACCCACACAAGTATGATCAATTAATCTATGATAAAAGCAAAAATATACAATGGGGAAAAGACAATCTCTTCAATATGTGATGCTGGGAAAACTGGGCAGCTACATGTAAAAGAATGAAATTAGAGCATTTTCTCACACCATATACAAAATGAAACTCCAAATGGATTAAAGACCCAAATGAATTGAAGACCTAAACCATAAAACTCTTAGAAGAAAATGTAGGCAGAACACTCTTTGACATAAATTGTAGCAATATTTTTTGGATCTGTCTAATCAGGCAAAGAATACAAAAGCAAAATAAACAAATGGGACTTTATTAAACTTAAAATCTTTTACATAGCAAAGGAAACCATCAACAAAATAAAAAGACAACCTACTGAAGGAGAAAATATTTGCAAATTATATGACTGATAAGGAGTTAATATCCAAAATATATAAACCACTTATATAACTCAATATCAAAAAAAAACCCAATCTAATTAAGAATGGGCAGAAGATCTGAATAGACATTTTTCCAAAGAAGGTGACATACAGATAGCTAACGGGCACACGAAAAGATGCTCAACATTGCTAGTCATGAGGGAAATTCAAATCAAAATTACAATGAGATATTACCTCACACCTGTCAGAGCGATCTGTGGGCTGTGGTCAAAAAGACCACAAATAACAAATGTTAGAGAGAATGTGGGGAGAAGGGAACCCTTACAGGACACTGTTGGTGGGAATGTAAATTGATGCAGCCACTATGGAAAACAGTATGGAGGTTACTCAAAAAACTAAAAATAGAACTACCATATGATCCAGCAATTCCACACCTGGATATATATCCAAAGAAAATAAAAAAACTAATTTGGAAAGATATCTGCACCCCAATGTTCATAGCAGCATTATTTACAATAGGCAAGATATGGAAATAAACTAAGCTTCCATCAACAGATGAATGGATAAAGGAGATGTGGTATACATACACAACGGAATATTACTCAGTCATAAAAAATAATAAAATTTGCCATTTAAACAATGTGGATGAACCTGGAGGGTATTATGCTTAGTGAAATAAGTTAGACAGAGAAAGATAAATACTGTGTGTTAACACTTACATCTGGAATCTAAAAAATAAAACAAATGAACAACTGTAAGAAAATGGAAACAGACTCACACATATAGAGAGCAAACTAGTGGTTGCCAGTGGGGAGAGGGTTGGGGATAGGGGTAAGATAGGGGTTGGGGATTAAGAGGTACAAACTACTATATATGAAATAAATAATATACAAGGATATATTGTTCAGGTTAGGGAATACAGCCAATATTTTATAACTTTAAATGGAATATAATCTATAAAAATATTGAATCACTATGTTGTACACCTGAAACTAGTAAAATATTTTAAATCAACTATACTGCAATAAAAAGTTGATAATCATTATTTCTAAAAGCTAAAATAAATGCTAATGTCTAAAAAAAACTGAGTCCATTTAGTGAGCAAATAAGACTATCTCGGCTAAAAACTAATGTAAAAATATTTTAATTATTGCAGTAGCAAAGAGATTCATGAATTTAGCCTATGGCTAATAGCTGTGGATTAAAGGAAAAATCTGTTTTGCCTTGCTGTACTAGGGTAAACAATGATTATGCATGTGTATTTTTATATATAAAGTGTTATGTAACCCAAAAAATTCTCTCTCTGTGTATTACTCATTTCTTTTATTTCTGAGTAGTATTTCATTGAATGGATGTACCACAGTTTGTTTATCCATTCCCAAGTTGAGGGACATTAGGACTATTTTCCAGTTTTTGGTGATTACAAAAAAGGCACTATAAATATTTGTGTGCAAGTTTTTATGTTTGAATATGGGTTTTCATTTCACTTGGGTAAATATGTAGAAGTGAGATTGCTGGTTTACATGATAAGTGTATGTTTAATATAAGAAACTTCCAAATTGTTTTCCAAAGTGGCTGTTTGTCTCATTTTGCATTCCCACCACCAGCAATGCCTGAGTCTTCCAGTTACTTGGTATCTTTGTCAGCACCTGATATTGTCAGTATTAAAAAAACAAAAAACAAAAAACATTCGAATAGGTGTGTAGTGGTATTTCACTGTGGTTTTTTTTTTTTGCGGTACGCGGGCCTCTCACTGTTGCGGCCCCTCCCGCCACGGAGCACAGGCTCCGGACACGCAGGCTCAGCGGCCATGGCCCACAGGCCCAGCCGCTCCGTGGCATGTGGGATCCTCCCGGACCGGGGTACGAACCCGTGTCCCCCGCATCGGCAGGCGGACTCTCAACCACTGCGCCACCAGGGAAGCCCTCACTGTGGTTTTAATTTGCATTTTGTAATGACTAATTATGTTCAGCATCTTTTCAGGTGCTTATTAACCATCTGTATATCTTCTTTGGTGAAGTGTCTACTCAAATATTTTGTCCATTAAAAATTTTTTCTCATTGCTCTGTTTTAAGAGTTGCTTCTTTGAATAACTGTTTTATTGTGAAATATAATTTGCACACCATAAATTCACTCATTTAAAGTATACAATTCAATGATTTTTAGTATATTCAAAGAACTGTGTAACCATCGACACAGTCAACTTTAAGACATTTTCATCACCTCAAAAAGAAACCTCATATCTTTATCTATCACTCCCTACCTCCCATCACCAATTCTCCCTCCCTGCCCTAAGCAATCCCTAACCTACTTTCTATCTGTGTGGATTTGCCTGTTCTGGACATTCCATATAAATGGAATCATATAATCTGTGGCCTTAAAGATTTCAGGGTTCTTTACATGGTCAAGATACAAATTGTTCTAAGTCAAATATTTGATTTGCAAACATGTTCTCTCAAGTATGCAGTCTTTTAATTCTCTTAACAGTATCTTTGAAGAGCAGAAATTCTTAATTTTGATGGTGTCCAGTTTATCAACTTTTTCTTGTATTGGTCAATCTTTCAGTGTTGTAGCTAAGACATCTTTGCCCAACCCATGATCACAAAGATTTTCTCATATGTTTTCTTGTAGGAATTTTTTCTTCTAAAGAGAGACTAGAAATCTGTTTTTTGTATGAAATATCTCAATTTGTAAGTGTTTTTAAAATAAAATATGTTGGGCTTCCCTGGTGGGGCAGTGGTTGGGAGTCTGCCTGCCAATGCAGGGGACAGGGGTTCGGGCCCTGGTCTGGGAGGATCCCACATGCCATGGAGCAGCTGGGCCCGTGAGCCACAGCTGCTGAGCCTGCACTCTGGAGCCAATGAGCCACAACTACTGAGCCCATGTGCCGCAACTGCTGAGGCCTGCGTTCCTGGAGCCTGTGCTCCGCAATGGGAGAGGCCACTGTGGTGAGAGGCCCACTCACTGTGGCGAGGAGTGGCCCCCGCTCACCGCGACTGGAAAGGGCCTGCGCGCAGCAACGAAGACCCAATGCAGCCGAAAATAAATACATAAAATGAATACATTTATTTAAAAAAAATAAATAATAAAATATGTCTATGGGCTAGGAAAGGACCACAGACTTCCAGTTTTCATATATTGGGACGCTCTGCACAGTTGAAAATCAGCTTATAACTTAGAGTCAACCCTATGTTTCTACAGTTCCTCTGTATCTGCAGTTTCCCACCCGTGGATTCACCCAGTGTGGATCGTGTAGTACTATAGTATTTCCTACTAAAAAAAGCCTACGTATAAGTGGACCTCTGCAGTTCAAACCCGTGTTGTTCAAGGGTCAACTGTATTGTATGCAAAATTGATTTCATTCGGCTATTTTTGATCTGTTAAAACAGGAGTTTCATATGTTTCAACTTAATGCTCTTTTCAGGTTGTTAAATTATAGACAACTGAGTCACAGATGTCTTCATTGTACAGTGACACATCTTGGTCTGTCTTTTCACTTTTTTGTTTTTAATTTTTATTTCTCTGGCCAAGTGCCTTGATTAGCCAAGGCATCCCATGATGGATGAGAAAACCAAAGCCTAATGAAGTGAAGCGTCTTGCCAGAGGACACCCAGCAGGGCTCCACTTAGGTGCATGCATTATAAAGCTCACAGGTCACCTGGCACTGTGCTCTCCAAAGCAGAGGCCTCCACAAGTATAATACTTGAACTTCACATTTTAAATATGTTTAATTATTTAAACATTGTAATCAATGCAACAAAACTCCTCAGATATGTTGCATGCTAAATATTAATATTTCAGAGACAACCAGCATAGTTTCTTATGCTCTCAGTTACTTGGGTCGTGTGCAAGCTTGACACTGAAGTTTCTCCTTCTGTCTCTGTGTAATTACAGAGAATACTGGAATTGCAAAGCAAACTTTTAAATGTCACTAGCATTTCCACCTCGTATTCCTTGCAACCTGGGATTGTCTTGATATTTACAATTTTAAAAAAGGATAGGACTTTAAAAAGTCAGTGTTGAGGGCGAAACATGACTGCATCTATCATCCATATCAAATATCTAATTTCCTATCCTTTTTGATCCATTAAAACAACGTCATTGTTCTCAGCGATTGACATTATAATAAGTAAATGTTATAGTTTGTGGCAGAGGTACCAAACGTTTTATCATTTTCCTTTTCTTGGTAAAGGAAGATTGCATTTCCCAGAGTTCCTTGCATCTGAATTGAGGCAGGTGACTGGACGCTGAGGACCACCGGGATGTGGGCGGAAGTGGTATACACTCTTTCTTCCCCTTCCACAGAGGCCAGGGCTTTAGCATGGTGGAATTGTAAGATGGTGGTGGGGAGGGATGTGAGTCACTGGCTCAGGGATATGGAAATATGCCAAGAGGCAGATTTTTGATCTATAAAAGATCAAAATCAGTGATTGAGTTTAATACCTAAATTTTACAGGTGAGGAACTAAAGAGACAGAGAGAAGCAGTGACTTGTCCAGGGTTACACAGACGAGGCAAGGCTAGAATCCAGTGTAGTGACATCTGTAATTTTAGCCTGCCCTTTCTTTTAGTAATGGCAGTCAAATTTTCCCACTCTCATACTCTGGCCATATGCTTCATACAGGACTCATCCCATCCCTCATCTTATGTAATCTATCACTCAGGCCTCAATGATTAACTTGATGATGGACATATGACCCAGTCTGGACCAATCAAAACCAATTCCTGGATTTTTGCTGGAGCTGCTGGAAAATAGGCAATCTTCATGGGTTGTGGAACCAACAGGGTATGTCTTGAGCTGCTGAGGGCCATCTTAGTACATCTAGGTTGAGAATGAAGGTAACACAGGGGAAAGCAGAACTGAAAAATGAAGAGAGAGAGATGAGGTTTGATGATGTTGTTTGAGCACCTGAATCCAGCCATGTCTGAAGCCCAAGCTTTTATTCATGAACCAATAAATTTCCTTTTTGTGTTTATGCCAGTTTTGATTGATTTTCTGTCAATTGCTCCTGAAATTACTATGACTTATACAAACTGTTTTGTGCTTTCTTCACTAACGAACAGGAATTACACTGTATTTTTCTATTTTACTGATATGAAAATGGAGGCCTAGTCCATTTGTAATCAGGTGCTTCACGTCTCATAAGATTCAAAGCTTGTTTGCTCCCTTTTGTCTTGGGAATGCCACACACAGGCACTCTTTGCTGCTTCCAGCCCCTGCCTGGGCATGGACATACTTTATCCTGCTTCACGAGAGGTTGTTGAACACAATATCCACCACAGAGTAGGTGTCAAAACACTGTTGAACTGAAACAAAGAGAGAACACCCCCCACCAAAAACGTCTACAAAGTGTATGAAGAGGCGGTTCACAGAAAAAACACAAATGACAAGCACACGCCTGAAAGATGTCTAACCTCACTAATAATTAAGAAATAGAAATAATAATGAGGTACCACTATTTCACCCATTAGTTTGTCAAAGAGCTAAAGGTTCATACCTGGGGATGGGGGAATAGGCGCTTTCCTGAGCTGGTGATGGTGGTGGTTGGGTAGGACAGCACAGCCTTTTTGGAGGGTAATTTAGCAATTCTGTTAAATGTGAGCATGCACCAGCCACTTGGTCTCCTGCTTGAAATTTATTCTACAAATCAACTCCAGCAAGTATGCAAAGATGCAGGTAAAAGGACATTCAGTACAGTATTATTTGTAATAGCAACAAACTGGAAACAAATACCCATCCAAAGGGGACTGTGTAATGAATCACAGTATATCCAAACTACAGAATAAATTTCAGCAGCTGAGAAGCACAAGGTGGCCCTGAGTGTGTGGGTGTGGAAAGGTGTCCTGGGCATACATGTAGGTAGAAGTGAGCAGGATGTGTCACACGATGCTATTTACGCCGAAACAAAAATGAAATCTTACCCAAGTTAAGATGAGGTTCAGTTGGAAAGCAGGTTCGGAGGGTCAGGGGACTTTTATTTTCAACGGATTCACTCTTCTTTACAATTTGGTTTTTTAAAAATTATGATTATCTAAAAAAATGATACAAATGAACTTATTTACATAACAGAAACAGACTCAGAGAATGAATTTATGGATAGATTGGGAGTTTGGGATTGACATATATACACTGCTATATTTAAAATAGGTAAACAGGGGCTTCCCTGGTGGCGCAGTGGTTGAGAGTCTGCCTGCCGATGCGGGGGACACGGGTTCGTGCCCCGGTCCGGGAAGATCCCACATGCCGCGGAGCGGCTGGGCCCGTGAGCCATGGCCGCTGAGCCTGCGCGTCCGGAGCCTGTGCTCCGCAACGGGAGAGGCCGCGACAGTAAGAGGCCCGTGCACTGCGGTAAAAAAAAAAAAAAAAAAAAGGTAAACAACAAGGACCTAGTGTAAAACAAACAAACAAATAAATAAATAACCAAAAAAAAAAGAACATATATTTCCTTACAGTTTACTCATTTGCATACCTAATAATGCATGAGGTAGAAGCATTCAAAAGGCACAAAGAGGAGGGGTACAGTTTTCTGGTTTCCCTCTCCCCTACCTGATGTAAAATTAATGTATCCCTAGCATTGTATTCAGAAGGAGGAGAGGGAGTGGAAATGAGTGAGGAGGGTGGAGGGCATTGGCTGCTACTCTATGGCCAGACGTAGCAGTGGGCTGCCCTTCCTGCAGTCTCTGTCCTCGGCTTCCAGGCATCAGGCTTCCTGAGACCCCACTGAAGCACAGGCGAAGTCCTTCAGGGATGCCCTAGTTGTGGGTCTTCCGGGTCTGAGTCCTGCACCCCAGCACCCCAGATAGTGAGACACTGGGGTCGCCTGATTCTGGCCCCTTTCCTGCCAGCTCCCTTGGGGCCAGGTCTGCCTGGAAGATGCCCAAATACTCATTAGGAGAGATGGGGCTGTAGGCAAATATTTATCCCTGTGCAGCTGCAGGCTGGGCCGAGGCGGCAGGTGTGGGGCAGAGTCCTGTTTACCCAGCGCTAAGCCGGGCGGGCGCTGCCTGTTTGCTGAGCTCCCTTCCTGGCCTGGTTCAGGTGCCCGGGAGGAAGCTGGGCAGCAGAGGATGTGCCAGGCAGGGAGTTAGGGGAGCCTTCTGGCCACCAAGCCCTGCACGGGCCTCAGTATAAAAGCCTGACTCCTGAACTGGTCCCCCGGGTTGTATGAGGCTGGACTCTTCCTCTCCCCTCCCCTCTGGCTGTTCTCTAGGGGTGGGTCCTTCTCACTCACCTCTGCCCCCGGCTGACTCCTGCTCATTCTTGGGTCTCCCTGGCCACCTCCCACCCCGAAGTGGTGGCCCTGTTAGTAGTGGTTATGTTAGCCGTTGCCATGGCCCCGCAGCTCGTGGAAATCACATACTCATTTCCCACACATTCCTGGTTAATGTTTGTCGTCTCTGCTAGATGCCAGAAGAACAGGGGTGGGGACAAATGTTCCCATTTCCCCAGCACCTTCCATTGGGTCTGACACCTAGTAGGTGCTCAGCAAATATTTGTTAAGTGTGAGCCTGAGTGAAGCCAGGCAGAGAGAACTGCACGGGCAAAGGCATAGAGGTGGGATGGAAGGGTTGCAAGGGGGGCATGGGGAGCAAAGAGACTGGAGGCTGGAAAGTTACCTGGGGGACTCTGAAAGGCCTTGAATGCCATGCCAACGCATTTTATCTAGTCAGAAATGGGAAATTGTTGGAAGGAAAAGGCAATGTAAATAATACAACAAATGAGGAAACGATAAACTGTATCTTTCAAGTTGAGCAGTATTAATTCTGAAGCTCTTATGATGGCCAACAAGGCCCTATATCCTCTGCATCCCCACTGTACCCCCTTTCTTATCATTCTCCCCTCACTCACTCTAGCCACACTGGCCTTGCTATTTCTTGAACACCAAACATATATTGCTGGCCAGGGCCTTTGCACTTACTGTTTCCTAGGTCTGGAATGCATTTCCTTTCGATATCATGATTTACGTTCATACTTTGTTTAAAAGTCAGCCTCCAAGTCACCTTACCAGAGAAGCATTCTGTGACACTATAGACAAAAGAGTCTCACTCCCCACTGCCCTTATCCTGCTTTGTTCTCCTCTGTAACACTTATATCTGTTTATCTATTGTCTGTCTCCTCCACAAGGATGTCAGCTCCAAGAAGGCAGGAGTGTCATCTCTTTTGTTCACTCCTGTATCTTCTAAGACTAGAACCTGTACCTTTAGGAATTACGAATGCTTGCTGAATGAATGAATGAATGAATGAATGTGTAATATTAAGCCAGGCCACCCAGGTCCTGTAATGATGCTGACCGTTGCTTCCCTGCACCTAGCCGTTTCCTGTTTCCAAAGCCCTCACGCAGCCGTTAGCCATTAGCTCCTTTGATCTGCACATCAGCCAGGTGGGGAGTACTGGGCAGGGATTATTATCTGCCTCAAAAAATGATTATCTATGGCACAAAAATATCACAATCACATGGATGGAAACCAGAGTGAAATGCCCGCAGGCTCATGACTTAGATAAATCAATTTTTAAAATTTGATGTGCAGGAATCGTGGCAAAGAGGAAAGAGTCTTCATTTCGAGGCTCGTCTTCCTTGCCTTTGATTCCCAGCTCGGCTGTGTACTTAACTCTGTGACCTGGGACGAATCAAGTCCCTTCTTTGAGGCTTGGCTACCCCTTCTGTGAAAGGGAGACAAGATTACCTCAAATAGGTATAGTGCAGAGGCATTTGAACATGGGCATTCCGTGGGCCACACTGTCTTCTGTGCATCCTTTCTGGTAGCCGTGTAATATTCCACTGAGTGGAGTCACAGGGCTTTGCCTCATCAGTTGACTATCGCTGTGCGTGGGGACAGTAGCTGCAGGTCATCGAGCACTGGGTCCTGCTGGGTGCCAGGCTGAGCACTGCACCTTCAGGAGCTCATTCACTCCTTGCAACTCAGGTAGCTGCTGTTTACTCTCCCATTATGCAGAGGTTAAGTGGCTTGCCCGAGGCCACCTGGCCCCTACATGGGGGAATTGGAATTGGAAGCCAAGTTGTCAAACCTGAGAGCTTTAAACGAACTGTGCTCTCCTGGGATCTTTGCTCCCATTTCTCAGATGAGGAAAATGAGACTCAGGGAGGCCAACGCTTGCCCCCAGGCAACACCGGCCAGGGCTGGGATGAGGCAGAAGCCCAGCCTTCCGGTCCCCTCCGTGGGTTCCTTTGCATCCTGGGGCAGGGCCCGCACGTCTCATTCCTCCTGAACTGGGGACATTAAGCACCCAGGGAGGGAGTAGCCTTCTAGTTTATGCCCCATAACTGGCTGCAGGCTTAAGAAGCTGTCTCTGGTGAGCAGAGGAAACCTGTTTCTACTCTGGAAACCACACTTCTCTCCATTCCCCTCTCCTTTCTTCCCTTTCCCCCTCCCCTCCCCTCCCCTCCCTCCAAGAGCTCTGCACAAATTAATCAGCAGACATCTGAGGCTCCTGCTGGGACAAAGTGGGCCGGATTCATTAGCATAGAATGATATTAATATCAAAAGAATGTTGAGACAAATGTGGTGATTCAGGGCAGGCGCCTGCGTCGGCCTGGCTCTGAAGCTGGTGCGGCCCAAGGAACCATGGTAAGAAGCAGAAGGGAACAATGTAGATGTGGAAAGCCAGGCCAGGTGCCCTGGACGCTCGGCGGGAAGACCGGAGAAAAGCCACAGGGTCTGTTCTCTCGTGCACTCTGACTTGTCCTCCCTTCCTGCTCAGGGGGCCTCCGTGGATTGTGCAAAAAAAGGATCCAGGGAACAGAACGCCCCTTCCCCAATGGTCATCGTAACCTGGGGCCAGTTGGCGAGGCAGCGCCGTGCACCCCAGCCCCGTCTCCTCTCACCCCTCACGGTGTGACCTTCTGCAAACGGATCCATCTCTTTGGGGCTCAGTCTCCCCATCTGGACCAGGAGGTCATAATAGCTGCCTCTCAGGGCTGCTGAGAGGATGGCGCCATGGATGTGCTTTGTGGGATGTGAACCAGAGAGAGGAACGGCATATTCACCTCTTCCCCCTGCCTCCTTCTTTCCTCAGCAGCGCTAAACAGCAGGACGCTTTACCTTTAGGGAGGATAGGGCTCAAACCAGCCCCTACAGAGAGCCTTAGACTAGAATTCTCTTTGTTTCCTAAGCTATTTAATTCTTTTTTTTTTTTTGTGGTACGCGGGCCTCTCACTGTTGTGGCCTCTCCCATTGCGGAGCACAGGCTCCAGACACGCAGACTCAGCAGTCATGGCTCACGGGCCCAGCCGCTCTGCGGCATGTGGGATCTTCCCGGACCGGGGCACGAACCCGTGTCCCCTGCATCGGCAGGCGGACTGTCAACCACTGCGCCACCAGGGAAGCCCAGCTATTTAATCCTTTACTCACTCACATATGCACTTCATTTATTCATTCACATTTACTGAGCACCTCCCATGTGCTCACATCGACCAGGCACTGGGGATAAAAAGGGGGATGGGACACGATTCTCACCTTGGTGGGTTCCCTCGACTAGTGGGGATGCCTATAAGGGGAGAGATAATGGCTCTAATATAGGGTAAGGAGAGCTGTTGATTTCAGGGACTCTGCAGCCTGGATTTTCTCCAGATATTTCAAATCTACTGTCTCATGGTCCTCATTACCATGTGGCTCATCCTTGGCACATTTTTTTTTAATTTAGGAAATGTGGCCAACATACCTGCCGTTCTTTGGAGCTGTGGGAATGTATCAACCAGGACGGGCTGGATTGTGCTGTGACAACGGGCAGCCCCGGCCGCTGGGAGCGCAGGCGAGGGGTGACGCTCCCTGCCTGGAGCCTCCACGTGTGGTCAGGAGAGCCTGGCAGAGGAGAGACCCAGCAGGTGTCCCTGCAGTTTGAGGAGGAGTCGCCAGGCCGCCTGGGGGCGGGACAGCAAGGACATCATTCATTCCAAAAATAGTTACTGAGGACCTACGATGTACCAGGCACAGTGCTAAGTGTGGGGATATAGTCGTGAACAAAACAGACAAATCTTTGCGTTTGAGGAGATGGCTTTCTGGTGGGAGGGGACATGGGCTGTGGAGGAAGATAGGACAGAGCACCGATGGTGCTCACTATTTGGTATCGGGTGGTCAGGGCAGGCCTTGGTGACAGGTTCCATCTGAGCAGAGACCAGAGGAGGCAGGGAGGCGGGCCAAAAGATGATTTAGGGGGAAACCCTGTAGGCGGAGGGTACCGTCCCTGAGGCAGAAGAAATGCATGAGGGGCCCTGGGGAAAGCCAGCCAGAGCTGCAGGGGAGGGTGGGGGTGATGCAGGGGGGGAAGGGGGAGGGTGGCGGAGGGGCGTGGAGGTGGGCTCAGATCATCCCGGGCCTTTATGTCTGGCTGCTGGAAAAATACAGGACACCCAGTTAAATTTGAATTTCAGATAAACAATAAATAATTACAAAAGTTTTTTTTGGCTGCCTTGGGTCTTTGTTGCTGCGTGTGGGCTTTCTCTAGTTGCAGCGAGCGGGGGCTACTCTTTATTGCGGTGCGTGGGCCTCTCATTGTGGTGGCTTCTCTTGTTGCGGAGCACGGGCTCTAGAGCGCAGGCTCAGTAGCTGTGGCACGTGGGCTTAGTTGCTCCGCGGCATGTGGGATCTTCCAGAACTAGGGATCGAACCTGTGTCCCCTGCATTGGCAGGCAGATTCTTATCAACTGCACCACCAGGGCAGTCCCAATAATTTTTTAATGTAAGTATGTCCCAGGAAAATTTTGCCTTTCTCTGAAATTCATATTTAACTGCGTGTCCTGTATGTTTTTTTTTTTTTTTGCGGTACACGGGCCTCTCACTGCTGTGGCCTCTCCCGTTGCGGAGCACAGGCTCCGGACGCGCAGGCTCAGCGGCCATGGCTCATGGGCCCAGCTGCTCTGCGGCATGTGGGATCTTCCCGGACCGGGGCACGAACCCGTGTCCCCTGCATCAGCAGGCGGACTCTCAACCACTGCACCACCAGGGAAGCCCCTGTATGTTTTTTTTGCTAAGTTTGGCCACCCTTACTGTGGGCCACTGTAAGACTTTAGCTTGACTCTGAGATGGAACCTGCGGGAACGTTTAGAACAGAGGAGGGACAGGACGTGGCCAGTTTTAAAAGGATATCCTGGGGGTTATGTTGTGACCAGACTGAGGTGGACAGGTGTAGAAGCCAGGGGACCTGTCGAAGGTGAGATGGGACGGCAGTGTGGAGCTGCTGAGGGTGAGTCCGGATGGGTTTGGAAGATGGAGCTGGCCCATTTGCTGATGGGTTTGTTGGGGGATGGGAGAGGAGGAGAGGAGTCAAGGGGGACCCCAGGACTCTTGGCCTGAGCAACTGGAAACATTGAGATAATAGCAGGAGGAAGGTGGGTGCATGTGTGTGCATGTGTGTGCATGCATGAGTGTGCACTTGTGTGCATATGTGTGAGTGTGTGTGTGAGCATGTTTGGACACATTGTTGAGATGCCTACTTGACAACCAAGATGAGACATGGAGTTAAGAGGTTGGACTCATGGGCGTGGCATGCAGGAGAAGATGCCATTCATCTGTCACCAGCATAGGTGTCATTCAAGGCCATGCCCTTGACTGAAATCACTGAGGCGTACTGTAGACAGAAGCGACCCTACAACAGGCATCTGCAAAGGCCTGGAGGCTTGAGAGTCTGGGGTGTGCTCGGGGCACCGGGAGGGGTTGAGCACTGATGGCTGGGTCAAGCTGGGGAAAATGAGGTTGGCATGGTCTCGAGGACCGGAAGCCAGGGAGGGTTCTAATCAGGAGATCACTGTGGTCAGACCTGTGTGTTACAGCGGGGGGCCCCTTCGGGGCAGGACAGAGCTGGACAGAGTGGGGCCGAGGGCAGTGAGGAGACTGGGGTGCCAGTCCTGGCAAGAAGTGGTGAGGCCTGACCCAGGAGAGCAGCTGGGGGCCAGGGCCGGGGCTGCAGAAGGGAGGGCTGGCTTGTTGGGACTGAAGGGGCGGGGTGGCAGGCTGGACGTGGGGCGTAGGAAGATGTGTGTCCAGAGCCTTGGGGTGCTCTCACAGGGCTGTGGGGGGCAGGAAGGGGAGCACAGAACCTCCCCCCTCCCCAGCACCCCATGGCCCCTGTGCTTGTTAGCAAGGCACACTCCTCAGAGGGAACATGTGTACTGTTATTTTTAGGTGATTAACCACGTCTTGAAGCGTTTGTTTGCCAGTCCTGGGTAAACAAAAGCCATTTGTCAAAACGAGATGTTCTAGCCTCTCCTTCCCTCCGCAGGCCAGTTGCCCGCTGTGAATTCCTGTTGCATCAGCAGCAAGGCTAATTAGTTCCTCAGGAGCCGTGCAAACCTGGAAGCTCCACAATATTGATGGTGTATCCTTACTGGAGTTGAGGAAACTGAGCCTGAACGTCTGCCCGCCCCCACCCCCTGAGTGGGACTCAGCAATACCACCAGTCACCATGCAGCAGCTTAGGTAATCAGACTGACATTCCTAGCCCAAATCTGGATGCTGTGAATTCCATGAAGAGGCCTGCTCGGTGTCTCCCCTTCTGGCTGCTGCACATGTGGACTTTTTGGGTCTCTGGGTAAAAGAGACCCGATGCTCTAGAGGAAGGGGCACCGGCTTTGGGCCAGGACAGCAGTCCTGCCGTGTGTCTCTGCCGCTCGAGCTCAGGGAATGACCTTGGGCTGGTCTCTGTGATGCAGCACGCAGGGGGGTTGTTAGGCAACGCTCTTGAGATCAATGTCTTTGGAAGGGAGGACAGACACAGGAGTGGGCAAAGGGGATGCCGACCTATGATACCATCTCAATGGAAGCTCAGAGGGCCATGCAGGGAGTTCTGAGGACAGGATTTCAGGGGTCCTGAGTTGAGGCAAAAGTGCTGGGCCTTTGCACCTGTGTGTCGATCGGTCATTGCGTGTAGGTGCCCCCCACCCCGGGAATGAAGTGGGAGGGGCTGACAACCATCTGCCAGTGGCCGCCCGCTGCCGGGTGATAAGTCCTCTGTCCCTGCGGGGAGACCTCGGAGGTACCTGAAAGAGCCCGCTGCAGGCCAGTCCTGGACCACTTCTGGGAGATGCTCCTCGGGGGGGAATTTGAAGGGAGAGGCTAGTAGATGAACTACAGCTCCCTCGTTGAAGCTTTTGTGGTCTCAGGGCTGCAACCGACACTCCTCAGCAGCCCCCCCCCAACTAACCCTCACTGTCAGGTCTCATCTCTGCAGGGGCTGAGACCCTGGTCACCCTGCTCTTTGCAGGCTGGGGTGGCTGCACCTGTCAATCTACTGTCCAAATGAACAAGGAAGCACCAAGGGGACCACCTAGGTGTCAACATATCCTTCCTTGTCCCCAAATGTGACGGCCTTCTGATGACCAAGGTCAGTCGCTCTGGCCAGGTTGGAGACTCCTCTTCCTGCTTGCTGGTCCCCTGACACAAGGAGCCTGAAGCGCCAAAGAAGCAGCTGTAGCTTACAGTTTAAGGGACTCTCGCTGTGTCCACTGGCAGAAGTGTCCTCCCTTTGGAAAGGAGGGTGTCTAAACCCACAGAATCCAGAGCTAAGGGATGGAGAGCACAGATTCCCTAAGTGGGTCACTGGGAGTGATGGGAAGCAGGGCCTCTTTGGCCTCCACCCCTTGGTTCTTAGACCCATGTGTCCTACCCACAGGGGACGCAGTATTATACAAGGGATTTGATTTAAAGTGATCACTGCCTCTCGGAGGATGGTGCCAAAGCCTCATGAAGTATTGTCTCTGAGTTGGCTTTTCCACTGCTTCTCAGCTCCACCCTGTTACACCGCTCCATCTGGCCGCAGCTCGTGGGTGGTGGTGTGTGTGATGTTATCTGTGGATCCCGCGGTCGTGGGCCGGCCCACTCCCACAACTCCCAGGTCATCGCTCTTCAGGTGGGTTGTTTGGTCTGATGTAATGTTACGTGGGTTCACGTGCCACTGGATCAAATATTTCATAAGCCCTTGGGTAGAGAGCCGTGGGCGGGAAAGACAAGTCTATGCCTGAAACGTATCTCTATTCCTGGGCTTTCCATGGTGGAGGGGCCCAATGTAGTCATTTGCCACATACTGACCTAAACCAATCTCGGGTTTTGTCCTCCTCTTCAGCTGGTGACACAAGATCCCTGATGTGGCGGTTTATACGAGCGGAGGGTGCTGGTGCAATCGTGGTGGGCGACAGGGGTCTTTCTACCTGCTGTGTAGCGTGCTGTGAACTCAAATCCTGCTCACGTTCAGTTCATTATGTGCCCACTTTCTGAGTTGGTGGGTCTGACAGACCCAGCTCATGAGGGGCAGCTCTGGCCACATGATCGCTTGGTGTCTCGTGATTGGGTGCCCTGTTTTTCGGGAGCACACCATGACCTTTTTTTTTCAAAAGGTGTATAATTCTTTGCTGTAAATTATACACTTGCTTAAAAGTCCCCAGGGTCTCCACTGTGG